>NC_083422.1:5525677-6844010 GCF_020745735.1 Hemiscyllium ocellatum | reverse complement strand
AGGCCAGCAGGATTAGGATATACAACATGGAGGTTCTGCAGATATCGACCATCACCCCTCCACCACAATATGATTCATCCATTGCCACATTAGCTCACCAATCATACTCTCTTTTTGACAACTTACCATCTTGCTCCCCACCCCTCTTTTACTTCAACAGACTCTGAATAATATTCTCTTCAGCCCCTTCTCCATTCAAATGCAGCTCTTTACCACCATGATACAGAAATGCAGAATCAGTATAAAATGTAAGAAACCTATTAACTACTTTTCTGGACACAATTAGCTATCAGGCTGTAAATTCAGTATCCAGAATTGACCAAATTTAATTTTCCTACAGCGATTCATTGGGAAAGCTAACCATCAATTCCATTATCTCTGTGATCATCAAATCAAGCTAAATTAAATTACGCACAATCAGTTTGCCTCAAACTAATATCGTAAGGAACAACTGCTTGCCTTGACTTCAACCACTTAATGAAGGACTGAAAACAAGAAATTCTAGAGATCACAGTGGGTCAGACTGTTTAGGCCCTTGGTTGGTAAGCGGGGGGGCGGGGGGGGGGGGGAGGTAAAGGGACAGTTGTTGCATCATCTGCAGTTACATGGCAAGATGTTATGGTACGGTGGGTTGGTGTTGGCACAACACTTGCCCCTTCACCTCCTCCTTGCTCACCATCCAAAGGCTTAAACAGTATTTCCAAATGAAGCAGCATTTCATTATATCTCCTCCAAACTTGTATATGGCATTTGACCAGCAGAGTGCCACAAGGATCGGTGCTGGACCCTCTACTTTTGTCATTTACATAAATGATTTGGATGCGAGCATAACAGATACAGTTAGTAAGTTTGCAGATGACACCAAAATTGGAGGTGTAGTGGACAACGAAGAGGGTTACCACAGATTACAACAGGATCTGGACCAGATCAGCCAATGGGCTGAGAAGTGGCAGATGGAGTTTAATTCAGATAAATGCGAGGTGCTGCACTTTGGGAAAGCAAATCTTAGCAGGACTTATACACTTAATGGTAAGGTCCTAGGGAGTGTTGCTGAACAAAGAGACCTTGGAATGCAGGTTCATAGCTCCTTGAAAGTGGAGTCACAGGTAGATAGGATAGTGAAGAAGGCATTCGGTATGCTTTCCTTTATTGGTCAGAGTATTGAGTACAAGAGTTGGGAGGTCATGTTGCGGCTGTACAGGACATTGGTTACGCCACTGTTGGAATATTGCGTGCAATTCTGGTCTCCTTCCTATCAGAAAGATGTTGTGAAACTTGAAAGGGTTCAGAAAAGATTTACAAGGTTGTCGCCAGGGTTGGAGGATCTGAGCTACAGGGAGAGGCTGAACAGGCTGGGGCTGCTTTCCCTGGAGTGTCGGAGTCTGAAGGGTGACCTTATAGAGGTTTACAAAATTATGAGTGGCATGGATAGGGTAAATAGGCGAAGTCTTTTCCCTGGGGTGGGGGAGTCCAGAACTAGAGGGCATAGGTTTAGGGTGAGAGGGGAAACCTAAGAGAGACCTAAGGGGCAACTTTTTCACGCAGAGGGTGGTACGCATATGGAGTGAGCTGCCAGAGGATGTGGTGGAGGCTGGTACAATAGCAACATTTAAGAGGCATTTGGATGGGTGTATGAATAGGAAGGGTTTGGAGGGATATGGGCCAGGTGTTGGCAGGTGGGACTAGATTGGGTTGGGATATCTGGTCAGCATGGACGGGTTGGATTGAAGGGTCTGTTTCCATGCTGTACATCTCTATGACACTATGATTCTATGCTACACCCAATGTGACCTACTCTACACTGGAGAAACCAAACATAGACTGGATAACCATTTTGCAGAATACCTCCAGTCTGTGCGCACACATGACCCCGACCCTTCCCGCAGACAGTCATTTCTACACAACGTCTTGCTCACATGCCTACATGTCCTCGAAATGCTGCTGTGTTCCAGTGAATCACGTATAAATTGAAGGAACAACATCTCATCTTCAGACTCGGCACTTTACAGCCTTCTGGGCTTCAATACCTTCAAATTGTGAACCAACTCCCATTTCTTCCCCTTCTTTTAGTTTTATTTATTACATTCTCTGTCACCATGTCCTTTCTCCCCTGCCCCGACCCCAGTGGGATCGTTTTCTCTTTCAAGTCTGGCAGTTAAGACACACAACCTCCAGTTTGGATCAGAGTGGTGCTGGAAAAGCACAGCAGGTCAGGCAGCATCCGAGGAGCAGGAAAATCGACGTTTCAGGCAAAAGCACTTCATCAGGAATAGAAAACACAACCTCCAGCCCTCCCCTCACTGAGGACAAATGGTCAGTCCTCTGCCCAAGACTCATCTTCATTCCACTCTGCTCCATGTCAACGTATTCCGTAAGGACCATGACATTGAACTCTTTTATCGTCATCTCCATGCCTACCTTTTCAACTGTGTCTTCCACTCACCCTCCAAAGACTCCTTCGCCCACCTTCAACAAACTTCTTCTAGACCATGTCCTGTCCTGTCCTGTCCTCAACCTCTTCATTTCCAACTGCCATCGTAACTTCAACCGCCTCAACCTCTCCACTCGTCTCACTGATTCCAATCACCTACCCTTGCAACGCACAGCCCTCCACTCCAACCCCAACCTCACCATCAAACCAACTGACAAGAGAGGCATGGTGGTCACACTGACCTTTATACTGCTGAGATCATATGCCAACTCGCTGACACCTCCTCCTACCGCGCTCTCCACCTCTTATCACCAAGCCATCCACAACCTCATCACCTCAGGCAATCTCCCATCCATACCTCCAATTTCATAGTTCCTCGACTCCACCACCCGGTTCTCTCTCTTACCCAAAATCCACAAACCTGACTACCACGGTCGACTGATTGTGTCCACCTTGTCCTGTCCCACTGAACACATTTCCACTTATCTCAACTCCATCCTGTCACCCGTGGTCCAGGGACGCACCACATCTGTTTGAGATACCACCCACACCCTCCACCTCCTCCATGACTTTCAATTCTCAGGGCCCCAATACCTATCTTCACCAAAGACATCTAGTCCCTCTACACCTGTATCCCCCATGAAGCAGCTCCGAAAAGCCCTCCGTTTCTTCCTCTACCACAAACCCAACCAGTCCCCCTTCAGCGACACTCTCATTCGATTGGTGGAACTGGTTCTCACCAGTAACAACTTCTCCTTTGAATCCTCCTACTTCTGACAAACCAAAGGGGCGAGTACTTGCATGGGTCCCAGCTGTTCCTGCCTATTCGTAGGATACATGCAACAATCCTTCTTCCACAGCTACACCAGCACCATTATTCACCTTTTCCTCCATTACATCAATGACTCATGATCCCACAAGGAGCTTGATCAGTTCATCAATTACACCAACACCTTCCACCCTGATCTCAAATTCATCTGAACCATCTCCGACACCTTCCTCCCCTTCCTGGGCCTCTCCTCCTCTGGCGACTAACTCAACACTGACATGTACCAGAAACCCACCAACTGCCACACCTACCTTGACTCCAACTCCCATCGATCCCTTGCCATGAAAACACAATCTTTATTCCCAATTCCTTCACCTCTGCCATATCTGCTCCCAAAAGGAGCAATTCTACTCTCGGATTTCCCATATGGCTTCCTACTTCAACAACCATAATTTCGCCTCTTCCACGATCAACAAGGTTCTCAATTGCATTTTCTCCATTTCCCACACCTCTGCCCGCCCCCAACCACAACAAGGATAAAATCAATCTGGTCCTCACATACCACCCCACAAATGTCCAAATCCAACACATCCTCTTCTGCCATTTTCACCACCTACCAAAAATATATTTCCCGCCCCAACCGTATCTACCTTCCATAGAGACTGTTCCCTCCGTGACTCCCTCATTAGATCCACATACCACAACAAACCTCTCTCCACACATGACATCTTCCCTTGCTGCCACAAGAGGTGCAAAACCTCACCTCCATCCAAGGCCCCAAAGTATCATTCCAAATCCAGCAGAGATTTATTTGCATATCTTCGAACCTCATTTGCTACATCCATTGCTCTATGTGGTCTCCTCTACTTTGGAGAGACCGAGCGCAACTCTTAGGAACATCTCTGGTCCATACATACCACCCAAACCACCTTCCGGTGGCCATCCATTTCAATTTCCCCTCCCACTTTTCCAATAACAAGTTCATTCTGGGCCTCCACCACCTAAACAAGGCCACCTGCAAACTGGAGGAAGAACATCTCATCTTTGGCTTCAGGAGCCTACAACCACACGACCTCAACATTGAATTCACCTGTTTCCAAATCTCCCCACCATACCCCCAACCCACTCCAGATCCAACCCTCCAACTTAACACCGCCCTCTTAAACTGAGCTACCTCCCATCTTCCTTCCCACCTATCCACTCCATTCATCCCCCCTCCTACCTGCATCCACCTATCTTTCCACCTGCACCTTCATGCTTCCCCCTATTTACTTCTCAGCCCTCTTTTCCCTCCCCCAGTCGTGAAGAAGGGTCCTGCCCAAAACATCGATTCTCCTGCTCCTCAGATACTGCCTAACCTGTTGTGCTTTTCCCAGTGCCACACTTCATCTCCTCACACCACTGTTCTGCCATTCTCACATTGCAATCACTTAATCTGAACTATCAACATCTTTTCTTTACCCAGCACTCTATACCCACCTCGACTACACATCCTTCCAAACTATAGCGTAAATGCTATTCTCTCCACATTTCACTTCAGCTCTGATGAAGAATCATCTAGACTCAAAACATTAGGTGACTCTCTCCATGGCTGCTGTCTGATCCGCTGTGATTTCTAGCATGTTTTTAGCACAGATTCCAGCTTCTGCAGGAATTTGGTCCTACATTGAATTAATGAAGTGCTTCTACATGCCTGTTGCTGCCACATTATATTACTCTCTTGATCTTCTGGCTACCCTAATATCTTCCAAAAACAGGCAAGATCACAGCTTGAAAAGCCAGTGGGAAAATGAACTTCAGTCCAGGAGAAGGCAGACTTCTACTCCGTCCCGAAAAAAAAAGAAAACAAAAGAACTTCGCTTCAGGTGTACTGTGTGCAGTCCTGGTTGTCCTGTTACAGCAAGGATATCAATAAGCTGGAAAGAATTTAGACAAGACGCATCAGAAACTGAGGGGTAACCTCATTAAGGTTTATAGTATTAGGATAGACGAGATGAATGACAAGGGTCTTCTTCCTAGGGTGGGGGAGTTAAAAACTAGGGACATCGTTTCAAGGTGAGAGGAGAAAGATTTAAATAGGAAATGAGTGGCAGCATTTTTACACAGAGAGTGGTGAGTATATGGAATGAACTGCCAGATAAAGTGATAGATGTAGGTACAGTTATGATATTTAAAAGACATTTGGATAAGTTCATGAATAGTCAAAAAGCACAGCAGGTCAGGCAACATCTGAGGAGCAGGAGAATCAACATTTTGGACAGGAATGTGGCTGGGTGTTTGGGTGGGCAGATTGAGGTGGAGGGGTGGAATGGAGGGATGTGGGCCAGGTGGAGTGTTTCGTTTGAGAACACAGTCATGGAGATATTTAGCACAGAAACAGACCCTTCAGTCCAACTCGTCCATGCCAACCATATATCCTATATCAATCCAGACCCCTTTGCCATCACTTGGCCCATATCCTTCTTAACCCCTCATATTCATATACTCATCCAGACCCCTTTTAAATATTGTAATCGTACCAACGTCCACTACTTCCTCTGGCAGCTCATCCCATACATGTACCACCCTCTGCACAAAATAGTTGCCCCTTAGGCTCCTTTTATATCTTTCCCCTTTCACCTCAAACTTACGCCTTCTAGTCTAGGACTTTCCCCAGCCGGGGGAAAAGACCTTGCCCATTTACCCAAACATGCCCCTCATGTTTTTATAAACCACCATAACATCACACTCAGCTTCCAACACTCCAGGAAAAATAGCCCCAACCTATTCAGCCTCTCCCTCCAGTTTAAGCCCTCCAACCATGACAACATCCATGTAAATCTTTTCTCAACTCTCTCCAGTAACACAACATCCTTCCAAAAGGATGGAGACCAGACATGGTCTGCATGGACTGGTTGGACCAAAAGATCTGTTTCCATGCTGTATGTCTCTATGACTCCATAACAGCAGTGTAAAAGGTGATAAGCTAGCAGTGTCCTGAAACAGAATTCTGAACTTCTGATAGGAATAGCATCATGTAAAAAAAACTGCAATCTTTGAACAGCTTCAACTGAAGTAGCTAAACATAGACATGGCAGGTGGTGAAAACTGTGTATCTGAAGAACAGCCTTAAAAGCCAAGATATCAAATATGCTTAGAGTTCCTGCTGTTGAAATAATCAGTGAAAACACAGCAAAAACTGGATCTGGGAGTGGACAACATGCTTAACAGAGCTTCAGATTTACACTTAAAATTACAGCATGAGTGTACCCCACTTTTCAAGCAGGGCAGAAGGATACCACAGGTATAGGCATATAAAGGATGACCACCAATACAGCTGTAGTGAAATACAGTATGATGCCATCAATCCATGGCCATTTTTCATCCTTCACACGCTCAAAATTTGCATAATAAAATGTTCCTCTTTTTCTTCACGGTCACTCTAATCTGTATCTTTGCAAACCTGCTTTGGGCAACCCTTGATTCTTTTTAGATCAACATGGAGATTTTTTTCTTCCCTCTTTCCTCCCCTTACCCAGTGGAGAGCTTGTCACAAAATGTGCTGATAGTAATAGCAGCCAGTCACAAATATTTCATGTCAAACGAAGGAAAATTGATTTGGTTCTCTGTGAGGTAAAAGTAATGGGCAGAATGAAACTTTTACTGCTGTCTCAGTAGTCCAGTGACTAAGGATGAACTTGTATTTGATCTGTATAGTGGTTCCACAGTGTTTTACACAAATTAATATTCACATCATTGATGTTTTCTTCATCTCACAATTTCTCACTCAACTCCACTCCAAAGCAGACTCCTTGTTGAAGTAATGAGTGGTAACCATCTATAACTTCATCCAAGTGATCATCCTTCATGCATCACAGCAATGATGTCCACAAAAATGAGGATTCAATGCTGATAGGAAAGGAGAATGCCATCCAATTTTTTGCCCACTACCAACCCATTTAGAGGTCTGACCGACCACTGCATCATTACTAGCTGAAACTCAATTCAGTGTTGACCACAGACCAAACCTGAGATCTTCCTCACTTGGACGGCTCAATTACCTATTTGGTAAAAATAGAAAATACTAGAAAAAATATCAGCAGGTCTGGAATCTCTAAAGAGAGAAAAACAATTAACATTGAGTCGTGTGTGTGTGTGTGAGAGAGAGAGAGAGAGAGAGCGCGCAAGAGTGAGAGCTAGAGCTAGAGCTATGTGACTCCTCCTCTTCTTCTACATTATATTGGACATGAAATATTAACTCTGTTTCTCTCTTTCCATCAATGCTACCAGGCCTGAGTTTTTCCAACATTTTCCACTTTTATTTCAATGTTCAGCATTATCTGTACTTGGGCTTGATTCACCTATCTGATAGGTTTGCTGAACCATTAGGAGCGCACGGTGGAATTTTAAGAAGGGAATGATGTTTAACTAGATATGCAAGCTTCACAAATTTGCTGCCAGTTCCAAACCACCCATCAGCTTCAAGGAATGCAGCAATATCATGGGTCAAACATTAAATACTTTGACAACGTAGGAATGAAGACAATTGAAGACATGCAACCCTATGTCATTCAGTGACACTTCACAAATTGAATGCCACTGGTCTCAGGCAATGAAAGGATTGTGAGGGAGATCTAATGAGTAGAGATCGAGTTTACTAAGCCTACATTCCCAACATTTCAAACAATGACTGTTTGAGAGTTCACTGTAAAATGACAAATTAGAGGGCTTTGACAAGGTGGGTGCTGAAAGGATAATTTTCCTTGGGTCAAGAGCTCTGGGTCATAGTCACAGAAGGAGGTTTGGCCATTTATGACTGGGACAAGTTAAACCTCTTCATTTAAAGCTCTGGAGATCTTGGAAATTGTCTACCTCGGAGAGCTCTGGATGTTCAGTTGTTGAGTATATTCAAGTCAAAGTTCAACAGATATTTAGATATAATTAACACTTATAGAGCACTTGTAAAGCTATAAAACTTCCCAGACAGGACAATAACATGAAAAACTACAATTTGACCCTGATCCAGTTATGAAATTAATAGCTATGGGGAAAGTGAGCTAAGGCGGAGTTCAAGTCCAGTTCTGATGAAAAGTCAAAGAACAAACTTATTTTTACTCAACAGATGCTTTGTTTCTCTTCTTGTTTCAGATTTTCAACATGTGCAGTCTTGTGTGTTTATTTTAGCAAAGTCGAACTTCAATTGTGAATTTATTGATTGGGCGCAGCAGGCCCAAAAGCATTATAGCTTAAGCCTGCTCTTATTTCTGATACTGTTATATTCATTCAACATTCTCAAAAGAGATTTGCATCCTTGGAAAAAATACACGCTGCTTAGTGATCAAAATTTAGAGCACACTTAATTGATATCTCTAAAGAGATAGCAAGCAAGAGTTCAGCAATGCATCGAAGGCCAGCATTAAAGGTTTTAATTAGATTTGTCAGGGGTATGGAAAAACGTAGGAAGACAAGGAACTTGGATATAGTAGGAAATTGGTTATTCTTAACAATGGAGCAGCAGAAAGTAGAGGTGATGAGTTGGGCAGTTCATCAACCTAAGAAATATTAGGAGTAGGTCAATTGGTACCTCAAACCTGCTCTGCAATGGACTAAAATCATAGCTGATCAGTTTGCAACCTGAACACTACTTTAATGCCTGCACCCAATATCTTCAAATCTCTTTTCAATCAAATATCTCACTCACTCATGAATATTTTTGATGACTTAGTCTCCACAGCTACCTAGGTCTAAAAGGGGAGGCCACTGATTATAATACTATTCCGCTTAGTTCTATATTCTCCCACGAGAAGGGATATCCTCTATGCATCCATCTGTCAAGTTGCCTCAGAAGCCTGTATGTCTCTGTAAGGTTACAACTTTGTGGGCGGCACGGTGGCACAGTGGTTAGCACTGCTGTCTCACAGCGTCTGAGATCCGGGTTCAATTCCCGACTCAGGCGACTGACTGTGTGGAGTTTGCACGTTCTCCCCGTGTCTGCGTGGGTTTCCTCCGGGTGCTCCGGTTTCCTCCCACAGTCCAAAGATGTGCGGGTCAGGTGAATTGGCCATGCTAAATTGCCTGTAGTGTTAGATAAGGGGTAAATGTAGGGGTATGGGTGGGTTGTGCTTCGGCGGGTCGGTGTGGACTTGTTGGGCCGAAGGGCCTGTTTCCACACTGTAAGTAATCTAATCTAATCTAAACTCAATTTTCTAATTTCCTCATTAGATAATTAACCAATGAAACATCTATGATTTGCACCCTATTCAAGTGCCACACTCTTAAGTAAGAGGGTAAAAGCTGGACACAGAATTCCAGGTGCAATCTCGCCAAGCTCTGTATGACAGTAGCAAGATTTTATTATTTTGATACTCCACCCCATGCAATCATGACTAACATTCCATCTGCCTTCCTAATCACTTGCTCTTGTCCCACGTTATGTTTTTGTGTTTCATGTGCAAAGACGTCTGTACCCCAGCATTCTATATTTCTTTGTATACTCTGCATGCTCATCACCTTATCTTTATAATTTGGAGGTGCTGGTGTTGAACTGGGATTTATAGCCTGTGTCTTATGATCCTATATAAACATAAATTGTGTCTTACGATTCTATACTTCACAATCATCTGATGAAGGAACAGCGCTCCGAAAGGTAGTGCTTCCAAATAAACCTGTTGGACTATAACATGATCTTAGGCGATTTTGAACCTATCTTTATATCATCATTACAGTGAAGGGAACAAGCTGAATTTTCCAGTTACAGCAGCTGCAAAGGCAGAGTGAGATGAGACCGGGAAAGTTTTGGAAATAAGAAAAAGGAATCCAATATCTCATTGAAGGATAGGAACCATTAGAGGTCTTCAAGGACAACAGCCACGTCTAAGTATGAAAAATGAAGTATTGCATGAATTGAAGCTGGAAATCATTGAGGACAGGAATCCAGTTAGATGTCAAATTTGGAAGAGTTCCACTACAGAACACACCAGATGGCCTTCTTCTTTAGAGACCGCAATTTTCCTTCCCACATGGTTAAAGATGCCCTCCAATGCATCTCATCCACATCCCACACCTCCGCCCTCAGACCCCACCCCTCCAACCGTAACAAAGACAGAACCCTCCCTGGTGCTCACCTTCCAACCTTCACATAAACCAAATCATCTGCCAACATTTCTGCCACCTCCAAACGGACCCCACCACCAAGGATATATTTCCCTCCCCACCCCTTTTCGCCTTCCGCAAAGACCATTCCCTCCGTGACTACCTGGTCAGGTTCATGCCCCCAAACAACCCACCCTCCCGTCCTGGCACCCTCCCCTGCCAGCAGCAGGTCAGGCAGCATTGAAGGAGCAGGAGAGTCGACGTTTCGGGCATGAGCCTGAAGAAGGGCTCATGCCCGAAACGTCGACACTGCCTTGTGGCCCAACATTTCAACTCCCACTCCCACTCAACCGAGGACATGGAAGTCCTGGGCTTCCTTCACCGCCGCTCACCACCCGATGCCTGGAGGAAGAACGCCTCATCTTCCGCCTCGGAATACTTCAACCCCAGGGCATCAATGTGGACTTCACCAGTTTCCTAGTTTCCCCTTCCTCCACCCCAGTTCCAAACATCCAGCTCAGCACCATCCCCATGACCTGTCCTCCTGGCCTATTTCCATTTCCACCTATTCCACTCCACCCTCCTCTCTGACCTATCACCTTCATCCCCACCCCCATTCACTCACTGTACTCTTTGCTACCTTCCCCCACCCTCCTCCCTGACCTATCACCTTCATCCACGCCCCCACTCACCTATTGTACTCTATGCTACTTTCTCCCCACCCCCACCCTCCTCCCAATAATCTCTGCCTGTATTCCTGGTGAAGGGCTTTTGCCCGTAAAGTCGATTTTCTTGCTCCTTAGATGCTGCCTGAACTGCTGTGCTTTTCCAGCACCACTCTACTCCACAGAGATGAAGGGTGGCAAGGGTTTTAACATTTGTGGGAAATGTTACTAGAGCTTGTGACGAAGTTGCTCCTTTAACAAGGTTATGCAGTCCTCGGTTTTTTTCTCCCCCAGAGAGGTCATAAACGACACTGACTCCGAAAAGTCTTAAAATAAAGGGTTTTGGGGACAAGTTGACACTGACTCAGACAGAGGCTTTCAAGTTTAAAAAACATTTACACAATGAAAGGGGCGTGAGCAGTTCTTCAGGCTCAGCTTTTCTCTGGTTTGCTTTTTTAAGCAGTAGTGTGAACAAAGGCTGCTGGATCCAATGAATCAGGTCCAGGCTGGTACACTTTCTCTGACTTCTATCCTGTAAGATCTTGAGTTTGATTTTATCTTTTGTGCCAAGGGGTGTTTTTGGGGATTGATGCAAATATTTGGAACAGCATGAAGAAGTAGGATGATCTGTTGGTTTTTCAGATAGGATAAGCTATTCTGTATTCTGTTCTTTGTGGTTCATTCAGTAATCTTGTAAATAAATTTTGTTTTATATAAAAATAAGTGACTTAATGAGCTGATTCTCTCCTGGAATACCCACTTTACACCTGCTTAAAACAATGAGCAAAGTTAGGCTCTGGGCTACCTTCTTGAAATATTCTGAGGGGTCTGACCTGGTCCATACTAAATTGGAAACAATTTTCTTAATAAATGCAATGGGGAGCTTCAAGCTCAGACAGCGAAGTAACAAATGCATTCAGGCTAAGTGAGCAGCAGGGAGGAAGATGGAATTAAGTTACTTTAATGCCGAGTTTGTGCTAGAAGGTAAGAGAAATGGTTTCAGTCTTATCATGTTAAGTATAGAAAGGGAATATTTCTATATAAAATACTACTGCTGTAAGACAAAATAATAGGGACTAATTGACAGAAATCTCCCACAATAACATGACAACTAATATCTGGACCCTCCTGGTCTTGTTCAAGCCATGTGATTTCTAAATGAGAGGCATGTTCAAAGGATGTGGAAAGAAATTTCATGCAGAATGATTAAAGACATTTATATAATTATGGATATACCTTCAATAACTGTAGAGATACGCTGGACCAATGTTTAATGTAGAGTATCATCTTGCAAAGAGGAAGACTACTTAAAATGAACTGGTTATCGATATATAGAAGAAAATAATAGGGCAACCTATCAATAAAATATATAAATATATAAAACAAAAAAGTATGGCTAAAGTGGACGTAGGTCCCTTGAATGATGAGAAAGGGGAATTAATACTGGGTAATGCTGAAATGGCCAAGGCCTTGAATAAGGATTTTGTGTCAGTCTTCACAGTGGAAGATGTATCTAACATGCCAAAGAATGATGTTAAGGATACGATGGGAGGTGACGACCTCAATTCAATTGTTATCACTAAAGGGGTAGTGCTGAGCAAACTTGAGGGTTGAAAAGTAGATAAGTCCCCTGGTCCTAATGGAATGTATCCCAGGGCACAGAAAGAAATGGCGGAAGTTATAGCAGATGCATTAGCGATAATTTACCAAAATTCACTGAACTCCTGGCAGGTCCTGGCAGACTGGAAGACAGCAAATGTCACACCGCTGTTTAATAAAAGGTGTAGGCAAAAGGCAGGTTACTACAGGCCAGTTAAAATGCTGGAGGCTATCATTAAGAAATAGTGAGACATCTGGATGGAAAGCGTTCCATGAGGCAGACACAGCATGGATTCAGGAAGGTCAGGTCATGTTTGACTAATTTACTGGAGTTCTTTGAGGATGTAACATGTGCAATGGATGGAGGTGGATATTGTATACTTGGATTTCCAGAAGGCAGTTGATATGGTGTAGCATAGAAGATTCATCCACAAGATAAGAATGCATGGAGCTGAGGGGAATCTCCCAGCATGGATAAAGGACTAATTAACCAATATAAAGCAGAGTTGGGATAAATAGGTGCTTCTCTGGTCAGAGATCAGTGGTGAGCAGGGCACCGCAGGGGTCGATGTTGGGCCTGCAACTGTACATGATATATATAAAAATGATTTAGAAGAAGAGATTGCATGTAACATATCCAAGTTTGCGGATGACAGTAAATTGAGTTGAATATCAAACTACACAGAGAATGTGGAGAGTCTGCAGAGAGATTTAGATAGGTTAAGTGAGTGGACAAGACTCTGGCAGATGGAGTACAATGTTGGTAAATGTGAGGTTATCCACTTTCGAAGTCACAATAGTATGTCAGAGTATTATTTAAATGGTGAAAGATTGCAGCATGCTGTTATGCAGAAAGACTTAGGAGTGTCCGCACACGAATTGCTAAAAGTTGATTTGCAGGTGCAATAGGTAATCAGGAAGGCAAACAGAATATTGGCTTTCATTACTAGAGGGATTGAATTTAAGAACAGGGAGGTTCTGCTGCAATTGTCCAAGGTGTTGGTGAGGCCACACCTGGAGTATTGTGCTCAGTCTGGTCTCGTTACTTGAGGAAGAATATACTGGCTTTGGAGATGGTGCAGAGGCGGTTCACAGGTTGATTCCAGAGATGAGAGAGTTATCCTGTGAGGAGAAGTTGAGCTGCCTGGGATGTACTTGTGAGAATTTAGAAGAATGAGAGGAGATCTTATAGAAACATATAAAATTATGAAAGGGATAGCTAAGATAGAGGCACGTAAGTTCTTTCTGCTGGTGGTTAGACTAGAACGACGGGACATGGCCTCAAGATTAGGGGGAGTAAATTTTAGGAATTGCTTTTCCCAGAGAGTAGCGAATCTATGGAATTGTCTGCCCAAAGAAGCAATAGAGACAGCTTTGTTAAGAATCATAGAATCCCTATGGTGTGGAAACAAGCTATTTGGCCCAAAAGGTCCACAGCAACCCCCTGAAGAGTGACTCACCCAGACCCATTCCCCTACCCTGTTAATCTACATTTACCCCTAACTAACACACCTAGCCTGCACATCTCTGAACACTATGGGCAATTTAGTATGGCCAACTCACCTAACCCGCACATCATTGGACTGTGGGAGGAAACTGGAGAAGCCGAGGAAACCTACGCAGACATAGGGAAAATGTGCAAACTCCACTCAGACAGTTATCCAAGGCTAAAACCGAACACAGATCCCTGGTGCTGTGAGGTAGCCGTGCTAACCACTGAGCCATCATACCATCCATATTCAAAACACAGTTGCATGGGCTTTTGCATGGTAGGGGAATTAAATGCACATAGGAGGAGCTGAGATGATGGATAGATCAGCCATGATCTTAATGAATGGCGGAGCATGCACAACGGGCCAAATGGCCTGCTTCTGCTTCTCTTTCTATGAAAGAACAGCTACCCCTGTAGCTTCCATATACCTAAAAATGCGAGAGGAGAACTTACTCCTTTGAAGTTTGCATCACACATACACAGGGTAGTTAAAAAGGCATTGAGCACACTTCCCTGCACTGCTCAGTCCCTTCAGTATAGAAGTTGGGAAGTCGGGTTGAGGTTGTACAGGGCACTGGTGAGGCTTCTTCTGGAGTACTGTGTCCCATTCTGGTTGCCTTGTTATAGGAAGGAGATTACTAAGCTATAGAGGGTTCAGAAGAGACTTATCAGAATGTTGCTAGTTATAGAAGCTTTGAATCATAAAGAAAGGCTGAGACTTTTTCCACTGGAGCACCTGAAGTTGAGATGTGACCTTTTCCTGGTTAATAAAATCATGAGGGGTATAGACAGTAGGGTTAATGATAGGTATCTTTCCCTTGGACGGGGGATTTCAAGACGAAGGGGCATATTTTTAAGGCGAGAGGAGAGAGATTTTTTTAAAAAATGAGAGGCAAATTTTTGTTCCCCACAGAAGGTGATTTGCATGTGGAATGAACTTCTTGAAGTGCTGGGTGCAGGCACAATTACAACGTTTAAAAGGCATTTGGATAAGTACATGAATAGGAAATGTTTGGAGGGATATGGGCCGGGAGCACACAGCTGGGACCAGTTAAGGTTTGGAATTAGGTCTGGCATGGACTGGATGGACGAAAGGGTCTATATGACTTAATACACCTTGCATCAAATGTTGTCCTATGTTTAGGCCAGAATACATGTAACAGTGTTGCATAGGTAAGACTTCATGCAGTGATTCGATTGTCAAAAGCATGGTGGTATTCCTGGGCATGGAATTCAGCATGCTAACAAGATTTCCACAAATAATGACTACAACTTGTAAGATATGTCTTTATATAGTTGTATTATGAAAAACTGGCTTTCACTAAACAATTTTCAGTGCAACTTAACAGTTAACCCACAGGTGCATTACTTAACCATAAGGTCATTCTCTTCAGCATGGTTTTTAACTTGATAGATCAAATGACAGACTGAGCACACTGCCACTGAAATTGATGACTGCATTACAAAATCAAACTGCTGGCTGGTGTAATGAACAACAATTCAACTTTGACTTTAATCTTGATGAAATTTAAGCAGGAAGTTTTAAAAATCCTTTCAATCAAAAAATAATTTAGTTTAAATCCACAGCTGGAATCTATAGGGAGAAGTCAATAAAATCTTGACAGACTTCACTCCATAAACTTCTATTTTACATTAGAAAAATGGTCCAGTGCAGATGAGGAAGATGGATGTAGTGCCAGAATGAACAAATTAAATTCCATGGGACATCAACAGCCACACGTGATAATATGGCCATGCTGCATTTCAGGTCCTCATATTATCCACTATCTAGCCTCTTTGCATCTTCCACACAGTCAAACACATGATCTTTCACAACAACAACTACTCATGTGCACACACAGACGATCGTGGAATCAATGTCTCAAGGTGCTTCAAGGATCATTATAAGACAAATTATAACACCTTGTCACTTCACGACAAAGTAGGTCAGGTGACCCAAGCTTTGTTGCAGAGATTTTTTTGTGACCTAAGAAAGACACAGAGGGAAGCATGGTTTTATCCAAGACAGAGTCCATCCTGGACAATGACATTCAGGGTGAAGTCAAGAAAAGTTATAAGACAAAAGCAATTAAAAATAGTTATTGGCGAGCCACAACCAAAATATGCATGCAAATAGACTCAGGAAATTCAAATTATACAATGGCCTGGTTGCTGAAATTTGCTCAGGATGCACAGGAACCTGATAGTAAATGGGAAATGAGAAAAGAATAGGAGATTGACTAACTTTGGGACAGAGAGAATGTAACACGTTTGAAGACATTATAAAAATGATGTAGATAGAATGGAATCAGCTTTGGGCACTGATGAACTATGTGCAGTGAGTAAAACTTGGCAGGGGTTGGGATCCAGACAGAATGTTCAGCAGGGAAAGATGAATTGTCAACATAAAGTGATCACAAGTGAGTCAGGAAGGCATATACATCACAGGCCAGTTAAGGCATAAGCAAGTTTGGCAAGATTGGATGATATTTATTTTAGTGATCAAAGTCTGACAAACAAGGCAGATACGTTGAGGGAACAAATTAAAACACAAGTGTATGGCATCACTGCTGTCACAGATACATGGTTAACACTGAGGCAGAATTGGCAGCTCAATACTGTATTCCAGGATACAAATACAGCATCTTCAAGCATGACAGAGTGGGACATGGAAGAGGAGGTGGTGTCACGACATTGATCAGGGCACCAGTGACAGCGGGAAAGAGGAATGACATTTTGAATGGTCCTCAAATGAAGGCATATGGGTATAAGTTAAACACTGAAAAAGGGCAATCACAAAGCTGGAACTGTGTTCTCGACCCCGTATAGTCCAAGAGAAATGGAAAAGCAATATCTGGTCAAATTTCAAGGAAGTGCAAAGGTAAAAGGGTCGTGATAGCAAGAGACTTCAACTTATCCAACATCAATTGGGTTGTGATTGTGTGAAAGGCTTGCAGTGAGTGGAATTCTTAAAAATGTATCCAGGACACCTTTTTAAAGGGGAAGCCCCACGAGATTTTTTTTTGGTTGGGAGGGGAGGCTGGAATTCCTAGCAGCAGGGCAAGTGGTTGAAGTGCATTTAGCAGACAGTGATAATTACTCTGTCAGATTCAAGATTGTTATGGAAAAGACAAGATAGGCCTAAAATATAAGGTTTCAACTGAGAAGGCTGATTTTAATAAGATCAGCTCTGATTTGGCCACACCAGACTGGAAGCATATACTTTCAAGTCAATCTGTCTCAGAACAACTGGAAGCAATCAAGGGGGAAATAAGAAGAGTACAGGGCCACCATGTTCAAATAAAGAAAAAGGGAGAGATCATCAAATCCTGCGAACCCAGGGATATACAGCATTGAAGTTAGAGAAAAATGGAGGCTTGCGGCAGATACTGAGAGCTCAAAACAGCAGGACCCAGAAAAAAGTATAGATTCTAAAAGGGATATGACAGCATACTGGCAGGTAAAATGAAGGAAAATCTTAAGTTAAAAATCACACAACGCCAGGTTATAGTCATGATTTGGAGATGCCAGTGTTGGACTGAGGTGTACAAAGTTAATCTTAAGCAAAGGAAATCTTAAGCTGTTCTACACATAAAGGTAAGAGGATAATCAGCAAGTGGGTAGGGCCCATTAATGACCATAGCAGCAATTTGTACGTGGAGCCAAAGTGATGATCAAGAAGGCACAACAATGGGATGAAATGTATCCCAAGATGTTCAGTGAGGCAAAGTAGGATATAGTGGCACTTGCAAAAGTTTGCAATTCCACTCCGGCCTCTGGAGAGCTGCCAGAGACTTGGAGGACAGTCAATATGGTATCATAATTCAAGAAGGGACCATGGAATCCAAGGAAATTTTGCAGATTGGATCCACAATCCACAAGGCTGAAAGGGCTGTTTTTACAAGTGGAAATCCTTGACCAGGGTTCCCAAAGGGGTTTGTACTGGGGCCATTGCTGCCTGTCACCCAGCAAGGTAACATCATCAATCCGACGTCCATGAAACATTGTTCTATGGATTCTGGGTATTCCAAAATGGAGGACAGGAAAAAATTGTGGCTGTTAGAGCTGCTCCTCTTTTGAGGTATTTCAAGTATTGGAGGTGACTTCTTCGAACTCCAGGAGCAGTAATTACTGTTTATGTGCTGTTGCATTGTTTTGGAACTTTGGGGGAAAAAAGATTAAAACAACACCACTTTAAAAAGACAGACAAAGGCAGCAACCACACAGAGAAAGAAACCTATACCGCTGTCTGACACAGCAGCGAATCTGCACAGTTACTGCCTTTGCTGTTTGAGTTCAAATACCTCTAGACATTGGAGTGCGTCAAGGAAAAGTTAACAACAGCAAAATTCACAGCTGACTTTGGACGAACCTGTGTGAAGAGAGCTCACAGCCACAGCATCAGACAACTGCATAGTTTTTCAGTGTAATTTTGCTGTAAATCAACAATAGCAAGTAGAGTCGGCTCTTTCTTGATAAGATCTGTCTCTTAAATAAATTTTTCAAATATAAACCATAAATCTGAAGTGAGCTCTGGAGCAGTGTATTTTTCCAACAATACAACGGTGCTCTTTTCTAGGTGTGTAGATTGTGAAGGAGCAAAGATGGCCTTTAATAGAGTGATGTGCTCAACCTGTTGGATGTAGGAGTTTAGGGAGAGTTTCCATGTTACTGATGATTGTTGTGCAGGAGGTGTCTTTGGTTGTGAATCCTATCAGATCATATGGATCAGTTGGAGCAGCAGTTAGAGGGAATAAGGAATTTACAGCGATAGGGGCTATGATGGATGGCATTAATAGGAAGAGAGAAAAGCCACAGATAGTCAGATAGATGGGATAATTCCAGAAAAGGTAGCAGAGTGAGACAGGTAGTGCAGGAATGCCATTTTGGAAAATGCAGGGGGTGTTGGACTCTCGGGAAATGTAGCACAAACAGCCACGTTTCTGATATCGAGAATGGCTTTAATGTAATGAGGGGACTCTAGTCAGAGGCACAGACGTCAGATATTTCAGCAGGTGACAGAGAAAAATCAGAATGGTGTGTTGCCTCCCTGATGCCAGACCAAGGATATCTCAGAGAAGGTGCAGAATGTTCTCAAAGGGGAGAGAGGCCAGCAGGAGGACTTTGTTAAGTGTCTCCAGCAGGAAATAATGATATAAGCAGAGGAAAAAGATGAGATTCAAAAGGGAGAATTTAGAAAGTTAGGTAGGAATTTAAAAAGGAGGTCCTTGAGGGAAGTAATATCTGGATTATTCCTGGTGCTACAAACTAGTGAGGATAGGAATACAAGGATACGGCAGATGAATGCATGGTTGCGGAGCTGAAGCAGGGGAGAAGGGTTCACATTTTTGGATCATTGGAATCTCTTCTGGGGTAGAAGTGACTTTTACAAGGAGGACAAATTGCACCTGAATTGGAAGGGGCTAATATACTGGCAGGGAGATTTGCGAGAGCTGCTCGGGAGGATTTAAACTAGTAGTAAGGTGGGTTGGGGGGGGGGGGGTTGTACCCAGGGAAATAGTCAGCAAATAGATCAATCGGAGACTGGTACAGTGGGGAAAAGAATCAAATCAAAGAGTCAGGGTAGGCGGGATCAAAGCAGAGGACAAGATAGAACTAATAAATTAAACTTTTTATTTCAATGCACGAGACCTAACAGAGAAGGCAGATGAACTCAGGGCATGGTTAGGAACATGGGATTGGGATATCATAGCAATTACAGAGATGTGGCTCAGGGATGTACAGGACTGGCAGCCTAATGTTCCAGTACACAAATGCTACAGGAAGGACAGAAAAGGGAACGAGAGGGGACAGGGTGCAGCATTTCTGAAAAGGGATAGCATTACAGCTGTACTTAGGGAGGATATTCCTGGAAATATATACAAGGAAGTGATTTGGGTGGAACTAAGAAACAGGAAAGGGATGAATGGGATTGTATTATAGACCCCTTAACAGTCAGAGGGAAATTGAGAAACAAATCTATAAGGAGATCTTTGTTATCTATATGAATAATAAAGTGGTTATTAACTTTCAGAATGTAGACTGGGACTGCCATAGTGTTAAGCATTTAGATGGAGAGGACTTTGTTAAGTGTCTCCAAGAAAATGTTCTGATTCAGTACGTGTATGCACCTACTACAGAAGCTGCAAAACTTGACCTACTCTTGGCAAATAAGGCGGGGCAGGTGACTGAGATGTTAGTGGGGAAGCACTTTGGGGCCAGCAACCATAATTCAATTAGTTTTAAAACACTGATGGAAAAGGATAGACCAGATCTAAAAGCTGAAGTTCTCAATTGGAGGGAAGGCCAATTTTAACGGTATTAGGCAAGAACTTTCTAAAGTTGATTGTGGGCAGATGTTCCCTGGTAAGGGACAGCAGGAAAATGGGAAGCCTTCAAAAATGAGATGATGAGAGTCCAGAGACAGCATATTCCTGTTAGGGCGAAAGGCAAGGCTGGTAGCTGTGTGGAATGCTCGATCACTGGAGAAATTGACGCTTGGTTAAGAAAAAGGAAGCATATGTCAGATATAGACAGCAGAGAGCAAGTGAATCCTTCGAAGAGTATAAAGGCAATAGGAATATACTTAAGAGGAAAATCAGGAGGGCAAAAAGGGGACATGAGATAGCTTTGGCAAACAGGCTTAAGGAGAATCCAAAGGGATTTTATAAGTGCACTGAGTACAAAAGGATAATGCGGGAGAGAATAGGGCCCATCACATAACAGCAAGGCAGCCCATGTGAGGAATCACAGGAGATGGGGGAGATACCAAATGAGTATTTTGCATCAATGTTTACTGTGGAGAAGGACATGGAAGATACAGAATGTGGGGAAATAGGTGGTGCCATCTTGAAAAATATCCACTTTACAGAGGTGGTACTGGATATCTTTAAATGCATAAAAGTGGATAAATCACCAGGACATGATCAGGTGTACCCTAGAACTCTGTGGGAAGCTAGGGAAGTGATTGCTGGGTCCCTTGCTGAGATATCTGTGTCATTAGTCACAACTAAGGTGCCAGAAGACTGGAGGTTGGCTCGTATGGTGTCACTATTCAATAAGGCATTCGACAAGGTTCATGGGAGACTGGTTAGTAAGGTTAGACCTCACGGAATATAGAGAGAACTAGCCATTTGGATACAGAACTGGTTTGAAGGTAGAAGACAGAGGTTGGTGTCGGAGGGTTGCTTTTCAGACTGCAGGCCTGTGACACGGTTTTTCATCATTTATATGGATAGTTCGTAAGTTTATAGATGACACCAAAATTGGAGATGTGGTGGACAGCGAAAAAGTTTACCTCAGAATATAACAGGATCTTGATCAGATGGGTCAATGGACTGAGGTGTTGCAGATAGAGTTTAATTTAGATAAATGTGAGGTGCTGCACTTTGGAGTGCAAGCTCAGAGTCCTTTGATAGTGGAGTCACAGGTTGTGAAGACGACGTTTGGTATGCTTTGCTTTATTGGACAGAACATTGAGTATAGGAGTTGGGAAGTCATGTTGCGGTTTTACAGGACATTGGTTCGGCCACTTTTGGAATATTGTGTGCAATTCTGGTCTCCCTCTTCTCAGAAAGATACAGCGAAACTTGAAAGGGTTCAGAAAAGATTTAAAGGATGTTGCCAAGGTTGGAGGATGAGCTACAGGGGAAGGCTGAATAGACTGGGGCTGTTTTCCCTGGAATGTTAGAGGCTAAGGGGTGACCTTATCGAGGTTTATAAAATCATGAGGCATGGAAAGGGTAAATAGACAAGGTCTTTTCCCTGGGGTGGGGGAGTCCAGAACTAGTGGGCATCGGTTTCGGATGAGGAGAAAAGTTTTAAAGAGACCTCATGGGGAACTTTTTCACGCAGAGTGTGGTGCGTATATTGAATGATCTGCGAGAGGAAGTGGTGGTGGCTGGTATAATTACAGCATTTAAAAAGCATCTGGATAGGTATATGAATAGGAAGGGTTTGGAGAGAGATGAGCCAACTGCTGGGAAACAGGACTAGATTGGGTTAGGGAATCTGGTCAGCATGGACGAGTTGGACCGAAGGGTTCGTTTCTGTGCTGTACATCTCTATGACTTCGTGTTCTAATCCACTTGATACTTATGTGCCCCGATTGTTAAGGTGTGTGGCATCACTTCCAGTTTTCCTTTGTACTGGTTTGTATCGGGAATCTATGTCAACATGCTTATTGATGACAATGCAGGTTATCATCAAATGCACAAAATTAGAGCAAACATATCATCTCATCAACAAAATAGTCACCAGTTTCAAATTCAATAGAAAAAGGGAAAACAACAATCAACTTCCATTCCTAGATGTCTTGGTAGAACAAAGGGCCAATGGAAAATACCTAACCAAAGTACACAGGAACGCCACCCACATGTACCAAATCCTCAACTACAACAGCAATCATCCCAATGTCCACAAAGCTGTGTCAGGGGATTATTTAAACAAACTACTACACACTGCAACACACCAGAACAGCACAGGAATGAGGAAGAATACCTATACATCGTCTTCCAAAACAACAGATACCCCAAATCCGCCGATGCCTTCATCCACCAATGCCTATCCAACAGACAACACCAGAAGGACACTGTACATGCCAATACACTGGTCACCCTACTCGAAATCATGAACATATCAGAAATGACAATGAGACTACTACAACCACTAGGAATAATGGCAACACACCAACCCACAGCCACACTAAACCAACTACTCACAAGAGAACATGCAGGACCATGTGACATACAAAATTCCATACACAGAACATGCAGGACCAATGTGATATACAAAATTCCATGTAACGATTGCCACAAACATTACATTGGCCAGACTGGAAGAAAACTAGCAATCTGGATACACGAACACCAAATAGCAGTAGAACAGCTTGACCAGTTATCTCTCATCTCAGAACATGCAAAGAGGACCACCAACTTGACTGAGACAATGCAACCATCCTAGGACAAGCTGAAAAGAGTCATGCATGGGAATTCTTCAAGGCCTGGTTTTCAACCCACAATGCCATCAGCAAGCATGTTGACATAGATCCCATATGCAAACCACTAGAGATGGAAGTGGTACCACCCACCTTAACAAACATAAGTATCAAGTGGATAGGAATATGAAGTCATAGAGTCATAGGGATGTACAGCACAGAAACACTACGGGCAATGTTTAGCATGGCCAATCCACTTTATCTGCACATCTTTGGACTGTGGGAGGAAACTGGAGCACATTGAGGAAACCACACAGACACAGAGAGAATATGCAAAATCCACAGTTTCCCAAGGGTGGAATCGAATCCGGGTCCCTGGCGCTGTGAGGCAGCAGTGCTAACCACTGAGACACCGTGCCATCTGGTTTTGCTCAGGGCAGAGGAGTTTGGGAGGACATGACATAAAATTGTGAGGAGTATAAATAGGGCAGACTTGAAGAAACTTTTACTATGATGAAGGGATCAATGAGCAGGGACATATTTTAAGGTAAGGGGCAGAAAGTTTATAGGGGATGTGAGGAAAACCTTTTCACCCAGAGTGGTGGGAATGTAGAATTTGTTGCCTAAAAGGGTGATAAAGGCAGAAACCCTCATAACATTTAAAATCTATTCGGATGTGCACTTGCAATGCTGAGGCATACAAGACAATGGGGCCAAGTGCTGGAAAATAGGATAAAAAGTAGGTGTTGCTTTTAACCACGGCAGATGCTATGGCTAAAGGGCCTTTATCTGTGCTGTAGATCTCTATGTTGCAGAAGCTTTTTAAGGATAAAGCATCAGAGGACTCACTGATGTACTTGCAAGGACCTGAGGATGCAGCAAGTGTGGATCTAAATCAAGAATCCGGAGACATATGTGTTTTGTACTTCTGACAAGCACAAATAACATTTGTATTATGCCTCATCCAATCAACAAATACTATCTGACTTGTTGAAATACACAAGAGTTAGATAATTCATGCAATTTTGTTATTTTTGAAGAGTTTTTAAATCACTCTGTGGTGCTCGTATTGTTGATCACAGCGAACTTTTATTTGTTATTTGTGGAATGACAGCAACATTTTAGGGCCAGTATTTACAATTTTGAGCAGGTTTCTTGCATCTGCTTTCTTTCATCAGTGTAATCCTCAATGGTGAGAGGAAGGAGCTTCAGAATTTTAATCCAGCCATGTTGAAAAATTGCCAATATATTTCGAAGTAAGAATGATGTCTGACTTGAAACTTGTTCAAAACAATTTGACAAGGAGTCATTTTGTATTTTACTCTGAATTAAAAATTACACACCACCAGGTTATCATCCAACAGGTTTAATTGGAAGCACTAGCTTTCGGAGCACCGCTCCTTCATTAGGTTGATCAGGTGACCAGCCACTCAATTTACACCTGCAGTTAATCTTGTCCCTGCACCACTCGTCTTTTTTGAAAAAAAAGATGTTTTGGAATAACGGGCTAAAAACACACAGTCTTTTGGGGTTCCGAACTGTTGGCGCAACAATTGCCAAGAATGGGGTCTGACCACCACCGCTTGATGAAAATAAAATACAGCTTAGGATGGAACTCTGCAAGACAATAAAAATTGAGGGAAAATTCAGCACACCCACCTGATGAAGGAGCGCTCCGAAAGTTAGTGCTCCCAATTAAACCTGTTAGATTACAACATGGTGTTGTGTGATTTTTTTTACCTTTGTACACCCCAATCCAACGCCGGCATCTCCAAATCATGACTCCAGAATTATGTCTCTCTCCAAAAGGTGATCCAGATATTTCCCTCAATTTTTATTGTCTTGCAGATTTCCATCCTAAGCTGCATTTTATTTTCATCAAGAGGTGGAGGTCAGACTCTCTTCTTGGTAATTGTTGCGCCAACAGTCCGGAACGCCAAAAGACTATGTGCGTTCCGAGCCCTTTATTCAAAAATGCGTTTTTTTTAAAAGAGGAGTGGTGCAGGGACAAGATTAACTGCAGGTGTAAATTCAGTGATTGGTCAGCAACAATTCTATGCAAAACTCAACAGATATAATACCAAAAGGTGAGAAAAGAAACTTTAAACAGACTGGACTGTGGTCTCTTGTGACAGCATTACAGCTGTGGTGAGGGAGGATACTCCTGGAAATACGTCCAGGGAAGTTATTTGGATGGAACTGAAAAATAAGAAAGGGATGGTCATCTTATTGGGATTGTATTATAGACCCCCCAATGGTCAGAGGGAAATTGAGAAACAAACTTGTTAGGAGATCTCAGCTATCTGTAAGAATAATAGGGTAGTTATGGTAGGGGATTTTAACTTTCCAAACATCGACTGGGACTGCCATAGTGTTAAAGGTTTAGATGGAGAGGAATTTCTTAAGTGTGTACAAGACAATTTTCTGATTCATTATGTGGATGTACCTACTACAGCAGGTGTAAAACTTGACCTATTCTTGGGAAATAAGGCAGGGCAGGTGACTGAGGTGTCAGTGGGGCCAGCAACCATAATTCTATTTGTTTTAAAATAGTGATGGAAAAGGATAGACTAGATCTAAAAGTTGAAGTTCTAAATTGGAGAAAGGCCAATTTTGATGGTATTAGGCAAGAACTTTTGAAAGCTGATTGGAGGCAGATGTTCGCAGGTAAAGGGACGTCTGGAAAATGGGAAGCCTTCAAAAATGAGATAACAAGAATCCAGAGAAAGTATATTCCTGTCAGGGTGAAAGGGAAGGCTGGTAGGTATAGGGAATGCAGGATGACTAAAGAAATTGAGAGTTTGGTTAAAAAGAAGGAAGCATATGTCAGATATAGACAGGATAGATCGAGTGAATCCTCAGAAGAGTATAAAGAAAGTATACTTAAGAGGGAAATCAGGAGGGCAAAACGGGGACATGAGATAGCGTTGGCAAATACAATGAAGGAGAATCCAAAGGGATTTTACAAATAATAAGGACAAAAGGGTCCCTCAAAGATCAGCAAGGCGGCCTTTGTGTGGAGCCACAGAAAATGGGGGAGATACTACATGAATATTTTGCATCAGAATTTACTGTGGAAAAGGATATGGAAGATATAGACTGTAGGGAAATAGATGGTGACACCTTGCAAAATGTCCAGATTACAGAGGAGGAAGTGCTGGATGTCTTGACACGGTTAAAGGTGGATAAATCCCCAGGACCTGATCAAGTGTACCCGAGAACTCTGTGGGAAGCTAGAGAAGTGATTGCTGGGCCTCTTGCAGAGATATTTGTATCATCGATAGTCACAGATGAGGTGCCGGAAGATTAGAGGTTGACAAACGTGGTGCCACTTTTGAGAAGAGCAGTAAAGACAAGCCAAGGAACTACAGACCGGTGAGCCTGACCTCGGTGTTGGCAAGTTGTTGGAGGGAATCCTGAGGGACAGGATGTACATGCATTTGGAAAGGCAAGGACTGATTTGGGATACTCAACATGGCTTTGTGCAGGGGAAATCATGTCTCACTTACTTGATTGAATTTTTTGAAGAAGTAACAAAGAAGACTGATGAGGGCAGAGCGGTAAATGTGATCTGTATGGACTTCAGTAAGGTGTTCAACAAGGTTCCCCATAGGAGACTGATTAGCAAGGTTAGATCTCATGGAATACAGGGAGAACTAGCCATTTGGATACGGAACTGGCTCAAAGGTAGAAGACAGAGGGTGGTGGTGGAGGGTTGTTTTTCACACTGGAGGCCTACGACCAGAGGAGTGCCACAAGGATTGGTGCTAGGCCCTCCACTTTTTGTCATTTACATAAATGATTTGGATGCGAGCATAAGAGGTACAGTTAGTAAGTTTGCAGATGACACCAAAATTGGAGATGTAGTGGGCAGCGAGGAGGGTTACCTCAGATTACAACAGAATCTGGACCAGATGGGCCAATAGGCTGAGAAGTGGCAGATGGAGTTTAATTCAGATAAATGCGAGGTGCTGCATTTTGGGAAAACAAATCTTAGCAGGACTTACACACTTAATGGTAAGGTCCTAGGAAGTGTTGCTGAACAAAGAGACCTTGGAGTGCAGGTTCATAGCTCCTTGAAATTGGAGTCACAGGTAGATAGGAGAGTGAAGGCGGCGTTTGGTATGCTTTCCTTTATTGGTCAGAGTATTGAGTACAAGAGTTGGGAGGTCATGTTGCGGCTGTACAAGACATTGGTTATGCCTCTGTTGGAATATTGCGTGCAATTCTGGTCTCCTTCCTATCAGAAAGATGTTGTGCAACTTGAAAGGGTTCAGAAAAGATTTACAAGGATGTTGCCAGGGTTGGAGGATCTGAGCTACAGGGAGAGGCTGAACAGGCTGGGGCTGTTTTCTCTGGAGCATCGGACGCTGACGGGTTTACAAAATTATGAGGGGCATGGATAGGATAAATAGACAAAGTATTTTCCCTGTGGTCAATGAGTCCAGGACTAGACGGCATAGTTAAAGGGTGAGGGGGGAAAGAGACCTAAGGGGCAACTTTTTCACGCAGAGGGTGGTACGTGTATGGAATGAGCTGCCAGAGGATGTGGTGGATGCTGATACAATTGCAACATTTAAGAGGCATTTGGATGGGTATATGAATAGAAAGGGTTTGGGGGGATATGGGCCGGGTGCTGGCAGGTAGGACTAGATTGGGTTGGGATATCTGGTCGGCATGGACAGGTTGGACCGAAGGGTCTGTTTCCATGCTGTACATCTCTATGACTCTATGACTACAAAGATAATGAGGGACTGATGACAGGCTGCTCAACAGCAAGCCATCACATGAAGATTATGTCCCAAATTGCAGGTACATTTTGTATTTTTCCCTTTGAAGAGTACACACAGTCAGTTTCAAATTGATGTGTGCAAATGGAACTAAACATTGTTGTGCACACAGCCCAGGTTTAAGTGACAGCCTGCTGTGAAGATCACAGTCCAAGGACTATTCCCTCATCACCATCGCACTGCAGGTAAAGACCCTTTAACTCCAAGTGCTGGAGGTCAGACAATATAAAGTATGACAACAAAAGAATTGTCTCACCCTGAATGCTGGAATTCAATACCGGTCAAAAAGAATCAGATTCACAAAATCGCAACTAATCTTCTAAACTAAGGATTTTGAAACCCAACTGATAATACTCCTGGTAACATCCACTGCTATGGCCACAACATTCTAATGTTTGCGCTTCACAAGGGTGAAGGGCTGATCTGCATATTTACATTTTTTGAAAACCTTCCAACTTTTTGGCCTCACCTCTTATTTATAACCTCTGTTTAAGTGCTTCACTTACATTTCTGGTGTGTGTAGCAACTGATAAACTCACTTTTGGTTAACTCAGGAAAGGTTGGCTTAATTTTTGCCTTTTTTCAACATAACTTTGTCTGGTCATATCTACAAGGGAAGAAATCCTTTACAAATTAACCTTAGTGCAACCAACCAAGTGGGTAGGTGAATAAAGGAGAGTCTGTTCATCTATCGCCTCACCTTGACAATTTGAAGTCTCTCTGTCTGGAAATGTACTGAACTGAGGTAATTTGCCGAGGATCTGGTTGTGACAAACTGTGACACGTCTGGGATTTGGTCGTAACATAATGGTCATCGTTAAGACATGTATGGCAACAATATTTCTTTGTACTTAACAGCTCATGTTTGCATCATGTCCAGGTCTTGCAACGGACTGCTCCATACTCTCAATAATTGAAAATTGAACCATACTTTGCAAACATTAGCAAACACACGTGTGGAACCTTGCTTCAATGCTTCACCTGAAGCTCACTATTAAAATTGGGAAATGTGAAAATTAGAACATTTGAAAAACATCAGAAAGTAAAGATTTGGATTGCAATCATTTCAAGTAGCACAGTTGTCTCTTCTAATCATTAGCTGCGCTAATGTCAAGAATGCTAGAAGTCACAAATCACATAAACGTACGAAATAAAAGCAAAAGTTATCAATTCGGTTCCTCAAGCCTGCTCCATCATTCAACAAGATCATGACAAATTTGTTTGGATTTTAAATTCCACATTCTAAACTACCCCGATAACAGTTAATTCATTTTCTTATCAAGAATCCATCTACTTCTGCCTTAAAACATTCAATTATCCCACTTTCACATCCTTCTGATGCAGTGTGTTCTGAAGTCAGATAATCCTCTGAGAAGGTTTATCCTCAACTCTGTTCAAAAGGAGTGGCCTCTGATTTAAAAAGAATGCCGCTAGTTCTGGATTAAATCACAAAAGAAGACATATTTTTCACATCCATCTTGTCAAGTCATTCAGAATCTTACACAGTTGAGTTAAGTTCACTCTATGCTCTTCTAAACTCCCAAGTAAAAACAAACTCAATCTGTCCAACCTGTCCTGACAAGACAACACACTCATTCCGAGTGTCAGTCTAGAACATCTCCCCTGAACTGTGTTTAATATAACTACATCATTCTTTAAATAAAACCAAAACGCACACATTACTCAAGATGATATATCACCAATACTTTCTGTATTAAAACATAACATACTTAATTTTATGTTCATTCCTCTTGTAACAAAGAATATGTATAAGCCTTCTTGAATATGTATAAGCGTACTTCGCCACCCAAAGTGTAAATGGGGATTTTGGGTTTAATGCCTCATTCCAAGGACAACATCCTGACAGTACAGTGCTCCATCAATATGGCTCCAGAGTGTCAGCAAAGACCATTGCATCCAATTCTTTGGTTCCATTTGCATGGGAACTTGAAACCCTGACTCAGAGGCTAGAGTGCAACCAACTGAACCACAGCAGAAAAAAAGATGAAGTGAGACTTGCAGCTTTTATTAGTTGTTAAGAAACTCATTAGATTTGAAAATATGCCACAAAAATGTGTTCATGGAATAGAGGCATTGAATAAATACTTTGCACCAGCCTTCACAGCCTAAGACACGACTTGCATTCCAAAATTACTAAATATCATAGGGGCAAAAGGAAGTGAAGAAATAAATACATTACCACAGATACAAGAGAGAGAGGGAATCTAATGGGGCTCAACACTTAAGTCCTCCAGTCCTGATGGGATGCATCCTTAGCTAGATAGAGAACATATGCATTAGTCATCACCTTCCAAGAATCTTTAGATTCTGAAAAGATTCCAAGAATTGGCAAACTTTCTGTGAAACACATTGATTTAAATAGGAGTGAGACAAAACTTGGTAATCATTGGACAGTATGCTTAAATTGTTATGAGGAAAATGTGAGAGTCCATTATAAAAGATGCAACAGCAAAGCATTTGGAAACACATTGCTGAATAAAGCAGAGTCAGAATGGCTTCATGAAGGAGAAATTTGGCTTGACAAATTTACTAGAATTCTTACAGGAGATAACAAGCAGAAGAGACAATGGGGAAGCAGCAGATGTGATATATTTGGATTTTCAGGAAGTGTTTGATAAGCTACCACACAATAAGCTGCAAAATAAACTAAGGGTCCAGGGTGTTGAAGATAGTAATATTAAAATGGACAGAGGATTCACTGATTAACAGAGGAAATAAAGAGGAAATTTTCAGGATGGCAATCTGTAACAAGTGGAGGGCCACTGAGATCAATGCTGAGGTCACATGTACAGTGACTGGGATGGGAAAAGAAGATGTACGAAAGCTAAATTTGCAGAAGTTGAAAAACTTCTGAGTTGGAGCAGCAGCTGAGTAAAAGCGAACCCGGGAGACTACAGCTAAGGTAAGACAGTTTGTTTTAAAATTACTTACCTGTAGCGGGCAGCGGTGTTTTTTTTTCTCTCTCTCTTCACAGAAAGAGCGGGAGCAGCAGAGGAAGTGACAGCGAGCAGAGGGGCAGCCGGGAAGGAAAACAGTGAGTATATAACTCAGGAAGGCGGCTAAACCTGTAGTATCTCCCACCCACCCTCCTCCTCTAACCTTCTTAACTACTCTGCTTTTTCTTTTAAGGTAAGGATTTTTTATTTCTTTACCAGTGACTAGTTAAAAATTTACTTCGTTTTTGTGTGTGTGTGTGTGTGTGTGTGTGTATATATATACATATATATATATATAAAAAGTCCTTTTTCGGGAAAAAGAACTATAGCAGAGAGCTATCAGAAAGTATTCTAACTCATACTTGTACAAAGTAACTAAGTAATTAACTAACTAAGCAGAGATGGCTGGGCAGGTGATGTGCTGTTGCTGTATGATGTGGGAGCTGGCTGATCCCATTGTGAACGGCAGTGACCGGTATCTGCAGCAAGTGTTGGTTGCTGGAAGAACTCCGGATCAGAGTTGATGATCTGGAATCTGAGCTTCAAACACTGCGGCACCTCCAGGAGGGGGAGTTACCTGGACGCTTTGTTTCAGGAGGCAGTCACACCTGGGAGATTAAGTAATTCACATTCAGCTAGTGATCAGGCACAACAGAGTGTGACTGTAAGTGAGGCAGGTAGGGGGAACCTGAGTTCAGGAGTGGAGGAGCCTCAGCCCTTGACCTTGTCCAACAGGTACGAGATTCTTGCTCCCTGTTCGGATGAGGAAAAGGGCTCTGGACAGGATGAGCCAACTGACCAAAGCACCATGGTGCAGAAGGCCATTCAAGAGGGGGGAGCTAATAGACAAGTAGTGGTTATAGGGGATTCTATAATTAGGGGGACAGATAGTATCCTTTGCAAGCCGGATCGGGAGTCTCGCATGGTGTATTGCCTGCCCGGTGCCAGGGTGCGGGACATCTCCGACCGGTTTGAAAGGATATTGGAGCGGGAGGGGGAGGATCCAGTTGTTGTGGTCCACGTTGGTACTAACAATATAGGCAAGACGAGGGTGGAGGACCTGTTTGGGCACTGCGAAGCACTAGGCAGGAAATTGAAGCACAGGTCCTTAAGGGTCATAATCTCCGGATTACTGCCCCAGCCATGTGCCAATTGGCATAGGGATAAGAAAATTAGGCAAGTAAACACGTGGCTAAGGGATTGGTGTGGGAAAGAGGGATTCCACTTCATGGGGCATTGGCATCAGTTTTGGAACAGGGGGGATCTGTACCGTTGGGACGGTCTCCACCTGAACCGATCAGGTACCAATGTTCTAACGAAGAGGATAAATAGGGTGGTCAGTAGGACTTTAAACTTCTGAGTTGGGGGGAAGGGAAAGTGAAAGTGACAGGGAGTGTGGCATTAAATGGAAAGATAAGCAGCAGGATAGCATGTGTCCAGGCGGATTTAAACTCGAGGCAGACTGAGAATGCAGAAAAAAGCAAGGATAACTTCGGACATCATATGACTTCCAACATCTCTAATGATAAGGAAGTTAGCATTAAGGCACTTTACCTGAATGCTCGTAGCATTCATAACAAAGCCGATGAACTAATGGCACAGATAATAGTGAATGATTACGATGTGGTAGGCATCACAGAGACTTGGTTACAGGGGGGTCAGGACTGGCAGTTAAACCTCCATGGTTTTTCAACTTATCGAAAAGACAGAGAGGTGGGCAGAGGGGGTGGGTTGCCTTGTTAGTTAAGAACAAAATTAAATCAATGGTATTGAATGACATAGCGTCAGATGATGTGGAGTCTGTGTGGGTGGAATTGAGGAACCACAAAGGCAAAAAAACCATAATTGGAGTTGTGTATAGACCTCCTAACAGTGGTCAGGACCAGGGACGCAACATGTACTGGGAAATAGAGAAGGCATGTCAGAAAGGCAAGGTCACATTGATCATGGGAGACTTCAATATGCAGGTGGACTGGGTAAATAATGTTGCTAGTGGATACAAAGAAAGGGAATTCATGGAATGCTTACAGGATGGCTTTTTGGAACAGCTTGTCATGGAGCCCACAAGGGAGCAGGCTATTCTGGATCTAGTGCTTTGCAATGAACCAGACTCTATAAAAGATCTTAAATTAAGGGAACCCTTAGGAAGTAGCGATCATAATATGGTAGAGTTCAGTCTGGAGTTTGAAAGAGAGAAGGCAAAATCAGATGTAATGGTGTTACAGTTGAATAAAGGTAATTATGAGGGCATGAGAGAAGAACTGACAAAAATAGACTGGAAGCTGAGGCTAACCGGGGAGACAGTAGAGCAAAAATGGCAGGAGTTTGTAGGTATAATTGAGGACACTGTACAGAGGTTCATTCCCAAGAAAAGAAAGATTATCCAGGGAGGGATTAGACAACCATGGCTGACAAAGGAAGTCAGGAAATGTATTAAAGAAAAAGAGAGATCCTATAAAGTGGCTAAGAACAGTGGGAAATCAGAAGATTGGGAAGGATACAAAAGCAAATAGAGGATAACAAAGAGTGTAATAAGAAATGAGAGGATCAAATATGAAGGTAGGCTAGCCAGTAATATTAGAAATGATAGTAAAAGTTTCTTTCAGTACATAAGAAACAAACGACAGGCAAAAGTAGACATTGGCCACTTCAAACTGGTGCAGGAAGCCTAGTGACGGGAGATGAGGAAAGACATGGAAGACATGAGTAATATCCCAAAAATTAAAGGGAGTCATGGGACTGAGTTGAGTATGGTTGCCATTACGAAAGAGATAGTGCTAGAAAAGTTAAAAAGTCTTAAAATTGATAAATCTCCTGGCCCCGATGGGATACACCCTAGAGTTCTGAGAGCGGTGGCTGAGGAAATAGCAGAGGCATTGGTTGAGATCTTTCAAGAGTCACTGGAGTCAGGAAAGGTCCCGGATGATTGGAAGATGGCTGTTGTAACCCCCTTGTTCAAGAAAGGATCAAGGCAAAAGATGGAAAATTATAGGCCAATCAGCTTAACCTCGGTTGTTGGTAAAATTCTAGAATCCATCATTAAGGATGAGGTTTCTAAATTCTTGGAACAGCAGAGTCTGATTAGAACAAGTCAACATGGATTTAGTAAGGGGAGGTCATGCCTGACAAACCTGTTGGAATTTTTTGAAGAGGTAACAAGTAGGTTAGACCAGGGAAACCCAGTGGATGTGGTCTACCTAGACTTTCAAAAGGCCTTTTGATAAGGTGCCACATGGGAGGCTGCTGAGCAAGGTGAGGGCCCATGGTGTTCGAGGTGAGCTGCTGGGATGGATTGAGGATTGGCTGTCTAACAGAAGGCAGAGAGTTGGGATAAAAGGTTCTTTTTCAGAATGGCAGCTGGTGACAAGCGGTGTCCCGCAGGGTTCGGTGCTGGGGCCACAGCTATTCGCATTATATATTAATGATTTGGATGAGGGGACTGGGGGCATTCTAGCGAAGTTTGCTGATGATACGAAGTTAGGTGGACAGGCAGGTAGTACTGAGGAAGTGGGGAGGCTACAGAAGGATCTAGACAGGTTGGGAGAGTGGTCCAGGAAATGGCTGATGGAATTTAACGTGAGTAAGTGCGAGGTCTTGCACTTTGGCAAAAAGAATAAAAGCATAGACTACTTTCTAAATGGTGAGAAAATTAGTAAAGCCAAAGCACAAAGGGATCAGGGAGTGCTAGTCGAGGATTCTCTAAAGGTAAACATGCAGGTTGAGTCCGTGATTAAGAAAGCGAATGCAATGTTGTCATTTATCTCAAGAGGGTTGGAATATAAAAGCACCATTGTGCTACTATAAAGCTCTGGTTAGGCCCCATTTGGAGTACTGTGTCCAGTTTTGGTCCCCACACCTCAGGAAGGACATACTAGCACTGGAACGTGTCCAGTGGAGATTCACACGGATGATCCCTGGAATGGCAGGTCTAACATATGAGGAACGGCTGAGGATACTGGAATTGTATTCGTTGGAGTTTAGAAGATTGAGGGGAGACTTAATAGAGACATACAAGATAATACATGGCTTGGAAAAGGTGGACGCTAGGAAATTGTTTCCGTTAGGCGAGGAGACTAGGACCTGTGGACACAGCCTTAGAATTAGAGGGGGTCAATTCAGAACAGAAATGCGGAGACATTTCTTCAGCCAGAGAGTGGTGGGCCTGTGGAATTCATTGCCACGGAGTGCAGTGGAGGCCGGGACGCTAAATGTCTTCAAGGCCGAGATTGATAGATTCTTGTTGTCTCGAGGAATTAAGGGCTACGGGGAGAACGCTGGTAAGTGGAGTTGAAATGCCCATCAGCCATGATTGAATGGCGGAGTGGACTCGATGGGCCGAATGGCCTTACTTCCACTCCTATGTCTTATGGTCTTATAACTAGGGGGAAAGCAAATGGTGAAGATGACACAGAGTCTGGAGAGTAATATAGACAGGTTAAGTGATTGAGAGACAAAAAAAACTGCAGATGCTGAAATCCAAAGTAGACAATCAGGAGGCTCGAAGAAAACAGCAAGCCAGGCAGCATCAGGGTGGAAAAGTTAACATTTCAGGTATAACCCAGTGATTAGGCAAAAGCAAGGCAAATCAAATATAACATAGGAAAATGTGAGGTTACACACACTGGCATGAAGAATAGAGGGGCTGAATATTATTTAATTGGAGAATCTACAGAAAACAATCCAGGAATCCTTGTGCATGTATCACCACAAGTTAAGAACCAACTTCAGCGAGTGCTGTACTCGGTTTAACAAATGGAATGCTGTCCTTTTATTCTAAATAGAATGAAGTACAAAAGTCGGGATAGTTTGCTAAAGCTGTCAAAAACAGAATTGCTGGAGATGCTCAGGAGGTCTGGCAGCAACTGTGAAGAGGAAAACAGAGTTAACATTTCAAGAATAGTGACCCTTCTTCACATCTCCTTAAACGGTCTCAGGACTCAAAACATTAACTCTGATATTTCTTCACAGGTGCTGCCAAACTTGTTGAGCTTCTCCAACTTCAGTTCTTGTTTTGTTTCAGATCTCCAGCATCCGCAGTTGTTTTCATTAGGTAAAACAATACAAGTTAGACGACAGCTGGAATACTGTGAACATTTTTGGGCCCTAACTGAAGGAAAGATGTACTTGGTACTAGATGGTTCACTATGCTAATTCTGGGTATGGATGTACTGCCTTTTGAAGAGAGATGACCTTTTTGACACATACAAAAGTCAGAGTAAACTTGACAGGGTAGATGCGAAAAGGCTATTTCCCCTTGAATGCGTGTCTAGGACCCAACAGCATAATCTCAGAGTATTGGGTTGCATATGAGGTGGAATTCCTTCTCTCAGTCGGTAGTGAATCTGTGGAATTCTTCACTACACAGTGCTATGGAGGCTGAGTCATAAAATGTATTCAAGGCTGAGATGGATTTTAACCAGTCATCAAAGATGAAGTTGAGGGTCCATGATCTCACGGAATGGTGAAACAAACTCAATAGTTTGTACGGGGAAAAAATGAGGTCTACAGATGCTGGAGATCACAGCTGAAAATGTGTTGCTGGTTAAAGCACAGCAGGTTAGGCAGCATAATAGACTAAATGGCCTGTTTCTAGTCCTACATCTTGTGATCTTATATGCATTCTAACTTGATCAGTCTATGGCTTTAAATCAGTGCTGAATTGTATTGTCCAGGAATAGCACCAAAAAGCAAACAGTTCCAGCAACTTTCACTGAAGAAGAATTTTAAACACCACCTGCAAGTACAGTAGCAAAGAGTTGTCCAATTGAAACTGTGACTGCTGCTTATAGCTATTCCTGCATGAAGATCTTAAATTATCTCGGGACTGTGACCTGAAAGAATTTCTGGGATTGGCATATTAATTAATTGAAACCTGCATCCCCATTCTAAGTAATTAAAGACTTAACAGCAATCTAGATTTGTTCAATACATCACATCAGTTCTATGACAGTGATCTTTTACTATAAATTCTCTGTCCTACGATCCTGCCCCACTAGCTACCTATTGAAGGAGCAACGCTCCAAAAGCTTGTACTTCCAAATAAACCTGTTAGACTATAACATGGTATTGTGCGATTTTTTTTTAAACTTGGTCCAACCCAGTCCAACAACAGCACCTCCACATCATGCATGAAGACCTGTTGCCCTGCTAATAACATACTCAGCTGTCCTGCACCATTCTCACATATCCACTGGAGCTTGTCTGTATAATTTTGCAACATCCATCATTTAATGATGCTTAGGTTGATCTCTCTCATTACTGCCTTCTACTTCATCCTTTAAAAATCTCCAGACTTTGGGCTCTTTTAAACAATCAGACGCCACAGGTCCCATTCTGTGGCTTGTATAGAATCAGCGACAGAATCTAGTCTCAAAATCTTCAGGAAGTCAAGTGTTGGTGTGACTGGCATGGCGATTCGGCCCAGTCACATAAACAATCTGGATGGCAGATGAGTATAGGGAGATGGTGCTAGGTAGGTAGAGGAAAAGGAAGGGTGGTGCCGGCTGGGGAAAGTGAAGGGTGTGTGGAGTAAAATCCTCAAGGAGTAAGGTATTAGGATGACAAAGTAGGGTCCCAGCTGTGTCGGGTGGCAGATGGATAGCATGCCAAGTGAAAAGGGGTGCGTTGCAAAAGTGGAAGATGGTAAAGTAAGCAATGCAGCTTTTAGGATAAGTCAGAGTAGGGGACAAGAAATCGGGTCTGGTGATAGGAGGCAGTTATGTCAAGTCAGATCCACTGAAGGGGGTCAGGTCAACATCTGGAAGTGGCATAGCTGGTAATGTGAGAGGTAAGTATGGGGTCAGTTTAATTATCTAACTCATGAGTAACTATGCCTTGAACTTTTCCAGAGTATATATTTTACTTCATTTCATCTGAACTTTCTGAAGTCTCTCATCTAAATAGAGGGTCCCAGGGTAGAAATATTGCCAAGGGTAAAATTCAATTTCCTGTCTGCAACAAAGGGGATCCCGCAGGGTTCCTCACGCGCAATTCCCATCCACACTGGAATGATGATTGCCTAGGTAGTGGAAAATCTGGGCCAGTAATTACGTTGAGAATTTAACAAGGCGGCTGTTGATGTCACAACTTTTTGCAGCCTCATGTTTGTCCTCTCTCTCAAACTCAAATACAACTCCATTCTTGCCATCTCTCCTCTACTTCCCCAAAAGTAGCCTCTATCTCCGTAGCCTCCATCCCCTTCCTGCTCTTCAATGATATGGATGCAGAATTAAAGAATTATGGACAAAATTTCATTTTTGTACCCCTGGCTAAAGTATTCTCTTATCTTTCAACACAGTTCCCCCAAAGATGTATTTGATCTTCAGTACTAATGCATAATCTTTTGTCCATTGACATTTGCACTTCAGTTCACTCAAATCCCCACATGGATGAATGTCAAGATACCAAAGGACTCCTCACCGTATCCATAACCACTCCCACCTTGTCTTTTCTTACAGTAGAATTCCAATGAACTCACTGATAATTATACCCCATTATTGAACAAACTGTCCCAAAGTACGTTAAATACAACTAAGACCACCAAGTTGAGCAACCCTAGGGCCTGTTTCCACACTGTAGAGAATCTAATCTAATCTAAAACTTGCCTGACAGATTACTATTCAGGAGAAAAGAAATTCACATGGAATTTTGCCAAAGACAGGTTTGCAGGTTCTGTATATATCTGGCTGCCTTTGCACTTGCAGTTTTATAACAAACTTGAGTAGCTTAACCAGAGGGCTAGCATGAGGCAGACATTCCTTAACTCAAAAATCTTTCAATGCCACTTCGTCTCACATTACCTCCTGCACTGGTTCAAAAAGGAATAGCATCTGGCATAGCTAAAAATGTGCAGCACTTGATTTCCAAGTTCCAAAACTCTCTTGGTCTTTCAACTACATGGCAGTCCAACTTCCATTCCAGTTTCTAGTCCCAAAGTAGCAAAACATATGGCCACTTGGACTGTCTCCTCAAAGCAATTTAGGTTGCTGTCAAATTCAGCTTATTTACTAAAAAGGGAGAAATCCAAGTGGAATATTACAAATTACAACTTTATCTCTCAGATTCATGATCACTCTTGCAGTACAAAGGAGGCTAATTAGCTGGCTCTTTTGACAACTGAAGTGGCATTACAAGAGAAAAGATGAAATTATATTCCACATTAACCAAGTTCCCACTCATCGCTGTTCCTGATCGCCAATCATCATTCTCTCCCAACTTTGTGAAAAAACGTAACTAATACAAATAGTTATGAAATCCTAAGTCATTTTTTTCTTTTATAAATAACCCCATCTATATAACCTCAGTATCGTGAAATGCACACAAAAATGCAAGAAATTAAATCTTGCCAGAGTATTCCCTTGATGCCGCACACATGTAATCAAGGTGAAGTGCAATCTTCAGGCAAAGAAAGCTTCAAAGTTGGGAGGTAATTGGACCATGATGCATTGACACAATTTAGGCCCATACTGAATCATACATTTTGTCTGGTTTTTATACTTGCATTTTATATTTCAATGTCCACATTTGTGGGTAGTTTACAACACATTTTCACTGGTCACTCCATAACTGCACCATCCTGCAGAGTAGTCCATCACAATGGTGAGGGTTTTATCATAGTGTGCTAGGTTTAGATCAATGCAAGCTTTAAAATATTGTTATTCTGACTGAAGGACAGTATATCAATAGCAAGTCAGAGGCTAGGAATTCTGTAGTGAGTAACTCACCTCCTGATTCCCCAAACCCTGCACACATTATAAAGGAAGACTCCCTAAATCCCTGGAGTGCAGCTCCAAACTTGACACAACCCAAGAGAAAGCAACCTGCTTAATTTGCAGCACACCCACTCCCTTCACCACTGACAGTCAGTAATGACAGGCATTTTGTCTATAAGATGCATTCCAGAAATTTATCTATGATCCATTAACAGAACATTCCAAACCCATAACCACTACCAGGACAAAGCCAGCAAATATTGAAGACCACCATTTGCAAGTTGCCCTCCAAGCCATACACCTTCCTGACTAGGAAATATACATATTTTCAGAGTCACTGGGTCAAAATCCTGGAATTCCCTCTGTAAGATGTTATCAAGGTTTAGAGGTGTACTGTAGCTTTGAGAGAGAGAGAGAGAGAGGAAGCGACAAAAGGACTGACTGAAAGCATAGAGTGTCCTGAACAATTTAAAAATGTAACACTTGGTTGAAACAAATAGCTGGAGTTGCGTTGCTATGGAACAAAAACAAATTCAAATTCAACGACTTTAAATTATGGTCCAGATACCAAAATCCAATCGAATTTGAATTTAGTGTTTTTATGACATCAAACCAATGACATGATCTGATGTTTTGGGGTGTAAAACCGAACATTTTGAACAGACAATGAGAGAACAGCAACGAGCACCAACAAACAAACTGCTGGCCAAATAGCTCTCTGCAAGTACCTGTCTCTAAGAAATTTGTGCAGTAGAACCCCAAAGTCGACCTAGAGGAATCTACAGAGAAAGTTCGACATCCAAAGACAATACCTGGTTTTGAAATTGATTTTGCTGTAAATTTAAGAGGGAATTTATCAGACCAGTATTGTAGAGTGGTAGGTAAAAGATAGGTTTAAGAGAAAGGAGCTGTAAATAGCTGTTGTTTTAATGTTTTCTGTTGGACTTAAAGAATAAAATTGTTCGTTTTTACTTTAAATAGTGACCTCTGGGATAGTTCTTTCTCTCTCAAAATTTAACAGATTACAGCGTGAGGTGAGCTTCACTGTGTGTCACGTTTAAATCAGCAGAGGAGTTTACACCATGTCGTAATAAACAGCATTGCGAATTTACCTGTGTCAAATGGACTACAATGCTTCAAGAAGGCAGTTTCCTGCCACTTTCTTGAGCAACACTTGGGATAGACAATAAATACGGCCAACGTTCACATCCCACGAATGAATACAAAAATACAAACTATCACTTGAGCCTGCTATGGCATTTAATAAGATTATGACTGAACTGAATGGGGCCTCAATTCTACTTTCCCACCAACACCAATAATCTCAAAGTCCCTTGTTAATCCAGAATCTATTTACGCCTGCCTGAAAAATATTCAAGCATCCCACCTCCACTGCTCTCTGGGGAAAGTAATTAAACAGCTCCGTGATCCTTAGAGGAAAGAAAATCCTCATCTCTGTCTAAAATGTCTCAGCTTTAAACTGTGTCCCCCTAACACCTGTTTCTCCCACAAGGAGAAACATCTAATAGCATCCATCCTGTCAAGTCCCGTCAGGATCTTATATCTTTTAATAATATCACCTCCTGATCTCTTAAACATCAATGGATACAGGCCCAATCTTCCTCCATAAAGTAATCCATTCATCCCAGAAATCAGTTCAGTGAACTCTATCTGAACTGCTCTCATTCAATTAAATGTTCCCTTAAATAAGGAGACCAAAACTAGACACAGTACTCCACACCAATGCTCTGTCCAACTGTAGAAGAACAATCATTCTTTTCTATTTCATTCCCCAGTAATAAATACTATACCATTAGCCTTCCAAATGACATTTTATCTGCGTGCTTACCTTTAATGATTCATGTATTAAGTCACATCGATACACTAGTAGCAAAAATGATCTGGGTATCACTCTATCATCAATTTCAATAATCTGCTTCATCGCTCTTCCTACCAAAGTGAACAAGTACACAATTTCCCACAACATACTCCATCTGCCAAATTTTGCCCATTCACTTACCTTACTTATGTAGAATGATATCTTGTTCAAAATCTAGTTTCCCATCATTGTGTTGTCAGTAGATTTTGTGACCATAAATTCCATCCTTTCATCCAAGTCATTGATATAAATTATAGGTAGTTGAGGCCTCAGCACCATTTCCTGTGACACATCTTCATTGCATAGAGTCATAGAGAAGTACTGCAGGGAAACAGACCCTTCGGTCCAACCCATACATGCCAACCAGATATCCCAACCCAGTCTAGTCCCACCTGCCAGCACCCAGCCCATATCCATCCAAATCCTTCTTATTCATATATCCAAATAATTTTTAAATGTTGCAATTGTCCCAGCCTCCACCATTTCTTCTGGCAGCTCATTCCATACACTCACCACCCTCTGCATGAAAAAGTAGCCCCTTAGGTCTCTTTTATATCTTCCCCCACTCACTCTAAACCTATGCCCTCTAGTTCTGGACTCCCCCACTCCAGAGAAAAGATGTTGTCTATTTATCCAATCCATGCCCTCATAATTTTGTAAACCTCTATAAGGTCACCCCTCAGCCTCCGATGCTCCAGGGAAAACTGCCCCAGCCTGTTCATCCCCATAGCTCAAATCTTCCAACTCTGGCAAATCTTGTAAATCTTTTCTGAACCCTTTCAAGTTTCACAACATCTTGCCAACCTAAAAATTACTCTTTTATGCCAATTGCCGACATTGTGAGCTCACCAATCCTCTATCCATGCTGATATGTTACCCACAAAACTTGAGGCTCTTATTCTGTGTCATAATCTTTGATGTGCTATCAAAAGTCATCTGGAAAGCCAAGTACACCACACCTCTTGGCTTCACTTGATCCACTTTCCTCATTACTTCCTCAAATAGTCAAACATGATTTCCTTCTACAGAAGCACAGCAAATCTGACTTAGTGTCAAGATTTTCTGAGGGTCCTTTCATAACCTCTTGAATACTGGATGTGAGCAATTTCCCATGGCAGATATTAAGCTAAAAGACCAATATTTTCTTGTTTTTAGTCTCTTGCTTTTTCTTGAAGAGGTGTTTCATTCATTTCTTTTTCCTGATGAGATCTATCCCAAATATAGAGATTTTCACAAAATCAAAGCTTGTGATTCTACCATCTCAGCAGCCACTTCCCCTAAGACCCAAGAACTAGGTCCATTAGGACATGGAAATTCTTCAAACATTAGTGCTGAGGGCATTGGATTAGTTTCAATTAGTTTGGTAAAATTTTCAGTCATAATACAAAAGCAAAAGGAAACCACAGATGGACAATGGTAGGCCAAAAATATAAGAGCAATACAATCAGGAAGATAGAGCCAATCTTGGGTGAAAAACAGACAATGCCTGTAAAGACTGTATAAACAGCAGTAAGATGCCCCAACCAAGAAATGAGAGAATTGTTAAATGTACGTTGTAATGATTTGTATAAAACTTGGAGGTGTACATAGAACACCAGAATGTATTTTACACTTCACTGTCATCAAGCTGAATCTCCCTGCATATGTATAAAATATATAATAATTTAATTCCTGATGTCCATTATCTTATTAAGTTGTATGATAACAGTTTCAATAATTTTCTTAATACATTTTCCCTGGGGATTGCAATTTTTTAAGAAAACCTAAATATCCCCTTTCTCTTTCACCTCTTAATTTACAATTATTTCTTTAATGTTATTTGTTTTTTTCCAAAGTAGAGACAAACACAAAACATCTGTTGGATTTACCTGCCAACCCTTTGTTTTGCATTACTAATTTCTCAGATACTCTCTCACAGGACCGATGTTCACTTCAGTTCTTCTTACCGTTTCAAATATCCATACAAGCTTATCACCCCTTTCTAAATTCCTCACTTGCTTTCTCCCATATTTAATTTCTTGTTCAATCTATCGTCTTTTTTTTACATTCTGCCACAAATATTCACGGAGTAGCGTATATTTCATTGAATTTTGTACCATCTTGAACTTCTTTAATGAGCCACAGATAATGTGTCTTAATTTTACCTGCCCTCTGAAGTGACCCAGCAAGCCATTCAATGATACAGCGATTGGCACATCCCATGAATGATGCGGACATGGGTATAAAAAGAACTTAAAATTTACTAAACAAGAACAACAGACTGGAGTAAAGAATAAATTAATGACAGATTAAATTTAACACAAGTGTGAAGTGATATATTTCACAGCAATACAAAATAAGTGGTGCAATTTTCTAGGTGATGCAGGAGACACACTGTGTCCATTCAAGAACAGGGCAAAAACTGAGAAGACAAATTACAAAACATTACAAGACAAATTACAAAAAATTACAATGTATGACTTTATTAATGGAGACAAAAAGCAGATTGTGCTTACTAGTACTCATTTTTAGTTCCACAGAACCACTCATTGGAACCTTGATCTAAATATGGACAAATGAGCTGATTTCTACATGTCATCATCAGTAATCACTTGCTATGATTGTCCAACTAGGAAACCTTGTCTCACTGGTCATGGTTTCTGGGGGTTCTTGTGTAGCTAATAAGCCCAATCCTTAAGCTGCATCTCCAACCACACATTTGGCAGGTTTCTAGGAAGTGGACTTGGTTCTTGGCCTTGTGATCATTGGTATTCCTTTGTCTCGTTCCTTTGTCAGACTTCCTCTTGCTGAGGGTGTTCTTAAAGAAATGCGTCCTTTCATACAGGTGGCTCCTCCAAGTTGGTTTGTTCTGAACAAGAGTCGCTTTCACGTGAACATCTATGTTGCATTTCTTGAGGAAAGCCTTCAAGGAGTCTTTGAAGTACTTCCTTTACCTGTCTCTCATTTTAATGCCTTCCTTGAGGTCTGTGATGATGATTTCTTTGGCAGTCAGAACTCCCAAGTACCCTAAGCGTGTGGCAGGCCCAGTGGAGGTTGTTTCAGATGAGCATGGCCTTGATGCTAGCCCTACTGGTTCCTTCAAGAATTCAGGTGTTAGCACATCTGTCCTCCTAACTGATGTTCACATCTGTTCCAAACAGCAGTAATACTTCTCGAAATTGTATCTCTACGTAGTTCATGTTTCGGAGACACACAGAAGAGAGGGAAGGATGAGTGCCTAAGAAGGATTTTGATACCAGCACAGTTGTCACATTCATGAAGTCACTCACCTTTAGATATCTAAAGATTGGATGGGGTGCCGGATCTCCACATCGTGTCAACCTTAGATGAGAGTTGGCCACTCGGGAAGGGCAAATGTTACCTAATGGGGAGGATTTCACCATTGATCTTAATTGAAGAATGGAGTGGAACATGGCCTGAGACAGGTTGACAAAGGATTTGAGTCTTCTTGAGGTTCAGGCAGAATTAATTCTTCAGTATGCTTCTGAAAAGACCTAAGTAAAGCTTCAAGATTCTTCTTCAAAAGAGTCGAGATGACATTGTTATCCGCATACTGAAGATCCAGTGATGGTGTCATTTTCTTCTTGGATATCAATCAATTGAGATTGAAAAGTTGACCGTCCATCCTGTAGACAATGTCTATACCACTGGGAAGCTTATTCTTGACAAGAAGAATGGTGGCCATGAAGATGTAAAAAGGGTGAGGATCATGACACATCTTTGCTGGATTCCTGTCTTGTCCTCAAAGGAGCCTGTCATATTACCACGCAGACCTTTGCCAACCCTTTGTCATGACAGGGACAGGATTTTGTTGAATTTCTCTTCTTACTGCACGAAAACAAACAGCTGTGCCAAAACACCTTTCTAACTCATATTTGCAACACAGTAAAATTAAATCATCGAAGACCCTCAATAATTTGAAGTCAGCGATCATAAAGTCATACTGGAAACAGATCCTTTGGCCGAATTCATCCATACTGATCAGACTTCCTAAACCGAACTAGTCCCATTTGCTGGCATTTGGCCCACATCCCTCTAAACCTTTCCTATTCATGTAAGTGTCCAAGTGTCTTTTAAATGTTGTAATTGTACTTGCCTTTACCACATCCTCTGGTAGCTCATTCCATATATGCACTCTGTTGCCTATCAGATCCCTTTCAAATCTTTCCTTCTCACCCTAAACCTATGCCCTCTAGTGTTGGACTTCCCTAGCCTAGGGAATAGACCTTACCTATGACTTGGAGATGCCAGTGTTGGATTGAAGTGAACAAAGATAAAAATCACACAACACCAGGTTATCGTCCAAGACAGACTTCACACCTGTTGTTTAAAAAACTGAGTTATCTTGAGAATGCAATTTAAAAGAGGTTCTGGAATTTACATATCAAAGAACAAGAACCAGCGTATCCCATTCAAAAAGATGAAAATTTTCATCTAAGATTGTTTACAGTATCACATCTCCATAACACTGGACTTTGGCTATAAATTCTGTGAGCATAATCTTAATCTCCACAACCACCTGATGAAAAGCAGCGCTCCGAAAACTATTGCTTCCAAATTAACCTGTTGGACTATAATCTGGTTTTTAACTTTGTCCACCTTATCTATGCCTGTCATGATTTTATAAACTTCCATAAGGTCACCGTTCAGCCTCCAACGCTCCAGGAAGAAATGCCCAAGCCTGTCCTTATATCTCAAACGTTCCTGTTTAAGTAAAATTCTTGTGATTCTTTTCTGAACCCTTTCCAGTTTAATAACATTCTTCTTTTAGCAGGGCAACCAGAACTGTACACAGTACTCCCAATGTCTTCCACAGCCGTCCCAATGTTTTGACCGCTGAAGGCAAGCATGCCAAATCTCTTCTTCTCCATCCTGTCTATTTGTGATGCCACTTTCAAAGAACTATGCACCTGCACTCCCAGGTCTCTCTGTTTCACAACACTCCCCAGGGCCTACCATTAACTGTCTTAGTCCTGCTCTGGTTTGTTGTATCAAAATGCAACTCCTCTCATTTATCTAAACTAAAGTCAGTCCACCACTCCTCATTCCATTGTCCTCTTAAGATCACTTTTTCACTGTCCATCATACCATCAATTTTTGTGTCATCCACAAAATTTACAAATCATGCTACCATATTCCCATCCAAATCATTTATATAAATGACGAACAACAGTGGACCCAGCACCAATCCTTGTTGCACAAGCCTCCCATCTGAAAAACAATGCTCCACCACCACCCTCAGTCTCCTACCATGCCAATTTTGTATTTAGTTAGCTAGCTTTCCTTGGATGCCATATGATCTAACCTTGCTAATCAGTGTACCATGAAGAATCCTTTCGAAGGCTTTGCTAAAGTCCATGTAGACAATGTCTACCGCTCTGCCTTCATCTATCTTCTTGGTCACCTTGTCAAGAAACTCAAACAGGTTTGAGGGACATGACTTCCCATAAAGCCATGCTGACTATAGCTAACCTTTCCAGAGATGGGAGTCATAGAGTCTTGGAGTCATACAGCAAGAAAACAGACCTTGGGTCCAACTCATGCATGCCAACCAAACATCACAATCTGACCTAGTTCCCATTTGCCATCATTTAGCCCATTTCCCTCTAAACCCTTCCTGTTCATGTTCCCAACCAGATGCCTTTTAAAAATTCTAATTGTATCAGCCTCCACCACTTCCTCTGGCAGCGCATTCCATACTCACACCACTCTCTGCATGAAAAAGTTACCTTTCAGGTCCTTCTTAAATCTTTACCCTCTCGCTTTAAACCTATGCCCCCTAATTTTAGGCTTCACTACCCTGGGAAAAATACTGCGACTATTCACTCTCATGGTTACGCAAACTTCTAGAAAGCCACCCCTCAGCATTCAACACTCCAGGGAAAAAAGCCCGTCTATTCAGCCTCTCCCAATAGCTCAAACTTTCCAGTCCCGGCAACATTCTTGTAGATCTTTTCTACGCCCTCTCGAGTTTAACATTCTTCTTATAGAAGGGCAATGTTACCAAATCCCAGCGTTCAAGTTTCCAAGGAGGATAATTTAATCTTCATGCAATGTGATGGTGAATATGGCGTCCAGGGTTGAGTAGAAACCTGCTTTGGGCTCATCTATGGCATCAAGAGTCAGGGCATACGCCAGTCTAGATGGAGAGTCATGAGGTAATCGTTGATGCAAACAGAGAGCTCTGAGAATTGATATAGAGTTCATTCATAATGGCAAATTCAATTCCATGCATCCCGTAATCACCACTTATTTACCTCAGTTGCACTTCAGTTACTCTTGGAGTGCCGTGCCGGACAGCAGTATCAATCCTGAAGAACATATTCACAGACAACAAGGGCAGTTCTTTGTTCGAGATGATTCTTTTGCTCGTTATCCATGAGCATTTCTATATTCCAGGTTCTGACACAGAGCTTGGCTTTGATTTTCAAACTGCATGTAGATGCAGTTTTCCAGCCAAGTTGGTAATGGAACAGACTATTTTTAGGGCCCCTTATGTAGTCCCTTCCCTATGCAGGGTCAGCAGAGTGGATCCTAAAGGATATTCAGTTGTGAAGAAATGTGTGGGGATGATCACCTGTTCTTATTCAAATACAGAAACAACTGCGGCAAACTCCACCATTACATGCAATTCTGAAAGTGGGCTTTCCAAATCTCTCAATCCTGTCTGGATCATTCCTCACCAGTTGCCTCAGGGCTTCTGTCATGTGTGAAGGAAGAATTTGAATTCCTCTAATTTGTGCTTGTGCAGAATATCTTTTAATGTGGAAATTCTATTGTGCCTCAGCAGACATATGGTTTTTGACAGAAGGTGGGTCAATTTCAATGATAAGGAAACTTCAACAACTGGGAATGTACCTACTGCTGCAGCTTCATCTGCTATTGCAGGCATTGAAAGCACATGAATATCTTCAGCTGAATCAGTTTTGTAAACTTGATTTAAATTGTGCTTTTCCTGGTTCTTCCCTCTGACACTACTGACATGGATGTCCCGACCAGGGGTTCAGAACTCCTGAGAGCATCTCTCTTGGGATCAATGGAACACTCAAGCCTCAGCAAGGTGGCAATCAGTGGAAAGGAAAGGCAGAGGCAAGACACTGACGTCAAGACAGCATTTGATCAAGAAACCATAAGATAACTGAAGCAAATGGTAATTGGCAGGAAAATTCTCCAATGGTGAAGATCACACCATCATAATTAAAGATGGCAATGGTTGTTATATGTCAGTCCTCTCACTAAGAACATGACTGCTCAAGTTCCACAAGATAGATATTTTCTAATAAACATATTTTTCAGACGCACCTCAAGAGTACTTGAACCTAGGCCTCCTGATCCAGAGATTGGGATGTGACCTCTGTACCTCAAGAGCCCTCAAAGTCAGAAAGGAGATCAGGCATATTTGGCAGATATGCAACGTATCTTTTATGACATGTCTCTTACAGCAGGTCAGAATTGAACCAGACTCCTGACATACAGGTGGGGACACTACCATTGTACCACAAGAGCCCTGAAGCAAAACTGGCCAAGTCCAAGTCACAACCATCTTCAGCTGCTTCAATTATCTTCCTTTCACTAGAAGATGGTTCACTGATAAATGTGCAGTGCTCAACACCATTTACAGCACGTCAGATAGTGAAGCAGCCTGTGTCTGTCAACAAGGCTGAGATGACATTTAGGTTTCTGCGATTAAGTGACAAGTCACATTTGCATTTCACAAGTGCCAGGCAAGGTCCATCTCTCAACAGAGACAGTCTAAACACTTCCTTTGACATCCCATGACACAAATCTGTCACACTGATACCTAGGAGATAATCTTTGACCAAAAGTTTGACCAGAAAGTAAACTGGAAAAACCATATAACTAGTGTGTCTACAATACAATAAAAGGCTAAAAATAAAAAGGGTGGTATTGCAATTTCTGACTCCCCAGAGCCTGTCCACCATCTACAAGCATCAAGTCAAGAATGATGGTATATTCTCCACTTGCCTGTATTAGTGCAGCTTTAATAAGACTAAACATTAACAATCTTTAAGAATCACACCTTCTACTCCTGGCAATTTTGCAGACCATCTAAAAGATGCAATGAAGCAACTCACCACAGGTAGTCTGACAGCACCTTCCAACCCTTAGTAGAGCTCATGGTTTGGAACTTGCAATAACGAACACAAGAGTAGCAGACAGTGGAGAATACCTTCAACTACAAACTCCATCCAAGTCACACATCCTACTCATTTGGAATTTGACCATTATTTCTTGAGATTCATCAGCTGGAATTTTAGCTTTCCACCAAAAAGAACTGTGGAAGTTCACAAAAACAAGGACTGCAATGATTCAAAAAGACATCCCAAGGGCAAATACAAATAGTTAACAAATGCTCATCTTATCAGTGATGCTCAGAATCCGAGCATTAATTAAACAGAACAAAAGCAAGGGAACAGTCAATGGTCTAACCTGGTCAGGAATCGTGTAGTCAACTCAAATCATCAACTTTAGGCTAGATGTCAAGGCAACAGAGAAAATGCAGAAGAAATTTTCAAGCATGGTACTATGGAGAAGAGATGTTGCTTATGGGAGAGAGTCCAACAGAGTTTTTCTCCTTACAACAGAGGTGATTTTATGGAGGTGTCCAAAAATCAATCAGTTTGATAAAAACTAAATAAGGATTAATTATTATTATTATTAATAATAAATACAAGTGCATTAGGGAGTATAACCAGAGGATACTACCAAGGTGACTAACGTAAGCATCAAAGACAAAATAACACTTTTTAAAAAGAAACAGAGAGCCATTGCAGTCTGAAAGGCATTGCCTGAAAGGGTAGTGGAAGAACATTTAGTGATAACTTGCAAATTAGAAAGGGATAAATATATGAAGGGAAAAAATCTGCAGGACTGGAGAAAAGAACAAGGAAGTAGGAAATGCTGAAGAGCTCTATCAATGAGCCACCACAAATATGATGGGTAAAGTGAGCAAATCCTATGCTGTATAATTATATTCCCATATGTTTAATCAATTTGAATTACAGATTTTAGATTTCAACTTTAAATTTGTGCAACTTTCTTTTTGGGGTTTTGTTTTTGTTTGATAGAATGACCAGTTAGCCACAAGTGTCCAAATAATTTTCCAAATGTTCCCAAGTTATTTGTATCATCAATAGTCATAGATGCCGGAAAACTGGAGGTTGGCTAACGTGGTGTCACTCTTTAAGAAGGGTGGTAAGGACAAGCCAGGAACTATAGACCAGTAAGCCTGATGTCGGTGGTGGGCAAGTTGTTGGAGGGAATCCTGAGGGACATGTATTTTGAACTGCAAGGACTGATTAGGGATAGTCAACATGGCTTTGTGCATGGGAATCATGTCTCACTAACTTGATTGAGTTTTTTGAAGAAGTGACGAAGAGGATTGATGAGGGCAGAGCGGTAGACATGACCTGTATGGACTTCAGTAAGGCATTCAAGAAGGTTTCTCATGGGAGACTGATTAGCAAGGTTTGATCTCATGGAATACAGGGAGAACTAGCCATCTGGGTGGTGAAGGGTTGTTTTTCACACTGGAGGCCTGTGACCAGTAGAGTGCCACAAGGATCAATGCTGGATCCTCTACTTTTTGTCATTTACATAAATGATTTGGATGCGAGCATAACAGGTACAGTTAGTAAGTTAGCAGATGACACCAAAATTGGAGGTGTAGTGGACAGCAAAGAGGGTTACCTCAGATTACAACAGGATCTGGATCAGATGGGCTAATGGGCTGAGAAGTGGCAGATGGAGTTTAATTCAAATAAATGCGAGGTGCTGCATTTTGGGAAAGCAAATCTTAGCAGGACTTATACACTTAATGGTAAGGTCCTAGAGAGTGTTGCTGAACAAAGAGACCTTGGAGTGCAGGTTCAAAGCTCCTTGAAAGTGGAGTCACAGGTAGATAGGATAGTGAAGAAGGTGTTTGGTATGCTTTCCTTTATTGGTCAGAGTATTAAGTACAGGAGTTGGGAGGTCATGTTGTGGCTGTACGGGACATTGGTTAGGCCACTGTTGGAATATTGTGTGCAATTCTTGTCTCCTTCCTAGCAAAAAGATATTGCGAAACTTGAAAGGGTTGAGCAAAGATTTACAAGGATGTTGCCAGGGTTGGAGGTTCTGAGCTATGGGGAGTGGCTGAACAGACTGGGGCTGTTTTCCCTGGACAGTCAGAGGCTGAGGGGTGACATTATAGAGGTTTACAAAATTATGAGGGGCATGGATAGGGTAAATAGGCAAAGTCTCTTCCCTGGTGTCGGGGAGTCCAGTACTAGAGGGCATAGGTTTAAGGTGAGTGGAGAAAGATATAAAACAGACCTGAGGGGCAATATTTTCATGCAGAGGGTGGTGAGTGTATGGAATGAGCTGCCAGAGGAAGTGGTGGAGGGTGGTATAACTGCAATATTTAAGAGGCATTTGGATGGGTATATGAAAAGGACAAAGTGAGGACTCAGATGCTGGAGATCAGAGCTGAAAATATGTTGCTGGCAAAGTGCAGCAAGTCAGGCAGCATCCAGAGAGCAGGAGAATCGACGTTTCGGGCATGAGCCCTTCTTCAGGAAGAAGAAGGGCTCATGCCCGAAACGTCAATTCTCCTGCTCTTTCGATGCTGCCTGACCTGCTGCGCTTTTCCAGCAACACATTTTCAGCTCTGGGTACATGAATAGGAAGGGTTTGAAGGGATATGGGCCGGGTGCTAGCAGGTGGGACTAGATTGGGTTGGGATATCTGGTCAGCATGGACGGGTTGGACCGAAGGGTCTGTTTCCATGCTGGACATCTCTATGACTCTATGCAGTGTATTTAACTATTTGGAATCTTGGTCAGTTTTAAACAAAAATCTGAAACATCTCCCAAGCATTCAGCAAACAAAATTTCAGCATGTAAATAATTCAATTTGGATCACAAAGTTCTATTCTTAACTAAATTGCAGCTCTCTCACTTGTAAGTCAGAAAATCATATGTTCAAATTTTACTTTAAAGCTTTCACTGACACATCAATTTAATCCTGACAGCAATGCCATCTTTCTGATGAGCCCTCTCAGAAAGGTGTAAAACAATCCGATGACACGACGCAGAGATCAGAAATGGCATTCTCCTGTTGATCTGCCACCCTCATATACCATGGAGACAGATTATCTGCTTATTCATTTCACCATGTGTTATGGGACTTTTTTTTCTGTGCAAACTGGCTGCTGTGCCTTCTTGAACACATTTCAAAAGCACAGTACTATGAAATATCATGAAATATCTGGGAATACGACAGACACTGTAATACCTTCTTTGTTTGAAGTCTGCAATTTCCAGATCTTGGCCACCATGTCAGTTTTAAGTCACTGACGGTAAAAACTGTCACAGCTTTTTATGGATTGTACTTTTTTTTGTGTTTCACTGGATTCAAATTTCATGTTCCAAAAAAAATTGACTTTACCTGCTAACGCATGCAATTGTGCACAGAACACAAATATAACCCAGCTGTTTTTACTTAATCAAAACTTTACACTACTGAAGTACAATCAGTGGGTGCAGACATAAAGTCTGGGGATCTGGTGAATTTCTAGAATCAATCTAACCTTGTCTTGGTTTTCTATTGAACATTTAAAGTAACAATATCTCTGTTATATTTCAACAATTAGCTGAAAATGGAAGCAGCATACTTTATACAAGACACATGTTATTGCCTGCAAAAAACCTAGTTTTATATACAAAATTGATATATTATTTTAAATATCAATCAAATCAAACTGACAAATTTAAACATTTACAAGTGTTTTTCAATAAACAAAAGAATTGCGGATGCTAGAAAACAGAAACAAAAACACAAATTGCTAGAAAATCTCAGCAGGTCTGGCAACATCTGTGAAGAGAAATCAGTTGAGTCCAAGTGACCTTTCTTTGGAACAGGAGTTCTTAAGAACGAGTTCTGTAGAAGGGTCACTGGACTCAAAACATTAACTCTGATTTTGTCTCCTCAAATGTTGTCAGACCTGCTGAGATTTTCCAGCAATTTCTGCTTTGGTTTTGCAATATTTTATCTCAAACTTGGTGTGATCTTTTTTCACTCTTAGCTTAAAAAGTGCCTCTTCTTAACAGAATATAAATTATTCCAATAAATATGAACTAAGACAGAACTGTCGCTGAGTTGTCTTTCAAAAGTAAAAATTAGCCTACAAGTTCACATCTCAAAAGTAAGTACGGAAAAAAATATTTAACGCTGTAAGGGTGAGGCACCGTGGTCACACTATCCAAATTATTACAATCATGTACACACAGATAGCACTTTTAAAAACACATCAAAATACAATAATTAATTAATTTAATTAAAATCCATGCCCTCACTTCAAAAAAAAGGAGCATTACAGTGCTTTGTGCACTGTATTGATTTTGAGACAATTCATTCATTTTAAGACACCTGAACAGCAGACTATCCCCATCAATAAAGCAATAAGTGTAAACCAGAGCAGGGGCAGGAGGGGGTTAAGGTCTTTTCACAATCAGTACTGTGGATCAATGCAATGTTGAAGGTTAAATTTGTGATTGGTCCAAGTGAATGGACAGACAAAAAAAACCTATACTATCTAACAGCTATCACTTAACTGAATAATTAATGTAAAAAAATTATTGGCTGATTAATTACTGTTTTGTATAAAAATGAACAGAACATGATCAATAAGCTGAGACTTAGCCATGCCCAGCCATTATTGTGGCTATTCCTAAACAAGAAGGTGGACATTTTCCAAGAAATCGTTACATCTTGGCAAAATGAATTTCAGTGGTAGAAGAGTTAAAATTTGGAATTGATGCTTTGTGACATATAAGTACAAATGCACTTTAAGATGAAAATATATTAAATAAGTACACTAACCCGCCTCGAGCAACTGTCTGTGTGGAGTTTGCACATTCTCCCCGTGTCTGCGTGGGTTTCCTCCGGGTGCTCCAGTTTCCTCCCACAATTTAAAGATGTGCAGGTTAGGTGAATTGGCCATGCTAAATTGCCCATAGTGTTAGGTGAAGGGGTAAATGTAGGGGAATAGGACTGGGTGGGTTGCTCTTCGGAAGGTCGGTGTGGACTTGTTGGCTCGAAGACCCTGTTTCCACACTAAGTAATCTAATCTAACCTTAAAAATGTTAATTTACCTGTTTTGCATTTCTCATTCTCAACAGAAAAACATTAGGTAAACATACAAAACTGATTGAAATTAAAACAAAAACCTAGTTTGGATCTCTCAGTGACTCAAAAATGAATGCACTGTTAATGAGGTAACTAAGTCAGAAAATTCTATATTTGAACTCTTACTCATGCAAAATGTGTTGATTTCAGATAAAGTGAAACTCAAGGCAATAGAACTGGCCTCAGTGACCTTGGACAAGATATAAAGAAAGAACAATAAGTACACACAAGTGTGCACAAGAGTAAGGAAGAATGAGCACTATGTACAAATGTAATAGAGAGAGAAACAGAGATCTAAAGTTCAAGACAGGTCAATTCAGCAAAAACAACACAAGAGACTTAGAATACAGTAGATCATGAAAATGAGTATGACCAAAAAAAGCATGAGAAACAGTAAAAATGGGAATGAATGTGAAAGCACAGAAAAGCCAGGAAAGAAGAGAGATAATGAAAAGAAGCAAAAGATTGATGGAGGCAATGGAGAAGAGAGAAATTCAAAACATGCATAAACAGGAAACCAACATGGACAAGAGGAAGAGGGCAAGGAAAGAGGAGACAAATAGATGAAGATTTAATAAGTCAAAGAGATGCAGAGATACAGGTAGAAGAATGATCAAGACATTGAGAAAGTGACAATAAAATAAACATGTGAGAATGACAGAACGAATGAGAGAAAGACAAGTGCAAAAAGTGGAAAAAAAAGGGAGAACAGGAAAAAGGCAATAGAGTCAAGAGGAATGAGCAATGTTGAAAAGAAGATTAAAGGAAAGAAGCAAATCAATGTCCATATTCTTGATCACTTATATCATTAATTTTTCTGTCAAGTTTAAGTAGGGTTGTGACTGCATCAGATGTAACATCACATACACAGCAAGTTGTCTTGCACAATTACAGCCATATGGGCAGAGAACTGGAAAGCTTAATATACCCATCAAACTGCACCTAGCCACACTCCCTGCCATCATTACAGAAAGTAGAAGAATGTGGAAGTGTGCAGATGGAGATGCAGCGAGTAGAAATGAATGTCTTTCAGAACATCGAAAGCACAACTAAAACGCGGCATTACAAAGACTTTCAAATAGAGTCAAAGAACAATTTGAATTTTTATATCTGGAGTAGCCACTATATTATTACTCAGATTTATTTAAATCTCCAATCTGGACATGGTTCTGTGTGAACATCACAATGATTTGCCTCTCAGAATACAGAAGAGCTTTTCTTAAAAATGTAAAGATTGCCAGATTACACTATTTGAAAACATCACAAAAGTGACTTTTGCAAACTCAAATTTTCAGAACATAGAACATTACAGCGCAGTACAGGCTCTTCAGCCCTTGATGTTGCACCGAACTGTGGAACCAATCTGAAGCCCATCTATCCTAAACTATTTTCGTCCACATGGTTATCCAATGACCATCTGAATGCCTTTAAAGTTGGCAAGTCCACTTTTGTTGCAGGCAGTGCATTCCACGGCCCTACTATATATGAAGATATTCATATTAAAAATTATACTCTATATTTATGGTAAAATTAGTGTCCAATACACATCATAATTCAAGCAATGCATCACAAAAATTAAAATATAATTTTTCATAAATGGTTTTAAATCTATTAAAACAATTTGTTCCCCAAATGCATGAAATACATTAAAAGTCTTGGATTGTATGCGTATAGTCACTTTATTCTTGGCTTTAACACCTGAGTCTAACATTCTGAATTTCTTCTAAATTTAATATTGGTGCCTGCCTTCATCAAATAATTGTCACATGAAGTTAATCGATTCGCAAGCTTTCTCCAAATATCTAGTTACTTAGATTGCACTACAGCCAAGTTTGACTTCAATCTCAAATTTTAAAACGTTACGAAGATTCTCCCATGTTCTAATTACCAGTACTCCAGCCCTCAAATCCTAACCTAACCTAGTAGCCTGCTAATCTTGCTTCAATTCAGTGCCAAGCAACTGCCTCCTGCCACTCTAATTATAGAATCATGCATATGGTATGTTCCTTCTACAAACATTGTGAGACTTTTTTTTCTGAAGTCAATATAAAAGGTACCCACAGACACTTCTCTCTAAACCATGTTTGTGACCTCATAAAACAATGCAAAATATTATCTTAGATGATCTGACCTTCTCAAATCCATGCTTATGCTTTGCTAAACAATTAAGTGACAATTGCAATTTTTCAATCTTGAGTGAATTTCTTGAAATTAATCAACTTTCAAAATTTAGGATCAGCGATCTACAATTTCTCCCTTGATTTCTTTCAACATTCCCAGGTGAAACTCATGAGGTCCTAGGGACTAATCTGAGAGATAGTAACAAAACAAAGTTATGTTATTTTGATTAAATCGAGAAAGAATTTATACAATTGGAAAACTACAAGAAACTTTACCAATATTTTGTTAGTATGTGTTGGAGGCTATTCAATGCTCATCTACTTCGAAGCAGAAGACAAACATTAAACGTACTTGTATAATTTCTTAAGTCGTGAAATATAACATCACTATTAAAAACACAAATAAAAATTTACCCTTAAGTTCATCAAACATCTGGCATATCCACTCTTCAAGGTCAATGCTACTAAAACCAACAAAATGAACATGCAACAGAAAAGATTGTATAATACAACCATTTCATAATATGAAAACACACATGCAATCAGAAATTGTTACAGTGCAGGAGGCCAGTCAGACCATCCTGTCTGCTCCATCTCTCAAAGGAAATTGTACACGTTCCAGTTTCTTCCTTTCTCCCCATAACCCTGCATATTGTTCCTTTATATATTACAGTCATACTCTATTTTAATGTCTCAATTGAACATGCTCAACCTCACTCTCAGGTGGTACACTGCAGATCTTAATCAATCATTGCATGAAAAGATTTTTCCTCATCGCTTTTGTTTCTTTTGCCGAATACTTGAAATTTGTGTCCTCTCATTCTTAATCCATTCACAAGTTGGAACAGTTTCTCCCCATTGTTACGAAGTTGTGTAGAGTACTTATGAAGTGGAAGGCAGAAAGCTAGAAATTGTTTGAAAAAAAAATGAATGGGGAAAGTACTGCAAGTTCCCTTTAAAAGATGGTGTTTTCTTCAGTACTTAAAATGGATGTCTGAACAGCAATTTATAGTGCAAGTGCACAGAGAGCACCCAAGTTGAAACATTTTGTACCAAACAGCCAAGCAGCATTTTTACCAAGACAACAAGCCTTTTCAAAATCAGCCAATTTATTCAAACCAAGCCCTTAGATATTGAAAACCTATCACATTTAAACCTGATGATTTTGAGAACCAGGAACAAATCTGATTGTAAAGAAATTAATGGATAATCAAGGATATAAAAGATGTGGGCAATTTGAAAACTGGGAGAGAACCGACTGCCTTCTGAAGTGAGAGCACACCCGCCACCTGAGAAAAACATCTCGCTCTCACAGAAATCTCTCCACGCTCTCTAAAAAGCACCATCTATTTATAAAGGTACACGGCACTCTTAGATATTCCTGACACCAGAATTCAACAGAGAGAGGTGTTTAGAACAGAAGAAATTACAAAGGAATCATTCCTGACAGCAAACCAGCACAAGAAAGACTGGAGAGACAGCGGAACATTCCAGAAGAAACATTCTCTGTGAACTCTGAGAGGCTAAGTTTTAGTTTATTTTGTCATATAAGTGGGACTTGTATTCATTCAAACAGCATCCTATTAGAGTCTTGTTTAATTCAGGAATAGGTAGTTAGAGTAGTTGCGCAGTTTGTTAGCTGTTCTGTTAATTTGTTCACAGTTGGAGTTAGAGAAATAAATTGTTACTTGTTGATTGTAGAGTGAGTGACAGGCATTAATTTCATTTAAACACTCCTTTATAATAGATGGCAGTGGGGGGAGTGTGAAATTGCCACACGTCTTTATCAGACTACAAAGCAACGCGAGCTTCTCTGGATGTTTCAGTTTTAACTATCACAGGGGTATCGACCTCCCATTTGTAACACCATCAACTGTGTAGACCTTGCATGATATTCAGTAGTGCAACTCCTTCAGACCCTCTCAGTCTTTTCTTCTTCAAAGTCATCAGCATCAACTTTTCCAATCTATTTTTTGTGATTCAAGCTTTTCTACCCCGAAACTACCATCATTTCTATACTTTCTCCAATGCCTTCAATCTTGACGAAATGCACACACAAAAATAGACACAATACTCCAGCTGTGGCCAAACCAGTGTCATATCCAACTGCATGATAATCTCCTTGTGTACGCTATGCCCATATTAATAAAGGCTAGGATACTGAATTCTAAATCAACTATGCTGACAATCTGTCCTGCCACTTTCAGTTACTTATGCACACCTTGATCCTCAGTTTCTAAACACTCTTTAGAGTTATACCCGGTGTTGTTTCTGTATATTCTTCCTACCAAAATGAATCACCTTACATTTTTCTGGCAGTGATGTTCATCTGCCACATATCCACCCATTCTACCAACTTGTCTTTGACTTTTTGAAGCTTTACACCACCCTTGTATTTACAATACTTCCAAGTTTCAAATCATACAAAACTTTTGACAGTGTATCATGGACTACATTCACACACATCAAGAAAATGAAGGATCCTAACGCTGACCCTTGGGGAACTGTAATGCAAATCTTGCACTCCCCCAAAAGTTTAACAGAATGTCACCATTTCCAAGTTCTACGTACCTGGAAATGAATCTGACCTTGCTAACATTTTAACTAGGAAAACTGACAACAATGCTAATGTTAATTATTTGTTCCTCTGTTCTCCAATATTCCTTTGCTTTTCTACTCACCCAAAAGCATCCCTTAAGTACTGCTATTGTTCCCTGTCTGGCCATGTTCACATCAAAGTAGTTACTATCGGATCCAAGATGGCGGCGACTCAGCAAGTCTGAGTTTACAGTGCTCTTCCCAAAACCTGGGTAAAGTGAGTTACTCACCCCCACCACACTTACCAAACCACCCAAAAAAAATTTTCTAACCTTAATTAGCTGTTTACTATTATATTTAAGCAGTTTAATATTAAGTGGATAATGAGTAAACCAAAGGGATCCCGCAGCTCTCAGAAAACAAAGACCCCTCCCCCACCCTCCTCTCCTCCTCCTGCTGCAGCTGATGTAAAAACAGGCCTTGAAGAGATGATTGCCAGGCTGGAAACGACACTCGTCAATTTCATCGCAGAATCCCGACAGAGATGGAATGCATTCGAAGAAAAGCTACAAAAGTACAGCGAGGCTCTCGAGGAATTACAGGGCCGAGTGAAGGGGGCGGAGCTAAAGGCCACGACCTCCGAGGCTGCAGCACAAACAGCTGCAGAACAGGTGCGAGCTCTGGAGCAGAGAGTCCGGGCCTTTGAAATCTACATGGATGACCTGGATAATAGAAATCGGAGAAAGAATATCCGTCTTCTGGGCCTCCCTGAACAAGAAGAGAAGGGACAGTTAGTAGTATTTCTGGAGCGATGGCTGCCCCAGCTTTTAAACCTGGGGGCTGAAACTGACCGGGTAAGGGTGGAGTGGGCCTACCGGGTCGCAGCACCCGGATCTGGCCCAAACCAGCGCCCACGCCCGGTCCTGTTCCGGCTGCAGAGTTATAGGGAGAGGCAGATACTCCCGGATGCCTCCAGAAATCTTGGAAAGGATCCTAAAGCCATGATCCATGAAGGATCCAAGATTATGTTATTTCAGGACTTCTCCCCGGCTTTGGCACGAAGGAGGAAGGCGTTTGATGAGGTGAAGAAATGTCTAAGGAACTTAAATATTCAATACACCTTACGCTACCCAGCGACGTTATGCTTTAACCACGAAGGATCCGAGTATAATTTTAGATCACCAGAAGAGGCTAAGGAACTTTTAGACTCGTTTAAATAAATCGTAAGAGACAATTTATGTTGGCTTGCCTCTTCCACACTCCGTGGGGAGAAATGGATACTTTACTCTACTTTACTTTTGCTTCTGGGAGCAGGGTTGTCTTCCCTTGCTATTTTATGTTATTATACTTAACTGTAATTTGTTGGAATTGTAATTTTATAGTTATGTGTGTTTGTACGTGGCATTGATGCTATCAGATATACTCAGGTATGGGTGGGGAGGGGTGGGGGTGGGGCGCTCACTGTTAACTCTAGCTCGGTATTATATCTAAATCCTATTAAGGAGCGCCCGGGTCAAGGGTGGGACACTGTTTGGGAGAGGATATGGTGGACCTTTAGAAAGGAAGTAAGGCCCCCTGAGAATAAGGGGGAGGATCTCCATTCAAACAGGTTTTGTTTTTGTTCTTATTGTTCGGAAATAGTTTCCTTTTTATTATACTGTTATGAGTGTATTAGAGAACATTTTCTCTTGTTTGAAGGATGTAAGTGACTCAACTATACACTCTGGATAATTGTGGATTAGATTAGTAGTTAACTGAGTTTCATTGTTTTTCTTTCTTCTTTAGTATCATTCCTTTGAATTTTGATGATTATATATTTAAGATCTATTTTTATATTAATGTTTGTGCTTGAAAGTTCTGTTTATTTTTGTAAATCTGTCAAAATATTAAATTTCTAATAAAAATATCTTTAAAAAAAGTAGTTACTATCCCTTTGATTCCATAAGATGTAATTTGTTCACAGATTGTTATGCACTGTATCCAATGTCTATTTGAAATCTCGTGGACATTACATCAACAGTATTGCCCTCATCAATACGTTACCTCTTCAAAAGGCTCCACAAAGTCAGTTTTACCCAATTTTCCCTTCAGAAAGCCACGCTAGATTTCCTTAATTAATCTGAAACCCGCCCAAAAAACTGGAGAGAAATACAACTTCCAAATTCAGCCACAGCTGTTCTCTCACATAAAATAACCACAGATTTCTCAAAATTGTTGCAAACAAAGTTCAAGACCATTCCTCTAAAGAAGAATTTCTAACTTCAGTGAAGTCCCAGCAATAGTCAGATTCTGCCTGAATGTCAGATGTTCTTGCAAACTAATCCTTCCCCATTACCACAAACAAGAAGACTCTACTCTGAAGCTCACTTGTAACACTATTATATCAGCAGAACTCCATGACATTAAAATCAGTTTGAAAATCTTACACAGACAACTAAGCATTTCATTATTTTGTTTGAATTTGTTTAGTGCAGCTTGGATTTTATGAAATATACAACATTAACTATTCGGACCAACTTGCCTGTGATAGTGTTTATACCCCACACAAGTCTTTTACCTTTCAATCTGCTTGATCATTTGCCAATTTTTGTGTCCCCTTTCCTTTATCAATTTGTCTTTTCCCCTTTTGAAAAATTCTTCTTTGCTTTACTACTTCCTGCGTTAGCATGCTCCATGTTCTACACCTTGTACAATGAGTTTTTCATTTTCCTGCTAGATTTAGTTTAGGAACATTCTTTCCGCTAAGAGGCAATCTGAGCACTAGTTTTCAATTCTTCCAGATTCTCTTTTCATCTACCCAATCCAACCTATTCAAAATTTTCCAGATCTCACTTGAATCTTCTCAAACACAAACCCATTTAGTCTTTTCCATAATATCATGGTTCTACCGTCCCTGAAAATCCTCTTTTATCTTTTCTGCAGTGTTCTTATTGTATGGACACCAGAAATATCCCAAGCATGTCCAAACCAGGGTCCTATAAAAGTTTAAGAGAATGTCACCATTTCCAAGTTCTATTTACCTAGAAGTAAATCTGACTTTGCTAACATTGTAACTTGGAAAACTGACTACAATACTAATGTTAAATATGTGTTCTCCAATATTCCTTTGCTTTTCTATTCCCTTCAGTTTCTTATTCTAAAATTACTTATTTTTTCAAAATCAATTACCTCTCACTTAGCCAAAGTAAATTTACCTAGAATTTATTAGCCACTTCCCACTTTGAAAATGTTTGGTTGTGGGCACTATGTTCCTGCAGTGGAGTATCATCTGCAGATTTTGATATCCAGTTACTTAATCCTACGTCAAAAAAGAAATTATAAACAATAGTCCAAACATTGATCCTTATCGAAGATCTGACTTCACCCTCTTCCAATTTGAATGGCATTTCAAATATATAATTTTTCTAATCTTTAGCAAATTTCTCATCCACTCAGCTTTTCCCCCACACTTAACCATAATCCTCAATGTATACCTTGTCAACAGGCTTACTGAAGCTCCAAATATATGATATCTTTACTAGGCTTTGCTCTTCCTGTAGCCTTTCCATTCAATTTTATCAGGTTAGTTAAACATGAATCAATCTTGCAGATTCCATGTAAATTTTTACGCTGAAACATTTTCTTTTCCTTTCCCGTTGAAATCGTCCAAATAGATGATTAACACCTATCAGAGAAATACTTCTTTACACAATATCAACTGACAAGACAAATTAACAATGGCATCTTCATTGCATCCAGAGATATATACGATTTCTTGAAAACAGGAGCCTATTGTCAAGAGCGTGAAGTTCGTACTGTTGACAGAAAGAACTGTGTTCATGTATAGTTTCATTGAAAGTTACTTTTCAAGAGCACATGGTTTTGATAAAAAAAAATGTTTTTGGTTGTAACACGTTACCAAATCTGACTGTGATCCCACACAACATTTATTTTGGCTATCTTTGTCATTTTTATCCTTTATTTTGTCAAAATTTGTTGAACACAACATGCATACTTTTTTTGACCAAAACAAAGAAAATATGGTTTCTGAGTTATTTAGTGGGCACAAAAGCTACGTTTCCCAACAGCCATGAATAGTACTTTGGGGGAGGGGAAGAGAAATAGTGGTCAAATCTGTACCAAACCAGCAGCAACATAATCACCAGAAGGCGTAGCTCCAGAATCAGCTCCAGGACAAATGCCATGTTATTTATTCTCGGATAACACTATTGTCGCGATGCCAAACATATGCAAGTACAAGTATGACAAAACATCATGATCATGCCACGCTCACAGTGTAATTACTACATGTATTTCCAACCTGTCGGCATTTGTTCTCACTCTCGAGGAGCACAAAATAACAAATACTCGTGCATTTAAATAACCTCAGACACAGTTTCTTCTGGGGGTGGTGAGGGATGGTGGGGGGTTGCTAACGCTGCAATCAGAATCGATGCAATGATTTAATGTTAATTGCAAGTAATAAGTTCCAAACCAAGACTTGGCACTTAACAAAAACACACACAGGAAACTAAGTGTTTGGACAGAATCTTAAGGCAGCTGCAAAGCTGTGAGGTCCACTTTGTGAGAATGGCTGATGCAGACAGACACAGAGATACAGACACGTTGACAGATAGATAGATTCCAACAGACATCCAAAATAGCCTACAGGTATCAAGACAGTCAGGTCTCCCCTGCACAGAGACATCAAGATAGACAGACTCCCACAAAGACCCTCACAAACATCCCCAAACAGACCATCAAAGACATGGAGACAGTCAATTCTCCACAGAAACAACGAATTAGTCAGATTGTCTCACGGACAGACAGAGATCCCCACACATTCCCTGAGAGACAGACAGATCTCCACATGGATCCCCACAGACAGAAAGATCTCTACACAGATCCGCAGAGACAGACAGACCCCAAACGGACGCCCACAGACAGATCCCCACGTGCACCCCCAGACACAGACAGATCCCCACGCGGACATGGAAACACACTCAACGGTCATGAAGACACACAGAACCCCACATGGACCTCCAGAGACAGACAGATCCTCACACAGACCCCCAGAGACAGACAGATACCCACATGGACATGGAGACAGAGAGATTCCCCCATAGATATGGTGGCAGAGAGATCCCCACACGTACCCCCAGAGACAGACAGATATCCATACGGTCCCTCAGAGATAGACACATCCCCACACGGACATCGAGACAGAGAGATCCCCACACGGACGCCCAGAGACAGACAGATCCTCACACAGACCCTGAGACAGATCCCCACACTAACCCCCAAAGACAGACAGATCCCCACACAGACCCCCAGAAACAGACAGATCCTCACACTTACCCTCAGAGACAGATCCCCACACTGACCCCCAAAAGACAGACAGATCCCCACACTGACCCTCAGAGACAGACAGATCCCCACACTGACCCCCAAAAGACAGACAGATCCCCACACTGACCCCCAAAAGACAGACAGATCCCCACACAGACCCCCAAAAGACAGACAGATCTCCACACGGACCCTCAGAGACAGACAGATCTCCACACTGACCCCCAAAAGACAGACAGATCCCCACACTGACCCCCAAAAGACAGACAGATCCCCACACTGACCCCAAAAGACAGACAGATCCCCACACTGACCCCCAGAGACAGACAGATCTCCACACTGACCCCCAGAGACAGACAGATCCCCACACTGATCCCCAGGGACTGTGGTGAGTGAGGTCGCGGTGGGGGTGGGGGTGGGGGTGGGGGGTCTGTGCCGGGACACTCACCGACAGCTCTCTGTTGGAAGACTCTCTGTAGGAGACGGCTCTGATCACCCCGGCTCGCCAGTGCCATTCATGGATTCTGGACACGTCCAGCTCGCGGCCGCTGTCACCCACACACACAAACCGTTTACCGACCAGCTCCATCCGAGGAACCGGCGCCATCGCCTCCGGTCCCTTCAAACACCGCCGCGGCTCTCTCTAACCTCACCGAGAGACGGACACACACACGCAAACCGCCTCACCGGTCTGACATGTTTCCCCGGGATGACGGTGCTTAACGATCAGATGACAACGGAGTTGATGGTTTGTGTTCACTCAGAGAGCTCCGGGCGCGGGGCGGGGGGGGGGGGGGGGGTTGTTGGCCGGTGACTGGCTCCGTGCAGCCGCCGCTCGAGCTCGAGCCGCTGCCGCCACCGCCAGACCCACGCGCGCGTACACACACACACTCACTCACAACCGCGTATCCCTCCGCCGAGAGCTCAGACGCCGCCGCCGTCACCCTCCGCCCACCGGGCTCCTACGCGCTCTCCCCCTCCTCCTCCCTCCAAAGCCAGACAGCAAATAGTTCTCCCCTACTACCAGCAGCAATAACAACTCCACACATTGCCCCGGCACCCTCCCAACATTCACAATGACAAGCATGTGGAGGTCACTGCTGTCAGTTCATTCATGACACCCTGCACCCCAGACAGTCACCCCCTGACAATGATTTCTGCCATAATTCATTGAGAACATGTGGAGAACATTAACCAGATGGTTAATATCACAAACACGTCCTTTTGCAAGACGTGTGTTTCCCTTCAATTCTGTAGCTTTCATCCCACATCCCCGACCCCTCTATTCAGCCATGTTGATTACATTTCTAGTTTTTGGTGATGGGCTGCTGAAACTGACATATCTGTGTGCAATTAACGCCGTCTGTTACAGATTGGTGGCATTCCGTGGTTAAATCTGGTGCAGTATTAAATTACAGCGTAAACCAACCCGTAATCGTGTGTGTATCTAGTGTGGAAGGGAATTTCCCTCAACCTGAGGTCATATCATGAACAGCAGCTCACTGCAGTGCCAAGTACATTTGCTCAGCTGAAAACTGACTCTGACCTTAACCTTGCTGCGTGCCTGCTTTATTCTTCGTATGTAACTCGAAGCACATTTCTTTCCTCATGTTTATAGCTCTTTGTACTCCCATCTAAAACGTGATTCCTGGACCACGCAACAAGAGAACACTCAGCAAAAGGGCTGGAAAATAAAGGCGCCCCTCCTATAACTTGAACTCCATGGCCAATAACGTAACACAACTGATTTGAGGATTGCAACATATAGTGAGAGTGGGTATCCCAACTCAACTCTGTGCAAGCGTTCATTACAACCGGCCAACATCCAATTACTGGCAAGAATGGAAAACCTTGCATAATGTCACTGCCGTTTTAAATCATTGCAAATGGGTATAATTTTCCGAGATGGCTTTCAGCGATCCCAGAATAGATTGCACTGTTGCACGTTTTAAGAAAACGGGATGTACAGTGTATATCAGTTCAGTTAAGGCAATACTAGTAAGTTTTTAATTTTTACAGGAAAGCTACACAATAAACAATACGGTAAACCAAATCATAAATCTGCAAAAAGGAAATCGATTTATCTGATATTTTCCGCTGCTTGGCACTTTAATTTAACCGTGTTCTGTATTCCGCCAATTCAGACAATTCATTTAATTCAACTATGTCGAGATCAAACAGAATTGCAAAGTTTATGCAAGTATGGACCTAATTAAAATGAACTTGGAATATCTATTTTGTGCTGAGAAACATCCGACATGAGATTTAAAGCGGACCAGTTTATTACTCAGAGTTAGTTAACCCCAACCGTCTTCCCGAGTAAACCGTCCTTGATATTTTAAAATAAATTTTCTAATTTTTAACATAATACTGTAGGATGAGAGAGATCTCTGGATTCCCAGAGGTTCTCCGGATGTATCGGCAGTCTCAAGTATTTTGTTTACTTTTTCGCTCACGATTTTGCTGGTCCCCATTAGACCTTGTCGTTAAGCCCTCCCACTTTGTTCCCACGCCCGCACTATTACAATTAACGTTTGATTCAACACCAGTATCCCAGATTATGTTTAATTATCCCCACACTGAGTCCCTGAGGATTTGGACAAGCTCGTTTCACAGGAACTTGAGAAAGCTCCTCACTTTCTGTTAACCAATGAAGTACCGCATTTTGCGAAAGATTCTAAACCCATTGGCCGTGACCCAGTCGTTGTAACAATTAAATAATGTATAGATAGTTAATGCCTTTGCCCCTGCAACTGACTCGAATGTGTCGGATAGACAACCATCGTGCAGTAGAAACAATTATAATTTAAAGTGATTTTTAAATGTTCTTTCTGGAACTGTGTGACAATCTGTATCTCTATCCTAGCAACTTAAGTCCCATAAATATGCCATAAAACAGTTTTGAAAACGTGTTGTTGGAAAAGCGCAGCAGGTCAGGCAGCATCCAAGGAGCAGGAGAATCGACGTTTCGGGCACAGGCTCTTCCTCAGGAATGAGGAGAGTGTGTCCAGCAGGCTAAGATAAAAGGTAGGGAGGAGGGACTTGGGGGAGGGGTGTTGGAAATGTGATAGGTGGAAGGAGGTTAACGTGAGGGTGATAGGCCGGAGTGGGGGTGGGGGCGGAGAGGTCAGGAAGAAGATTGCAGGTTAGGAAGGTGGTGCTGAGTTGGAGGGTTGGGACTGAGACAAGGTGGGGGGAGGGGAAATGAGGAAACTGGAGAAATCTGAGTTCATCCCTTGTGGTTGGAGGGTTCCTAGGCGGAAGATGAGGCGCTCCTCCTCCAGCTGTCGTGTTGCTATCGTCTGGTGATGGAGGAGTCCAAGGAACTGCATGTCCTTGGTGGAGTGGGAGGGGAAGTTGAAGTGTTGAGCCACGGGGTGGTTGGGTTGGTTGATCCGGGTGTCCCAGAGATGTTCTCTGAAGCGTTCCACAAGTAGGCAGCCTGTCTCCCCAATATAGAGGAGGCCACATCGGGTGCAGCGGATGCAGTAAATGATCTGTGTGGAGGTGCAGGTGAATTTGTGGCGAATACGGAAGGATCCCTTGGGGCCTTGGAGGGAAGTATTGCATTTCTTGCGGTTGCAGGGGAAGGTGCCGGGAGTAGAGGATGGGTTGGTGGGGGGTGTGGACCTGACGAGGGAGTCACAGAGGGAGTGGTCTTTTCAGAACACTGATAGGGGAGGGGAGGGAACTATATCCCTGGTGGTGGGGTCTGTTTGGAGGTGGCGGAAATGACGATGGATGATACGATGTATATGGAGGTTGGTGGGGTGGTAGGTGAGGACCAATGGGGTTCTGTCCTGGTGGCAATTGAAGGGGCGGGGCTCAATGGCAGAGGAGCAGGAAGTGGAGGAGATGCGGTGGAGAGCATCGTCGACCACGTCTGGGGGGAAATTGCGGTCTTTGAAGAAGGAGTCCATCTGGGTTGTTTGGTATTGGAACTGGTCCTCCTGGGAGCAGATGCGGCGGAGACAAACGAGTTGGGAATATGGGATGGCGTTTTTACAAGGGGCAGGGTGGGAGGAGGTGTAGTCTAGGTAGCTGTGAGAGTCAGTCGGTTTATAGTAAATGTCCGTGTTGATTCAGTCGCCCGAGATAGAAATGGAGAGATCTAGGAAGGGGAGAGAGGAGTCTGAGACGGTCCAGGTAAATTTGAGGTCGGGGTTAAAGGTGTTGGTAAAGTGGATGAACTGTTCAACCTCCTCATGGGAGCACGAGGCAGCGCCGATACAGTCATCGATGTAGCGGAGGAAAAGGTGGGGGGTGGTGCCAGTGTAGTTGCGGAAGATGGACTGTTCCACATATCCTACGAAGAGGCAGGCATAGCTGGGGCCCATGTGGGTGCCCATGGCTACTCCTTTGGTTTGGAGGAAGTGGGAGGATTGGAAAGAGAAGTTGTTCAGAGTGAGGACCAGTTCAGTCAGTCGAAGGAGGGTGTCAGTGGAAGGGTACTGGTTGGTACGGCAGGAAAGGAAGAAGTGGATGGCTTTGAGTCCTTCATGATGGGGATGGAGGTGTACAGGTACTGGATGTCCATGGTGAAGATAAGGCGTTGGGGACCGGGGAAGCAAAAAATCATGGAGGAGGTGGAGGTGTCCCGAACGTGAGTGGGGAGTTCTTGGACTAAGGGGGACAGGACCATGTCGAGGTATGCAGAGGTGAGTTTGGTGGGGCAGGAGCAGGCTCCCACTTCCTCCAAACCAAAGGAGTAGCCATGTGGGCACCCACATGGGCCCCAGCTATGCCTGCCTCTTCGTAGGATATGTAAGGGAGGCAGGCCGCCTCTTCGTCGGGGATACAGGCCGTCTACTTGAGGAACGTTTCAGAGAACACCTCTGGGACACCCAGACCAACCAACCCAACCACCCCGTGGCTCAACACTTCAACTTCCCCTCCCACTCCACCAAGGACATGCAGGTCCTTGGACTCCTCCATCGCCACACCATAGCAACACAACGGCTGGAAGAAGAGTGCCTCATCTTCCGCCTAGGAACCCTCCAACCACAAGGGATGAACTCAGATTTCTCCAGTTTCCTCATTTCCCCTCCTCCCACCTTGTCTCAGTCCCAACCCTCGAACTTAGCACCGCCCTCCTAACCTGCAATCTTCTTCCTGACCTCTCCGCGCCCACCCCCACTCCGGCCTATCACTTTCATCTTATCACACTCACTTAACCTCCTTCCCCCTATCGCATTTCCAATGCCCCTCCCCCAAGTCCCTGCTCCCTACCTTTTATCTTAGCCTGCTTGGCACAGTTTCCTCATTCCTGAAGAAGGGCTCATGCCCAAAACGTCGATTCTCCTGCCTTGGATGCTGCCTGATCTGCTGCGCTTTTCCAGCAACACATTTTCAGCTCTGATCTCCAGCATCTTCAGTCCTCACTTTCTCATAAAACAAGTTTTGTCAGTATCAGTTTCTTAAAAGATAAATGACCTCGACTTGACTGTACAATACACACCTGCATTTCAAAAGTATCACTCTAGTGTGAGGGCTAGTTGTGGAAACCGCTGCAGAAATGCACACCATTTTATTTCTTTTTTCAAAATAATTTCAACGTTTGTCCGCTTTATGACATCTGTCAATGTTACAACGAGGAGAGAGACTTCAGCAGGACATGGATAAATGTGCAGACATGTGGCGAATGACATGTTGTATACAAATTCACAAAAAGAATAAAGAGAGACATTGTGAAGTGAATGTTACATGTTACAGTTGGGGGTGAGGGGAGATGGATAGCAAGAATAAAGAAATCCAGTTTGTATGTACACATGGTTCTGCAGGTGGATGGTCAAGTAGAGAAGATTGTTGAATGTGTTTATAGAATTTTCTCCTTTTATTGCTAGTTACAGCATATACAAGGAAGGATGCCAAAATGTCTAGAAAACACTGGTTTGACCTCAGCTGGTATATTGTGTTCAATTATGAGCTTCATACTCCAGGCATTGGAGGCAATAGAGTGGTATTGGAATGGGCTTTGAGAGAAGGGATTTAATTATCTGGAAAAGTTGAAGAAACTGCATTTGTGCTCTTCAGCGCAAAGAAGGTTAAGAAGAGCTTTGATGGAGATGTTGAGAAGTATCAGTGGTTTTGTTGTCATAAATGAGAAGCAACTGTTTCTGGTGATTAAGCATATTGATTACCAGAGGATCCAGATTTAAGGCAGTTACTAAAACATCTAAAAATGACATGAGGATTTGCTTTATATCTATAGTCAGTTACTATGAGCTGGAATGAACTGTCTGAAAATTGGGGGAGGGGCACAGCTGATTAAACAGGGCCATTCAGAGAGAATTGATAAATACTCGAAGATTTTCTATAAAAGCTCTTGGTCTATTGGATAATTCAACCAAAACACAAGCATGATGATCTGAATCACCACCTTTGATCAACCCCTGCTATAGGCATAATCATAGAGAAGAACTCATCCATGCAGTTCAGATATCCTAACGTAATCTCGTCTCATTTGCCAGCATTTGGCTCATATCCCTCTAAACTCTTCTTGTTCATACATCCATCCAGATGCCTTTTAAATGCTGTAATTGTACCAGCCTCCACCACTTCCTCTGGCAGCTCATTCCATACACGCACCACTCTCTGTGTGAAAAAGTTTCCCCTTAGGTCCCTTTTATATCTTTCCCCTCTCACCCCAAACATATGCCCTCTAGTTCTAGACTCCCCCACCCCAGGGAAGAGACCTTGACTAGTTATCCTATCTCCACAGCCTGGAGAGTTTTCCTTTGTCAAGAATTTATGTTCTTCTCCATTGAATGTTTTTCAATTTGTTTCTATCATCTCATCCTGCAGTCTGTTCCAGATCACCATGGCTTATAAAAAGGTTTCACTCTCTCAACTGGTTCTTTAACCAATTTTTAAAAATCTTCTGATTGCTGACCTTGTTGCCATTGGTAATAACTTCATGCTGTCTACTCTGTGTAAACCAATGACAATATTTTAAAATTAATATTTGACTGTTATCTCCTCCACTTCCGCTAAGTCTTGAATCACATGTGCCTGCAAAGCTTAAATTGCAAGCTTAGCGAGTTTTGAGAAGATTTGAAGCTCAACTTGAGGTTCTGGATTTGGGTTTGCTCGCTGAGCTGGAAGGTTCATTTCCAGATGTTTCATAACCCTACATCTTTAGTGGGCCTCCAGGTGAAGCATTGCTGATAATTCCTGCTTTCTATTTGTAAGTTTGGGTTTCTTTGAGTTGATGATGTCATTTCCTGTTCCTTTTCTCAGGGGTAGGAGATGAGGTCTAACTCGATTGTTTGTTGATAGAGTTCCGGTTGGAATGCCATGCTTCTCAGATTTCTCGTGTGTGTCTCTGTTTGGTTTGACATGCATGAGAATTCCTAGAAGCATGTCATTCCAACCAGAACTCTATCAACAAACACATCAAGTTAGACTCCACCTCCCACCCCTGAGAAAAGGAACAGGGAATGACATCACCACAGAAAATGACATCACCAACTCAAAGAAACCCAAACATAAAAAGCAGGAATTATCAGCAATGCTTTGCCCGGAGGCCCACTGAAGATGTTACCTAGTAGGGTGACGAAACGTCTGGAAATTAACCTTCCAGCTCAGCAAGCAAACCTACTTAAATTAGAAAAAATATTAATATTCTTTATCAATATATGGTAGTTATTAGCACTGTCTACAACAGCATTCACATTTTCAATCTGGAAATCAGTATCAGCATAGAATCATATGAAGTCAAAATCTACAGTGTTTAACTCAACATGAGATAAATTATTAATTCCTTGACAATTAGATATTCAGTCACTCCACTTCAAAGGGAATAAACTGTGACATAGCACTAACATTGATTACAGCTCAAGTGTATTGGTGGTTTTAACAGATGAATTGATATAAACAAGTATGACATAGTTAGGATTACAAAGATGTGGCTGCAGAATGAACAGGGGTGAGGAAGGACAGACAAGAAGCAAACAGAGATGGGGTAACATTACTGTTTAAGAAGAAAATTTTACTCTATATAAAGGAAGGATATTAGTTCTGGTAAAGTAGAATCTGTATGGGTGGAGCTCAAACACCAAGGGCCAGAAAAGATAGATGGGGTTGAATAGCCTCACATGGTAGTATTGATATTGGGGAAAACACTAAACAGGAAATTAGAGAAGCAAACAATAAAGTTACAGCTATAAATATGGGTGACTTTAATCTATGTATAAATTGGCAATTCAAATCCGTAACAATACTACCACGGAGGAATTTCTAGAATGTGTACAAGATGATTTTCTAGACCAGTATGTTGAGGAACTAATTAGAGAGCAGGCCATCATAAACTGGGTGTTGTGGAATGACAAAGGAATCGTTGGTAAACTAGTTGTATGAGACCCTTGGGGAAGAGAGATCAGAACATGATAAAAGTCTTCATTAAGATGGGGAGTGACAGATTTGTAGTTCAGGTTGTAAGCTTACTCGCTGAGCTGGAAGGTTTGTTCTCAGACATTTCATCACCATACTAGATTAGATTAGAATCCCTACAGTGTGGAAACAGGCCCTTTGGCCCAACCAGTCCTCACCGACCCTCAGAAGAGTTACCCACCCAGACCTGTTTTCCCTCTGATTGATGCACCTAACACTATGAGCAATTTACAATGGCCAATTCACCTGTCCTGCACATTTTTGGACTGTGGGAGGAAACCGGAGCACAGCCACACAGACATGGGGAGAATATACAAACTCCACACAGCCAGTCGCCCGAGGCTGGAATCGAACCTTTGGGATGCTGGTGCTGTGAGGCAGTAGTGCTAACCACTGAGCCACCATGCCACTCCGTGCTACGAGGTGGGCGGCACGGTGGCACAGTGGTTAGCACTGCTGCCTCACAGCGCCTGTAGACCCGGGTTCAATTCCCGACTCAGGCGACTGACTGTGTGGAGTTTGCACGTTCTCCCCGTGTCTGCGTGGGTTTCCTCCGGGTGCTCCGGTTTCCTCCCACAGTCCAAAGATGTGCGGGTCAGGTGAATTGGCCAAGCTAAATTGCCCGTAGTGTTAGGTAAGGGGTAAATGTAGGGGTATGAGTGGGTTGCGCTTTGGCGGGTCGGTGTGGACTTGTTGGGCCGGAGGGCCTGTTTCCACACTGTAAGTCTAATCTAATCTATAAACAGTGAGCCCCAGTGAAGTACTGGTGTTCTGTCCCACTTTCCATTTGTGTCTTAGTTTCTTTAGGTGGGTGATATCATTTCCGGTTCTTTTTCTCTCTATGGATGATAGATGCGGTCTAAATCGATGTGTTTATTGACAGAATTCCAGTTAGAAAGCCAGCCCTTGAGGAATTCCCATGCCTGTCCCTGTTTCGCTCATATTAGGATGGATGTGTTGTCCAGTCAAAGTGGTGTCCTTCCTCATCTGTATGTAAGGATACTAGCGAGAGTGGGTCGTGATTTTTGGTGACAAGTTGATGTTCATGTATCCTTGTGGCTACTTTTCTGTCTGTTTGTCCAATATAGTGTTTGTTATGGTCCTTGCTGGTTGTTTGTATAGGGTCCTTTAGGTTCATTAGCCATTCTTTAAGTGTGTTAGTAGGTTTGTGGGCTACCATGGGACAACACATCCATTGTACGACAAGGTGAACAGAGACATGCACAGGAATTCCTAGAGGCCTGGCATTCTAACCAGAACTCATCATAGTGATTTGGACCCCGTTAACCATCCTCTGAGAAAAAGGACCAGAAATGATATCACCCACCTTCAGAAACCAAGACACATAAATAGAAAGTGGGACATGCGACCAGTGTTTCACCAGAGGCTCACTGATGGTGTTACCTAGTATGGTGATGAAACATCTGAAAACAAACCTTCCAGCTCAGCAAGCAAACGTATAACTTAAGGATATGACAGTCGATAGGCATAGGTAACCAATTAAGGACTGTGTAGAGAAACTGCAACAATTATTCATTCTTATTGGAGCATACCAAAAATGGGAAAAGTGGCACAACCATGGCTAACAGGGGAAATTAGAGATAACTAGGGAAATCCCCAGGGTTCGATAATTTGCATCCCAGTATACTTAAGGAAGTGATCCCAGAAATAATGGATGCATGGGCCTTTTTTTCAAGGTTTTATAGACTTTGGAATAGTTCCTATGGTTTGGAAATTTGTTCATGTAATCCCACTATTTAAAAACAGGAGGTAGAGAGAATTGTAGACCAATTAACCTGACATTGGTCGTGGGGAAAATGTTAGAGCCTATTATAAAAGATTTAACAACAGAGTACTTGGAAAACAATGGCAAGATCAGACAAAGTCAGCATGGATTTATGAGAAGGAAATCATGCTTGATAAATCTACTGAAATGTAAAAAATGAGGTCTGCAGATGCTGGAGATCACAGCTGCAAATGTGTTGCTGGTCAAAGCACAGCAGGTTAGGCAGCATCTCAGGAATAGAGAATTCGACGTTTCGAGCATAAGCCCTTCATCAGGAATAAGAGAGAGAGAGCCAAGCAGGCTGAGATAAAAGGTAGGGAGGAGGGACTAGGGGGAGGGGCGATGGAGGTGGGATAGGTGGAAGGAGGTCAAGGTGAGGGTGATAGGCCGGAGTGGGGTGGGGGCGGAGAGGTCAGGAAGAGGATTGCAGGTTAGGAGGGCGGTGCTGAGTTGAGGGAACCGACTGAGACAAGGTGGGGGGAGGGGGAATGAGGAAGCTGGAGAAATCTGAATTCATACCTTGTGGTTGGAGGGTTCCCAGGCGGAAGATGAGGCGCTCCTCCTCCAGCCGTCGTGTAGTTGTGTTCTGCCGGTGGAGGAGTCCAAGGACCTGCATGTCCTCGGTGGAGTGGGAGGGGGAGTTAAAGTGTTGAGCCACGGGGTGATTGGGTTGGTTGGTTCGGGCGGCCCAGAGGTGTTCTCTGAAGCGTTCCGCAAGTAAGCGGCCTGTCTCACCAATATAGAGGAGGCCACATCGGGTGCAGCGGATGCAATAGATGATGTGTGTGGAGGTACAGGTGAACTTGTGGCGGATATGGAAGGATCCCTTGGGGCCTTGGAGGGAAGTGAGTGTGGAGGTGTGGGCGCAAGTTTTACATTTCCTGCGGTTGCAGGGGAAGGTGCCGGGGGTGGAGGTTGGGTTGGTGGGGGATGTGGATCTGACAAGGGAGTCACGAAGGGAGTGGTCCTTGCGGAACGCTGATAGGGGAGGGGAGGGAAATATATCCCTGGTGGTGGGGTCCGTTTGGAGGTGGCGGAAATGACGGCGGATGATACGTTGTATACGGAGGTTGGTGGGGTGGTAGGTGAGAACCAGTGGGGTTCTGTCTTGGTGGCGGTTGGAGGAGCGGGGCTCAAGGGCGGAGGAGCGGGAAGTGGAGGAGATGCGGTGGAGGGCATCGTCGATCACGTCTGGGGGGAATCTGCGGTCCTTGAAGAAGGAGGCCATCTGGGTTGTGCGGTGTTGGAATTGGTCCTCCTGGGAGCAGATGCGGCGGAGACGAAGGAATTGGGAATATGGGATGGCGTTTTTACAGGGGGCAGGGTGGGAGGAGGTGTAGTCCAGGTAGCTGTGGGAGTCAGTCGGTTTATAATAGATGTCTGTGTTGAGTCGGTCGCCCGAGATAGAAATGGAAAGGTCTAGGAAGGGGAGGGAGGAGTCTGAGACAGTCCAGGTGAATTTCAGGTCGGGATGGAAGGTGTTAGTAAAGTTGATGAACTGTTCAACCTCCTCGTGGGAGCACGAGGCAGCGCCGATATGTTTTGTGACTATAACTTGGAGATTTGATAAGAGGGAGCCAGTGGATGTGTTTCACTTGGACATTCAAAAGCCTTTCAATAAGGTCCAACGCAAGAAATTATCAAGAGTGTGGGATTGGGGTAGTGTACTGCTATAGAGAACTGGTTGACAGATATGGAAACTAAAGTCTTTTTCTAAGTGACGAACAGTGACCAGTACTACAGAGATCAGTGCTTGGTCACCAGCCTCTCATAATGTATATTAATGATTTAGGTGACGAAACAAGATGATTTATCCCAAGTTTGCAGATGATACAAAGCTGGGTGAAAGGGTGAACTGTGAGGAGGGTATAGAGATATTTCAGTGTGATTTGAACAAGTTGAATGAATGCATGGCTGATGAAGTATAATATGAATAAATGTCAGGTTATTTACATTGTCAGCAAAAACAGGAAGACAGATTATTATCTGAATGGTGATAGATTGAGAAAGGGGAAGGTGCAATAAGACCTGGGTGTCCTTTTATATCTGTCACTGAAAGTAAACATGCAGGTGCAGCAGCTGGTGAAGAAAGCAAATGATATGTTGGCCCTCATACTGAGAGGATTTGAGCAGCGGAACAAGGGTTTTGCTACAATTTTACAGAGCCTTGGTAATACCACACGTGGAGTGCAACTTTGGACTCCTTATCTGAGAAAGGATATTCTGGCTATGGGGGGAGTGCAACAAAGGTTTACCAGACTGATTGCTGGGAAGGCAGGTATGATGTATGAAGAGAGACTAGATCAGTTAGGACTTTAGAGTCCAAGATGGAGGCAGAGTAAGACGCTCCATCCAGAGCTTGTCTGCTCTGCCCATTCTTTGTTTTTCTCTATTTGTTTTCAAACTTTTAACTTAAAATTCACATGGAGGAGACTGAAGGTAATTGCTGGCGAGTCCTGGAGGTGAGTCCCAGGCTAGGCTGGCATGGGGGTGGTGAGTCAAGGTAAGCCCAACGCAGAGGTGGCGAGACCCAGTGGTGGTCCCGAAGGCGAGTTCCAGGCCAGGCCATGCTGGGGTCGTAAGTCCCAGGTCAATCCAGCACAGGGGTAGTGAGTCCCAGGTGAGGCCAGCGTGGCGGCAGTGAGTCCCAGAGCAGAGGTCATCACGGGAGCAAAGAGTCCTGGAGCGGAGGTGAGGCCTTGACGTTTGAAGCTCAGTGTGGTCTAGAGACTTGGGCTGGGCATGGACTTGGTGAAATGACAAGAACTCAAGTACTTTTCAAAAAGAAAACTTTTTTATTCTTACGCTGAACTTTTATTTATAATTCTTCCAAGTCGGTAACGCATACTTTAAGTTTTCTGGACCAGTTAACCTGTATTGAAGGTGGTAACACTGCAGACTTTTTAGTACACTCGTTCAATTGCACCTGATAATAAAGGCTAATTCACTTCTATTTGTTGCAGTTAAGAAGAGTGAGAATCTCATAGAAATCTGTGAAAATCTAAAGAGACTAGACAGGGTAAATGTAGGAATGATGTTTCCAATAACTGGGGTGTTCAGAACCAAGGGCCACAGTCTAAGGTTACAAAGTCAGCCATATAGGACTGAGATGAGGAGAAATGTCTTCACTCAGGGAGTGGTAAGCCTGTGAGATTCTCTGCCACAGAAACCAGTTGAGGCCAAAGCATCAAATGTTTTCAAAATGAAGCTCAATATAGTTCTTGGGGCGAAAGAGTTTGTAGGGTATGGGGAAAAACAAGAATAGTGTACTGAGTTGGATGATCAGCCATGACCAAATTAGATGGTGGAGTCGGCACAAAGGGCAAAATTTTCTTTGCTTTGATGTCTCTACATTTCAGATCCTGAAATGTTGTGGCCATCACATTATTTCATCAATGCTGTTGTTGCTACAGTGACTTTGCTGTCACTGGATTCATCAGCTGGATCTAGACCAGAACAATTTTAATGGTTAGTGTTAGGTTTGGAGTTCATCTTAAAATTTATTTTAAGGTTGTAGCAGAGTGCCTCAGAATAGAATTGCATTGACAATTTGAATTTAGCATAAGTTTGGAAGCAGGTTTGGATTTAAAACTGGACAGAGGATTAGGTTGGATTTCTTCAATTCTTTTTTTTGGAAAAGCAATGTTATTTTGATGGGAGATTCTACTGCTTTGGATTTGCTCCTGGGGAAATCTATTTTGAGAGAGGGTCAAAAGGTTTCCAAAACTGCTGATGCAGTATCAGTCGCTGCTCCTCTTGTTCTTCACCAAGCTAAAACAAGACAGGAGCAGGGGCAAAAGCAAAATTTGGAGCTGTAAGCCAAGATGATCACTCCTGGAGAGCGTTGAGTGCCTCATAGGGAGAAGGGAAAAAAGGTGATCTCTTCCTAAAAAAAATATTTTCAGTGACTCCATGTTGCTGCCATTTCTTCAATCCACCATTGTTATTTCTCGATCTCTGCCTTTAACTACCATTAGATTTCACTGCCATCCTTTTAATAGATTTTCTGAAAGCACTTCCAATCTGTTTGTAATTACTTAATCAGTTTAATCTCATGTACAATTTTTTTTTCATTTTTGCCTTCTGGTTGCACTTTGTTTTGAAAGCAGTCTCAATCTTTTGTTTTGCTGCTAAATAGCCCGATCTTTCATGCTGATATTATTTTCAACTTTCTCCATAAAACATAGGTGGATTTTTTTTGCTTTTTTTTTCTGCGGTAGTGCTTATTTTTTTCCCTCAGCACCCATGTTGCTTGTGTGCAGGTATGAGACACAGTCAAAGACACAAGGTGCACGAATCTTGATTCAAATTTCCACCACCAGGAATAAAGGAAACACCTGAGTGGCCAGTGATAAGCAGTGTCCTTCTCAACAAAGGGCAATACTATGTGAACAAACAGTGAAGGGGAGCAGAGTTGTTGTTGATTATGGAACATATTTTCACTGACCATTTAGAATCATGACTTTATTTTTTTCTTTTCAGTGCTTTTTTTCCCCCAGTACCCATGTTGTATGTGTGTAGGTGTGAGACAAAGTGAGAGACACAAGGTGCACGAATCTTTATTCAGTTTCCACCACCAGGAAGATAGGAAAACACCCGAGTGGTCAATGACAAGCAGTGCCCTTCACATCAAAGGGCAATGCTGTGTGATCAAACAGTGAAGGAGAGGACAGGCATTAAATCAAAATAGAGTTGGAAGGGGAAATAATGCACTCCACTCCCTGCGGCGCCCACCTCTCCCTGAACAACTCCAGGGTGTTGGTGGACCCCGCGTGCTCCTTCTCCAAGGACATCCGGGCCCTAATGTAATCGCGGAAGAGGGGCAGGCAGTCGGCCCTAATGACCCCCTCCATGGCCCGCTGCCTGGACCTGTTTATGGCCAGTTTGGCCAGGCCCAGGAGCAGACCCACGAGGCGGTCTTCAGACCTGCCCTCCTTCCTCTGTACCCGGTGCCCAAAGATCAGGAGCGTGGGACTGAAGTGCAACCAAAAGCAGAGGAGGAGGTTTTTAAGAAAATCAAAAAGGGAGTGCAAGCAATATACACACCCAATATACACATGGCCCATGGACTCCATAGCGCCACAGAACAAGCAGTTGGGCTGGGAGTCCGTGAACCACTGCAATTTGCAGTTGCAGGGGACCGCTGCATGCAGCACTCTCCACCCCAGATCCCCGAGAGAAAAGGGAAGGACTCCCACGTAGAGAGCTCTCCACTGGGGATCCCCACTGCCCTGCGGCAAATGGGCATGCCAAGGCGTGTCTGGACGGTGGATGAGGGTGAAGAGGTGGACGGTGTGCAGCAGCAGTCGATACATGGCCCACCTTTTTACGTCCTTAAGGGACAAAATTAAAATTCCGGAGGCTGCTCAGGTTGTGGGGCACAGGCTCCCGCGGGAAGAATCATGACTTTACACTTTATTGCTTTGTTCCCACCAAAGCATTTCATCTAATCAATCAATCAATCTCAACTAGCTGTCCCCTGATATCCAAATAATTGCTTTATTTCAGTGAGGTGACAACTTATCCCAGCTCCACTGCATAATATTGGATCCAAAATAGTCGTGCTTGAGAAAATTGTTACAAAAACATTTTCTTTTATGAATTAACATGATGAAGGGGTGCTGACTGGGCCAGCATTTATTGTCCATCTGAAAATTTCCCTTGAGAAGGTGGTTGTGAGTGTTTACAGCTCATGTGGTGTGCGAGCACCCATAATGTTGGTACTGAAAGGTCTCCAGAATTTGGACCCAGTGACAGTGAAGCAATGGTGATACAATTCCGACTCAAATAGTATGGGTTTGTATGATGGAGCCTATTGGTGTCCTAGTTGACCATATGTGTAGGAAGATGCCCAATTGCAAAAACTTGACTTCCAAGTTTTGAAGCTTGAATGGCATTTGAAGACACTGGCACATCAACAAAGCTGAGAGTTGATGTATTGCCATTTATTATCAAGGGGCAATGGTTGGATTCCCTCAAGATGGTCATTGCCTGTGACATGAATGCTACTTGCCACTTAACAATCCAAGCAAGAATGTTGCTCAGATTTTGCTACATTCGGACAAGGAATGCTTCAATGCTGGTGTTATAACTGTCCTGGAACTGCTTGACTTGGGGCACGGCTAGTTCTTGAACACTAGTGTGCAGCATTATTGCTGGAATTTGTCAGGTCCTATTGCGTTGGCAGTATCCAGTGGCTTCAGCTGTTTCTTTATGTCACATGGAGTGAAGACTGGCATCTGTGATGCTAGGAACTTCAGAAGGAGATCAAAATGGATTAGTGACTTGGCACTTTGTGGCTGAAAATGGTCTCAAATGCTTTAGCCTTGTCTTGTTTCACTGATGTGCTGGATTCCCCCATCATTGGGCATGGGCCTATTTATGAAGTATCCTCCTCCAGTGAATTATTTAATTGTCCACTCCCATTCATGGCTGAATGTGCAGGACTACAGTGATCTGATCTGTTGTGGATTTAATTTAGCTCTGTCTATCACATATTTATTGACATGCAACTCATCCTGTGTTGCAGCATAACCACGTTGGCAACTTATTTTTGGATGTGCCCGGTGCTGTTCTTCCTTCATTGAACTAGGATTGACCCCATGACTTGTTAATACTGTTAGAGTGGAGAATATGCTAGGTTATAAGGTTACAGATTATGCCTGAATAAAATTCTGATGCTGATGGCCTACAGCGTCTTTATGGATGCCCAGCCTTGACTTGTTCAACCTGTATAAAATCTATCCCAGTTAGCATGATGGTTGTGCCACACAACAAAATGTAGGGTATTGTCAATGTGAAGGAAGGGCTTTGTCTCCACAAGGATTGTGAAATAGTCACTTCCAATGTTGCAGTCATGGTCAGATGTAGTTTTGACAGCCTCGTCCTCATCAATATATCTAAGTATGTTTTCCCTACTTGTTAGTTCCCTCAACACCTGCTGCAGGACCATTCTTGCAGCTTTGTCCAATAGGAATTGATCAGCTTGCTCAGTGCTAATGCATTCTTGGTGATAGACATTGATGTCATCTACCTTGGATACATTCTGTGCCCTTAGTTTGGAGAATGTACTGAGGCTGCCATGTTCAACATGATAGATTTTTTATTCATCAGTTGATTGGAGGTGGGGGAGTGCAGTTATTGGTGACCTTCCATAGAGTCTTTGCCAATTCAACTTGTCCGTCCTGTATGAAAATTAAACTTTCATACTTATGACATTGACTTTCTCACACGTTTTAGCTATTTCTTGCTTAATACACTGCACTATGGTATAATTACAATTAGCATTTCTACCAGCATTTTTTGGACTCTTGTAGTTCTTATTGTCTACCAACACCATTCTATTTCTGTTGTTCAAAAATAAGGTCCTTACCACAACTGTCCTTTTTTTGTTTTTTTCCCTTTACTATTAAATGTAATCTTTCTCCTTTCCATTCTGTGTTTTTTTGCAGGTTGTATACCCTGGAAGATTTATTTCCCAATTTTGGTTACTTTGTAACCATATCTGTGTTGGGCAATTAGATCTAAACAACTTTTCTTTATTTCCACCACTAAAATGAGTGTTTCTAACTGTGGATGGTTTGTGTATTTAGACAAATTTGTATTTTAACCCTATTCCCTACATGGACATTACACTGCACTATTCTCATTAAACTTTGTGTCCGTTCCTACCCCACCCAGTTCATCTTTACCCACATCAATACAGTATGCTTTTACATTGTAATGACTTTTTCTTTGGATTTTGAAATCTCCCTTCACCTGAACATCCTGTCTTCAAACTGCAGTGATTAAAACCAGATCAGCCAGCTGGATCTCATAGAATAAGTTCCCTGATTGGAGCTGTTAATTTGGTTTAATCAGGGATCTCTGGCTGACATAAAGGATGAACGTTAGGGATACTGAGATGCGACACAGTGGCTCAGAGGTTAGCACTGCTGCCTCACAGTGCCAGGGACCCAGGTTCAATTTCCGCCTAGGGTAACTGTCTGTGTGGAGTTTGCACATTCTCCCCCTGTCTGCGTGGGTTTCCTCCGGGTGCACCGGTTTCCTCCCACAGTCCAAAGATGTGCAAGTTAGGTGAATTGGCCTGCTAAAATTGCCTGTAATGTGAGGTGCATTTGTCAGGGGTAAATGTAGGGTCAGTGTGGACTTGTTAGGCTGAAGGGCCTGTTTCCACATTGTAGGGAATCTAATCTAATCTAAATGCCTGACTCAGCGAAAGGCAGTGCTATTGATTTGGTAATGGGATGCCAGCCTCTGAGGAGTTCGTTCACTAATCTCTTCATTTTGAAGCCCTATCCACAGCTTGGGTTATGTGATTACACAGCACACTGATACCAATCTGACTTAAGAGCCAGCAGTATAGTTCCCTCTATCTCAAGTGCTAGTGCCAGCTCCCAATTAATAGAAACCCTTTCTTTCCATGTCACCTTCTGAATTGTTTAATTCTCTGGCCTGCTTGAACATATGTCAATTGGTGTAAGGATTAGATAACAATTTAGAGATTATTCCTTTTACGGTTCTGCATTTTAACTTGGAACCTAACTCCTCAAACTGTCAGTGGAGCTTCATTCCAAATTCTGTCTATGCCATTCGATGGTAAATGAAGCACAACTGGAATCTCCCCTTCCCCCTCCAGATACATTTCTGGCCATAACATTACAGAACTCTGTAAACTATTCAACTTCTCAGGCCTGCTGCACCACTCAATAATATCATAAATAATCTGATTTTGGCCATAACTCCACTCTTCTGATTGCTGCATATAACCCTTGGATCCCTTGTTGATTAAAAATCTGTGTAACTCAATCTTCAATATATTCAATGATACAGGCTACACTGCTTTCTGAGGAAGAGCATTCCATAGTCAAACAAACTTCTAAAAGGAAAGTTGCCCCTTTATCTTTATCTTAAATGAGTTCCTTTATTTTTAAACAATGGCTCTGAGTTCTCGACCCCTTCACAAGGGGAAACATGCAGCATCCAACTTGTTAAAACTCTGTAACATCTTCTATATTTCAATCAGGTCACCTCTCATCTTCCTAACCTGCTCAATCTTTCTTTATAAGACAACTGTTTCATGTCAGAAATAAATCACTTGAACTCTAGCTGAACTATTTGCAATGTAGTTATATCTCTTCTGAAGTACAGAGCAAAATTATACAGTTATTGAGACTCAAATGCAGTCTCAGTAAGCTGTTGCAACTATGTCATCAGCAAATTAAGCTCACAGGTATTTTGTCCTTTTATTCAAGGCATTACTATAAATTGTAAGTGGTTGAGCTCCAGCATTGTGACACTCTACTGGTTGCAGTTTGCCAATAAGAAAATGGCCCATTTATTCTGATTCTCTGTTTCCTGTTAACTAACCAATATTCCATCTGACACCATGAGCAGATGTCTTTGCCTCTGGTCTCTTGAACAACTCTAATTTTAATTCTCACCCATTTGCCACTCAAGGATTGTTATCATTTGCTAACCTAAATCCGAGAATTCTATATTTAAATGTCTCTGCCCCTCTATCTTTACCTGTCCTATTTAAGGTATTGTTTAAAAAACTAACTTTCTGACAAACCCTTTGTTTATTTGCCCTAGTATCTCCTTTTTGTCAGACTTTGCCCTTAACTCGCTTGTGAAGTGTCTTTTTCACTTTGTTGAAGGCCTTCTGTACATAAAAATTGTAATTGAGAATTTCAAGATTTTGAATACTGTGTACTTATGAATTTCTTAAATCACAATTTCAAAAGTCCCTCCTAAATATCCAACTTACAAGTTGCAACCTGTGGTTATTATTGTTTGTCACCCAAGTATTCAAAGCCACCTTTGAAATAACTCCATGGAACGCCAATCTCCTGTCACCATTATTTACATGTGGAGAATCTTTGACACTGAGCTAACTCTGAGTGAACAGGATGTATGACACTCCTGTTCTCTTCTGTCAGTCAGGGCCCCCTGATTGGACCAGATTAACAGCCCCAATCAGGGAGCTCATATTCCATGAGGTCTACCTGGCTGATCTCATTACAACCACTACAGTTTTCTGTTCACTTCTGCTAACCAACAGTTTATTTTTTCTCTTTTCCTAAATATTAATTTCTCTTTCCTGCTTTTAATTGGTTTTACATTTCACTTTTTTCTGAACATCAGATTTTTGTGTTCAAATATTTGATTTGATTTTCTTATGTTGCTTTGAGCTCACTTTACTTTCAAATGATTAGATTAGATTAGATTCCCAACAGTGTGGAAACAGGCCCTTCGGCCCAACCAGTGGTGCTGGCAGCATCCAAGGAGCAGCAAAATCAACGTTTCGGGCAAAAGCCCTTCATCAGGAATAAAGGCAGTGAACCTGAAGTGTGGAGAGATAAGCTAGAGGAAGGTGTCTCTCCACGCTTCAGGCTCACTGCCTTTATTTCTGATGAAGGGCTTTTACCCGAAATGTCAATTTTGCTGCACTTTGGTTGCTGCCTGAACTGCTGTGCTCTTCCAGCACCACTAATCTAGAATCTGGTTTCCAACATCTGCAGTCATTGTTTTTACCTTCGGCCCAACCAGTCCACACCGACCCTCCAAAGAGTAACCAACCCAGACCCATTTCCCGCTGACTAATACACCTTACACTATGGGCAATTTAGCATGGCCAATTCACCTGGCCTGCACATCTTTGGATGCTTGTTTATTTACTTTTCAGTTTAATTTTCTTTTTGCTGCTTACCTGTATTGTGTTTGAGTTTATTTTAATTTATCGCCTGATATCAGCTGATGAAGGAGCAGTGCTCCGAAAGCTAGTGCTTCCAAATAAACCTGTTGGACTATAACCCTGTTGGATTATAACTTTGTACACCCCAGTCCAACACCGGCGTGTCTAAATCATTTTAATTTATTGACCATCAATCGCTTTTAAACAATGCTATCCAGTGAATTTACTTCTGGATTCTTTGGAGGGTGGTCCAGAAATTTTGCCGTATGTAAAAGCATACACAAATACAAGCTAAAAAAACAGCATTGTACACACATGGGTGTAAGGTGGGGTAACGCTCTCCCTCTGCACCCAACATCGCCTACTCACCATAGATATTCTGATTCAGACTTCTCCCGCTCTTTAATAAACATTTATCTGCCCTTTTGTTGTTTGTAGTTATTTTAATAATAGATTGAGACAAGAAATTGTACAGCCTTCGATCAGCAGAGTGGAAACCGTGAACACGTCACTGGGGCAGATAAAAGTAATCAGAATGTGGGACTTAGTGCAGGCTGTAACATTCTAGGTAGTTAGTAGCTTGTGAAAAGAAGAAGCTTGAAAGCTTCAAGAGAAAAGAACATTGTAATAATTCTATTTTGAGTGGCAAAAGTAGACATGGTAATAAGAAAGAGCTCCAGGTAGAGACCTGACAAGACACCAAATTGATAATCATGAGTTGAGATGATAGATTATATCTGGGACTAAGCTGAGCTGACCTCTGGGTTTAGCCTTCATTAGTAACTCATTGTTGATGTAAATAAGACACCAAGGCTGACAGCTGCCTTTAGCAGCAGAACATAATGACTTAACTTCTCCTAACAAACTAATCAGGTGGTATTTTGTCTGAGGTAAGACTTTTTGGAATAAAACAATAACAAATAACATCAATGCACATTGTACCTGACTTCAGAGTGCCCCAAATGAGCAGAAAAAGGTCAAAAAGCTAACCAACATTTAATACATTTGCAGGAAGGTGGAATTTTGGAGCATGACATTTCTGAGTGTGCAATTTTGTTAAACACCTTGTTTATTGTGAAGCCACTAACAGACATTCTACAGATTTTCACTGAAACAAGAAATTCACCTCCTCCTCCTCTCGTCAGAATTCACTTCCATGGATGCACAGAACTCAGCTCAGCAATACATCACATTCAAATGTCAGTTAAATTTTTAATATTAGTCAAAAACTGAAGAGGTTTGAGTTACATTAATTTTAAAATGTTCTCCTTATAAACATTTGAAAATGAATTATGCCCCAGTTGCAATTGCATTGGTCAAGGAATTCAATCAGATGATATAACATCAATATGGCAAATTAACGCAAAGAAAAAACCGAAGTTGCTGGAAAAGCTCAGCAGGTCTGACAGCATTTGTGAAGAGAAATCAGTTAAAAATCACAGAACACCAGGTTAAAGTCCAACAGGTTTATTTGGAAGTACTAGCTTTTGGAGCGCTGTTCCTTCATCAGGTAGCTCTTGTGCAGGATCATAAGACACAGAATTGAGAGCAAAAGATCACAGTGTCATGCATGATCCTGCTTTTACTGATTAAGGAGGGGTTTTGGGGAGCAAAGTAAGTGTGGACCAGGGTGTCCAGGAGGGAATGGTCCCTGTGGAAGGCTGACAAGGGAGAGTAGAGGAATAGGTGACTGGTGATGGCATCTCGCTAGAGGTGGCAGAAATGGCAGCTGATGACAAATTAATTCTCTGCATTGTCTATGCCGACACTTCAAGCAGAGTATTGGTCAAAAACCCACTTACCCAAGTGCTCTGACTGTATGAGACAAAAAAAGGGACTGCAGTTCGAACTTAGTTTTATTGAAACACTGACAAATTAAAGAAACAACTCTGACACAACAATTTGAGGTAACTTTTCTCTGAACTAGGCTGGCTGCATGTAAAAACTCAGAACAGCCTGTTCTGATGAATTTCATTGGGCAGCTGGATTCAATTCACTGAGCTCCACTGATGGCTGCACTTAGGGTCGACAACAGTGGGTCTCACACAGTCTTCATCAGCCAAGTATACACTGAGGGAACGGCTACCAGGTGTCCCATTCTCTTCCCCCTTTATGAGCCCTTCTAGATGGTTCTCTGGCTTCAGATAATGGGGTCACAGGGCAGGGGTTAGGCCAGGTCATTCTATATATACTCCCATCCTTTCCAAGATATGATTACTCCATGGTACTAAGGAGTCTGGCTGAAACTGGGGAATACACAAACGTAATGTCTCTCTATTGTTCTGGCTGAGTACCTTTTCAATGAGTTTCAGGTCCTAAATACTCTCTCATTGTCCCTCTGTTCGTTATGCAATACGTGCTCTTGGCTTTGGACCTGTGGTAACCTTGGTCTCTTTGCATTCCATCACACCTTGCTTGCAGAAGTTGTATTTAATTTAGAGTGTCCAATTTTATGGTAGACCTAGTTGCTTAGGTCATTGGCTGCTTGGTCACACCTGTTTACCTCGTTTTTACTGCTGTGTTAGATCAATGTAAAAATAGTTCCAAACTCAAAACTGTAAACTCCTCAAAAGAGCAATTTAGTTACAGCTTGCGTGTTTGGACCCAAATTTGATTTCCATGATTTTTGTATCAGAAGATGTAACTTTTGAGAAAGCAGAATATCATAAAAGGGTTCAACAAACAAATAGTTATTGAGGAATAGATTACCTGAGTCATGCATAGCTGGAAGTGTTTCAGTAATATTACAAGTCAGTCAGTGTAGCTGCAGTCATGAGGAGGAAACTATGCAGTGTTCCAAATTCACATGCTGTCCAAGTGACTCATTGGTGTAAGTATACATGTGGAACAAGTCACAGTGTAACAACTATAATCTACAACCAACTCTAAAAGATGAAAGACTTAACAGATATCTAGGCTTGTTCAATATATTGTTTCAGTTGCATGACACTGAGATCTTTTGCTATAAATTCTGTGGTTTATGATCCTGTTCCACAGCTGCCTGATGAAGGAGCAGTACTCTGAAAGCTAGTACTTCCAAATAAATCTGTTGGACTATAACTTGGTGTTGTGATTTTTAGCTGAAAATGTGTTGCTGGAAAAGCGCAGCAGGTCAGGCAGCATCCAAGGAGCAGGAGAGTCGACGTTTCGGGCATAAGTCTTTCTTCAAGAATGAGGAAAGTGTGTCCAGCAGGCTAAGATAAAGGGTAGGGAGGAGGGACTTGGGGGAGGGGCGTTGGAGATGCGATAGGTGGAAGGAGGTCAAGGTGAGGGTGATAAGCTGGAGTGGGGTGGGGGCGGAGAGGTCAGAAAGAAGATTGCAGGTTAGGAAGGCGGTGCTGAGTTCGAGGGATTTGACTGAGACAAGGTGGGATGAGGGGAAATGGTGGAGTGGTGAACACTTCAACTCCCCCTCCCACTCCACCAAGGACATGCAGGTCCTTGGACTCCTCCATCGCTAGACCATAACAGCACGACAGCTGGAGGAAGAGCGCCTCATCTTCCGCCTAGGAACCCTCCAACCACAAGGGATAAACTCAGATTTCTCCAGTTTCCTCATTTCCCCTCCCCCCACCTTGTCTCAGTCAAATCCCTCGAACTCAGCACCGCCCTCCTAACCTGCAATCTTCTTCCTGACCTCTCCGCCCCCACCCCACTCCGGCCTATCACCCTCACCTTGACCTCCTTCCACCTATAGCATTTCCAATGCTCCTCCCCCAAGTCCCTCCTCCCTACCTTTTACCTTAGCCTGCTGGACACACTTTCCTTATTCCTGAAGAAGGGCTTATGCCCGAAACGTCGAATCTCCTGCTCCTTGGATGCTGCCTGACTTGCTGCGCTTTTCCAGCAACACATTTTCAGCTCTGATCTCCAGCATCTGCAGTCCTCACTTTCTCCTCGTTGTGATTTTTAACTTTGTCCACCCCATCCAACACTGGCACCTCCAGATCATTATCAGAAACGTAAAGAAAAGTGATTTTTATCACCTGCCCCTTCACCTCCTCCCTACGCACCAAGAGCCTAAACATTCTTTCCAGCTGAAGCAGCATTCACCTATATCACCTCCAATCTTGTGTATTGGATTTGTTGCACCAAATGTGGCCTATTCTACATTGAAGGAACAAAATGCAGACTCGATGACTGTTTTGCAGAACACCTCCAGTCTGTACACGTGTGACCCCAACCTTCGTGGTCATTTTAACACTGTGTCCTGCTCACGTGCCCACATGTCTGAACTCGGCGTGCTGTAGTGTTCCAGTGAATCACACCGCAAACTGGTGGATCAACATCCCATCTTCAGACTAGGCACTTCACAGCCTTCTGGACTTCAACACCTTCAAATTGTGAACCATTTCTTCCCTTCCTTTTAGCTTGTCCTCTCTATGCTCCCCATATTCAGGGGAACTGTCTATCCTTTCAAGTCTGGCAGTTAGATACACCATTGTTCTACCATCCTCTCAATCTAAACTATCAACATCTTTTTTTCCACCAGTGCCCTACACCCAATATCCGCCCTGCCCCAAACTATTAGCATAAATACTGTCCCCAACACATTTCACTTTGGCTCTGATGAAGAGTCATCTAGACACAAAACATTAGCTGGCTCACTCCCTCCCTGTTGATCTTGTCTGACCTGCTGTAATCTCTAATATTTTATGTTTTCAGTACAGATTCCAACATCTATAGTAATTTGCTCCTGATTTTTATTAACACTGAGGATGTAATGCAACATATGATCTGGGATGTTCAAATTTCTTAGCTACTTTAATCAAACATTTATGCAGCAGTATTCCCATTGGACAATTTAAGTTGAAACAAGAATTTCCTGACTGTACTTGAATAAATTATTTACAAATGTATTTGTTGTGTTTAAATTTAATTCATGCTTTGGGATAAATGTTAAATGTAGCCACAGTATTTTCCAAAAGGGAGCTGTGCAGAAGCAAACTACAAATTAAGCAAGGACAACAAATTCAATTACCCAAAATGCCCTATCATTGAGCAGAGGAAAATTTGATTTATCCTTTCTTCTTGAGCTTGTGATCTGTCATTTAACACATATCCCTGCTTGACCTCCCATAATTTTTCTGACAAGAAATAGAAGATAAGTTATGTTATAGCTTGAGTAGAGATTAGAGTGGTGCTGGAAAAGCATATCAGGTCAGGCAGCATCCGAGGAGCAGGAAAATCGACGTTTCCGGCAAAAGTCCTTTATCAGGAATCATTTGTTTCAGGTAAAAGCCCTTCTTCTTCATTCCTGATGAAGGGCTTTTGCCCAAAATTTGATTTTCCTGCTCCTCGGCTGCTGCCTGACCTGCTGTGCTTTTCCAGCACTATTCTAATCTTGACTCTAATCTCCAGCAGCTACAGTACCCACTTTCACCTACAGCTTGAGTAAGCCATTTTGCCTTTCAAATTTGCTCTGCCAATTCATAGGCACCATTCAACAGACAGGAGGAAGTGAGGACTGCAGGTGCTGGAGATCAGAGTCGAAAAATGTGGTGCTGGAAAAGCACAGCAGGTCGGGCAGCATCCGAGGAGCAGGAGAATCAACATTTCAGGCATGAGTTCTTCATCAGGAATGAGGGAATGGCCCAAAGGGGCTGAGAGATAAATCGGGGGTGTAGGGCTGGGGGGAAGGTAGCTGGGAATGTGATAGTTGGGATGGATGAAAATGATGGTGGTGAATGGTTGGAGAGGAGGGTGGAGTGGATAGGTAGAGAGGAAGACGGATGGGTGGGACAATTCAAGAGGGCGGTGCCGAGTTGGAAGGTTGGATCTGGCACAATGTGGGGGGAAAGGAAATGAGGAAACTGGGGAAGTCAACATTGATCCCGTATGGTTGGAGTGTTCCAAGGCAGAAGATGAGGCCTTCTTCCTCCAGACGTTAGGTGGCTAGAGTTTGGCTTTGGAGGAGGTGGAATGGAGGGGGAGTTAAACTGTACGGCCACAGGGCAGTGGGATCATTTAGTGAGTGTGTCCTAGAGATGTTTTCTGAAAAGTTCCACAAATTTCAGCTCAGGCTGTCTCTTGTGTAATCCACATTGGTTTTGTGAGAGTTGGCCAACCCATGTGATCAGGTGCTATTTGGGACCATTTTATATCTGCTTTTGATCCTTCTGAAAAACCATTTCACTCTATGCAAGTCATAGATACAAAATTGGATGATGGAATTCAAAACACAATTGTCCACATTTTATAACACTGTGACAACTGAAGTTAAAGTATTTAAAATAACAACAGGCATTAAAGTTGAAGCAGGAATCTCATACTGGCAAAGTAATTATTTGCTTTGAAGCAGTAGAGCCCCAGAAATCAAAGTCATTGTACTGCCAGAATTATTTTTTTTAAAAAACACTAAAATGTGTGGCAACACTGTTTTTGGGAACAAGTACCAACCAGAACATGACTTGTGTTCTCGGATAAATCTAACATCTCGGGTTTCCATTTCTTATGTATGTATTTACTAATAAAGTAATTCCTTATGTTTCACAATGATGTTAACTACTCGAACAAACATGATATGGGCTTTCTCCCTAATTTGCGAACAAGATAAAAATTTCTCTGCCACAACACATTGAGGAAATTTCAGGATGTTTGTATGGGCACAGCACTCATCCACAAAGGGAGCAAAGGTTTGCAACACATCAACACCTAAGTAATATGGGAATCCTTGCATCATTTTTGTAACAATTAGCAAAAGGCATCTTCACTGCAGGCCAGGGATATCAGCTGTCTAAGATTGTCCTGGAATGTCCAGGGATGAATAAATAATCACCAAAACGTGACTGAGTGTGACCTGGACAGAAAAATCATAAAAAGCTTTAAGAATGCTTGTGTCTCTTTTTTTTCAACATTTTCATGTGTCAGTTATAAAATGTTGGAGTCCTAAAGGTTGTTTGACTGGTTAGAGGATTGGGGTAAGAAGTATTTTGACTAAACCTCTGGGAAGATATCCAACAAGTGTTGCCAAATCTCCTGTCACCCCACAACCGATTCGGTTTCTAACTCCAGAATATTTTGGAAGTGAATTGACAAGAATGCTCGTAGTTTACAATTAATGAATTCACATCAATGAGATCCTATGCATCTCCAAAAACATTCACACACAGTGGCAGCTGGGCATGTCCCAGAAATTTCTTTAGATGAAAATATTTCTCAGTGCTTAAAAGCAATAATTTGGCACTGATACCGATGATACATGTACGGATACTGATCAAACACGTTTACAGCTGCAATTTTCACAAATCATCTTCTGACTGAAGTTTGTGTGAGAAATTTTAGATTATTTATTGGATCTGAGTATCTAATAATTTAATTAATGGCCTTAATAACCTTCAGGGAGAAAGTGAGGACTGCAGATGCTGGAGAATTAAGAGTCGAAAAGTGTGGCACTGAAAAAATACAGCAGGTCAGGCAGCATCCGAGGAGCAGGAGAGTTGACTTTTCAGGCAGAAGCCCTTAATCAGGATGATGCTCCTGCTCCTCGGATGTTACCTGACCTGCTATGCTTTTCCAGCGCCACACTTTTCGACTTTAACAACCTAACAATCCCAGTCTCCAAATCAATTAGTTTGGACATGCATCAGTCCTGTCCTCCAGATGTTGTGGATAGTCATGAATCTCTGAAGTAAGGACACAGACCAGTTTCTCTCTCCACATGTGCTACCAGACTAGTTGAGCATTTTTGCAAGCATGAAGTTTTGTGATTAGTTCTTAAAAACATTGGGTAAAGAAAAAGGGTCATGTGATCTGTTTGAAGTCTGCCTAAATTAATCTGGACAGTTTTAAGTAGGACTTAGATTGTTTTACTAAGAAGAAAGCACCAGGTATTTATGCTTGGAGACAATGACAACTGTCCCTAGGTTTGCAATGAGTATAGTGATTCACAAGAAAATGATCAGAATGTTGGGTTGGAAAGAGCTGTAATATGAACTATGCCTTTTATATTGGAAGTAAATGGAGTTTAGATCAAGAATAGCTAAGTTTTATTTCTACGTGGACACAAAATGTGTTTCACCTTGTTATGGGAAGAGGGCAGAGGAAGTAATTCTTTTTGCAATCAGGTTATCGGCTTCTCTCCAAATCAGTAAGTGTCACAGACTGACAGCAGAAGTTTAGTTTGCCCAGCAGGGTGAAAAGGCTGTTTGACTTTGCAAGCTACAACAGTTGGATGTGGGGTGGATACAGTTTCTAGTCAGAGAAAAGCATTTCTCAGTTTTCTTTGGATTCCAGGAGCCTCATTCTTGCATGGGCATATATGAAGAGTCAGCAGAACAGGCTTTATTGCAAATGGTGGACGAAGGAAACTCTGAAAACTGGAGAAAGCTCCATGAAGACAGTCACTCAGAATTACCAATTGGTGAAATAGGATTACACAAACACTTTGGATGGTGGGAGCTTAGAACAATATGTCCAGAATTTTCTGTTGTTCTCAGATTTTTCCAGCAGTTGCATTGTATCATCAAAATCTTTAACCTCTGTTGAAAAAATTAATTTTGAATATAATTTGCAACAAAATTGACATGAGTTGAACTGCAGCTTGTTTAAAATAAACTTACCAATTGTAGCCCTGAAAGATAGTGAATTAAAACACTGTTCAAAATTACGAGGGCTCTGACAGAGGAAATGGGAATGAATTGTATTCATGAGCAGGAGAGTCAGTAACCAGAGGACACCGGTTTTTGGTCATTGATAAAAGAACCAAAGGGAAGAGATTTATTTTACACAACAGTTTGTTATGAGTTGGATTGCACTGCTTGATGGTTGTTGGAAGCAGATTCAATATTAATTTCAAATGTGAATTGGACAAATACTTACCGGGGAAAAATTGCAGAGCTGTGGGGAAAGTGCCGAGGGGCAGAACTAATGAGATATTGTTTTCAAACAGACAGTATAGGCTACATGGCTTCCTTTTGTGCTATGCACAAAGGGAACTTGATTGGTTCAGTGGGAATTCTGTTGCCACTGAGTCAGAATGGTGTGGATTCCAATGGAAACTGAGTTAGTATAATTTATCTGTAAAACTCAGTAGTGTTGAGGAAGTGCTGACTTAGATTCTGACTTCTGAATGATATCGGGAACTATTCAGACAATTGTCTGAAATAGACTTAGAATTCTTTTCTGAATAACCAGATGAATGTCAATATTAACTGGCAAAGCAAATGTATTATGTTATGCTTGCTACTGAAAGATCAAATGTCAATGACATCAAATTGAAATGCAACTATATCCCAATTATACTGATTACAAAGGGTAGGATTACTGTAGTTAATAATTTACTTGATAATATTACAATATGTCAAATAAGAATGACTTTACTAAAAAGACACTTTAACAGATCATTGGAATTTTTTGGTATTTGTTAAAGGGAACTTGTTATCAAGCAGGAAAGACTTTTAAGCTGCTGTGCTAACTTGTTACAAAACCTTGACGCAGAGTTTTTCTTGTTGTGCTTTGAAATTATTTCCTCAGCACAAACTGTTATATCTAGCTGTGTATGAACTCCTGAAAAATTGGTTACTTGAGAATTATATTTCAAAAATGTGCATTACATGACAAGAATGTTCATTTGTAAGTGGATTGGGAGAGAGGACACAAACTAAAGTAGTGCTGGGTGGGGAAAGAGGGATTTGGAGAGACAGCAATCCAAGGAATTGTATTGGCCTTTTTGAGGGAGTAGTGAGAGTCTTATGGGAGGGGGGTAGTGAGGGCATTTGAGAAGTTTCTAAAGATGTCCGTGAACACAGGTTTATATTGAGGAAGAGATTAGAGAGGGAAGAAGAAGACAATGAACTGTGAGGAGAAGGAGCATGTTGAGTTGAGATGGAGGTTCAAGCTACTGAGGGTGAGAAGTTGTTCAGTGGAGACACTGAGTTTTTCCAGTATTTTCTGCTTTTATTAACGAAAACAAATGTTTGAGCTAAGCTATCAAATAATGGTAATCTAAAGCTTAGTGAAGAGATGAATTTTAAAAGGAGAGAAGTGGAGAAGTAAATGCTTTTGGGAGGCAATTCAAGTATGGAGGATCCAGACTGTATGTGTGGCCATTAATGGTAAAGTAAGGGGAGATAGAATCACATCTATCACATTCTCCTATTGGAGAATAGGACATTTGGTGTTTCAGGTGCAGGATTAATTAGGCTAAAGGAGATTGTAGAGATAATGTAAATGAAAATATGATTTGAAAAGAAAGGAGAAACTTGCATTTGTATACTGCATTTCAGAACATCTTAAAACACTCTGTGAGTACTGAAGTATTTTGAATTGTGTAATGTTGAAAACGGGCAACAAATTTACGCACAGCAAATTCAAACAGGCAAAAACCAGACAATCTGTTTTTGTGATGTACATGGAACAATAATTCTTGGCTAGAATAATATGGCTTACTTTTCTTTGAAAGTGTGCCATAGGATCTTTTATCTTAAACAGAGAAGATCTAGACTTAATCTCTCATTTGAAAGACTGCACCTCAAACAGTGCAGCACTCCCCAATACCATGTTGGCATGTTTGCTCAAAACTATGAAACAAAATTATGATCCACAACCTTCTGATTCAACAGTGAAGCTGAGCCACAATTTAGGAATTGAATGTCAAATTTGGCAGGTTGGATGAGAACCAATGTTGGAGACCCCCATTAACTCCAGGGTCATGGATTGGATCCTCCTTGCTGATTTTGGATTTCTCCAGAATACATACTGTCCAGTAGAAAGCCAGGCCTGACACCAGGATGACTTCTAAATTTGGAACAAGTCAACAGCAAAAGCCACATGCTGTGGTGTTAACATTTCACAGCATACAGAAAAACCCATACTTCTAGGTCTGTCATGTGCCAAATGCTTTCCCCTCCCCCAAGCAAGTCAGAATGTTAACCCTCCCTCCCTCAAAAGGGCTTCATTTGTCTTACAATTGTGTACTCCACAACCACCTGATGAAGGAGAAGTGCTTCTAATTAAACCTGTTGGACTATAACCTGGTGTTGTGTGTTTTTTTTAATAACTTTGTTCACCCCAGTCCAACACCAGCATCTCCAAATAATACTGGAAAAGATAACTCTACTGTCTTTGCTGGCAGTCAACACCAACTGACCTTGTGAATTGATTATATCGGACACTCTATTCCAAGTGGTAATGTTCTTCCAAGAAGGGTTCAACCAAGACCATAAGGTTGCCTGCTCAGGTGGGTGGTGGAGAAAGGGATCCTGTGATGGTTCTTGCCTTTTTCCTGGGTCATTCTTCATTTGCTGCTGCTTGGGATACCTGGTTGGCACCAGTTAAACTTGCAAAGCAGAGAAGATACAGAGATTCCTACCTCAATACATAGAAGATGCCAGCCCTCCTTTTAGGAGTAAATTGACTGCCTGTTGCTTGACTCATGGCTGCCCACCCATTATTTTGTTTGACTTAAACTTAAAAGTTGACGGATAGGAACCAACTTCCCAACATGCTTGTGCTTTTTTTAACCCATTTAATTTTCTCTATCTGTGACTGATTCAACCTGCTTACCAATATTGAAATTTCCCTATTATTTCTTGGTTTTGAATGACTCTTATATGATTTCTGTCATATGAAACTCAAAAATTGGCATTAATTAATTAAAAACAAAAGAGTTAATGTTGCTTATCATGGGTAGGCATTAGCGATTTTTGAGAAGATTTGCAGCTCTGATTGAGGTTCAGGTTATAGGTTTGATCACTGGAAGCTTTGCTTTCAGACATTTAGTCACCATACTCGGTGGCATCATCAGTGAGCCTCTGGTGAAGGGCTGCTGTTATGTCCCACTTTCTACTTTTGTGTCTTGGTTTTTTAAGGTGGGTGATATAATTTCCAATTCTTTTTTCTCTCCAAGGATGGTAGATGGGGTCCAAATCTATGAGTTCCGGGTTAGAATGCCAGGCCTCTAGGAATTCTCGTGCTTGTCTCTGTTTAGGTTGTCCTATGATGGATGTGTTTTCCAGTCAAAGTGGTGTCTTTCCTTGTCTGTTTATCAAGGATGCTAATGATAGTGGTTCAAGTCTTTTGGTGGCTAAGTGGTGTTCATGTATCCTGGTGGCTAGTTTCCTGTTTGTCTGATGTAGTGTTTGTTACAGTCTTAGCATGGTGTTTTGTAAATGACATTCGTTTTGCTGTTTTTTTTGTATTGAGTCCTTTAGGTTCATTAGCTGCTGTTTAAGTGTGTTGGTAGGTTTGTGGGTTACCATGACGCCAAGGGATCTGAGTAGTTTGGAAATCATTTGAGATGTCTTTGATGTAAGGTAATGTGGCTAGTGTTTTTGGGCATGCTATGTCTGCTTGTTTGGGTTTGTTGTTGAGAAATTGGCAGATTGTCTTTATTGGGTACCCATTCTTCCTGAATATGCTGTAAAGGTATATTTCTTCAACTGCTCATAGTTCCTGTTTCTACAGTGTATTGTGAGTCATTGTGAGTCACTTAGGTGCCGTGGCTTAGTTGGTTAAAGCGCCTGTCTAGTAAACAGGAGATCCTGAGTTCAAATCTCAGCGGTGCCTTCATTGTTGAATTTTAAATGGAGCTTATTTCAGATAAAAGGTCCTATGGAGTATTGCTGAACAAAGAGACCTTGGAGTGCAGGTTCATAGCTCCTTTGAAATTGGAGTCACAGGTAGATAGGATCATGAAGACGGCATTTGGTATGTTTCCCTTTATTGGTCAGAGTATTGAGTATAGGAGTTGGGAGGTCATGTTGCGGCTGTACAGGACATTGGTTAGGCCACTGTTGGAATATTGCGTGCAATTCTAGTCTCCTTCCGATCGGAAAGATATTGTGAAACTTGAAAGGGTTCAGAAAAGATTTACGAGGATGTTGGAGGATTTGAGCTATAGGGAGAGGCTGAACAGGCTGGGGCTGTTTTCGCTGGAGCGTCAGAGGCTGAGGGGTGACATTGTAGAGGTTTACAAAACTATGAGGGGCATGGATAGGATAAATGGACAAAGTCTTTTCCCTGGGGTGGGGGAGTCCAGAACTAGAGGGCATAGATTTATGGTGAGGGGAGAAAGATATAAAAGAGATCTAAGGGGCAACTACTTCACACAGAGGGTGATATGTGTATGGAATGAGCTGCCAGAAGAAGTGGTGGAGCCTGATACAATTGCAACATTTAAAAGGCATTTGGATGGGTATATGAATAGGAAGGGTTTGGAGGGATATGGGCCAGGTGCTGGCAGGTGGAACTAGATTGGGTTGGGATATCTGGTAGGTATGGATAGGTTGGACTGAAGGGTCTGTTTCCATCCTGTACATCTCTATGACTCTGTGAAATAATGTCCTGATACAGCTCAATTTGTGGGTGTTGGGATAATTGTCTCTGCAATTAAGTACTTGGTCTGTGTGTGTTGTTTTTCTGTAGATGCTGTTTTGAAGTTCTCTAACTGTTCGTTCTGCTGTGACATGTAGGAATTGGAGTCTCTTGTAATTTTCCTCCTCTTTTGTGAATTTTATGACAGTGAGGTTATTCTTGATGATGTCGTAGGTTTCCTCTAATTTGCTACATTTTGTAATCACAAAGGTGTCATCCATGTAGCAGACCCAAAATTTGGGTTGGAGCTTGGGGAAGGCTGATCATTCAAGTCTCTGCATTAATGCTTTTGCTAAGAAGCCTGATATTGGTGTTCCCATGGGTGTTTCATTAATTTTGTTTGTAGGTCTTATCATTGAAGGTGGCAGCCATGGGTCAAGCAGCAGATAGTCAATTTACACCCAAAATGGGGCCTGGCATCTAGTATGTATTGAGGGTAGGAAGCTCTGTATCCTCTCTGTTTTGCAAGTTTAGAGACGAAGAAGGACACCACTTTGACTGGGACAACACATCCATCACAGGACAAGCTAAACAGAGACACACACAGGAGGTCTGGCATTCTAACCAGAACTCCATCAATAAATACATCAATTTGGACCCCATCTACCATCCTTTGAGAAAGTGAACCAGAAATGATATCACACAGCTTAAGAAACCAAGATGCATAAATAGAAAGCAGGACATATCATCAGTGAGCCTCTGGTGAAGCGCTGGTGTTGTTACCGAGTATGTTGACAAAACATCTGAAAACAAACCTTCCAGCTCAGCGAGCAAACTTACAACCGGATAGATAGGGATGCGAAGCACCTGCATTTAATTCTGGGCAAGCTATATGAGGCCAAAATCTAGATAATTTGGGGTTTATACTGTGTCAAGGTAGGAGGCCATCAAAGGGAGATTTTGAAATGACAAGTGTGAGTGTAAGATTTGATTTCTGAAGGAAACTAAATAATTAAGTACGATATAAGAATTTTTTAAAGCAAAATGAGAGGTTGTCACTTCCTAATAATATGGATCACAGGAGAAAGTAACTTGCCATTTGTAATATAGTTTAAAACGTTCAGAGAAATTATCTTCACTGGAGTTGGGAAGAATGAGGGGAAGAAATTTCATAGAGACCTATAAAATTCTAACAGGATTAGAAAGGATAAACATAGGAAGGATGTACTGATAAGGATGAGGAGAACCACCGAAGGAACAAATTACTGGGATCTATACTGAAAACAACAGTGATCACAGCAGGTTAGATAGCGTCTATGGAGAGAGAGCAAGCTAACATTTCAAGCCTAGATGACTTTTTATGGGAGTCATGTGAAGATGAAGAGTCATCTAGACTCAACGTTAGCTTGCTCTCTCTCTATAGATGCTGTTTGACCCACTGTGATCTCCAGACTTTGCTGTTTTCTTCATAGCCTAAGGATGTGGCTTGGGCCATTTAGAATTGAGAAATTTCTTTACCCAGAGTGGCGAGCCTGTGGAATTCTCTGCTCCAGTAAGCACTTATGGCTAAAACATCAAATATTGCCGAGAAGGATTTCGATGTAGTTTTTCGGACTAAAAGATATGGGGAAAAAGTGGGAACATGGTTTTGGGATGGATCATCATATAATGATGAGCATATTAATTGGCAGTGCAAGCTCAAAGGGCTGAACGATCTATTCCTACTCCTATTTTCTGTGTTCATATGACATTCCCACACAAAAAATATTAAATGTAGCTGTTTTGATTTTGGGCGCTTCAATGCAACTAGATGACATTTAATATTTACAATATGCAGAACATTCCACGTCAGACATAACCATTCGAGGGCAAAGCGTTTCGTCTTGAAAATTATAGGAGGTGTAATCGAATTAAACTTGAAATGACATGTTCCAGAGTGTGTGCAGGGCTGGGACATCTCCTGCTGTGGGGTTTGACTTCATTGACATTGACAGCGAGAGCCTGAGGTTGGCTTTTCTTCTCCAGCCTGCCCCACCTGGCAGTCAGGCAGCACTGCAGGAGGCAGAGGGGCGGGTCAGTTCGCAATTGACAGGCCGTCTGCCCAGTCAGAGCCGGACTTTGCTGGCGTAACCATGGCGATGTGTCGGCTGTCCAATGGGAGGCGGATGGGGCCCTGGGGCAGTGGGAGAAGGAGGCGGTTTTGACGGAGTCCGAGTGAGGGTGGCGGCGGTGAGGAAGCGTCAGTGTGTTCGCTCCAATGGTGTCGTGGATCATCTCCAGGACTGTGGTGTAAGTGGAGGCGGGGATAGTTCTGGGCTGAGTTTGGGTCGGGGGTCCTTCCCAAAGCGGCGTGGGTTAGCTTCGGCCTCCGCTGTCCAGCCAGGCCGCTTGAGTAAGGCCCTGTGTCCGGTCAGCGCATCAGTCGGCGGCGGCCTGACCCTGAGGCAGCCTCGCTGTGTGGAAGATGCTCACTAACACACTGCGGGGGGAGGAGGGAGGAGGGAGGGAGGGGGGTATCGCCTCTCCCGTTCCCAGTAACCGGCCACTCACGGACCGAGGGCTCCAACTTGTAAAGAAGCCCGTCCTCACCCAGCCAGCAAAATACCAAACTTCTGCGCAACACCTCCATTCAAAATGGCTTTGTGTGTGTGTGTGTGTGTGTGTGTGTCTGTGTCTGTGTGTGTGTGTGTGTGTGTGTCTGTGTGTGTGTGTGTGTGTCTCTGTGTGTGTGTCTGTGTCTGTCTGTGTGTGTGTCTGTGTCTGTCTGTGTGTGTGTGTGTGTCTGTGTGTGTGTGTGTGTCTGTGTGTGTGTGTGTGTCTGTGTGTGTGTGTGTGTCTGTGTGTGTGTGTGTGTCTGTCTGTGTGTGTGTGTCTGTCTGTGTGTGTGTGTGTCTGTGTCTGTCTGTGTGTGTGTGTCTGTCTGTGTGTGTCTGTGTCTGTGTGTGTGTGTGTGTGTCTGTGTCTGTGTGTGTGTGTGTGTGTCTGTCTGTGTGTGTGTGTGTGTGTGTGTCTGTGTGTGTGTGTGTGTCGGAGGTTAATGAATTGTGTTTTTGCTTTGGCATCTTGCCACAGGGATGTGGAGCTTTTCTTTTACACAAACAAGAAAGCCCAAAAGCAATGGAGACCAGTGATAATTTTCAGTTATTGGCGCTTCGAATAATGTTCTTTAAATTGATAATGTTATATAAAAATAAACTGAGGAAATCGGCCGCAGTCTTTGGATTGTTTATAGAATCTACTGGCGAACTACGCGATGCCGATTTATTTCATACCTGCCTTTTTTTAGTAGGGTGTTGGATAAGCTTGATGCTGACTTTGGCTGTATTATTTGGCACTGGTAACAAATGTAATAATTCTCCTGAGGTGGTATCCTTTCATATAGATGTAGCTGGTACACGAATGTTCGAAATTCGTGTATCTTCACTTGAGTTGTGTGCTTATCCATTAAATTTTCCCTGAGTGTATTTATCAATCATAGATAGGCACTCCTTTTATTTTTCGTTGTGGCGTTATCCTGTGTGATTGTTCTAAATAATGTCAACACATGCAGTCGGTATTAAAATTGTATTTATGAAACTTGAATGCAGCAAAACGTCCCAAAGTGCTTACGAGGCATAACGAATTGTCTGGAGTTAAAAATCGAGCTAATTGGGAATGTTGACTAAAACTGTTTTGGGAATATTTGAAGATCTTGGATGGAAGTTTGAATGATAGGTCTTGGTGATTGGCACTGCTGACAGGAACAGTTGAAGGGAGGTGGGAGTCAGATGAATGTAGAGTTCTGTAAGAGGATTTTGGGAGATTATAAAGATAAAATAGTGTGAGATTGAATATATTTAAATTAGCATGTTGGGTAAGGTTGTCAATGGATGCTGTTGAACATTGGGATCTGGGTGAACTGGACTTGCATCTGTGACAGGACAAGTTAAGGGGAGGTGATTGACTTGTGGTAATGTCAAGAAATGTCGAATTTCCTATTCCTTGGATGCTGCCTAACCTGCTGTGCTTTAACCAGCAACACATTTTCAACTATTAATTCAGAAACTCAGGTAATGTTTTGAGGACTTGGGTTCACATCCACTTGGGTAGATGGTGGAATTTTTATTCAATTAAATAAAAATCTGGAATTAAGAAACTACTGAAGAGCCATCTTTTCAGAATTTGAAAGGGTCAGAAAAACCCTTCTGTCTCACTTCAGGGAAGGAAATCTACCAACCTCACCTGGTCTGGCCTAAACATGACTCCAGACAGCAATATAGTTGATTCTGAAGTGGCCATCATCATTATCTCTGGATATGCCCTATCCCACTGGCAGGACAGACCTAGCAGAGGTGTCAGCATAGTGGTATACAATTTGGAAGGATTGCCCTAAATATCTGGAACATTTTCTCTGGACCCTATGAAGTGTCTCAACTTCAAACATGGGCAAGGAAACCTCCTGCTGATTACAACATACTGTCCTCCCCTGGCTGATGAATCCCTCCATGTTGAACAATACTTGGAGGAAGCACGGAGGGTGGCAAGGGTGCAAAAGATAATCTGGGTGTCGGTCAGTAGCAGCAAAACTGATCGAGCTGGTCAGTTCCTAGATACTAGACTGGGTCTGTAGTATATGGTGAGGGAACCAACAAGAGGGAAAAGCATACCTGTCTTTTCCAGTCTACCAGCTGCAAATGCTTCTGTCCATGACCATATCGGTAAGAGTGACCGCCGCAAAGTCCTTGTGGAGACAAGTCTCGCCCTCACATTGCGGATACCCTCCATCATGTGTGTGGCACTATCACAGTGCTAAATAAGACAGACTTTGTCCAGATTGAGCAACTCAGAACCTGCACATCTATCAGGCAATATGGTCCATCAACAGCACAATTATACTCCAGCACAATCTGTAACCTGATATGCAAGTTTTGGGCAGAGCTAAGCGATCTCACGACAAATCCGAGTTAAGCTCTGTAGTCCTACCGCATCCAATCTTGGACAGTGGTGGAGGATTAAACAATTCACTGGAGGAGGCTCCACAAATATTGCAAACCTCAATAACAGAAGAGCCCAACAAATATGCAAAAGATAAAGCTGAAGCATTTACTGCAATTGTCAGTCAGACATGCCAAGTCCCCATCCCCACCACTCCCAGTTGTCCCCAGTATTAAAGGCTCCAGTCTTCAGCCAATTTGATTTTGCTCCACATGGTATCAAGAATGGATGGAGGTACTGGATACTCCAAAGGCAATATCATCCTGACAGTAGTACTGAAGACTTGTGCTCTAGCACTTGCTGTTTCAGTACAGTTACAACACTGGTATCTGCCCAACAATGTAGAAAATTGCCCAAATATGTCCTGTCCACAAAAAAAAGGACAAATCCAAAGCAGCCATTTACTGCTCCATCAGTCTTCTGTCAATCAATAGTGAAGTTATGGAAGGTGTAATCAGCTGTGGTATCAAGCAGCACCTGCTCAGGGACACTCAGTTCAGATTCCATCAGGGCCACCCAGCTCCTGACCTCATGATAGCCTTGGTTCAAACATGGACAAAGGAGCTGAATTCCAGAAATGAGCTGAGAGTGGGGTGGGATGGGGGGAGTTGGGGCAGGGGTGGTTTTGGGGGGAGAAGAAGAAATGGCCTCTTGAATTGCCTTCTGCACCATGTTGTTGTGGTCAGCTGACCTGCACATCTTTGTTGGATTGTGGGAGGAAACCCACGCAGACACAGGGAGCATGTGCAACCTCCAAACAGGCAGTTGCCCAAGACTGGAATTGAAGCTGGGTTCCTGGCGCTGTGGGGCAGTAGTGCTAGTTGAAGATCAATCATCTCAGCTCCAAGACATTTCTGCAGGAATTCCTCAGAAGTGTCCAAGACCTAATTATGTTAAGTTGCTTCATCAGTGACCTCTCCTCCATCGTAAAGGTTGGAAGTGGGAATGTTCATGAATGATTGCATGATCACCATTCGTGACTGCTCAGACACGGAAGCATAGCAGTATCTGGGCCATATCCAGGCTTGGTCTGACAAGTAGCAAATATTACCTGTACCACACACATGCCAGGCAATAACTATCTCCAATAAGACAGTCTAGCCATTACCCATTTTGATTCACTGAAACCCTTATTATCAGCATCCTTAGGGTTACCATTGACCAAAAACTCAACTGGATTCGTTATATAAATGTAGCAGCTAACAGATAGGTCAGAAACTAGAAATTCTGCAAGTTAACTCATCTGACTTCACAAAACCTGTCCCCCATCGACAAGGCACAAGTCAGCTGTGTTATGGAGTAGTCTCCACTTGTCCAGCAACACTAAGGAAGCTTGGCAAGCATCTCACTTGATTGGCACCCCATCCACAAGCTTCCACTCCTTCTACCACCAATATTCAGTCGTAACAAGGTGTACCATCTAAAAGATGGTCAGCAGAAATTCACCACAGCTCCTTGGACAGCATGTTCCAAACCTACGACCAATTCCATCTCAAAAGACAACAAGAGATATCTGGGAGCACCCTGCAAGTTCCCCCCAAGCCACTCACTGCCCTGACTTGGAAACGTATCGTCCATTCTTCCACTTGCTGGGTTAAAATCCTGGAATTCTCTCTCTCTCTCTCTCTCTCTCGGGGCATTGTGTCAACCAGTAGCATGTGGACTGCAATGGTTCAAAAAAGGCAACTCGTCACCACCTTCTGAAGGGTAGCTTAGGGACAGGCATTTGAAAATGTTGGTCAACAGAACTGCCCATGTGCCATGAGTGAATTTAAAATAAATTTTATCACGTTGGTAATGTTACGGCTGGTCTTTGCATTTGCGATGAAAATGATAGTTTAATGCTCAGCTGAATGGAAGGGATGTGATTAGTGACTGGGGAATGGAGAAAGTTGGGACTGTAATCTTCAAAGTAAACTAGTGTGTCCAGTTGTAAGTGGAATTTGCTCAGAAATCGTAGTTGTATATGAGGAGTCTAATCTTGATAAGCTTAAAATAATTAACAAAGAACCAGACGACATGAGAGAAAACATTGCCTGAAAGGAAGAAACTTTTTAATAACTCTCGAGGAATTAGACAAATGCCTCGAGAACATTTCAGTGTTTGAACAAAGAGCAGATTGGTGAGACTAATAGGATCATCCTTTTAAAATTTCTGGCACAGCCACATTAGGCCAAATTTCCTCCTGTACTGTGTCATTCAATGAAAATGGCATGATAGCTGTCTCAATACTGGGCAATTATAGTCTATTCTATAAATTATTCCTTTATTTCTATCTAGTACGAACAAACTGTGGTAACTTTTTTTTTCTTTGTGCCAACATGGTGAATGAGTATATCTTGTCTCAGTTCAATTCCCCTTCCCATTTCCACTCTGACATGTCCATCCCCAGTCTCCTCCATTGCTGCAATGATTCAAATTGGATGAACGGCACCTCTTCTGCCTGAGTTCTCCAATTTCAAATAACCTTGCCACTCATCCCCCCAACTCCCTTTTCAGGCCTGTCTCCTCCCTTCCATCCCTGCAACTGACCCTTCTCTCCGGCTACCAACTGGACTCATTCCTCCTCTTGACCATCTAGGTTGTACCCACTACCTGTATTTACCTATCCACTACCTGACCACTCTGACCCTCTTCCCACACCTCCTCTCCTCCTCTATCCCCCCATCTGCATCTCCCCCCACCCCCATTCCTGAAGAAGGGTTATACCCAAAACATGACTGCTCGTCCTCCTGATGTTGCCAGGCTTGGTGTGTTCTTCCAGTCTCCAGCTTGTCTATTTTTGTATTGCAGCATCTGCATTTCTTTTTGCCTTTAACTGAGTTCAGTAAGCGTGTGGCACAGCTGAACCCCCTTCTGCTGTTAGCTTGTATTTGGATGTGAGTTATTCCAAACAGTCATAGACCTGTATAACGATCTTGTGCCATATTGGTAGTGTCCAGACTTCTGAGCCAAGATCCAAGATTCCTGGCTTCAGGACCCACCCCTAGAAGTGTATGACAACATTCCTGAATAGACTAGAGAGAAAACATCTAAAATTCTACAAACTGAAGTGTGGAGTACAATCTTAAACTTAATTGCACAGAAGTAATAAAGTTTGAGTATTTAAAACAGGAGAATGCTTAATCATACGTTTTTAATATGCAACTTTTTCATGGCTTTTGTACGGAGACTAATAGTCTTAATCTTATTTGAGTGATTTTAGGGTACATTCATTAATGAGCTTATGGATAGAAACCTGCGAATTTTGCATTGCACTGTATGCAGACTCCACTTTCAGGAGCAATGACACTGAATGCTGACTATTCTGTCACCATTATAACAAAATCTAAGCTGTTCTAATGATTGTGGGAAGGGGACCATTTGGCATCTTGTGTTTGTGCTTATGTTGTTCAGGAGCAAGGGTTGGATATTCAGCTGTTGATCTGCAACAAAATGCTTTACGCCATGTATAGTTAGATCTTCTGGTCTTCATAGGGACCACGAGAAGTGTCGTGTTACTTGAGCATAATGTTCCTGAAATGCAGACAGCATATCCTTTGCTTTTAATTGGGAATTTGTTTGTTTCAATTTGACTATTTAATTGAATCCATGGATTCAATTAAAACAAGCAGTGTGTGAGACAGAACAATAAAGCAGTTAAAGGCTGATGCAGATTGGTCTTAAGAATCCTTCAGAGCTATGTGATAGTCATATTATTTTTAACTCCTGTTATTTGAGTGATTTAGACTATTTGTCAGTTTAAGTATTTTTATTCTGTCTGTCCACATTTGGAGACTGAACTAAAATTATAGCATGGCTGGTTTATGCAGTCTGTTTGTGTTGTAAATGTAGACCAATTAATGTACAGTGGATTCATGAAGATAAGGACTGAGAAGTGTTACTTTAAAATAGGTACAGAATTGTATGTCCAGTCACCAGTTGGTCTCTAACACCTGTTTCATTTGCCAATGGTCATAATTCCCCATTTGAAACCCAATGTTAATGACAGACTAACTTATCGTAAGATTTTGTGAAATGCACATCCTGTTTCAGCCTCTCTTGTGTTTTGTCTGTGCATTTTTGCTGCTGAAAATGTAACAGAATTATGGCTTTACAGTAAAACAGAGTCATTGCTGTTCCCAGGAGGAGACATTCATTTTGTCCTTCTGTGAAATGAACTTGTATCCTTCGCTGAACAGGTCAGAAGATGTGATTTCTTCCAGTGTAACAAAATGGTGCTTATTCCAAGTAAATCTTTGAGCTGAAGTCTGTGTTCGCTTGTGATTTTTAAAAAATTCTTGGGTTTCCATTATGAATGAACATCAATTTGAAGGAATACTCTGAATTTGATCGCAGATTTTGCAACTTGATACAATTAATTTCAGGCAGATCTGAAATAATAGTTTTATTAAAAATCTCGTGGTTCTTAGACATTGTTTCAAATTTTCAGTTGAGAGAGTTAAGTTCTGCAATTTCGAGATGTTATAGTTAGATTTCTTTTACTATGACTACATCTGTGTCTTCCTGATGTGTGTAGTTATATTTTTTTTCTCTAGCATTGTTGTTGGTTAAACCTCTTTTCCTCAAAGCAGTTATCAATGAATAATGATATGTCAGCACTTTCATCTGACTTTGGTTATAGAGTCATTGAGATTTACAGCACGGAAACACCCTTTGGTACAACTTGTCCACCCCGACCAGATATCCTAGATGAATCTAGTCCCATTTGCAGTTTTTGGCCTATGTCCCCTCTTAAACTCTTCCTAAACCCATCCACATGCCTTTTTAAATGTTGTAATTGTACATGCTTCCCAGGACCTTACCATTAAGTCCTACCCTGATTTGCTTTTCCAAAATGCAGCACCTCCCATTTATCTAAATAAACTCCATGGTTTCAGCAGCTTGCTCCTGTCTCGGTGCAGCTGTTATCTGTGGATTTAAAGGAGCTCTTTTTTTTCCTCAGACTCATATGATGTGGACATTTAAAGTACTTTACCTCAGCATTGCAAAACTCTAACCTTGCTTCCACTCTCCATGTTGTCAAATCTAGATTGTTACCAATGCTTCAAAATCGCAATTCAGATTGGCCTCCAGCTTTTGTTTATATAAGTACTTCAGAAAGTTAGTACCATTTTTTTTCATGCTTTCAAAGTTCCAGTTGCAAATGCTTGATGGATTCCATGTCTCGGATTCCCTCACTCCCATGTTAAGTCCAAATTTTTCCCCACTATTCTCTGCCCATTTGTAGGTGTCATTGATTTGAAGTATCATCTCTTTCAGCTTTTGCCTCCTGCATGGTCCACTAAAGTTATGATTTTCTGCTATCATCTGGCCTCTGCCTTGGTTTTCTCTGTATGCATGGATCACTGTGTTGCATGCTCAGACCCTATTTCCATTATTTTAGTTTTGTGCTATGCGGTTTGGTGAAAAAAGTTTAAGATATGGAAATTGAAGGGATCATAATACCTATGTATTACATTTGCTTTAGAGAGGAGATATGCAGTGGCAAGAATTGCGCAAATATTTTAAGGAAGAAAGCATTTGTAGTTCAATGTCAAAGTATTTTGACCCTCTATATGAAGAGACCAAGAAAGGGTGACAGTGACATCTGCAAGCTGACTTTGTATTCCTTCAGGGACAACTTGTATTGAAGATTAATTTCCTGTGAGCAATGTGTATTTCCCTGCATTATCTTCTGACTCACCTGGCACAATGTTATGAAAAATTCATATTTAATACTTGATTTGAAGTTAGCAGATGAATGCATTCAGCCTCATCATGTTTGAACAAGTTTACTGCCAAGTAGTACTTTATTGCAGTTTTAGTACTCAAAATTCACTCCGCAGCTGTCATTTTTAAGCAATTGGTTGCTGTTTAGCATAACTTTGCACTATTCTTGATTGGCATAAGTAAAAGGAAGCTGTGTGGGGCCAGATCAAGTTGATTTTTGTTCATGTAGCAGTTGCTGGTTGTTGATTGTAAAGAAGATTGAAAAGTCACTTGCAGTGATATGACAAACACTTGAGTTTTCCGATTCTCCTGAGAAAGATATTGCTGTAGTGTCGTTAATATTTCAAGTGAATTGAAACAGACGGACTTATGGTAGTTGAACTGGTAATGTAACATTCTTCAAATTCGGGTGGTGACCAGTTTGATTCAGAGTTCCCATGAAAGTTTTTACCAGAGCCACCTGGACCTTAGAGACTTTGTGATTTTAAAGGTGTTTTTTGTTGTTTCTGATAAAGTTAGCTTTTTTTTAAAGCAAAAGTGTGTTGTCTTAGATCCAAGGAAGAGTGTGGTTTGAATTCTGAAATGCAATGATTGGATAGCTATAAGTATGAAGATTGCAGCATGCAATAGGTTGAAACTTGGAAATCATCCCCGCAGAAAGCTGTAGGTCCGAGGAAGTTCCAATCAAATTGCTGTGCTAGTCGAAACCAGTATCTGAAAAGTCAGTGAGACAGTTTAAAATTAGAGCTGTGGAAGCTGGAAATAACCTGAGCTTCCACAGACTTGTTAGAACAAAGAAAGCAGACTATCTTCTTAAACATTTTTGATTGATCAGAGCAGCTGAAACCAGAAATTGAACCTGTTTAAAGTTAATGCTATTGTGTGAAACATTCCTGTATACTGTTTTACCAGCAATTGAAACATGAGGTTGGGGCATTTGCTTTCACATTGACACCAATAATTTCTTTTGCTAGAAAGAGGTTTTAGTAAATGTGCTGCTACTGTTTTGAAAAAAAATCTCGTTGCATAATTATGTTCTTAAGGAAATAATGGAACAAGAAAAAGCTTTAAACTTTGTGGTAGAACATGCATCTGTATTCACAGATCATCACCTTATCTCAAAGCACCTTTTCTTTAATACAAAAGTTCCTAAAGTGATTCCTGGTCTCTGCAGTCTGCTTTTGTTGCCCTGTTCACATGTTACAAAGTATGAAAAATAACTTGGCTTATTATCTTTCCTTGACCCTTGTTGCAAAGTAAGGATAGCAAAGTTCAGTGACATGTGGAAGTTGGAAATGCTGCACATTGCCAAAATCTCAGATTTTCTTCACTGGTAACTGGCAGATTATATTAAGGTGGACAAGTGGATGTAATGGACTCAAAAACCTTTAGTAAGGTGGCGTATGAGATTTTCCTACATGTCAATAAAACAAACTGCTGACAGTACAATCTGGGTAGGAGAGTAAGCTGTGACAAGAAGACAGATTGCGAGAAGATCTAGACTACTGAAGTGAGAAGACATGGAGCTGTACGATGAAATTTCATATGGAGAAATGTCCATTTTGATAGGAAAACTTAAAATTTTTAGAATATGATTTTCAGAGGAACCTGCATATCCTAGTACATAAATTGCAAGGATAATGTGCAAAGACAGCTCCAATTGTCAAAACGTATGATGTGTTTGCCTCAGTATTATGTACGAGTGAGAGAAAATCTTGGTGCGTTTATGTAGTGCTTTGGTGAGACTGCATGTTATGTAGTTTTGGGTGCTTTCCTGAAGGGAGTACAGTGCGGATTTATCATACCAATTATTGGGAAATTGAGTGGCTGAATCCTTGTGCATACTACGTGACTGGTAGTCAGGGAGAGAATGAGAAGAGTTTTATGTTAGTTGCAGTTTGTTTTCTTTTCAAAATTCTCACTTGTCTATATTGTTAGGCCACTGTTGAGCATCTTGTCTTGAAAATGCAGAATAAATTAGCTATTTCTGCATTTAGGGAATGATGGAAGAGATTCAGGTATTACTGTTGCAAGTTAATGAACATTCGAAATAATGAGCCAGTCTACTTTTTTTTTCTGCCCTTGGGATTCTGGTATCTCTTTAGTATTGCCATAGTTAAATGAGTATATTGTAACAGCATCCTGAATCATTTGGAAGAGGTTTGCATTGCTCTTTTTCTAATGGCAGCCACTTATGCTGTGAAGTCAAGGAAAAGCATTTCAGATTTTTGTATCTAAAGCAACCAAGAAAAATCATGATTGACGTTGAGAAAATCATGAATTTTGTTTTTAATATAACTGATGACTTCCTAGTCAGGTGAAAATGGCAGATTTACCCCTTGTTAAGACTTAAGGGAGTAGATGAGTTTATTTAATAATCCAGTATTATAGTTTCACTGTCACAATTGAATACACTGGTTTATTTATTCACGTATATTTGATGAACTACATTTGAATTCTGTATAAGTTGAAAGATTTGAGCTCCTCCTTATGAATCATTAGTCCAGATTTCTGACTTAATGGTCCTATACTGTGTCACCCCATATTGGTAATGTAGCACTGGTTGCCCAGACATAGGAAGAACATTATTAAGCTGAAAAGGCTCAGAAATGACTGAGGATGTTGCTGGGTCTGGAAGATTTGAGGTACAAGGGAAGGATGGACAGGCTGGGATTATTTTCACTGGAGCACAGGAGTTTGAAAGATGACTTTAAAGTTTATAAAGTCATGAGGGGTAGAGATTGGACAACGACCATTATTCCTTTAACTGCAGTGGGCTATTTCAAGAGAAGTGGACACACTTTTCAGGTGTGAATAGAAGTTGTTAAAAAAACAAAGTATGAGGGGCAAATATTTTTCAGAGGGTGGTTCATGTATGGAATGAACTTCCTGAGGAAGTGGTGGATGTGGGCACAGTTGCAATGTTTAAAAGTCATTGGATGAACAGGAAAGGTTTGGAGGGATATGGGCCAGGAGCAGGCAGGTGAGGCTAGTTTAGTTGGGGATTATATTCAACATGGACTGTTTCCGTGCTATATGACTCTGACTTGTGGCTGGTTGGAGTGATGATTGATACTAAATCAAGGTACAGAGTTTCTCAATGTTTCAGTTGAAAGCCAGACTCGCTTCTTCCTCAGTGTTGTTGATTACCATTCTATCAACAGTTGGCAATTCTAACTTAAGTTGCAGCATTTTGATATGTTAATTTCCCTCTTTTTTTTCCTGCTTCAACTGATTTGTGAATCACCAAATGCAGATTTCCCATGACTAATATATTGCTTTCAAGAGCCACCTGTGTCTTTTGACTTGGATTAAAGAAAATTTTAAAATCAAACTTTGCTAAGTTCAACCTTTTAGCTCCATAAATTTTATGACTAAAATATAAGCCTCTTAAATATGTCAATTCACCACATCCAAGTTTTAAATTATTGAATAACATAAAAATTTATCAAGAATATTTTTCTCATGGTGCAATAACCAGTGTAATGAGTAAATTAAAGTGAGTCATGCCTAACCTGATTCTGTGCTTAAAAATATCCAGCTTAACTTTTTTAGAGCTTGGTTGAAGTCTAAATAATAAGAATTAGATGAAACGCCCAATGGTGGTGACTTCAAACTTGGCTATATTAATTAAGGCATAGAGTACAAAATTATCAAGTTATTGTTAAACACTATTTCAAATACCGGTTAGGCCCTAACTGTGTTGCTTGTAATTGTGGGTACCCTTGCATGAAGGTGAGTTTATTTTGCCTGTGGGGCTAGTGTCTAACTGCTTTTTAAACTAATGCCAAAAGAAGCACGAGTTGCTCTGAATATAAATTCTATTAAATTCTGCAATATTTTGAGCCATTTATGCCAATGCTGGCAATTGCATTGCTAAACTAGTGCAAGAAAGTGGAAGCCATGGTGTTAGAAAAGTTCAAAAACTGTCTCCATATTTTAACTGACTTATTGAAACAAAATTGGATATCTGCTTGGTGGAGATTTATACTTGCACTGGAGAAATGCTTGGAAATACATCAATTTTCTGCTGTGAGGATTCTTGCAAGTGCTACCCTGCATCCTCCTACTTGATGGTTTTTTTGATGCTTCATCACAATGAATGTTTGTGAAATTTTAAGGGAAATGGAAAGCATAGCGTGGTGATTTTTTTTTTGGCTGTTGGACTGATGTATGCTTCTCGAGAATTAAAAGCAAGAGGATCTGGGCTATAGATAAAAACAGCAAATGTTGGAAATATATTTGTCAACAATTACAGAGAGAAAAAGAGTTTGGTTGAACCCATTGTTTACAAAACATTGCAGGTATTAAACATTGTCTGAATATCTCTCCACAGTTTCTGTCAGACCTGCTGAGCGTTGCCTACATTTTGTGAATTTAGTCCACTGTATTTGCCTTACCTTAGTCATGTCTCACCCCATCCTTGTTTGGAGTTTCTAAGCCTTTCTCAGGATTTGCAAATGCAGCCACACAACATGTGCCTTTTTTTTATTTATGCATTGCTCAATTCCTGTAAAAAAAATCATTTTTATCCAAGCTGGTCATAATTTAAAGTTTGTTTCTTTTGTTCTCACTGGATCCTTGCTTACCTGCCATTCCTACTGTTAATTTATTCTGTCCATGTGTTGTTATACATGGCAAATGTCCGGCATTTTCAGCTTTGTTCATCCTACAAGATCTGTGGTTCTTGAATGTAATTCACAGTGGGGAGTTTCTGTTATCGGATACTGACATTATGTGTAACTGTTTGTTTGAAGATAGCTATGAAGCATCTGCATTGATGTTTTCTTTCAAAACTTGAATCTGCAGTTTTAATTGATGTAGTAATCTGGTTGTGAAATGCATTTATCAGACACGTTGTGTGAACATATCCTTACACAGGAGACTTTGTTCCTTTTGTATGGGAGAAAATAACTGAGCAAATGACAAGAGGAAGCATTCAAGAAACTCTGTTCTGGCAGTATCTGGAGAGAGAAACAGTGAACATTTGAAGTTCATATGACTCTTCAGAAGTTCTCTCTCCACAGGTGTTGCTAGACTTGTTGAGTTTCTCTACTGTGTTTTCGTTCTCACTATCAGCATCCACAATCTTTTGCTTTTAAAATAGCTGAGCACCAGCTTCATTTGAATTTGGGCCATTTTTAGCATAATTTGGGTAACAGATTTGGCTGCATTCAGGTCAACTGTGGTGTAATACACAATCTTCTGACTGAGTACAGTGTGTGGTTAGAAAAAAAATGATATGTCAAAGGTTGTTGTCTGCAAGTTCCGTGCTAACTTTGATAATGTAAGACTTGTGTATAAAAGATTAGAGTTTTAGTTGAAACCAGAGTGAAAGCATGGCTTTGTTCCCATCTGGTTTTTCTGGCAAGTTGCCATTTGTCTGCATACAAGATGTGCGTGTTCAAGCCTACATGTTGGCTTGGGTTTGAAGTGTAGTTCATACTCTGAGTACTTTGGGTTTTTAAAGCCATCTGAGAAATGCGAGTCTTGAGGTTACAGCGTTTATTAACTTGTAGAACAAACATTTCTAGATGTCTTTGCATCCACCAAAGTGTGAAAATGATTGTGAAGGCCGATCTAAATACAGAACAGTGTTTAAGATATATCTGAAGAGCTTGAAGAACATTTGCTGGGAATGAAGAATCGATTCAGTGTTTGAATACCTTTTGCATGCTGTAATGTTTGGAACAGAAACAGACGGGCATATATCAAGCCATAAACAAATCACCCATTATCTCTCTTGTATCATAAAAGTAGCTTATCATTGGTGAGAAAATGTGTTGACAAATGGTGAGTGTTGTTTTATTTAGAAGTCTGGTGTGGTGAGCTTGGAGAAAATGTTGTTTTGTATTTCAATGATGGGGGACCATATTCTGTACTTAATGTGGGGTAAAAAAAACCTTAGATTAGTAAGACAGAAATTGATGTTTGTCTTCACTTGGAACATTTTTTAAGTATATTTTTTAGTTCAGTATGTATAATCAAATGCCATGTGCTAAATTGGCATTTTTTGTTGTTAATCAAGCAGTTGTTCATTTGATCTCACTCTCTTGTTCATATGTTGTATAATCTTGAGGAGTAAAAAGTGAGGTCTGCAGATGCTGGAGATCAGAGTTGAAAATGTGTTGCTGGTTAAAGCGCAGCAGGTCAGGCAGCATCCAAGGAACAGGAAATTCGACGTTTCGGGCAAAAGCCCTTCATCAGGAATGAGGAAAGTGTGTCCAGCAGGCTAAGATAAAAGGTAGGGAGGAGGGACTTGGGGGAGGGGCGATGGAGATGTGATAGGTGGAAGGAGGTCAAGGTGAGGGTGATAGGCCGGAGTGGGGTGGGGGTGGAGGGGTAAGCAAGATTGTATAAGTTGTGGTCTGAAGGCCAACTGAGGTGTGGAAGCACGTCTCTGAAAGAAAGTTGGGGTAATCTGTAAAATTAGATGAGGCAGATGTTAAGTAATGCACACATTTATTTTAGTCCTTCAGCAAATGTGTGTCATGAGCAAGGCAGGTCTTGATTAGCTGCCCTTAATTGCCCTTGAAGGTGGCAGTGAATATGTCAACTGTCAGTATATGTTGAAGATTTAGCACACAGCAGGGGCCATTGTACTGGAGTGCAGTTGTCTAGGAAGGCTCAAATCCTATCAGGACACTACCTCTGAAGCCTGACAGAGGTTCGACCATATCAATCAATCATTTGTCCCTTTTCACAATAGAATTACCACTGCAATCTTGCTGTTTCATTTATTTTGGTCAGAACTGTAAAGTATTGAGGTAGCAGTCAGCTCTGAAATTATTGCAGCTGCCCGAGGAATAGATCATGCATTGAAACATGCGACCTTGAATGGGTTCTCCCCCTTATGAACGAGGAGACAGCTCACCAATCAGTTGTTCTCTTTGGTAACCGTTGCTGCTTGGTGCTGCCATTTTGTCTTGTCAAATTGAACAAGTCCATTTCACTGGCTGTGCTGAGCAGGAAAGTGGTGCAGTTTTCACAGATTAAGGGAAGGGGAAACCAGAAGAACCATTACATTCATGCTGGAGAGGGCCTGCAGTTGGTCAGACATGCCCACTCCCATTGTTTCCTCCACTCCTCACTGCAGCTGCCAGAGAATCCAGCGTGTTGACTCTGTACTGCCATTAGCTCAAATTCTTCTCTTCAAGGTCATAGCGCTGACCTGTACTTTTTAATTATTGAGATTATGAACACTGAGGGGTGGGTGGGGGATGAATTTTAATCTATGCAAAATGATACTGCCAAGGTGACACTTTTTGATTAAAATTGTCATCTTAAAAGCTGGGTTTCTACACATGTATTTATGGTATTTGGGAAGAAGGAGTATAAAACAAGTGTGGAGAAGGAAAATTTCCATATTTGGGAAAATGAGAGATCGGGCTGAATGGATTATTCTCCTGCAAGATGGAAATGAATGAAACATTAAAGTGTGTTTTAAAAATACTCGTTTCCTGGAAAAAGCTGATGTTTTCTCAGTAGTTGTGGATTATTAAACTGAATTGGCTAGTGTGTGGTTCCAGAATGATGCCAGCAGCATTGTTTCAATCCTGTAGTGGCTGAGGCTGTTCTTAGAAGCCTTACTGAATCATATGCTGAATCCAGTTGATGTGGAGTCGTTTCTGTGCAGCTATATAACCAATTGTCTCCCTTTTAATGGAGAGAGAAGTCTATTATCCTTGAGATACAAAATCACTAATAATGGCAATTAGCTGTATTACTGAGTTGTATGTCATTTGTATCTTCTAACACTGCTTTCCCTTTTTCAACAGCCTTGTGTTTGGTACCTTATATCCTGCTTACTATTCGTACAAAGCTGTGAAAACCAAAAATGTGAAGGAATATGTAAGTACTCTTTTGAATTTGATTTGACAACTCCTTGCACTAATGTTATCACTGATTCCAAAGAGTTCCATATACAGTGTAAACATCACTTAAACATGTACACAAAATATTCAAATGCTGAGGAGAGAGGGCACAGGGAGATGAAATCCTTATAAAATAACATGTCTTCACACCTTATTTAAAAGAAACCTGACTACCAAAATGTAAAAGTAAATCTGATCTTTTTGGTCGTAGAGAAGTTGGTTCCATGTGAAAGAGCCCAATTTATTGATTGGACTTTCTGTCCACAATTGGTGTCTTTATGTAGTCGCTTGTATATGAAAGCTAAGCACTATGGAAGAGAACAGTAATTTGGAAATCTATTTGGCAGGATTTTAAGATGTCTGCAATAAATAATCAAAAAGGTGAATAGAATGTTGGTTGTAATTTCTGAAGGGATGAATACAAAATGGTGAAAGTTATGCTTTGGTGTTACAAATTGTTATGACAGGAGACAGCCAAATAAAATCAGCCTCCCTAATCCTGTATTTGCAACACAGTAAAGTAAGATACTCAATGACTCTCAAAATTGACCCCAATGGTTTCTAATCAGACTCTTGGAATAATCAATTATTCATTAAGTGTGGAAACTGATCACAGACACCAGGTTTCTAGCATTGTGACAGTACTGTGTCTTTAAATGAGATTTATTCTATGCTGTTTCTTTTCAAGAGGGGTGTTGCTGGAATGTCTGCTTCTGAAGCAGTGGGTAATTAACTTCCAGCTCCTGGAGTGTTTGTTTTAGATAGAAGCGTGAATGGATGGAGTTGGGCTCTCTCAGATCCAAGGTTTGAATTTTTGTCTCAGTTTGGGCTTGGAGTGAGTTGCTGAAGCTGATAAATACTGCTCTGCCTCTACTGCAGCAAAAAGCTTGAGTTCACTCTCTGTTGCTAGATTGTTTCTTTCAGTGTTCCTTTCTCCTGGACTGAAAGGGAGATAGCATAAGAGGAAAACATGTTTTGCTGAATTTGCCTTTGCCAAGGGTATGTTTATGGAATGCTGCAATACTGGAACGGTTGATCACTAAAAATTACACAAATAATTTTATTAAGTGTTTCAGTTGAGCTAAAAATATGCTAATTCTTCTGTTTTTGTTTGTATTTTGAATTTTGTAGGATTAAAGTGTGTTTTCCTTAAAGCCTGGTGGTGGACTAGTTGAATCACATATGGAAAACACGGCCCTACACTTGCCTTTAAATAAAATGAGATGTTAGGGGTCTAGTTGATCTCCTTGGTATATTTTGAGAGGCTTTGGTGTGCCCCATAAGTGTAAACAAAAGATTTATTGGCTTATCAGAGCAAAGTTAAACCACAGGGTTATCCAATTAATGTCAATGATTTAAACCAGGTCTTTGTTGATTCAAGCCCTCCTATTTTGTCACAAAAATAGAATGACAAGCAAACACAGTTAAGGGATACATCAAATGGGTGGGTGGGGAAATAAATGAAGCAACTGGCCAGATCACTTTCGTAGAATCCACAATCTCACTGGCACATGATTGTATTTTACTTAGTTCTTGATGACATCGATGTGTGTAACTGTTTTCCGGGAGGCTCCAAGGAATATTAATTTAATTCTTTTAACTGAGATTCTATGATTTGAACTTCCAATAACTTGATAATGAGAGGACAGCCAGGAAGCAATCAGACTTCTGTCTTGTAGCTTTTGCGGGCATAATCCTCCGACTCATCAGAACCTAACTCAAGTGTTGGTTTTCTGTTGTTTTTCATTCTCTTTGCTAGATTGATTGGTGCCATAACTCTGTTTCCTGTTTACTTTTAAACCTCTGCCATCTGTTTCAGCATGATCCATATCCAGGTTTAAAATGTCTGTGCAGCATTCTTTCAACAAGAATCAACATGCAGTTAACTTCCAGGTCTGGCCTTGTAATCAAATAATTGTTCACTTTGTTTTCAAGATACATTTCTGCTCACAGTCCAAAGGTTACCTTCAGCTCTTAGTGCACAACTCCAAATCAAAAATAAAGTTTTAAAGTTGTCAAATAATGAAAAATCATCATGGGTTTTAACAGATCATATCTGAAATAATGCGTATTAACCTTAGAATCACTCGACTGATGCCAGGGCTAAAGGAATTGATATTAAAAGGAAAGGTGCATGCTATATCTACTTGCGTAAATGATTTTGGCGCGCTCTGATTTGAGGTATATCAGAATTCCCATGTAATATGTTGAAACTGAGCCATCTCTTGAAATTACCCAATTGAGAATGTCAAAGTACAAGTTTTGGATGTAGGTTTACTTGCTGAGCTGGAAGGTTCTTTTTCAGACGTTTCATCACCATGCTAGGTAACATCTTCAGTGAGCTTCCAAAAGAAGCACTGCTGGTGTTTCCTGTTTTCTATTTATATGTTTGGGTTTCTTTGGGTTCGTAATGTCCTTTCCTGTGGTGGTGTCATTTCCTTTTACCATCCCCTGAGAAAAAGAAAAGGGGTCCATTTGTGTGTTAATGTAGTTCCAGATGGAATGCCAGCGATCGCCCATATGCACAGGGACATGAGTTCACGGTCTTCTCTGGAACAACAGTTTCTCAATTAACTATATAGTCATTTTACAGGGAGGAGCATCCAGATAAGGCACCATACATATTATTGGGAGATCGTTACAATCAATGAGTATCAATAGTAAAGATTAAGCCATCTGGTGTTACACAATGAATAACTGACTTCACATAATGAATACTTTTCACCTAACTGACATTACATACTGAATGCTACTTCATGGTGTTAAATGGCTGTGCATAATGAATGCTTTTTCTCCTTGTTAACCCATTACCCTTGCCTCCAGCACCCCATTGTTAACTATATGTTCTTATCTGATCTGAGTCCTGCTCAGCTGAACCTCTTGTTTCACAAAACTCAACGCAACTCTTTCCCTGCTTGTTTATACCCTGTAAATATTCTCAATGAGATATGTTGCTTTTAGTTGGATATCAAGCTAAGTTAGTCTCTTCGACTTAGCATTTCACATAGAAAAGAGAGTATTTTTCTCCACACACTGTGTTTGCTCTTGATTTTCCTTGACAAAATTTGACAGATGTGATTACTATTCAAAGTTGTATTTTTTTAAATGAACGCTTGTGAAATAGGAGAGACAAATTGTTAAAAGTGAGCAAGATTAAAATTGCAGGTAACTGGCTTGGTAGGAATAATGGTGAGTTTAAAAAGACTGCCAGTGAACAGCAGGGTGGTTGTATCCAGCTTGTTGACTAAAATGTTGTGTGGAGTTATGCTGCCTATTCTTCGTTCCGCTTCCTTCCATCCCCTTTGTACTGTCTCAACTGCCTTCAAAACATATAGTTTGCTTTCTCAGACAGACTTCAGACACCTCCTTGCTTGTCATCACTTGAAGAGATTTTGTTTGCTTTAATCTCTCTTGCTAAATATCTCTCCAAGTGACCCTGCTTGTCTCTACTTGACGAGATTTGTTTGATTTAATTTCTCTTGTTATAAATCTCCTCAGGTCTTTTGAATATCCTTGGGTATCAGGTATAGATTGCATAAATGAATGCTACAGAGTTGCACCCATGCGCTCTTGTTGATCAAGCTGTCATAACTCCTCTCAGAAGTTCACGCGATATTGTTCCGTATCCTTTGATCTCCAAGGTCCTTGCCTCTTTTCATAGCCCTGTAGCACCTTTCCCACAGTCTCGTGAAAGTGAGGTGAATTGCTGAAAATATGCGAGAGTACGTAGCCTAATCCCATCTGAGATTTGGAACATTACAGCACAGAACAGGCCCTTCAGCCCATGATGTTGTGCAGACCATTGATCCTCATGTAAGGTAAACCTAATGTACGAACCCTCAAATTTCTGTGACCATATACATGGTCCAGCAGTCTCTTAAATATCCCCAATGACCTCGCTTCCACAACTGCTGCTGGCATTGCATTCCATGCTCTCTCAACTCACTGCGTAAAGAACCCATCTCTGACATCCCCTCTATACTTTCCGCCAAACAGCTTAAAACTATGACCCCTTGTGTTAACGGTTTCTGCTCTGGGAAAAAGTCTCTGGCTATCAACTCTATCTATGCCTGTCATTATCTTGTACATCTCAATTAGGTCCCCTCTCTTCCTTTTTTCCAATGAAAAAAATCCAAGCTCAGTCACCCTCTCCGTAAGATAAGCCCTCCATTCCTTGCAGCATCCTGGTAAACCTCCTCTGTACCCTCTCCAAAGTATCCACATCTTTCCTATAATAGGATGACCAGAACTGGACGCAGTATTCCAAGTGAGGTCTAACCAATGTTTTATAGAGCTACAACAAGATCTCACGGCTCTTAAACTCAATCCCCCGTTAATGAAACCCAAAACGCCATATGCTTTCTTCACAACCCTGTCCACTTGGGAGGCAATTTTAAGGGATCTATGTACCTGCACACCAAGATCCCTTTGTTCCTCCACATTGCCAAGAATCCTGTCTTTAATCCTGTATTCAACTTTCAAGTTCGACCTTCCAAAATGCATTTATCCAGGTTGAACTCCATCTGCCACCTCTCAGCCCATCTCTGCATCCTGTCAATGTCCCTCTACAACAGCCCTCTATACTGTCAACGACACCTCCAATCTTTGTGTCGTCTGCAAACTTGCTAACCCATCCTTCAATCTCCTCATCCAAGTCATTAATAAAAATTACAAACAGTAGAGGCCCAAGAACAGAGCCCTGTGGAGCACCACTCACCACTGACTTCCAGGCAGAATATTTTCCTTCCACTACCACTCGCTGTCTTCTGTCGACCAGCCAATTCTGTATCCAGACAGCTAAATTTCCCTGTATCCCATTCCTCCTAACCTTCTAAGCGAGCCTACCATGGGGAACCTTATCCAATGCCTTGCTGAAGTCCATATACCACATCCACCGCACAACCCTCATCAACTTGTCTGGTAACATCCTCAAAGAACTCAATGAGATTGGTGAGGCATGACCTGCTCCTCACAAAGCCGTGCTGACTGCATTTAATCAAGCCATGCTCTTCCAGATCGTCATAAATCCTATCTCTCAGAATCCTTTCTAATACCTTGCAGATGATAGACGTGAGACTGACTGGTCTGTAATTGTCGGGGATTTCCCTATTTCCTTTCTTGAAGAGAGGAATTACATTTGCCTACCTCCAGTCCTCTGGTACGACTCCGGTGGAGAGTGAGGATGCAAAGATCTTCGCAAGCGGCGAAGAAATCACATATCTCGCTTTCCAAAGCAGCCGAGGACAAAACTAGTCTGACCCTGGCAACTCGTCAATCTCCATGTTAGTCAAAATTTTCAGCGCATCAGCTTCCTCAGTGTCTATCCGTTCCAGCATGCTTACCTGCTCCTCAATGGTTTCATTCACTACAAGGTCCTTTTCTTTAGTAAAGACAGAAGCAAAAAAACTCATTTAGGGCTTCCCCAACCTCCTCAGACTCTATCCACAAGTTCTCCATGCGATCCCTGATCAGCCCTACTCTTTCTTTGATCATTCTCTTATTCCTCACATACGTGTAAAATGCTTTTGGCATTTTCAATTGTGCACAGGGGAACCTCGATTATCCGAATGACACGGGCGGAGAATATTAGTTTAGATAATCGAATGCCAGGTAGCACAGCTTAACCAAGTATTGGGACCTTGCGATCTTGTTCAGATAATATGAAATTTGGATAATTTGAGGTTCCTTTCTATTTTATGATGCTTCCTGCATATGCAGGGCCCCTGAGTCCCAGAATCTTGAAAGGCGTGGTGAAAGAATTGGGGAAGGTGTTTTATAATGTACTTTGGGCAATAATGTGCTGTGCTGACGGGAATTGCAAAGCATGAAAAATTAAAAATGGAACTTGAATAAGCAGAGCAATAAAATTTAGCTTTCTGTTTAATTTTAGCAAATTATAAGTTTCAGACTAAGCTTGGGATATGAATGCTAGATGTAGCACCGAAAGAACTAAAAGGAATGAAACACAATCAATAAAACAATCAATAAGCCTAATGGCTAAAAGTATAATCCAGGCAAGATAGAAATATTCTGATACTTGAAGTAAATGTGATGAGGGAGTATGTATGAGAATCAAGTCTTGTATTACACAAAACAGACCTCTTGGTCCAACTGACACCAACTCAATGGTTCTGTTAGGTTCTATCAATGGAAGTGATTGTGTTGGAGAAAGATTCATTTGTAACTGTGGCATTGAGAGGAAATGAATAATGACACGATTGTTAATGTTGCTTGTGAACGAACAGCAATCAAAGCCACAAGTCCAGAAGTGCTCTGTTTATACCACCACTTCAGCAACTGAAAATAACAAGAAATGCTGAAACTACTTAGCTGATCATCCAGCTACAAAGTAGGGCCTCCCTCCCACCCTCCTCCTCTAACCTAACTTTAAAGTCCACAGACTTGCCCCAAAAAGAGAGCCCAGGGAAGCTCCTGTTGAGAGAAGACAGAATCCTTAGCTCTGGAGCCTTCAACAAGGAGGTTGAGTAAAGTGATTACACCACAGTTGAAGAAGGTGAAGACATGACTGCCCAGCTGGTTCAGTGTGCTATGTACATGATGTGGGAGGTCAACAACCCTGGTGTATCTGGCTTGTATATCTGTGGAAAGTGTGCACCTTCAGCTATTGACAGGGCATATCGCAGCACTGAACAAAGAACTCGAGGACCTTAACCTCATCCAAGAGAACAAAATCTTTCTGGACAGGACCTTCAGCGAGGTTATTATACCGACCATACCAGAAGAGAGCAGAAGAGAGAAGACGATGAGGAAGGCACACAGGAGATGGGCGCAAGAGAGCGCGGGGGAAGTACCTGTCGGGAACAAGTTGAATCTTTTGGAAACAGTAGAGACAGACGACACTGCCAGTCCGCGAGGCGGTCAGGTCTGTTGATCAAAAGTTGGCGTGGAGGCTTTGCCGAGGAGTCAGACATCGCACAGAGCCGTGGTGATAGAGGACTCCATAGTGAGAGGAACTAATGGGGTTTCTGTGGCAACAGGCGGGATTTCAGGATGGTGTGTTGCCTTCCTGGTGCCAGGATTGAGGATATTGCAGACAGAGTGCAGGAAATCCTCAAGGGCGAAGGTGAAAAGCCAGAGGTGGTGGTACATATCGGCACAAATGATGTCGGGAAGAAGAGGAGGAACATACTACAGCGGGACTTCGGAGAACTGGGAAGAAGGCTGAAAAGCAGGACGTCCCAGAGAGGTTATCTCCGGTTTGCTTCCAGTTCCTCGGACTGGAGAGGCCAGGAACAGGGAGATAATGGACTTGAATGTGTGGCTGGGGGATTGGTGCAGGAAGCAAGGATTTAAATTCTTGGTTCACTGGGGTATGTTTTGTGGTAAGCATAAATTATACAAAAGAGACGGTTTGCACCTTAATAGGATAGGGACCAGCATTCTGGCAGGCAGGTTTGCTACTGCAACACAGCTGTGTTTAAACTAAATAGCCGGGGGGGGGGCGGGGTGGAGGGGACAAACTAGAAGTTTAAGAAGGAAATTGAAGGGAAAGTTAGAACAAGGGAAATCCAGAAAGACAACGGTATCAATGAAGCAGAAAACTCAAAAAGGGATCATGCTGTAAGGTTGAGTGAAATAGGGGTTGATAGGAGGGGTGAGGGCAGTAACAAATTAAAAATACTATATATGAATGCACGAAGTATTAGAAAAAAGATGGATGAGCTTAAGGCTCTTTTGGAAATTGGCAGCTACGATGTTGTGGGGATAATTGAGACGTGGCTTCAAGTGGGCCGGACCTGGGAAATGATTATTCAAGGCTATACGTACTATCGTAGGGACAGACTGACAGGCAGAGGGGGTGGGGTGGCCCTGTTGGTATGGGATGATATTCAGTCCCTTGTGCGGGGGGGACCTAGAATCAGGGGATGTAGAGTCGGTATGGATAGAGCTGAGAAATTCTAAGGGTAGAAAGACCCTCTTGGGAGTTATTACAGGCCCCAAACAGTAGTATGGATGTAGGGTGTAAGTTGAATAAGGAGCTGAAATTAGCCTGTCGCAAAGATGTTACTACAGTTATTATGGGGGATTTCAACATGCAGGTAGAATGAGAGAATCAGGATGGTATTGGACCTCAAGAAAGAGACTGTGTGGAGTGCCTCTGAGATGGATTCTTAGAGCAGCTGGTGCTGGAGCCTACCAGGGAGAAGGCAATTCTGGATCTGGTTTTGTGCAACGAACCAGAATTGATCAGGGACCTCGAAGTGAAGGAGCCATTAGGAGGTAGTGACCATAATACAATAAGCTTCAATCTGCAATTTGAAAGGGAGAGGGTACAATTGGTAGTGACAATATTTCAGTTGGATAAAGGGAACTGTGGAGCTATGAGAGAGGAGCTGGCCAAAGTTCAATGGTGCAATACCTTAGCAGGGATGACAGTGGAGGAACAATGGCAGATATTTCTGGGTATAATGCAGAATGCAGGATCAGTTCATTCCAAAAAGGAAGAAAGATCCTATGAGCAGGCAGGGGTGGCCGTGGCTGACGAGGGAAGTTAAGAACATATAAAGTCAAAAGAGAAAAGGTATAACCTAGCAAAGATAAGTGGGAAAATGGAGGACTGGGAAGCTTTTAAAGAACAACAGAGGATTGCTAAGAAGGAAATACGCAGAGAAAAAATGAGGTGCGAAGGTAAACTGGCCAGAAATATAAAGGAGGATAGTAAAAGCTTTTTTAGTTAAGACTAAAATTGGGCCCTTGAAGACAGAAACAGGGGAATATATTACAGGGAACAAAGAAATGGCAGAAGAATTGAATTGGTACTTCAGATCTGTGTTCGCTGGGGAAGACACGAGTAATCTCCCAGCGGTAACAGTGGCTGAAGGACCTGAACTGAAGGGAATTCATATTTGCCAGGAATTGGTGTTGGAGAAACTGTTAGATCTGAAGGCTGATAAGTCCCCAGGGCCTGATGGTCTACATCCCAGGGTACTGAAGGAGGTGGCTCAAGAAATCATGGATGCGTTGGTGATTATTTTCCAGAGTTCGATCAGTTCCTGCAGGTTGGAGGGTGGCTAATGTTGTACCACTTTTAAAGAAAGGAGCGAGAGAGAAAGCAGGAAATTATAGACTAGCTCGTCTGACCTCAGTGGTGGGAAAGATGCTGGATCAATTATGAAGGATGGAATCACGACACATCTGGATAGCAGTAACAGGATGGGTCAGAGTCAGCATGGATTTATGAAGGGGAAATCATAAAATTCCAGGCTAATCTTCTGGAATTTTTTGAGGATGTAACTGTGAAGATAGACAAGGGAGATCCAGTGGATGTAGTGTACCTGGACTTTCAGGAAGCCTTTCTTAAAGTCCCACCTAGGAGGTTAGTGAGCAAAATTAGGGCGCATGTGTTGGGGGCCAAGTACTAACTTGGATTGAAAATTGGTTGGCTGATAGGAAACAAAGATGAATGGCTTCCTTTCGGAATGACAGGTGGTGACCAGTGGGGTACCGCAGGGATCAGTGCTGCGACCGCAGCTTTTTACAATATAAATGATATAGAAGATGGTATTAATAGTAACATTAGCAAATTTGCTGATGATATTAAGCTGGGTGGCAGGGTGAAGTGTGAGGAGGATGTTAGGAGATTACATGGTGACCTGGACAGGTTAGGTGAGTGGTCAGATGCATGGCAGATGCTGTTTATTGTGGATAAATGTATGGTCATCCACTTTGGCAAGAACAGGAAGGCAGATTACTACCTAAATGAAGTCAAGTTAGGTAAAGGGGCAGTACAAAGAGACCTGGGTGTTCTTGTGCACCAGTCAATGAAGGTCAGCATGCAGGTACAGCAGGTAGTGAAGGCGACTAATAGCATGCAGGCCTTCATAACAAGAGGGATTGAGTATAGAAGCAAAGAGGTTCTTCTGCAGCTGTACAGGGCCCTGGTGAGACCACACCTCGAGTATTGTGTGCAGTTCTGGTCTCCAAATTTGAGGAAAGACATTCTGGCTATTGAGGGAGTGCAGCGTAGGTTCACAAGGTCAATTTCTGGAATGGCGAGACTATCTTATGTTGAAAGATTGGAGGGACTGGGCTTGTATACCTTTGAGTTTAGAAGACGGAGAGGGGATCTGATTGAGATGTATAAGATTATTAAAGGATTGGACACTCTGGAGGCAGGAAACATGTTTCCGCTGATGGATGAGTTCCGAACCAGAGGACACAGCTTAAAAATACGGGGTAGGCCATTTAGGACAGAGATGAGGAGAAACATCTTCACCCAGAGAGTGGTGGGTGTATGGAATGCTCTGCCCCAGAAGGTAGTGGAGGCCCAGTCTCTGGATTCATTTAAGAAAGAATTGGATAGAGCTCTCAAGGATAGTGGAATCAAGGGTTATGGAGATAAGGCAAGAACAGGATACTATTGAGGATGATCAGCCATGGTCATAATGAATGGTGGTGCAGGCTCGAAGGGCAGAATGGCCTACTCCTGCACCTATTGTCTATTGTCATCTGTGGAGAGAGAACAAGAACAGCAAAATAATTAGACATGCAATATACTTTAAGGAAATAGGGAAAAAATAGGTGAGAAAGGGAACTAGGGGCAGGTCTTTGAGATGTAATTGGTCAAATCATAAAAGGAAGAGAGCTAAGGGATGGTAATAAATGGTAGTAGCGCTAGCACAAATGGAACATGCTCTTTCTGTACTGTAAAATGTTGATTCTGTAATAGCTGCTTTCCTACTATCTTTATTCTGTTTAGCTCATGACCTCCAATTTCTCCAACCAACGTTGATTAAGATGTGATTACATCTGAAGTGTGGCTGTCAAACGCTGCTCCATCTCACACATGAGAGCAGGCAGTGACATTATGTCACTGGACTCTAATCTAGAACCACAGGCTAATATCCTGGGGAAATAGGTTTACATGCCACCAATAGAGATGATGAAGTTTGAATTCAGTGAAAATCTGGAATTTTAATGCAACCATGTAATCATTGTCAATTTGTAAGGGAGTGATTGCTGACATTGCGCACAGAGTTAGAGAAGTTGCCGTAGTGGAAAACAAGTTTCCAAGCACTGATGTCATAATGTACATTTTACATGTGACATCATGTACAAATGTATCACTGTGTGTGCATCATTTCAAAGTGAACTTCAGAAGTGGGGAGAAGGATGCCTAATGTGGAACGGGGGTGGTGGGGAATTCCTGAAGTGAGGAAGGAAGAGAAGATCCAGAAACTGGGGATGAAGTTGACCAAGGAGAGCCCAGGAGCCAGACATGGAGATGGAAGGGCTGATAAGTAGAATCAAGGGACTGTGAAAGCCGCTGTCCCTCTCCCATGCTCTCTCTTCCCTGTGCTCCAGCTGCACCCCCCCCCACGGTTTGTGCATGGGAGCTGAAAAGTGGCATTTAAAACGTATGTGTTGGCATCAGGAACTGCAGCCTTGTTATAGAATTCCAGCTGAATCATTGATGTCCTTTAGGAAGAGTCTGCTCCTTACTGTGACTTCAGGCCTTCAGAAGAGTGGTTGACTCTTAAGTGCCCTTTGGGTAGAAATGCTTTCCCAATCAGTAACAACTCTATCCCATTGAAATAATTTCTCAAAAATGCCATCAAGAAATCGGAGGCTGAGGGGTGACCTTGTAGAGGTTTACAAAATTATGAGGGACATGGATAGAATAAATAGGCTAAATCTTTTCCCTGGGGTGAGCGAGTCCAGAACTAGAGGGCATAGGTTTAGGGTGAGAGGGGAAAGATATAAAAGAGACCTAAGGGGCAACTTTTTCACGCAGAGGGTGGTACGTGTATGGAATGAGCTGCCAGAGGAAGTGGTGGAGGCTGGTACAATTGCAACATTTAAGAGGCATTTGGATGGATATATGACTAGGAAGGGTTTGGAGGGATATGGGCTGGTGCTGGCAGGTGGGATTAGATTGGGTTGGCATGGACGGGTTGGACCAAAGGGTCTGTTTCCATGCTGTACATCTCTATAACTCTCAGTTAAAAACAGTACAAATTTCATTGTCATAGAATGATAGTGTATTGGAATCCTGATGACAACTGTTCACCATCTGCTAGACTGTGTCCAGCCTACTGCTGGCATAAGCTTTTTGTTGATTTGAGCTCAAAGCCTCCTATGCAGTAAATTTAAACATAATGTTGACAGTTACCATTTGCTGAATCTCAGTTACAGGAACACGTGTTGAGCTACAAAATCTCTACTGAAGCCCTGAGTGCAATTTGCTTATATGTTTCTGGGAAATATCAATTTCATTACTTTGGTCCAAACAAGTCCATATTTTTCAGTGTGACATGGATTCACAACTGCAGCAGTGTAGTGTTCAATTCTCGTCTCCCTATTGTAGGAAAGATGCCACAGAGTCATAAAGCACAGAAACTTGGAAAGGTTCAGAAAAGATTTAAAAGCATCTTGCTGGAATTGGAGGGTTTCAGGTATAGGAAGAGGCTAAATAGGCTGGGACGTTTTTTCCTGGAGCATTGGAGGCTGAGGGGTGACCTCAGAGGTTTATATAATTATAAGAGGCATGGATAGGGTGAATAGCAAAGCTCTTTGTCCCAGGATAGGGGAGTCCTAAAATTAGAGGGCATAGGTTTAAGATGAGAGGGGAAAGATTTAAAAGGGACCTGAGGGGCGAGTTTTTCCCGCAGTGGGTGGGTGTATATATGGAATGAGCTGCCAGAGAAGGTGGTAGAAGCTGATAAAATTACAGCATTTAAAAGGCATCTGGATGGGCACATGATGAGGAAGCATGAGAGGAATTTGGGCCAAATGCTGGCAAGTGACACTAGATTAGTTCAGGATATGTGGTTGGTGCAGATGAGTTGTCGCAAAAGAGTCTGTTTCTGTGCTGTAGAATTCTATATGATTCTAACATTACAATAGCAATATGTTCCAAACCATGAGTTCTGTAAATGTGCAGATCAGAAAACCGTTTAATACGTTTTGGCAACAAGAAACAAGCGTGACTTCATGTCCCACTGTAGCTGGCCAGAATGATTCTACGTGTGTTTAATCAAAATAACAAGGGCTGATTCCAAATTATGGTGTCAGTAGGTATTGTCGTATGGTTTTTGAATATGAGATTTGCAATGATCGCAGTTGCTAAAGCATTGTTTTCCTTGAACTAATAATGTGGTTTGTATTAGTGGTTCACAAGCAATACTGAGTCAGAGGCATCCTTGACAAAAATGTTGACAAATTCCCAAAACTCCCTGATAATGTAATGAGCCAAAGGGAAAATGTTCCCTTTGCAGGGTAACCTTTTCTTTTGTCCTTTCTCGTGTTGTATCTGTTAAATAGTGAGTGGAATCAGGGCACATAGAACAATGTGATCACAGATGGGCGGGCTCTTGGGATTACAACATACGCACTGGGTTCTGAGTTGGCTTTCAATTCCAGAGATGTTAGTTGTTAAGCAATATTTATTCAGGACTGCTTCTTGAGTTTGCGTGCCCTTTATGAAGGGATGCTGGTTTTAGCCTTAAAGTTGATCTAGCGAAGGTCAAGAAAAGCTTTTAGCTTTGTTTTTAAATACTGAGGATTTTAGCTGCTGTACCCTGAAGACGTTTACATGAGCTGGTGTAAGCCAGCCAATCTGCAGTGTCATGAGGGCCTTTTAACTTGGTGACAATAGAAATCATGTTAGTGTTCCACAATTTCTGACGCGTTTTGTGAGCAAGTCATGACAAGCTTGTTCAGTTGCTGTTGTTTCAGTAAATCCTGTTTGCTTTGTGTGATATTGTTATGTGCATGTTGTGAAATCTGTCAAACTCTGGGAGCAACAGAACTGCTTCAACTTTGGAGATGTTTTGGTTTGAGCAGCAAGTTTGTGTTTTGTGAGTCACTGTACTTTCAGCTGACATCTGAAGTTGTGTAATCTTTTTTTAAAAATACCTTTTTGAAAATACCTTTATTAGGTATGTAACTGTTCTTTTCACATGCATTCATTTCAATCTATTTTCCACACCATTTTGCTTGATGACAGCTGCATAGATTTTTGAGCCTCTTAGTTGTCAGTCCTGTCAAACCGCTAGCCTTGTTTGGTTTGATTTTTGTTTTCTGGAGGCTGCTAGATTTTTGACCAACCTTCTTTTCATACTTGTTACATTGCAAAAAACAATTGTAGCCTCCTCTCAATAATGAGTTGTTCATTCAAGTGTCCATCCATGGAAAGTTACTGGGATATGTTTTGGCCCTGTATTAATGCCATGGCACAGTATTTTGTGCATTTCTGACTGCTTTTCAAGATGTTCATGGAGGAAGATTAATTCTTGTTTTTTTTTGTGTGGTTTGGTCTCATTTTTTAAAAATGTCCCTGCTTTCTGGGAGACCTGAGGCAGTGAGTGCTTCAGGGCAGGGACAAGACTGGTGTTGGAAGGGAAACAAATTAAAGGCAAAGGATAGAGTGCATGTTTGAGTTGAGCAGAGATTTGATCATGCATTTAAAGAAACCCAAAAATTATTTAAAATCAAATTGCAGTCAGGGAGCAGAAAGCAAACCATGACTTTGGGCTGATGGAGTTGGATTTCATGGGCACACCTGACTAAGCCAAATGTGGGCCCTGGAATTAATTTATCTATTTTAATTTTTAGTTCATTCTTTCTTCCTTGGTTATGTTGCATATAGGTAGCAAGATTTCACAGTCAAACCTGTAATCTGTGAAATTAATATTTATATGCTAAATATAGAAATTTAAGAGTTAAGCAATTCCTCTGCTCTAATATATTTTTGGGCAAGTGCAGAAGTTTAAACAAAGGCATGTATCTGCAGAATTCAAGCTGACCATGCCACTGTAAATGGCTGTTAATGAGCCATAATGTACCTTGGGCAGATTAATTTCGAATTGGTAAAACAGGATATTAGGCTTTATAAAGGATTGGATTTGACTGATGATCTGAGCGGATGTTACCATTGGATAATTTGATCCCGGAATGAAATCTGGTGTGAAAAATCATGTTTATTTTTGTTTGTTTACTAATAGTGACTTGCTGAGACACACTCGCACAGGGCTGCAGACTTTGTTTATCAACTGATTAGATACTTATTAAACAAGGGAAATGCAAAAAAAGGAAGATGTGCAGGTGTCCTTGCATGTGGTGAGCATGCAGGCACTTGCAATCATTCAAGAGGGCACTTGGCAGATTAGTTTTTGTTGTAGGAGGAAAAATTGGGATATCTTGCTGTGGTTGTGCAAGCCCATAGTGAGACTGCTGCCTGAAGTTTTGGTCTTCCTACCTGGAAAGGCATGTGCTTGCAGTGGAGAGAATACTGTAAAGGCTTGCTTGGTTGATGCCCAGGATGGCAAGGCTGTCATATGGTGAGAGGTTGGTTTGATTGGGCTTATATTCCCTGGAGTTTGAAAGGAAAGGGGATCTGATGGAAATATGTGGTATTTAGGCAGGCCTGATCAGACAAGAGGTTGGGATGTTTTTTTCCTTTGATAGAGATAGAACCAGGGAGGTCACATTCTCAAGAAAGTGTAAAGATTATTTGGGATTAAGGTGACCCATTGTTTCATTTGGAGGGTGGTGAACCTGGGGAGTTCACTACCACAGAAGACTTTGTGATGGTTAAGAGATGCATTTTTCCCTGGCTTTTTGTTTTGAAGAGAAGTTTTAAGGCAGGATGGTAAGCAGTCTACCAGAGTTACTAGAGTAAACCGCTTGTGTGGCCTTGGGTTTTTTTAAAGCTGGAACAATAAAAGCAGCCTGAATATGTGTGGTCAAACTTTCACAGAACCAGGGTTTATAGTTTTAGCTTTCAGCAGTTGTTCTTGGGGTCTCAGCAGGGTTGGAAACTGCAGTGAATCTCTCTGCTGGCTGCTGTACTCAGAATTTTCTCTCTCTGTTTTTTCTCTGCTGGGCCACTGCAGTTGCACGTGAGGCTATCTGTTTGCTAAATGTGCCTTTTGTCAAAGGTGTGTTTATGGAGTGTTAGTATATTAGAGCAGTAACTTAGTAATAATTAGTGTATCTATTATTTTACACTTTCGAAGAGTTATTCCAATTATTTCTTCCTTTTGGCTGTATCTTAACTATAGTGGATGAATAAAGTGAGTTTTGCTTTAAATCTGGTAGTTTGATCAATCAAATTATACCTGGAACGCAAGACCTTACATTTACCTTTTTAAAATAAGAAAAAAGTTTATGTCTAGACCTCCTTCTGAATGTTTTAAGGGGTTTTGGTCTGGTCCATAATACTGTGAAGGCCAGGTTTTGAATACTGTTAATAGGGATATAATTTTAGATTAGGTTTGGTTTAAATTAGATTACTTAGAGTGGAAACAGGCCCTTCGACCCAACAAGTCCACACCGACCCACTGAAGCGCAACCCACCCAGACCCATTCCCCTACATTTACCCCTTCACCTAACACTACGGCAATTTAGCATGGCCAGTTCACCCAACCTGCACATTTTTGGACTGTGGGACAAAACCAAAACAGCCAGAGGAAACCCACGCAGACACTGGGAGAACGTGTGGAGTTTGCACAGTCAGTCGCCTGAGGCGGGAATTGAACTCAGGTCTCTGGTGCTGTGAGGCAGCAGTGCTTGCCACCGTGCTGCCCACTAGGTTCTAAAGATGTCATGTAGTCCTAGAGATGTATAGCACGGAAACAGACCCTTCAGTCCAACTTGTCCATGCCGACCAGATATCCCAACCCAATCTAGTCCCACTTGCCAGCACCCGGCCCATATCCTTCCAAACCCTTCCTATTCATATACCCAACCAAATGCCTCTTAAATGTTGCAATTGTACCAGCCTCCACCACTTCCTCTGGCAGCTCATTCCATTCATGTACCACCCTCCGTGTGAAAAGGTTGCCCCTTAGGTCTCTTTTATATCTTTCCACTCCCACCCTAAACCTATGCCCTCTAGTTCTGGACTCCCCCCAGGGAAAAGACTTGTCAATTTATCCTATTCATGCCCTTCATGATTTTGTAAACCTATATAAGATCACCCCTCAGCCTCCGACGCTCCAGGGGAAACAGCCCCAACCTGTTCAGCCTCTCCCTATAGCTGAAATCCTCCAACCCTGGCAACATCCTTGTAAATCTTTCTGAACCCTTTCATGTTTCACAACATCTTTCCGATAGGAAGCAGACCAGAATTGCACGCAATATTCCAGCAGTGGCTTAACCAATGTCCTGTGCAGCCGCAACATGACTTCCCAACTCCTGTACTCAATACTCTGACCAATAAAGGAAAGCATACCAAATGCCTCCTTCACTATCCTATCTACCTGTGACTCCACTTTCAAGGAGCTATGAACCTGCATATTTGTTCAGCAACACTCCCTAGGACCTTACCATTAAGTGTATAAATCCTGCTAAGATTTGTTTTCCCTAAATACAGCACCTTGCATTTATCTGAATTAAACTGTATCTGCCACTCCTCAGCCCATTGGCCCATCTGATCCAGATCCTGTTGTAATCCAAGGTAACCTTTTTTGCTGTCCACTGCACCTCCAATTTTGTTGTCATCTGCAAACTTACTAACTATACCTCTTATGCTCACATCCAATCATGTATATAAATGACAAAAAGTAGTGGACCCAGCACCAATCCTTGTGGCACTCCACTGGTCACAGGCCTCCAGTTTGAAAAACAACCCTCCACCACCCCCCTCTATCTTCTACCTTCGAGCCAGTTCTGTATCCAGATCGCTAGTTCTCCCTGTATTCCGTGAGATCTAACCTTGTTCACAGTCTCCCATGTGAAACCTTGTTGAATGCCTTACTGAAGTCCATATAGGTCACGTTTGCTGCTCTGCCCTCACCAATCCTCTTTGTTATTTCTTCAAAAAAAACTTGAATCAAATTTGTGAGACATAATTTCCCACGTGCAAAGCCATGTTGACTATCCCTAATCAGTCCTTGCCTTTCCAAATACATGTAAAGCCTGTCTCTCAGGATTTCCTCCACAACTTGCCTACCACCGACATCAGGCTCACCGGTCGAGAGTTCCCTGGCTTGTCCTTACCACCTTTCTTAAATAGTGGCACCTCGCAAACTCTGGCGCGGCCACATTTGGAGTAAAGTTCTGGTCACTACATTATAGGAAGGATATAGCTTTGGAAAGGATTCAGAGGAATTTACTAGGATGTTGTCTGGTATGGAGGAAAGTCTTAGAAGGAAAGACTGAGGGTCTTGAAGCTGTTTCTGTGAGAGAGAAGGAGGCTAAGAGGCGATTTAACTGAGACATACGAGATAATCGGAGGGTTAGATAGGTTGGATAGTGAGAGCCTTTTTCCTCAAATGCTGATGGCTAAAACGAGGGGCATAGCTTTAATTTGAGGGATAGTAGATATAGGACAGATGTCAGAGGTCGTTTCCTTACTCAGTAATAGGGGCGTGGAACATACTGCCTGCAACAGCAGTAGACATACCAACTTAAAGGGCATTTAAATAGTCATTGGATAGGCATTTGGACGAGAATGGAATAGTGTAGGTTAGATGGGCTTCAGATTGGTTTCACAGGTTGACGCAACATCAAGGGCTGAAGGGCCTGTACTGGACTGTAATATTCTATGTTCACCAACCCTCCAGTGTTCTGGCGTCAATGATAAAAATATCTCAGCAAGGGGCCCAGCAATCACTTCCCTAGCTTCCCACAGAGTTCAAGTGTACAAATCAGGTCCTGGGGCTTTCTCCATTTTTGTGTGTTTCAAGACATCCAGCACTTAGTCCTCTGTAATGTGGCCTGATGGCATTCTTCTTCAACCAATGAAGATGACCTGATGTACAAGCTGTGTGTTTGCTATTGCCTCTACTGCTTTGCAAGCCTTACTTTAAAAAAAATATTTCTTTAGTTTTAGTTTCTTATTGCTCACTTTGTACATTACTTCCTTAAGAATTCCTCCTTGAATTCTGTTTTCTTTAATTCTGTCCAACAAACGGGACATTACAATACTTAACATAAGGGGTGCACATGTTACAGAATGGAGTGTGCTATGTCAGTCATTTGTCAGGAGCTTACTTGAAAACACACTACAAATGCATCAAGCAGGCATTCATATCCCAACTCTTTTTGGGAATTGTCATCACTGAAGTCCGTGGAAGTAACAGTCAGTCAGGGGGGTCTCACTTCTGGATGTTGAAGGCAGCCTTCCATAGTAGGTCAGGTATCTAGTCAGATTGTTCAAGATCAGGGGCGTTGTTCCTCTGTAGTCCAAAGAGTGAGTTGCTTTGCTTCACATGTGAATTCTTTATCTATGAGACACTTCAGCTCTGCCTTGAACTTGTTTTCTGTTGGTATTGCTTGCTTGTACAGTAGTGGGTTACCAGGTCATGTGGTGAGCATTTCATATTGAATATTTACAGTTGATCCCCTAAAGCTATAAACTTGGGTCATTTTGAAACTTTTTAAAAACAACTACATTCCTCAGACATTAAGTAATTGCAAACATTGCCTCTGGATCCAAGATAGTCACATTTAGTTGGTTACTGTTTGAGTTTTTCTTCTCATGGCAACAGAGCACATGAACATGTTTCAACGCAGCAATTTATCCAGAATTTTCTCCTTTTACTTGAAGTTCAAGGTATGTATCTTCAGTCAATAGTTTTTTAAAGTTGTGTCCAGGATGAATCCAATTACTAATTTGTTATTTTCTTATGCAAACATATCTGAGACAAAGCCCACATCTGCCTGCAAAAAATGCTCCACTGTTTGAAGAACAGACACTTCCTCCCATGACCTGGCCAGTACTATATACCCACAGTTGATAGATAACCTGTGATTGTCCACATCAATAGCATCTGGGAAAGATACTTTCGGTCAACTGTTGAGTTATATCAGTTTAGGCAATTTACATCTACAGGTTAACTGCTTTGTTCCTGTTTCATAGACAAACCTCTAGGTTCAAAAAATAGGTCAGCTACTTTTGTTGTCTTTGCAGTGTCTGAAGCTGTGTTTGTTGTTTTTGTGAGTGTATATGAAATATAGAAAGCATGCAAACTACATAGGGTATTTGAAAAAAATCTGGAAAGTCTGTAAATTGCAAGTAAAATTTAAGTTGCTGCAACCTGTATGTGTCAAAGTGCACTGCAAATGAACACTGCCACAACTGTTTATTTTCCACAGTTGCGTTCCTCTTGAGCCAAGTTCCTTTATATACATTTAAATCAGGTAATGTGCTCTCACACCCTCTGCTGACTGTTCATGAAAGACTTAAAAGCTGTTTTTGTTTTATACAATGCCATAGGAAAATGTAAAATTATGAAATACTATGCATTGTGAAATATGAAATGCTAAAGTTGAGCACCAGATGTGTAATTGGGGATATTACTGTACCTATGGTCACAACCAATTGGTAATTATTGATCTTAATATATAAATGAGAATTTAAGGTAGTAGATTTATTAAATATTTGTTAATATTTTCCCAACAAACTGTCTATGGATTAGATTATAACAAGAAGTAACACCAAAATAGTGCTCCTAATCTTGAACATTGCACTTTTTAAGTTTGGAAAATAAATGACCAACTCCTCTTGCTTTCTACAAAAGCAAAATGCTGGGCCCTCCACTCATAAAGATGTATTTTGGGGTGCGCACTCTCCACTCACTGATGTATTGCAGTTGATTCCACCCATGTTTGTATTATGTTGATTTGCAAAACAATTGCAGTTTCTGTTTCTAACAGTATTACTAGTGCTTCACACCCAAGCACATTAGTTAGGCTTTAGTGTTGATGGCGCTGGAAGGCTGCATCTTCCTGTGTCAGACATGTTTGAGTGGAAGCGTTATCCCTTTTCAAGCAAGTGGACTAATTGGTGCTTTGAAGTCAGAGATTATCAGGATTTCGACAGTGCGCTTGAAAAAAGCAAACAAGATATTCTGTATTTAACTAGTATTCAGTATAATATTCTAGCTTGGAATGTTTGAGTTGCACTGTCCCTGAATAAGAAACAACAAAGGTAAAAATAAACTGAAGACATCAAGTGGTCATGGTAATTACAGTTGAAGGCTGTGTTAAAAACTTCTATCTCTGTCATCTTTTCTTCACATCTCCGAATCTTGACATAAGCATTGGGCTTGTGGCTTTGTTTAAAATGACTATTAATCAAATTTTGCATCTGTGACATCAATGTCTCCCTTGTTTCCTGGACCAGAGCAAGATGCAGTACTCATGACATAGTTTGACCTGACTTTGACTTCTTATTATGTTGCATAGTACTTGGCTCAATTAAATTTCACCTTCTGCTCTGCCTGTGGGTGCAGACAATACTGTGGCTATTTCCAATAGTTTCAAGGATACGTAGTTGCCCTATTAACCATGTTTGAGGGGCTGCACAGCTATAAGTGCTGTGGATTTTATGAGCAGAATTTCTTTTGTACAACGTTCACAATTTCATATTCTGAGAATAATCAATGCTTTTATTGTGGAGAAATTGCTGTTTTGCCATGTGTTTTTGTTTGCAGCTAGTAGAAACTTTATTTTAAAAGTCTCTAGCAGATTTGGTTTGGTTTGCTGAGTAAATAAACCTTTTGTGTCTGCTGAGAGTACTGCCCCAATTCTAATTCTATCTGACCATCTTGTCTTTTAAAAACTTCACACTTAATATTTAATCCAACTTATGTGCCACTGACTTTCCTAGTTTGGAGCATGAGCAAAATAAATCAGGTCATTGTGCCGACTTTCTGAATCTGGATCATTCATCTAAATTAGAACCTCTTGTCGATCCAACAGTGACCCCTGAAATACTCAACTCGAGCTTACTCCACACTCTCTGATATAATTCTCCAATATGTGCTTGTCATTCCTTAGTCTGTTGTTCACTCTGTGGTTTAACCCTGCATTCCCACAGCTGAACTTGCCAATGAGCCATTTGTGTGGTGTTTTTGTGAAAACGACAATGCATCTACTCCTAGGGATCAATGCAGTCTGATAGTTATTTCTACAGAGAAGCCAATGATATTAATGAGGCTAGAGCTTCCCTTCTGAATCCATGGCTGTTCAATTAACTAGTCAATCACAGTACTCTCACTTTGAGAACGCTCTGACTTCAAGTGCAATTTGAAGATGTAAACCATTATCACGTTAGTTGGCACATCAATGCAGTACTGAAGGAATCCCACAGAGATTTGACTGAGACTTTAAACTGAGGTGCTCTCGGCCTCCTTAAGAGGATGTGAAGAATCCTGTAGCTGTATTCCAAGAGGTGGGGACTTGTCTTTGCAAATGTTATCTTGAGATGGAACAGTACAAGTTGCCAGAGGACCAAAAGCTGCTCTCTGATTTGATAGATGACTGGTGGAGTTTAGCCTGAGGGTCACAATGCCTCAGGCTGAGAGGCAAGTCGATAAGGGTGGGGTCTTTATACTGACCTCGACCAATGCTGGAAAGGAATCTGCGCTGTAACATCATATTGGACAGCCGATTTGTGATACTCAACTGAACTAGCTGGACTCGGACAGACGATGTGGCACCTTCACTCTTCGGGGTTTTTGTGGAATCTTGACTTTAGACAAATTGTTCGCTTTGCTTCATTATCATTTCACCACATTTAAAAAGTACTTTGCTGTGTTATTTTCCACTAAACATTTGTAGCATATCAAAGGTGTTGCAGTTAGTTTGACATTGCAGTTGTACAACGATGCTCAGCACAATGCAAGCTAACTTGCCATCAAAACCAATTTCACGTTTGACATGTAAATGAAAGTACATAACTTAAGTAATATATCATATGTGTAATTGCTGCCAGATTCAGATATTTATTGCTTTAAAGCTTTCACTGGTTGGTTAGTCATGCCAAAGTCAATGAAATCTTGTAAAAAGAAATGAAAAATTTCTAAGGGCTACACACACTGAGCACTGTTGGAATTTGTAAATGATAATAGTTTGATGTTTTCTGTCCGATGCTTTCTTCCATTTCAACAACACTGTTTAGGAAGAGTCAAACACTCTGAGGTGGGGAAGGACCCAAAGGCCCGGTGTGTAAGATTTTGTTGGCTGTTTCAGCTTCTTGCCCCAAAGGCTAGCACTAACCAGGCACTAGTGTTGAACTAAACCATTACTGTAACAGTAGCATGAGAGAAACAGATGGCCAAGTTCATGTAAAGTTCATTTGAAGTCTAATATGGCTTCTTGCAGCAGTAATTTCAACATGGCACGCATGCATTTCACTTGATTCACTTGAGCTCAAAATAATTAGTTGCTAAGAGGGATTCAACTTAGTGCCAATGCAAACTAAAAAGAACTAACTTTGCAATTCCTTGTTCAAGTTGTGGAGTTTTAAAATGTTGGGCCAGGTTTTCTGACGGCTGTATAGTTGTTTATGCAGTATAGTTCACATAGCTCCGTGTGGAGTACCCAATGCAGTAGCAGCATCTTCTCTTTTTTTCTCTCTCTCTTCTCTTTCCCCCCCCCCCTCCCCTTTCCTTCTCTCTTCCTTCCACCCACCCCCCCACCAGCCCGAGCTTGACCCCAATAAATCTTGGTATTGAGATGTATGTTGGAATGTTATTTTGAACAAGCCTGCAAGTACCCTGATGCATCTCCGCAGTCTGCAAACACTCAGTTGAATGTTAAGTTGTGACTTGCTGTTAGATTGTATGTGCTAATGGAAAATATTGCTATTTAATTCCCCAAATCCTCCTTGCCTATGCATTATTTTACAGCTTGGTAATCTGTGTCTTGAATGACTTCTGCAGTTCTTTAACCTAGGGGATAATTGTATGGTAAAAACAATGGATAGGGTCAAGATTGTTTTGCCATTGTTGATGACAACCCCTCTGTCTAAAACAGAAACATAAATTGCTCGACAAATTAACCCTGTTTGGCACCATCTGTCCCAAGAAAGCAGAGGTAACGTTTTGTTTCATCCGTGTACGGATGTTGTCAGACCAGCTGAATTTGTTCAGCAAATTTGTTTCCGATATTCCAGCATTCACAGTTCTTTGTTTTGTTCCCCTCTGTCCAACTTGTATTCACTCTTATTGCACACCATTCTTCAGGTTGGAAACTGTCGCTGAAACTATGGACTGGATTTGTGCACAAGCAGCCATGAGAGGCTTAATCTGTTTTCTTCTGACCTGTCTGTTAATTTGAATGCATGTGGATTTTACTCTGTACTTGCCCAAATAGCTCCATTTGAAGTGAATGGTACATGGAGTAGCATGAACCCCTGTTGCACCCCCACCCAAAAGAAAAATAGTTCAGCAATTTGCTGCTACCTTGCTGATTCCAAGTGATCATTCTAATCTTTGTCCTGCGTTTCCTCCTTCCAGGTTCGTTGGATGATGTACTGGATTGTATTTGCCCTTTACACTGTACTTGAAACTTTTGCAGATCTCATGGTGTCTTGGTAAGAATTAAAATTGTGTTGATCTATTTTGAAGTGATATCTGGTTATGTAAAATCTTATGCCTCTTCACAAGACAAAGGGTGTCATGGTGGCTCACTGCTGTCTCACAGCACCAGGGACCTGGGTTAGATTCCACCTTTGGGCGACGGAGTGGAGTTAGCACATTCTCCCAGTGGCTGTCGGCTTTCTCCAAGTAATCTGATGTGCTCCCACAGTCCAAAGATGAAAGTTTAGGTAGATTAGCCATGAGAAATGCTGGGTTTGGGAGGTGTGTCTGGGGGAAGATGGTCTTCAGATGGTCAGACTTGATGGGTCAAATAGCCTGTGTCTGCATTGCAGATATGCTATGATTGTAAGACTGCTGAATTTGCAACTAATTTTTGTTCCAGAAAATAAAAGTTTGATGTCTTGATATTTAATAAGGGCTTGCACAGTTTTGACCAAGCAAAATAAACGTTACTATCTAAAGCACCAGAATTAATGTGATATAAATATCCATTCACTAGGGAAGCCAATACTTTACTTTACTCCCTCAAAAGCTGCTTTATCTTGGATTGTCTGAGTGATTGCTCAGACCTTGGTAGTTCAATTCTTTCTCCAAAGACTCAATTCTTTGGGACCCTTGCCTAATCCTGAATTACCTTGAATTTGCTGAAAGCAGTGTTAATGCTGCTGGAAACCATTTCTGAAGCGTGGTCTCTGCTCCACATTGAAACTCTTGGGTTCCCAGCTGTTGATAATACTGAACAGAGAGAGATCCCAGACTGAGAGATCTCGTTTGATCAACCATAAATTAAAAAGTTGTTTCTTTAAAGTTTACTGTGGCAGCTAGTCACTGAAAAGATTCACAAAAGGCTAACCATGTAATTTCAACAATGAAATGTAAACTTTTATTACGCAACAGGAAGTGAACTCATAACTGTGCAAGAATTATTTGAAACAGTCTTATTGCAAATAGCAGAAAGAGATTCAACTGTTTCCCTTAACAACTTTAACGAAAATCCAACTTCAGGACATTCCAGTCAACATATGAAAGCCAATTGCTAACCTGTAATTGGTTATATTTTGGCAACCCATTTTCTTTGGATGGTGTTATTAAGCAGACAGTGTGAGGATCAATTCCTGTTGTGCAGCATCTGGAGCAGTAAGCAGCTGTTTGGTTAGGTACGGTGTCAGACCCAGTGAATCAGGAAGTCTCACTTTCTTTTCTAGGATGACCTGCTCTCTCAGTTCACTTATTTCTTAACCTGCTTTCAATAGACAGTAGGTGCAGGAGTAGGCCATTCTGCCCTGCGAGCCTGCACCACCATTCAATATGATCATGGCTGATCATCCTTAATCAGTATCCTGTTCCCGCCTTATCTCCATCCCCCTTGATTCCACAATCCTTGAGAGATCTATCCAACTCTTCCTTAAATGAATCCAGAGACTGGGCCTCCTCTGCCCTTTGGGTGAAGAAGTTTCTCCTCATCTCTGTCCTAAATGGTCTACTCCATATTTTTAAGCTGTGTCCTCTGGTTCGATACCCATCAGCGGAAACATGTTTCCTGCCTCCAGAGTGTCCAATCCTTTAATAATCTTATACATCTCAATCAGATCCCTTCTCAGTCTTCTAAACTCAAGGGTATACAAGCCCAGTCATTCCAGTCTTTCAGCGTAAAGTAATCCCACCATTCCAGGAATTGACCTTGTGAACCTACGCCGCACCCCTCAATAGCCAGAATGTCTTTCCTCAAATTTGGAGACCAGAACTGCACACAATACTCGAGGTGTGGTCTCACCAGGGCCCTGTACAGCTGCAGAAGAACCTCTTTGCTTCTATACTCAATCCCTCTTGTTATGAAGGCCTGCATGCTATTAGCTGCCTTCACTACCTGCTGTACCTGCATGCTTACCTTCATTGACCTGGTGTACAAGAACATACAGATTTTTCTATACTGCCCCTTTACCTAAATTAATTCCAGTTAGGTAGTAATCTGCCTTCCTGTTCTTGCCACCAAAGTGGATAACCATACATTTATCCACATGAAACTGCATCTGCCATGCATCTGACCACTCACCTAACCTGTCCAGGTCACCCTGTAATTTCCTAACATCCTCATCACGTTTCACCCTGCCACCCAGCTTAGTATTATCAGCAAATTTGCTAATGTTATTACTAATACCACCTTCTATATCATTAATATATATTGTAAAAAGCTGCGGTCCCAGCACTGATCAATGCGGTACCCCACTAGTCACTGCCTGCCATTCTTTGTTTCCTGTCAGCCAACCAATTTTCAATCCAAGTTAATACATTTGGCCCCAAAACCATACGCCCTAATTTTGCTCACTAACCTCCTATTAAATTGCTCGTCAACAGCCTGAGAAGGTTTTTTGATTTCTGACCCCTCAACAGCTTTCTGCTTTTTGAGCTTATATCCTACTGATTTCTAAGTCATTCAGGAGCTAATTTTAGTTATAGGACTACAGAAACTGTTGAACTTAGAGCAACTCTGCTGTTAAGGGCAGCAGCTTGTCTCTGAACCTGCATGTTGTTGCCTGTCATCTTGAGGATGTGTTTGTGTTTCTAGTGTCCTGATGACAGGCAACATCTCTTTAAATTCGTGGAGAGTGCCTTTTTCGAATGAATTGTTCATCTCAAAAGTTTAACCACCTAACTAAAATGCATTTAATGAAATTTCCAGACAGCTCATCACTGTGTCAAGAACTAAAATCAAAGTAAAATTGTCTCCTTGTCCTTAACATGAGCTGAAGAAGTACAAATTGAACTTTAAGCTATTCAAAACACAATTTGCATTTGACTGTGTATCATTGACCATCTTCAGCCAGTTAATATCTCCCAGAAAAAAAAACGGAGAACCTTCTAAACTTTCATCTACCTCCATGACGATATAACCTGCTCTATATTTCATTCTTAAGCATCCCTCATTTTGAGTTTCTTGATTGATTTTTATTAAGAAACTAGGTTTAACAGCTTTGCAGACTTCAACAAATGACTTCGAGTCATAGAGATGTACAGCATGGAAACAGGCCCTTCAGTCCAACTAGTCCATGCCGACCAGGTATCCCAACCTAATCTAGTCCCATTTGCCAGCACTTGGTCCATATCCCTCTAAATCCTCCCTATTCATATAACCATCCAGATGCTTTTCAAATGTTGGAATTGTACCAACCTTCACCAGTTCCTCTGGCAGCTCATTCCATACACACACTGCCCTCTGTGTGAAAAAGTTTCCCCTTGGGTCCCTTTTTATATCTGTCCCCTTTCACCTTAAACTTATTCCCTCTAGTACTGGACTCCTCCACCTCGATGAAAGAGGAGCTGATGATTGGTCCTTGAAAAAAGACTGGAAAAGATGTCTATGAGCGAAACAGGGATGACCAGTAGTACCTATTGTAGAAGCAAAAGGCATTGTAAGAAGCTGATGTGGTTGAAATCCGTGAATCCAGAAGTCTACACAGAATTCTTTACATGCAGCAGCCCTGTCAACCTATATGAAGTGTGATGATAAGTGGTGATGTATCCTCCCCTTCATTTGAAATCAGTTAAGAGTAATTTTTTTTTCTCCCAGTTGCTGATTAACGTGCTGTTTTTGTTGCAATTTCTGTTGATTAGCCTTTAGTGAAAATATTGGCTGTAGCATTCCTCTTGCTAGCCACCTGCACAGATGTTGGATGCTGTCACTGTCAAAATTTGAGTCATTTTTCAAGAGTTGTGTTTATGTAATATTACAGAATTATTTTTGGGACACTCATCTGCAAACTAATGGCACCTGTTTCCACATCCACAGTGAGTGCCTGAATTTTCATGAAATCCAGTAAGGTGTTATCGATGTGGCTGTGGTTATTCAGTTTCTTTTATTAATTAACCTTCGTAACTGCGCCAATATTTATTGTCCATCTGTAATTGCCCTTGAGAAGGTGGTGAGGTACTTTGTTGAACTATTGCAGTTTATGTGGTATAGGTACATCTACAGGATACGAGGAGGGGGATGTTCCAGCTACCGTGAGGGTGCACCTATTGTATATGTCCAAGTTCTGATGAAAATGTGTAGTTAAGGTTCCATTTCTCTGTTGCCGTTGTCCTTTTAGGTGGAAATAGTTGTGTAGTTTGGAAGGTACCGAGCTCTCTCGCTCTCTCTCAAAATACTGGTGGGAGCTGGCACCTAATTTGAGAGTCTAGCTTGTGAGGCATTCAAACACTTAGATGATTTGCAGAGCCTAAGATAGATCGCGAATCCCCAGGGAAACCACTCACGGTGGCCCTCCATCCACTATGTTAACCCTTTACTATCTCCATCACTGATGCAGTAGCAGCAGTGTGTGCTGTCTGCAGAATGCAGTGTGGCAAGTTTTGAGAAGATTTGTAGCTTAGTTTGAGGTTCTGGATGTAGGTTTGCTCACTGAGCTGGAAGGTTCATTTTCAGACATTTAGTCCCCATACTAGGTAACATCTTCAGTGAGCCTCCAGACGAAGCAAACCTTCATCCATCAGCAAGGCTGCTTTTACAGCATTTTCCAAACATGTGATCTGTCTCACCTAGAAGGACATGTGCAGTAGATGCATTGGAGCTCTACCACCTGCAAATTCCCCCTCCAAGCCACTCACTGTCCCAAACTGGAAACATTGCCATTCCTACAGTATTAGAAATCTGGAGCTCCCTTCTGAGTAGCACTGTAACTGTTCATGTCCCACTGTGGATTCACATTTCAAGAAGACATTTTAATATTGCGAGGATGATTCAGAACATTGCGAGGATGATTCACAATATTGCGAGGATGATTCATAATATTGCGAGGATGATTCAGGAAAAGAGTGAAGGTAGCAGGGTGGTTGTTATGGGGGACTTTAACTTCCCAGATATTGACTGGGAGAGCTATAGCTCGAGTTCATTAGATGGGTCGGTGTTTGTACAATGTGTGCAGGAGGGTTTCCTGACACAATATGTCGACAGGCCAACAAGAGGGGAGGCTATATTGGATTTGGTTCTAGGTAATGAACCAGGCCAGGTGTTAGACTTGGAGGTAGGTGAGCACTTCGGGGACAGTGACCACAACTCGGTGACTTTTACTTTAGTGATGGAGAGGGATAATCGTGTGCCGCAGGGCAAGAGCTATAGCTGGGGGCAGGGAAATTATGATGCAGTGAGGCATGACTTAGGATGTGTGGATTGGAAAAACAGGCTTCAAGAGAAGAACACTAATGAGATGTGGGGAGTGTTCAAGGAGCAGCTACTGCGTGTCCTCGATAGGTATGTACCAGTCAGGCATGGTGTAAAGGGCCTTGTGAGGCAGCCGTGGTTTAGTAAGGAATTGGAGTCCCTTGTGAAAGGGAAGAAGGCGGCATATGTAAAGATGAGGCGTGAAGGTTCAGTAGGGGCGATTGAGAGTTATAAGGTAGCCAGGAAGGAGCTAAAGAGGGAGCTAAGAGAAGCGAGAAGGGGACATGAAAAGTCTTTAGCTGGTAGGATTAGGGAAAACCCAAAGGCTTTCTATAGGTATGTCAAGAATAAAAGGATGACTAGGGTAGGTATCGGTCCAGTCAAGGATAGTAGTGGGAAGTTGTGTGTGGAGGCGGAGGAGATTGGAGAGACATTAAATCAGTACTTTTCATCAGTATTCACTCAGGAACAGGACACTGTTGCTGATGTGAATATGGAATCACAAATAATTAGAATGGATGCCCTGGAAATATGCAGGGAAGAGGTTTTGGGAATATTGGAAAGGATGAATATAGATAAGTCTCCTGGGCCTGATGGCATTTACCCCAGGATCCTATGGGAAGCTAGGGAGGAGATAGCAGAGCCATTGGCCTGGATTTTTATGTCGTCGTTGTCAACAGGAATAGTACCAGAGGACTGGAGGATAGCGAATGTGGTCCCATTGTTCAAGAAAGGGAGTAGGGATAGCCCTAGCAACTATAGGCCAGTGAGTCTGACTTCAGTGGTGGGCAAAGTCTTAGAGAGAATGGTAAGGGATAAGATTTATGAACATCTGGGTAGGAATAACGTGATCAGGGATAGCCAGCATGGTTTTGTGAAGGGCAGGTCGTGCCTCACAAACCTTATTGAGTTCTTTGAGAAGGTGACCAAGGAAGTGGATGAGGGTAAAGCAGTAGATGTTGTGTATATGGATTTTAGTAAGGCGTTCGATAAGGTTCCCCATGGTAGGCTAATGCTAAAACTTCGGAGGTATGGCATTGAGGATACATTAGAGGTTTGGATTAGGAATTGGCTGGCTGGAAGGAGACAGAGGGTAGTAGTTGATGGATTATGTTCATCTTGGAGCGCAGTTACTAGCGGTGTACCACAAGGATCTGTTTTGGGACCATTGCTTTTTGTTATCTTTATAAATGATCTAGAGGAAGGACTTGAAAGCTGGGTGAGCAAGTTTGCGGATGACACAAAAGTCGGTGGAGTTGTGGATAGTGAGGAAGGAAGTGGTAAGTTACAGTGGGATATAGATAAGTTGCAGAGCTGGGCGGAAATGTGGCAAATGGAATTCAATGTAGCTAAGTGCGAAGTCGTTCACTTTGGTAGGAATAACAAGATGATGGATTACTGGGCTAATGGTAGGCTACTTGGTAGTGTGGATGAGCAGAGGGATCTTGGTGTCCATGTACACAGATCTCTGAAAGTTGCCACCCAGGTAAATAGTGCTGTGAGGAAGGCATATGGTGTACTGGGCTTTATTGGCAGAGGAATTGAGTTCCGGAGTCCTGAGGTCATGTTGCAGTTGTATAAGACTCTGGTGCGGCCTCATCTGGAGTATTGTGTGCAGTTTTGGTCGCCATACTATAGGAAGGATGTGGAAGCTTTAGAACGAGTGCAGAGGAGGTTTACCAGGATGTTGCCTGGAATGGTAGGAAAATCTTATGAGGAAAGGCTGAGGCACTTGGGGCTGTTCTCATTGGAGAAGAGAAGGTTTAGGGGAGATCTGATAGAAGTGTATAAGATGATTAGGGGTTTAGATAGGGTAGATACTAAGAACCTTTTACCGCTAATGGAGTCAGGTGTTACTAGGGGACATAGCTTTAAATTAAGGGGTGGTAGGTATAGGACAGATGTTAGGGGTAGATTCTTCACACAGCGGGTTGTGAGTTCATGGAATGCCCTGCCCGTATCAGTGGTGAACTCTCCTTCTTTATGGTCATTTAAGCGGGCATTGGATAGGCATTTGGAAGTTATTAGGCTAGTATAGGCTAGGTAGGATTCGGTCGGCGCAACATCGAGGGCCGAAGGGCCTGTACTGCGCTGTATCCTTCTATGTTCTATAAGACACTTTATCCAGAGCTTTTAGGGATTGCCAATATTCACATCCCATGAACATAAAAAAGGAGCACAGATGCTGTTGTGTATTTTGGTATTCATCAAGATATTGACAGTTCCATGTGGGCTGGAAACAGTAAGAAATGTTACAAACTCAATTGTTTGCTTATCATCCTGACTTGGGATCTTAATTTGGTCTGTAATTGTTGAAGTTCAGGTTGTGGATATTTAATTGCTCTTTGGAATTTTTTCTGAATTGGTGAGGTTAACCAGCAGACTTGAGATCTAAAAATTGATTCTTGGGACCCATTCAAAGAAATTCATTTATTCACAGAAATACATCAAGAGCATAGCTCCCATCGGTTTCAAGGTTTAGAAAAGAGTTTCTCGATGCCTTCTCCATTTTGCTGTAAATAGCAGTTTGTTCCTCCAGAGATTGTTGCAATTGTAGCTTTGATTGCTTATGGGGTATCCTTGAAGCAGATATTATCAGCAAGGCTGTCTCTTTTCCCTTATACTATATTGCCTGAACTTGTCTGTGGTTCCCTGGCAGTTGAAGTTACTGTGCCCTTTCTCCAGTGAAGTATTCCCCTTGAGTAGAGCTGACTACTGTCCATGTTGTATTCTAAACCATTCTTGCCATGCATGCACAGGGAAGTGATTTGTTATATTGTTAGCATGGCATTAGCTAAAACAGAACAAGCTCTGATACTGTGTGGGAGAATAAGGTTCTTTAATTCCTTGTGTATTGTAATCCTCCTTCATTTATATCCATACGTGGGTTCACAATCAAATATTCTGCAGAATAATACAAACCCCTCTATTCACATACACATTCTGAGCTTGCGTTCTCCCGATCAGTTATGTGATCAGTTGCATCATCACTTAAATAGTCAACAGTTACTAATATAAATTCTAAATAGTTGAGGCCCAGTGATGCTACATAGAGGCCCACCACCCAGTGTCTTGCAGAAATTGAGCTCAGGCAATATTAATCTTTGTTTTGGGAAAAATATGTCTCTCGAAGAATAATGAGGACTCTCCTAATGTGCTTTTATCTCTAAGTTCTCTTGCTAAAAGTTTGCCCTCAATTTGTACTTCAAATTTTGTAACATGCTTTTAGAGTCTGGTGAGGGAATAGGAGATAAAGATGTGTGAAACTGAAATTGCACATCTATATGAAGCAATTTGTGGAAAATATGTTTCCAACTTTAGCTATATTTGTCAGACTGCAGCTGTGTTTTGCAAAATTTGAGCAAGCATGGTGTAAGTAATCTCGTAATGAACCAAGATGACTCGACTTTTGTCAGTTTACATCTAAATACCTGCCGTAATTGACCTGAGTTTTATATTTAACTTGATAATTGTTACTCTTCGTTTGCAGGCTTCCACTGTACTATGAACTTAAAGTGGCATTTGTTATCTGGCTGCTATCCCCATACACTCGCGGTGCAAGTTTACTTTATAGAAAGTTCCTGCACCCTCTTCTCTCCTCACGTGAACGGGTAAGTATTTGAATTGCTCTCAAGTCTAATTCTTAATTGATCCACATTCTAACTACACCATGTGGGTGAAACAGTTTAAATTGTTAGTTTTTATCAGGACTGGTATTGATTTGGAGTACATGATGCACAAACTGAAGATGCATCAAAGTGCAATGGAAACATTAATTGCAGTTTTGTGAAATAAAACTTATTTGAGTCTTGTTTGCTTTTCACAGAATTACAGAATTATTACAATGTAGGTGGAGGCCACTCTGCCTGTCCTGTCATGTTTTGTGTTGTCTGGTTCTATCTTACCAGTCAGCTGTGCTCTTAGTAGCAACAAATATTTAACTGAAAATTTGCAATGGAAAACATTTTTAACTTCGAATTGATCTTTGCGAGCGTATCAATTGGCATAATTTGAAATACTGTGCATGAGAAAGAGTTTAGCTGTTCTGCAGTGAGAGGTGACTTAATGGAGTGGCTGTAGTCTGTTTTTGAGACTGTCCTCATGGAAGACAAATACAATGTTATACTTGTCAAATTTGGGGATGTAAGGTATGGAATGACTGGCTACAGATTAAGCAATTTCTCGGGCCCACAGCCAAATACATCTGAATGCACAAGTACGATTTATTTGGTTTCCATCCATTCTCCTAAGACCTCTTTAATGTTGTCAGATAGAGCTGGGAGATGGAATGAGCCTGTATATATTCACACATTACTGTTCTATTAAATAGAGAATAAGTATTGAAGGAGTACCACAATGTCAACTGTGGCTTTCCTCAGATGAAGTGTTAAATTTTAGACCTATTTTCCTCCCAAGTGACAAAATGTGACACCAACAAAAGTGGAGCATTTTCAATTTGTATCTCTTAGTCTATTGATGAGCTGATTACTTGGCTAATTGCTGTTTGGACTTGCCTGTTACAGATTGGTTACGTGAAGCTTTGGATTGTTCCTAATTGCAAAGCAAATTGAATAAATTCAAATTCTGCCTTGACTTAAATTTTTGTTGAAATGTTTTGTTTTGGTTTTGAAAACTTTCTCACAAAGCTATTAATCAATCATTATGTAAAAGACAGTGGAGTTTAATTTTTGAACTAATATTTACAGGAAATTGATGACTATATTAGTAAAACCAAAGATCGAAGCTACGACACTATGGTGAAGTTTGGAAAGCAAGGTCTAAACTTTGCTGCAACTGCTGCTGTGACTGCTGCAGTGAAGGCAAGTATTGTATCCTTGCTGAAAATTGCTGAAGTTGAAGATTTGTATAAAATCAAATTCACACAATATTTTAATATCTGAACATAACATAGTTCTGTACCCTCTTTGGAATTTATCCCATCCTGTTTTCAGGCTGAGTTAAGACCATCCTGTGTTTATCCTGTAAGGTTTACTTTTTAAAGTTCTGAGGTACGTGTGCAAGAAATGAAAGAGGGAACATTTTTACTTTTGCAATGTTAGTCTATCTTAAAGTATGCCTTTATTAAGCATCCAAATACTTGAATATACCAAAAGTTGATGCATATATTAAAAACATGGTTTATTTCCGTTGTATTTTAATTCTGCATCAACAGTTTTATCGATTTAACTTTGTTCTTGCCTAGCTTGTAGTTACCCTTCTGTCTTTTATTCTAACTGTGATATTGCTTTCTCTTGCCTGTACTCGCAAACTGTCTTCAGGATTGTTGCTCAGCTTTCTGCTGTTGTACTGGCCCATTCAAGTTGAGGTAATGAGACTATTGGCATAAGTTGTTTGACATGGATAATTGCTGCTGTACTTATTTTTCTAAGATATGGTTGAATGGCACTAATTACCTTTTTTAGCTTTAAATTTGGATGTGTGTCACTGTTGGGGAAAATTCCAATAATTGGAATTGTATTGCTGGCTTTTAAAGCTACAAGCAGCGTGTATTCCTCATCAGTAGCCTTGCAACTTCAATGTGTTTTGTCCTTTTGAATATTTCTATACAATCTTTGTGTTGTGGGATTCAAGCAGCTTTAAAAACTTTGAACTGTAAGTTGATCTGAAAATTAAAATGGACATATTGGGATGGGTTCTTCTATAATTAACATTGCAGGCAATTGGTTATGGAATGAAAATTAAACAAGTCTTTATACCAATTGAAGTTTCAGTTGGAAAAAGGTCATCTTCTAATTGCTACATTTGTTAACTTGTCAACATATCCTGACAGTAAAACAAAAGACAACTCCTTGCTGGTCCTTGTGGATCTCTGGTTTAGACTTCCATTCTTTGAGGAGTTTTGGTATTGGTTTAGACCCCTCAATTTTATGCAAAGCACAATTTATAGTTTCCCATTTATAACATGCTAAATTATTTCCAGCTCTTTCTTGTGCTCACTCTGGAGAATACAGTTCTGTCCAGTTGCTTAAATGTCATCATGTGATTGTGCTAGTTATAGTTAGCTTGTAATGATATGCAGTTTTTTTAATCTCTAAGTGTTGCTTTTAACAGTGTTTATGAAAAAACAGGATTTTGACAGTTGCGCATGTAAACTAGTTGCTTTCCTTTGGGAGTATTTTTTTCTTGTTTATCTTTTTCCTTGGTGTAGTAATGTCCATTGTCACCTGATTTTGATTATGTATTGATCTTTTTGTTTTTTAAACAAAGTAAGACTTTCCAATGTCATTTGTGATGTTAAAATTGCGCTGTAGTTTTAATTCTATATTGCTAGAAATCTGAAGTAGATTTCTGAGATGAGATGCCCTCTTATTAGGAGGGAAGGGGTAGGAATTCCTTCTCAATATATTTGTGGATCCCTGTTGTTGAAAGTGACCAATGTTTGAAGTACTTCGAAGTTATCCACTTGTTAGAATGAGCATCGTTCATGAGCGAGCTTGAGCATTGATCCAAGTGGCTACTTGACTATGGTGAGACTCATCTCAATCAGCACACTTTGACTGGTTACTGGATGGCAGTAGAGAGCCTTATATTTTTAATTGAAGTCTGACCATGATGGTCTCAATGTGTATAGCCCCAGCTGACATTACACATTCTAGATCTGAGATTAAACCTGACCTCTGACTTCATGCCACACCATTTTGTGCATGTATCCTTTAAGACAGAAGGAAGACTTTTTAAAATCTCTAACTATAGCACAGCAGTTGTTAAACATTGGATGTATTTGGTGAAAAATGAAGGTTTACAATCTCTAATTTTTGTTGTTCTACGTAGAGTCAAGGCGCAATCACAGAAAGACTGAGAAGTTTGAGTATGCACGATTTAACAGCGATACAAGGTGATGAGCCAGTAGGACACCGTGCCATCGATGATGCTGTTGATGCCATAAGGAAGGTGAAACGTTTGAAAGATGATGCTAGTAAGTAGTTTAACAAAAACATGACAACCACTTAAATGTAATTGTTGAAGTAGTGAGATATGTAGTGCAGCAGCATATAAACTTTGTGGAAAGTAAACTCTGAAACTGGACTGCAGTTGTCACATGGATGTATGTGCCCGAATTGTTTTGGAAAATAGGGAGTTTGGGGTAAAGAGAAGGGCACCTGGAGTTCACTACACCAGTCTGGCATTTTAGAATGTGATTCAGTATCATCATCTTTTAATCTGAGATCTGGGCTTCACTTGAAACTGAAGTGTTAGCCCACAGTCAAATATCTGAGCTATAATGATTATATTACAGAGCTAGTAATCCTGTGGTCAGGAGATTAGCATTCAAATCTTGCCATGGTAACTGGAATTTATTTCAAGAAAAATCTGGAATAAGAATCTACAATGAGTAATATTGACCATTGAACAGTTGGATGGCCATAAAAGCTTCATCTGCGTCTCCAGTATTATTGAGGGAAGGTCATCCTTGTATCATCTGCCTTTATGTGACTCCAAATGCACAGCAATGCAACTATCCCTTAACTGCTTTCTGATGTGGCTTACCAAGGAATTTAGTTATCAAGAAGGTAACTGACCACTGTCTCTTTGAGTTATTCATGGATGGACCATGAACTTTGGCTTACTAGTGATATCCTCATTTAATTTCAGTGATTTCCTGACCTGTGATGAGTTTGAGCAGTAAAATTCACTTGTAACTTTCATTAATTGTTTCCTGCTCCTGGAGACCACAAATCTGTAGAATGGCAATTAGTGTTTCATTGCAGTTGAGCATGCTCCAGAGGATTTGGCTAGGCAAGCATGAATTTTTAAACTTGATTCTCATCTTGATCCGAGGGAGGGAAGGCGGAATTGCTAGCTTTCCCAGCCTTGACATCTGGCAAATTTGGCAGTCTGCCAGACTTCAGTTGAAACATGTGATTACGGAAATGTGTATGTTTATCTTCAGTTTACAGATTTGCTTCAGCACTACTTTTTCACATTGGTAGAAATCTGAAACTTACTTTACCCCATGCACTCTGTCGCCAGCTCTTGCAAGGCTGTGCATACTAAGTATTTCAAGATGAATTGACAATCATGTTATTGATATTCATTGGTCTAAAGTGTTTCCCTATTTTGCTTACCAATTGGCAAGTGGCTTTTTGAAATTTGCAAACTATTGTTTGCATAAAATGACAAAATGTCACTTTGTACTAGGCTAAAAGAGGCCCACACTGTAAAAGTAGGAAATGCATCATGAAACCAGAGTAGTAAAGGGACAAATATATGGTGTTTCTAAATGAGAACTTTTTGTCTCGTTATAACGTGTACCCTGATCACTTGTTTTCTGAATGCTTCATTGTATATCTGTTGGATTAACAATAATTTCACTGCCATCACAATTTTTATCATTTTGGCCTAAATTCAGAATTGAGGGATTATGTGGAGTGTCCAGAGGCTAATTGAAAAGCAAAATAAGCACTGGATTTATGGTTTAGCACTGGTGCCAATGCTGTAGTGACTGAACTTGTGGAAATGCATCCTGAATGATCATGCACAGGTGAAACTTCCAGTTTTGCTAAGTTTTCTAAATCAAAATAAATTCAAAATAACCAAGTGAATTATAATTATTACTCAATAAAATGGCAAATATAACTGGTTGTGTGTGTTCAATATAACTAATTACATTGGGCACCATGTGCCAAACTCTCTACTTTGGTATCTCCTGCTCATCTGGCACTTGGTGCTGTTTGTAAAAGCATTTAAGGTCTCATGGTTACGTATTCATCGTTTCTGGAGAGAGGAACATATTTTAATTTCCTGCTGGTGGTGATGAAAATTGTATAATTGATGTTTAACTATATTTATATAGATGTGCACCATGGGTGTGTTGTGTGTTCTGATATATTTTGCCTGGGTGGACAGATTAGACTTTTAGATTAGATTAGATTAGACTAGACTTACAGTGTGGAAACAGGCCCTTCGGCCCAACAAGTCCACACCGACCCGCCGAAGCGAAACCCACCCATACCCCTACATTACCCCTTACCTAACACTACGGGCAATTTAGCATGGCCAATTCACCTGACCCGCACATCTTTGGACTGTGGGAGGAAACCGGAGCACCCGGAGGAAACCCACGCAGACACGGGGAGAACGTGCAAACTCCACACAGTCAGTCGCCTGAGTCGGGAATTGAACCCGGGTCTTCAGGCGCTGTGAGGCAGCAGTGCTAACCACTGTGCCACCGTGCCGCCCACAACTGCAAAATGTGTTTTTCCAATTCTAGACTAATCCTAGGTTCCAACTGTATGGGCCACTTAGTTGTTTTGAGAGTTGTGGTGTCTGGTTATTGAAGTGTTTGGTGCCCCCATGTGGAGAATAGGTCAACTGTAGAATGATTTTCCTTATTTGGGCATTGTTCCTGATGGAATTTAAACAGTGAAGTGAACTTCAATGCCTGCTTTGTCCATTGGCAGACACTCGACTTTCACATCCATAAGCTTGTGCAAGAGCATTTGCAGACTGTGGTTAGTAAATTGTCATTTCATTTCAGATGGTTTTAATTTTGATGATGATATGGATGGTAAGGGGCAGTCAGAGGAAGACCATGATGCTGCTCATTCAGATGATGAGATTGCCAAACAGAAATACCTCCGACGATCACAGAGCCTTAAACTGAAACAGCGAGGCTATCGTAAAGAGGTAAATTCTATTTGCCCTCTGCAGCTTTGCATCTTTCTCTTTTAACCTGTCACTCTCATTTTGATTTCTTACAATGTTCTGGGGCATATATTGAAGTGATTTTAATGTTTCAATTTATATCTAAATACAGTTTGAGCTAAAAGGACTACAGTTGAAATTTAGGTTCTGTTCAGTATTGAGTATGAATTTGAAAACTGATCAGATGTTTGCTTGCTTGTACAACATAGAACTTAATCCCATCAAAATCATGGATTTGTTCTGCTAAATCATTGATTTTTCCAAACTTGAAGGGTTTTGTTAGGAGCACTTCTTTGCAATTGCATAAATGTTGGTGACGAGGGGGCGTAGATTTCAGCTGAGTGAAAATTCATTGGTATTGAATCTGCTTCCAACTTATAAATTAAAAATACTTGGAGTGCAATTCCACCTTACAGAGCAAACGAACTTAGTAAGGCATTTTCTCTTTTGTTTACCCTGTAATATATTAGTACTGTGATTCAGCTGTTCAAAATTAAATAATTAACCCTTCTGTGCTGTTAGGAGAATAACTTCAAATGTATAATTTTATGACCAAAGTCCTTCATGCCTTTTGCTATTTGACTAAATCGCTGCACTCTCTCCGAGGAATGGTTTATACGTGAATGGGGAAATTGAAAATGAGAAGTGTGAATGGTTTGGAAAAATTCAACATGCCTGCTAATTATTAGTATGGACAATAGGCAAGTGTTGATGTGCATTTCACTTAAATAAAATTTGTTTAATTTTTTTTGTACAGACCAGGTATGGATCACTGAAACTGAGAACAAAGAAGAGACCCCAATGTAATTATATCACTACAGGATGAAATGACTATTTTGCTAAAGATTTCTACTGATTGTGACTTAACCTGAATATATGCAGTTTGATATGTTATAAATATTTCAATTTTTCAAAAAAAAACTGCAAATCCATGGTTCCTATGTTAGTCTTCTCTTGACTGATCCCACTGAGTTAACCCAGCAAATGACTGCCGCTTTCATTGTCAATGTGTCCTGTGATCAGTGGGCTTGAAAGTAATGAACATTACTGGTAGTTTTTTAAAAAAAAAAATTAACAGGAAATGTAATCATCATTGATCAACTTAACTTTTTGCCTGAAGTGTAATCCGTAACTATTGGAACAGAACGAAGAAGAATTGGACAACTGAGAAACCAAGACTGATTATTTTAAGGAGAAAATATGAAATACTTGAATCCTATAATACTTCCAGGTCTTAAAAATAACTTGAATTTGAGCTATCTTTAAAGCATCAAAGTCAACAAATATTCCAAATGCACTTTCTTCATAGAAGTGCACACCTGACTCCAACTTAAAATGTTTTCAGGAACGCTTGGTGACTTTCTAGGTTAATATTTGGAATGTTAGTATTGTAATATATGTGCATTTTACAAATAACACGCTTCCAAAGTTGTGTATTTTTGAAGCCAAAATGCGAAATTCTTGGTATTTTCAAATATAAGTGTATGGAACACTAATTGCATGTTTTTATAGTTTTGTAAAGTTTAATGGTGCCTTCACTTCAATAAGGTTGGGATATGTTTATGCTGTAAATCCTTTAATTTCCTTCATTTTTAAACATGAAATGTACCGATGTAATTTTTGAAGCAAGTACTTGGGGAAACTATCATGTGTGGCCTTGAATGTAAAGTATTCTCTGAATTCTACCATTCAGGTAAATGTTGACACTGTGTAGTAGATGACTATTTATTTACCATGCCCCCAAAATAGCTGAAGTTTTGGTTGTGTTCTGATGTGTAGAATGCAGCTGAGCTGCAACTGATATACCAATTAGTGCAAGACTTAGAGCTTATATTTTAATAAATCTACTGGTAGAACACATTTTTGCCTTTGACTGCTTATTGTGTGTATTTGATGGTCAGTGTTGTTCATCACTCCAAGTTTTGTCTTGAAATACCTAAAAGGAGACTTTGATTTATTTATTTGGTGATTTTTGCAACCACTGCATGCATCAAATATACTTGAGAGCCAGTGAAGCAAGTTCGAACTGTTGTAATGTTTGGACAGTTGATTTGCATACAGCTTTACAAACAGCAATTAGATAATGTCAGTGCTGTTTTGTGACACTTGACTGAAGGATAAATGCTGGCTAGTACATTGGAGATAACTGATCTGATCTTCAAATCATGGCTATCAGTCTCTGATACACCACTTGAGCACACTGATGGAAACTTGACTTCGAGCGTCGTCTGAGAGACAGTGCAGTATTGCCTCAGATATATATCTGATTAAGATTCACTGCATGCCACTGATTGGCCATCACTAACTTGTACTTACACTGACTTTTTAAAGAACACTATAATTTGATGTTGTGGTTCTGTTTGCCGAGCTGGGAATTTATGTTGCAAACGTTTCATCCCCTGTCTAGGTGACATCCTCAGTGCTTGGGAGCCTCCTGTGAAGCGCTTCTGTGATCTTTCCTCCGGCATTTATAGTGGTTTGTCTCTGCCACTTCCGGTTGTCAGTTCCAGCTGTCCGCTGCAGTGGCTGGTCTATTGGGTCCAGGTCGATGTGCATATTGATTGAATCTGTGGATGAGTGCCATGCCTCTAGGAATTCCCTGGCTGTTCTCTGTTTGCCTTGTCCTATAATAGTAGTGTTGTCCCAGTAGAATTCATGTTGCTTGTCACCTGCGTGTGTGGCTACTAAGGATAGCTGGTCATGTCGTTTTGTGACTAGTTTCATAGAATGGAGAAAAGCTGCAGAATGATTAGATTAGATTAGATTAGACTTTTTTTTTAGATTAGACTTACAGTGTGGAAACAGGCCCTTCGGCCCAACAAGTCCACACCGACCCGCCAAAGCGAAACCCACCCATACCCCTACATTACCCCTTACCTAACACTATGGGCAATTTAGCATGGCCAATTCACCTGACCCGCACATCTTTGGACTGTGGGAGGAAACCGGAGCACCCGGAGGAAACCCACGCAGACACGGGGAGAACGTGCAAACTCCACACAGTCAGTCGCCTGAGTCGGGAATTGAACCCGGGTCTTCAGGCGCTGTGAGGCAGCAGTGCTAACCACTGTGCCACCGTGCCGCCCACTAATGGTATGGTACAGCAGAATTCTGGGTATCCTGCATGAATCGCAAAGTATTAGTCTGCAGGTGGAACGAGTAATTCAGAAAAGATTGTGATGTCCAAACAGTGAAGCCTTGATCACTACAGTGCTTTGGTGAAACTATGCCTCAAGTACTGTATACAGATTAGGTCACCTTATTTGTTGGATATTCTTACGTTCAGAGCATGTTCACTGGTCTGGAGAAAGGTTGGGCAGCTGTGGCTTGTACTCATTGGAGTGCACAAGAAGAAGGTGGGCACTTTGAAACAACGATTCTGATTAACTTGACAGGATTGATGCCGAGAGGATGTTTTCCCTTTGAGGGTGCAATTGGAAGATAATTAGTCTCCCATTTAGAGACAGAAATGACATTAAGTCTCTGCGAGTTGTTAGTCTTTAGAATTGTGTTTCCCAGTTAGCATTAGAGGGTGGATCAGTGAATATATTCAAGATTAAGTTGGGCAGATTTTTAATTAGCAAGGGAATTGCGATGTAAGGAGAAGAGGTGGCAAGTTGTAGTTAAGGCTGCAATCAGATCAGCCATGATCTTAACAAATCATAAAGTAGGACTGAGGGGCCAAATAAAAAGTAAACAGAAAATCCAGTTCCCTTGATACCCTCCCTACCAAAGTTCCCAGGACAGGGGCAATAAGGGGTTAAACTACAGAAGAAAACATTCTCAGCTCTTCCAGAGAGTCCAAAAAATAAATAATAGTGAAGCAGCCCCCGCAGGGGCACTGTATTGAAATCAAACGCAAATGAAAACATGAAGTGGGAATCACAATGCAAGTCAGCTGTCTTGGCCAGCAAGGCTAAATCTCCTATAGTAATTCCCACCCCCCCCCCCCCCCCACCTACAAGTTGGCTGAGTTTTCTCCATTATGTGTTACAACTTTACTCAAATAACCCAAACATTTTTGGGAAGGGATGCTTTCACATTTGGACTGGGTATAATGGAGAGCTCATTGTTTTCCATTACCAATCCTTGTCCTGTACTTGATATCTGGTGTAACCTCACCCAGTGGTAATTTTTAACTTGATGTCTTTTGGCCCTATTCTTTCTTGCCAGTGGCCTTGAAAAAAACCCTTGTATTCGCAAGCAGCCATTTATACCAGAGTCCAGAAATGTTCTTCAAAACTGTACATTCACATTCTAGTCCTTTCAAATCTCTCCCTGTGTCCGGACTGAGACATGAGTATTTAAAAGCTTTTATTTATTCCAAGACCTGTATTAACTTCTGTTTCATGACACATATATTCACCTGGTTTTATTTTTACAATTGTTTCAAAGAGAGTTAAGCTTTCTCTTCTCGGAGTTGTTAGAATTGCCATGAAATCAGCCAGGTTAAATGTTGAACAACAGAAAGTATATGATAGTGTGGTGATAACTGCCATGTAACACTAATTTGTTGCAGTTGTTGTGAGTATGTTCACCGAGCTGGGAAGTTGGATTGCAGAAATTTCACCCCCCATCGAGGTGACGTCCTTAGTGCTGTGGAGCCTCCTGTGAAGTGCTGCAGGACTGTGTCTTCTGGGATTTATTTGGTTTTGTTCCTGCTGCTTCCGGTTGCTGGTTCTGGTTATTTGTTTCAGTATATTGGGTCACGGTTGCTGTGTTTGTTGGTGGAGTTCATGGATGAGTGCCATGCTTCTAGAAATTCTCGAGGTATTCTCTGTTTGGCTTTGCCACAAACGAATATCCTCACAACTTCATCCGCAGATGCCCAGCAGGCAGACAATGTGACTAGGATGTGCAACGACCCAACACGCTAACCACGCTACCTTATATAAAAAAAAGTCTCTGAACTGACAGCCAGACTTCTCCGACCACTTGGCTTCATGACAGCCCATAAACCGACAGCCATGCTCAGACAACAACTCGCCACCACAAATTCGACTGGTATAACAATAATAATGGGACAAGCCAAACAGAGGACAGCTAGAGAATTTCCAGAAGCATAGCACTCCTCCATGGACTCCATCAATAAACCCATTGACCTGGATTCAATATTGCGACCACTGCAATGAGGAACTGAACCGGAATCGGCAGGAATGAAACCAAGTAAATTCCAACCAACGCAGTACATCAGCGCTTCACAGGAGGCTCCACAGTGCTGGGGATGTCACCTAGACAGGGAACGAAATGTCTGCAAACCAACTTCCCAGCTTGGTGAACATACCCATTACCACGGCAACCGACACCTGAGCTACACCTCTTTACACAAACCTTGAACTATAATTGTAACTATGCATTGTTCAGAATGACATCAAAAGCAGGTCAGTTTTCATTTGTTTTTTGATGTCATATCTCAAAATACTGCATAGCAAACAGCAAATGGGACTAATTAAGTTAGTCGATGTAGACGAATTGGACCGAAGGGTCTGTTTCTATGCTGTACATATCTATGATTCTCAGCAGCTGACAGGAAGGATTCAGAATGGCTGACCATTCAGCAGCTTTGCAACCCAAAGGGAATGAATGAAGTATGCTTTTGGGACAGAATTCTTAACAGCAGTAGCTGTGTGCAAAAAGGAAATTTCCAATGATTTGAAGGAAGAATTGACTGGGAACCTGGAACTGTAGGAGCATTGTTTAAATTGGAAAGGCAGCTGGTACAATTGTGGTCTCAGAGGACAACATACAACAATGTAATTATCCAGGTGATAAAGGTATGGATTGCAGTATGGGAACAGGAAGTGAAGAGTACAAACTATTCTGTGAAAATAAGAGCCGAATCCATCAGAATAGCAAGGTTATGCTTTGAGTGGGTGGTTGGGAGACAGTTGGAAATGAAATCAGAGGCACTTTGGTGCTGACATAAACTAAAAAGTATGGCTTAAATTTTTGCTGAATTGCAAACATAGGAACTTTGGCTGATGCAGGACTTAATGTAAGACAGATTGATAGGATATGATGGCCAATGGTGTCAGATGTAAAATGTAGCAGTCAGTTTAAAGCTAACATTGTACTTAGAGTCATAGAAATGCACAGCATGGAAACAGACCTTTAGTCCAACTCATCCATGATGACCAGATATCCTAAGCTAATCTAGTCCCATTTGCCAGCACTTGGCCCATATTCCTGTAAACCCTTCCTATTCATATACCCATCCAGGTGCTTTTGAAACATTGTAATTATACCAGGCTCTACCACTTCCTCGGCAGCTCATTCCATACACTCACCACCCTCTGCATGAAAAAGTTGTTCCTTATGTCCCTTTTAAATTTCGGGTGTAGGTTTGCTCGCTGAGCTGTAGGTTTGATATCCAGACGTTTCATTACCTGGCTAGGTAACATCATCAGTGGCGCCCTCCAAGTGAAGCGAAGCTGTTGTCTCCTGCTTTCTATTTATATATTTGTCCTGATGTCAGTTCCTGTTCGTTTTCTGAGGGGTTGATAGATGGCATCTAGATCTATCCCACCAACCCATGGACAAAACCAACGTCATCTACAAAATTCCATGCAAGGACTGCCACAAACACTACGTAGGACAAACAGGAAGAAAGTTAGCCACCAGGATACATGAACACCAGCTAGCCACAAAAAGACACGACCCCCTCTCCCTCATAGCCCTACACACCGATTGAAAAAAAGCACCATTTCAACTGGGACAACACATCTATCCTGGGACAGGCTAAGCAAAGACATGCCAGAGAACTCCTAGAGGCATAACACTCCAACCACAACGTCATAAACAAACACATAGATCTAGATGCCATCTATCAACCCCTCAGAAAATGAACAGGAAATGACATCATTACAAACCCCAGGAACCCCATCCAGGACAAACCTATAAATGGAAAGCAGGAGACAACAGCTTTGCTTCACTTGGAGGTCACCACTGATGATGTTACCTAGCCAGGTAATGAAATGTCTGGATATCAAAACTACAGATCAGCGAGCAAACCTACACCCTAAACCTCAACCTGAGCTACAAACCTTGCAAAAAAAGTCCCTTTTAAATCTTTGCCCTCTCACTTTAATCCTTGCAATGGTCATAGTAAAAACTACCATTCAGATGAAAAGTCAGGTAAATAGAGCAGCAGAACCAAAAATAAAACCTTACATTTATGTGCTACCGTATGTGACTGCAGAATTTTGCAAAGTACTTTGCATCTAAAATGTGTTTTGACATGTCTCAGTTGTTATTTGGATGAAAAAGATTCACATACAGTTAACGTGCAAATAAACAGGGTTACATAATGGCCAATATCATGAGAGAACTGTCCTACTCTTAAGTAGATTCATGGGATCTATTGCACACTGAGGGGGGAAGATCATTGCAGTTAACTGTCTCACCTCAACACCTCCAACAATGTCGTGTTCCCTCAGTATTTCCTGGAGTGTTGGACTAGACTATGCATTCCAGTCTGTGGAGTGTTAATTTAACCCACAGTCAAGAAGTTTGATTACAGATTTGAAGTTAACAATAAAGGTGAGTATGTGATATTGAGCAGTAAATTTGATTGTGTGCTCATCTGTGTGTCCAATGCCAGTGAATTCAGGAGAATGACTGAAATTTACAGAGGGGAATAAATAGGTGCGGAGACTGGTGAAAATTAGAAATAATGTTCTGCAGAAGCACTGCTGTCATTCAAATTTTTCAAATGCTAAATTAGTAAGTGGTGAGGTGATGACTGAAACAGAAGATAGCTGCAGAATTGAAAGTGTAATTGGGTGGGCTAGCTCGTAACATAAAAGCAGACTGCATGAATTTCTTTTGATGTATGAAAGATAGAGAGGCAATGATGGACAATGAATTGCTGGACAATGAAGCTGCAGAAGTAATGGGGAGCAAACAAATGGCAGTTGAACTGAGTAGGTACTTGGCATCAGTTTTCACAGAGAAAGACACCATTGAGTCATACAGCTGAGAAACAGACCCTTAGGTCCAACACATCTATGCTGACCAGCAGCATACCAGAACTTTGTGTGTCAGGGGCAGATGTCAATGCAGTGGCCGTCACTATGGACAAGTGCTAGGAAGTCAAAAGATCTGAAGATGGATAAATCATCTGGACCAGATGAACTACACTCAAGGGCTCTGAAGGAGGTAGCTGAGGAATTGATAGTGATCTTTCAAGAATCAATAGAGTTGGGGAGGGTACCAGAGGAATGAAAAATGGCTGAAGGATCTTTAGAATTTGTGCTATACATTAATTCTGAGCCTTTTGCTGGACAAAGCTGCCTCATTTAAGTTCATAGAATTAGAGGGCAGCAGGTGGTGTCTGACAGGACAGCGGCTTTTGTCGATCAGAACAATCTTTAACTAGCAAAGTGATTTTTCATTGAAATACTTTGTGAAATCTGATGAAGCTGCTATCATTAGAGCTTCTAGCTATTTGCCATCTGAAATCTGATCTGAAGATGGGGTCGGTGTTCTGCAGCTCCTTGCTATTTGAAATTAGAATTTAAATGGCTGACTGAAGTCCAACAATTCTGACTTCTAAATTTGATTGTTGACTGACGGGTGTTATTACTCCTCATTTTTTTCTATTAAAAACATAAAAATCTCTCTGCAGAACTGACCTACCTTGATTGGGGATGAAGGGGATATATCTGAACATTTATTTAACATCAGGGTCACCATATCTCAGGGAAGAGAATGAGAGCAGTCTTTCATGGTCACCTCAGCCAGTGAGGAATTGACCCAATATTTTTGGTATCATATAGCACTGCAAACCAGAGATCCAGCAAACTGAGCCAAACCACCCCAGTGAGGCCGAAGGGTCTGTTTCCGTGCTGTACATCTCAATTACTCAATGTTCCTGGTGCAGCGCCTCTTCATGAACAAGATCTCCCGGGGTCTGCGTGTGATACCGGGAGCGGCCTGCAGGGCGGCGCAGTCGCGGTGTCTGGGTGTGATACCGAGAACTGCCTGTAGGGCGGCGCAGTCGCGGTGTCTGGGTGTGATACCGAGAACTGCCTGTAGGGCGGCGCAGAAGCGGTACTGGGTGTGATACCAGGAATTGCCTGTAGGGCGGCGCATTCGCGGCGCTGTCGTGGGGTCTGGGTGTGATACTGGGAGCGGCCTGTTGGGCGGCGCTGTCGCGGGGTCTGGGTGTGATACTGGGAGCGGCCTGTTGGGCGGCGCTGTCGCGGGGTCTGGGTGTGATACTGGGAGCGGCCTGTTGGGCGGCGCTGTCGCGGGGTCTGGGTGTGATACTGGGAGCGGCCTGTGTTACCGGGTGCGGCCTGTAGGGCGGCGCTATCACGCGGCCTTCCGCCGCCGGGATGGATGTAGATGGCGCGCTGGTGTCGGTCGGTGAGTTCGGGCGATACCAGAAACAACTGACAGTGACTTTTGTCCTTCTACAGGTGGGTGAGGGCCCAGGGCCCAGGGCCTGTGGGCCGGGTGCAGGGTGCAGGGAGCTTTGAACATTCTGTCGCTCGAGCGGGGACTTCGTTAAAACAAAAGCAGCTCCTGGGAATTCAAACTGTGCATCACTTCCCCTCCCCCCTCCCCCTCCCACCCCCCCTCCACCTCTCCCCCACCTCTCCCCCACCCCCCTCCACCTCTTACCCATCCCCAACCCTCCCCCACCCCCCTCCACCTCCCCCACCCCCCTCCACCTCTTACCCATCCCCAACCCTCCCCCACCCCCCTCCACCTCCCCCACCCCCCCTCCACCTCCCCCACCCCCCCTCCACCTCCCCCACCCCCCCCCCACCTCCCCCTCCATCTTCACCCCTCCCATCATCACCCTCCCCATCATCACTCCTCCCCCCACCCCATCATCACCCCTCCCCCCACCCCCATCATCACCCCTCCCCCCACCCCCATCATCACCCCTCCCCCCATCATCGCCCCTCCCCCCATCATCACCCCATCACCCCTCCCGCCTCCCCAGCATCATCCCTCCCGCTCCCCAGCATCACCCCTCCCGCCTCCCCAGCATCATCCCTCCCCCCCTCCATCATCATCCCTCCCCCCCTCCATCATCATCCCTCCCCCCCTCCATCATCACCCCTCCCCCCCTCCATCATCACCCCTCCCCCCCTCCATCATCACCCCTCCCCCCCTCCATCATCACCCCTCCCCCCCTCCATCATCACCCCTCCCCCCTCCATCATCACCCCTCCCCCCCTCCATCATCACCCCTCCCCCCCTCCATCATCACCCCTCCCCCCCTCCATCATCACCCCTCCCCCCCTCCATCATCACCCCTCCCCCCCTCCATCATCACCCCTCCCCCCTCCATCATCACCCCTCCATCATCACCCCTCCATCATCACCCCTCCCCCCCTCCATCATCACCCCTCCCCCCCTCCATCATCACCCCTCCCCCCCTCCATCATCACCCCTCCCCCCCTCCATCATCACCCCTCCCCCCTCCATCATCACCCCTCCCCCCCTCCATCATCACCCCTCCCCCCTCCATCATCACCCCTCCCCCCCTCAATCATCACCCCTCCCCGCCTCCATCATCACCCCTCCCCGCCTCCATCACCATCCCTTCCCTCTCCATCATCATCCCTTCCCTCTCCATCATCACCTCTCACCCTCACCCTCCCTTACCCCCTCTCCCCCACACCCCATACCCCTCTCCCCCCCCATACCCCTCTCCCACCCGTACCCCTCTCTATGACTCTCAAAAGTGTGTGGTTCAAATTATTTCTTTGGAAACACTGGTCATGAGGATAGGAGTGGTGGTTGGTGCGTGGCACCTCTCTGCGTGGCAATTTACTCTTAGTCCCCTGTAAATTGTTCTGTGTTTTTAATTAAGCCAATGACACTTGGAAAATGAGCCTGTGTGCACTTCCATCTCTAACAATAGTGTAATGTATTTTGATATTCAGAGCACACTGGGGCGACAGTCACAAATTTAATGTGTCCCTTATAAACAGTTTGGTTAAAAAATGAGTTACTGCATTTCCACACTTTGGCTGCCCATTGTATATGTTTTGAGAAGTTAGGCTTCGAGATGAAATTGATCATAGTCTCTTGCAGTTGTCATTTTGAAGAACCTTTAATGGGGAGCTCCAGATTTGCAGACACATCAAATCATTTCCTGCTACATTTGTAGCTTATCTGTCTGTCTGTGGGTGTAGTACAATGAAAGAAGTGTGTTGTGTAATCAAATCAGCTGTATTCAAACACTTAATCTCCAAATGTAGCGGGACGGGACAGTTAACTAACTTGGCTGTTCACTCTACACCTTATAAAAACAAAGCAAACATGTTCTTAGAACATAAAAGCAAAGTACTGTGGAGGCTTGAAATCTGAAATAAAGCAGGAAGTCCTGCAAAAATTCTGCAGTCTGGCAGCATCTGTAGACAGACAAGTTGAAGTTTTAAAGAAGTTGCATTGGGCTCTCCATATAACTGCAATTAGTCATACAGAAGCACTAATTCTTCTGAATGATACTGGGGACTCAGATACGTAAATGATGAGTACAGGTTGTCTATTCTTAACTTATTCCCTGGGATACGGCAGGTTGAGGAGTGATCTGGACAAAGTGTTTAAGTATTAAAAGGATTCAGTTGGTTTGGTCAAGAGTAAATATTTATCCTTGGGGGATAAATGGGGCACAGTGGGATTTGATCTAAAATGAGAGCTGGACTATTTGGGAGTGAAATCATGGTGAAATATTCACATCCAGGTCACAGCAATCTAAAATTGTCTTTTCCCCAGAAAGTTATGAACCGTTGAAACTATCTAGACTGAGATTGATTGCTTTTATTCAGAACCTGGTATCACTAGATGTGAAGCCAAGCTGAGATGATGGATTTAATGTACACAACAAACATGATCTAATTATACATTGGAGCAGAGCTGAATGAAGGACTCCTGTTTTGAAATTTCCCAAATTCCATGGCACTAGAGAAAAAAGCCTGTTTAGTCTGATGGGAGTGTTGAAGGAGCTTATTGAACTGCATGCTATTGGGTTATGTTATAGAAAGGGAACCCCAGAAAGTTGGCTCAAGGTGACTGAAGGGATACAGGATGCAAAAGAGGCTGGAGGTGGAATGTACGCATGGAGAAGGTCACAAAGCCAGCATGCAATGAAGTTGTAAAGAATGTATGCTGGCATGTGGAGTGCTGAGTGGCCTTCTGTGGTATTGCAATATGAAGTTCAGAGGTAGGTCAGCAAGGGTGAGAATAGTGGTACTTGATGTGGATAATTTCTCAAAGTTTTCAGCACCAGTGGAAGTGTATAGTGTTGTCGAGGTGGATGGAAACTGTCTTTGGATGAGGTATGGAGTGCAGATATGGATCCATTGTCTGATTTGTCGGTACGAGAGGCTTGAGAGGAAATGTAATCGGGGACAAGGAAATAGCTTTGAATGCTAACGTTGCAGTTGGTGGAATTTCTCTGGCACTCCTTCAGCCAGGGGAGTGACTGTGGGACTGAGAGAGGACAAGTAGATGTCTTCACAGTACTGTGCCAACTGACGTGTCACTGAGGGGCAGCATAAATGAGAAACATAGCTGTGAATGAAGACTATCAGATCACCACCCAGTCTGAACCAGTCAGCGATGTGGGAGACATCGAGATCTGGTCGAGTTCAGCGTCGACTGCAAGGGCAGTCAATCATGGCCATAATGAAAAGAATAAATAAATAAATGTATAATGAAAGGCACCATGAATTAAATTGCACTGTAACATGATAGTGTTTTTGACAGTGAACATTTCTTGTTAGAAAGCAAAGGCCAGTGGGACGGAAATCAAAAGGTTGAAAAAGTTTCAGGTGACATAGTGGATAACTGACATATCCATACCTGAGGGTACGAGGTAGTTGTTAGGTTTGAATGTGAAGGGATGTGCAGCAAAGGCAGGGCAACGGAGTTCAGCTCCACATCAATCATGGTGTAACTGAATGCTGCAGCTGACCAAATGGCTCTCATGGCCTTGATTCACATTAAAACTGAAAAGTTGTGGAATATTTAAAAATGGAAATGAGCAGCAAAAGAAAATTGCTTGTAAATTAACGGAGCAGATACAGCTGTGACAACCAATCTAAGGGCTGGACTCTCGAGCCACACTGTACCATCTGATAAATAGCAGTGTTTCTTAACGTAGGAATACGTAGTCATGCAGATGTACAGCACGGAAACAGACCCTTCGGTCCAACTTGTCCAGGCTGACCAGGTATCCTAACCTAATCTAGTCCCATTTATCAGAACTTGGCCCATATCCCTTCATATTCATATACCCATCCAGGTACCTTTTAAATGTTGTCATTGTACCAGCCTCCACCACTTCCTCTGGCAGCTCATTCCATACACGCACCACCCTCTGTGTGGAAAAAGTTGCCCCTTAGGTCTCTTCGAAATCTTTCTCTTGTCACCCTAAACCTATGTCCTCTAGTTCTGGACTCCCCCACCCCAGGGAAAAGACTTTGTCTCTTTACCTTATCCATGCCCCTCATGATTTTATAAATCTCTATAAGGCCACCCTTCGGCCTCGATGCTGCCTCACAACACCATGGACCCAGCTTCAATTCCAGCCTCAGGCGACTCTCTGTATGGAGTTTGCACATTCTTCCCGTGTCTACATGGGTTTCCTCCCACAGCCCAAAGATGTGCAGGTTAAGTGAATTGGCTATGCTAAATTACCCATATTGTCCAGGGATGTGTAGGTTAGATAGATTAGCCATGGGAAATGCAGGGATAGAGTAAGAGAGTAGGTCTGTGCCGATCCGATGGACTGAGTGGCCTGCTTCCACATTGTAGCAATTCTCTGACTCTATGAACTGCAGCTACTGCAACAGTCCCACACAGTCCCTGGGGTGTCTTCACCTGTTGATTGGACAGGACCTGATAACCCAGCTGGAGCCTGTGCCATTGGTACTCCACAATCTGCAGCTTGGCCAAGGTACAGACCTCTGGCTGCACCATCTGTCACAGAAGCCAGGATGTTACCTCTGAGCAAAACCATTCCAAGACCATGTTTCTCCTCCCACTCCTGCTGCTTGGGCATTTTGGCTTGATCTCAGCCACACAGGGTGTGGTTCATGTGTTTGTCAAAAGCCTTTAAAGTTTCAGTGAAGATGTGCCCATCCTGAAGGATAATCTTCACTTTCACATGGGAGTGAGGGGCACTACAGTAATATATTACCATTTAGCTCATTGAGCAGTGATTGGTGATAAATATGAGACCTCGTGGACTGTCATGGTTTTGTTCCTAGGTAATCAATTTGCCTCATAAAACCTTGAACTTTGAATTGGAAGCATTTGAATGCGTTCGGTGCCTCACTTCCTGTTCAGATATACCTGTATATATAGAAATCTGTGAACATAGAGTATCTTTAGAGAGATTTTGCTTATATTGATATTTTCATTAATATTCGCTTTCAGTTCTCTTAGACCATTAGAGCTGATTCTTGTGTGCAGTTATGCAATTGCACTGTCCAAAGAAATCTATTTGAAGCAGTAAGTAGTTTTGATCTGGAATGTGCAGTCTGGTCCATTCCCGGTCCAGTCCAGTTTAATCTCTCAGGCTGACTGGGCGAGTGTTCCCCGTCCAATTTACCCCCTCTCACTGACTGGGCGAGTGTTCCCTGTCCAGTTTACCCCCTCTCACTGACTGGGCGAGTGTTCCCTGTCCAGTTTACCCCCTCTCACTGACTGGGCGTGTGTTCCCCATTGAGTTTACCCCCTCTCACTGACTGGGACGGTGTTCCCCGTCCAGTTTACCCCCTCTCACTGACTGGGACGGTGTTCCCTGTCCAGTTTACCCCTCTCACTGACTGGGACGATGTTCCCTGTCCAGTTTACCCCCTCTCACTGACTGGGACGATGTTCCCTGTCCAGTTTACCCTCTCTCACTGACTGGGACGGTGTTCCCTGTGCAGTTTACCCCCTCTCACTGACTGGGACGGTGTTCCCTGTCCAGTTTACCCCTCTCACTGACTGGGACGGTGTTCCCTGTCCAGTTTACCCCTCTCACTGACTGGGACAGTGTTCCCCGTCCAGTTTAGCCCCTCTCACTGACTGGGACGGTGTTCCCCGTCCAGTTTACCCCCTCTCTCTGACTGGGACAGTGTTCCCCGTCCAGTTTACCCCCTCTCACTGAGCAAGTGTTCCCCATCCAGTTTACCCCCTCTCACTGAATGAGCAAGTATTCCCTGTCCAGTTTACCCCCTCTCACTGCCTGGGACGGTGTTCCCTGTCCAGTTTACCCCCCCCCTCTCTGACTGGGTGAGTGTTCCCTGTCCAGTTTATCCCCTCTCACTGCCTGGGACAGTGTTCCCTGTCCAGTTTACCCTCTCTCACTGCCTGGGACGGTGTTCCCTGTCCAGTTTACCCCCTCTCACTGCCTGGGACGGTGTTCCCTGTCCAGTTTACCCCACTCACTGGGGTGATCTTGCTGAACAGCACAGTGGGTTTGAGGAGCTGACATCTCATCTCCTGATTCAGAACGCCTTTTGATTAAAAACCCAGACTAAGAGCCCAAGAGTCCTGGGTCATGCTTGGAAGCTGTTGTATTGTTGAGAAATTTGTAAGAGGGAGGGTGTGGGTATAAAATCTCACTTTAGCTGGTACCCACTTGAACCTATGCCCCGTTTCGGACATTAATTTGTAATGTCTTAATCGAGCAGGTGACTGGCTGGAATGTGGCCTTGAGCTTGGAGATGTAGGAATTATAAGCTTGTCACAGCTGTTGAGGTGTTTCTTCTGGTAAAAGTTGGAAAGATTTTTGGATCTGCTGCTTTTGTTTGCAATGTGCTCCACATTGAAAAGCTTGTGCCACGTTGACACGGAGGATTGGACAGCTGGCTTTTTGTTGCTGCCAAATTTGAATTAGTGGTTCCTAGACAAGCTGGAGTGAATAATGGGAGGAGAGGCTTTTTCTGGGAACCTGACTGAAAATTCCGAAAAGCTGTTTCAAGTGTTTAATGAGGTAGAAGGAATAGCCAGGGAGGAATGTTGCGTTCTGGCTCCGATTTCTCCCTCCTGATAAACAGAGTATCTGGTCATAATATAATTGCTGTTTGAGGGAGTTTTCTGTGTTCGTATTGACTACTATATCTCCTATTCAACTGCACTAGGGAGCTAGGACAAACACAGTTGTTTTTTGTGGTTTGCTGCCCATGCTACTTGCTAGTGAGGTGAGGAATAGGGAGAGAAAGGAGTTGAACACGTGGCTACAGGGATGGTGCAGGAGGGAGAGTTTCGGGTTTTTGAATAATTGGAGCTCTTTCTGGGGTAGGTGGGATCTCTACAAGCAGGATGGTCTTCATCTAAACCAGAGGGGTACCAATATCCTCGGTGGGGGGGGGGGAAATTCGCTAAAGCTATTAAGGTGGATTTAAACTTATATAGCAGGGGGATGGGAACCAAAATTGTCGGAGAAAGTGAGGACTGCAGATGCTGGAGATCAGAGCTGAAAATGTGTTGCTGGAAAAGCGCAGCAGGTCAGGCAGCATCCAAAGAGCAGGAGAGTCGACGTTTCGGGCATGAGCCCTTCTTCAGGAATGAGGAAAGTATGCCAAGCAGGCTAAGATAAAAGGTAGGGAGGAGGGACTTGGGGGAGGGGCGATGGAAATGTGATAGGTGGAAGGAGGTCAAGGTGAGGGTGATAGGCCGGAGTGGGGTGGGGGCGGAGAGGTCAGGAAGAAGATTGCAGTTTAGGAAGGTGGTGCTGAGTTCGAGGATTGGGACTGAGACAAGGTGGGGGGAGGGGAAATGAGGACCAAATTGTAGGACAGGTGCAGAAGAGAATGAGAATAGGGAGTTCCAAAATCAAATATCTGACACTGGCAAGTGAGAACCTGGTTTGAAGTGTGCGTACTTCAACACGAGGAGTATCCGAAATAAAGTGTGTGAACTGCCAGCATGGATTGGTACCTGGGACTTTGATGTTGTGGCCATAATGGAGACATGGATAGAGCAGGTTCCAGGATTCAGATGTTTCAGTAAGAACAGAGAAGATGGTAAAAGAGGGGGAGGTGTGGCATTGTTGATCACGGACAATATTACAGTTGTAGAAAGGATGTTTGGGGACTCATTAACTGAGGCAGTACGGGCTGAGGTTAGAAACAGGAAAGGAGAAGTCACCATGCTGGGAGTTTTCTATAGGCCTCCAAATAGTCCCAGAGATGTAGAGGAAAGGATAGCAAAGATGATTCTCGATAGGAGTGAGAGAGGCAGGGTAGTTGTCATGGGGGACTTCAACTTTCCAAATATTGACTGGGATCACTCTAGATGGATCAGTTTTTGTCCAGTGTATGCAGGAGGGCTTCCTGACACAGTATGTAGACAGGCCTACAAGGGGCGAAGCCACTTTAGATTTAGTACTGGGTAACAAGCTTGGCCAGGTGTTAGATTTGGAAGTAGGTGAGCACTTTGGAGACAGCGATCACAATTCTGTCAGGTTTACTTTAGTGATGGGAAGGGATAGGTGTACTCCACCGAGCAAGAGTTACAGCTGGGGGAAGGGAAATTACGATGCAATTAGGAAAGATTTAGGAAGCATAGAATGGGGAAGGAAACTGCAGGTGATGAGCACATTAAGAATGTGGAGCTTATTCAAGGAAAAATTCCTGTGTCCCCTAGATAAGTATGTACCTGCAGGCAGGGAGCAAGATATAGAATGCGTGAGCTGTAGTTGACTAAGGAAGTGGAATCGCGCTGAAAATGTGTTGGTGGAAAAGCGCAGCAGGTCAGGCAGCATCCAAGGAGCAGGAGAATCGGCATTTCGGGCTTGAGCCCTTCTTCAGGAAGCTATCCTTAAGGAAGTGGAATCCCTGGTCAAGAAAAAGAAGAAGGCTTATGTTAGGACAAAATGTGAAAACCCAGGGTGCTTGAGGGTTACAAGGAAGTCAGGAAAGATCTAAAAAGATAGCTCAGAAGAGCCAGGAGGAAACATGAGAAGTTGTTGGCAGATAGGATCAGGGTTAACCCTAAGGATTTCCATAGGTATGTCAGGAATAAAAGAATGACGAGAGTTAAATTAGGGCCAATCAAAGATAATCGTGGGAAGTTGTGTGTGGAGTCAGAGGAGATAGGGGAAGCACTAAATAAATATTTTTCGACAGTGTTCACCATAGAAAATGAAAATGTTGGCGAGGAAGATACAGAGATACTTGCATCTAGACTAGAAGAGATTGAGGTTCACAAGGAAGAGGTATTAGAAATATTGCAGAGTGTGGAAATAGACAAGTCCCCTGGGCCGGATGGGATCTATCCTAGGATCCTCTGGGAAGCAAGGAAAGAGATTGCCGAGCCTTTGGCATTGATCTTCAAATCGTTGTCTACAGGAATAGTGCCTGAGGACTGGAGGATAGCAAATGTGGTTCCCTTGTTCAAAAAGGGTAGTAGAGACAACCCTGGTAATTACAGACCAGTGAGTCTCACTTCAGTTGTTGGTAAAGTGTTGGAAAAGGTTCTAAGAGGTAGGATTTATAACCATCTAGAAAAGAATAATCTGATCAGGAACAGTCAGCATGGTTTTGTGAAGGATAGGTCGTGCCTAACGAATCTTATTGAGTTTTTTGACTAAGTGACCAAACAGGTAGATGAGAGTAAACGGGTTGATGTGGTGTATATGGATTTCAGCAAGGTGTTCGATAAGGTTCCCCACAGTAGGCTATTATACAAAATGCAGAGGAATGGGATTGTGGGAGACATAGCAGTTTGGATCAGTAATTGGCTTGCTGAAAGAAAACAGAGGGTTGTAGTTGATGGAACATGTTCATCTTGGTGTCCAGTTACTAGCGGCGTCCCGCAAGGGTCGGTGTTGGGTCCACTGCTGTTCGTCATTTTTATAAATGACCTGGATGAGGGCTTAGAAGAGTGGGTTAGTAAAGTAGCAGATGACACTAAGGTCAGTGGAGTTGTGGATAGTGACGAAGAATGTAGTAGGTTGCAGAGAGACATAGATAGGATGCAGAGCTGGGCTGAGAGGTGGCAAATGGAGTTTAATGTGGACAAGTGTGAGGTGGTACACTTTGGACGGAGTAATCGGAATGCAAAGTACTAGGCTAATGTTAAGATTCTTGGGATGCAGATGAGCAGAGAGATCTTGGTGTCCATGTACACAGATTCCTGAAAGTTGCCACCCAGATTGACAGGGTTGTTAAGAAGGCATACAGTGTTTTGTCCTTTATTAATAGAGGGATTGAGTTCTGGAACCAGGGGGCTATCCTGCAGCTGTACAAAGCTCTGGTCCGGCCACACTTGGAGTATTGTGTACAGTTCTGGTCACCGTATTATAAGAAGGATGTGGAAGCTTTGGAAAGGGTGCAGAGGAGATTTACTAGGATGTTGCCTGGTATGGAAGGAATATCTTACGAGGAAAGGCTAAGGGCCTTGAGGCTGTTCTCGTTAGAGAGAAGGAGGTTTGAGAGGTGACTTAATAGAGACATACAAGATAATCAGAGGGTTAGATGGGGTGGATAGGGAGAGCCTTTTTCCAAGTATGGGGATGGCAAACACGAGGGGACACAACTTTAAAGTGAGGTGAGGTAGGTATAAGACAGATGTCAGAGGTAGTTTTTTTACTCAGAAAGTAGTAAGGATATGGAATGCTTTGCCTGCAATGGTAGTAGATTTGCCAAATTTAAGTGCATTTAAGTTGTCATTGGATAGGCGTATAGATGTACATGGAATAGTGTAGATTAGATGGGCTTCAGATTAGTATGACGGCGATACAACATTGAGGGCCGAAGGGCCTGTACTGTGCTGTAATGTTCTGTGTTCTATGCACTGCAAAATTACTTTATTGCTGTGAAATGCTTTAAGAGATCTGAAAGATATGAAAGGTACAGTATACAGGTGAATGCAAGTTCCTAATTGACTGGTGCTGGTCAGATAGGTTAGTGCTGGGCACAGAGCTATGGGAGGATCCTGTAAAAGAGTCATATGGCACAGAAGCAGACCCTTCCGTTCAACTCGGCCGCGCTGACCAAGTATCCCCAAACGAAGCTGGTCCCACCTGCCTGTGTTTGGCCCATATCCCTCTAAACCTTTCCGATTCATGTACCTGTCCAAATGTCTTTTAAACATACCTGCATCCACCACTTTCTCTGGCAGTTCTTTCCAGATGGTTGTCATAGAGTTGTCAGAAAAGGCTGAAGCATTCAGAGCAATCTACAGCCAGAGGTGCTGAGTGGATAATCCATCTGAGCCTGTACTTGTGTTTTCATTTAGCAGTTATGATCCACTGAACACTTCAATCTGGTCCATCATTTATCTCGATAGGAATGGTTCTGGACTTCAACTCCATTTTCCTACTTTCACTCCAATTTACTGAAAGCTTTCAAAAAAAGATCCCCCGTTCACGAGTCTTGAAAACGTCACTGGGCAGCATTCTGATGGAAAGGGTTGGAACTTTGTATCTCAGTTCATGTGAAGGTTTACCTCCAGGTTTTGCCATTGAAGGACTAATTTTAAAATTATGGAGTCTGGATTTCCCCGCTGAAGGAAATAGTTTCTTTGCATGTCACCGATGGGAGAACTTTGGCCTTTAAACATCTGAATCTGACCATCCCTTTTCTATCTCTAGGGATACCAACCATGTTTAAACAGTTTGTCCATATACTTTAACAAACCAAGGAAAGTGAATTGTTATGACATGAGGTAAAACCCCTTTGCTAACCTAAACCCGATACACAGAGAAGCTCACCTTGCGCTGTAATCTGTCAAATTCAAGAGGCAAAGAACGATCCCAGATATCAGTATTTTATTTCTTAAACCACTATTTACAACTCATAGTCATAGGGATGTATAGCACAGAAACAGACCCTTTGGTCCAACGCGTCCTGCCAACCAGATATCCCAACCAAATCTAGTCCCATTTGTCAACACCTGCCCCATATTCCTCCAAACCCTTCCTATTCATATTCCCATGCAGATGCCTTTTAACTCCTTTCTCTTAAATCTAATTTTGCCTCCCAGTCTTCAATACTGGTCTGATAAAAACACTGATTAAGATTTACAAAACAATTCAAATTTCAAAAACAGCCAGCTTTCGAATTTTCTCTTTGTATCTTCCTCTGTAGATTTTTCTCTGCTTTTTTTCAAGGATTCTGCTTCCCAGGTCATTCTTATGGACAGGCACCTTCCAGAGAGCTATCTGGCTAGCAGTCTATACTTGTTGGTTTAGTTGGCAGTTCTCCCTCTAACTGTTCAAAATGTCGGTATTTATGACCTAAGACATCAATTCATTTCATTGGTTTGATGTTGTTAAAATACTAAATTCAAGTTTGATTGGATGTTGGTATCTGGGGCATAATTTAAACTGGTTGCCTATATTTGAATTTATTTTTGTATCATGGCAACTCAGCTGCACTATGGGTTTCATAGTCAAATGTTACATTTTAAATTCTTTCAGCACGCTCTGTGCTTCTCTAAGTCTGTGCCAGTTTCCTGTCTCTCTCGAAGGTGTATGTGTGTACTGTACCTTTATAGCAGGTTGAATCATGTTTTGCCTATCTGAACTTAAACTTTATTGCTGAAATAGTTCGTAAGGAAAAACACTGAATTCTATCACTCATTTCTATTAAATCTCAAGGCTGTGATGGTACACAGGGTGGCTATGCCTGTGATGGGGAAGTGGGTGTTATTAATAGGTGCTAACAGGGAATGTTAATTATGAACGATAGTATGAGTTGATGTAACCTGTTTGCAGATATACGTGGCCTGCCAGTCGATGCTGATCGTTCTTGTTGGAGCCCAGCCTGAGTACAGTGTAAACACACAGGAAGTAATCAGCACACATGAAGAGCTTATCAAACATGTTGTATTTGAGGAAGATATTACCTCCATTGCAACTGAGGTAAGCAAGCAGTATAACCCATTATCACCTGTTCATGTTTTAATGTTGAACCTTCTGTATGGTGATTTATCAGAAATGTTGGTTCCTATCTCGTGAGAGACATTGGAGTAGAGTATTTGGTCCATCAATCTTGCTGGATCATGGCTAATCTTCTATCTCAGAGTCACTTTCCACACCATCCCCATATTCTGTGATATTTTAATATCGAGAAATCTGCCTTTAATATTGTCAATCATTGGGTAAGTAGTTCCAAAGATTCTTCATTTTTGAGTTTTTCTAATCTCAGTCCTAACTGTCTTACCTCTTTCTTCTGACAGTGCCAGATCTAGACTTCCCAGTTAGGGAAACACCTACCTTGTTGAACCCCTCTCTCTCCTCACCTACCAGGGATGTAGTCCACAAATGCTCATACTGGTATTCTGCACAATCAGTCATTATTCCTTTCCATTATGTACCAGAGGCTGATTGACTACTGAATGATATCTGATAAATACTGACATACATTGGAGAATCTGCTGCTGTGTTGCACACTCCATGACATTTCTGCAGGTTGTAACTGTATTCCAGATGGCAATAACCCTGGCTGACTACCTCTTCCCTAGCCCAGAAGTTTGTGGACTCGAGCACAAATGGATCAAACCTATAGAAACATGGCAAATAGGAACGGGAGTAGACCATGTGGTATCATGGCTGATCAGCCTGATGTATGTCCTATTCCCACTTTTGCCCAGATGCCTTTAGCCCTAAGAACTATGCCTAACTCCTTGAAACTATTCAATGTTTTGGCCTCAACCACTTTCTGTGGCAGAGATTTGCACAGGCTCAGCACTCTCTGGGTGAAGATATTTCTCCTCAGCCCTGAATGACGTGCACTGTTTCCTTAGACTGTGACCCCTGGTTGTGCACTCTCAACTCATTGGGAACATCCTTCTTGCAGTGTATCCTTGTACTCTCTCCGTAGCTAGAACGTCCTTCCTCAGGTAAAATTGCACACGCTACTTCAGAGGCGGTCTCAGCAAGACATCCCTGCTGCTGTACTCAAATCATCTTGATATAAAGGCCAACATACTATTTACACTTCTTACTGGCTGCTGGACCTGCATGCTTAGAGGTGTATAAGGGCACCCAGATCTCATTGCATGATCCCATTTCCCAATCTATGTTTATTCAGATCACTTTGCTACCAAAGAAGATAACTTAATTTGTGCACATTATACATCATCTGCCATGCCTGTACCCAGCCACTCAATTTGTCAAAATCACACTGAGGCATCTCTGCATCCTCTTCACAGTTCACTATCCCACCTAGTTTTGTATCCTCTGCAAACGTGGAGAGTCATACAGCATGGGACAGTTCCACACCCATCCTCACCGATTTCAAGGTCGTGGCCTTTTCAGAGACATGGCTAGAGGAGGGACAGGAATGGTTGTTGCAGATTCCGGGATTTAGATGTTTCAGCAAGAACAGAGAAAATGGTAAAAGGTGTGGCGGGGGGGGGGGGGGGGGGGGTGGCATTGTTAATCAAGGGTAATATTACAGCAGCTGAGAGAACATTTGAGGACTCATCCGCTGAGGTTAAAGACAGGAAAGGAGAGGTCACCCTTTTGGGAGTTTTCTGTAGGCCTCTGAATTGTTCCAGGAACGTGGAGGAAAGGATAGGTATTTTTATTGAAAATTTAACATTTTTACAAGTTTACAAATAAAAAAAACCCAAGTATAAACAATGGTATACAATTATATCTTAAATAAATAATAACCAAAATTTGTCAAACAAAAAAAAAACAAAACTCATTTAACTACTACTCTAACCTATAACTAACCAGAGTGTATAATTAAGTCTCTTACATTTTTCAACGAAGAGAAAAAAAACCGACGGATAACACAGAAATTGGGTTGTGAGATACATGCTCAGAATGTATTAACATCAAATCATAACAAAACCCGTATATGTGCGGGATTCCTCTCCGAAGGGGCCCCGGCCCAGCCAGGTTCGTCATCACAATTAAATAAAAGCCCTTGTTAGGATGGCCGAAATATCTGTATTTATATAATTCAAGAAGGGCTGCCATATTTTATGGAATAATGCGGTCTTTTGGTGCACCATATTTGTAAGGAAGTCAAGAGGAATATATTCCATCATTAATCTGGGCTAATTTGAAAGTCCAGGGGGGCCCTCAGCCACCCAGTTTACCAAAACATTTTTCCTTGCACAGAAAGAGAGAATATAAAATAATTTCTTCCTGTGCATATCCAAAGAGGCTAAGTTCAAAAAGCCCAAAAGGAGAGATACAGGGTCCACTCTAATTTCTGTTCCTATGATTTCTGTCAGAGCACTTGCTACTTTAGTCCAATAACTACGGATCTTATGACAGGTCCATAAGCAATGTACAAGAGTGCCCATCTCAATTTTACATTTGGGACACATTGGAGATGCTCCTGCCTTAAATTTTGCCAATCGGTCCGGTACTATATGGGCCCTATGAAGTATCTTCAACTGAATGGCCTGAGTTCTGTTGCAGATGGTGATTCTTCTGGCGTTTTCTCAAATGTCATTCCGCGTTTCTATAGAGATTTCCAGTCCCAAATCCTGATCCCATGTTTTAAGTAGATTATCCATATGTCCCGATACTTCATCATGTAATAAATGATAAATAGTGCTGACGGAAGATACCTCCATTGGCCATAGCACTGTACGTTCTCTGTCTAATAAAGACTATCTAAGAACGTGGTCTTCTTCTGTATGTAGTCTTGAATTTGGAAGTATCGAAAGAGGTCTCCATTAGGTAATCCAAATTTCTGCCGCAGCTGTTCAAAAGACATCAGGACCCCTTTTTTAAACAGATCCCCTAAACAGGAGATACCCCTGGATCTCCAGAGTTTGAAAGTGACATCTGTAAGCCCCGATTGATATCCCCATGCTCCCACTATCGGAGCATAGGGGGATGTTTTATGTGAGTTGCCCTCATTTTGCTACATTATATTCCAAGCTTTAATTGTGTTTAGTGTTATAGGGTTTTTAAATTGATCCATGATGATTTTCCTCTTGTCTGAAAATAAGAGATTAATAAGTGGGCATTTTACTTGAGAAGCCTCGATGTCCAACTAGATTGATTGCGGGTCAGACAAGACCCAATCAGCTATGTAACTTAATAGGGAACTTAACTGATATTTCCTAAAATCTGGGAAATCCAATCCTCCCCTTGCCTGTGGGAGCTGTAGCTTCAGCTTAATGAGGGGCTGTCTATGATTCCAGATAAAGGAACCAAACCAGCCATATAATTTACGTAGTGCCAGCCTCGGCAGCATCACTGGAAACATTCCCATAGGGTATAGGAGACGGGGCAGGACATTCATTTTAATTAGTGCTATTCTACTAGCCAGGAAATTGGAAGGTCTCCCCATCGCTGGAGGTCCTGCCTTATCTTTTCCAGTAAATGCACAAAGTTAGCCTTGTATAACTGACTGGGGGTAATAAAAATGTCTAAATATAAGAAACCCTCCAGGGACCACCGAAAGGGAAAGTGGGATCCATCCAATAAGTGGGATATACTAGCCAGGCCAGCCATTGGCATTGCCTCTGATTTTGAGAAATTAATTTTATCGCCTGAAAATACATTAAATATATTAATAACTTGGATTAAGCGACATCAAAGGATTACTGTGAAATAGAAGAACATCATCTGCATAAAGGGTAAATTTATGTTTACCTATACCAATCCTTGGGACCGCTATATTCGGGTCAGCCCGTATAGCTGCTTCTAGTGGCTCGATTATTAGCGTAAATAGCAATGGCGAGAGAGGACATCCCTGACGGCAGCCCCTATCCACACTGAAGCTATCCGAGCCTAATCCATTGGTAATCGCAACTGCTTTGAGATCACTATACAGTGTTGAGACCTGTTTGGTAAACACCTTTCCAATGTATAGAACAAATATGACCATTCAACCCTGTTGAATGCCTTTCCCGCATCTAATGAGACTACTACACCTGGTATCTTTCCCTGATGGCAGGCTTGAATCACATTCAAAACCCTTCTAACATTATTGGATGATCTATGGCCCTTAATAAAACCCGTCTGATCCTCCTTTATAATATGTGGCAATACTCTTTCTAGTCTCAATGCTAACGTTTTAGAGAGGATTTTAAAATCTACATTTAGCAAGGATATTGGTCTGTAAGACGCGCAATCTTCTGGGTCCTTCCCTTGTTTGAGGATAAGAGAGATATTTGCCTCTTTCAGCGAAGGCGGGAGACAAGTCTGACTGTATGAATAGTTATACATGTCCATAAGTGGACCAGCCAATATTCCTGTAAATTCTTCATAGAATTCAGCTTGAAAGCCATCTGGGCCAGGCGCCTTACCGCTCTGAAGTTGCCTGATTGCATCAAGTATTTCTTGGATTGTTAGAGGAACATTCAAGACCGATACCTGTTCCGGAGTTAGGTCTGGAAAGGTCAGGATTTTAAAAAATGACTGCATCCTCCTAGTCCTGTCTTCGCAATCCTGCGATTTATATAAATCAAAATAAAATTTTCTAAAGATTGCGTTAATCCTATTATGATCATGAGTCAGAATACCCGTACTTACCTTGATAGACGTGATAGTTTGAGGGGCCTTCTTTTTCTTTGCGAGAAATACTAAGTATCTATCAGGTTTCTCGCTAAATTCATATAACCTTTGTTTTGCAAATAATATTTCCCTCTTAGCCGTTTGGGTAAGCGTGGTGTTTAGAGCTGTCCTAAGGGCCGTAATCCTTTGTAATTTGATAATAGAAGGTGTGTCAGCGTATGTTGTTTCAGCTGTTTTTAAGCAAGCTTCAAGCAGACACTGTTGTTCTCTCTTTAATTTTTTTGGGGTTGCTAAGTATGAGATGAGCGTGTAAGCTTTGATGGTCTCCCACATCATTGATGGGTTGCTAGTTGTACATGAATTAATTTCTTAAAAAATGTTTTAAATTCTTGAGAGAAAGACTTTACAAATTTACTATCTTTCATCAGAAAGGGGTCCATATGCCAATGCCAGGGGGATGTCTCATTGTTCCTCGCCTTGATTTCCATGTATACAGCAGTGTGATTGGAAATTGCTATACTGCCTATTTTACAGGATGATATGGAATTTAAAAACATCGAGGGGGCAAAAGATGTATTGGTTCTGGTATGACATTTATGTGGATTGGAATAAACAGAAAAATCTCTGCCCTGTGGATGAAAGCACCTCCATACGTCTACTAGTCCTAATTCTTTGTTCAAATCCACCAATTGTCTAGATCTGGGAGATATTCCTACAGTACTTTTGGGAATCCTATCTATTTCCGGGTCCATAATACAATTAAAGTCTCCCCCTATAATTGTATGACAAACACAGAGAGCCATCAATTTTGAGAAGGCTTCCGTTATAAATTTAAAAGAATGTTCTGCGGGGCAATACAAATTTAAGATCCCGTATTCCTCTCCAATTATAAGCGCTTTAATCAGAATATATCATCCAGATTTGTCTTTTATCTGATTTAGGATTTTGAAAAGGAAATTCTTCCGAATAAGAATAACAACTCCCCTGCTTTTTGAGCTGAAAGAAGAAAAAAAGGCCTCATCAAATCCACCCTGTTGCAATTTCAAGTGTTCTTTATCCAATAAGTGTGTCTCCTGTTGGAGAGGTATATCGACCCTTTCTTTCTTGAGGTTTGATAATAGTTTCTTCCTTTTGACTGGTGAGTTACTCCCCTTGACATTCCAGGTGCACCACTTAACCGACTGATCAACCGTAATCGTCGGGGCAAGTCCGAGACCCTTCGGGAGGGGAAACCCTATCCAGAACATCCTGAGCATAGAGCATATAAAAATTTACAAAAATAAAGGCTCTTTAATACATTTACATCGATTATAATAAAAAACTATTTCTAAATAAAAAAAATATAAAACGTATTTGAATGGAGATTTTCCCCCTTGTTCCCAGGGGTATCACTTTCTTTCCAAGAGTCCATCGTATCCTCTTCCAACCAGTGCCCCACCCTTGACCCGGGCGCTCCTCGATAGGATGAAGAAAATTCAAATATACTGCAGAGCTAGAGTTAACAGTGAGCACCCTACCCCCCCCCCCACCCACACCAACACCAACACCTGGATATATTTGGTAATGTTAATACCATGTATAAACATATATAAAATTACAACCTCAACAAGTAATAATTAAACATAATAATATAAAATAACAGGGGAAAACAACCCTGCTCCTAAAGACAGAAGTAAAACAGGATAAGGTAACCACCTCCCCCCACCAACACTAACTAGACCCCGCGGCCAAAGGGGGAGAAAATCGCTAAGTAGAGAACAAATAAATAAATCCCTCTCCTTACCCACCCCAACGATAATATTAAACAGTCAGGTTAAAAAAAGGGGGGGGGGGGGGAGATATAAACCGGAGCCGGGGGAGAGCAAAACAACATCAATTAACTCTTTCAATTTATCTAAGAAAGATATATATCATACTCCAGGGGAAAAAAAGTCCTGGAGTGTGGTGCTGCAAAAACACAGCAGGTCAGGCAGCATCTGAGGAGCAAGTGAGTCAATGTCTCGGGCATAAAGTCCTTCATCAGGAATGAAGCTTGTGTGTCGGGGCTGAGAGATAAATGGGAGGGGATGGTGTTGGGGGAAGGTAGCTGGGAAAGTGATGGGTGGATGAAGGTGAGGGAGAAGATGATACGTCAGAGGGGGCAATGATGGATGGGTCCAGAGGGTGGTGTCGAGTTGGAGGCTTGGTCTGGGATAATGTTGGGGGGAGGGGAATGGGAAATGAGGAAGCTGTTGAAATCTACATTTATCCCATGTGGTTGCAGGGTCCCAAGGCATTCCTCTTCCAGATGTCGGATGGTAACGGTTTGGCGGTGGAGGAGGCCCAGGACCTGCATGTCCTTGATGGAGTTGGGGGGGGAGTTGAAGTGTTGAAGGCAACTTCCCTTCCCACATGGTTGACGATACCCTCCAACGAATGTCCTACACTTCACACACCGCCCAAGAACACCACCCCTCCCAATGCAACGAAACCCCGGTCCTCACCTTCCACCCACCAACCACCGCATACATTGCATCATCCTCCACAACGTCCGCCACCTCCAAACCGACCCCACCCCTATTGGCATTCCGAAAAGACAATTCCCACTGCGACTTCCTCGTCAGGTCCATATATCCCACTAGCCCACATCCCATTCCTGGCACCTTTTCCTGCCACCACAGGAAGTGCAAAACCTGCGTTCACACCACTCCACTCACCTCCATCTCAGGCCCCAATGGATTCTTCCACATCTGTCAGAAACTGACCTATATCTCTCCCAATATCCGTTGTAGTCCCCTCTATATCGGGGAGACAAGATGCCTTCTTGCGGATCATTTCAGACACCCGCAGCCACCAACCCCACCGCCTCGTGGCTGAACACTTCAACTCCCCCTCCCACTCCGTCAAGGATATGCAGGTCCTGGGCTTCCTCCAAACCCTTGCCACCTGATGTCTGGAGGAAGAATGCTTCATATTCCACCTTGGGACCCTGCAACCACATGGGAACAATGTGGATTTCAACAGCTTCCTCATTTCCCCTCCCCCCCCCATATTATCCCAAGTCTCGAACTCGGCACTACCAAGAGACTCTAATCTCCAGCATATGCAGTCCTCATTTTCTCCTGGAAAATAGTCCCAGCCTATCTAGCCCCTCTGTATTACTTAAGCCTTCCAATCCCAGTAACATCCTTGTAAATCATCTCTGCATCCTTTCTAATTTAATAATATTCTTCGCATAGCAGAGTGACCAGAACTCTCCTAAATCATTAACATCTGCTGTGAATAGCTGAGGTCCAAGCATCATGATCCCTGTAGTACCTGAGTAGGCCCTGTCTGCCACTCAGAAAATGACCTATTTGTTCAGTTCTTAGACTGTGACAGTTCTGGGCATCACACCTTGAGGCGGATATTTTAGCCCTAAAGGGAGTTCAATGTAAGTTTACAAGGATGATATCTGGAAAAAGGGGTTAATTCATCAGAGAGATTAAACAAATTAGGCCTTTACTCTCTGGAACCTGGAAGGTTAAGGATTGATCAAATCGATTTCTTCAGGATGTTAACAGAGAAAGACAAATAGATAAGGATAAACTATTTCCAGTGGTTGGCAATTCTATAAATAGGGAATGTAGTTTGAGAATTCGGGCCTGGCTATTCTGGAGAGATATTAGCAAGCACTTCTGCACTCAACAAGTAGTGGAAGCTTGGAACTTTCCTCCTCAAATGGTGATTGATGCTAATTCAATTATTAAATTTAAATCTGAGATAGACAGTTTTTTTTAAGTTAGGGTAGCAAGGGATGTGAGCTCAAGCCAGGCATATGGTGTTAGGCCACTGGTCAGCCATGTGTTATTGAATGGTGGGACAGTCTTGAGGGGCTGAATGGCCTACTCCTGTAAGTGTGTTCCTAATCTTTTTCTTCTGTTTGAAAATCCATTCTCTATTTAGTCAGTACACTACCCCCAATTGCATATGCTTTAATTTTACATGCTCACCTCTTTTATGTAAACCACACCCTTTTGTTCTCTCTGATAACTCTACTACTTACATCCTCCAAATATTCCATTAGATTTTACAAGTATGATTTCTTGTTTATAAATCCATGCTGACTCTGTCCAATTCTATACTGTTACCCAAGTAGTCATGATTTGGCGAATCTGGTGTTGGACAGGGGTGTACAAAGTTAAAAATCACACAACACCAGGTTATAGTCCAACAGGTTTAATTGGAAGCACTAGCTTTCGGAGCGACGATTGTGGAAGGCTCGATAGTAACACAGAATTTATAGCAAAAATTTGCAGTGTGACAGCTAAGTTTGGTACCCATAGGGAGGGCCTCAACTGGGACCTTGGGTTCATGTCACATTACAGGTGACCACCATTGCACTACACACATACACTCTCACATACACATGGACACAGGTACACACAGACGCGCACACAGACACCCACGCACACCCTTATAGAGCACATACTCCCACACTCTCACATGCACCCCCTCACAGACTTAAGACACTCTGCACTCACGACATACACACACACACACACACACACACACACACACACACGCACACACTTTCTCACACACATTCTCACACACACAACCCCCACCCCAGACAGACAGACAGACCCACATGCGCACACATACTTTGTGGGGTGAATTTGTATTGCAGAGTTACATTGCATTTCGCTCAAAAACTGCATACATTCATGTAGAACTCTGAGCTCAAAAACTGCATGAATTTATGTAAAACTCTGTATCTCACTTTTTGGATTAGAATCAATCTAAATATCAGGTCATAGACAGAGAACACAGGGGGCTAACACCTTCAACATATTGTCTAGCTATCACCATTGTTAAGAGCTAACCCGAAAATAAACTTTTATCATTTTCCATCAGACCATAAGAGCATAATTTAGGCCGTTTGGCTCATCGAGTCTTCTCCACCATTTAGTCATTGCTGATACGTTTATCAACCCTATTTTATCGCTTTTTCCTTGTAACCTTTGATCCCTTGGCAATCAGGAACTTATCTACGTCTGTTTTAAATATACTCAATGACCTGGCCTCTGGAACTTTCTGTTGCAGTGAATTCCCCAGATTCACCACTCTCTGACTGAAGGCGTTTCTCCTTACCTCCGTTCTAAGGGGTCTTCCCTTTACTGTAAGGATGTGCTCTCGGGTTCTCATCTCTTCTGTCAATGGAAACATTTTCTCAATGTCCTCTCTCTCCAGGCCATTCAGTATTCTGTAAGTTTTAATCAGATCTGCCCTCATCCTTCTAAACTCCATCGAGTGTAGTCCCAGAGCCCTCACAAGTTCCTCATATGTTAAGCCTTTCATTCCTGGGATCATTTGTGTGAACCTCCTCTGGACCTGCTCCAGGACTGGTATATCCTTCCTGAGGTATGGGGCCCAAAGCTGCTCACGATATTCTAAATGTGGTCTGCTGAGAACTTTATAAAGTCTCAGAAGTATATCCTGCTTTTGTATTCTCATCCTCTCGAGATGAATGACAACATTGCATTTGCCTTTCTAACAACCGACTCAACCTGCAAGTTTACTTTAAGATAAACCTGGATTAGAACTCCCAAGTCCCTTTGCACTCCAGATTTCTGAATTTTCTCCCCATTCAGAAAATAGTCCATGCCTCTATCCTTCCTACCAAAATGCATAACCTCACATTTTCCCATGTTATGCTCCATCTGCCACTTCTTTGCTCACTCTCCTAGCCTGTGCAAATCTTTCTGCAGGCCCCTGCCTCCTCAATGCTACCTACCCCTCCACCTATCTTTATATCATATGCAAACTTAGCCAGAATGCCCTTAATTCCTTCATCCAGATCATTAATGTATAAAGTGAAAAATTGTGCTCCCAGTGGTCACGGGCTTCCATCCTGAGAAGGACTTTTTTATCCCCACTCTGTCATCTGCCAGACAGCCAATCCTCTATTCGTACTAGTGCCTTGCCTGTAAAGCCATGGGCCCTTATCTTACTCTGCAGCTTCCTGTACGGCACCTTTTCAAAGGCCTTCTGGAGGTCCAAATAGCTAACATCCATTGGCTCTCATTGGTCTGACCTGCTCATTACTTCCTCAAAGAATTCCGACAGATTTGTCGGGCAAATCAGACAAATTTGCCAGATTTGATGACTTTGCACTATTTTGCCATGCATTTCCAAGTATTCAGAAGCTCATCCTTCACAATGGATTGCATTATTTTAGCAATGACTGAGGTCAGATCAATCAATCTCTAATTTCCCATCTTTTGTCTTACTCCCTTCTTAAACAGGGGGGTTACATTCGGAATTTTCCATCCTCTCTGATTCCAGAGTTTCTTGGAAGATCACTACTAAAGCCTCCATTATTTTTTCAGCTGTCTCCTTCAGAACTCTGGGGTGTGGTTCAACTGATCCACTTTCAGACCTTTCAGTTCTCCTAACACCTTCTCCTTGGTGATGGTTGCTGTACTCATCTCTGCTCCTCTTACTCTCTCTTGAATTTTTGGGATATTACTCATGTCTTCCGCTGTGAAGACTGACACAAAGTCCTTATTCAGTTCCTCAATACTTTCCCAGTGTCATTTTTCAGTAGTCTAGTGTCCACTTTTGCCTCTCTTTTGTCCTTTATTTATCTAAAGAAACTCTTGCAGTCTTTTTCTAATATTATTGGCTAGCTTACTGTCATGTTTAATCTTCTCCCTCCTTATTTCTTTATTTGTTGTCCTTTGTCGGTCTTTGTAAGCTTCCCAATCCTCTGGCTTCCCACTGCCCTATGCCACATTATATGCTTTCTCTTTTGCTTTTATGCTGCCCCTGACTTCCCTGGTTAGCCATGGTTGCCTCACCTCCCTTTAGTATGCTTCTTTTTCCTTGGAATGTATTTTTGCTGTAATTCCCAAATTATTCCCAGAAACTCCTGCCATTGCTGTTCCACTGCCTTCTCTGCTAGGCTCCTCTCCCAGTCAGTTCTGGACAACTCCTCCCTCATGTTCCTGTAGTTGCTTTTATTCGAGTGTAATACTGTTAGATCTGATTCCACGCTGTAGGGTTAGCTCCCTCCTACTGATATCAGACTCTCAGTTTGTAATTCCCTGTTTTCTCTGCACTTCCTTTTTTAAAAGTAGTGTGGTTACATTAGCTACCCTCCAGCCCATGGGAACTGTTCTAGAGTCTATAGAATTTCGAAGGATGGCCACCAATGCACGCACTATTTCTAGAGCCATGTAAGTATTCTGTGATGTGGATTATTCGACTCTGATAATTTGTCACCTATGAATCCTGTCAATTCCCCAGCACCATTTCCCTATGAATGCTGTCAGACCTCCTCTTTGAGGGGATCGTGTGTTTCCCAACAGTTTTCAGATGTTATTTGTGACCTCCTTTGTGAAGATCAAATGGTCGTATGTGTTTACTTAGTTCTGAAGAAGGGTCACTGGACCTGAAACATTAACTCTATTTTCTCTTCATAGATACTGCATGACCTGCTGAGTTTCTGCAGCAAATTGTCTTTGTTTCACATTTCCCACATCCACAGTTCTTTGCTGTAACTTAGTGTTTATTTCTCTGCTTCCTGTTGATTAACCAATCCACTATCTGTGCTCACACATCGCTCCCCCACCAAATTGCTTAAAATTTTCTCTGACATATTGACATGCTTTTATCCCTTCTTCAGAGTCTTCTGTCTAGTGTTGCCAGACCTGCTGAGTTTCTCCAGCAATTTCTGTTTATCCAACAGAAAGTAGAGCCAAGGTGAATGGGTCATTTTCAAGTTGGCAAACAATAACTAATGGAATTCTGCATGGATCAGTGCTGAGGGTGCTTATTAATAAAAGACAAGATCAGTACTGTAGTCAGAAATGATCATGACTTGGAAAATCAAGATGTAGAATCAGATTGGATGGAGATGAGAAATAGCAAGGGAACAAAATCACTAGTAAGTGTAGTTGATTGGTCTTCCAACAGTAAGGTAGAGAACAATTTGAGAAATGATAAGAATTATTAAGAGAAAGACTGCAGTAATTCTGGGTAATCTTAATAGACTTTGGGCAAATCAAACTGACAAAAATAGCCTTGAGGATGAGTTGAGGGAGTGAATATAGAACAGTTAGAGTCAGAGAGTCATAGAGATGTACAGCATGGAAACAGACCCTTCGGACCAACCCGTCCATGCTGACCAGATATCCCAACCCAATCTAGTCTCACCTGCCAGCACCCGACCCATATCCCTCCAAACCCTTCCTATTCATATACCCATCCAAATGCCTCTTAATCTGTTCTGAAATCATTATCGAATCACAGAATCTCTACAGCGTGGAAACAGACCATTCTGCCCATCAAGTTCATAGCAACCCTCTGAAGAGCATCCCTCCCAGATCCACTCCCATACTCTAACCCTGTATTTTCCACGGCTAATCCATCTAGCCTGCACATCCCTGAACACTACGGGCAATTTAGCATGACCAATTATGATGAAGCTGCTCCTTTAACAAGGTTATGCTGTCCTTGGCTTTTTATTTCAGAGGTCGTGAAAGATACACACTCTGAAAAGTCTAAGTTTGAAGGGTTTTAGAGCCAGTTTAATTGTAGCGAACAGATGCAGCCTCAGGCTTACAAATTTTTGAAAGAAATACTTGCACAATGAAAGGGCAGTGGTCAGTTCTCCCAGCTCAGCTTTTCTTTGATTTGGTTTTGGCAATCTGGCTTTTCACTGAAAGCAGTCAAGCAGTTTGAGGCTGCTGGGCCAAGAAACAGCTACATGGAAGAGGGTATTTCATGCTACCGTCCCCCCCTCTCCTGTAAGACCCTGTGTTTGATTTTACTTTTTGTGCCAAGGGATGTTGATGGGGGTTGTTTTAAGTATTTGGAACAACATCATTAATTTGGGATAATCTGTTGGGTTTTCGGATCGATTAAGATATTCTGTATTCTGTTTAGATTACTTAGTGTGGAAACAGGCCCTTCGGCCCAACAAGTCCACACCGACCCGCCGAAGTGCAACCCACCCATACCCCTACATTTACCCCTTATCTAACACTAGGGGCAATTTAGCATGGCCAATTCACCTGACCCGTACATCTTTGGACTGTGGGAAGAAACCAGAGTACCCGGAGGAAACCCACGCAGACACGGGGAGAATGTGCAAACTCCACACAGTCTGTCGCCTGAGTCGGGAATTGAACCCGGGTCTCTGGCGCTGTGAGGCAACAGTGCTAACCGCTGTGCCACCGTGCCACCCAAACGTGTTCTCGTTTGTTTGTGTTTCATTCAGTAATCTTCCAAATAGATTCTGTTTTGTTTGAAACTAAGTGGTTTTACCAGTTGCATCACTCCTGGAATATCTACTTTCCACCTTCTTAAAACAACTTGCAAAAATAGGGTCTGGGGTACTTTCTTGAAGTGTTTTTAGGGTGCTGGCCTGGTCCATAACGCCGTCCACCTAACCTACACATCTTTGGACTGGGAGGAAACCCGCAGACACTAGGGATTGTAATATTTTTGATCTGCTAACGTGATAAGACAGGGTTAATTAATTCACAGTAAAGCTGATGATTCAAATAGGTGCAGACAGATAGGAAAGCAGGTTGTGATAAAGGACACAGTTTATAAAGGGGACGTAGTTTGGTTAAGCAAGTGGGTGAAAAGTTTGCAGATGGATTTATTATATAAGATTGTCTGCTTCAATGGGAAGAATAGAAAACCAGAATGTTGTTTAAATGGAGAATAACTGCACAATGCTGTATGATGGGGGATTTGGTGTATTTGTACCATAAAAAGCTAAGGTAATGGTACAGCAAGTTAGGTTTTTTTTGTTATGGGAATTAAATTTAAAATTGTGGAAATCTCATGTTGGGCATTGTTAAGACCTCACGTTATGTGCAGTTTTAGTTTCCTTAATTCAAGAAGGATGCACTTGCAGTTGAAGCATTTGAGAGAAGGTTCTCTGAGCTGATTCATAGAGATCTCCAGCACAGAAATAGACCCTTCGGCTTATCATTTCTGCGCAAATCATAAGCATTCATTGAATTGTTCTAATCCCATTTTCCAGCACTTGGCCCATGGCCTTGTCTGCCTTGGCATTGCAAGTGCACATCTAAATATTTGTCAAAGGTTACTTAGCACCCAAAAGTGGCCAAGACAACTTAAATCCAATCCAACTTGCTAAATATTTCAGGTTTTCTGTTGAGTCTGTCTCATGCATCCAACATTCAATATGGCATTTTGTTCGATTTTGCTCTTCTGTTCAGACTGGAAGATGTTCCCTGCTTTATAGTTTCCCTCCCTCTACTACAGTCATTTTCAGATTTACTGATGAACTGGTGACTTTATTTTCACGAAGAATAACTTCCAGATCTTTTTACATGTCAATAGTGGCACTTAATCAGGCAGGAAGCATACAAAGTGAACTTGGCTGGCTCCTTGTTCTTCGTTGGACTACTCATCGGTAACATTTTGTTTGGGCCCTTGTCTGACCGCTTTGGCAGGAAACCAATCTTCCTCACAGGTAAGGATGAATGCCAATATTAAATTTATTCTGGGATTTTTCTTTAACCCTGTAAGGAGTATGAAAGAAAGCTATTTTTATCTGTGCTGTTCCATCAATTTCATTAAATGTAAGAACTGTGATTTCGACAACTTACATTTCTAAAGCATGTTTAAACATAATGTGCCCCACTGTGCTTCACAGGAGTGTTATCAATCAACATATGACAGGAAGGCAGACTAGGAGATCTGAGTTCAGGTGGTTGGAAAGCATGGTTAAGTCTAGAGGTAACAAAAGCATGAATGAATTAATGTTTTGGTAGCAGATGAGCTGAAATATGTGAAGACAGAGAGTATTGCACATAAGGAAATAGGCCTGTTTGATCTGAGGTCTTTTGCTATCTGCCAACAAAACCAGAAAAGGGGATTTTGATTATGGGGCACCTGATTGTAAACATTGCAAAGAGTTTGGGAATGAAATATCTTTCTTTTTGGGCTGTTGGCATTTGGACAAGTTGTGGAAACCTATCACAGATGTCAAAATAGTTTTATTTGCAGTAAACATGTAAAACAACCTGTTTTTGGTCCCAGAAATCAATATCTTGCATATTATTAGGATGCAAAGTCAGACATAACATGCTATACTCATTAGTTTACTCCATTGTTCACTTCACACATGCATATCTATCTTACTGCAATGTTCCAACTGGATGAAAGAGATTAAGCGAGGGATGGAGAGCTCTTGTGGTGCAGTAGTGTGTTCCTACCTCTGTGTCAAAGTCAAGGTTCAAGTCCCATCTACCCCAAACAAATGTCATAACACATCTGAACAGATTTATTCAAAATACTTATGGGCTGTGATGTGAAGATGCACTAGCATTTATGTTGAGTGACCAAGATGATCATTCACATCTGTGCTGATAGTTCACTTCTGTAATTGGCATATAAGTCAACCTTTGAAGCCTTGAAAAATCCCTCCAAAAACACAGCAACTTGAATACTGACACTTATGGTAATATGTTTTTATGCATTTTCTTCCATTGCTTGAATTTAGTGAGTTAGGGAGGATTGAAATCTGTCCTGGGTAATTCTAGAATTTGTATGTGGATATATGCAAGGTGTGATGTGTTTGGAGACATAATCACTGAGTATTTAAGGATGAAGATAAGAGTTCAAAGGGCGGTTGTTTTCCTTTCAAAAAGTTGCAGTTTCTTTAATCTCAGTTCACGATGATATGTAAACTTGGCTCTAGGTGTTTTAAAAGAATTACCCTCTTAATTTACTATATTCTTTTTGTAGGCAATGCATGTTTGTCAACAGAATAGTCTGGTTCCTGTCAAGTTTAAAACATCTCGGGGTTTATAAATGATTGCATTATATTTTAACTGGTTAAAGTTGCAAGGGGGTTCTTTGTTGATTTAAAATCAGAAATTTAAATTATTGCATGTGTTGATGAGCCCTAAGTAAACTAATCTTTCAGCATGATATACAAGCAGCTGGTAAGTTTTACCATTAAACTCGATTGGCAGCAAATTGTAAGCCTTTGAAATGTGCAGCACAGACGTTTCTTTGCATCTTTGCTTCTAGAATTGACATTTACTCAATGGACTGAGGTAGGGATTACAAGTCGCATTGTACTATGGAGAGTCTCTGAAAGCTCTTCCCTTTGTTATTTTCCATATATCTGCACCACCAGTAATTGTTGTCCTTCTCCTGTGTAATTCTAGATGGGAGAACAAGCTTGCATTTATAAAGTACATTTCACTCCTCAGGAATTCCTGAAAAATATAACAGCCAGTTACTTTTCATTTTGCAATTTAGCCAGTTCTCATATTTAGGTAAACACAGCTATTTTATTCATGTTCTTAATTGTAAATAATCCCGCTGTTAGCTTAAGCCCAAAAGAAATGATATGACTGGAGAGACTTTGGAGTGCAGGTTCATGTCTCCTTGAAAGTGGAGTCGCAGATAGATAGGATAGTGAAGAAGGCGCTAGTATGCTTTCCTATATTGGTCAGGGTATTTAGTACAGGAGTTGGGAATATTGCATGCAAATCTGGTCTCCTTCCTATCGGAAGGATGTTCTGAAACTTAAAAGGGTTCAGAAAAGATTTACAAGGATGTTGCCAGGGTTGGAGGTTTTGAGCTATTGGAAGAGGCTGAACAGGCTTGGGCTGTTTTCCCTGGAGCGTCGGAGGTTGAGGGGTGACGTTTATAGAGGTTTGTAAAATCATGAGGGGCATGGAATAGAGTAGATAGACAAAGTCTTTTCCCTGGGGTGGGGGAGTCCAGAGCTAGAGGGCATAGGTTTAGGGTGAGAGGGGAAAGATCTCAAAAATACCTAAGGGGCAATGTTTTCACGCAGAGGCTGGTACGTGTATGGAATGGGTTGCTGGAGGAAGTGGTGGAGGCTGGTACGATGGCAACATTTAAAAGGTATCTGGATGGGTATATGAATTGGAAAGATTTGGAGAGATATGGGCCGGGTGCTGACAGGTGGGACTACATTGGGTTGGAATATCTGATTGGATGGAAGGGTCTGTTTCCATGCTGTACATCCCTATGACTGGGTTAGGTAGAAAAGCTTGCTAAAGGCATTCTGTTAAACTCCATCTCCACCACTCCCTTCTCCAGGCACAGGATAAATATTGTGGCACATGTGGGTGTAGTTTCTGCTTCATCTGAAATTTGGATGTCTTAATGAAAACCTGTCTTTCCATCAAGAACTTAAGTTGGGAGCGAGTTTAAACCATGACATAAGAACCAAATGCTGTAACTATCTTTTATTTAGGATATGAGCAGATATACATAAATGACAAATTTGGTCATTAATAATTTTGCAAAAAGGTTGCCATGGTTCCTGTGGTGAATTGGTGTTCGCTGTGGTTAATTTATAGATCTTTCAAATGAAAGAACACAGCATACCTTCAAGAGGGTAGAATAATATATCTGGGTCATGTTGAATTAGTTATAGCCAGTGCTCCCTTTACAGGATGTCAGAAGTAGATGGCAGTTGATAATGAATTCTTTCTCTATGACTCAGTTGAACTACTCACAATGTTCAAGTCTTCGTTAAGCTATTCCATCCTTTACGAGAACATGCAGGGAAAAGATGGACTGCTCACAGGTAACACTGTGTTACCCTATAGCTAGCTCAGAAATTGATTTGTTTGCATAACTATGGGTTGCTTGATTTTTGAATGACCTGGTGTCCTCAATGAAATGCTTCAAGCTGTCATCTTTTTTATTTCTTTCAGGCTTGTTCCTTGATGTGGTCTTTGGATTTATTACAGCAGTTGCTCCAAACTATGAAGTCTTTGCAGTTACGCGACTTCTTGTTGGACTTGTGAATGGTGGGATGTCCCTGGTGGCTTTTGTACTGACACAGGAATTTGTGGGAAAATCCTATTGGGCTTTGACAGGTAGGTAGCCTTGTAGCAAGATGATATCTTCTTCATTTTGCTTCTTCTTATCTTCCTTTTCATGTTATACTTAACTAACAGTGGAGAGACTGGGATCATTATTCATCAGCTCCAGGATTAGGCAAGTTGTTTCTTCTGGTTCATTTCAGTCTTACACTCCTGTCTCTCTGATGCTTTACCTTTAGTTTCATTTTTTTCTCCTTGGGTGGTGTGCAGACTGATATTGTACCTGTAGCTATTAACATGAAGTGATTTGCAATGCTGCAGTTGGACACTCTGAATAATTTTTTTTGTTAAACATGTAGAGAGCAGTGTCCCTTTAATCTTCCTTATTTCTGCACTTGATGGTGAGAGGGACTGTGGGATGCAGTCCATTCCATTTCATTCCTGGTGAAGGGCTTTTGCCTGCTCCTCTGATGCTGCCTGATCTGCTGTGGGATGCAGGTTTAGATGAATCATTATATCCCTATGTTACATCATATATAGTAAAGCCATGTAATAAAATTGTAAACAAGATTGTATTCAATATAGAATGTTCTAAAAATGGGCATTCATGAGGCTAAAATAGCTGTCAAGTGTCAGCTTTGGACTTTTTGCAAAGCTGTTAATTGAATGACTGTGGATGGTCATAGCATCACTGAATCCTGCAATGATCCTGATTTATAACTTTGGCTTTTGAATTAACCTCGACCACACTACAGTATTCAAAGATTTTCTTCACTGGGCCTGGAATGCATATTTTTCCCAAGATCCAAGCACCAAATTTTGAATTATTCTTTCCTTTTTCACTTGTAAAGCCAAATTATCCTCAGGTTTGAGAGTGCTGAGTAAGTGATACACAATCATCCTTTTAGGATGAAGGCTTGAATAAATAATCTTTTCTATTTAAATACACAAAAGTTTGCTGCTGATACCAGTAAAGAACCAATTGCTACATGATTTTTTTTTAAAGCAGTACATAAGCGTCATAATGCACTTCCTGAGTGTGGCAGAGGCAGGTTTGATCTCTGTTTTCACAAGGAAATTGGACATACACTCGAAGAGAGTAAATATTTTAGGGGTAAGGGCAAAGAGTAGAGTAATGGGATTAGCTGAGTTACTCTTGCACAAAACATGATGAGGTGATTGATACCAGTTAATGTGCAGTACCTTTCTCTAATTCTTTGATTTATTGTATTTTATTTATCTTAATTTAGGATCGCTCACCAATTTAGTGTTTGCAGTTGGAATTGTTGCTTTCTCTGTTATTGGCTATTACATCAGGAATTGGCGTACTCTTGCTGCTGTAGCCAATTGTCCTGGAGTGCTGTTTTTCCTTCTTTTCATGTAAGTTCTTTCTTAAATTCCTATGCCAAGAAATCTAATTGATGTTGCTTATAGTGCAGAATTTTTTTTTTATTCATTCACAGGATAGGGGCATTTCTGCCTGTGCTAGCATTCATTGCCCGTCCCTAATTGCCCAGAGGGCAGTTAAGAGTCCGCCACATTGATCATGAATAAATTGGATACAAGCACGATTGGAGTAAATTTAATTATAATGACAAATATATGTGCACAGTTCAGCTTGAACTCCTTTTTAATTGTGACATTTCTCACCTTGAGTTCTTGAGGAAATTATTAATGTTATCCTTGTTGAGCTTGCGCTGGTTTCAGTTGAAATAATTGTTTCATGCTTTACAAACCTTTGTATTAATGGGGCATAGTCATTGAGAGGTTTACCCACAGTATTAGATGTCAGAGCCAACATTGATAATAAAAGCAGATGTGGAGATTTGTAGTGTGTACTTTAGGACTACTAGATTTCACAATATTTCCCAACTTTAGTCAGCTCTTGTAAGATTGTGTCTGAAACACATTTGTGAATGTGATGAGAAAACAATGATGAATTGTACGTGAGCAGAATCGTGGTAGAAAAGGCCAGAATACTGAATACTTGCTTTTGAGGCTGACACCATCTGTAACCCTAACTCAGTTGGCTCGTTGAGTTCCTCCCTTCATCTTCCCGCAACAGGAATTAGCACCTTCCTCTGAGGATATTTGGAGTTTGGGAATTATTCAAAGATAAATGAGGCAATAAGAAAAGAGTTAAGATAACGAAAGATGAGAGGAAACATCAAGAAAAAAATGGAAGTGAAGTATTTCATGAAAATTGAAGAAGTAGATAATTTTGAAAAATGAGTTATGCCATCTGAGAATAGACAATAACAAATCTGTACATGATTACAAAGTGACACTAGCACTTGCTAAGTGCTACTTGTAGAGAGGAGAAAGTGAGGACAGCAGATGCTGGAGATCAGAGTCAGAAAGTGTGGTGCTGGAGCAGGTCAGGCAGCATCTGAGAAGCAGGAGATTCCTGATGAAGAGCTTATGCTCGAAACATCAACTCTCCTGCTCCCCAAATGCTGCCTGACCGCCTGTGCTTTTCCAGCACCACCACTTTTGACTCTGCTACTTGTAGAGAGTTTAGTTCTTCCTGCACGTTTCACCATTCAGTTCGGTCATGGTCGACTTTCTTAAGTTAAATAAAATTCAGGCCATTTGGTCCAACTACATGGATGTAACGGCACTAGAGGGAGTAGAGAGTAGGTTCACCAAGATGTTGCCTGGGATGGAGAAATTGAGCGTAAAGGAGACTAGACAGGCTGGGATTGTTTTCTTTAAAGCAAAGAAGACTAAAGGGGCATAAGATTATGAGGAATATGGACAGGGTGAAGGTAGCTGTTTACTTTGGTTGAAGGGTCAATCACAAGAGGGCATAGTTTTAGGATAAGGGGCAGGGGATTCAGAAGGGATTTGGGGAAAAAAAAACTTCATTCAGCGGATGGTGGGAATCTGGAATACACTGCCTAATAAGGTAGTGGAGGCCTGAAACCTTACAACCTTAAAAGAAAATTTGGATGAATACTTCAAATATCACAACATTTATGGATATGAGACAAGTGCAGGAAATTGGGATTAGTGCACTTTGGTAATATCTCTGCAAACCTCAATAGGCCGAAGGGCCTTTTCTCAACTTTATGAATCTAGTCTGTGTTAGTGGTGATATTCTGTATGATCTTTATCTTCACTTCCTTGTGAATAAATGTCCCTTGGCATAATCCCTGAGCAGCTTGCTCTAATTTAAGGTTATGCGTTCTTTTTCTGAACCTTACCAGAGGAAATAGTTTCTCCTTAGCCTGTCAAATTCCTTAATTAGTTAATTAAAACCCCAAACAGATAAGTCCTTCATTTTCTATAATCAAGGGAATGCAAGTTTGGTCAACGCAACCTGCCTGTATAATTTAATCCCAGTAACTCACTTAGAACCTGTGGTCACTCATAATGTGTGTTATTTACAATTGCTAGAAACACATTCACAGGTAATTCTTTCTGTTCAGACTCTAAATATGTTCAAGCCTAGCACCATTTTTAAATTACCAGAGAGCTTGGAGAGTCTTTAATTCCCCATTGCTTTCTTCATAGTGACACCATGACCAATGGGAGTTGACATTCCAACCAATTTTCTCCTTTTCTCCTGTAGCATAAGTTGTTTTGATGGTTTGAAAATTGTCGTTCTTTCCTTAGTCCTGATAAGTGCAATACAAAATGTTTTGGCAATATGTCTCTTCCTGCAGCAAAAATCATATTTTGCAGTAGCAAGTGACTGTTTTTCATACCCTTTGTCATTTGTAAATGAGAGTAAAAACTTCCAGGCTTTTCTTTTGGCTGTTGATGCCAACAGCAATGCAATTCATTTTCTATTTGCTTATTTCTGTCTCATTTTACACTTTTCACTTTTTGTTGCAAGAGTTTTTACCTCAGTCAAAAAAAGCTTCAGTGAAGAAAATTGTCACATGCCTTTTGAAAGTCAAAATACCTGATGGTCCACAATTTTGATACATTCTCAATTAAGTATATGTAACTTGGCAAGCAGTTAACTCACTTTGGATGTATCCTTGCTGCATGGAAGTTGAAGCACTTAATTTATAAAAAAATTTGTTATGTTCCATAACATACATATGATCATAGATGTCAAATTAACAGACCTTTTAATTCCCAAGTTCCTGTTCAGAACCTGTATTAAAAGTATCAATAATGTTTGGTCGTCTTTAAATATATAATTAATGAGTTGTGACGTATTACTGAGAACTCCTCAAGCCTGTCGCAACATTCATTTAGTTCACGGCTGACCTGTACCTTAACCTTGTTTACCCTCTTTGGATCCATTATCCTTAATTCCCTTACCTAACAAAGTCCATCTATCTCAATGTTGAAAATTTTGAACCAGTTTCAACTAGATTTTCCATTAGTTTTTCAACCTGGGGGTGTTAATAAAGGAGATTTGGCCAGCAGCAAGTAGCTGGTTTGTGCGGTAGTGTTGACAATCAGCAAGATATTCTCCCTGCCAACAGCTTTGTGATTGGCTCCCATTTAGCTGGTGTGAATGACCAGTCAGAAGCCGTCTCCCCTCCAGGTAGGAAAGAGCTGTCCTTTCTCGGCTGTAAAATAAAAACTCCTCAAGCCTGAAGAATGCGAATTTATTTTCCATCATCAGCTGCTATAAACTGAGGTCTTTAACATATAAGACAAAGCTTTCATATCTGTGAGCCAGTCGCCTTATGCCTCTTGCAACTAAGTGAAAGGGCCTGGTGAAGGAGGATGGAAGAGCAGCAGGTCCTGACAAGTCAAAAGTATAATTTCAGTGAACCCTATGTACAGGGATCAATTGCTTTCCCAGTTTTTCGCATCTCCCATTACACCCATGTTTCTGTCAATGTATCTGTGTGTGTGTATAAAGGGATCAAGAGTTAACTCGTTGAGTTATGATGTCACCAGTTCACAATTGTTTATTGGCAGCTAAGATCTAATATTTGTAATCTAATATTTGTATTTACTGTAATTATGTAATTATTGTAATGGTAATTATTTTAATGAAACATTGTCTGTGCTTTCTGTCAATATGGGTTTAAAAGGACATGGAAATTGGGGAATTTTATGAACTTTGATACAATCTTTAACTTCTGTGATGACTTCAAGAACAGTTGGGGCTTGGCTTTCAGCACATTACCCCAGGGAGGTGTCACAGTCCTGATGTCACCCCTGAATAGCCAAGCTCTAATTTTAAAATTACACTGCATTGTTACAGGACTCCATTGTTATGTGGAAAAAAAATTGAGGCCAAAGGAGTGGGCACAACTCTCAATGAATGCTTTACCTTTATTTTCACAAAGATTGTGAGAAACACTAGGTGGAGCACTTACTGCATCACCACAGAAGCAGTGTCAGTCCCAGAACATGAGAGATGCTGATAATTGTCTTTCTAACTCATTTTGTCAATTGCAATTTGACAGTTTGCACCTAAATTAAGTTTTTGGTGCAAACTGAAGTTTGTTAGAAATGAGTAAAAGAAAACAGAATTATGTTAGGATTGATTATTTCTCAAATGAATCTGAAATATGTTGACATATTGTTTTTTAATAGAATTTTTTGAAGATGTTGTCAAAAAGACTTTGAGAAACATCAGAGTGTATGGGCCTACTCCATCTTGCAATATTTATTAATGTGTACTATTTTCTATAAGATTATTCTTTCATTGCTGGTCTATCCTGGGAGGCTCCTGTTCACTCTTGATGGTTCTTGTACCTGCCAGAAGGGCCTTCATTAAGCACATTTTTCACTATTTTGAATGATAAGTACATTTAAAAGTTGCTTTATGATGGTGCTCAAAACAATGACTCACATGAAGAGCGCCATCAAGTGAGTTAGTTAATCTGTTGAAGAACTGGGATTTTTAGAACACCGTTGCTCCTGCTTGACAACCGAAAGGACATTTGGGTCAGTTATGTGTATGTTCAGCTCCTGCAGTGTGAGCTGAGTGTACGTTTACAGCTGCTCCTGATGTCTTTTTGGTTTGCAGCAGGAGTTGGAATGTTTCACAAAAGGAATGGGTGAAGTAGACATTGCATCTGAGGAGAAGGGTTGTGAAATCTTGGCTAGTGTAAACAGAGTGACAAGAGAAATATTAAGGTTTTGGCATCCTCAGAAATGAATATGTAACCAGGACTAGATTAAATATATCCTGCAGATGCAAAGGGAAGAAATAAAGGAGGTGCTGACTGCAATTTTCCAATCCTCTCTGGCTGCAGGCATAGCCCTGGAGGACTGCTAACATGGGACAGTAATTTAAAATGGGAAGAAGGGATAGCCTAGCCTGAGTAATTGTAGGTCAGTCAGCCTTACCTTGGCAATGGAAACAAAGGTATTGGAAAATATTTTGACTGTATGAGTCGCCATTTAGAAAGGCATGGATAAATTGAACATCAGCTTGGATTTATTAAGGTAAGAGTATGTTTGACTACCTTGATTGATTTTTTTGATCAATGATGGAAGCACGTTTAATGTGATGATCATGGATTTTTAATAGGGCTCTTGGCAAAGACTCACATGTAACACTGATCAGGAAAAAAAACAGCTCATTGAATCCAAAGAAAGTGGCAAGTTGGATTGAAATAAACACTAAAATGCTGGAGAAACTCTGCAGATCTGACAGTGTCTGTGGAGAGAGAGTTAAAAATTGCACAACACCAGGTTATAGTCCAATAGGTTTATTTGGAAGCACTAGCTTTCGGAGCACCGCTCCTTCTTCGGGTGGTTATAGAGACTAAGATCGTGATTGCACAATTTATAGCCAAAAGAATCCAGTGTCATGGAGATGTGATACATTAAACAATTTTAGATTAAATCTTCCATCTTTTAGAATGGGATATGCTGGCTTCTGTTATTTGATATGTAACACCATTACACATGGGGAGACCTCCCACCATGTATGCAGAGAGTTCCAATGTGACTCGGCCAATGTGGTCTATCTCATACGCTGCAGGCAAGGATCACCTGAGGCATGGTACATTGGAGAAATTGTACTATGTGTACAGATGAATGGACCACACAGCAATCACCAGGCAGTAGTGTTCCAGGGCATTCAGCTTCGAACCTTTGGGTGACCATCCTCCAAGGCAGATTTTGGGACAGGCAACAACGCAGAGTAGCTGAGCAGAGGTTGATTGCAAAGTTCAGTACCCATGGGACTGGCCTCAGCTGGGACCTTGGGTTCATGTCACATTACAGGTGACGCCACTGCATTATTTTCTCTCTCCCACTCTCCCACTCACACACACACACCCATGCAAACTCTCTCTGTCATACACAAGCTCTCTCCCTTAAGCGCACACACCCCCTGCACTCACACCCAGACACACACCCTCTCACAGACGCACAGCCTGTCACACACTCACACTCACACTCACTCAACCAAGCTTATACACACACTTTATCACGTTCGTGAACACTCACTCTGCTGCTCCTACATGTGCACACATATAAGTTTATGGGGTGAATTTGTTTTTGCAGAATTACATTTTATTTTGCTCAAAAACTGCATGAATTCATGTAAAACTCTGTAAAGCTATGCTGAGGATTTGTCAGTCTGACTCAACATTGGGACACAGACAGACTACACACCTAATGTTAGAAAAGCCGAGCTAGCTTGGGAATGTAATTTAAAAGAAGTTCTGGGATTTATATATCAAAGGACAGAAACCAGCATATCCCCTTGTAAAAGATGAAAGATTTAATCTAAGATTATTTACTGGATGTGGGTTTGCTTGCTGAGCTGGAAGGTTTGTTTTCAGATGTTTCATCATCATATTAGGTAACATCGTCATATTAGGTAACATCATCAGTGAGCCTCTGGATGAAGCACTGGTGGTATGACCCGCTTTCTATTTGTGTTTAGGTTTTCTTGGATTGGTGATGTCATTTCCCTTGGTGATGTCATTTCCCATTCTTTTTCTCAAGGGTTGATAAATGGGATCCAAGTCACTGTGTTTGTTGACAGAGTTCCAATTGAAATGCCAAGCTTCTAGGAACTAGTGCATGTCTCTATTTGGCTTGTCCAAGGATGGATGTGTTATACCAGTCAAAGTTGTGTCCTTCCTCATTTGTATTTAAGGATACTAGTGAGAGAGGGTAGTGTCTTTTTGTGGCTAGTTGATGTTCATGTATCCTGGTAGCTAGTTTTCTGCCTGTTTGTCCAATGTAGTGTTTGTTACAGTTCTTGCACGGTATTTTGTAAATGACGTTCATTTTGCTTGTCTGTATAGGGTCTTTCAAGTTAATTAACTGCTGTTTTATTGTGTTGGTGGGTTTGTGGGCTACATGATACCAAGGGGTCTGATTAGTCTGGTCGTCGTTTCCGAGATGACTTTGGTTAGGGTTTCTGGATGTGTTTTGTCTGCTTGATTGGGTTTGTTGCTGAGAAATCGGCGGACTGTGTTCATTGGGTATCTGGTTCTTTTTGAATACACGGTTTAGATGATTATCCTCTCTCTTCACAGTTCCTCTGTGCTGCAGTGTGTGGTGGCTCATTGGAATAATGTTCTGATGCAGCTTTGTTTGTGGGTGTTGGGATGATTGCTTCTGTATTTCAGTATTTGGTCCGTATGTGTTGTGTTTCTGTATATACGCTGGTTTGAAATTCCCCGTTGGCTGTTCGCTCTACTGTGACATCTAAGTATGGGAGTTTTTGTTGTTTTCCTCCTCTTTAGTGAACTTTATGCCAGTAAGGGTATTATTGATGGTCTTAAATGTTTCCTCTAATTTGTTTGGTGATGACAAAGGTGTCATCCACATGGCGGACCAAAAGTTTGGATTGGCTGGCTGGCAGAGCTGTTTGTTCAAGTCTCTGCATTACTGTATCTGCTAAGAACCGAGATATTGACGATCCCATGGGTGTTCTGTTAGTTTGTCTGTAAGTTTTATTGTTGAAGTTGAAGTGGGTGGTAAGGTTGAAGTGGGTGGTAAGGCATAAGTGCACTAGGTTGGCAATATTGTCCTTGCTGATGAAGTTGGTGGTGTTTGGTGTATGTGTTTGTTGGTTCTTCTAATAATGTAGTCAGTGTTTCCTTTGCCAGTTTGATGTTATGGATGTGAACAGGGCTGTTACGTCAAAGGAGACCATTATTTCATCCTCTTTTATCTTGGTGTCTTTGGTCTTCAGAAATTCTTGGGTGGAGTGGATGAAGTGGCATGAGTCTTCTAGTAAGTGCTTTAGTCTTTGGTGTAGCTCCATGACCAGTCTATAAGTTGGTGTTCGAAGTAGCGAGACTATGGGTCTGGAGAGAGCTCCTGGTTTGTGCATTTTGGATAATCTGTTGAAGCATTGTGTGTTGGATCTGTCTGGTCTCATTTTTTGGAAATCAGTTATTTATTTCTTCAGATTTCTGAAGTCTTTTGAGTAGGGCTGTGATTCGGTTCTCTAGTTGTGGGGTTGAGTCTATTGCCACTTGTTGGTAAGTGTTGGTATCTGTAAGTAGTAGTGTGTTTGCTTTCTCAGTGCAGTCTCTGATTTAAAATGACTGTCAAGTGCCGTTTGTCTGCAGGTAGGATAACAATGTTTTTATCGTTCTAGTGCTTTCCTTTCTTGTGTACTGAGTGTGTTTCCTTCCTTTTTCCTGTTTCATGTTGGTGCGACTGTCTGTCTGATCGTTTACTGGGTTTATTTTGTGAGTTGGTTGTCTTTCAGCGTAGGGAACAGCCAGTGGAACTAGGAACTTCAAACCAGCATCTTCAGGAAAACAACACACACTGACCAAATGCCAAACTACAGAAACAATCATCCCAACACCCACAAACATCATTGTAATGAGCCATAACACACACTGCAGCACAGAGAAACTCCGAAGAGCAGAGGAAAATGACCTATACAATGTATTCATAAAGAATGGGCACCCAATGAGCCTAGTCCACTGATTTCTCAGCAACGAACCCAAACAAGCAGACAAAACACGTCTAGAAACCCTAAACACACACTCCTACATCAAAGACATCTCAGAAATGAGTACCAGGCTACACAGACCTCTTGGCATTATGGCAGCCCCCAAGCCCACCAACACACTAAAACAGCAGCTAATGAACTTGAAAGACCCTATACAGACAACAAGCAAAACCAATGTTATTTGCAAACTACCTTATAAGAACTGTAACAAACATTGGACAAACAGACAGAAAACGAGCCACCAAGATAAATGAACATCAACTATCCACAAAAAGACATGACCCACTCTCACTCGTATCCTTACATGCAGATAGGAGGGACATCTCCATGACACTGGACTCCTTTGACTATAAATTCGGTGGTCATGATCTTATTCTCCACAACCACCTGATTAAGGAACGGCACTCCGAAAGCTAATGCTTCCAAATAAACCTGTTAGACTATAACCTGGTGTTGTGCGATTTTTAACTTGGTCCACCCCAGTCCAACACTGGCACCTCAAAGTTGTGGAGAGAGAGACAGTTAATGGTTTGAGTCTAATGAATTATCTTCAGAATTGAACTTTTCTGTCAGACTCAAAGTGTAAAGTGTTAACTTTGTTTCATATTTTCATCACCTGTAGCATTTTGCTTTTTAAAACAAGTTGGATTTGGAATTGGCTTCGTGGCTGATTGAATTACAGAATAGTTATTTAGACTTAAGTGCAGGCCATATTGCTAAGAAGTTTTCAGTTGATGGTTAAGTTGACTCTGGCTGACAGTGAACAAAGCTGCAAAGTGCAGGTAGATTACAGTGGACCGGTATTTTGTGCAGAAAAGTGGCAAATGGAATTTGATAGTCATAGACATAGAGTCATAGTCATAGAGATGTACAGCATGGAAACAGACCCTTCAGTCCAATCAGATATCCCAACCCAATCTAGTCCCACCTACCAGCACCCGGCCCATATCCCTCCAAACCCTTCCTGTCCATATACCTATCCAAATGCCTCTTAAATGTTGCAATTGTACCAGCCTCCACCACATCCTGTGGCAGCTCGTTTAATACATGTACCACCCTCTGCGTGAAAAAGTTGCCCCTTAGGTCTGTTTTATGTCTTTCCCCTCTCACCCTAAACCTATGTCCTCTAGTTCTGGACTCCCCAACCCCAAAGACTTTGCCTATTTATCCTAAACATGCCCCTCATAATTTTGTAAACCTCTATAAGGTCACCCCTCAGCCTCCGACGCTCCAGGGAAAACAGCCCCAGCCTGTAGCCCAAATACTCCAACCCTGGCAACATCTTTGTAAATCTTTTCTGAACACTTTCAAATTTCACAACATCTTTCCAATAGGAAGGAGACCAGATTGCACGCAGTATTCCAACAGTGGCCTAACCAATGTCCTGTACAGCTGCAACATGACCTCCCAATTCTTGTACTCAATACTCTGACCAATAAAGGAAAGCATACCAAACGCCGCCTTCAATATCTCATCTACCTGTGACTCCACTTTCAAGGAGCTATGAACCTGCACTCCAAGGTCTCTTTGTTCAGCAATACTCCCTAGGACCTTACCGTTAAGTGTATAAGTCCTGCTAAGATTTGTTTTCCCAAAATGCAGCACCTCGCATTTATGTGAATTAAACTCCCTCTGTCACTTCTCAGCCCATTGGTCCATCTGGTCAAAATCCTGTTGTAATCTGAGGTAACCCTCTTCACTGTCCACTACACCTCCAATTTTGGTGTCATCTGCAAACTTACTAACTGTATAATTTATGTAAATGACAAAACGTAGAGGGCCCAGCACCGATCCTTGTGGCACTCCACTGGTCACAGGCCTCCAGTTGAAAAACAACCCTCCCACCACCACCCTCTGTCTTCTACCTTTGACCCAGTTATGTATCCAAATGGCTAGTTCTCCCTGTATTCCATGATATCTAACCTTGCTAATCAGTCTCCCATGGGGAACCTTGTCGAATGCCTTACTGAAGTTCATACAGATCACATCTACTGCTCTGTCCTCATCAATCTTCTTTGTTACTTCTTCAAAAAACTCAATCAAGTTTGTGAGACATGATTTCCCAAGCACAAAGCCATGTTGACTATCCCGAATCAGTCCTTGCCTTTCCAAATACATGTACATCCTGTCCCTCAGGATTCCCTCCAACAACTTGCCCACTACCGAGGTCAGCCTCACCTGTCTATAGTTCCATGGCTTATCTTTACCGCCCTTCTTAAACAGTGGCACCACATTTGCCAACCTCCAGTCTTCTGGCATCTCACCTGTGACTATCGATGATACAAATACCTCAGCAAGAGGCCCAGCAATCACTTCTCTAGCTTCCCACAGAGTTCTAGAGTACACCTGATCAGGTCCTGGGGATCTGGAGAAGTGTGAGTTGTGCATTTGGGGAAGACTAACAAGGCAAAGGAGTTATGAATAAATGGTAGGATGTAGAGAAGTGCGGGAGGACAGAGTTACTTCATGGTGCATATCCCTCAGTTGTTGACGTTGGCCACACAAGGTGGTAACAAAGCTGTAATTGCTCATTTTCTTTATTGACCAGATGAGATAGGAGCTTATGCTTGAGCTGTCTAGAACTCTGGTTGAACTGCTGCTAGGTTAATGTGTACAGTTCTGCTCACTGTATCACAGGAAAGATGTGATCACATAGGAGAGGGTACTCAGATTTTAAGAGAATGTTGCCCAGACTGGCAAGTTTTAAGGTATGAGAAAAGTTTGGATAGGGTGAGGTTCATCTCATTAGAACAGAAGAGGAGAGATTAACTGAAGTATGAAGATGGCCTAGATTGAGTGGATAGGAAGAACTTAATTCTGTTGAGCGAGGCAGAAATGTAAGATCAATCCAGGAGGATGAGGCTGGATTGAGCAGGAGGTTTTTCACCCAGATCTAGTGCCGAGTCTGGAACTTGCATGTTGAATGGTTGCTGGAGGCAGAAACTGCTTGCATTTAAAAAAAAGTAGACAGTTATGTACTTCAAGTGTCATAATATGTAGGACTACAGATTTGGAATGTGGCATTAAGCCAAATTGTTCATTTTTGACTGGCATATTCATGATTGGCCAAATAGCTACCTCCTGGGCCATAAACATTCTGTGTCAATGGATCCTATTGAATTAGCTAATCGTCTTAAACCTCTCAATCAGAATATCACTTAATCTTCTAAGTGGTCTTTATCTGCCCAAATAAAAAAAAATCCTCATTAGTTGGGAAAACAAAAGTATCTACATTTACTATTGGGACATCCCAAGGTACTTTGAAATAATGAATTACTTTTGAATAGTGTTTATTGCTATATGATCCAACAAAAGAGACAATTATATCCATTAAGATCTGGCAAACAGCAATAAAATAAATATTGAGTTAATTTATTTCTTGATAGTTTAAGGATAAATGTTTGCCTGGAGCATGTTACTTCACAAGGTGGCATAATCGTAACACAAATTAAGGAATCCCTTCCAATGTGAATAGGTTGACTATTCAAAAAGATGTATTGCAAGGATTCAATGATTCCTGTCGTTCTTCAGTTGCAGCCTCTGGTTTCATTGCTTCTATTTGATGACTGTGCTTTCCTTTACCAAAATCCCTAAACCTTACAACTACTTCCTTTAGGTTCTTCCATGAGACCGACCTCTTTCTTTAACCTTTGATTACCTTCCTTGATATTTCCATATGTGATGTCTCAAAAAATGTTTGATAACCTTCATAAGCACCTTGGGATATTTTAACTGGGTTAGAGGTGTCATATGATTGCAAGGTGTTGTTGATTTTATTAAAACAGTGAAGTCGATCATTAGATTACAAATCTTTATAGTAAGCAACACCATCAGCAGCACTCAGGTAGGATATGTATGGGTAAGAAAAACTGCAATTTGGTGATCCATTTGGAGGATTATTACTTTGAGACTGCTTTATACATCAGGTTCAACGTGATGGCTTTATGATTTGATATTTGCAATTTTCAATTTTTTGATTGTAGAGTAGCAGCTCTAACTGGCAAAAAAATTACTGAATTGAGTTTGTTTCAAAATTCCAATTTGCTGTTCCAGCCCAATTCCAGAATCCCCAAGGTGGTTATATTCGCATGGGAAGACTGAGGAAGCAGAGGAGGTGCTACAATATATTGCACAAAGGAATGGGAATGAGAAGATCTTTGTGCAACTAAAACCCTGTGCTGGAACATCAAAAACTGGTCAGTCAGCGCATGGAGTGATGGACCTGGTGAAGTATCCGAAATTACGCTGGAGAACTGCCATTTTGATGTATGTGTGGTAAGTGATCAGAAAAAAAAGACTTAATGTAGAGATTTGTGGACTCTCTGTGCAGTTGCGTTGGTCTGAATCATCTAAAAGACCCTTTCAACATGAAAGTACTATGATCTACTGTTCTCAGGAGTATCATTTATCAGCCTGTAGTTCTACTGACTGGCTGACTTAATTTTCTCTTGCAGTGTTATAAAAATAAAGATTGGACTATTTCTTAGTAATCCTCAATCGAATGCAGTGAGATTTCACACTGATAATAGTACTAAATTGATTAACTGGTCTTGTGTCCTGTTTGAAATTTATTGTGTGAAGGAATAGTAAGCAAATTGGACTTTGTAATTTGAAGGTTATTGCAACCATTGGAGGAAATAATACAGGAACCATTCCCTTCTGCTATAAAAGCACTCACACTCTACCTGTTTCTGATTTCACATTGTATGTGTTACCTTTCTATCCTTCTCCACTTTTGACTCCTTGTCTTTGGTGCTTTCCTTTCAACATATGAATAAACAAGGAATGAGAGTAGGCCACTAGGCCCTTCAAGCCTGCTCCTCCATTCAGTAAGATCATGGCTGATCTGATTTTCACCAGCATATCCCCAATCATTTCATCCTGACAGTAATCAAGAATCCATCTCCCTCTGTCTTAAAATTATTTAAAGATTTTCTCTTCTGCCTTTTGAGGAAGGCTGTTCCATAGACTCAGCTGTCTGAGGGAAAAAAAAATGTTCCCCTATCTCTGTTTTAAATGTGTGACCCCTTATTTTTAACTACAACCCCAAGTTCTAGGTTCTCCCCTCGAACTGGAAACATCTTTTCAACATCCAGTCAGGTCTCCTTAAAATCTTAAATGTTTGTTAAGTCACCGCTGATTCTTCTAAACTTCATAGGATACAGGTCAAAGCACAGCAGGTTAGGCAGCATCTCAGGAATAGAGAATTCGACGTTTCGAGCATAAGCCCTTCATCAGGAATAAGAGAGAGAGAGCCAAGCCGGCTGAGATAAAAGGTAGGGAGGAGGGACTAGGGGGAGGGGCGATGGAGGTGGGATAGGTGGAAGGAGGTCAAGGTGAGGGTGATAGGCCGGAGTGGGGTGGGGGCGGAGAGGTCAGGAAGAGGATTGCAGGTTAGGAGGGCGGACTGTCTCAGACTCCTCCCTCCCCTTCCTAGACCTTTCCATTTCTATCTCGGGCGACCGACTCAACACAGACATCTATTATAAACCGACTGACTCCCACAGCTACCTGGACTACACCTCCTCCCACCCTGCCCCCTGTAAAAACGCCATCCCATATTCCCAATTCCTTCGTCTCCGCCGCATCTGCTCCCAGGAGGACCAATTCCAACACCGCACAACCCAGATGGCCTCCTTCTTCAAGGACCGCAGATTCCCCCCAGACGTGATCGACGATGCCCTCCACCGCATCTCCTCCACTTCCCGCTCCTCCGCCCTTGAGCCCCGCTCCTCCAACCGCCACCAAGACAGAACCCCACTGGTTCTCACCTACCACCCCACCAACCTGCGCATACAACGTATTATCCGCCGCCATTTCCGCCACCTCCAAACGGACCCCACCACCAAGGATATATTTCCCTCCCCTCCCCTATCAGCGTTCCGCAAGGTCCACTCCCTTCGTGACTCCCTTGTCAGATCCACACCCCCCACCAACCCAACCTCCACCCCCGGCACCTTCCCCTGCAACCGCAGGAAATGTAAAACTTGCGCCCACACCTCCACACTCACTTCCCTCCAAGGCCCCAAGGGATCCTTCCATATCCGCCACAAGTTCACCTGTACCTCCACACACATCATCTATTGCATCCGCTGCACCCGATGTGGCCTCCTCTATATTGGTGAGACAGGCCGCTTACTTGCGGAACGCTTCAGAGAACACCTCTGGGCCGCCCGAACCAACCAACCCAATCACCCCGTGGCTCAACACTTTAACTCCCCCTCCCACTCCACCGAGGACATGCAGGTCCTTGGACTCCTCCACCGGCAGAACACAACTACACGACGGCTGGAGGAGGAGCGCCTCATCTTCCGCCTGGGAACCCTCCAACCACAAGGTATGAATTCAGATTTCTCCAGCTTCCTCATTTCCCCTCCCCCCACCTTGTCTCAGTCGGTTCCCTCAACTCAGCACCGCCCTCCTAACCTGCAATCCTCTTCCTGACCTCTCCGCCCCCACCCCACTCCGGCCTATCACCCTCACCTTGACCTCCTTCCACCAATCCCACCTCCATCGCCCCTCCCCCTAGTCCCTCCTCCCTACCTTTTATCTCAGCCGGCTTGGCTCTCTCTCTCTTATTCCTGATGAAGGGCTTATGCTCGAAACGTCGAATTCTCTATTCCTGAGATGCTGCCTAACCTGCTGTGCTTTGACCAGCAACACATTTGCAGCTGTGATCTCCAGCATCTGCAGACCTCATTTTTTATTCATAGGATACAGGCCTAGCTGCCCAGTTTTCCTTACAAGGCAATCTACTCATTCCAGGTATTAGTATAGTAAACCTTTTTTGAACTGCTTCCAATGTATTAACATCCTTCTGTAAGTACAGTGACCTGTACTGGATGCAGTACTCCAGAAGTGGTCTCGCTAATGCCTTCTGGAATATAATCTCCCTACTCTTGCATTCAATTCCTCTTGCAATAAGATGTAACATTCTATCAGCTTCTCTGATTACTTGCTGCACCTGCATACTACCCTTCTGTGATTCGCGCACTCAGACACTGAGACCTCTTCATCCCAGAGCTCTGCAATCTCTCACCATGTAAATAATACCTTTTTATTCTTTCTGCCAAAATGAACAATTTCCCATATTGTACTCCATTTGCTAGATCTTTGTCCACTCACATAATCCATATATCTCTTTGTAGGCTCCCAATGCCCTCTTTCACAACTCCTTTTGCTTCTTACCTTTATGCATCAGCAAATTTAGTTGCCACACCTTTGCTTCCTTCATCCCAATTGTTGATATAAATTGTGAAGAGTTGAGGTCCTTGTGGTGCCCCACTCATGACGTCCTACCAATCTGTAAGATTAATTTATTCAGATTGGAGTGTTGTACTGAGGCAAGAAGTGATTGCAGAGCTGTGTTTAAAACAATTTATCAAATTGCTCATTTGCACTGTCTTCTAATGTGCTTTCCTGCTTTGTCAGACTCTTTTGCTTTAAACGTACCACAGACAATGCTCCTCCTCAGGATCTGATCACTTGTATAACTTGCACAGAATCACTCACTTACCTTCAGTATTCTCTCTCCTATATCAATCTTGTGTCTCACCTCAGTGTTCACAATTCACTCTTGTTTGCTTGCATTATTCTAGCTGCCCAACCCCCCTCCTCACCACCACCACCACCACGCTGTCGTATTGGCCTTCTTTCACCTCTTATGTTCAGGAAGTTCACACACACATGCACAAAACATTCCCCCCCACCAACTGCCTTCTAGATTGTACTCTAATAGGCTTTATCAAGCCTACCCTGCCGTTGGGTAAGATCAACACTGATCAACCAGTAGCGTTCACTGCCTCTACTTTCCCAAGTAATCATGGGCTCCCTTGTAGATCGCAAACTTTCAACTCAGCCTTGAAACCCCCAGTGAGCCACCCTCAATCGTTATCTACAGCAGACAACTCCAAGGATTAATGACCTTCTGAGGGAATAGATTGCTTCTCATCTCCTTATTTTTAATTTGTGCCCTCCAGAGTTATGGATTATCCCATGAAAGACAACCTCCTCTTAATATCTAATTCTGTTAAACCCCTTTAGGGTCTTATGTGTTTTAATAACATTGTCTGTCATTTTTTTTAAACTCCAAAAAAGAATAGGAAACCAGCTCAATACTTCCTTATGTCAACCTGTGGATCCCAGGAATCAATCTCATGAATCTTCTGTATAAATATGTTCCTCTTTTCATAAATAGGCCATATTCTAAGAAAGTGCCCTGTGTTTACTCTATAAACCTGTCTTCAAGCCCACTGCTGACAGTTTGATTTATCCAATCTAAATTAAAATTAATATTGCTTCTGTTTATTCCAGCACCATTCTTACATTATTATCTCTACACTATCGTTATTAATAGTCAATCTTTATTAACAGGGCTGCTCTATCTTGTTTTCTTTGCTTCTCCTCCTTCCAAAATGTCAATACCTTTTCAATATTCGGTTTCCAGCCTCTGTCATCTTGCAGCTACACCTCTGATAAAACTAACGTATACTTGTTTATTCCACTTTCTGCTATACCTGTCTTTAACCTCCCCATTCTCAAAGATCTTAGGTTATTTTAATCTAAGATCGACCTAACCAATGCACCCCTCAATTTACTGCCGTCCGTGTATTTGTCCAGCAGCCACTTAAATGTCCCTAATGTCTCTGACTCTACTACCACTACTGGCACGCACCCACGCCAAGAACCGATCTCCGACATCTCCCCTGTGTCTTCCTCCAGTTACCTTAAAATTATGACCCCTCATGACAGCCATTTCTGCCCTGGCGAAAAGTCTCTGGCTATCTACTCTTTCTATGCCTCTCATTACTTTGTACACCTCTGTCAAGTCACCTCTCTTCCTCCTTCTCTCCAAGCTCACTCAACCTCTCTTCATAAGACAGTCCCTTCAGTCCAGGCAGCATTCTGGTAAATCTCCTCTGCATCCTCTCGAAAGAATCTACATCCTTCCTGTAATAAGAAGAGCAGAATTGGACACAATATTCCAAATGTGGTCTAACCAGTGTTTTATAGAACTACAGCAAAACCTCGCGGCTCTTAAACTCGACCCCCCTGTTAATGAAAGCCAAAACACACTATCCTGCCTTAACAACTCTATCAACTTGGGTGGCAACTTTGAGGGATCCATGTACATGGATCCCGAGATCACACTATTCCTCCACACTGTCAAGAATCCTGTCTTTAACCCTATGTTCAGCGTTCAGATTCGACTTTCCAAAATGAATCACTTCATATTTATCCAGGTTAAACTCTATCTGTCACTTCTGACCCCAGCTCTGCAGCATGTCAATATCATGTTGGGACCTGCAACAGCCCTCGGCATTATCTACAACACCACTGACCTTTGTATCATCGATAAACTGACTAGCCCACCCTTCCACTACTTCATCCGAATCATTTATAAAAACTACCTAGCTTAGAGGCCCAAGAACAGATCCCTGCAGGACACCACTGGTCAATGACTTCCAGGCGGAATACTTTCCATCCACTACGACTTACTGTGTTCTTTTGGCCAGTCAATTCTGTATCCAGACAGCTAAATTTCCCTGTATCCCATACCTTCTGACTTTCTGAATGAGCCTACCGTGGGGAGCCTTATCAAATGCCTTATTGAAATCCATATACATCACATCCACTGCTTGACCTTCGTCAACTTGTCTCATCCCGTCTTCAAAGAACTCAGTAATGCTTGTGAGGCATGACCTGCCCCTCACAAAGCCATGCTGACTATCTTTAATCAAACTACTTTTTTTCAAATAGTCATAAATCCAATCCTTTCCAGTACCTTGCTTACCACAGTATAAGACTGGTTCCTGTAGTTCCCAGGAATTTCCCTATTCCCTTTCTTGAACAGAGGAACAACATTCACCTTCCTCCAATCATCTGATACTACTCCCGTGGAGAGTGAGGATGCAAAGATCATCATCAGAGGCGCAGCAGTCTCATTCCTTGCTTCCAGTAGTAAACTTGGATATATCTAGTCTGGCCCTAGGGACTTGTCTTGTTTGAAGCTTCCCAGAATTTCCAGCACAACCACTTCCTTAATTTCAATCTGTCACGGTGTTCTTGCTATCAACAAGGTTCCCCTCTCATGAATACTGAAGCAAAAAACTCATTTAGCGCTTCCCCTATCTCTTCAGACTCCAGGCACAGGTTTCCTTCACTATCCCTATGGCTGATTATCCCTGCTGTCTCTCTGATTATTCTCTTATTCCTCATGTACGAGTAGAATACCTTTGGGTTTTCCCTAATCATTCCTGCCAAGGCTTTTTTGTGCCCCTTCCTAGCTCTCCTCAGTCCATTTTTGAGTTCTTTCCTAGCTACCCTGGAATCCTCTAAAGCTGTGCCAGATCCTTGCTTTCTCAACCTTAAGTAAACTTCTTTCTTCCTTTTGGTGAGAAGATCCTCTGCTCTTGTCATCCAAGGTTTCTTCACCATACCATTCCTTGTCTGTCTCAGTGGGACAAAGTTATTCAATACTTGCAACAGGTGCTCCTTAAATAGACTCCACATTTCTGTAGTGCATTTTCTGTAGAGCAGTTGTTCCCACAGCTCCTGTCTAATAGCAGTATAATTTCCCCTCCCCTAATTAAATGCCTCCCCATACTGTCTGTTTATATTCCTAAACATGGCTATGATAAAGGTGAGGCAGTTGTGGTCACTGTAACCGAAATGCTCTCCCACAGAGAGATCTGACACCTGGCCTATCTTGTTGCCTTGCACCAAATCCAATATGGCCTCCCCTCTAGTCGACCTATCTACATATTGAGTCAGGAATCCCTCCTGTGCACACCTGACAAAATCAGTTCAGTCCAGACCGTCTGCACTAGGGAGGTCCCAATCAACATTGGGGAAGTTGAAGTCACCCAAATAACAAGTCTGTTATATCTGCAACCTTTCCAAGATCTGCTGTCCGATCTTTTCTTCCTTGTCTCTGCTGCTTTTTTGACAGGGGGGTGGTTGGGGTTGGTCCATCAGAAACACCTATTAAAGTCACTGTTCATGTTATTGATTAAAAATAATTGGCCTCTGTCTGTTCTTTGAATAGGTATGTTTGCAGCCTTGTTTATTATGGCTTAACCTTGAATGCAGGGGATTTGAAAGGCAATCGCTACCTGAACATTGCTCTGTATGGCCTTGTGGAAGTACCAGCGTTCCCCCTCTGCCTCTATTTCATTGACAAATCCTGGTAAGGATTAATTCCTCATCTAGTCTCTGGATGACTAATTGTGGTCTTAGATATAAGTTGGAGGTGATGAATTTCAACAAATCCTGTACAGTCTTGGCAAATATTTGCTGTTTATCCTCTGATGGGTAAAAGCAAGGTCCAGTAGGCTTGAACTCCTTCTGTTTACTCACTGGACTGAATTTTGACAGGGCGGAATCTGAAAGCTTGGTATAGGTGCACAATCCTTTCTCCAAAATGCTTGGGACCAGCTGGTTTTCAGAATTCAGAATTTTTCAAATTTCAGAATAAGTGACAATTTGATGGTGAAATGTTTGAAAATCTTACCGAAGAGCAGACTCTGAATACCATGGGCCCTGAGACACAACTGAGGCCTGCCAGTGTTGGCCCCGCCCCCGCCTCCAAAAGGCAATCGAGTGACACAAATTAAGTGGGTATGGGGTTGGGTTAACTGTTTGCATGCCAAACAGCCTTGTTAATGAGAAAAATACTTCGCAAAAAGACTTTCGGATTTCAGATAAAGGGTTGTCTACCTGTATTTATTTGAAAGCCAGCACAGTTCACAATCACAAGACGATATGAAAGGAGAATGACCTCTGAGTGTTTACATCAACTGTTGTATGAAAATAAAACACAGGCTAAGCATCTACCATCTGATAAGATAGGTATGGGCCATGTGGTGATGAGTAGTAATTTTCCAGGACAGGTTTTGTAATAGAGCCCATGTTATTATCCAGAATCAACTGGACATCTATTGGTGCTGATTAAATTTATTTCTGCATGGTTCAGCTCAAAATGTGAGCTGTCCATTACATTTCTGCAAGTGTACGCTGTGAACAGGTACTTTGCCTAATGGTCCAACCACCATATGTTTACAGCATGGAAACAGGCCTTTCAGCCCATCTCGTCCTATCAGTGTTTACTTTACCTAATGCGATTTAAGATGGATGACATAAAGGATTGCTGTACTGTCAGAAGTGACATCTTTCCGGAAAAATATTAAACTAATCTCTTAATGTATGTAGAAGATTCCACTGCAGGGCACTTGTCTTCCTGGCTAATATTTATCCACTTGACCATCACCTCGGAAGGCATATTGTCTGATGATTATCCCATTTCTGTTTGTGGGAGCTTGCTGTGTGAACATTGGCTGCAATGTATTCTACAACAATGATTAATCTCCCAAATTGCTTAAATGGCTGTAAAATTCTGTAAGGAAGCCATAAATTTAAAAAAAATGTCATTTGCTTCACTCCACTCTTGAACTTGTAGATTTTCGTTATCTGCAAACCTATGCAAATTGGCATCGACAAGGTATTTGGCCGTAGAAGCCATCATAATTGAATACATTCTCCAATTGTCCTGGTAATGAAGCCCTAAATGTAACATAGTTAAAAATCACACAACGCCAGGTTATAGTCCAACAGATTTATTTGGAAGCTCTGGCTTCCGGAGTGTTGCTTCTTCATCAGACAGAGAACCTATTGCAAAAAATTACAGTGTCATGCAACGGAAATGATGTACTGAACAAAGCTAGAATGCTGTTCAGTTTTTCATCTTTTAGAATGTGTTGCAGGTTTCAGTTCATTAATATGTAAATCCCAGAATTACCTTTAAGTCACATTCTTGAGATAATTTAAGGTTTTATTATAAAAAGTGACATCTCCACTCAGACAATGTATTAAAAGTGAGAGGTTAGACTCTGTATTCCAATCTTTAGTCAGACTGGTTCTGTTTCCAAAGTAGAATTTATAAAATATTGCATTATTGACTCCCTGCAGATTGTGTATTTTTTGAGCAAAAAATAACGTATCTGCAAATATAATTCTGTAAAGGCAAATTAACCCTATAGACTTATATATGTGTGTGTGTGTGTGTGTGTGTGTGTTCATGAGATCGTGTGAATATGTGTATCTTGAAGTAGCACTGTTTAACTATTGATACCATATTTGAATTATATTTGTATGTGACTAAGTGATTTACTAGTTATGTTACAGTTAGAACCATAGTAATTTCTTCTAGCTCCTCTAAGTGAGAGGAATGTATTGCTTATTCAGTATTTAACATTAAAATTAACAGATTGCCAAAATGCAATTACCTCAGTAAAACATTCACCCCCTAGAGGACACAGCAATCCTGCAACTCTGGCTGTTGTCCATTTCCTCAGTTTCGAAGGCAGTGCAGCCATTTGGGTCAGGTCTCCAGAAACAACTTTGCTACTCCCTTCTAAAACCCTTCTTGTGCACAATATTGTTACAAAGTAATTGTGGTTCAAAATACTTCAATGTTCGCGAAATGGTTAGGAATTTTGCAAGATTATGAAATGTGTGGTTTAGATATGATCTTGCTTTCCTCAAAGTTTGCATTTCTTTGCCGTACTTTTTCAGTTATGGATCTGTGAAGACTTACAGTGCTAGAAAGTGTATAATTGGAAGTTGTTGTCAGTGTAGTTTATTGTGTTTTACTTGATTCATGTCAGCAGCTTGGAAACCTAAGAGGTTTTGCTGGTCTGGTGTTTGGAACTGTATTGTAATTGGTAACTGGTTGTTATCAATCATTAAAATGCAATGCTGAGGAGTGTTTAAAATTCTAAAATAAACAGCTGTATAGCTACTGGCCAGGAAGCCTTTCTAAATTTATGTTAAGTCTTAGTACCGCAATGATCTTCAGTGCCACAAGGTGGAGCTCCTAAACTATTAGAGGCATAAACTGATCTGAGGAGCTTTGATAATGTCCAGTTGTAATGAACAAAACATAACTGATTTCTGCATTGTATAACTATGTATCACATTATTAAGATGTTGGAGAAATCTTTATTTCTAACAGTCTGTATGTTTACCATTTGGATGCAACAGTGAAGGTGCTGTTACTGCGTTCTCTGAAGCTGTTGGGTTTAATTTGCCCCATGCTGGAATGACACTGATTTTTTGCTGTTTGCTTGCTTGCTGTCAGATTGAGTGAAGATGGACAGTGAGCGGAACCAGGTTTGCTGGTTGCATATGTGGTCACTCCAGCTTGGAGAGCAGGGGTGATTCTCATGCAGACCCTTGGTCAAAGGATGAAGAGGGCTGGCGAGGGCCAATAGAGGACAGATGTGTCAATCATGAGTGCAGAAATGGCGACAATCTCACCGGCCCCACAGCCAACTGTACAACCTCACCCTCACTCTCCTGCTTACTGTTCTCTAATACTGGGGTCAACCAGAGAGATATGTTTGCTTGGCAGCTGCTCTCAATGAATGAGTGTGTTGGGAGGATAGTTTCAAATTGAAAGAAAAACACTATGTGTAAACATGCATGGTAATATACAATATTGGAAAGCTTTTTAAAGAAAAAGCAAAAAAAAATAAACAGGGCGGCATGGTGGCTCTGTGGTTAGCACTGCTGCCTCACAGCTCCAAGGTCTCAGGTTCAATTCTAGCCTTGGGTGACTGTCTGTGTGGAGTTTGCACATTCTCCCTGTGTCTGCATGGGTTTCCTCCAGGTGTTCCTGTTTTCTCCCACAGTCCAAAGATGTGCAGGTCAGGTGAATTAGCCATGCTAAATTGCCCGTAGTGTTAGGTGCATTAGTCGGAGGGAAATGAGTCTGGGTGAGTTACTCTTCAGAGGGTCGGTGTGGACTGGTTGGGCCGAAGGGCTTGTTTCCACACTGTAGGGAATCTAATCTAATCTAAAAAAACAAACTGAGCGGGTAAGCTCGCAAGTAACATTGAAATTGATTGTAAAAACGTGTTCAAATATACAACATTGAAGAGAAAGTCCCAAAGTGAAAATTGGCCCCTTAGAGAATAAGACTGGAGAAATAATGGGGAACCAGGAAATGGCCGAAATGTTGAATAAATAGTCTTCAAGATATTAAGATATTAATAGCATTCCAAAATGCCAAAAAATCAAAAGGTGGAGAAGAATTGCATACAATAATTACCATGCAAGAAATAGTGCTAGGCAGAGTCATGGAGTTAATGTTCCCTGGACTTGATGGGCTGCATCCTAGGATATTAATGAAAGTAGTTCAGAGATAGTGGATGATTGGTAATGATCTCCCAGGAAACCTCAGATTCTGAAAAAGTCCCAGAGGATTGGGAAAATGACAATGTAGCACCTTTTCATAAAAAGGAAGGAGACAAAAAACAGGTGCTAAAAGCCAGTTAGCTTAAGGTCTGCCATTGGAACAATGTTAGAGTCTATTATAAATGATGTAATAAAATAGCATTTAAAAATATATCATATAATCAAGCATAGTCAGCAAGGCTTCATGAAGGGGACATCATGGGATGCAAATTTATCAGAATTCTTTGAAGAGATAGCAATCAGGATAGATCAAGAGGAAATGTTAATGTATTATGTTTGGATTTATGGAAGACGTTTTTTGAGGTATTGTGTGTAAGGCTACTTAATCAGAAAAGAACCCTTGGTGTTGAGTTTGTATATTAGCATGAATAGAGTTAATTCATGTAAGACAGAGAGGGATAAGGGAGGCATTTTCAAGATAGTGGTTGTTATGGACCCCAAAAAATATTTTTAAATGGTTGCCTAGACTCTAACCTTATTTTCAAGGTAGATGAGAAGTGTGTGTTCCAGATATGATGTGACTGGTCAAACTACTCAACGTTAAACAGAACACCATTTATTTAGGCACTGTAGTTAAAATACAAATGAAAGAAGGAGGAATTCAAAATAACTTAACTATTGGAAAACTTAACCAAATAATAATACAATACCTATTCCAAATTAACTAAGAAACAACACTGCGAGATTTCAGAGAAAGTAGCAGCTCGGAATTCTTCACTGAAGCTTGCAATCCTTCGGACCCAAACAGCTTCTGATTGCTGCAACTAAAGAAAACTAGAAAGATTGGTCTGAGAGCTAGCCACTTCTCTTCCATTGTTACAACTTTTTAAAAACAGAATCCTGAATTGTTGACTTATGCCATCTCTCGTAGTGACTTTGGCACCTCTGCCTTCACAGCCTTTCTCTCAAAAAATCCAGGACAAAATAGCCTTTTTAAAGTGAAAGCATTGTCTCACACCTGTAACTAGTGGAGTGCCACAGGGATCAGAGCTGGGGCAACAATTACTTAGAATTCGTACTAAAGACTTGGATGATGGAAGTGAATGTATTACCACCATGTTTGCAGATGACACAAAAATAGATGGGATGGTAATTTGTGAAGATGGCACACAGTTTATAGAGGGGAAGAGATGAGTCAAGTAGGTGGGCAAAAGCTTGGCAGATGGAAAATAATGTAGAAAAGTGTGGATTTATGCACTTTGGCAGTAGGAATAGAGGAACTGAATACTATTTGAATGGAGGGAAGACTGCTGAAATCTTCAGCACAATGGCACTTGCAGGTCTTCATGTGTGATTCACAAATGTAGATTTGGCATATAGGTTCATTAGATAATGTGGAAGACCAACAGAACATTGGCATTTCTTTCAAAGAGAATAGCGTGTAAAAATAGGGTACTCTGGGTGACACCATACAAGTTATTTTGAATTCCTCCTTCTTTCATTTGTATTTTAACTACAGTGCCTAAATAAATTGTGTTCTGTTTAACGTTGAGTAGTTTGACCAGTCACATCATATCTGGAACACACACTTCTCATCTACCTTGAAAATAAGGTTAGAGTCTAGGCAACCATTTAAAAATATTTTGAGGGGTCCATAACAACCACTATCTTGAAAATGCCTCCCTTATCTCTCTCTGTCTTACATGAATTAACTCTATTCATGCTAATATACAAACTCGACACCAAGGGTTCTTTACTGACTGGCCTGTAAGTTCACATCTAAGGAAAGACATACTGGATTTGGAAATGTTCTAGAGAAGGTTTACTAGACTGAGTCAGGTATAGAGGAAGTTTCATATGAGGAGAGGTTGAACAGGTTGGGTCTGTACTCATTTGAGGTCTGCAAATGAGAGGGGACCTTATGGCAACATGCAGGATTGTTAAGGGACTGAAGAGTAGATCCTGAAAGATTGTTTCACCTTGTTGGAAAGTCTAGAACCTGAGGGCACTATCTCAAGGTCATCCATTAAGACAGAGATGATGAGATTTTTTTTTACTGAAGCTAGTGAACCGGTGGAATTCTTTACCACAAGAGGATTAGTCCCTATGCCAGTGCTCGTGAGGCGAGAAATAGGAAAATAATACATTTGAATGAGTGGCTAAAGAGCTGGTGTCAGAGGGAAGGTTTCACAAATCTGGATCATTGGGATCTCGTCCAGGCAGGTGGGACCTGACAAGAAGGGCACCAAATCCTCAGGAGATTTATCAGTGCCATTCGGGAGAGTTTAATCTCATGTGACAGGGAGTTAGGAACCAGAATAGTAGGTCAATGTATTGAGTGATTGAGGAGAAGGTGGGCATTAGATGAATAAGTTTTAAGAGGAAGAATAAGCAGGGCTAGTTTAATGAACATGGCAGAACTGGCAGTTTGAAGTGTATTTATTTTAATACAAGGTGTATAACAGGTAAAGCAGATGAGCTTTGAGCCTGGATTAGTTTGTAGATTGCATTGTGGTAGCCATTACAGAAACATGGTTGCAATAAGGACAGGACTGGCAGCTCAAAGCTCCAGGGTCCAGATGTTTCAGGCTTGTTAGGGAAGAATATAAAAGGGATGGGGAAGTTTCATCACTGATTAAGGAGAATGTCTTAGCTGTACGAAGAGAGGATAGGACATCATGGAGGACTCATCCAGCATGGCCATTTGGGTAGAACTTAGGAATAAGAAAGGTACAGTCGCTATGATGGGGTTACACTATAGGCCTCCCAATAGCCAGAGGAGGGAGAGGAATGGGTATGTTAACAGATCATAGGATGATATCAAAACAACAGTTGCTTTTGTGGGTGATGTTAACTTCCCCAATATTGACTTGGGACTCCCTTAATGCCAGGGGCTTCAATGTTAGACAAGCAGAAAGCTGGAAGAAAAATGTGGTGCTGGAAAAACACAGACCAGGCAGCATCTGAGGAGCAGGAGAATCGACGTTTCGGACATTCCTGAAGAAGGGCTTATGCCCGAAACATCGATTCTCCTGCTCCTCGGATGCTGCCTGGACTGCTGTGTTTTTCCCGCACCACATTTTTCAACTCTGGTACTCCAGCATCTGCAGTCCTCACTTTCTCCTAGGAGGCTGGAAGAACACAGCAAGCCAGTCAGCATCAGCAGCTGGAGAAGTCAACAGTTCTGGTGTTACAGATATTCCAACTGGGAAGGGTTCATATTAGACCTTACATTAGGGAATGAGCCTGACCAGGTGTTTGAAGTTTCAGTTTGGGAACAGTATTTGTAATTCCGAAAGTTTCAGGATAAGTCTAGTCCTAGGCTAAAAGTATTAAATTGGATGAAAGCTATTTAGAACAGTATTTGGCAGGAATTGGAAAAATCGATTGGGAGAAACTGTTTCAGGGTAAATCCGTATATGGAAGTTTTTTAAAAACCAGTTAATCAGAGTTCAGGACTAGCAAGTTCCTGTGAGGATGAAAGATCAGAATGATAAGATTCAGGAACCTTGAATGACAAGAGATGTTGAAAGTTTGGTTACAAAGGGAAAAGAAGCTTATGTAAGGTTTAGGAACTGAAATCAAGCAAGACCTTTGATTATAAAGGAAGCAGAAGAGAACTTAAACAACTTAAACAAAATGTCCTTGGCAACTAAGATGAAGGATAATCCGGAGGCATTTTATGCATATTCTAGGAGCAAAAAGGTAACTAGGGAAAGAGCTGGAGGAAGTGGGTAAGGTCCTTAATGGGTACTTTGCATCAGTATTCACCAAGGAGAAGGACATGGATGATGCTAAGTTTAGAGAGAGATATGTTGATATTCTGGAGAATGTCGATATTAAGGAGGAGGTGGGTAGTGCTGGGTGTCTTGAAAAATGTTATGGTAGATAAGTCCCCAGGACCTGATGGGATACTGAAGGAGGCAAGGAAAGAGATTGCTGGACCTTGGCCAAGATCTTTGTATCCTCTTTAGTCACAAGTGAGGCCCCAGAAGATTGGAGAATAGCTAACGTTGTTCCTTTGTTTAAGAAGGCCAGTATGGATAATCCAGGAAGTTATAAACAGGTGAGCCTCATGCCAGCTGTAGGAAAATTATTGGAGAAGATTCTTAGGGACAGAATTTACGCACATTTGAAAAAATATTGGACTTATAAGGGATAGACAGGCTTTATGTGCTGAAAGTCTTGTCCCTCAAATTTAACTTTTTTGTGGAAATTGTGAAGATGATTGATGAGGGCAGGGCACTGGATGTTGTCTTTATGGACTTAAGCTGGTCCAGAACATTAAATCACATGGAATCCATGGTGAGTCAGCAAGCTGGATATAAAATTGGCTTGACCACAGCAGCCAGAGAGTAATTGTGAAGAAGTGTTTTCTGACTATTGGTCTGTGACCAGCAGCGTTCCACAAGACCTCTGTAATACCTATAAATGATTTGGATGAAAATGTAGGTGGTGTGGTTACGTTTGTAGATGACATGGAAATTGGTGGCTTTGTGAATAGTGAGGAAGCTTATCAAAGCATCCAGCAGAATTAGAGATCACTTAGAAAAATGGGTGGAGAAATGGCAGATGGAGTTTAATCCAGGCAAGTGTGAAGTGATACATTTTGGGAGATCAAATGCAAGGGAAAGTATACAGTAACTGGTAGGACCCTGAGAAGCATTGATAATGCAGAGGGATCTTGGGAGGCAAGTCCTAGCTCCCTGGAAGTGGCAACACAAATGAATAAGGTGATAAAAAAGATATATGGCATGTTTATCTTCCATCAGTTTAGTATAAAAGCTGGCAGGTTATGTTGCAACTGTGGAAGACTTTAGTTGGGCCACATTTGGAGTATTGTATGTTCTGGTTGCCACGCTATAGAAAAGCTGTGGTGACTTTGGAGAGGGTGCAAAAGAGGCTGACCAGTATGATGTCTGGATTGGAGTGTATTAGCTGCAAGGAGCAGTCAGACAAATATGGATTGTTTTCACGAGCGTGTCAGAACCTAAGGGCGATCTGATAAAAGTTTATAAAAGAATGACACATGGTTAGGGTAGATGGTTGGAATCTTTTTCTCAGGGTAGAAATGTCTACTACTCGAGGGCATGGGTCGAAGGTGAGAGGAGAACGTTGTGCCTGTCAACCTAGGTCTGTATACAGAGATTCCATTTTCCAGATCTTGACCCATGAAGCTAGAGCAATGCAAGTGAATTTCTAAATACTGCTTAAGTGTTAGGAGCAGTTCTGGCTCAACCACACTTTCAATCAGTGAGTGTCTGACTCCCTCCACCTCTGAGTTAAAACAATTTCCTCAACTCTCATCTTAGTCTTCTTTCTCTACCTGCACTCCTCATTATCATATTATACTCTCTGTCAGGTCTCCTCTCAACAAGCCCAGTCTGCCCAATCTGTCTTCATTACTGAAACTCTCCAGTCCAGGCAATATCCTGGTAAATCTCTGCGCACTCTCTAGTGTAATCACCAGCTTCCTATAATGTGGTGACCAGAGCTACATTCCTGTTCTGGCCTAACCAGTGTTTAATGCAGTTCCAGCGTAACCTCCCTATTTTATGACCTGGCTAATAAAGACAAGAGTTCCATTACTTTCTTCTTCATCTTATCTACCTGCTAAGCTACCTTCAGGGATCTATGGATGTGAATACCAAAGGCTCTCTGATCTTCAGTACTTTCCATTGTCTTAGTGTTCATAGTGTTCATTCCTTGCCTTGTTAGCCCTCCCCAGGTGTATTGCCTCACACATGTCCAGGTTGAATACTGTTTGCCACTGCTTTGCTCATCTGACCAGTCCATTGATACCCTGCTGCAGTTTAAAGCTATCCTTACTATTTACCGCCTGGCCAATCTTCATTTTATTTATGAACGTTTTGATCATTGCCTGTACATTCATGTCCACCACAGACAGCAAGAGGCCCAGCATTGGGTACTGTGGAACCCCACTGGAAATAGTGACAGAAACATCCGTGTATCATCACTCTCTGCTTCCTGTCTCTCATTAAAGTTTGGATTCAATTGGATTCAATGTGCTGCTTTACCTTGGATCAGATGGACTCTTACTTTCTTGACCAGTCTTTCATGAGGGGACCTTATCAAACGGCTTGCTAAAGTCCATCTAAATGAAAGAGGGATGACCATCATTAACAGTCCTGGTTACCACCTCAAAAGGTTTGATCAGATTTGTCAAACAAGACCTTCCCATAGCAAATCTCTGATGACATCCTGGTTAATCCATGTCTGTTCAAGTAATGAAATATTCTGTCCCTCAGAACTCTTTCTAATCACTACCTTATTACTGAAGTTAAACTGACTGGCCTGTAAGTTCCTGGTCTGTACCCTCCTCCGTGCTTTTATAATGGACCACATTAGCTTTTCCCCAGTCCTCTGGACTTCAGCTGTGGCTAGAGAGGATTTAAAAATGACTGCCAGGCTTTTGATATCTCCTCCCTTGACACGTTTAACAGTCTTGGATACATTTCTTCTCGGTCTGCAGAATTATTCATTTTTAAGGCTGTTAAACATGTCAGTATTTCCTTTCTCTCGTAATATTTTTTATTATTTCACACCCTGATGTTTTTAGCACAGAGTTAGATTTAAAGGAGAGGGAAATAGGAAGTTAGAGGGAGGGAACTCCAGAGAGAGAGTTCCAGGGGCCTGCTGACACATTTATCAAGGTCTGAGTAGAGCTAGTGGGGAGGATTCAGAAGGCTGGAGTCAGAGGAATGGGGCATTGTTGGGGAAGAAGGCTGTATGGCTGGAGCAAGTAACAGAAAGAGGGATGGGTGACACCTTGGAAGGATGAGAATTTTAGTTTGGTTGCATTGAAGGGCCAGGAGCCAATGTATCTCAGTAACTGCAGGGATGGTGGCTGAGAGAGAAATGCGGGCAGTAAAATTCACAGTTTTATAAAAATAATGAGAATAAATTGATCGTAAGAGCATCTTGTAGAGTATACTCAATGGAATGAGTACTCCAAAATACTTTTGTGTGTAAAGCACTCAGTACATTATAGAGAGGGGGTTGGTTTAGCTCAGTTGGCTAGATGGCTAGTTTGCAATACAGAGTGATCCAAATAGCATGCGTTCAATTCCTGCACCAGCTGAAGTTACCATGAAGGACTCTCCTCAACCTCGCCTGAGGTGTGGTGTCCCTCAGGTTGAACCACCTCCAGTTGTGTCTCTCTGTAATGAGCGAGCAGCCCAATGGTCTGGTAGGGCATTGGTGACTTCATCTTATTTTACATAAGAGGTTATGTATGATTTTGCTTACCCTTTTCAAAGAATAACTCTGTCTGAAACACTTAAAGTAGAAAAAGAAGAAATTGTATTGACATAAAGTACCTTTCAATGTCTCAGGACATCCCAAAACATTTTACAGGTAATTGCATACTTGTGCAATGTTTAACAATAGAAATGTTGCTGTCAGTTTGTGTACATGGAGATCCCCGAAACAACTCCCAGATAGTCTGCTACAGAGGGTTGAATATTGGCCAGAGTGTAGGGCAGAATTTCCCTGCTCCCCATTGAAAGAATATAATAGGGTCTTTTCATTGAGACGGCACATGATGCCTTTGCTTAACATCACATTGAAAGATGACATCTTTGACTGTGCAGCACTCCATTGTGTGTCAGCCTGGAATTGGACTCCAAGTCTCTGGAGTAGGACCGGAGCCCATGATCCTTTGCCAGAGATGAACCTGCTACCTAGTGAGCATGTCACTGATTTTAACAATCTAAAGGTTTGAATGCTTGGTCTAAGGTTCAGACAGATCTGATTGGCTTTGTGTTGTATCATGTGGCATTATTTGAACCAATTGTGGTTTGAAGTCTGGTACCAAGGACAGGTACACAAGAGCAGTTTCCAGTTTAACTGCTTTATGGAACTCTGCCAACATGAGCACAAAAACAGAAATTGCTATAAAAGCTCAGCAGGTTTGACAACATCTGGAGGGAAATAAACATGAACATTTCGGATCCGGTGACCCTCCTCAGGGCCTGAAACGTTAACTCTGATTTCTCTTCTCAGATGCTGCTAGACCTGAGCTTTTTGAACAATTTCTGTTTTTGGTTCTGACTTAGTGTCCACAGTTCGTTCGGTTTTTTATTCTGTAAACCTGGGCATGACTAGCCATTCCAGGAGTTTCTCCATGTAATGTGATTGGATGTCTTATTTTATTATGACACCTAATTCTGTCCTCTCCAACCAAAACCCAAGGTCAGGAAGACGGAAGACAATGACAGCATTCCTGTTATTTGCAGGGCTTGCCTGCATAAGTACCATGTTCTTGCCTAGGCATTTGGGTAAGAAGACCTTTTAAAACAAAATCTCTGTAGTTTAATGCTTATGATAAATATAACATTAAATTGACCTGTTTTTCTTTAGATCATTGCTAATGGATTATTCTTCATGTACCTTCCTGATCTTTAAGGTATTTTTGTACGACGTTGGAAGGTTAATATATCTGAAACAAACACCAAGTATCAGAGAAACTCAGTGGGTTTGGCAGCATCTGTGGAGAGAATAACAGTGAACGTTTCGAGTCCACTGAACCCCTGTCAAAACTTAAAGCATTTGGCAAATAGTGGTCTATGTGCTGATGATGAGTGAGATTGGAGTTGGGGGGGTGTTATTTAGGTGAAAAATGAGTTGATTTAGTGGAAATGGTGCAGAGAGAAAGAGAGAGAGAAAAATGGAGAAGCAGCCTAAAGGATAGTTGATGGTGAGCCAGGAGAGAGAGAGAAAAGTGCTGAATCAGTGTAGAGCAACCCATACAGAACAGAGCGTGGGATGAGGGGCTGGGGTAACAAAAATGGAGGGAGATATTCTAGCTCTGAAATTGTTAAACTCAGTATTAAGTGCTGAGGCCTTTAAAGAACATGGGTGGGAGGTAGAGGTGTTGTTCCTCCAGCTTGCATTGAGCTTTACCAGAGTACTGCAGCAGGCCTGAGACATATGTTGGCATGGGGACACTGTTGTTTTGAAATGGCAGGCAACTGGAAACTCATTTTTACAAAATAGCAGAGATGTTTCACAAAGCAGTCACCCAATCTGCCCAATGTAGAGGAGACCACTGTTTCCATGCTGTCATGTGTCAAACATAAGAACAAGAGCGAAGCATTTGGCTTTTGAGCCAATGGGGTGTTCAGTGATACTACGACCCATTTGTGACCTAACTCCATATAACCTTTTTTAACCCATTCAGTGATGGTGAGTTTTGAGAAGATTTGTAACTCAGGTTGAGATTCTGGATGTAGGTTTGCTCACTGAGCTGCAAGGTTCATTTTCAGATGCTTCATCACCATACTAGGTAACATCTTCAGTGAGCCTCTGGTTGAAGCTTCGTCCAGAGATTCACTGAAGATGTTATCTAGTATGGTGACGAAGTGTCGGATAATGAACCTTCCAGCTCAGCGAACAAACCAACATCCAGGATCATTCAGTGATTGCGACCCATTTGTGACCAAACTCCATATAACCTGTTTTAACCCATTCAATGATACTGTGACTCATTTGTGAGTTAACTCCATATAAGCTGTTTTTAACCCATAATCTAAATATATGTTTCTTTCTTAGCAGGCTTTGACATGGGATTCTTGCTGAATGTCACTTCATTAGCACTGTGTGGAAAGTTAGCTGTCAGTGCTGCCTTTAATATTGTCTATGTCTTTACTGCAGAGCTTTACCCAACTGTGATCAGGTAAATATAATTCTATTATGGTGACAACACAAGTTTAGCATATTTTCTGTTGTTATTTGAAAAGAGGAACTTTCATTTATATAGCTCCTTTTATCTATGACTGATATCTCAGAGTGTCGAGATTGTTGTTTTGCTAAAACTGAAATTTAAACAACTTCTACCCCAAGCACACTGATTCCACTGGGAACCCTTTCCAGCTGATGCTGCAAAGTGCATTTCACTTTCTTGCTGAGGAATTGTTCAGGTAACCAGGCTCTCCTGAGGAAATGGGACGAGTTGCATAACTGATAGTTATAAAAGTAGCTGACCAATGTGATGCTCTGGTTCTTGAGTATTTTTGCCTCATTTCCTATGAGCAGTTTTCAAGCAATAATTTCTGTAAGACAGGTTTCACTGAACGATTTAGAGTCATAGAGATGTATAGCATGGAAACAGGCTCTTCGGTCCATGCCGGCCAGCACCCGGCCCATATCCCTCCAAACCCTTCCTATTCATATACCCATCCAAATGTCTCTTAAATGTTGCAATTTTACTAGCCTCCACCACTTCCTCTGGCAGCTCATTCCATACATGTACCACCCTCTGTCTGAAAAGGTTGCCCCTTAGGTCTCTTTTATAACCTTTCCCTCTCATCCCAAACCTATGCCCTCTAGTTTGGGACTCCCCGACCCCAGGGAAAAGACTTTGTCTATTTATCCTATCCACATCCCTCATAATTTTGTAAACCTCTATGAGGTCATCCCTCAGCCTCCGACGCTCCAGGGAAAACAGCCCCACCCTGTTCAGAGAACGAACTCTCCTTATAGCTCAACTCCTCCAATCCTGGAAACATCCTTGTAAATCTTTTCTGAACCCTTTCAAGTTTCATAACATCTTTCCGATAGGAAGGAGACCAGAATTGCCAGCAATATTCCAACAGTGGCCTAACCAATGTCCTGTACAGCCACAACATGACCTCCCAACTCTTGTACTCAATACTCTGTCCAATAAAAGAAAGCGTACCAAATGCCGCCTTCACTATCCTATCTACCTGTGACTCCACTTTCAAGGAGCAATGAATCTGCACTCCAAGGTCTCTTTGTTCAGCAACACACTCTAGAACTTTACCATTAAGTATATAAGTCCTGCTAAGGTTTGCTTTCCCAAAATGCAGCACCTCGCATCGTTCCCTGGCTTGTCCTTATGCCACCCTTCTTAAACAGTGGCACCACATTAGCCAACCTCCAGTTTTCCAGCACCTCACCTGTGACTATTGATCACACAGATATCTCAGCAAGAGGCCCAGCAATCACTCTCTAGCTTCCCACAGAGTTCTAGGGAAGACCTAAACAGGTTCTGGGGATTTGTCCACCTTTACCCATTTCAAAACATCCAGCACTTCCTCCTCTGTAGTATGGACATCCTGCAAGATGTCACCATGTATTTCCCTACAGTCTATATCTTCCATATCCTTTTCCACAGTAAATACTGATGCAAAATACTCATTTAATATCTCCCCCATTTTCTGCGGCTCCCATAATGGCCAGCTTGCTGTTCTTTGAAGGGCCCTATTCTCTCCTTAGTTACCCTTTTGTCCTTAATGTATTTGTAAAAACTTCTTTTTCAAAATCCGATTCATCCAGATTGTTACATTCCAATTGCCCTTTGGTTGACCTACCCATCTTTATAGTTTCTTGATTTTGTTTGTGGGAAGGACTTGATAAGAGAATTAAATTATGCCAGATTGAGAGTGCAGTAATGCAGGAGGTGTCAGTTCAAGTATTCTAAGTACATTGAGTCCTTGAAGAGGGAATGTAAGAGTTTGTATGGTGGGACACATTCTCATTTTGAATTCCTGCATTTCTACTTTACAATTTAATGTGTTTGTTGTTTGAGGTAGTTGAGTTTGCTTCTAGTTCACTTTAGAAGTTAATGTCTAGATGTCTGAAATATGACCCAGGTATCCGTTTGTAGTAAGAAACATGAATTACTGATCAGATTTCTATCGTGAAATCCTAAAGATGCAAAATTGATATCTTGCCTCTAGGTTGTAGGTATTTGGCCTCTGGGAAGGGCAGTGCCATCTGATTTATAATTGAACCGTGAGTAGTTATAGAGGTTGAGTTTTTAAACCTGCTTTGATCTGATATGGTTTCTTTCACACAGGAATGCTGGATTGGGAATCTGCTCAATGTCATGCAGAGTTGGTGGGATTCTGGCACCATTTGTTCCTGCGCTGGTTAGTTTCAACTTTTCTATATATGCAGAAGCCTCCTTGAATCTGCACGGTGGCACTTCAGGGTGCACACTCAGTCAGATGAAACTCCTTTTAACATAAGTAGACTCATGCTATTGTGCCCAGTCCTGGCTCCCATACTTTCAGGATGATGTCATGGCTATAAGGACGGTGCAGAAGAGACATACTAGAATGCCACCAGAGATGAACATTACAGAAAATTGGAAAATCTATAAAGAAGTTGGCACCGAATTGATTGAAGTGTGATTTGATGAAAGTGTTGGACTTTAGTAGTGTAGATAAGGAAAAATTGTTTCCACCACTGAAGTATTGATAATAAGGAAACACTGACAAACAAAAGAAAAGGGATTATTAAGTGCGTTCTCCAGAGAGTGGTTGTCTTCCACACTCTGCTGAAATGTGAAACCAGATCCCAGGTAAATTTCAAAAGAGGATTGGCTAAATACTGACAAAGGAAAAACGTGCAAGATTGCAAGAGAAAGGGAGTGGGATAAGTTGGCTGGCTCTTTCAAAAAGTGCAGGCATAATGGCTTCCTGTATGTGAAATGAAAGTAGCAAATATTTGCTTTGTGTTCATATTCATATATGACATCGACCTTGCATGAGGTGCATCACCTGATGTAGTTTTCCTGTTTACTGGAGATCTGTTAAAATTAGGACAAGTTAATTGTTGTGAAGTCTCAAATCGTTTGAATTACTTGCTAACTGGAGGGAACTTTTGGCCCTTGATATACTGAACATTTGAGAGCAGATTTAGTTTATTGTGATCATTTCCACTCAATGTTTAATTCTTTCTAAAGAAGTACACAGTTTCCTGACTATGTTGTTCATTAATTAGGCTACCATCTCTGAAGGCCCTTTCCCCTCTCAACGATCTGTCCCTGACTAGCATTGTTTGGCAGGAAGCTTCAATTATTTGATAAAAGCTTGTGGATTTCATTCTTACTGGCAAAATAATATTTATTTGTGATCTCTGGCTTAATTCATTTTTTAAAGATCTTTGTTACACCAATATTTCATTGTTGAACTATTTGAAAAATGTCCTGTTTAAAGCATTAGCATCAGAATTACTTCCATTTATATCTCTCAAAGTGATCTGGTAACCAATATTGTTCAGCTATGACCTTTGTCTTGAAACAGGTGAGAACTTTGTGTTAAAGATGTAAACATCCATCTGGTATGGGAACAAGCTAGGGCAAAGATTTCCACAAAGATTTATTCACAATAATCTGAACAGCAGAAATGAAGATTATGTTGTCCGTTTACAGACCAGTCCAAACTGGTTACTATAATTGGTTTTAACTAGATATACTATGACATTATTCCATGGCTGGTGGGTCTTGAACCTGGACCTCCTGGCCCAGAAGTTGGTGCATTACCAATCAGCACAAGACCCTGAACTGGATTCTATAAATATTTTCAATCAAACATTTTTGACTGTGTTATGACACACCTCTGTGGCAAGTGGAATTTGTATCTGACCTTCTGGCCCAGAGATGGAGCCACTACCAGTGCATTGCAAAACCATTAGATTTTTTGGTTTGTCATGCTGTGACACACGTATGGGCTGGGGCAATTGAGTCATGAATTTAGACCTTGTGGCCTAGTAGAGAGGGACACATCACAAAAACCTCACCTTTCTTCAATTAGTATCAGCAGGTCTTAATCATAACAAGAGCTTGCATGTGTCCTCACTCAACACACAGCATTTTCCGTGTTAACACATTGTGGATGCCCACTTTTAGGTTCCATCTGCTTCATTGCTGTGTCACATATAACGTTAAAAACATCTGTAATTGTCCAGTTATCTCGATTCACAGACTGTTTAAGAAAGGTGACAGGCTTACCACAAAATAATGGACCAAGTTGCATAACATCTATTGTCAGGAAATTTCTGCAGTTTGTAATTGAAGCTAGAGTGAGTGAACATCCAAACATTTTCAGCTGATCAGAGAAAGCCAACTGTTTATGAAGGGTAGGTCATGCGAGTGAATTTGATTGAATTATTTGCAGAAAGTGCCAAAGTAGTGGAAATTCATGTTTGTGGATGTCAGGTTTGCAGGGAACATTTGTTAAAGTCTCTCCTCAGAATGTACAAGCTAGAGTGAAAGCTCATGGAATTGGAAGTAAATTATTGACCTGTTTAGCTATTGCCAGAGAAATTTAGCCCAATGGATTAGAGGCCACAAACGAGAATCATGGTGAAATTGACAAGTGGTTTATTAAACAAAGCAATATTGTGGAAGAGAAATTGACCAGGCTGACACAGAGTCTAGATTAGAGTGGAGCGGGAAAAGCACAGCAGGTCAGGCAGCATCCGAGGTCAGAGTTAGTTTCTTTACTCCGAGAGTAGCAGGGATGTGGAACACCTTGCCTGTAACAATGGTAGACTCGCCAACTTTAAGGGCATTTAAATGATCATTGGATAAACAAATAGATGATAATGGAATAGTGTAGGGTAGGTAGGCTTCATATTGGTTTCACAGGTTGGCGCAACATCGTACCAATTGCAACATTGTACTGCGCTATAATGTTCCATGTTCTATTTGGCTGAGCACCTGGAGATAGAGTAGGGATAATGGCAAGCTAATGTCATTACAGTCTCTTGACTAGTGGCATTCTGCAGCGATCTATGTTGGGGTCTCAAACATGTGTATTAGTTAATGATTCAGATGTTGAGAAATGTGCAGAAATTGTAAGCAATCTTGGTGAAAGTGTAAAATTGCAAAGGAATTGATAGATTAGGTAAAGGATTAAATGTGAAACAAATGTGAGGTCACCAACTTTGGACCTAAAGAGGGTTGAATGAGAAAAACTTGTTGGCTCTCATACACTACTCATTAGGATATCATGATCAGATGGAGAAAATAATGTTAAAAAGTTGAAGGTTTATATCTGGAGCATTTGGATACGAGGGGATAGAAGTCATGTTTCAATTGTACAGTAACCTGGGGCAGACAATGTCTGGATTGCTGTGACATGAGAACGAGGAGCAGGAGTAGGTCAGATGGCCAGTTGAAACATTTAAAATAGGGGCAGGCAGGGCTAGACCATTTGGTCCTTTCATTCTGCTCCCCCATTCTGTATGATCATGACTAATCATCCTACTTCGTACCCTGCCCCTATTTTTACCTCATACTCTTTGATCCCTTTATCCAATAAGAAATGCATTTACATCGTTTTTGAAAACATTCAGTGTTTTGGCCAAAAGCACTTTCTGTGGCAGAGAGTTCACCTCTCCTGAATAAAGTTTCTCCTCATCTCAGCCCTAAATGGACTACCCTGTATCCTTAAACTATAACCCCTGGTTATAGTTGAGGGAATTATTCCTGCGTTTACTCTGGTTCTGTTAGTTTTGTAGGTTTCTATGAGATCCCTCTCCCACCTCATTCTCCTAAACTCCAGTGAATCCAGTCTCTCTTAATGCATCACTCCAGCCATCCCAGGAATCAGTCTGGTAATTGCAAGTGCAAGCATGGCTGATCTTCTGCCCAGACTTCATTTAGCCACCTCCTTCCCATTATCCCTTTATTCCTTGGGAGATCAACAATCTATCACAGCCTTGAATATATAATCAATTATGGAGTATTAAGGAAAGAAAAATACTGCAGCATGGACAGGGTGAATAGCCATGGCCTTTTTTCAGGGTCGGAGAGTCCAAAACTAGAGGGCATTGTTTTAGGGTGAGAGGGGAAAGATTTAAAATGGACGTTAAGGGTAACATTTTCATGCAGAGGGTGGTGCATGTACGGAATGAGCACCAGAGGAGGTGGTGACGACTGGTACAATTACAACATTTAAAAGGCATTGGCTGGGTATATGAATAGGAAGGATGTAGAGGTGTATGGGTCAAATGCTGGCAATGGGGCCAGATTAATTTTGAATATCTGGTTGGTTTGGATGTGTTAGACCTCAGGATCTGTTTCCGTGCTGTTTAACTCTGATCCTGGGATGCTGGAGATTTGAAATAAAAGTAAAATGTCCAAGAAACTCCACAAGCCTGGCAGCATCTGTGGAGAGGGAAGCAGTTAGTGTTTCAAGTCTATGTTGATCTCTTTGGACTTGAAGCATTAACTTTTGTTTCTCACTGCACAGATACTGCCTGAGCTGTTGGGTATCTCCAGCACTTTGTTTTTATTGATATAATAATCCTCTAGACAGAAAATTCCAAATATTCGCACCCCTCTCAGTGAATATGTTTCATCTCAACTGTGTCCTGAATGACTGAGCTCTCATCCTGAGACTGTTCCCCTGTGCTTTCAATTCCCCAACCAGACTAAAATAACCCCACAGTCCATTCCGTCAAGCCTGCTCAGATTTTAGATCACCCCTCATTCTTCTAAACTCCAGAAATATAGACCAAATTTATAGTGTTTCATTCCAATCCTTTTATCACAGGAATCTAGTGAACCTTAACTTAGTAAGTTATGGACATCGGAACTCTCAGCAGTACTGAAGGTGTCATTTCATCAGATCTCATTTTCTCTTCTGTTCCTTCCATGTCATCATAATCCACTCCCCAGATACAGGTTTCCATGCAATTGCAAGGAGACATTGCACTTGCTGTGTTACCTTATCCCCTCTCAATATCCAAAGTCCCAAACTCTCCTGATTGTAACAATGATTTACTTGTATGGCTGACAGTTCAGAATATGTATTGCTGTTCATTGTGATTTCCTCTGTATTGGGGAAACCACACGCAGACTGATTAATTGTTTTCCCTGACTTCCATCCCAATTCCTTATCCCTAGTTCCCAGTCTACTCCAGAGAGCCCAGTCAGAATCCTGCCGAAAGGATGGTAGATGTTTGAAATCTTCCCTTCAAATAGCAGTGAGTGCTAGATCCCTTGACTGTTGATGGACAGTAAAGATAGAGATAAGATGTTTGCTTGCAGATCACCCATGATCTTGCTGAATGGTAGTTCAGAATGTTCCTATTTTCTTGTCTTTCCTTAGCCTTATTGGTTCAAGCATGCATTGAGGTGAGCATTCTTGTGTTGCAGAAGTCGTTGAATCCATCAATGCCATTCATAGTGTTTGGAATTGCTGGGATGTCAGCAGGATTCCTGGGTCTCCTGCTTCCAGAAACATTAAATAAACCAATTGCAGAGTCAATAGAAGATCTTCACACTCCAACCTACCAGAAGCTTGAAGACAAAAGGAAAAAAGTGAGTTCCATTTTTGTTTGCATTTCTATTTGTTGTAACTTTGGTTCCACATTTCTTTTCTCACTGCCTCGGGATCTAATCGATTGACCATCTTCTTCTCAACACAGTACGAAAGATTGTGGAATTTCAAATGCAAGACCACCCAGTGATTATTGCGATGTTTGTGATGGTTTAAGAAATACTCTGCTGGAAGTTGGCCTTTCCCATAAAGCCAATGTTACCCCAAATCATCAAATGGTTTTCACTCTGTGTCCATTTTTAAGTTATTTTGAGATGGTTAAAATTTATAGTTGCAGGAACAATACTAAGATCTGTTTTATAAGTTTTCAAATGCCAAAAAAGTTTAGATACCAAATCTTGTGTACCAATTAAACAGGATAGTTTACTCATAGTAGACTTGACAAGTATTATAAATGCATATTCTTAGTGGTGACTTGTTTTTTAAACTATATAACTAAAACTGTACAGGTAACTATTGTTAAAGGACAATTATATTCTAAACAAAAACAGAAATTGCTGGAGAAATTCAGGTCTGCCAGCAGCTATGGAGAGAAAGCAGAGGTAATGTTTTGGGTCCAGTGACCTTTCCTCTGAAGAGGAGGTGTTGGTGTTTTGAAAAGCATTAAGGAAGACAAGCCATAGGACCTGATGAGATCTTTCCCAAGATGCTGAGAAAAGCAGGTGAGGCAATTGCTGAGGCCTTGTCTCTTGTGTTAAATCTTTGTATCCTCTTTAGTCACAGGAGAGGTCCTAGAGGACAGGGGAATTACCTAAGTTGTTCCATTGTTTAAGAAGGGCAATAGGGATAATTTGTGAAATTGTGGGCTGGTAAGCCTTATGTCAGTGGTAAAGAAATTATTGAAGAAGGTTCTTGGGGATAGGATTTACTCGCATCTGGAAGAATATAGACTTATTAGAGTTAGGCAGCATGGCTTTGTGCGGGGAAGGACGTGTCTCATGCTTATTTGAATCTTTTTGAGGAAGTGACAAAGGTGATTGAGGGCAGGGCAGTAGACAGTGTCTATATGGACTTTAGCAAGGCCTTTAACAAAGTCCCTCACGGCAGGCTAATACAAAAGGTGAAGTCACATGGGATCTGTGGTAAGCTGGTAAGATTGATACAGAACTGGCTGAGTTATCAAAGACAGAATAGTGATGGAAAGTTGGTTTTTGTGAATGAAAGCCTGTGACCAGTGGTGTTCCACAGGGATCAGTGCTGAGACTCCTGTTGTTTGAGGAAAATGTAGGTGGCTTAATTGGTAATGCAGACAATGCAAAGGATAGTGAGGAGGATTGCCGGAGGACATAGCAGGATATAGGTAGGATTACTGAGGTAATGCGTTTTGGATGAATCAATGTAAGAAGGAATTATATAATAAATGGTAGAATCCTTAGAAGCATTAACATATGGAGGGATCTGGACAAGCAGGTCCACAGTTCCCTGAAATTGGCAACACAAATGGATAAAAGTGGTTATGGAGATATATAACATGCTTACCTTCATTGGTTGGGGCATAGAGTCTAAAAATTGGCAAGTCATGTTGCAGCTGTATCGAACTTTAGTTAGGCCACATTTGGAATATTGCGTGCAGTTCTGGTTGCCACACTAGCAGAAGGATGTGGAAGCTTTGTAGCAGGTACAGAAAGAACGTACCAGGACATTGCCTGATTTGGAGGATATTAGATATGAGGAAAGATTGGACAAACTTTGTTTGGTTGTTTTCACTTGAGTGTCGAAAGATGAGAGGTGACCTAATAAAAGTTTACAGAATTGAGAGGCATGGATAGAATGGAGAAACAATCTTTTTCCCAGGATAGAAATGTCAATTACTAGGGGAGGTCGAAGGTAAAAGGGGCTAAGTTTAAAGGAATGTAAGCGGCAAGTTTTTTTATACAGAGGATGGTTAATGCCTGAAATGCGCTGCCAGAGGAAGTGGTGGAGGTGGATACAAAGCAATATTTGAGGCATCTTGACAGATATACAGTACCTGCTCCACACCGTATCTGCGGGCAGTACTTTCCAAGGCCAACCGCAAATGCCCGAAGCCGTGGATAGTCGCAAACCCTTTCATTTAAGTGGGAGATATACCTCCCCGGCAGCCCCCTTGTGCCTGGTTCTGGAGTGTTCCATGTAATATTTTTGGGCCGTGGCTAACTGTGGATAACTGAAACCGCAGTTGATTCTGCAGATACAGCAGTCGCCCTGTACTAATAGACAGGGAACAGAGAGACATGGACCACCGAGAGGCAAAAGGTTTTAGTTTAGAACGACATCATGTGTTGGCAAAGGGCCTGTTCCTGTGGGATTCTGTTTTTCATTTGTTGATTGCATTGGTTCAAGGAAGAATTTATTTTTGCTGTTGTACAAAAAGTTGAGCTCTGAAATGTAGTAGTTTTGAACACAATTTGAGCTCTGATCAGTTATGTACAAAGCGTAAAATCTGTTTAATATTTTATTACAGTTGTGAAATATTTGAACAATACATGTAAGACTTTCTTCGCATTAATTACAAAGAGATCTTGGAGTGCAGGTTCACAGCTCCTTGAAAGTGGAGTTGCAGGTAGATAGGATAGTGAAGAAGGCGTTTGGTATGCTTTCCTTTATTGGTCAGAGTATTGAGTACAGGAGTTGGGAGGTCATGTTGCGTCTGTACAGGACATTGGTTAGGCCACTGTTGGAATATTGCGTGCAATTCTGGTCTCCTTCCTATCAGAAAGATGTTGTAAAACTTGAGAGGGTTCAGAAAAGATTTACAGGGATGTTTCCAGGCCTGGGGGATATGAGCTACAGGGAGAGGCTGAACAGGCTGGGGTTGTTTTCCCTGGAGCGTCGGAGGCTGAAGGGTGACCTTATAGAGGTTTATAAAATTGAGGGGCATGGATAGGATAAATAGACAAAGCCTTTTCCCTGGAGTTAGGAAGTCTAGAACTAGAGGGCATAGGTTTAGAGTGAGAAAGATATAAAAGGGACCTGAGGAGCAACTTTTTCTCACAGAGGGTGGTGTGTGTATGGAATAAGCTATCAGAGGAAGTGGTAGAGGCTGGTACAATTGCAGCATTTAAAAGGGACATGGATGGGGAAAAGGGATAGGAAGGGTTTAGAGGGATATGGGCCGGGTGCCGGCAAATGGGACTACGTTAAGTTAGGATATCTGGTCAGCATGGATGAGTTGGACTGAAGGGTCTGCTTCTGTGCTGTGCATGTCTATGACTCTATAATTGAAATCTGAATTTTTGTGGTTTTCTCTTCAGTGTCAAAAGTCAGTTGTTTCCTGACATTGAAGTTTCGTCTAAGTATTCATGCTATTGTACATTCGGTATCAGCATTCCTATTCGGCAGCATGTATCCTGACTCTCTTAAGTTCTGTTGACCTGTCACTGCCCTATGATTGTTGATGTCCCATGGCTCCCAGTCCAGCAATGCCTTAATTTAAAATGTCATCCCTGTGTTTGGATCTCTCAGTAGATTTGCCCTTCAGTTATCTATATCGTCCAGCTCTCCTTTGAGATGTCTAAACTCCTCCAGTTGTGGCCATTTGCATTCTGTGATTTACTTTGCCTCCCTACTGATAGCCTTACCCTCACCTGTTTGTGACTTGAGCTCCAGAAATCTTTCCCTAACCCCCTCTAACTTCTCTAAAACCTTCCTTAAAGCCTATCTGTTGGTTTCCTGGATCGGTTTATATCAGTTGGCTGGACTGCTGATTTACAATTCATAGTATTGGTTCAATTCCTGCACCACCTGAGGTTACCAGGACCAATTCTACTTCTCAATCTCTCCCCTTGTCTGAAGTGTGGTGAGCCTTGGGTCAAACCAGTTGTTTCTCTCTTTTGAGAGAGCAGCCCTATCATCTGGTAAAATGATAGTGGTTGCCTATGTCACAGGGGACTTTGCATCGTATTTGTTTGTTAACATTTCTGTGATGTGTCTATGGACATTTTACTGCATTAAGGATGCTATATAAATGCAAGTTATTGTAGCAAAGCAGTCATTTTAAAGGTTAGAGTGGTGCTGGAAAAGCACAGCAGTTCAGGCAGCATCTGCCATTTTAAGGGGCCTATTTGGTTAGTGATTGAATTGTTTATATGTTTTCCATTAATTTAACAGGGGGTTGGATCACAGAACGTCACTCAGTCATGAAGATGAGAGGCTTAGCAAAGCAGAACTTAGACTGGAAGGACAATCTACTGGACCTAAGAAAAATGTTTTCAGATGAGGACCGTGAATTGCAAGGAGAAATTTTACAAGATTCTGCAGGAGATTATATAAACAATTCAGAGACTTTGAATTGGTACGTTTTAAATGAGCCTGGATCTTCAAGATGCCAACATGCTAACTGATTAAGGAAAGACTTATTTAAGCTGAAGAAATACCTCAGTTACTCACTTCCCAACATTAGTTGGGTAACAGGAACTATGAATTGCCATTGTTTACATTTCAGCTTGTACAGTTTTGCAAGTATTTTTGCCTTTGAGTCCTGCTGTCACAAGTACAAAGCTGCTGCATTATATGAGGAATATCATCACTTTCAAAAGATTTTGGTGTTAGAATTTATTCACAAGACTTTTGGAGTAAATTATCAGTTTTAACATAAAATATAACTTTGTAGCCTGGGAAGCTTTAAGCTCCAGTTTCTTTTTAATGCACCTTGCATTGTAATGGAGAGCCTTATAATGATTTGTATGTATTGGACATGCTTTAAGCTCTCTGAAGTCTCTCCGTTTAGACATCTGTCATTTCTAACACGATCACCTTTTAAGGATCTATGTTTTTTCCATTTACAGATATTCCGAAATGCTTCAGTTTTGCACTCCTGTATTAAGGAGCCCAACAATGCTACAATTTTCAGTTAATAGAAAGATGTTTCTGGTTAGAATTACTTAATATTGTAAGTGCAATATGTATCTTGGCATTTTATCACTCCTTTGCTGTTGGAGTCTCAAATGTCCCTTCAAGTGAATTGGATTGTGCCGTCCAATTCTGATGCCTTATTGTTCCAAGATTTGCAAGGAAAACCAAAAGATAAATCTTTAAACCTTGAATTATTGTTAGTTCAGATGAAATCTTCCAGAATAATTTATCTCACAAACCATCCGTTTTGGATAGCTATTTGATAGCTTTCCATATGGGTCCATTTAGGTTTGATTTATGTTTTAATAGCATTGCTAATGGTTCTCATCTAATGTGCAATATTTATCATTTAAGTGTTTATTCTGCAGCATTTAACTGCAGTTGAATGAGACCACCCAGCAACAGGTTGCCAACTGACTTCAGTGTTACCTGTCATTTGTCCAAAGACATTTTGGATCCTCTGTTCATAATCTGTTTGGCAGGTAGACAGAATATAGGATTGGTCTGCAACATCTGTTAAAGAGAAAGGAAAGCTACTTTATTCTTGTATGTTTTACATTTCTGTTTCTCTTTGGGAGATGTGCAGAACCTAGTGACCAAATTGCCCACATTCCAACTCTGTCACGTACTTCTAGTGACCCAGCTCTGCCTTTGGCAGGTGGATCCAGTGATCTAACTCTGACTCTGGCAGGTCAGGTGGATCCAGTGACCCAGCTCTGACTCTGGCCGGTGGATCCAGTGATCTAACTGACTCTGGCCGGTGGATCCAGTGATCTAACTCTGACTCAGGCAGGTGGATCCAGTGACCCAGCTCTGACTCTGGCTGTTGGATCCAGTGATCTAACTGACTCTGGCAGGTGGATCCAGTGACCCAGCTCTGACTCTGGAAAGTGGATCCAGTGATCTAACTGACTCTGGCAGGTGGATCCAGTGACCCAGCTCCATAACTGGCAGGTGGATCCAGTGATCTAACTCTGACTCTGGCAGGTGGATGTGTGAACCCATTGTGGAAGGTGAATACAGAAATAACGTGCTCTTTGACTGTGGCAGATGGATCCAGTGACTTGACTTTCCACACTGGCAGCTTGAACTGTGACTGCATTAACCCCAGATAGTCTGCAGCTTGATCATCCAGTTGGTTTCAAAGGAAGCTAAGGATTTCTGCTCCATTGCAGTTGAGGCCTGGTACTGTCATGCTCTTGTCTGTCAGGTATCTTAGATATTTCAAAGGATCATTAGTTTGTTCAAAACAGTGTTCAGTTATTGCAAATAAATTGAGTGCTTTGCATTTTGCAAAAGTTTAATCAGAAACAGTTAATTTGTAAAATTGCCCTACCCAAGCTCTATGGCTGGTTTAATGGATTTGATCATCTGGGCTACAAATGCCTTGTCAATGATGAAAGTTCATAGTTTCATTTTGCACTTGTAATGACATGAATACACGTCTACTTGTGGTTGAAAGCTACGTAACTCAATTTCACTGATAACACAGTATCTATGCCCTAAGCTCCTTGCTCGTTATGTCTTTTCCATTGCATAATGCATTTTTTAAAAAGCACAGGGAAGACTTTTATTTCATAGGGCTAACACTGTGGAATTTCTGTAGCAAGAACCTTTCTTACCTATCAGACCCTTTTGTTAAAAAATCGCAAGGACCTTGAAAACAGAGAACAAGAACATATAAAAGATGTTGAGACAAGGTTTAAAAATGTGTTCAGTGAAGTGAGTTCATATCTCAGTATGAACTAATATCACTAATCCCAGCTAGAGTAACCGTAGTAGGTGATATTAATGGTGGGGAAATGATCCATGATTACTGAAGCTGATTACTATCCTGTAACCCCTATTGAAAAGTGCCTCAGTGGGCTCTGGACCTGAGAGGGACCAGGCTTGGCTGTCTCCCCTCTCAGGACTTCCTGGCTGGTGCTCAGCTGTGAGAGCTTCATTGTGAGGATTGCTTCCTTGAGATCTCATTGGGTAGTGAGCTAGACTTGATAACACTTCATCCCAAGAGTTAGCCCTTTCTGGGCCTGGAGCAATAGTAAAGGAACTGGTGTCAAAGCAAGGCAGTTTACGAGATGGACTAAGATGTCAAGTTTGGTAGATGTAGGGCAATTCAAATAGGAGACGATAGGCATGCTGACAGTGTTTACTTAATTAAATGTAATATTGTAGATATCTACTTCAATAGTTTTAAGTTAATGTTGCCATAATAAATGTATTAGTGAGTTTATTACTGGCAATTATGTTTTTGACAGTATCTGTGTGGAGCTGAAAACGAAACAGAAATCTTCGTCCGTGGAAGCCGGATACTTCCCTAAACGTATTTGCAATTTTTAAGTTAGAACATATGAAGAGCAGCCATTTGTTGAGCAAAGAACATTCCACACCGTCAGTGGTTTGTGAGGTGCAGCTGTGTGGAATCAGTAACTCAGCATTTATACTGTACTGGACTTTGTCCCTAAAATGTGGCTTGTCACTTTATGTACCCTGCCTGGCGTCTGTGTGCTGGTGAAAGAGAGACATTCACCACCCCCAACCAACAACCCGAGCTTGCCTTGTGCAGGAGCTTTTTAACTCGCTGGTTGGGTATAAAACTGGCATAATCGAGGAACCACCACTCATGGATTCACCCTTCATTGTCAAGCTGAAAATCTCACTGTAACTAAGTTAAACAATCAGTTTCATATCTTACTCATTCAAAACTATTATGCTTTTGTTTAACAGTTCTCAAATGTGACATCTCCACGTATCGATTTTGAGAGCTTGCTGACAGTTGACCAGAATGCATTGTATCTCATTTTTACATACTGAAAACCTGCCACATGTGTAACTGTACCATGAAATGTGACATCAAATATAATAGGAAATTTTCCCTGAGCTGCTGTTCACTTACTTTCTCATTCTTCATTGTGTCAATATTTTCAAAGTGAGAGGACAGACCTGTTATTAATTTGAAATGTCCAACTTGTATATCATGATAAATGCACAAACTGGATTTATTTGGAAAAGAGCTGCAGATTTTGTAGTTTAGATTACTGTTGAGCATCTTGACTCTTGGTGGAACTGCTCTCATCCAGACAAGTAGAAAATATTCCATCATGCTTCTGACTTGTAGGTGGTGGACAGGCTTTGAGGAGTCAGGAGGTGAGATGCTCACCACAGGATTCTGATCTGCTCTTGTAGCCATTGTATTTATATGGCTGGGCCAGTTCAGTTTCTGATCAATGGTAACACCCAGGATGTTGATTCTGCAGCAGAATTCCATTGAATGTCGAGAGGCAATGGTCAGATTCTGTCTTGTTAGAGATGGTCATTAACTGGCTCTTGTGTGCAGTGAATCTTACTTGACATTTATCAGCTCAAGCCTGAACGTTGTCAAGGTCTTACTGCATTTAGGCACGGACTTCCTCGGTATCTGAGGAGTTGCAAACAATGTCAGAAATTGTTCAGTCATTAGTGAACGTCAATGACCTTATGGAAGGCAGGTCATTGATGAAATGGAAAAGGATGGTTGGACCAAGGATTCTAACCTGAGGAACTCCTGCGAAGCTGTCCTGTAGCCATGATGATTGTCTTTGAACAACTGCAACATCTTCCCTTGTGCTAGGTATGACTCTAATCTTTGCTGAGCTTGCTGGAGCTGCATGATTGGACAAGTGCTGCCTTAATGTCAGGGGCACCCTCACTTCACCTTTGGAATTCTCTAATGTAATGTTCTAGTTTATTGTAGGTGTAGGAGCATGACAGTGAAATTTGTTTTCAAAGGCATTCTTCAATCTCTCTTCCTTCTCCCAGCACCCTGAAAACAACAACCAGTCACTGGGATCTTGGTGTTCCTTCAATTCTGGCCTTTTGCTGCTTTCTATTTTCATCACTCGCTCATTTATGGCCATGTCCAACCCCCTCAGTCCTGTCCTTTAGTTTTCCCTTTTTAAACTCTCTCTTTTAAGATGTTCCTTAAAACTTACCTCTTTGTCCAAGCTTTTGATCATCTCTTTTTTTTAATCTCTTAGGTGTCCCCACCAACAGCTATTCACCCTCCAAGCTAGATTATTATCCACTCCTTTGTCTGTCCAACTGTCCCTCTCTATCTGTGGCTCTATCCTCACTTATGGTTCACTCCTAACCCCCTGTCCCCATCCTATCTTCTGCATATAAACCAACATTTTCCTAGCTACTAACAGTTATGAGGAAAGGTCACTAGACGTGAAGTATTAACTCTGATTTCTCTCCATAGATGCTACCAGACCTGGTTAGCTTTTCTAGTCATTTGTGTTTTTCTTTACGGCATCCTCAGTTCTTTATGTTTTTAATGTAAATATGTGGATGGATGTGTCGAAGAATTGGAGGAGGGATGGATTAATCATACAGTCTTACAGCACTTACGAGTTTCTTGGTCAAACAAAACGTGCTGGTTCTTTGAAAGATTTGCTCAAATAGGCTTATTTTGCCACTCTCCTCATCCTGCAACAACTTCCTTTTCAATTATATATCCTCTCCTTTCTCAAAGTTACTTTTGATTCTACCAATTTTCAAAGTAGTTGATTCTAGATCTTCATAACCAGTTGCATAAAAAATCATGGCTAAGATATGATGCAGGAAGCAAGGAAGAATTAAAAGACTGAAAGCACACAAAGAAATGTTGAGGAGGGTAGGTGTAATTGACACCAGAGCAAAAGACACAGGGAGAATTCTGACAATGATGTAGAAAATATGTGAAGTGAAGGGGGGATGAAGAGTAAGGAGAGATACAGGTGCTTGGGGTAGGGCGAGAGTGAATGAATGAAGGCAAGAGAGAAGTGAACGAAGAAACAGAATTGTCAAAATATATTCCCACGTAGTATTTAGTATTTACAACCTCAAATAAATTTTGCAAGTGAGAAGAGGTGAAGAATTTCAATTTATGCAGAAAGAATGATTGACTTGGATTGTTTTTGTTCCTAACACTACAAAGTGTTTCACAGTGATGTAATCCCTTTGGAAGTGCACTCACTTCTGTGTTTGTCCATAGCTTTGCTCAAACAGTACGTTATGGTCCATCACACAATGGCAGAGAAAAGGTGGGGGTGAGGTACCTTTTTAAACTCGGAGTGTGGTGATGGAAAAGCACACCAGGTGAAGCAGCATCCGAGGAGCAGGAGAATCAACGTTACGGGCATAAGCCCTTCATCAGGAATGAGGCTTGTAGACCAGGGTCTGAGAACTAAATGGGAGGGGGTGGTGCTAGCTGGGAATGTGATATGTAGATGGAGGTGGGGGTGGAAGTGATCGGTTGGAGGAGAGGTTGGACCGAATGGGTAGGAAGGAAGGAAGATGGACAGATAAATAAGACTGCTCAACAGGGTGGTGCCGAGTTAGAAGGTTGGGGCTGGGAGAAGGTTGGGGTGGGTGGGTGTGGGAAAATAAGGAAACTGGTAAAACCAACATTGATCCCGTATGGTTGGAGGGTCCCAAGGCATTCTTCTTCCAGGTGTCTAGTGGTAAGGGTTTGGTGATAGAGGAGGTTCAGGATCTATATGTCCATGGTGGAGTGGGAGGGGGAGTTGAAGTGTTCAGCCACAGGGCGGTGTGTTTGGTTGGGTGTTCTGAAATGATCCGCAAGTTGGTGTCCTGTCTCCCCGATGTAGAGGAGACCACATTGGGTGCAACGGATACAGTCGATAACGTGCGTGGAAGTACAGATAAATTTCTGTCAGATGTGGAAAGATCCTTTGGGGTCTTGGATGGAGATGTGAGGGAATGTGTTGGCAGGGGAAGGTGCTGGGGGTGGGCTGGTGGGGGAGAGGGTGGATCTGACGAAGGAGTCGCGGAGGGGGAGGTCTCTCTGGAATACAGGAAGGGATGGAATCTGCTTGCAGACAGAGGATATGGTGGAGGATGATGCAATGTATATGGAGGTTGGTGGGGTGGAAGCTGAGGACCAGAGGGGTTCTGTCCCTGTTGTGAGTGGAGGGGTGGGGTTCGAGGCCAGAGGTGTGGGAAGTGGAGGAGATGCGCTTGAGGGCATTGGCGATCACGTGGGAGGGGAAATTGCGGTCTTTTGAAGAAGGAGGCCATCTGCGATGTTCTGTGGTGGAATTGTTCCTCCTGGTAACAGATGCTGCGAAGGTACAGGAATTTGGAATAAGGGACAGCATTTTTAAAGGAGGCAGGGTGGGAGGAGGTGTAGTCCACATGTGGGAGTCACTGGGTTTGTAGTAATTGTTTGTGTTGAGTCGGTCACCAGAGATGGAGAGGTCCAAGATGGTCCAGGTGAATTTGAGTTCAAGGTGGAAGGTGTTTGTGAAGTTGATGAACTGTTCAATCTCCTAGTGGAGCACAAAGTGATGCTGATACAGTCATCAATGTAGCGGAGGAAAAGGTGGGGAATGGTGCCAGTGTAGCTGTGGAAGATGGGCTGTTCCATGTACCGGACAAAGAGACAGGCATAGCTGGGGCTCATACGGGTGTCTATGGCTGCCCCTTTGTTTTGAAGGAAGTGAGAGGATTGGAAGGAGAAGCTGTGAGGGTGAGGATTAGTTGAGCGAGGCGAATGAGTGTCAGTGGAAGGGTACTGTTTGGGTTGGCGTGAGAGGAAGAAATGGAGGGCTTGGAGGCCTTGGATGTGTTGAGGAATTGGGTGTCCACAGTGAAGGTAAGGCATTGGAGGCCAGGGAAATGGAGGTCTTGGAGGAGAACTGTGTGAGTGGTTTTCTGAATGTAGGTGGGAAATTCCCGGACTACGGGGAACAGTACGGTGTCAAGTTATGCAGAGAGGAGTTCAGTGGGGCAGGAGTAGGTGGAGACAGTGGGTCGACCGGGACAGTCAGGTTTGTGAATCTTGGGGAGGAGGTAGAAATAGATGGTGTGGCGTCTGCGGACCATGAGGTTGAAGGCAATGGATCCCCAGAGGTGATGAGTTTGTGGATGGTCTGGGAGATGATGGTTTGGTGATGGGGGGTGGCGGTGGGGTTGTGGTCGAGGGGGCTGTAGGAGGTGGTGTCTGTGAATTGGCACCTGGCTTGAGTGGTGTAGAGGTTGGTGCACCAAACTACTGCTATGCCCCCCACCTTGTCTGCTGGTTTGATGGTGATGCTGCAGTTGGAGAGGAGGGAGTGGAGGGCTGCGTGTTGTGAGAGTGAGAGGTTGGAGTGAGTGAGAAGGGGGTCTGTGTCATGGCGGCAGTTGGCAATGAAGAGATCAAGGGCGGGTGACAGATTGGCAAGGGTATCCAGCTAGATGGGATGTTTTGGAGGTGGGAGAAGGGGTCCTTGGAAGATGGGTGGGAGTCTTGATGGAAAAAGGGCGCTCAGTTGAGGTGGCAGAAAAAATACTCAAGGTTGCAATGTGTGTCGAACTCATTCATCTGGGAGCATAATGGGATGAAGGTGAGGCCATTGCTGACGACTGATCATTCTTCCTCAATAAGGGAGGGGTCTAGGGGAATGGTAAAAACACAGCAGGGCTGAGAGCTAGGATCTGGTTTGAGGCTGGAGCTGGGAGTGGGGATGATGTGAGTGTGGTCATGGGGTCGGGAGTGACGTCACGAACGGACGAGATGCTCACCATGGGGGCAGAAGAGGGGTCCCCAGTGGTAACTTAGGGGGCAGAAGTGACATAATATATGACTTCGGCAATGCTGCTGGTTGAGTTCTGGTGTGCGGCATTATTGGGTGCAGAAGTGACATTGGTGATGGCACCTTTTTAAACCATTACAATCCATATGCTGTAGGAATGCTCACAGTGCTGTTACGGATGAAATATCAGGATTTTGACACTGGGAAGAAATGGTGAATGCAGTTCCAAGTTAAGAAAGTGTGTAACTTGGAGGGGAAACGTCTGAGGTAGTGGTGTTCCCATGCATTTGCTGTCCCATCCTTCTATGTGGCAAATGTTGCATGCTGAAAAATACTGTTCAAGGAGCCTCTATCGGTGATAGATGGCACAGTGCTCTCTCTGTACTGCATTGCTATATCAGTTTCATTTTTGTGCTATAACTCTGGAGTAGGATTTGAACCATGAACCTTGTAATTCCAAGGCAAGTGCACTACCAACTGGGCCTGGCTGTCAGTAAGTGCCAAACCAGAAGGCTGCTTTGTTAATAAAGCTGTCAGTAGGAGAAGGGAGACTGTTGAGATAAAAGATAAAAAGGCTAATCGAGCATGGTGGTCGGGAACATGTTCCCACAATGATTAACAGAATAGACCCACAGGAAAGACAATGATGGAATGATTTAAGAAGTGGAAGCATGTTGTGATATATTGACTTTAGTGCTTCTTTTCAAAGGCGAACTAGTGATGAACAGTGATATCTTGTGTTGTGATCTTGAAGCTACCAATGGATCTGTAAAGGAAGTATGTATAGAGCAAGTGCCTTATCAGATAATATAAAAAGCATTCTTCTGAGGGGTTAATCAGAATTTACAGTAGACCCAGAGAAATTTTCGAAGATTTTTGAAAGAAGAGTGTCATAACAGATAAGCGTAAATTCAGCGGGCTGTGAAAAGGTCATGCAGGAACGTGACAAAGTGCCAGTGCTGACAATAGATTATCGTAGAAGGTGCCTGCATTCAAGAAAGTGACAACTGGAGGTTACTGATGGATGATAAAAGAACTGCCAAAGTATGACAGCACCTTGGAGCCAACTGGTGAGCTGTCTTTAGTTTTTATCTTTCATTGCAGAAAAAAGAACCCAATTGGAGCAGCAAGATTGCTGGAAAAAACTGGATTTGTGAGCCATGGAAATGAATAACAAGGATACAAAGCAACAAGGCACACTGACATTGATGAATTTCAATGACATTGAATCTGTTTTAAGATGTTTCTTTTGTCACCTACATCCTCTAAATACAGCACTTTTATGCTTCATTCTATTTCTGATTTGAAGTCACTAAGATGTCTTGTTTATTGTAAATGACGACTTGTCTTAGAACTATTACATTTTTCTTGTGAATAGTTGTGTTCCCATCTACCATGCTGTTGCTAATGCAGTTATTCCACTACTGATGCTTAGTAGCAGCAGTGTGTTCTATCTACAAGACGTGCTGCAGAAATTCACCAAAGATCCTGGGGAGCACTTTCAAACTCATGACACATTCCATGTAGAAGGGCAAGGGCAGCAGATACTTCGGAGCACCATTATCTGTGAGTTCCCCTCCATGCCAAACACCATTCTGACTGGGAAATAGTCCTTCACTGTCACTGGGTCAAAACCCTGGAATTCCCTCCCTAAGAGCATTGTGGGTCTACTTCCAGCTCACGGACTTCAACAATTCAAGGATGGAGCTCACCACCACCTTTTCGAGGTTGCAACTAGGTATGGGTATTAAATAAAAGCTGAAAGAACTGAAATGCTGGAAATCAGAAACAGAAATTGTTAGAAAAACTCAACAGGTCTGGCAGCATCTGTGGAGTGAAATCGGAGTCGATGTTCTGGGCCCAGTGGTCCTTCCTCAGAATGGGCAATGAATGCTGGCCCAGCCAGCAACACTCTTCCCACAAGTGATATTAAAAAAAAAGTGAATGGGATATCCGGATGTGTGATTCTCTTAGTGACTGTCCTCCTGGTTGTTGCCAATTTCCTTAACTTATTTTGAGATTGAACTTAATTTGAAGAAGAGGGGTAGCCTAACTAGGTGGTCATTTTGTCTCAGTTGAAAGCTCCGTTACATCTATCAGACTGTTGGGGGATTCGTCATTACTGAGGGAGTGTCATCCTTCAGAATAGATATTAAAATGAGCTATTAGTTAATGTTCAAATGGATGTAAAACATTATTGCCACTGGAATTCTCCTGTTGTCCTGACTAATAAGACAAATGCAACTTCAATTATCCCACCTTTCCCTGTCTGATAGACTGATTATTCATTTCATTGCATTTATGGGGCCTTACTTTACACAATTTGGTTGCAATGGCTTTTGATACAGTGACATTAAATGGACCTCAAAGGTGCTTAATTGGCGGTTGATCTCTTTGGAATGTCTTCAAGGCGTAATGTTCTTATGTTTTTTTTTCTGTTATCTTTAGTAAATCCTATTTCCATGTAAATACTTGTGAAGTGAACAAGGAAGCATGAGAACAACAGATGCAAATGTATTATTATAAATCTGGTCTCCACACAGAACCTGTGTTGGTCAAACATTAATGGTTTCTGGTTTGTCTCCATGGATGGCTTTGGTGTGAGAAGGGTCAGTGAGCAATTTGTGGCATATAATGCACTGATGCCACAATAAAAAAGAAAAATAGTTTTGCAACTAGGTAATGTCTTTCGGGAGCATGGATGTCCCAGAATGCTTTACCATCGCTGAAATACTTTAGATTGTGGACTGTTGTAATGTAGGGAACACAGGAATCAACTTGCACACAGCGATCTCTAACCACCAGCAATGTGAAAATAATGAACGAAGTTTGATTTTGTGACATTGCTTGAGGAATAAATGTTACCCAGAGCATACTTGTTGCTTTTTGAAATAATGCTACATCTTTTGCATCCAATTGCAATGGCAGATAGGATTCTGTTTTAACATCTCGTTTGAAAGATGGCATCTCTGATGCTGTAGATGTCTACCCATAATGCACTAGATATTTAAGGCTAGGTTTTTGGCTAAACTTCTGGAGTTGGGCTTGAACTTTTTTCATCATTCATTTGTGCGATTGGATATCTTTGGCTGACCAGCATTTGTTGCCCTTGAGAAGGAAGTGGTGAGCTGCCTTCTTGAATCACTGCAGGTTGACCCACAATGCCCATAGGGAGGGAATTCCAGGATTTTATTTATTGCGCGTACCTAGGATTTTGACCCAGTGACAGTGATGGAACGACAATATATTTCCAAGTCAGATGATGAGTGACTTGGAGGGGAACTTGCAGATTGTGGTGTTCACCTGTTATTTCCTGCTGTTGTCCTTCTAGATGGAAGTAGTTGTGGTTTTGGCAAGGACATTCTGTGAATTTCTGCAATGCATCTTGTAGCTAGTATACACTGCTGCTACAGAATTGTGGTGGTGGTGGTGGTGGTGGGAGTGGATGTCTGTGGATGTGATGCCAGTCAAATGTGCTGCTTAGTCCTGCATGGTGTCAAGTTTCTTGATTGTTGGAGCTGCACCCATCCAGGCAAGTGGGGGATATCCAACACACTCCTAACTTGTGCCTTGTAGATAATGGACAGGCTTTGGGGAGTCAGGAGGTGAGTTACTTAGAGTAATAGAGATGTACAACATAGAAACAGACCTTTCATTCTAACTCATCCATACCAACCAGATATCCCAAATAAATCTAGTCCCATTCGCTAGCACTTGGCCCATATCCCTCAACGCTTCCTATCATATATCCATCCAGATGCCTTTTAAATGTTGTAATTGTAACAGTCTCAACCACTTCCTCTGGCAGCTCATTCCATGAATGCACCACTCTCTGTGTGAAAAAGTTATCCCTTAGATCCTTTTTAAATCTTTCACCTCTCACCTAAAGCCTGTGCCGTCTAGTTTGGACTCCCCCTACCCTGGGGAAAAGACCTTGTCTATTTACCCTATCCATGCACCTCGTGATTTTATAAACCTCTATAAAGTCATCCCTCAACCTCCGACCCTCCAAAGAAAGTATTTCCAGCCTATTCAGTCTCTCCTTATGGCTCAAATCCTCTAATCCTGGCAACATCTTTGTAGATCTTTTCTGAACCCTTTGCAGTCTCGGTCTATGTTTGGAAAATTACGATCTCCTATCTTAACCACCCTATTATTGCTACAGATAACAGCGATCTCCTTACAAATTTGTTTCTCAATTTCCCATTGACTTTTGGGGAGGTCTATAGTACAATCCCAGTAAGGTGATCATCCCCTTATTTTATAGTACTACCCAAATAACTTCCCTGAATGTATTTCCAGGAATATCCTTCCTAAGTACAGCCGTAATGTTATTCCTAATCATAAACACCACACTCCCTCCTCTCTGTCCCCCCACCATGTAACCTTCCTGTAGCATCTGTATCCTGAAACATGAACATAGAACATAAGACAATACAGGCTGTTTGGCCCTTGATGTTGCACCGACCTGTGAACTAATCTAAGCTCATCCCCCTACACTATCCCATCATCATCCATATGCTTATCCAAGGAATGTTTAAATGTCCCTAATGTGGCTGAGTTAACTACGCCCTTACCACACTCTGAGTAAAGAACCTGCCTCTGATATCTGTCTTAAATCTGTCACCCTTCAATTTGCAGCTATGCCCCTTGTACAAGCTGACGTCATCATCCTAGAAAAAAGACTCTTGCTGTCCACTTTAATCTTCTAATCATCTTGTATGTCTCTATTAAATCCCCTCTTAGCCGCCTTCTGTCCAATGAGAATAGACCCAAAAGTCATAAGACCTTCTCTCCAGACCTGGCAACATCCTGGTAAATCTCCTCTGTACCGTTTCCAATGCTTCCACATCCTTCAGTGTAATGGGCGACCAGAACTGTACACAATATTCCTAGTGAGGCTGTGGCTCGGAACTTAATCCCTCTACCAATAAAACCAAACACACCGTATGTCGTCTTAATAGAACTATCAACCTGAGTGGCAACTTCCAGGGATCTATATACATGGGCATCAAGATCTCTCTGCACATCCACACTACCAAGTGTCTTTCCATTGATCCAGTATTCTACCTTCCTGTTATTCTAACCAAAGTGAATCACCTCACATTTATCTGCATTGAACTCCATTTGCCACCTCTCAGCCCAATTCTGCAGTTTATCCAAGTCCCCCTGCAACATTTTCCCATACTGTTCACTACTCCACAGACTTTAGTGTCATCTGCAAACTTACTAATGATGATAAAAATACCAAACAGCATTGGTCCCAAAACAGATCGTTGTGGCACACTAGTAGTAACCGGACTCCAGGCTGAATATTTTCCATCAACCAACCCTCGCTGCCTTCTTACACAAAGCCAGTTTCTAATCCAAACTACTAAATCACCCTCAATCCCATGACACTGTATTTTCTCCAAAGCCTACAGTGTGGAACCTTTTCGAAGGCTTTACTGAAATCCTTGTACACCACATCAACTGCCCTCCCCTCATCTACATGCTTGGTCACCTTCTCAAAAACCTCAATGAGGTTTGTGAGACACAACCTGCCCTTGTCGAAACCATGTTGACTATCTACAATCAAATTGCTTGCTAGATGATTATAAATCCTATCTCTTATAATCTTCTCCAAAACTTTTCCTACAACAGAAGAAAGCCTGATTTGTCTACAATTATCTGGGTCATTTCTACTGCCCTTCTTGAACAAGGGCACAACATTTGCAATCCTCCAGTCCTCTGGTACTAAACCTGTAGACAATGATGACTCAAAGATCATGGTCAAAGGCTCCGCCATCTCCTCCCTAGCTTCCCAGAATATCCTTGGATAAATCCCATCTGACCCCGGGACTTACTTTCTTTCATACCTTCTAGAATTGATAACACTACCTCCTTACTAACCTTAATCCTTTCTAGTCTAATAGCCTGTGCCTCAGTCGTCTTCTCCACAATATTCTCCTTTTCCGGAGTGAAAACTGGTGAGAAATATTTATTTAACACCTCTCCGATCTCCACAGGGTCCACACACAACTTCCTACTTCTGTCTTTGACTGGCCGTATTCCTAGGCCTAGTCATCATTTTATTCCCCACATATCCACAGAAACCTCTAGGGTTCTCCTTTATTCTACCTGCTAAAGTCTGCTCATGTCCCCTCCTTGCTGCGCTTAACTCTCTCTTTAAATCCTTCCTAGCTAATCTGTAACTCCATCGCCTCATCTGAACCATCTCGCCTCAACATCACATAAGCCTTCCTCTTCCATTTAACAAGAGGTACAATTTCTTTAGTAAACCACGGTTCCCTTACCTTATCACTTCCTCCCTGTCTTACAGGGACATACCTATGAAGGACATGTAATATCTGTACCTTAAACCAGCTCAACATTTTGATTATCCCCATCCCCATGTTTTGCTACCCCATTCTGTACCTCCTAAGTCTTGCCTAATCACATTATAATTGCCCTTCCCCCATCGATAACTCTTTCCCTGTGGCACGTACCTATCCCTTGCTATCGCTAAACTAAAAGTAACCAAATTATGGTCATTCTCTCCAAAGTGCTCACCTACCATTAAATCAAACACCTGGCCTGGTTCATTACCAAGCACCAGATCTAGTGTGGCCTCCCCTCTTGTCGGCCCTTCGACATACTATGTCAGGAAACCGAACTGCACACGTTGGACAAAAACTGATCCATCTAACGTACTAGCATTCTAGCATTTCCCGTCAGTGTTAGGGAAATTAAAGATCCCCCCCCATAAAGATTTGCCTAACTATAGTTGGAGGGCAAAGTTTCCTGGAAATCTCAGTGAAAAGAAACCAGACTGGAAATAAAATTTCAGGAGCTAAGAATGATTTTATTTGGACTGATTCCAGGAGAAATGAATGTCTCCTTAAGACAATATGAGGTGTAATGGATAGTGAGTTTTTTTTGGTTGTGTTAAAAGGTCTGTGTAGTAGTTTAATGTATACATTGCTGACAATATTTGTATTTGGTTGAGTGTTTTTAGTCTTTAGCCCTGCCATGCATTCAGCTGTTTAACTGGAAAGTTCAATTTCTTCTTGCATGTAATCGTTTATGGGGTCACAATAGTATGAGGTGATATTCCCAGTGCAATTGGATTACACCAAGAAAAATAGTCACCGTCTCATCCAGATGTTTCCAAATTGACACAATTTCATTGAATTTTTTCAGCAGTAATACAGAGGAGTTTCAACTCAACAAACATCAGCGCCTTGTTTTAAAAAAATTAAATATTGAAGCCAGGGACATAGGAAAATGTTCTATCACGTTTAAAAACGGTTCCAGCTCTGTTTTCAAATTTATCATTCTCTGAGATGTTATATTAGTTTTTGACACAAATGTAAAGCTGTCGTCAAGCCTCTAACTGAATCATAGTATGATTGACAGGAGCAGGCAGGGACTTTCTTCAACAGAGAATTGAAGGATGGCTTCCAATCCTGTGGGTAGCTCTGTCATTTCATACAGATGTCATCTTCACTAAAATCCAGACATTATATATTGACAGGAGGCAGTAACCTAATTCCCTCTGCCTTTAATGCATAATAATTGAGAGGTAGGATTGAAACTGTCAACTGTAAAAAAAAAAAGCTGCTTAACATTTTTTTATAGTTATCAATGTGTAACCTTTCCTGTTGAAATGCTTACATAGTGCTTAGGAGCTACTTGACTCTGTGCACCTGTTACACCAATCGGTATTCACCATTAATGGCACTGTATGCCCCCAGATATATGCGATAAGAAATCATTCGTTTGTTGATAGAATCCCTACAGTGTAGGAGCAGGCCATTTGACCCATCAAGTCCACACCAATCCTCCAAAGAGCATCCCCCCCATCTCCGACAAGAGAGAATCTAACTACTGCCCCAAGTCTGTGGTACTGTGAGGCAGTAGTGCTGAGCACTGAGCCATCATGCTACTCCAAAACTCCAAACACCATCCACCATCTGCAAGGCACAAGTCAGGAGTGTGATAGGACACCTGGATGGACACAGCTGCAATAACACTGAGGGCACTTGACACCATCCAGAACAAAGTAGTCCACTTGATTGGCACCACAGCCACAAGCATCCCCACTCCCTCCACCACTGATGTTCAGTTGCCATCTACAAGATGCGCTGCAGAAATTCACCACGGCTTCTTTGACAATATTTTCCAAACCCATGACCACTTCCGTCTAGAAGATCAAGGGCAGCAGATAATTGGAAGCTCCACCATCTAGAGTTCCCCTCCAAGCCACTCACCATCCTGATATATTGTCGTTCTGAGTCACTGAGTCAAACTCCTGGAGTTCCCTCTAAGGCATTGTGGGACAACCAACTGCACGTGGACAGCAGCAGTTCAAGAAGGCAGCTCACCACCATCTTCTCTAGGGCAGCTAGGGACAGTCAATAAATGCTGGCCAGCTAGTGTCTCCATGTCCTGTGAGTGAATGAAAATATTTTTCACATTTTTCAACCCACATGATACTGGCCATCTTGTTCAGGAGAATCGGCAGCACTTAAACGTTGCTGAGAGGAGACCAGAAGTTGAACCTTTTCATCTTGCATTCATCAAAAACTCATCTCTTGTGACTGTGATTGTTTGAAGTTTCTCCCTCACTTTCACCTCTTGATTTTCCAGTGTCTTTGGGAAGTTTTTGTAATCAGTAAGGCAATCAAGGCCGTGGGGGCAAAGACAGGGAAGTGGAATCGAAGGTTATTCGATCAGCCATGAATGGTTCAGCAGACCCGATGGGCTGAATGGCCGATTTCCATTTCTTTTGCTTCATGGTCTAAGTTATTAAAGTCTGTTCTGGCGAAGAAACCATAATACACACGCTGAAAATAAAGCACTGGAAATGCTCAGAAGATCTCAGCAGCCCCTTTGGAGGGAGAAACAGTAAACAGTTTACATTTCATCACAAGTGGAAGAAGAGCTTGATCAATTTATAAACAAATACGGAGCCTGTAAACATTAGGTAGGAGGGGAACTTAGCACATTATTGGCAGCTGGGGATAAATGACAGAAAAGAAAGTTGTGCTGAATCCCTGATTCTTTCCACTTTTGATGAAAGGACATTGACCTGAAACATTAATTCGGTTTCTCTCTCTCCACAGATATCATCGGACCTGCTGTGTTTCTCCTGCTCTTTCTGTTTCTGTTTCAGATTCCCGGCATCTGGTTTTGTCAATACTTGTCAAGCCGAATCATGGATAAGTGGTTTCATAGCGTGCACCCGTCTACAGAAGAAAATATTGCCGAAGTGTAATGCTGGAATGGAATGGGTTGGTTAACACTAAGTGTGCAGTCAACTGGCAATTTGTTGCAGCCATGAAGTCACCTGCTTTCAGTGTATGTTTCATACGGACTACAATACTGAAGCAAGCCCACACATCAGTGCAGCTTGCTTAAATATTTATGATGTTTGAATGGATTTTGTTTTATGAATTATTCTGATTAGAACCATATAATCATGCTGAGTGATTCTGTGTGTACTGTTTACTGTTCCTGATTTTATGTTTAGGTGACTTGCATAACAAGTGATGAATGTTTTTTTGCACTCTTTTTCAGAAAGTGTATTAAAATTCAATTCAAAGACACCAAACATTTGTTATGTTGTACGGTGATACGCTAATTGAATGGGCAAGATCTGTACTTAGCTGATCTAGAATGCTAATTCCATCTCATAGAAGACCATTCTTGACATTGCACATACAAAGAAACCATCAATAAGCTCAAGAATAAAGTTGGCCAAACCACTCAATGTTGACTTAGGTAATGACAGCAAACAAAACCGATCTGACCTAGTCAGCTCTACACAGCTCTCTTCATTACTATCTGGGCTTTTGTGTCAAAATTCAGTGAGCAGCACCACAGAAGATTCAAGCCTGACACAGTCAAACTCATTGCATTGCACCTTACAATGGCTTCTAGGCAGAACTAGGTAGATTCTTAGACAGGGAATCAGAGCTTATTCGGTGCAAATGGAAATGAAGAATTTAAAATACAAAGAGATCAGCCACAATCATATTGAATAGCAGAGCAGGCTGGAAGGGTCAACTTCGCTGCTAATGTTCTCCAGTTCAAATGGAAGAACAATACAAGATACAGTAAACTTTTAATTAACTGGCACCTATAGAGACCAAGGGTGTGCCAGCTGATCAAATATCCTGGGTAATCAAGAGTTTCACATAATCAAAGTAAAAGGGCACATTAAATAATAGAAATGTAATGCCAGGATATATGCATCATTATTATATTTTATTTACAGCATACATCATTTAAATAATAATGGAACTTTGCCTCCTATGAAAATTATTCCACTTGCACCCTCAACTGACTACTTGGACATTGCGTTAGATCATGGTATTTGAGGAGAAATTAACTGAATATTGAATCAATTGTTGATTTGTCATGTGGCCATTCATCTGAACAACAAGTATATTTACAATGAGGTAATTAAATTTTAAAAAACTATAATAATTGGATCGAATAACACAGTAAATTTCAATATATATATATATATACATAATTTTTGCTAGTTTTCGAGGGTGCTGGTTAAAACAACGTTTGCTGTATTTTTAGCAAGTTGAATATGTTCTTTAAGCTTGCATACTCATGCAGCATTGTTGGAGATGCCGCCTTTTAGATAAACCAAGAACCTATCTGGTGGATGTAACAGATTCAATTTTCTTTGTACCTTCACCAATAACTATTCCTCTATCGATATCTGGAGCCAAGGTGAAGGGGTGGCTGCTGGGCTTGGATCTTTAGTTATCTCGAGGGTGCTGCAATAAATATCTCAGTTCAGGAATCTCAGGGGCTGATGAATTGTACTCCTCCATCATCGGCTCTGGTTATTGTGTGTGAGGCCTCATTACATTCACACGAGTACACCCACTGTAAATGATAGTTTATATGGAAAGTGTTTTGAAATAGAGGCACACACTTCACAAGCTAGACTCTGTGAAAATCTTGAATGTAGGTTCATTTTGCATCTAGTGGGTGATGGTATATACTTTAAGACTAATGTCAGAAAGCAGATGGTTTTGCATGATATACTGGGTCAGCCTCAGGCAAATAGCTGCTTAGTTGTGATAAGAACATTTTCTTTTGAAATCTAAGAGGCTTTAAGTCAAATATAAATATGTTGATACCAGTGCTACACAGCAACATAAGAAGAAGAGGAGGCCATTCAGCCTCCCCAGCATGGACTATTATTGTATGTAATCATAGTTGATTTGTAGCTTAGTTCCTTTGACTTTGTTGCATTCCCTAGACATTGTTGCTCAACACAAGTTTATTAATTTTGGTCTTGAAGGTACTAATGATCCTCCCACTATACCACAACCATATAAACTCACTGAGACTCCTTCGATAATGCCTTCCAACCCTGCGATCTCACCAGCTTGAAGGACAAGGGCAGCAGCTACATAAGAACGCTACCACCAATTGCAAGTTCCCCTCCAAGCCACTCCCCATCCTAACCTGGAAATATATCGCCATTCCTTTATTGTCGCTGAGTCAAAACCCTGAAACTTGCATTGTGGGTAAACCTATAGCATGTGGACTGCAGCAGTTCAAGAAGGCAGTCCACCACCATCTTCTCAAAGGTAACTAGTGATGGGCAATAAATATGGACCAGCCAGTGACACCCACATCTCGTGAACATAGGAAACATCGAACCATTAAGCCATTCAGCCCCTCAAGCCTGTTTCACCACCATTCAGTGTGATCATGGTCGATTGGACATAACTCCATGTACCTGCCTTTAGTCATTATTACTTCCCTTAATATCTTTGCTTGACAGAAAATGATCTATCCCAGATTTAAAATTAACAACTTCCAGCATCCCCTGCCGTTTGTGGTCGAGAGTTTGAAATACACCTTTTATGTGCAGAATTGCTTCCTAACATCTCTCCTAAACAGTATGGTCCTAATTCTCAGGCTATACCCACCAGGTCTAGAATCCCCAACCAGTGGAAAGAATTTAACATTATCTACCCCATCATTTACTGTTAATATCCTGAAGAGTTCAATCCGACTATCCCTTAACCTTCTAAATTCTAGAGAAAACACATAGCAGATTTGTAGAATCTCTCATAAGTTAATCCCTGAAGTCAAGGTATCATTCTTGTAAATCTACATTGTACTCCCTCCAAGGCCAAAACTTTATCGAATGCCTTCTGGAAGTCCATGCAAATAGATAACGTAGACATAGACCCCTCTCCACTACCTTAGTCACCTCTTCAAAAGGTGGCTAGGCATGACCTACCTGTCATGAATCCATGCTGGTTCTTCCTAATTAAGTGAATTTTTCAAGGTGTTCAGTTACCCCAGTCTTGATTATAGAATTCAACAATTCTACTCACCCAGGGGAACTCTGAAAGGTTATAGTCAGGGCATCTACAACGTGCTCCCCTACGTCCATTAATAGCCTCAGATGGAAACCAGCACATCCTGGAGAATTGTCATTCTTTAATTCCATTAATTTCCCCAGTACCAATGTTTACTTGTGTTAAATTTATTCAGTCCTTTTTCTTGATCCACAATTAATTCCTTGGAATTTCCTGCAAGCTGACCCCTTTCCTTCTTTAAGTACTGAGGCAAGGTAATTATTGATACTGTCTGCCATTTCCCCATAGTCACCGACAATATCCCCACTTTCAGTCTTTAATAGGTCAACATTACTCCTCACCACCCACTTTCCCTTAATGTAACTACAGCATTTCTTTTTGTTAATTCTGATGGGACGTTTCCTTTCATAATCCCTTTCAGTAGCTCTTACAAGCTGTTTTGTGGTCCTTTGCTGCTCCTTGTATCTTTCCCATTCAGCAGGATCTGTGCTGTTTGTTTGCATTTTAGTAAGCCCTTTCTTTTAGTTTTATGCTGTTCCTTATCTCCTTCATTGTCTGTGACTGTTTTTTTTGTGAAGTGCAGTTTTTCCCTCTCTGGGGTATGAATGGGTTCTGTATTGTGTTAAATGTTTCTTTAAACATCCTCCACTGTTCTTCTGCTATTTTCTCCATGAGCAGACTTTCCCAGTTTACTGTGGACAATCTCTGTTCCATTTCGTTAAAGTTAGCCTTACCTAAATCTAAAACTCTACTAGCTGATATACTACATTGAACTGCATCATGTTATCATCATATGGATGTCTGTATCAGTCAAATAAATAAAAGAAAAATCCCTTAGCAGCCATACATTGGATGTGTATGAGTCCATCTGTGTGTGTGTGTTTGTGTGTGTGTCACTGTGTGTTAGAGTGACTGTTCGTGTGTCCACGTGTGTACAAAAGGTGTTTGTAGTTTGTGTGTGTGAGACAGAGAGATTTTATGTGCATGTTTGTGAGCATGTATGTCTGTGTGTGTGTACTTGTGTGTGTCTGTGTATGTGAGTGTGTATATCTGTGAGTGAGAGTATGGGAGTGTGTGTGAGTGAGAGAGTGTGCATGTGTGTCAGAATGGGTGCAAGAGAGAAAGATAGTGTGCATAAGTAAGTATGTTTATTGTAGGTGAGAGTGTGTTTGTGAATGTCAGTGTGTCTGATCGTGAATGAGTTTGTGTGTGAGGGTGTGTTGGAGAGCATGTATTTGAGAATGAGAGTGTGTGTGTAAGAGTGTTTTGCTAAGTGACATGTGTTTGTGAATGTGTCTGAATCTGTGTGTGTTTGTGAGGCTGAGTGCATGAATGTTTGATGGAGTTTGATTTATTGTCGCGTGTACCTAAGTACAGTGAAAAGCTTTGTTTACAAGCTGTACAGGCAGATCATAGTGAGCAAGAATGTACAGATCATAGGGTGAAAAAAAACAACTTGGACAGAGACACACAGGTTACACCGCACAGGAAGTATGTGAAGCAAGATCAACATTACCAGGATCAACATTTGAAGTTAGAGAGTCTGTTCATCAGTCTAATAATGGCAGAGAAGAAGCTGTTCCTGAACCTGTTGGTACATGTATCTTCTGCTTCTCGATCATTACCGAGGTGGGAGGGATCTTTGATAATGTTGGCAACCTTTCTGTGGCTAGCCGTGTAAATGGAGTCTATGGATTGAAGGTTGGCTTCCATGATGGGCTGGGCTGTGCACACAATCTTTTGTAGCTTCTCATACTCTTTGTTAGACCAGTTGCCATATCAGGCTGTTATGCACCCGGACAGTATGTAAAAGTTTGTGAAGGTCCTTATGGCTGAATTTCCTGAGCCTTCTAAGGAAGAAGATGCGTTGTTGTGCCTTCTTGACCGTTGTATCTACGTAGTGGGTCCAGGACGTGTTGGTTATCGTCAATCTTAGGAACATTAGATTAGATTAGATTAGATTACTTACAGTGTGCCTCAGTTCCACTGATATATCCACTGATATACTCCTCTCTTTCTGAAGTCAATGATCAGTTCTTTAGTTTTACGGACATTGAGAGAGAGGCTATTATCATTGCACTACATCACCAAGCCCTTTAACTTCCTTTTGAATTCTGACTCATCGTTGTTTGATATCCCGTAGTACCTTGTATTTGTGTGTGTGTGTGTATTTGTATGTGTGAAAGTCTATGTTTGTGTGTGTGAATTTGTGTGCCTATGCGTGAGTGCCTTTGAGTATGTGTTTGAGTGGCTGTGTGTGTGTGTAAATGTTCCTTTATGTGTGTAAGAGTGCGTGTGAGGGTTTCTGAGGGTGTATGTGTGTGAATGTTTGCACGTGTTTTATTATATTCATTGACAGGGTGTGTGTGTGTGAGAGAGAGAGTATGTGTGTGTATGAGAGTGTGTGTGTGTGTGTATGAGAGTGTGTGTGTGTATGAGAGTATGTGTGTGTGTATGAGAGTATGTGTGTGTGTATGAGAGTGTGTGTGTGTGTATGAGAGTATGTGTGTGCGTATGAGAGTGTGTGTGTGTATGAGAGTGTGTGTGAGAGAGAGAGTATGTGTGTGTATGAGAGTGTGTGTGTGCGTATGAGAGTGTGTGTGTGCGTATGAGAGTATGTGTGTGTGTATGAGTGTGTGTGCGTATGAGAGTGTGTGTGTGTATGAGAGTGTGTGTGTGCGTATGAGAGTGTGTGTGTATGAGAGTGTGTGTGAGAGAGAGTATGTGTGTGTATGAGAGTGTGTGTGTGCGTATGAGAGTGTGTGTGTGTATGAGAGTGTGTGTGAGAGAGAGTATGTGTGTGTATGAGAGTGTGTGTGTGCGTATGAGAGTATGTGTGTGTGTATGAGAGTGTGTGTGTGTGTGTATGAGAGTGTGTGTGTGTGTATGAGAGTGTGTGTGTGTGTGTTTGAGAGTGTGTGTGTGTATGAGAGTATGTGTGTGTGTATGAGAGTGTGTGTGTGTGTATGAGAGTGTGTGTGCGTATGAGAGTGTGTGTGTGTATGAGAGTGTGTGTGTGTGTATGAGAGTGTGTGTGCGTATGAGAGAGTGCGTGTGTGTGTATGAGTGTGTGTGTGTGAGAGAGAGAGTGTGTGTGTGTGTATGAGAGTGTGTGTGTGCGTATGAGAGTGTGTGTGTATGAGAGCGTGTGTGTGTGAGAGAGAGAGTGTGTGTGCATATGAGAGTGTGTGTGCGTATGAGAGTGTGTGTGTGTGTGAGAGAGAGAGTGTGTGTGTGTGTATGAGAGTGTGTGTGTGCGTAAGCAATATTTTCAGAAAAAGTGAAACTGTTTGTTTTGACTGGCTGCTGTAAAATGATATTTTCCTACTCCACGTTAGGAGAGCAGGCAGTGACATTTCCTCTGTGTGAGATATGAGTGACACTATGTCTCTGTTGCAAGCCTCAGTTTCTCTGAAATATGCTGGCTTGGTTTCTCAGCTTCAAGTTCACCGTCTAACATCAGCCTGTGTGTGAGCTTGCCAGCACAGTCCAACATGAGACTGTGCAAACAGTGTGCACCTCTCTTCTGAATGACATCAATGGGACAGCCTGTACCTGGCACAAAGCCTGGACAATGATTATGCAATCATTGGCTTTGTTTCACTGAATATATTAACACAGGGTAAAGTGTGATCATTGTATCTTTTTGAGGTAGGATCTGAGAACAAATGTTCACCCCAAATCGCTGTCCTAAGATAAGTAGGAGCTACAAACCACCATTAAAGTGTGGGTGAATTGGCATCCCATTACCCAGCCTCAGGAAAACGCCAAAACATGTCAATTTCTCTGTGAGTTTCAAGAAATAGATGGCTGTGTGTTGCTCACAGGTCATGGCGGGAGGGGAGGAAGTGGGGGTGGGGTGGGGGTGGGGGTTGGTGGTGGTAGGTGGGTTGGGTGGATAGATCTTAGGCAGGACGTCAAGGTTATTGGTGAGGTGAGAGAAGTACAGAGGAGGAGCGGAGAGAATATGGATTGGGACACTCAGACAGGTCGATCATGATGTTAGTGAATGATGGAGCAGGCCCAAGGGGCTAACTGACCTATTTCAGCTCCTAGTTCGCATGTACTCCAGTCACAACTGGTAATTCATGTTCGCAATGTGATTTATTGGCAGCCAGGAAGGCCACAGTTGGAATTATAGAACCTGATTCCCGCTGGCAATAAGTTTGCTTCAAGTTTTTACCGACGCATTCAGGGATCCTGGTCTGCAGGAGATATTTCTGGGTGTGTAGCTGTCTGCTCACATTCTCCTGGAAGCTGTTTCTCCCACCCATTCTTGATCCATCTCCTCTATCCCTCTGGTGTGATTGTTATCTGCTCAGTGTCCTTGTCAGGATTTCCATCAATTTCACAAAATCGCAGATCTCCCTGCTACCTGTTTGCAGCTTTTCCCCTGATTTCAAATACTTTGCCTCACTCTGTTTGGAGATGTTATGACCTTTGGAGCAAGTGAGACTTGAACTGGGTCTCCTGTTTCAGAGGTGGGGACTGCACCACAAGATCCCTGTTATATAAGGAGTGAGATTGTTGGAACTTGCTGGAACCCATTGTCTTGTTGGCCATTCATTCCTTTATTCTTTCCTATGATGTGGGCACCGCTTGGTAAAACCTGCCTTTGTTACCAATCCCTAATTGCCCTTGAGCGAAGAGGCAGTGAGGTACCACCCCTTCCAGATCTCATATAATGTCCTAGCAGGAATTCCCACAAACTATCCTTCTCTGGACTGAACTGGTTGGAAACTGAAGAATATTCCCAACCCACACCCTCTCATCCAATCAAATGACCCAGATCCCAATCTCCAAGCCCAACTTGGGGTGGGGGTGGGGGTGGGGGAGGTATATTAAATTCCACTCAGTAGCTCAGATCTTTAAGTGTTTGGTGAAGGAAGTTGGTTTGGAATGATTGTCTAGGAGAAAGTGATGCTGGAGGTCAGAGTCAAAAAGTTTGGTGCTGGAAAAGCATAGCCAGTCAGGCAGCATCTGAGGAGCAGGAGCGTTGACGGTTCAGGGCCTGGTGAAGGGCTTATGCCTGAAATATCGATTCTCCTGCTCCTCTGATGCTGCTTGACCGGCTGTGCTTTTCCAGCACCACACTTTTTGCCTTGGATTGCGTGTCTTCAAGGTAGAGGAAAATAAGGAGGTGGAGAGATTTAGGAAAGGCAGAGAGCGTGGGCAATTGAAGGCAGAGGCATGAAGGGTAGACAGGGGAGACTGGGGAGAAGTATTTGATGTGGGGTTCAAAGACAATCATTCCAAACCAACTTCCTTCACCAAACACTTGAAGATCTGAGCTACTGAGTGGAATTTAATATACCTCCCCCACCCCCACCCCCACCCCAAGTTGGGTTTGGAGACTGGGATCTGGGTCATTTGATTGGATGAGAGGGTGTGGGGTGGGAATATTCTTCAGTTTCCAACCAATGGCATTGGCTTTCCCAATAATCAGAAGAGATTTCAGATCAGCAGTCATGAATCTCAGACAAACAACAATGTTATGCATGCACGTGTGAACAGAGATTGTGTTTTCTGTTCATGTGGTCGAGGGTCTGAGTGTAGAAGGGATTTGGAAGAAAGCGGAAGGATGCAATTGCAGCCGGTTGGATGATGGTGGAATGGTGTGGTCACTGTGTCAAACACTGCAGACAGCTTGAGAATGGTGTGGAAGGCTAGGTAACTCGGATACAATCACTGAGGGTGCCATATGTGAGGCTCTGGGTCTGGGCTTGGACTCCAATTGAAGGAATTTAGACACAGAGTTCTGTGAAAGATGGGTGTGGATTGAAACGTGTCTGAGGAGAGAGAACAGTTAACAATATTAGTGAAAATCAGCACTGGGAAGGCAAGTTGAGCAGTCAGCAATTTTATGACATTGCTGAAAGGGATAAGAAAGAATCAAAACCTTAATTCCCTTTCCTTATTGTCAATAATCAGGATATTCTTGAAAAAGAATGCATGTATTTTTCTTCAATTCTGAGCTTGTGGTCTACTTGCAAATCCAGCAGCAAGCTTTTGTGGGTTTAAATAAAAAATGGAGTCTTTATGCATTGATCCTGGAAATCTAATGTTAGGTCACTCCCATACATACACTCACAATGATCAAAATGATTAAAATGAATAATGTACGGTCTTTAGTTTTAATACGAAGGGTTTAGAGGGATATAGGCCATATGCTGACAAATGGGACTAGATTAATTTAGGATACCTGGTCAGCATATATGAATTGGACCAAAGGGTTTGTATAACTCAATAACCCAATAACTGATTTCTGCATTGTCTTTTAAGTACTTAGCACTGAAGTTGATGTCTGTAGATTTTGAGTTTTGACTCAGTCCACAAACAGTCTGAGGTGTGAATTCTACAGATTGCTTTGTCTTGGTATGTTCATTCATCCACAGTCATTCACTTAGGAACACCCATTAATCTTTTACACTCAAGGGCAAATACACCCAGTTTAATCAATAGATTAATAAACCCATGATAACAGCAGGATTTCAGTGTCATCCCATGACGTGGATTCTGATGTTTCCAACATCTATCATACTTTAAAGGAAACATTCACACCAAAGCTTTGGATGCAACAATTCAACCAATAAAACAATAATTCCTGATGAGTCAGCCATTCTATAATGCTGATTACCTCTGTTATAGCCAACACTGTTCAAGTCTTACGCAGGGCCATTCACAAACAGAAACCATTGGTCACTGCTATGACAGTGGGAACTGTTAATGCAAATCTTGGATAGTTAACCAATTGTCTTCGGCTTTAAGAGAAGCCAGGAAAAGGGACAATGTAAAAAATAATTTGTTTAAGAAATTCCATATCCAAATGTAGCAAGAGCTGGACTAATATCCAGGCTTGGGCTGAAAAGTGAAAGTAACATTTCTGCTACACCAATGCTAGGCAAGTACCATCACTGGATCAGTGGTGCTGGAAGAGCACAGCAGTTCAGGCAGCATCCAAAGTACCATCTCTGACAAGAGACCATCTAAGCACCACCCTTGACATTCAATAACATTTCTTTAACTGACTCCTCCACTATCAATGTTCTGGGAATAAGCATTGGCCAGAAACCGAAGTGGTTTTGCCAAATAAATACAGTGGCTATAAGAACAGGTCAGAGGCTAGGAACACTGCAGTGAGGAAACTCACCTCCTAATGCCCCAAGACCTGTCCACTCTGTACAAGGCACAAGTCAGGAGTGTGATGGAATACTCCTCACTTGCCTGGATGGGTGCAGCTTCAACAACACTCAAGAAACTTTATGCCATCCAGGACAAAGCAGCCCACTTGATTGACCCCACATCCACAAACAACCTCTCCCTCCATCACTGACGTTTATTACCATCTACAAGATACATTGCAGAAATTTACCAAAGATCCTCAGGCAGCGCCATGATGATCACTTCTATCTAGGAGGACAAGGGCAACCAATATATGGGAACACTATTACCTGCAAAGCCCCTCTAAGGCATTCACCATCCTGAATTGGAAATATATCGCCATTCATAGAACATAGAACATAGAAGGATACAGCGCAGTACAGGCCCTTCGGCCCTCGATGTTGCGCCGACCGAATCCTACCTAACCTATACTAGCCCAATAACTTCCAAATGCCTATCCAATGCCCGCTTAAATGACCATAAAGAAGGAGAGTTCACCACTGATACGGGCAGGGCATTCCATGAACTCACAACCCGCTGTGTGAAGAATCTACCCCTAACATCTTTTTTTTTCTTTATGGAAGTTTCCTTCCCTAAAGGACATTAGTGAACCAGATAGTTTTTTCCTGACAATCAACAATGGATTCATGGTCATCAGTAGAGACTTAATTCCAGATATTTATTGGATTCAAATTCCACCGTCTGCTGTGGTGGGATTCAAACCAGGTCCCCATAACATTACCTGGGTATCTGGATTGGCAGTCCAATGACAATACCACTAGGCCAGCGCCTCCCTTATAGCTGTTCATGAATAACATCAACTGGAATCATAATATACACACAATCCTTTCTTTATTGCTATTCAAATGCCCGATATCCAACCATCTACATATCTGGAGTTAATATCCCATATTAGGGTATCTGAGGTGACAAATTCAGACGACAGTCCCAGAGCTGGTATTAAACAAGGAGTATTCTCCACTCTCACGATCGCTCTTTGAGATTCTATGCAGCACCATCCTCAACCCAAGTCCAGGGGGTGGAGCATTCTGGGAAAGTTGGGGAACTATAATCCCAGAGGCCTTGGAAACAGCTTTGGAAGCAAGGATTCAAATCTCATCAGGGTTCAAACCTCAGCAGATAATTCAATTGAAAAAGTTGTCATGTAAAAGCTGAGGGCACTGACAATGATCATCAACCGTGACTAATTCATTACCGAAATCCATTGACCTGTAGAATATTGCATACGTGGGGCTAGGTGAGACTGTGGAGTTGATCTCTCGTCATCGATCTCAGCACATGGTGGAACAGACTTGAAGGGCCTACTCTTGCTTCTTGTTCACACTGTGACTGAGAATGTCTGAGTAGGTCTAGGCGATTTTTTACCATTGCCCTGGGGCTCTCTGTGCCTCCCTGCCTCCTGAGTTTGCTGTAACTGGGCAGGTGCACCATCTTGGATACCTGGAAACAGCAAATAACAGAATGAGGTTGGTTTGAGAGAGGGGAACGGGATGAAAAACATGAGGCCCCATGGCCACACCGTCTGCAAATTCTCTTTTGTTTTGGACATCAAAGTGAGGGTGAAGATGTAATAGTAAGCAGCACAAGGCAACAATATGCCATCATTTTGGATGGTCTCAGTGTTGCTGGGTTTCTTTGCAGATTGCACCACACTATTGTTGGCGGTACAGTGGCTCAGTGGTTAGTGCTGCTGCATCACAGCACCAGGGACTTGGGTGACTGTGTGAAGTTTGCACATTCTCCTCGTGTCTGCGTGAGTTTCCTCCGGGTGCTCCGGTTTCCTCCCACAATCCAAAGATGTACAGGTCAAGTGAATTGGCCATGCTAAATTGCCCGTGATATGAGGTGCATTAGTCAGGGGTAAACGTAGGGAAATGAGTCTGGGTGGGTTACTCTTTGGTGTGGACTTGTTGGGCCGAAGGGTCTGTTTTCACACTGTAGGGAATCTAATATAATCTAAAATAAAATCCTGGAAATCCCTCCCTGAGTGTATTGTGGGTCAACCTACAGCAGTTCAAGAAGGCAGTTCACCCCAACCTTCTCAAGTGCAGCGAGGGCAGGGTGATAAATGTTGGCCCAATCAGTGACACCCATGACCCATGAGTTGAATAAAACAAAATTATTATCACCTCAGGTAGACTACACAGAAAGTGCTCTTTAATTATTTGAGTCCAATGAAATCAATGTGGTTTATTTAACTTAAAGATAATAATACAATCTAACTGCAAACTCATTCTAACTTAAGAAAATTACCTCATTATTCTGAAAGGAATTCCAAAAAAAAATCTGAGATTACAATGGGCAAATGCCAAATTGTGTGACATAATAATTCAATTTAATTAACTTTTAATGCTTTTGTTTTACATGTAAAAGGAATGACTCCTGGCTCAAGGTCCTGCTCACACCTAGTGGCAGTCAATTATGTGGCTTGTATTACCTGCCAGGTATATAACAGCAATTTACCACGATACATTGATTATCCAGCCTATCTTGCTCCCTCCAATGAAGTCTAATTTGTGGACAGGTTCCCCTGTGGGTTATGAGACATTTGACCCAGTTAGTAGCTGGGAGGTTGTGGGATCTGCCCTTACTCCAGAGATGTGGGGGCAGAATCTTAGCTGACAGCACAGGGAAAGCTGCAGTGTCAAGGTGAAATGTTCACAAACGCTCTATCTATTCTCTCAAGTGGATGTAAAAGTCCTCTCAGCCTGTGTTCATACAGAGATGGTAATCAACATAGAACATAGAAAAGTACAGCACAGAATGGGCCCTTTGGCCCACAATGTTGTGCCGAGATTTAATGCTGATCGAAAATAAAATAACCTAACCTACGCACCCCTCAACTCACTGCTGTCCATATGCATGTCCAGCAGTCACTTAAATGTCCCCAATGACTCTGCTTCCACCACTACCGCTGGCAATGCATTCCATACATTCACAACTCTTTGGATAAAGAATGTACCTCTGACATCTTCTCTCTACCTTCCTCCTAATATCTTAAAACTATGACCCCCTTCCCCTGGGGGCATAAGGGGAGGCAGTGGCATAGTGATAATGTCACTAGACTTGCAATTCAGATGTCCGGATAAGAGATGGGTTCAAATCCCAGAGAGGCAGTTAATGGAGTTTGAATTCAGTTGAATAATCTTAATTGGGCGGCACGGTGGCACAGTGGTTAGTACTGCTGCCTCACAGCACCAGAGACCCGGGTTCAATTCCCGACTCAGGCGACTGACTGTGTGGAGTTTGCACGTTCTCCCCGTGTCTGCGTGGGTTTCCTCCGAGTGCTCCGGTTTCCTCCCACAGTCCAAAGATGTGCGGGTCAGGTGAATTGGCCATGCTAAATTGCCCGTAGTGTTAGGTAAGGGGTAAATGTAGGGGTATGGGTGGGCTGCGCTTCGGCGGGTCGGTGTGGACTTGTTGGGCCGAAGGGCCTGTTTCCACACTGTAAGTAATCTACTAATCTATGACCCCTCGTACCAGTCAATCCTGCCCTGGGGAAAAGTCTCTGGCTCTATCCATGCCTCTCAATATCAGGTCACCTTCCTTCCTCCTTCTCTCCAGAGAGAAAAGTCCAAGCTTATTCAATCTTTCTTTGTAAGACAAGTCCTCCAGTCCAGGCAGCATCCTGGTAAACCTTCTTTGCACCCTCTCCAAAGCCTCTGTATCTTTCCTATAATAGGGCGACCAGAACTGGACACAATATCCCAAGTGTGGTCTCACCAGGGACTTGTAGAGCTGCAGCAAAACCTCACGGCTCTTAAACTCGATCCCCCTGTTAATGAAAGCCAAAACATCATATGCTTTCTTAACAACCTTATCCACATGGGTGGCAACTTTGAGGGATCTATGTACTTGAACACCAAGATCCCTCTGTTCCTCCACACTGCCAATAATCCTGTCCTTAATCCTATATTTAGCATCACTTCGCATTTATCCAGGTTGAACTCCATCTGCCATTTCTCAGCCCAGCTCTGCATCCTGTCTATGTCACGCTGCAGCCTGTAATAGCCCTCAACACTATCGTTGGCACCTCCAACCTTTGTGTTCTGCAAATTTACTAACCCACCCCTCAACCTCCTCATCCAAGTCTTTTATAAAAACTACAAAGAGCAGAGGGCCAAGAACAGAGCTCTGTGGGACACCACTCAACACACACCTCCAGGCAGAATACTTTCCATCTACAACCATTCTTTGTCTTTTGTCAGCCAACCAATTCTGAATCCAGATAGCTAAATCTCCCTGTATCCCATGCTTCCTGACTTTATGAATGAACCTACCATGGGGAATCTTATCAAATGCCTTGCTGAAGTCCATATACACCACATCCACTGCTTGACCGCCATTGACCTGTCCTGTCACCTCCTCAAAGAACTGAGTGGGATAGCAAAGTATCCTGGAACAGTGCAGAACAACATGGGTCCAAGGGGGGAGGTGGAGTTCAGATGCAGATCAGCTTTGGACTAAGCAAATAATGAAATGGACTTAGAACAAAGAACAAAGAACAAAGAAAATTTACAGCCCAGGAACAGGCCCTTCGGCCCTTTGAGCCTGAGCCGATCCAAATCCACTGTCTAAACCTGTTGATCAATTCCTAAGCATCTGTATCCCTCTGCTCCCACCTACTCATACATCTGTCCAGATGCATCTTAAATGAATCTACCGTGCCTGCCTCTACCAGCTCTGCTGGCAATGTGTTCCAAACGCCCACCACCCTCTGTGTGAAGTACTTGCCGCATGTATCTCCCTTAAACCTTCCACCTCTCACCTTGAAAGTATGACCTCTCGTTACTGAATCCTTCACCTTGGGAAAAAGCTTGTCTCTATCCACCCTGTCTATATCCTTATTGATTTTGTAAACCTCAATCTGATTCCCCCTCAATCTCCTTTTTTCTAATGAAAATAATCCCAACCTACTCAACCTTTCTTCATAGCTAGCACCTTCCATACCAGGGCAACATCCTCGTAAATCTTCTCTGAACCCTCTCCAAAGCGTCCACATCCTTTTGGTAATGTGGCGACCAGAACTGTACACAGTATTCTAAATGCGGCCGAACCAATGTTTTGTACAATTTTAACATGACCTGCCAGCTCTTACACTCATTACCCCGTCCGATGAAGGCAAGCAGACTATATGCCTTCTTGATCACTCTATCTACCTGTGAAGCAACCTTCAGGGTACAATGGACCTGCACTCCCAGATCTCTCTGCTCATCAAGTTTTCCCAAGGCTTTTCCATTCATTGTATAATTCGCTCTAGAATTAGTCTTGCCTAAATGCATCACCTCACATTTGTCTGGATTGAATTCCATCTGTCACTTTTCCACCCAACTCTCCAGTCTATCTATATTCTCTTGTACTCTTTGACAGTCTCTTATGCTTTCTGCTACTCCACCAATCTTTGTGTCATCTGCAAACTTATTGATCATACCAACAGTGCCCTCTTCCAGATCATTTACGTAAATTACTAACAACAGTGACCCCAACACTGACCCCTGTGGAACACCACTGGTTACCTTTCTCCATTTTGAGGAACTCCCTTCAACTACTACTCTCTGTCTCCTGCTGTTCAACCAGTTCTTTAAACACCTAGCTAGAAGACCCTGCACACCATAGGACTTCACTTTCTCCATTAGTCTACCATGGGGAACCTTATCAAATGCCATACTAAAGTCCATGTAAATGACATCAACATGACTTGGGAAAGGGCACCTTAATCCCAACTCAAGCTTAGTGACCAAGGAAGATGTGCTTATATTTGGCCAAACAGGTTTCTTTCAAATTCTTTGAATACCTCTTTGAAGGGTGTTAACAGGAGGAGAGTGTGATTCCTACGGAACTGGACCTGGAAAAATGGTGGATGCAGTGGTAATGTCACTGAACTAGTAAAGCAGAAGTCCAGATTAATGTCCACATTGTAGCTGGTGAGGTGTCATTTCAATGAATATGTCTGGATTATATAGTACCAGACCGTGAAGATTATTAATGATTGGTCTGAAAATCCACCTGGTTCACTCGTAGACTTTAGGGAAGGAAATCTGCCATCTTCACCTGGTCTGGCCTACATGTGACTCCAGACCCACAGCAATGTGGTTAACTCTTAACTGCCCTCTGGAATGGCTGAGCAAGCCATGCAGTCCAAGGGCAGTTAAGGATGGGCAACTGATGGTGGTCTTGCCAGTGACACCCATTTCCCATGACAGGATTAAAAATGTGATCAGTGGCCAATTAGCCACAGTGAGTGGCCAGTTAAGATGTGAGAAGTGATTGGGTCTGTCCAAGCCCGGAATATGTTTCAGTCACTTCGCGAATTGAATCCTCAGGATATATTCATGTTGACTAATACACAATGAGGGGAGATCAGGCTGTCCCATGAGGGGAGACTGGGCCTATAGTCACTAGAGTTTAGAAATATGAGAGGGAATCCGATTAAAATGTGTAAAATTCTGATGTAATACTTCTTCTCTCCTAACTGGGTCATGAGCTAGTCAGATCCATGCCCAATGGACCTCGGGGAAAAGCCTGGTTCACGTTTCAGGGGTTTCTGCACTCTCTCTGGGCTGATGGGAGACAACAGGCTTTCCTGTGAAATAGGCTGAAGACAATGATCATAACATAGAACGGTGTTCACTCTGTGGGTCCAAGCTGCTATAGCATAAACACTATCTGGTTTCCCTATCTAAGAGAGGATAGACTTGCCATAAAGGAAGTGCAGCAGAGGTTCACTCGGCTGATACAGGATTGTGCGAAAGTGAGGACTGCAGATGGTGGAGTGATTGTGACTGTGATGCTGGAAAAGCACAGCAGGTCAGGCAGCATCTGAGGAGCAGGAGAACCGACGTTTCTGGCAAAAGCCCTTCATTAGGAATGAGGCTGGGAGCCTCGGGGGCGGAGAGATAAATGGGAGGGGGGTTGGGCTGGGGATAAGGTACCTGAGAGTGCAATAGATAGATGGAGGTGGGGGCAAAGGTGATAGGTTAGAGGGGAGGCTGGTGCAGATAGGTGGGAAGGAAGACAGATGGGATGTGTCATGAGGACAGCGCTGAGCTGGAAGGTTGGAACAGGGGTAAGGTGGGGGGAGGGAAATGAGGAAACTGGTGAAATCCACTGGTGAATCAGGACTGTCGCATGAGGGGAGACTGGGCCTGTAGTCACTAGAGTTTAGAAATATGAGAGGGAATCTGATTAAAATGTGTAAAATTCTAACAGGGCTGGACAGACTCAAATGTATGGAAGGCTGTTTCACTGTGTTGTGGACTTTAGAATCACGGGTCACAACCACTTACACAACCAGGACTGAGATGAGGAAACTTTTTTTTGCTCAGAGGGCGGTGAACCTGTGGAATTTTCGACTGCAGAAGGCTGCAGAGGTCACTGAAAAAGAAAGAAATAAATGTTTAGCTATTAAAGGCTTCAAAGGCTATGGAGAGAAAGTGGGAATGTGGCACCAAGATAGAGGATCAGCATGATAATGGTGAATGGGAGAGCAGGCTCAAAGGGCCGAATGGCCTTCATCTGTAGTTAATTTACATGTTACCTGCACATTGCGGTCTGGAGCTAGTTTCTTCCCATCTCAGGCTGACCACGAATCTCTCCCGCTCTCCCTGCGTGACATTTGTCAGTTGGAAGAATCGACACATTGATGCTGAAATAAAAAGCAGGTGCTGGAAATCTGAAATAAACACAGAAAATACTGGAGAAACTCAGCAGGTCTGGCAGCATCTGTGGAGAGAGAAACAGGAGTTAATATGTCGACTCCATGTGACGCTTGCTCAGAATTGAAGCATTTCTGAATGTCCACTCAATTTCTCTCTGCACAGACACTGCCAGACCTGCTGAGTTTCTCCAGCATTCTCTGTTATTATCACAAGTTGATAGACAACTTCTTCCACCACCAAATCCTGGGATGGGACTTGAGACATCACCATGAGGATCTCCTCATGCAGGAAACCGGAGTTCATTCAAATCTCCAGCCTGTCACTAACTGTTCCTTTTCAATTACTAAAAAAATACTTCATATATGTTTAAAATCTGGAGCAGGATATACAGCAACTCTGTATTATAGTTTGTAAGTGTACATATTTAGGGAGAAGTCAGGATTTGAAAGCTGGAAGATCAAATTTGCTATGACCCTTGCTTTCTAATCCTGTATTCATTTGTGACATTCATTCAGTCATCTTTCTTATTCAATGGCTTATCTGAGTCATTTTTAAGAAATAGACAGTTCAGCTCCTTCAAGCTTAGAGCAGTTCAGATTCGTTAACTGAAATATTCTGCTTGTTGCACATCCCTAAAATTATTACATATTGGTTCAATGACCCGTCAGCTGAGTTTAACATCATTACTGAAACAGCACTGGGACATAACAGGCCTGACTTCATTTGAAGCATTGGCTGCACTTCCTAACATAAACACTGAGGGGCAGCAGAGTTAAAGGCACAGCAGTGAAACCACAAATGCCCAACATTTTGCTGCGTTGTCTCTGTCTCTTGTTCTAGTCTGAAGGTGGTGTTCTGAATTTCTGGATGGTTTTCAAGCTCAAAGTGACATTTTTTTTAATTTTTAAAGGTCCTCCAAGCCTCAGACCATCCTTTTTAGATTCGTCCGACAGCTAAAAATCTTGGCATGAGTACAACTCAATTTGTTCCGACTTGGGCAAACAGAATGGTTAACACTTGACAGTATTTTGATATTGCTTTGCTGAAAGTTAATGATACAGTGTGTAAATACCCTTTAGAATATTGACCAGCTGATGGAAACATGTAAAAAGACAACCTGGAAACTACACACAATGTATGATGGTTGATGGTGACATCAGGAAATTTATTCAGTAACTTGAAACACTGTGCTCAATGTGAAAGTCTCTCTTATTGTGGCACCTACCTGACTGACTTGCTAACTTTGAGATAAGGTAGAACAGGCTTGAGGAGTTGAACAGCCAAGTTCCTCAAATGGCTGAGGGAAGTGGCATTGTGCATTCTGTACAGAACGTGGGCCTGAAATGTTCACTCACTGTGGCTAATTGGCCACTGATCACATTTTTAATCCTGTCATGGGAAATGGGTGTCACTGGCAAGACCACCATCAGTTGCCCATCCTTAACTGCCCTTGGACTGCATGGCTTGCTCAGCCATTCCAGAGGGCAGTTAAGAGTTAACCACATTGCTGTGGGTCTGGAGTCACATGTAGGCCAGACCAGGTGAAGATGGCAGATTTCCTTCCCTAAAGTCTACTAGTGAACCAGGTGGATTTTCAGACCAATCATTAATCATCTTCACGGTCTGGTACTATATAATCCAGACATATTCATTGCCTTAGGCCTTCCTTGCCCTGTAAATGAGTCAGAGACTGGGTTGGTTTTGGGGCGTGGAACCATTTCCAAACTCCAGACTCCATTTTGGTTTCCCTAGAAGTTGTCCTGGATTGGCTGGAGGGTGGGTTTGGGGGTTGGTTAGCAGCTGTGGGTGCTTGAGGGGGGCAGGAAGCTGGCTCAGGTGTGAAGAGGTGATGTCAATACAGTAGTACGCGGAGCTGAGGAGCAGGAATGGTAGTGGCTACGTATCTGTGGCCAGACAACTCCCAAAGTTCATTGATGCCACCCTTAAGAAGATGGTGAGGGTGACACTGGGTATTTTGTCCTGGAGAGTGGTGGGAGGACTGGACATGTTTGGCTGGAGGTGACTGAGCTGTTGCGTTATGGGGGAACCATGAGTGCCGTGCGGAAAGAGGTTGAACTACACCCTTCATTCTAGGCAAAGGTGAGGACTGCAGATGGTGGAACATCCTTCATTCTGACAAGGTCAGGGCAATGTGACCCATAGCCACCAGTGGGTGCTTCTGATCATGAGAGAAATGTGCACCCAGTGTCACCCCTGGTCCATTTGCAGGGCTCCAGGTTTGGGTGGTGTTGAAGTTTTGGCAACGCTGACAGATGCAGCATCTCTCTCTCTTTCGTCCTTGCAGGAGAAGAGGTTGAAAAATGCTCCTGACTGTAGTGGAGGAGGCAGCATTTTACAATGTGCGATGTGTCAGCGATGGTGAAATGAGAATCTCTGTAAGAGAGGGTGAAATGATACTGAATTTTGTTGGTGAAAGATGTCACAAATTCCTTCCTATGTGACAGCAAACCAAACCTTGCTTCTTCAGAACCTTAGTACTGTACCCCTCACCACTGATGCTGCCGGGCTGAGCACATTACTTTATCATAGAATCGAGAATCCCTATTGTGTGGAAACAGATTCCTTGGCCCAGCAAGTCCACACTGAACCTCTGAAGAGTAGTCCACCCACACTCTATTACTCTTCATTTATCCCGACTAATGCACCTAACCTACACATCCCTGAACACTTTGGACAATTTAGCATGGCCAATTCACCTAAACTGCATATAGAGTCATAAAGATGTACAGCATGGAAACAGACCCTTCGGTCCAAACCGTCCAAGCCGACCAGATATCCCAACCCAATCTAGTCCCACCTGCCAGCACCCGGCCCATATCCCTCCAAACCCTTCCTATTCATATACCCATCCAAATGCCTTTAAATGTTGCAATTGTACCAGCCTCCACCACTTCCTCTGGCAGCTCATTCCATACCTGTACCACCCTCTGTGTGAGAAAGTTGTCCCTTAGGTCTCATTTATATCTTTCCCCTCTCACCCTAAACCTATGCCCTCTAGTTCTGGACTCCCCACCCCCAAGGAAAAGACTTTGCCTATTTATTCTATCCATGCCCCTCATATTTTTGTAAACCTCAATAAGGTCACCCCTCAGCCTCCAACGCTCCAGGGAATGCAATTGTGGGAGGAAACCCACGCAGACATGGGGAAAACATGCAAACTCCACACAGACAGTCTCCCGAGGTGAGAATCAAACCAGGGTCCCTAGTGCCGTGAGGCAGCAATGCTAATCACTGAGCCACTGTGCTGCCAACTCCTTGTTTTATTTTATTTGGAGAGGGTTTGAATCCATGCCCCCAGCAATCCAGCACAGGCCTCTAGGTTACAAGTTGTGGTGATGCCACTATCTCTATGGTCTGCTTTGGGACATTTTCTGAGTGGTATAGACATTCAAATTGTCAGGTTTCTTGATATAAAATAGGATACTGAGCACAGATTAGGCCTGAAAGATTCTGTCGTACTGTGCTGGAGATGGGGCATGGGAATGGAAACAAAATTATTTCAAACAGTCAGTTTTGAGGCTGCAGTTTCAGGAAATGGCTGACTATTTCCTGGAGGCAATTGAACATTGAGGATTTCAAATCCATCCTTGATTGTTTTAAGAGTCCAGTAGACCTGCTGGTTACCTCCTGTGCACTTGCTAACACAAGTAGCTGAATGTCAGTGGACTCTTGAAGCTGTTGTTGTTGTGGATTTGAAGCAGCTAATTTGTGCATGATTAAAATTAAATTCCGAGCTGGGCAGTTCAGGAGGGAAATCAGGAAACAATCATGCCATGTGCCTCCAAGGGAGGTGGTGGTATAGAGGTAATATCAGTGTCTTAACCATCTATAGTTCCAGACTAATAAAACTGGAATGAAATGCTGGTTAGTAGTTGACATACAGCCATTGTCAACTCTCATAAAAACCCGAGTGATTCATTAACATCGAGTCGTAAAGTCATGGAGCTGTACAGCACAGAAACAGATCCTTAGGTCCAACCTTTCCATGACCAGATATCCTAAATTAATCCAGTTCCATTTGCCATTTGGCCCACATCCCTCTAAACCCTTCCTATCAACGGGGACCGACTCAGCACAGACATCTTCTCCAAACCCACCAACAAGCACAGCTCCCTGGACTATACCTCCTCCCATCCTGCCTCCTGTAAAGATGCTATCCCTTATTCCCAATTCCTCCGCCTCCACTGCATCTGCTCACAGGAGGACCAATTCCACCACAGAACACACTAGGTGGCCTCCTTCTTCAAAGATCACAATTTTCCCTCCCACGTGGTTGATGATGCTCTCCAACGCATCTCATCCACTTCCCGCACCTTTACCCTCAAATCCCATCCCTCCAATCGCAACTTTCCTGGTCCTCACCTTCCACCCCACCAACCTCCATATATATCGCATCATCCTCCGCTGTTTCCGAACCTACAAATGGATCCCACCACCAGGGATATATTTCCCTCCCCACCTCTACCTGCTTTCGTAAAGACCATTCCCTCTGCAACTGCCTCATCAGATCCAACCCAGCCTCCCCTCCTGGCACCTTCCCCTGCCACCACAGGAATTGCAAAACCTGTGCCCACACCTCCTCCCTCACCTCTGTCCAAGGCCCCAAAGGAGCCTTCCACATCCATCAAAGTTCCACCTGCACTTCCACACGTCATTTATTGTATCCATTGCTCCCGATGCTGTCTCCTCTACATTGGGGAGACTGGACACCTCCTCATAGAGCGCTTCAGGGAACATCTCTGGGACACCCGCACCAACCAACCCCACCAGCCTGTGGCCAAACACTTCAACTCACCCTCCCACACTGCCAAGGACATGCAGGTCCTGGGCCTCCTCTATACCACTCCCTCACCACCTGACGGCTGGAGCAAGAACGCCTCAGCTTCCACCTCGGGACCCTCCAACCCCACGGCATCAATGTGGATTTCACTTGTTTCCTCATTTCCCCTCCTCCCACCTTATCCCAGATCCAACCTTCCAACTTGGCACTACCTTCATGAACTGTCCTACCTGTCCAACTTCCTTCCTACCTATCCACTCCACCCTCCCATCCAACCTATTGCCAAGACCCCTCCTCCATCTACCTACCGGACTCTCAGTTACCTACCCCCAACCCCCCCCCCTCCTATTTATCTCACCACCCCCTCAGCTCGCAGCCTCATTCCTGAAGAAGGGCTTTAGCCTGAAACATTGACTCTCCTGCTCTTCAGATGCTGTCTGATCCGCTGTGCTTTTCCAGCACCACAGTCTTGACTCTAATCTCCAGCATCTGCAGTCCTCATTTTTGCCTTCCTGTTCATATACTCATCCAGATGCTTTTTACATGCTGTAATTGTATCACCCTCTGCATGAAAACGTTGCCCTTTAGGTCCCTTTTAAATCTTTCCCCTCTCACCCTAAGCCCAAGCCCTCTGGTTTTAGCCTCCCCTACCCCAGGGAAAAGACTTTGTCTATTTATCCCACCATGATTTTATAAACTTCTATAAAGTGACTGCTCAGCCTCTGAAGGTCCATGAATATAACCCCATTCTATTCAGCCTCTGCCCAAAGCTCAAACTTGTAGTCCTGGAGACATGCTGTAAATCTTTTCTGAACCCTTTCAAGTTTCATAATGACCTTTCTATAACAGGGAGACCAGAACTGAATGCAATATTCTATAAGTGGCCTAACCAATGTCCTGTTCAGGTGCACCATTATCTCCAAATTCTTATACTCAACAGGGAAGGAAACTGCCATTCATAGCTGGTCTGGCCTACATGTGACTCCAGACCCACAACGAAGTGGTAGGCTGCCATCTGAAATGGTCTAGAAAACCTCTCTGTTTAAGGCATTAAGAGATGGGCCATAAAGTTCGTCCCCTTCCCATGAACCAAAATGGAGACCGAACGTCTTCCTTCCCTCAGGTGGGATGCTTGATGATGATAGGAGCTTTTGATACTGAGATTGGCTTTTCTTTTCAGGTAAGTGTGTTAAGGGATCCATTCAGGGAAGTGGACTTAAAATAAAGTGAGATTGTGCTCAGGATTAGCTCTGATCCAACAGAGAGGGAGATTGGCCCTCCTCCTGTTCCCATCTTCCTTCTCCATTAATTTGTGCTCGGAATTTGGTTTTATTCAATTGGTTTGACCTCTGCCTCTGGAAGTAGGAAAGTACTGCAGCACAATCCCGACGGGGCGAGTTAAAAAAGGCCCTATGGCCCAGTTTGACAATTATTAAGTGATGCAGAGATCTTGCCTGTCCATCAGTGAGAACAATCACCACAGTGCTTCGAGTCCGTGACAGGAGATGACACTGTCCTTTTGACAGGTTGACAGCCTCACATCTTGTCGCAGGTATTTGACTGATTTAATTTCTCACTCGGCTTTTCGAGATGGAAAGAATGGTGTCAGTTAATAACCGAAGCACGAAAGTGGGTTTGGAACAAGGTCAGAGCTATTGGTAGAAATCCAAGTGATGTCTGGTCATGAGAAGTCTGTGCTTGCTCTCGTTTCAACTGCAGACACTCCAGGAATAGTTCACCCAAACAATCAAGAGATGAACTTGACACCAGACCTTTTATGGATAGCATAGGATCCCACCAGTTCGACCTGTGACTGCACCTTCCTGCAGTATGTCGCTAGGGACCAGTAACACTGCTGTAGGGAGAACATCAAAACTGTTATTTTAACTTATAGTTTGGAGTTGTTCAACTTGTGTAATTTCCACTGTTTATGTACCATACATTCATGGAAGATGGATATATTTGAGTAATTTCTTCTCAGTATCACCCATCATTGCATTGCAGGTCAGTCAGGAAGCTGAATGGATTTAGTCTTTGTTTGTTCACTCATTAATGCTCATCCCGAATTATCCCGAAGAAGGTGGTAGTGAGCTATCTTCTTAAACTGTTATGGTCCCTTTTGGTGTAGGGCCACCCACAGTGCTGTTAAGGAGGGAATTTCAGGATTTTGACCCAACAACACTGATATATTTCTAAGTCAGACGGTGGCTGGCTTAGAGGGGAGCTTGCAGATGGGATTGGCCCTCTGTATCTGCTGCCTTTGTCCTTCTAGGCACTAGTGGTTGTGGATTTGGAAGGTGCATTTGAAGGAATCTTGGTGAATTTCTTCATTGCAGCTTGTAGATGGTAAATACTGCTGCTACTGAGCATCGGTGGGGGAGGGAGGGGACGCTTGTGGGTTTGGTGCCAGTCAAGCGGGCTGCTTTGTCCTGGATGGTGTTGAGCTTCTTGAGTGTTGTTGGAACTGCACCCATCCAGGCAAGTGGCGAGTATTCCATCACACTCCCGACATGTGCCTTGTAGATGGTGGGTAGGCTTTGGGGAGTCAGGAGGTGAGTTAATTGCTGCAGGTTCCTGGTTCTGACCTGTTCTTATAACCACTGTATTTATACAGCTACTCCCAGTTCAGTTTCTGGTCATTAGTAACTTCCAGAATGTTGATCGTGGGGATTTTCATTGACTACAGTTTTGCTAGGCCTTCTCATAACTCACTCAGTCAAATGCAGCCTTGTGGTCAAGGGTACCCACTCTCACCTCATGCCTGGAATTTAGTTCTTTTGTCCATGTTTGGACTAAGGCAGTAATGAGGTACCTTTGCAATATCTGGTGCCTCCAATCTTTTCTTGATGTCAGGGGGAGTGAATTGAATTGGCTGAACATGTCATCTGTGATTCTGCGAATCACAGAGGAGGCTGAGATGGATCACTCGGTGCTTCTGGCTGAAAATTGCTGCAAATGATTCAGCGTCCCCTTTTGCACTGATGTGCTGGGCTGTTCCATCATTGAGGATGAGGATATTTGTAGAGCCTCTTCCTCCAGTTAGTAGTTTGATTACACTACTATTCATGCCTTGATATGGCAAGACTCAGAGCTTAAATCTAATTCTTTGATTATGGGATTGCTTAGCTATGTTGGCTTCCAGTGTCTGGCACACAACTAGTCCTGTTGGTGGCTTCACCAGGGAACACCTCAGTTTTAGGTATACCTGGTGCTGCTCCTGGCATGCCCTTCCTGTCGAATCAGGGTTGATCCCCTGCCTTGATGGTTATGGTTGAGTGGGGGATATACCTGACCATGAGGTTACAGATTGTGTGGGAGTACAATCTGTTGCTGTCGATGGCCCACAGTGCCTCATAGATGCTCAGCCTTGAGTTGCTAGATTAATTCGAAATCTGTCGCATTTAGCATTGTGTTAGTGCCACCCAACACAATGGAGGGTATTCTCAATGTGAAGGTGGGACTTTGTCTCCACAAGGACTGTGCGCTGATCACTTTTACTGATACTGTCATGGACAGATGCTTCTGCAGCCAGAGGATTGAGAAGAATGAGGTCAAGTATGTTTTTTCCTCTTGTTGGTTCCCTCACCACCTGCTGCAGGCCCAGTCTAACAGCTATGTCCTTCGGTAATGGTTACATGGCCATCATTAAGCCAGATTGGTAATTGATGCTCTGGTAGTATTCAAAGCCATGTCCCCACAGCACTAAACTGGGTCTGTGGATGACAAGTTTTGTGACGTTACTATTATTGCGTTGTTTCCCTGTGCTGTGGCTTCAGTCTGTACAAACTATGGGATCCACGTCAACAACCCACTGGCTTAATTTGGTACATCCTCTGAATCTGAGTAGGATACTTGCAGCAGTTAGAGGACAGCATCATCAACAAGTTTGCCTTCATATACTTGGGTGCATATTATCATTCTATCATTGTTGCTGTGTGAAATTCCCTCCCCTCCCAGGCACCATCGTTCCTGAGCATTGGCAGCTTGAGGACTGCAGACGTTCGGGAAGGAAGAGGAGGAACTTGTACCTCATTAAAACACCCTCCACCCTCACGGTGGCTCGATGTTTAGCACTCTTGCAGATTACCTTCACTAATAGAATTTGGTGGACTAGATGGGTTTTTATGACAATTGTTACATAGTTGCCATGAGCCCAGTTTCTAATTGCAGATTTGTACTGAATTCACATTTCACCATCTGCCGTTGTGGTCTTTGACACCTGTCACTTTGCAACCCTCTACTTATCATTAAAATGGCCGAGTTCCTCACTCTTGGGTGTAGTCCCTAATTTCTTTAAATATAATTAGATTAGATTCCCTACGGTGTGGAAACAGGCCCTTCGGCCCAACAAATCTACACCCAGCCTCTGCAGAGTAACCCACTCAGACCCATTTCCCTCTGACTAATACACCTAACACTATGGGCAATTTAGAATGGCCAATTCACCTGACCTGCACATCTTTGGACTTTGGCAGGAAGCCCACGCAGACACGGAGAGAATGTGCAAACTTCGCGTGCTAGAATTGAACCTGGAACCCTGGTGCTGTGAGGCAGCAGTGCTAACCACTGAGCCACTGTGTCGCCCAAACCAAAGTGCTACAATGTATTGGCAAGGAATTTCCAGCTCTTTTGCCCCTTAACCACATTTCTGATGTTTTCACCACCTCGGGACTTTCGCTGAGCCATCTCCCCATGCATTTTGTGCAATCTCTTTTATTTTCTTCAATTCACTTTGAATTGTCTGTTGAGTCTGTTTATGGTCATGCTTGAGTTAAAAATGAGGTCTGCAGATGCTGGAGCTCACAGCTGAAAATGTGTTGCTGGTCAAAGCACAGCAGGCCGGGCAGCATCTCAGGAATAGGGAATTCGACGTTTCGAGCATAAGCCCTTCATCAGGAATGAGAGAGAGTAGCCAAGCAGGCTAAGATAAAAGGTAGGGAGGAGGGACTTGGGGAGGGGCGATGGAGGTGGGATAGGTGGAAGGAGGTCAAGGTGAGGGTGATAGGCCGGAATGGGGTGGGGGCGGAGAGGTCAGGAAGGAGATTGCAGGTTAGGAGGGCGGTGCAGGGTTGAGGGAACCGACTGAGACAAGGTGGGGGGAGGGGAAATGAGGAAACATGGTCATGCTTGCTCATCATGTGTTTAAAATTCCAAAGTGCGTATTTATTGGCAGGACACCTTAAAAAGCATTCCATTTTACCCTCTGTTTAATCAATTGGAAATCTGGGATATTTGTTCCTATTTTTCCTCTGAATGCTCTTGAGGTTGACCTCATTGTCCCTGGCAGCTGTGAATCCCAAATCATGTTCAACATAGTTACATTATGCTTCCTATCACTCAGGAATGTAGTGACCTTCATTCCCTGCACACTAGTGAGCCCCTTTAATGTCAGCTGTCAATGGCTGTATCCTGTGCTATGCGCCAATCTTGCTTTACATGTACTAATTCCAATGCTAAAGCTCTGTGACATGTTGCATTAATACCAGGTAAGTTGAAATCCAGCATTAATACCAGCAGAGCACAGAGAAAATAATTCCAGCCAGCACCATCCCAACATAGTGGGCGGCACGGTGGCACAGTGGTTAGCACTGCTGTCTCACAGCGCCTGAGACCCGGGTTCAATTCCCGACTCAGGCGACTGACTGTGTGGAGTTTGCACGTTCTCCCCGTGTCTGCGTGGGTTTCCTCCGGGTGCTCCGGTTTCCTCCCACAGTCCAAAGATGTGCGGGTCAGGTGAATTGGCCATGCTAAATTGCCCGTAGTGTTAGGTAAGTGGTAAATGTAGGGGTATGGGTGGGTTTCGCTTCGGCGGGTCGGTGTGGACTTGTTGGGCCGAAGGGCCTGTTTCCACACTGTAAGTCTAATCTAATCTAATAGTACAACTCAGCACTTGACATCCATGTACCACCCCTCCCCCATTATATCTTACAATCTTCTGAAGGAGGCATAGACATCAATAAATCGTAGAATCCTGACAGTGTGGAAACAGGCCATTCAGCGCATTAAGAGCATCGCATCCCTGCATTTCCCATGGCCAATCCACCTAACCTGTACATCGTTGGACCATGGGAGGAAACCAGAGCAAATCCACACAGACACAGGGGAAGGTGCAAACTCCACACAGTCACCTAAGGGTGGGGTTGAACCCTGGTCCCTGGTGCTGTGAGGCAGCAATGCTGACCACAGAGCCACTGTGCCATATAGCGTCACAATTCCTTACAGATGCTTGAGATACCAAGCAGATGCTCTCACTGATCACAGCAAACCACATGCACCTTCTTTATTTCTTTGAGAAACCCTCCGTTCTATAACGTCCCTGTGACATCATCACAGTGGATGGTGCACTCTATTGACTATTAGTTCCCATGTTCAAGAATAACCAAAGTGCCTATGTCCTATCCTGCACTAAGTCCTACTTATCGATCACTTTACCAGCTTCCCTTGTTATTCAATGAATCATCATTAGCAATGTCACCAGCCCACCTTGCATTTGGACCCAGATTTAAAATGTTGAACGCTGTTTCCCTTTCCAGAGTGGTTCCAGACCTACTGATCGTACTGCAGATGAGCAACATTTCCTTTGGCTTGACGCGAATGGACAAGGTCATGATATTTCAGGTTTGCGTGGATTCAGGAATGGTGCCAAACTCTGAAAAATTGCAAACACTATGTCCTTATTCAGTAAAAGGACAAGGATGAGGCCACCAATTGCAGAATAATCAGCTTAACTTCAAAATGGGGAAACTTCCAGAAACTATAATTCAGGAACCTATAATTTCGGGCAAATGATGGCCTAGGGGTATTATCGCCGGGCTATTAATTAGGGACCCAGGTCATGTTTGGGGGACCCTGGTTTGAATCCTGCCATGGCAGATAGTGGAATTTGAATTTAATTTTTTAAAATCTGGAATTCGGAGTCTAATAATGACCATGAATCTGTTGTCTGTTGTCAGAAAATCCCATCCAGTTTACTAATATCCTGTAGGGAAGGATACTGGCATCCTTACCTGGTCTGGCCTACATGTGACTCCAGACCCATAGCATTGTGGCTGACTTGTAACTCCCTCTGGGTAATTAGGGTTGGGCACTACATACTGGCCTAGACAGTGACGCCTTCATCCTGTGAATGAATATAAACAATGCAATTAATAATCCCATGAACAAAAGTAAGTACAACCAACGGGGATTTCTTAAAAAAAAGATGTTTAACTAACTAGCAGGAGGTTTTTAAAAAAAGGAAAATGTTGTTGATGTGGTGTACATGGACTTCCAAAAGACATTCACTGCAAGGCTCCTAAACAGGATTGTGAGCAAAATTACAGCACGTAGAATAAAAGGGACAGCGGCAAGGAGATCTGCAGAAGTAATGTCAGAGACTCAAGGCATTAACTGTCCACGGGCGCTGCTGACTTGCTGGGTTTCTCCAGCATACCCAGTGCTTGTTTCCGATCTCCCATACTGGGAGACTGCCAATCTTGGCCGAGATTGCCTTTCTTTCTTTCAGGCTCCAGGGCTGGAGCCTCGGCCTACCCTGCAAGTTCAGGCTGAGGGCGGGTCAGCCAGGGACCTGCTTCCCTCTCGCCAGGAGACCCTGGTCTGGATTGTCCTGCTGCTGCTGCCACAGGATGCCACCTTATTCCACCCGCCGCTCTTAAAATAAAACAAAGAGAAAATAAAAGAAAAAGAGCAAAAGTAAAATGAAGAGAGAAAAGAGACAGAAAGGCAATGGTAGAGGACAAGCCCCAGGCTCAGGGCCCCAACGCTGCGCCATCTTGAAATGTTTATGGCCCTTCCACATTGATAGAACTATCTTGAGGGAATACATTAAGCTGCGAAGTATTATCATTCCCTCTGTGAGCTGCCTCTTTTGACAAGCACATCAGTAAATTAATTTGGGTAAAGTTTAACCTGATCACCTTAAGCCTTTGACAGCCGTAGGCTACACGGTTGCAATCATATTTTCTTGAAATGCTTGTTTTATAGCCTGCTGGTAACTTCAATTGTACTTTCTGAACAAGGTTACTTATCAGAATATGAATAAATATACTTCCTGCTCTATCTTCAAGGTTTAACATTCCCTCTGGCTGACGATGGACATATCAGCACTGTCAATATTCCCAGATCCTGCTGGTTGGGAGTTATCTCACTTGGAGACGTTTGCCTATTTACTGATAAGGTCTTGAAGCAAAATGAAAGGGTGTAAAGGGAGAATTGTACATATTGCTGCTGAAGATTCACATTGAAATTCATCGACAGAGAGCATCTGAGGATGGTTTGGATAATCGATCTGGAACACAGCTCGATGTCTGTGAAAGGAATAAACAGCAGGTAGCCGTACTTTTGGTTCCTGGGAATCAGACCTACACAAAAGGGGCCGGGCTTTGAAGATAAAATGCAGACAGCCGTAGGCGGAAAATATGTTTTGTAAAGCTGTGCCATGTCTGATATCACGCCAGGCTGACTAAAATTAAAATGAAGACTTACAGTGGAGAAGTAACACAACCTTTGGAAATCTGAAGTTACAGAAAATAAGGAAAGTTTGGGGAAAATAGAAAGTCTGAATCTTACATTTCTTTGGAGTTGGGTCAAGTTTTTTGGAGGGATTCTTACCACAGGGTCAAGCAAGATTTCCCACTATAGCTTATTAAACTCGCCTCATTAACTATCTACCCCTCCACCCCCCCTCGCATCTGACTCTATCCCAATACTACCACACACCATTCCCAGAATAACTCACCACTCAGCGGGTATCCATCGGAAACTCAGGATTCTGAGTAGACAGGATAACCGCACCCTAGCAAATGGTATAAATTTTAAAATTGCCCCGTCCGCTCGAGAATTTTTCTGGAAAACATTGAAGAACATAGAACTTAGAACATAGAAAAATACAGCACAGTACAGGCCCTTTGGCCCTCGATATTACACCGATCCAAGCCCACCTAACCTACACTAGTCCACTTTCCTCCATATGCCTATCCAATGCCCGTTTAAATGCCCATAAAGAGGGAGAGTCCACCACTGTTACTGGCAGGGCATTCCATGAACTCACGACTCGCTGAGTAAAGAATCTGCCCCTAACATCTGTCCTATACCTACCACCCCTTAATTTAAAGCTATGCCCCCTCGTAATATCTGACTCCATACGTGGAAAAAGGTTCTCATGGTCAACCCTATCTAAACCCCTAATCATCTTGTAGGGGAACGTGACCTTGCAATTCCCTAACGGGGATCTGGAGGTCCTGGTGGATTCCTCCCCCCCCCCCCCCCCCCCCCCCCCCCCCCCACCACCACCACCCCCCAAACATGGCAGTCCAGGCCCAGATCGCCACTCAGCTCCTTGTCATCTCCAGGGTGTGGAGAAATGGCCAGCAGTGTCAAAAGAAGGTCAATGATCTTCTTTAGTGTGCCGGGGTAAGTGCTACACTTTTGTCTGCTCATTCACTCTCACCCCATCTCCGCTACTGCACTCACCTCCCACCAAGGCTCATGCTCTGTCATTCTTGCTGTTGTCTGCAACACCATCTCTCATTTGCTTTTATCATCCTCCCAACTTCCTGCTGCCTCTGCACTGCCTCCTCACTCCCTCAGAGCACCTCACCACATTTATACCAGCTGCACCATCGCTAGTGCAACATACTTTCATCTCACTCAATTTCCCCCTGTCTCTCATTTCAGAAGAGAACATGAACAACAGAACAGACCGATCCTGTATGGGTTGGGGGTGTCCAACATTCAGTTCCTCATCCATCCCCACTACGAGAGAGAATCCTGGCCTGCTCAGGAGAAGACTAGGGCCAATTCTACAGAGATGTTGAGACACCTATGTCCCACCAACCGAGTAAGTCTTACTCTTCACACTCCCGTGATGCTGTCAGTGTCGTTCCTTGCACACCATTTTGAACCACTGGCCTTTGTGTCCTGCAGTTACTACCAGCATCTCCATCATCTCCACTGTCAAATGCTCGAAGTGACCTTCTCAACTCTGAAGGTGGAGTGCTCAGAGGAAGCATCTCCTGCAGGCACAGACCCCACTCCTCGGTGGGAACATGATCCTCAGAGAGTTTGGGGGCATGGGCTGGTGAACACCTCACTGCAAGAGCTTCTGGCTGGGCCGAGGAAGAAATGACCCAGGCCGCTGGCACTCGGAGGGCTGGCTGAGATCAGGCAAGCACTCAGGCCCAGGCAGCACAATGTTAGCAATTAGGGACGTCATCCACACACACACACACAAAACACATACACACATATACATACACACAAACTCGCACACACGCACACACACACACACACACACACACACACACAAAAACACATGCTTGCAAACACATGCACACACACGCAAACACAGGCACACATACACGCACATGCGTACATGCCCACATGCATGTGCACACGCTCATACACACATACGCACACATGCACATATACACTCGCACGAAGAACACACATGCGTGAACACACACACATGCATGAACACACACACACACAGAGGGCGGAACAGCAGAAGCAGACAGCAATATGGGCGGAAATAGCTCTCATTGCCCAGAAGCTGCAACAGTGATTGTCAGTCTCATGATCCACAGAAGACGTTTACTGTGTTAGCTCTCATTAGCGGGGGGATTGAGTTTAAGAGCTGTGAGGTTATGCTGCAGCTCGATAAAGCCCTGGTTAGACTTGGAATATTGTGTTCAGTTCTGGTCTCCTCATCGTAGGAAAAGTGTGGAAGTTTGAGAGAGGGTGCAGAGGAGATTTACCAGGAAGCTTCTTGGACTGGAGGGTATGTCTTAAGGTTGACAGAGCTCGGACTTTTCTCACTGGAGCGAAGAAGGATGAGAGGTGACTGGATAGAGGTGCACAAGGTGATAAGAGGCAGAGATACAGTGGATAGCCAGGAATGTTTTCACCGGGTGGAAATGGCTATCATGAGGGATCATTTTAAGGTGATTGGAGGAAAATTCAGTGGAGATGTCAGAGGTAGGTTCTTTACACAGAGAGTAGTGGGTGCATGGAATGCACAGCCAGCAGTGGTGGTAGAGACAGATACATTAGGGGCATTTAAGTCATTCTTGGATAGGCGCATGAATCATAGTAAAACGTAAGGTATGTAGGTTAGTTTGATCTGAGAATAGGTTGAGAGGTTGGCACAACATCGAGGGCCGAAGGGCCTGTGTTCTATGTTCTATGTCTGCCTTTATGGGCAGGTTGGCATCTGCTGCAGAGAGCCAGGTCCAGTGCCCTCAGGGTCTGCTGGAGAGACACCCACACCTTCACTCCTGCGATTGGTTCTCAGGATGGAAGGCATGGTGATCGAGGGGTGAGGGACTTTTAGCTCATTGCAGTATCATCTCCTCAAAAGAAGAGAGGGCATTCCTAGGAGGTACCCACAGACACACAGGCCTCTCAGAACAATTCCCTTCTGGATACTGCAGAGGTGGCTATGCTCTCCAGCTCCACCCTGCCTGACCCCCCATCGACCATTCCAACTGATGAGGGTCTGCTTGCCTCTGGCTGGAAGCCCTGCGAATGTCTGCACCATCTCAACAACAACACCCACAGGGTTACCCTTGACCAATCCTGCAGGACCAATGGCACCCACTGCCACCAGGCACCCTCCACCTAAACTGTAGACCCTCTAGGACTACACTGAGATATAGTGACAGGGAGAGGGCAGGGTTGGTCACGCACTGTATGTGAAGTTTCACATCTGGATAAATAGGATAGTTTTTCTCATTCATCTGTTTATTCGACATACTCTATCAAATAGCCCTAATTGTTCCACTATGGTCCTTCACAAACTGATGGGTTGTTCCTGATTACTGGCTGTTTTTGTCTAACAGAGGAGTGTGTGTTTAATGTCCCTGTATGTTCTTGTTTCTCACTGTTTAAAGTGGTTTGATCATCATTACAGTTCTCTTTTGTATTAAAGTTTGTTGCATTGTCAGAGATTTTGAGATATTTCACGGTTACAGCATCTTTCACATGTTATTACTCCAACACTGAGGCTGCTGGTGTATCATCTCTAATTATTCTCTATTAAATTTGCAATTAAAGTAATGTCGCAAAGTTTTGCTGGACCATCACTTTCCAAGTCTGCTCCAACATTTCACATCATTTATTAATACTATTATATAAACTTCTCCCTGTCTTAAATTAATTTTTAATTTTGTTTATTCTGCATTGAAGTGTTTGTGGAGCTACATTCATTCATTTATACCATTATTTGGATATGTTACTTACAGAATGGGGCGCCCAGTTTTGTCCCTCTGTGAGTCCCTTCTGTTTTGCAATTTGTAACAATTCATGTTGCATATAAAGTTAAAGGAGAAAATGGAAATGTTAAAAAATGAGGTACTTTGAGGATTCACCCTGAAATATGAACCGGTGTGACCTGCCCCTGGTTCTCTGATAAAACCACCTAAAGATCAATGATCAGAAGTTGCTGATTAATTTTGGAACAAGCTGCAGGATGGATACACGTTCATTCATTGAGGGTTTTTGCTATGTCCCATTTGGATGGGCTTCAGTAACACAACTGAAGTTTTATCTCAGCTAGGTACAATCCCAAACCTATGACCAGAGAGCCTCCTGAGAACAATACACTCCAGCAGGGACTGGGACCATCAGAGTGTAGGACTTGTCTGCGGATACAATGTGCACGTCAGTGTTTTGGATGACTCTTTAAAGAAGGTGGAAGGTGGGAAGCCAACTAAGAAAACGTTAGAAAGTCTGAGACAAGAAGTCTGGAATGAGTGAGCTTTTCAAGAATGGGTGGGCGCAGGGCAGGTTGATGGTGTGAAGGGGAAAATAGATGAGTTTGGTGATGGATTTTCTTTTTCCTTTATTCATTCAGTGATGCAGGAATCACCAGCCATTTGTTGCCATTTTCTGACTGCCCCTGGAGTGAGAGGCCTCTGCCATCTTAGAGGACAGGTAGGAATCAATCGCACTGCTGTGGGTCTGGAGTCACATGGAGACCAGACCAGATAGGAATGACAATTTCCTTCCCTCAAGGGCATTAGTAAACCAGGTGGATTTCTACAATTATCTATAATAGTTTTGTGGTCATCATCACTATAGGTAGATCTACATTGTAGCTTTTATTAATTGAATTTATGTATCATATTGATGTCATGGCGGGATTTGAGCTCATGTCCCTTAGAGCTTCTGGGTGAGGTTACTAATGGGACACTGTCCCCTGTAGCGAATAATTTTGTTGATGGTGTTGCAGGCTGCACAGAGGCTGAGGGAGATAAGGAGAAACATGGTCATTGTCCTGAGGATGGCATTGACCACTTTGAATCGGGCTATTCCACTGGTATGGCTGCATTATCAGGGAGATTCTTATTTCATTCTTTCATGGGATGTGGCCAATTTTGTTGAGGTCAGCACCTTGCCCATCCCCTTGAGAAATTGGTCATGGCCATGTATCACTCTTGTCCCTGGGTGTGGGTTGACCCACAATGCCCTGAGAGAGGGAATTCCAGGATTTTGACTCAGCGACAGTGAAGGAGCAGTGATATGTTTCCAGGTCATGATGGCGAGTGGCTTGGAGGGGAACTTGCAGGGGGTGGTGTTCCTATGTATCTGCTGCCCTTGTCCTTCTAGTTGCTGGGAATTGTGGTTTTGGAAGTAGCGGTGTGAGGAAGTTACCACAGTGCATCTTGTAGACAGTAGAGTCGGCAGCCGCAGTACGTTGGTGGCAGAGGGAGTGAATGTTGAAGGGGATGGATGTCGTGCAAATCTAACAGGTTGTCATTTTCTAGATGATATCCAACCTCTTGTGTGTGTTGGACCCACACTCACCAAGTGCCACCAGTAATGAACTTTTCAGGAGACAATTCTCCACCTGCTTTTAATCTTCATTCTCTTTTGTAAACACATGTTGGTTTCCACATGAGTTGATGAGAACTTGTTTATTTCCACCAATTTGATGATGTTAGCTGTGTTTCAATAGTTAAGGGGAGAAGAAACTTGAAGCAAAGGAACCCTTTGAGCACAGTGGTTCAGTGGTTAGCACTGCTGCCTCACAGCACCAGGAACCTGGGTTCGATTCCAGCCTCGGGTGACTGTCTGTGTGGAGTTTGCACATTCTCCCCGTGTCTGCGTGGGTTTCCTCCGGGTGCTCCAGTTTCCCCCTACAGTCCAAAGATGTGCAGGTCAGGTGAAATGGCCATGCTAAATTGCCCACAGTGTTCAGGGATGTCTAGTTTAGGGGCATCATAGAACATAGAACAGTACAGCACAGAACAGGCCCTTCAGCCCACGATGTTGTGCCAACCATTGATCCTCATGCATGCACCCTCAAATTTCTGTGACCATATACATGTCCAGCAGTCTCTTAAATGTCCCCAATGACCTTGCTTCCACAACTGCTGCCGGCAACGCATTCCATGCTCTCACAACTCTCTGTGTAAAGAACCCGCCTCTGACATCCCCTCTATACTTTCCTCTAACCAGCTTAAAACTATGACCCCTCATGTTAGTCATTTCTGCCATGGAAATAGTCTCTGGCTATTGACTCTACCTATGCCTCTCATTATCTTGTATACCTCAATTAGGTCCCCTCTCCTCCTCCTTTTCTCCAATGAGAAAAGTCCAAGCTCAGTCAACCTCTCCTCATAAGATAAGCCCTCCAGTCCAGGCGCATCCTGGTAAACCTCCTCTGAACCCTCTCCAAAGCATCCACATCTTTCCTATAATAGGGCGACCAGAACTGGATGCAGTATTCCAAGTGTGGTCTAACCAAAGTTTTATAGAGCTGCAACAAGATCTCACGACTCTTAAACTCAATCTCCCTGTTAATGAAAGCCAAAACACCATATGCTTTCTTAACAACCCTGTCCACTTGGGTGGCCATTTTAAGGGATCTATGTACCTGCATCCCAAGATCCCTCTGTTCCTCCACACTGCCAAGAATCCTATCCTTAATCTTGTACTCAGCTTTCAAATTCGACCTTCCAAAATGCATCACCTCGCATTTATCCAGGTTGAACTCCATCTGCCACCTCTCAGCCCATCTCTGCATCCTGTCAATGTCCCGCTGCAGCCTACAACAGCCCTCTATACTGTCAATGACACCTCCAACCTTTGTGTCATCTGCAAACTTGCTGACCCATCCTTCAATCCCCTCATCTAAGTCATTAAGAAAAATTACAAACAGTAGAGGCCCAAAAACAGAGCCCTGTAGAACACCACTCACCACTGACTTCCAGGCAGAATATTTTCCTTCTACTACCACTCGCTGTCTTCTGTTGGCCAGCCAATTCTCTATCCAGACAGCTAAGTTCCCCTGTATCCCATTCCTCCTGACCTTCTGAATGAGTCTACCATGGGGAACCTTATCAAATGCCTTGCTGAAGTGTGGGTAAATGTATGGTAGGGGGAATGGGCCTGGTTGAGTTACTCTTCGGAGGGTCAGTGTGGACATGATGGGCTGAAGGGCCTGTTTCCACACTTTAGGGATTCTGTGATATTATTGTTTCTTTCTTCTCACAGCATCCACCATATTATTGCCACCCAATACTTCTGAGCTAGGGAGATAGCAAAACTCTCTTATGGTACAGGCACTACCTACATATCGTACAATGAAGGTGACATTTACACCACTTCCTCCTTCTGTCCTAAGCATTCGTCCATGTTAAGTGGCTCTACCTAATGGCAAGTACACAACCATTACATCTCGCTTTAATATCGCTTGAAACTGAACCTGCACTACAGCACACTGTGATAGGATTCCGGTAGCACTCTTAGCTCACTTCAGTACAGTATATTTGAGCGCACCCACTCCCTCCCCTGCGTAAGCCTGTCAGCAACTGAAGGATTAATCTCCAGGACCTTGCTCTGTGCCAGTTAAGAGCCGAGTCACTATGGTATTTAACAATATGGTCTTTTTCTTGTTAGCCTGCTCTGTATGATTTTAGAATTACGCAAGCGATATTGGAGATGGGAGAGGGGGCTGTGTTACTGGGTGGTGAAGTCAGAGGTAAGAGTGCAGAATTTCTAAAATGTAATTGATATGGAGTTCGCAGACTTTGGCCACTGACCCCTGTATAGGAGCTTCAGATGCATACACACAGACACACACACACACCCACACACACAGACATACACTCATACATGGCACAGACGCACACACAAAACTCACACAGACACACAGACACACACACACACACACACATACACACGCAGACACACACACTCACACACATGTCATGTACTCATACATGGACACAGACACACGCACACATACACAGACACACACTCACACAGACACACACACAGACACACACACACACTCACACACACAGTCACACATTCATACATGGACACAGACACACGCACACACACGCACACAGACACACACACACACACACACACACACACACACAGACACACACACAGACACACACACACATTCATACATGGACACAGACACATGCTCGCGCGCACACACACATACAGGCACACACACACACTGTCATACATGGACACAGACACACAGACACACTCACACACACAGTCACACACTCAAACATGGACTTGGACACACGTGCACACTCACACACACTGTCATACACTCAAACATGGATCACACACACACACACACCCAACACCCAAACACGAGTCCCACAGGCAGAAACACTCAAACATGGACACACACACACACACACACACACACACACACTGCCACACACACACACACACACTCACACACACACACTCAAACACGGGTCCACAGACACAAACACTCAAACATGGACAGAGACACACACGCACACTCACACACACTGTCATACATGGACACACACACACACGCATACTCACACACACTGTCACACACTCAAACATGAACGCAGACACACACACAGACTCACTCACTGTCACACACTCAAACATGGATCCCACAGACACACACACTGTCACACACTCAAACATGGACACAGACACACACATACACTCACACACTGTCACACACTCAAACATGAATGCAGACACACACACTATCACACACTCAAACATGAATGCAGACTCACACACACTCCCTGTCACACACTCAAACATGGACACAGACACATACACACATTTTCTCTCACACATATGCTCTCAGACACACACACACACACACACACATTGTCACATACACACCCTACAGATGCAGATACACACACGCACAACCACCAATGCACTCACACACACTCTCAGACTCACATACAGACACACACGTGCACACAGGCACACACATACTCATACACACACTCATACACATTTCCACATGCACCAAGGCACATACATGTACATGCAAACACACACATACACCCACACATGTACGCATGCTGACACAGACGGCACACTGGCACACATACACACACAGACACATGCATGCACACATGCACTAACAGAAACATGCACACACACTCACACATGCACTCATAGACACACAACCACACACTGGCGCAAACACACACGTGCATTCGCACACAAACACACACCCACCCACACAGACAGAAACACACAGACAGAAACACACAGACAGAAACACACAGACACACATGCACACACACACACACATATACATGCACATACACACACGCATACACACGTGCACACATACAGAGACACACACATACACACATGCACATGCACATGTGCACATACGCACACACACACTCATGCACACGCACGCACACACGTACATGCACACACGCACGTACATGCACGCGCGCACACACACGTACATGCACACACACACACACACGTACATGCACACACACACAGACAGAACTGATACAATCAATACCACCTTCGGAGTAGGTCAAACGTTATGCAGCCATTGTGCTTTTGGAGCTGTCTCTGGGTTATTTGAGGGATGTCCCCCACCACTCCCCGGCCTTGGTCATTTGGTGGTCTGCTGGTGAAGTCCAGGGGAAAAAATCAGCTTTATGGGTGGAGCAGAAGCTGGGGGTAAAAAGGGGGAAAGGAATTGGAGCTGACATGGAACAGAGGCTGCCACAGCTGATGACTAGGAGGCTTTGGTGCTGCCTCATTCAAAATCAGGTACCAACATGTCACTATCTCCGACACTCCAGTACCTGATTTTGAATGAGGCAGCACCCTCATATTATATGTCAGTCAGGGCTCCCTGAATGGACCAGATTAATCACCCCAATCAGGGAACTCCTATTCTGTGAAGTCCACTCACTGACCTTATTATATTGCTGCTCCCCTACAGTTCAAAGATGTGATTCAATAGACGATTGCCCATGCTAAATTGTCTGTAGTGTCCAGGTTTGTAAGGCTGGGTGGATTAACCATGGGAAATGCAGGGTTACAGGGATAGGGTGGAGTTGCTCTTTGGTGGGTCACTGCAGACTCAGTGGGCCGAATTAATTCAACAGAAAAACTGCAGCTGCTGGAATCCAAAGGAGACAAGCAAGAAGCTGGAGGAACACAGCAAGCCAGGGTAGTATCAGGAGGTAGAGAAATCAACTTTTTAGCTATAAGCTTTCTTCAGGACTGGAGAAGGGTTATACCCAAAACGTTCAGTTCTCCACTTCCTGATGCTGCCTGGCTTGCTGTGTTCTTCCAGCCTCCTGCTTGTCTTCAATGGGCCGAATGACCTCTTTCTACACTGTAGGGATTCTGTACTGTTTGTGTAATCATACATCTGAAACACAGCCAATATCTTGCTGTCACAAGAAGGATGTACTTTGAATGAAAGGAAAGATAAGAGACTTGATGGAATTTTTTTCATATCCTTTAACTATCTGACAGTCTGGGAAAGTAAAGTTCACTGAATTAAGTCCCATGACACGTGAAGATGTGATATGTGCGGTTTTGACTGCTCTTGTCACCAAAGTGAAAGCTCGAGGTGCAGTTTGAGCACTTCAACCTGACCTCTGTCAATGAGACATTAGCAGCAAGATCCACAGATATCAGAGGCCTGGTGCTTGCTGGGTTGTATGGACTGTGAAGCTCGAAGCTGTCAACTTGAGGCAGGTCGTGTGTTCTGTAGACTGACACCTGGACCAGGATGAGCAGCATCTAACAAAGTGGAACAAATCATCCTCCTGGGTCCTGATATCCTGCTTGCACAGAACGTGAGGCAGCTGGTACAGTGTCTAAGAAACCCCAAGGTGGATGTGCTTCACTGTACGGTGTGAAAACTTTCGACACAGTTTGATCATATCTCCCCTTAAGTTTTGGAGAATATGCAGACTACAAGAATCAGAACAATGAATAAATTAAACTGTCAACAGTGGGATATATTTTTATTTTGCATTCTCGGGGTGTATGATCCTGTGATTTACTGTTCACCTCTAGATACTTTGCAACAGGTCAAACACAATTGATTGTTTCAGACCACTGTGTGTGTGGGGGTGTGGGAGTGTGTGTCTGAGTGTGTGTGTATGTGGGGGTGGGTGCGTGGGGGTGGGGGTGTTTGTCCTTGTGTGTGTGTGAGTTTGTGTGTGTGTGTGGGGGTGTTTGGGGGGTTGTGTGTGGGTGTGTGTATGTGGGGGGGGGTGTGTGGGGTTGTGTGTGTGTGGGTGGGTGGGGGTGGGGGTGTGTGTCCTTGAATGTGTGTGTGTGTGTGTGTGTGTGTATGTGGGTGTGTGTGTTGGGGGGGGTTGTGTGTGGAGGTGCGTGTGAGGGTGTGTGTGAGGGGTTGTGTGTGTGTGTGGGGGGGTCTGTGGGGTTGTGTGTGTGTGTGGGTGTATGGGTGTGTGTGTGTGGGGGGGGTGTGGGTGTGTGTGTGGGTGTGTGTGTGTGGGGGGGGCGTGTGGGGGGGGGCGTGTGTGTGTGTGTGTGTGTGTATGTTTGTGTGTTGGGGTGTGTGTGTGGGGGAGTGTGGGGGGGGGTGTGGGGGAGTGTGGGGGTTTGTGGGGGTGTGTGTGTGTAAGAGTCCACCATATTGGAGATATAACCAGGTCAAACTGGATCAGAATGACAGCCTTTCAACCCTGAAAGGTGTCAGAAGCCCATTACATTTATACAACAATCTGGCAGCTTCATTCTCCCTGTTTACTGATACCAGCCTCACACTTGCAGAGACTTGGCTTCGACGCCTTTGAATTTTGATGACTGAGGTATGATCTGACTGAGATGTTGAAATGTCAGGATTAATATGACAGGTTAACTGGACGAGGAAGCCACAGCACTGAAATTAGAGCCAGGCAATTGTTTATTTACGAAAATAGCAATGTTCACTTCCCTGAGCAATGGTTACTGGGGCTTCCAATAGGTCATTATTAGTTAATGGTAGCAAGTATCATAGAGTTCATATAGTGTGGAAGCAGGCCATTCGGCCCACCAAAGCCACAACGACTCTCAAAAGAGTATCCCACACTGGTCCATGTTCCTACCTCATCCCTGTAACTCTGCATTTCCATCTTTCTTCCCACCCATCTGCTCCACCTTCCCCTCCAACTTATTATCATCACATCGCCTTCCCAGCTATCTTCCCCCCCAATCCACCCTCCTATTTATCTCTCAGCTCCCTCCCCCCCACATTCTTGATGAAGGGCTTCTGCCCAAAACATCGATTTGTCTGCACTTTTCCAGCGCCACACTTTTCTGTGGGAGGAAACCCATACAAACACAGGGAGAAGGTGCAAGTTCCACACAGACAGTCACCCGAGGCTGGAATTGAACCCAGATCCTGGCACTGTTAGCCACTGAGCCACTGTGCCACCCAAATACTGAGGGGATATGTCAGCCATGGTACGGATCAATGAGGGTCAGATCTGATGACTGAAACGACCTGTTCCCATTCTCATGTTCCATTGCTCTTGGGTGTAAAATTCCAGCTCTTTTAAAATTCATTTCTGTGACTTGTGTGTCGCTGGCTGGCCAGCAGTGATACCCCCTGCCTGTTTGCCCTTGAGAAGGTGGTGGTGGGCTGCCTTCTCATCTTCTGCAGTCCACTTGCTGTGGGTTGACCCAGAAGGGAGGGAATTCCAGGATTTTGACCCAAAAACTGTGAAGGAACGGCGGTATATTTCCAAGTCAGGGTGGTGAGTGGCTTGGAGGGGAATTTGCAGGTGGTGGTGTTCCCAAGTACCTGCTACCCTTGTCCTTCTAGATCGAAGTGGTCATGGGTTTGGAAGGTGCTGTAAGAGGAGCCTTGGTAAATTTCCAGCTGAGTGGGACTGCACTCACTTGGTTCCAGTGTTATTCAGGGAGCTGTATTCAAGTATTATTTCACCTTCCAGGTGAAGCAGCATTTTATTTGAACTGCTTTCAAGATAGTCTTTTTAAAAATTCATTCATGGGGGTTATTGCCCATCCTTAATTAATAGCCAACCACATTGCTGTGGGTCTGGAGTCACAGGTAGACCAGACCAGGTAAGGATGGCAGTATCCTTCCCTAAAGGACATGAATGACCTACTGCATCAGGGGACATGCATTTAAGGTGAGAGAAGGGAAAATTCAAAGACGATATGAGGGGCACGTTTATTACACTGAGTGGCAGAAGTCTGGAGCACGCTGCTGGGTGTGATTGGGGAGACAGATACGACAAGAGCGTTTAAGGGACTTTTAGATAAGCACATGAATATACAAGAAATGGACAGATATGGACCAAAGGCAGGCAGGTGGGATTACTTCAAGTTGGTGGAGAAAGCGAGGACTGCAGATGCTGGAGATTAGAGCTGAAAATGTGTTGCTGGAAAAGCGCAGCAGGTCAAGCAGCATCCAAGGAGGAGAGTCGACATTTCAGGCATGGGCCCTTCTTCAGGAAGGCTTATGCCCGAAACGTTGATTCTCCTGCTCCTTGGATGCTGCCTGACTTGCTGCGCTTTTCCAGCAACACATTTTCAGCTCTACTTCAAGTTGGTGTCAAGTTCAGCACAACATCGTGAGTTGAAGTGTCTTGTTTCTGTGCTGTACTGTTCTATGTTCTATACTGTTCAAAATAAGGTCTCTTTTACATTGTCAAAACTGGATAGCCATATTCCGGAACACCTCTGCTCAGTCTGTGGGAGTGACCCAGGTCTTCCTTGCTTGTTATTTCGGTAAGCCACCTTTTTCCCATTGCTAACATCTCCATCCTTCGCCTGCTGCAATGATTCAATAAAACCAAATGCACAGTAAAGAGACGATGCCTTATTTTCCACTTTACAAAGCCTGAGCTGATATCCCTTTATGCCCGTCAGTACTATATTATGTTTCATAGTGCTTTCTGCAAACCATCCTGAGATTTTCAACAATAGATGTTATACATGAAAATATAAGTTGCTATGTAATATAATGTAATCTATGGAAAAATGAGTAAACAACTGCCTACTTTCCATGACTGACTGCAACCTGAGATTATCTCATTTTATGTGCCATAAAGCTATCTTTCAATGACTAGTTCTGCCATTTCTGGGCTCCTTTAGATTGCAAACTCTTCATAAGAAATATTGAACCTTCGAGTAGCATTTCTATTCATAGGATTTTGCTTTTCCTGGTGTTTATTTCCCGCGCCGAGAGACATAAAAGGCTGACAACAGCTTGTTCCTGCTGCGACAGGCCATCAGCTTGTCAGGAGGAGCTGTAAACCTGAAGGGCTCTATTCTGCACCCAGTTTGGCTGAGCTGAAGTCTCTCCCATCTGCTATAGGCACATCGGAAGGAATTGCAGACTGAGAATCAACTTGCTCAGCCGTGTTATGAATCCATTTTCCATAGTCAAGTCCTGGTGGTGGATTCAAATCCAAGATGTCTGGCTGTCAGACAGGAATACTTCCCTTTGCACTGTATCATTAATAAGTGTCCATTTTGTTTTGGCTGACCATTAGTGGGTGCTGGAAAAGAGGAAGTGTAAAAATCCGTGGGGATATATAGTATGACGTGGCAGCTCAGGATGTTGCATAATGAGTAATTACTTGATCTGTTTATTAAGTCTGTCACTGAGCTCTGAGATGTGTATGAAATGTGGACTGGTTGGTCATGACTTCACACTTTCTGTTTTGATGTCCAAACTGATTTGAAATAGAAATGAGTATTGAGTCTAAAATCTATTGCAATTTTTATCACTGCAACTGCTGATAATTTATAATACAAATTTGCATTTAAATAATCTGTAAATCAGGTTAGTAGTTAATGCTTTAACTGGCTGGTAGTATATTATGTATCTGACAAATATTGATTCAGTAAAATAAATGTCCTGCATAAACATTTGTGCAGAGCTCTGCTGACACTGACTTTTCCACTCCTTTGTAAATGAGAGCTGTATCTTACATCCACAGAGAACTCCGGAGTCTGATAAATAAATGACACAGGTGTAATCTTTATTCAGGATGAATCATTTTAAAAATTCTTTGGCTTTAACAAAGTTGCTGATTCTGAATATAAGTGGGCTGACTGTCTTTTCTTATACTCAGTAAGGAGCATTTCATTGCAGTAACTTCACTATCTCTGTGATCTGTCCCATTCCTATAATCCCTCAGGTTATCCGTTGTCCTACAGTTCGTCTCCTTTTCACATCCTGGATTTTTATTATTCCACTGTGGCAGCTGCACTTTAATCGCCAAAGACTAAATTCTGGAATTCCTCCCTGAATGTCAACAGCTCTCCACTAATGCTCCTTAAAACCTGCCTCAGCTGCCTTAATAGCTCCTCATTGCCTGGTGACACTTCCGTGGAGCTCTTTGTAAGTCTTACTATATTAAAAGCGCTACTAAAATGAAGTTTGTTGATGCTTTACTGATTTCGGACACTTGATAAAATCAAGAATTTGAATGAGGTTTTCAAAATATTGATTTCTCTTAAAGGTCCTTCAACATTTCCACATAATGAGAGTGAGCTCAACCTGTTAGTGGCTAAAGTGAGGCACTCTTGAGGTATTTTGAAATCTTGGGACTACAAAGATGGATATTATCAGACACAGATAAACAATACAGTATTCAGTATACCTCAAAGAGACTTACTCCTGTTATCATCACTAAACCTTAGTGTGTGACCTGAGGGAGGGGGGTGTGTGTGAAGGTCTTGAACTCCATCTTAACCAGGACCACCTGAAGCATGACATGCTGAGGGAACAAAAACAGAAAATGCCAGAAAATCTCAGCAGGTCTGGCAGCATCTGTGGAGAAAAATCAGAGTTAATGTTTCGGGTGGAGTGGGGCCTTCCTCAGAACTCTGATTTCTCTTCACAGATACTGCCAGACCTGCTGAGATCTTCTGGCAATCTCTGTTTTGTTTGTAATTTACAGCAATTCAGCAATTCTTTCAGGTTTTTACATGCTGAGGGAAGCCTGCTACAGCTTGTGTCTGAATAGCTCAGGATTAGTGTGGACACTGAAGTGCCTGTGATTGTGTGACACGTATATATTTGGGGCTGTATTGAATATCTATTGAATCTTTCAATGCCAATGTTACAGGTATTAACAAGGTGTTGCCCCATCAGCTATAAATGCCCTGCTGAAGGCTAAAACATGGTGACATATTAGTTCCATGAGCCTCAGTGGCGATGGATGTAGATTCAGTTCACAATTCCATTGACGTGCTGTGATCTAGAAAATCAACATTAACAGACTGCAGTCTTCTGATCGAGAATTTCTGCACCAATGGGACAATAGTGCAACCCTTGTCAAACATCCAGGCCCTCCGATGTGAAAGAGCTCATGGGGAAGAATGAAAAATACAGACACAGATAGTTTCACTGGGCTTCTAGAGTTGAAGTTGCAGTCTTGACTGCTTACCATCCACAGCTAATGACAATACTCTGTCCAAGCCAACACTTCAGAGCAGCCTGAGGGAGTGCAATACTGTTGGAAGTATTGCCTTGCAGATACAATGTTAACCTGAGATCCAGTCGAGGTGAACGTTAAAGGACCTATCACATTGTTTTGAAGAACAGGATTGTGGGGGGAGTTGGAATTGTTGTAGTGTTCTGCCAAATCCTCAAACAATATTAGGAATTGCGGGTGATCTGGTCATTTATCTCACTGCAGTTCGTGGTACCATACTGTGTCGCTTAAGCTATATTACCACAGTGACCCTATTTCAATATTAAAAAACTGATGGTTGGTTTACATTGCAGAGTGATTCCAAAAAGCATGGGTTCAGCATTTGGAGATAACTGCTCAATCAGTACTAAATGTGGAAGAAATGAAAATGGACATGGAGAGGCCAAAATTAAGCATAAAACATGCCCATAGATAAAAAGATTTGTCACTGCTTCTGATCAACCCACTGAAATTTACAGAACAATAGATCATGTTGTCTTTTTGAAACTTGATTTCACTGTTAGGTGATTGGAAAATAAAAATCTTCATTAGATTTTCTAAGTTAATCAAAAATAAGGACGACATTCCAATTGGCAGTTTGCTACAAACCTGCTACACACCCTATTACAGATCAGTTTCAGCCCTAGACAATTTGTCTGAGATCAGCGACACTTTAAATGTAAATCCTATAGAGAGACCATTAGATGCATCATAGAGTCCATAAGGAATACCCAAATACAGCTTCTCTCTAGAATGAAAAGCAGGAATTGCAGGAGAAACTCAGCAGGTCCAGCAGCATCTGTGAGTTGATGCTTCGATTCCGATATGACTCTTCCTAGGAATAACTTCTTTCTTAACTTTCACCTTCAGACTCATAAACCCAGGAGGGTGCTGAAATGAGCTATCTTCTTAAACCCCTCCCTCCCTTGTCATGTCTGTGCTCAGCTCCAACAACAGCTACAAGAAGCTCCTGGGACTCTGACTATAGCTGAGTCAATCTGAACAACTGCCTTCAGTTACACCATTCCTTTCCACTAACCTGGCCAGCCAAATGTCCCATCATGACATTCCCAGCCCTCTCTCCCAACTTGCATGTTCCCCTAGTTTATCTTCTCCCATGACATTCCTGACTCCTTGTACATGAGACCCAACTCTTGTTCCCTCTGACTACAGGTGGGAGGTGGAAGACCTGGAAAAATGGTGCACTGAGAACAACCTAGCTCTCAACGCCGGCAAAACCAAGGAACTCATTATTGGCTCTTGGCGGGATGTTACTCATGCACTCCCCCTACACATTAACAACACTGAGGTGAAACGAGTAGAGAGGTCAAGCTCCTGGGAGTGGTCATCCACAACAAGCTTTCTTGGACTCTTCATGTGGACGCACTGTTTACAAAGGCCCAACAACGTCTCTTTTTCCTCAGGCAGCTGAGAAAATTTGGCATGATAGTGAATACCCTTGCCAGCTTTTATAGGTGCGCCATCGAGAGCATTCTGTCTGGCTGTAACACTACCTGGTATGGCAACTGTACCATTCAAGATCGGAGACGGTTACAGAGCGTGGTGAACTTGGCCCGGACAATCACAAAGGCCAACCTCCCATCTATAGAATCCATCTATCAGGCCCACTGTCAAGGAAAGGCCGCCAGTATTCTCAAAGATCCATCCCACCCTGGCAATGTTTTTCTACAACCTCTACCATCAGGGAGAAGGTACAGAAGCCTGGACACACGCACCAGCCGGTTTCGCAACAGCTTCTATCCCAATGTTGTTAGAATACTGAATGGATTCACAAACTGTTAACATTCCTCTGTACCTGTGTTTTTGTTTTTCCCGCTGTTTACCTATTATTTACTATCTATGCTAATTAACTCTGTGACCTGCCTGCATTGCTCGCAAGACAAAGCCTGTCACTATGACTCAGTACAAGTGACAATAAATTCGATTCAGTTCGATTCAATTCAATTCAATTCAATCCAACTTCCTGTCTTGGCCTCCAAGCTAGCCAATGTGAATGGGACTCATTCTTTAAGTGAGGTCAAGCTGCCCTTGACCCTGCCATCATCACCCACCCTCTCCAAACTGTCAGGCCTTGGCTCCTCTGTCCTTGCAAACTGCTGCCCCATCTCAGCTTCACTTTCTTCTCTCAACTCCTTCTTTGCGATGTTGCCTCAACAAGTCCATTCCCATTGTTCCCAGAGTCCCATGTTTGAATCCCTCTAATCAACTTTCTGCTACCGGACTGACCCAATCCTTATCAAGGACACAAATGACATCCTCTGTAACTGTGACCCAGGTAAACGTTCCTTCCCCGTCTTTCTCCATCTGCTTATAACCTTTGATCCAGTTGATAACATCATCCTTCTATAACGTCTCTTTACTGTTCTCCAGCTCAGTGATTCCAAAACCAGAACACCACTTGCAATGGCCTCTTGTTCTGCTCCACAGTGTTGCTTCTGTGTCCTCTAAGGATACGTCCTTGGGCCTCTTCTGTTTCACATCCACATGTTGCCTTTTATGGCATCATTGGGCTTGAGTTTACACTGTACTCTGACAATGCCCAGTTCCACCTTAGCCCCAGTTCTGCTGACTTGTCCATTGGTGTTAAATTATCAAGCAACTTATCCGGCATCCGAGACTGGATGAGCAGAAGCTTCCTTGAATTCCATATTTGGAAGGCTGGAGCCATTAAGTGTGGATCCTGATCCAAACGGATCAGATGATGAAGTAGGTAATGATCAGCCAGATACAGCATGCAGAGAGTCTGTGAGGAGGGATAGGTAGTTGATAGGGCAAAGGTGCAGTCCGTGTGATGGGTTGAAGTGTGTCTATTTAATGCAAGAAGTGTCAGGATTAAGAGTGGCGAGCTTAGAACATGGATCAGTACTTGGAACAATGATGCTGTGGCCATTATGGAGACTTGGATAGCACAGGGACAGGGAAGGTTGTTGGATGTTCCAGGGTTTTGATGTTTCAAAAGGAATAGGGGGAGGTAAAAGAGGTGGAGAGTGGTATTACTAATCAGGGATGGTATCACAGCTGCGGAAAGGGAGGTTGTCGAGGAGGGTTTGTCTACAGAGTCAGTGTGGGTGGATGTCAGAAACAGGAAAGGAGCAGTCACTTTATTGGGAGTTTTCTAAAGAAACCTCAGTAGCAACACAGACATGGAGAAGCAGATTGGGAGGCAGATTTTGGAAAGATGCAGAAGTAACAGGATTGTTGTCATGGGTGATTTTAACGTCCCTAATATTGATCGGAATCACCTGAGTTCAAATAGTTTGGAGGAGCAGTTTTTGTCAGGTGTGTCCATGAAGGGTTCTTGACACAATATGTAGGTAGGCTGACTACACGGGAGGCCATATTGGATTTTGTGCTTGGCAGCAAACTAGACCAGGTGTCAGATCTCTCGGTGGGAGAGTTGCGATGGTGTTCACAACTTCCTGACCTTTAATATAGTCATGGAAAGAGATAGGAGCAGACGGTTTAGGAAAGTATTTAATGTGGGCAGGGAAAATTACAATGCTATTAGGCAGGAACTGGAGTGCCTAAATTGGGAACAGATGTTCTCAGGGAAATGCACAACATAAATGTGGAGGTTGTGTAAGAAGCACTTGCTGATTGTGCTGGACAGGTTTGTCCCACTGAGGCAAGGAAGGGATGATAGGTTGAAAGAACCTTTAGTGACAAGGGATGTAGAACATCTAGCCATGAGGAAGAAGGGAGCTTACTTAAGATTGAGGAGGCAAGGATAAGACAGAACTTTGGAAGATTACACGGTAGCCAGGAAGGAACTGGAGAATGGACTTAGGAGAGCTAGAATGGGGCATGAGAAAGCTTTAGTGGGTAGGATTAAGAAAAACCCTAAGGCATCCTACACGTCTGTGAGGAACAAGAGGGTGGCAGAGTGAGGGTAGGGCTGATCAGGGATAGTGGAGGGAACTTGCACCCAGAGTTGAAGGAGGTGGAGGGGTCCTTAATGAATATTATGCTCAGTATTCATTACTGAGAGGGACCTGGATGTTTGTGAGAATGACATGAAACAGACTGATTTACCGAAACAGATTGATGTTAGGAAGGAGGATGTGCTGAAAGTTTAGAAAAGCATAAGGGTAGATAAGTCCCATGGGCCAGACGGGAAAGACCCAAGGTTTCTACAGGAAGCGAGAAAAGAGGTTGCTGCACCTTTGGTGATGATCTTTGCATCCTCACTGTCCACTGGAGTAGCACCAGATGATTGGAGAGTGGCAAATGTTATTCCCTTGTTCAAGGAAAGGAATAAAGATAATCCTGGGAATCACAAATTGCTCAGTCTTGTGTCTGTGGTAGGCTAATTATTGGAGAGGATTTTGAGAGACAGGAGTTATGATTACTTGGAAAACCATAGTTTCATTAGAGATAGTCAGCATGGTTTTGTGAAGGGTAGATCATGCCTCACAAAACGTATTGCATTCTTTGAGGATGTGACAAAACACATTGATGAAGGTAGATCAACGGATGTGGTGTACATGGACTTTAGGAAAGATTCCCCATGGTAGGCTAATTCAGAAAGTAAGGAGCCATGGAATACAAGGAGATCCAGCTGTCTGCATACAGAATTGGCTGGCCCATAGAAGCAAAACGGTGGTAGTAGATGGAAAGTATTCAGCCTGGAGCTTGGTGATCAGTGGTGTTCCACAGGGATCTGTTCTGAAACCTCTGCTTTATATGATTTTATAAATGATTTGAACGAGGAAGTGGAAGGGTAGGTTAGTACATTTGCCGATGACATGATGGTTGGTGGAGTGATAGACAGTGTGGAGGGCTGTTGTAGGTTGTAATGGGACATTGACAGGATGCAGAACTGGGCTGAGAAGTGGCAGATGGAGTTCAAACTGGAAAGGTGTGAAGTGATTCATTCTGGAACGTCAAATTTGATTGCAGAATACAGGGTAAAAGGCAGGATTTGTATCAGTGTGGAGGAACAGAGGATCTTGGTGTCCATGTCCATAGATCCTTAAAAGTTGCCACTCAAATTGATAAAGTTGTTAAGAAGGCGTGTAGTGTGTTAGCTTTCGTTAGCAGGAGGATTGAGTTGAAGAGCGGTGAGGTTACGCTGCAGCTCTATAAAGCCATAGTTAGACCACACTTGGAATATTGTGTTCAGTTCTGGTCACCTCATTATTGGAAGGATGTAGAAGCTTTTAGATAGGGTGCAGAGGAGATTATCAGGATGCTGCCCTGGGATAGGGGTCATATCTTATGAAGAAAGGTCGAGGGAGCTTGGGCTTTTCTTATTGGAGTGAAGAAGGATGAGAGGTGATTTCCAGAGGTGTACAAGATAATGAGAGGCATAGGTAGAGTGGATAGCCAGAGATGCCTTCCCAGTGCAGAAATGACTATCATGAGGGGGCGTAATTTTAAGGTGATTGGAGGAAGGTTTAGGGGAGATGTCAGAGATTGGTTCTTTACACAGAGAGTGGTGGGTGCGTGGAATGCTCTGCCAGCAGTGCAAGTAGGGTCAGATACACTCGGGACATTTAAGCAACTCTTGGATAGGCATGTGGCTGATAATAAAATGAAGGTTATGGAGGTTAGTTTGATCTTAGAGTAGGATAAAAGGTCAGCACAACATTAAGGGCCACATCATGTGCTGTTCTGTTCTATGTTCAAACTCCAGTTCTGAACTTTCAACACCATCCTTTCAGAGACTTACTGTTCACAACATTTTTTGTTACACTTAACACAGAGCTAAGTCTCTGATCTCAAGTCTATGTCATCACTAAAAGTCAACCATTGCCAACAATGTAACATCACATGTCTTCACCCCCCCATCTCAGTTCATCTGCCTACCTTTGGACTTAACCTTTCCGCCTTGTCCTTTGCTATTCCATTGCCTTTCTGGACTGGGGTTGGGTTAATCTTACAAATCCTTCTGCCTGTGTTCATGAGGTCTCCCATAGCTCTGCTGTCAATGCCACAACTCACAGCAAGTTCCATTCCCCGATCACCCTGACTGACGTTGGCTCCCAATTGAGCAACAACTTGATTATAAAATACTCATCTTATTTTCAAATCCTTCCATGGCTATGCCCCTCCTTATTATTGTGATCTCTACTAACTTATCAGCTGTGCTCCACTAACTCTGGCTTCTCGTGCCCTCTTGATCAGAATTGCTCCACCAATAGTGTCTCTGCCTTTAGTTGCAGAGGCCCCAAGCTCTAGAACATCCTCTCTTTACCTCTCCACTTCTTGTTCTTGTTCTCTTCCTTTAGGGCATTGGTTAAATATTGTCATTTTGCCCAAGGTTCTGACCCTCCGATCTGATATATTTTTAAGTGGCTTCATGTTGTAGAACATAGAACATTACGGCGCAGAACAGGCCCTTTGGCCCTCAATGTTGTGCCGACCTGTAAAACCAACCTGAAGCCCATCTAACCTACACTATTCCATTCTCGTCCATATGCCTATCCAATGATTATTTAAGATTAGATTAGATTAGATTACTTAGATTACTTACAGTGTGGAAACAGGCCCTTCGGCCCAACAAGTCCACACCGACCCGCCGAAGCGCAACCCACCCATGCCCCTACATTTACCCCTTCACCTAACACTACGGGCAATTTAGCATGGCCAATTCACCTGACCTGCACATCTTTGGACTGTGGGAGGAAACCGGAGCACCCGGAGGAAACCCACGCAGACACGGGGAGAATGTGCAAACTCCACACCGTCAGCCACCTGAGGTGTTAATTGAACCCGGGTCTCTGGCGCTGTGAGGCAGCAGTGCTAACCACTGTGCCACCGTGCTGCCTCATTGGCAAGTCTACTGCTGTTACAGGCAGTGCGTCCCACGCCCCCTACTACTGAGTAAAGAAACTAACTCTGACATCTGTTCTATATCTATCACCCTTCAGTTTAAAGTTATGTCCCCTTGTGCTAGCCATCACCATCCAAGGAAAACGGCACTTGCTGTCCACCATGTCTAACCCTCTGATTATCTTGTATGTCTCAATTAAGTCACCTCTCAACCTGCTTTCTAATGAAAGCAGCCTCAAGTTGTGCAATGGTCCTGTCATGCACCTTGGAATCAATGCTCAAAATAAATGGGGACAGTGGGTGAATTCACCCCGAAAAGTCCTGAAATATCCTGGGAAAATTCAATCACGAAGGTGACCTGTCTGGGAAAAGTCACCTCTCCCCTCCGGCCCCCCCAGACCCCCTGCACAGGGAAGGTCAGAAACTACAATGACCTTATCAAGGACTTTATATGGAACATGTAGAAAGCAGTGGCAGGATCAGACAGAGTCAGCGCGGATTTACGATGGAGAAATCATGTTTAACAAATCTGTTGGAATTCTATGAAGTAATAACTAATTGACTTGACAAGGGGGAGCTGGTTGATGTGGTATATTTGGACTTGCAGAAAGCTTGTGACAAAGTCCCACATTGGGATTATTGTGCAAGATTAAAGTGCATGGGATAGGGGAAGTGTATTAGATTAGATTAGATTACTTACAGTGTGGAAACAGGCCCTTCAGCCCAACAAGTCCACACCGACCCGCCGAAGCGCAACCCACCCATACCCCTTACCTAACACTACGGGCAATTTAGCATGGCCAATTCACCTGACCCGCACATCTTTGGGCTGTGGGAGGAAACCGGAGCACCGGGAGGAAACCCACGCAGACACGGGGAGAACGTGCAAACTCCACACAGGCAGTCGCCTGAGGCGGGAATTGAACCCAGGTCCCTGGCGCTGTGGGGCAGCAGTGCTAACCACTGTGCCACCGTGCCGCCCTGAGATGGATAGAAACCTGGTTGGCAGAGAGGAAACAAAAAGTAGGAATTAATGGGTCCCTTTCAAATTGGCAGGAGGGGGGGCCACAGGGATCAGTGCTGGGACCCCAGCTATTCACAGTGTATATTAATGATTTGGATGAGACAACAAAACGTAACATCTCAAAGTTTGCAGATGATACCGAGTTGGGTGGGAGGGTGAACTGTGGTGAGGGTGCAGTGATCCTTCAGCATGACCTGGACAGGTTGGGCGAGAGGGCAAATCAATGGCAGGTGCAGGATCATTTGGATAAATGTGAGGTTATTCACTTTGGAAGCAAAAACAAGGCAGCAGATTCCTACCTGAATGGGTGTAAATTGGGAGAGGGGAATGTGTGCAGTGGGACCTGGGTGTCCTTGTGCACCAGTCGCTGAAGGTAGGTGCAGCAGGCGGTAAAGAAGGTAAATGGTATGTTGGCCTTCATCGTAAGAAGTTTCAAGTACAGGAGCAGGGAGGTGTTGTTGTAGTTATACAGGGATGTGGGGAGGCCACACCTAGATTATTGTGAGCAGTTTTGGTCTCCTTTTCTGAGGAAGGATGCTCTTGCTCTCGAGGGAACAGCGAGGATTTACCAGGCTGATTCCAGGGATGGCAGGACTGACGTATGAGGAGAGATTGACTGGGTTAGAATTGTTTTCACTGGAGTTCAGACGAGTGAGGGGGGATCACATAGAGACTTATACAATTGTACTGGGACTAGACAGGGTAGACACAGGGAGGATGTTCCTAATGGTGGGTGTGTCAGAACCAGGGGTCACATTCTGAGGATTTGGGGTGACCATTTAGGATAGAGACGAGGAGACATTTCTTCATCCAAAGAATGGTGGGTCTGTGGAATTCATTACCACAGGAAGTAGTTGATGGCAAAACATTGAATGTATTCAAGAGGTGGCTAGATATAGCATTTGGGGCGAATGGGATTGAAGGTTATGGGGAGAAAGCAGGATGAGGCTATTGAGTTGGACGATTGGCCTTGATTGTGATGAATGGCGGAGCAGGCTTGAAGGGCTGAGTGGCCTCCTCCTGTTTCTATCTTCTATGTTTCTATGACCTGTTCACCCAATGAAAGGATTTCTCTCTCTTACTTGTTGCTGACAGGCTCACGATGAATGGAAGGTTAGTGAGTAGGTAGGTGGCAGCAGTGAGTAAGACTGCTGGGACAATGGGTAGTAGGTACTAGAGCAAGACACTGAGTGGGCCAGAACCCTTGGCCCCTGGAGTAATGGGGCTGGAGGACGGGCAGCAAATGAGGCTGGGAGGTCTGAGAGCAAAACCAGTCTGCAGACAGGAGCAGTAAAGGGAGGGGGAGTGTAACTGTAGAGGTGCAGGTTTGAAAATTTCATCAAAGGAATATTACATTGTGATAAATATTGCCATTGGGACAATTTAATTGTGAACAATTTTATTTCATAAAGATTTACATTCACGCATCATTATATCACAAAATGTCTCACTGTGAATGACTTGAGTTATAGGACTGAGTTAGATACAAGCATTCAATTATTTAATGGGCACCTCTTCAGCCATGGAAAGCATATTTGTGATTTCTTTTCAGATATCAACGTACATTTCAGTTAGTTTTTAAAAGAAAACATCACTTCATGCTTCTTATCTCCCACCACATTAAATACAGTGCTGTTTTGAAATTAATGTTTTCCTTGTGTGTCTGTATGTTCTATGGAGTAGTGATGCTATTTTAAGGATATTATTGAATTCTACTAATTCTGCTTCTATGTGAATCAAAATACTCCATTATCAACACAAATACAGACTGTAATAATGTTACTAAGTGCCTGCATCAGCATCAATCAGGGTAAGGTTGGAAGTGTAGGCCCTAAACATCAAGAAGTAGCATTTGAGAAGATCTTAAAAGAAACTCTTGAGGGAAAAGAAATACTTTGACCCCTGCTTGGAGTGTTTCAATGCCTTAAAGGCGCTATACAAATGTACATTGCTGCTATTGTACTCACATGTATAATCATGTTATCTATTAAATGTTACTTTTTTCAAACAAATGAATAATGTTCCAGGATACAAATGCTACAGGAAGGATAGAAAGGGAGGCAAGAGAGGAGGGGGAGTGGCATTTTTGATAAGCGATAGTATTACATCTGTGCTGAGGGAGGGTATTCCCAGAAATACATCCAGGGAAGTTATGTGGGTGGAACTGAGAAATAGGAAAGGGATGATCACCTTATTGGGATTGTATTATAGACCCCCCGATAGTCATAGGGAAATTGAGAAACAAACTTGTAAGGAGATCTCAGCTATCTGTAAGAATAATATGGTAATTATGGTAGGGGATTTTAACTTTCTGAACTTCGACTGGGACTGCCATAGTGTTAAAGGTTTAGATGGAGAGGAATTTGTTAAGTGCCTACAAGACAATTTTCTGATTCAGTATGTGGATGACCTACTCTTGGTAAATAAGGCAGGGCAGGTGATTGAGGTGTCAGCGGGGGAGCACTTTGGGGCCAGCGACCATAATCCTATCCATTTTAAAATAGTGATGGAAAACTATAGACCAGATCTAAAAGTTGAAGTTCTAAATTGGAGAAAAGTCAATTTTGACGGTATTGGCAATAACTTTCGAAAGCTGATTGGAGGCAGATGTTCGCAGGTAAAGGGACGTCTGGAAAATGGGAAGCCTTCAGAAATGCGATAACAAGAATCCAGAGAAAGTATATTCCTGTCAGGGTGAAAGGGAAGGCTGGTAGGTATAGGGAATGCTGGATGACTAAAGAAATTGAGGGTTTGGCTAAGAGAAAGAAGGAAGCATATGTCAGGTATAGACAGGATAGATTGAGTGAATCCTTAGAAGAGTATAAAGAAAGTGGGAGTATACTTAAGAGGGAAATCAGGAGGGCAAAATGGGGACATGAGGTAGCTTTGGCAAATAGAATTAAGGAGAATCCAAAGGGTTTTTACAAATATATTAAGTACAAAAGGGTAACTAGGGAGAGAATAGGGCCCCTCAAAGATCAGCAAGACAGCCTTTATGTGGAGCCACAGAAAATGGGGGAGATACTAAATGAATATTTTGCATCAGCATTTACTGTGGAAAAGGATATGGAAGATATAGACTGTACAGAAATAAATGTGACATCTTTAAAAATGTCCAGATTACAGAGGAGGAAGTGCTGGATGTCTTGAAATGGTTAAAAGTGGATAAATCCCCAGGGCCTGATCAGGTGTACCCAAGAACTCTGCGGGAAGCAAGAGAAGTGATTGCTGGGCCTCTTGCTGAGATATTTGTATCATTGATAGTCACAGGTGAGGTGCCGGAAGACTGGAGGTTGGCAAACGTGGTGCCACTGTTTAAGAAGCGCGGTAAAGACAGGCCAGGGAACTATAGACCGATGAGCCTGACCTTGGTGGTGGGCAAGTTGTTGGAGGGAATCCTGAGAGACAGGATGTACATATGATGTGCGAGTCAGGTGAATTGGCCATGCTAAATTGCCCGTAGTGTTAGGTAAGGGGTATATGTAGGGGTATGGGTGGGTTGTGCTTCGGCGGGTCGGTGTGGACTTGTTGGGCCGAAGAGCCTGTTTCCACACTGTAAGTAATCTAATCTAATCTAAATATATTTGGAAAGGCAAGGACTGATTAGGGATAGTCAACATGGCTTTGTGTGTGGGAAATCACACAAACTTGATTGAGTATTTTGAAGAAGTAACAAAGAAGATTGATGAGGGCAGAGCAGTAAATGTGATCTATATGGACTTCAGTAAAGCGTTCGACAAGGTTCCCCATGGGAGACTGATTAGCAAGGTTAGATCTCATGGAATACAGGGAGAACTAGCCATTTGGATACAGAACTGGCTCAAAGGTAGAAGACAGAGGGTGGTGGTGGAGAGTTGTTTTTCACACTGGAGGCCTGTGACCAGTGGAGTGCCACAAGGATTGGTGCTGGGTCCTCTATTTTTTGTCATTTATATAAATGATTTAGAGGTGAGCATAAGAGATATAGTTAGTAAGTTTGCAGATGACACCAAAATTGGAGGTGTAGTGGACAGCGTAGAGGGTTACCTCAGATTACAACAGGATCTTAACGAGATGGGCCAATGGGCTGAGAAGTAGCAGGTGGAGTTTAATTCAAATAAATGTGAGGTGCTGCATTTTGGGAAAGCAAATCTTAGCAGGACTTATACACTTAATGGTAAGGTCCTAGGGAGTGTTGCTGAACAAAGAGACCTTGGAGTGGAGGTTCACAGCTCCTTGAAAGTGGAGTCGCAAGTAGATAGGATAGTGAAGGCGGCGTTTGGTATGCTTTCCTTTATTGGTCAGAGTATTGAGTACAGGAGTTGGGAGGTCATATTACGGCTGTACAGGACATTGGTTAGGCCACTGTTGGAATATTGCGTGCAATTCTGGTCTCCTTCCTATCAGAAAGATGTTGTGAAACTTGGAAGTGTTCAGAAAAGATTTACAAGGATGTTGTCAGGGTTGGAGGATCTGAGCTACAGGGAGAGGCTGAACAGGCTGGGGCTGTTTTCCCTGGAGCATCGGAGGCTGAGGGGTGATCTTATAGAGGTTTACAAAATTATGAGGGGCATGGATAGGATAAATAGGCAATGTTTTTTCCCTGGGACCGGGGAGTCCAGAACTAGAGGGCATAGGTTTGGGGTAAGAGGAGAAAGATATAAAAGAGACCTAAGGGGCAACTTTTTCGCGCAGAGGGTGGTACATGTATGGACTGAGCTGCCAGAGGATGTGGTGGAGGCTGGTACAATTGCAACATTTAAGATGCATTTGGATGGGTATATGAGTAGGAAGGGTTTGGAGGGATATGGGCTGGGTGCTGGCAGGTGGGACTAGATTGGGTTGGGATATCTGGTCGGCATGGACAGTTTGGACCAAAGGCTCTGTTTCCATGCTGTACATCTCTATGACACTATGATTGTAAATGAAGCCAAATGTGCAGTTGGAAATACTGCAAACAATGTGTGACTGATCTATAAGCTGTATTTGCAGAGCAGGACTGAATTCACATCATTTTATGAGAGGGAACCCAATGAATCTGTGAACATTTAACAGTTACCAGTAGGTGTCAATGAATTAACTGAAACCACCACTTTGATCTTGAGATCAAAATACACCATCACCTTATTTAATCAAAATAAATCAAAAGATTTCACACTCAACAGCATAAACCTAATTTAATAGCATTTGGCAAGAATGCTACAAAAATCATTTTTCAATGCTGACACTGGAAATGGGACATTTTGTTCACAATACCCATCCTTAACACACAAATCTTATACAGCAGTAGCAATGGGAAACTTTTTGAGTGAAATTGCTGTCGAGTACATCGCCCTTGAACCCCTGCGCAAAATAAAATTGGAAGGTGGTTAAAGTGTATTTCAAAGCAGAAAATATTAGGCAGATGCTAAAACACCACAGATTTTTAAACTTGCACCGACAACATATTGCTGTGAACAGATGGATGTGGATGTGGATATCTGAAAGCAAATCAATGATCTTTGATGCATTGTCTCTTATGGAAGAATCAATGATTTCTGCACCTCTCCACTGCAGTCTTAGACCAATCAGTAGAGCTTTTATTATAACCTCATTCGACCATCACTTTGCTGAATAATGATCACCACTGTAAGGCAGCCTCTCAGAAAGCAATATGTTCAGTTACTCTTGGAAACCTATTGTAAGTTGGCTAACAGGGACGAGGGGTGAGAAAGCTATTTCTTAGCTAGGCTCAAAGAAGAGCAGAGCTGGATAAAAGTCGAAACATTAACTCTGTTTCTCTCTTGTCATGAAAACTGTGTGATTTATATATATTAATAATCACTTATTTTAAGTTTTCATTTTTGATTTTTGTATCAGTAAAATTGAGGGCTCTCTCTGTGCCTGAAATGAATGTATTCCTGCAGCCATGTTGATTTCAAGGTCTACCTTTCGAATTATTGGGTTTTTGTGCACCACTAATGGATTTTTGTTTATCTTCGATTGTTTAGTGACAATAATAGGGCGTCAAGGTTTGTTAGAGTTTGGAGAGTGATCTCTTTTAGTTTTGTTTGGGTTTTGCTCAGTCCTGTGAAGTCTTTGGATGCAGGTGGCTGCATAGACCAGCCTTTCTGATATAGTGGGCTCGGTTACCTGACAGTAAAGAGTTGGTTTTAGTCTCAGACCAGAAGTGTTGGGATACCCTGAAGAGGTTACTTAAAGCTGAATATGTTTAAACTCAGGTGTATAACAGCTCCAGGAAGAAGCTATCTGCAGTTGCAGTCTATACATTAAAGTCACCTGCCCAGAAATTAGAGACAGTAACTCTGGTGTGAGTATTGTATAAGTTCATGTTTTTAATATTATTCAATGTGTGTATTTTTAAGGACTGTACCAGGATGTATTTTGGGCACTATATACAAGCTATTGTTTCTTTTTCAATTTGTAAAGGAACATTTCGGAAAAAATGGGATTATACTTTTCTGTGTTTAAAAATCTTTGAATTTGTGTTCTAAGTAGATAGTTTGATTTATTCTATCTTCATTTCTTTTGTTTGTAAATGTCAGTTGTATTATTAAATAAGGGTTTGCAGCATTGTGTCCTTTTGTTTTAGCAAGAGGCAACTTCATCAAAACCAAAACAAATCAAATGTGATCCATCAAACCAGGTTTCAGTCTAGGATTGGACTTGTCCAGTCATAACATCAGCTGGGATCTTAACACCGTACAGACGCTGCCAGACCTGCCGAGTTTCTCCAGCACTTTCTGTTTTGATCTCCGATTTCCAGCATCTGCAATATTTTGCTTTTATTCAAAGAATTGGGATTGTCCTCATTCGAGATAAATGGGGAGGAACAATTAATTTTTAAAAAATGAAGGTCAAGAAAGAAGAAAATAATCAGATTGAAACTGGAACATAGAATGTTCTGATCATGATAGAGTCATAGAGAATTGCGGCACAGAAAAAGGCCCTTTGGATCATTGAGTAAAAAATGAGGTCTGCAGATGCTGGAGATCACAGCTGCAAATGTGTTGCTGCTGTGCTTTGACCAGCAACACATTTGCAGCTTTGGATCATTGAGTCCATACTGGACAAAAACAACAGCCTAATTCATCTAATCCCAATGTCTAACATTTAGTCTTGTATCCCTTGGCATGGTTTAGATGAAGGATAGATGCTGAGAAATGTTGGACAAGAGGATTAAATGTTAAAATTAGAGACAGACCATTCATTAAATCAATTGAACAAATCATCAAAAAGGAGTAGAAATCTACATTTCTTTCTGTAAAGCCGAGGGATGCTGTAGGAGCTTGATTGGAACTTCAAAACAGAAATCGCTAGGTTTGTTAGGTCAGCTTTTAGAGAAAAAGCAGGGTGGTGGAATTATGATTTGTGTCAGCCTTGATATAAACAAACAGCACTGTTTTATCACAAGTTTCTATAGCCTTCTCATGTTCCTGACATTCCTATATCGCTCAGCATGATCAGAGCTACTGCTGTTGGGATGAGACAGCAGAATAAAGAGAGATGGTAGGTTTAGGTGGATTGTAAGAATGGAAAGTTAAATTTTGGAACAGCTCCATGAGAGTTATTCTATCATCTTATTAGTTTTCTTGGTAAACTTGGATAAATACCTTGAGGAGACATATACTTTTAATATAAAAATATCAGGAAGATAGACAGGATAGATTTATTAACTGTGGGCGATATTTTCTGCTTCCTTGAGTGGCATGTGTCAGAAAATTGGGAAAATATGGCAAAAATGGGCTTCTCAGCTTCAAGAGACATACTTCTAATTTGTATCTTAAGATTCAAACAATGAGTTCTAAACCTTGTGAATAAGCCTTGACTATCTTATTTCCATGCATTTACATTATTAGCTAATCTCGCCTCACTTCAGTGCAATTCGCGATTGTCCCTTTCCTCCTCCAAGAAACTAGATGCCACCAATTCTAGACATGAAGGACAGAGCCGTTACTTGGTCGTAGAGGTTAGACACTCAATTCTCCTGGCCTTTATCCAGCTCCTTCTGGTTTCTTTATGCTGTCTCACTTTGTACTGCTTTGGAGTCTGCCAGCCTTTCTGCTTTTCACTGTTTTTCAGTGCATATGCTCTTCAGTCCTGACATTACAAGTGACCATCCTTTGCAGCTTGCATTGCTGTTTAGTGAAGAGGTAGACTAGGCAGCTTGTCTTGGTCCAGACCACTAAATTGTCGAGGCAACGGACATGTTGCTGTAAAACTCCATGGTACGCCAATCACATACCCATAGCACGTGCCAGAACCTGGCAGGGCCACCACACTGCATGCGCTTCATACGATTGGCCACGTCTAAAAGCCAAAGGGGGCCCAGCTTCAGTGGATCAGGTTTATCCTGAGACAGGCTGCATTTTGTTCAGATTCTCTTGGCAGGTCTACATGCTGTGAAGCGGATTGAAAATGCAAACTTTCCATTGTCCATCTCCCAGCTTTGAATGGTAATGAACACCCTTGAAGAGCTGATGGACAGCGAGAATCTTGCCCCCCAGAGATCTTTGCAATCCTTATTTATGCTGTCCTCTCACTCACAAGCTGGGTGTGAGTGAAGATAATTAGTGCAGGCCAGGCCCTAGCACAGTCCTGCCTCAGTGTTGTCCACATTAAAGTGCAGTACCTTGGCTGCGGTCATTAACGTAGTGGTTCAGGATCCCTGATGTCCGAGGCTACCAGAGTTATGGGGTTGGTTGGTTGTGGGAGTTGAACAATGCCTAACAATTACAACCTTCTTCCTTCGGATGCCTGAGCAGGCTGCTCTGACAAGGCTGTGACTTCACCAGCTCTGTCAGCGGCAATGACACTGAAGCAGACATTTTAACAGCGGAAGTGAACAGATATTTACCCCAGTGAAAGGTTAGTCACAATAAAGTGTCATCTTTGTGCCCTCAGTAGTTTTGTTTCCTTCCATTGCCTCACACAATGTCAAAATGCAGTCCTGATGTCCACAGCTAGGGGTGGAGGAGGCCTGCTGTGGAGGTGGTCCTGTTGACCTGGAAGATCTGCACAGACCGCAAGAAGGTTAAAGTCATTCTGGAAGGTGAGGTGGGTGAGCGCCACTGAGTGCACATGCTGCATGCAATAATGAGAGTTAGAAAAGATAAGCTCATGAGGAAGGGGAGGTGATGGCCTAATGCTATTACATACCTTAAATGCGCGTCCCCTAGCATTAGACATTCCAACTCTGGGAAAAAGATTGATTGTCAATCCTATCTTTGCATCTCATAATTTTATAGACTTCTATCAAGTCTCCTCTCAGCCTCTGCTGCTCCAGAGACAACAACCTGAATTTTTCTAGCCTCTCCTCACAGTTCATACTCTCTAATCCAGGCAGCCTCCTTGTAAATGTCTTCCGCACCTTCCCCTTGTTTAAAGTGATGATGACTCAGTGGTGTGGCATCAGCCTGCAGTGTGCTGCCTGTCATTGTCGATAGATGTGTTTCGTGTGTTTAGATGTATAGTTGTTGTCTACAATGATAGTATTGAACCATCATTCTGTAGGGTGGATGGTTGATCATGTACAACTTGATGTGTTGTCTGTTTGTTGCAGTGTTTGACTAATGATTGTGACAATGCTGCATGACCTGGGCTGGAACAACATTCTCGTAACTATCCACAACCCCACACTTTTCTGAAAACCTTGAACCCTGAAGTTTTGTCCTGCTTTAGTTTGCAGTTGGACATGGTCAGTCATAGATTCCGGAATATGCTTTATTCGACTATGACCAAAACAAAAATGCAGTCTGGAATCGTTGGTTTGTGATCGTTTGTTACCATTATAAGAACAAGTCCATGCATACATTCTGGTACATCACTGATACACAGTCCTTGCAATGATGTTTTAGTGAAGGGTTTCAGGTGTCCATTCCAAGGAGCCATATTGATATTCGAGCTGGATAATGCCAATAGCATATCATATATGTATTGCAGCCCAGTGAGCCAGTTTTCTGAGCAAATCACTTGTAAGTCATTTATTCAATCATGGGATGTGGGCATTGCCGGATGAACCAGAATTTATTGCTCAACCCTGGTTGGTCTTGAAAAGGTCGTTGTGAGATGTGTAAAGGAATGATATTTGCATTTGGACCAGTGTCATTTGTGGTATATAGCACCAATTATGCTATATCACTTGGAGGGAGATAAAGGCTTCAACCTTTCTGAAACCATGTGTTAAATTGGCCACATATAATCTCTGCCTGGAGTTTGCAATTTGCAATGCTGTGGTTATGTTTCAGATTTAAATTGATGTGCCTGCATGGAAGTTTATACCTTTCCTTGACTGGCTGCCCTTTATGTGGAGCAATGTTAAACTTTGTGTTTCTCCAGGCAATTGGACTTCTTGCACATTTTAGCCCAATATTCTTTTATAGAGCAGAGCTGGTGTATTGATGGCTGAGACAAACCAAAATGAATCCCTCTGCTCTACCCTGTCCTCTGTGTTTGTGTCTTGCAGTAAGTTTTCCACCGAGGTCCCTGCCAAAAGCATTCCGTGTGAAGCATTCCATCCCTTTCCCTCTGGGTGGTGGGGGATGGACTATTCAGCTCACACACAAAAACATGAAATCACATTACAACAACAAAATTATTCCACCATTCTTGACATGTTTAAGTCATCCAAACAGCAGCTGTCATTGCTGGATGCATAATTGGACTCATAGCAATGCAAGGCTGGTCAAGGTAACTCGTGTATAATCCCCTGAGGGTAGCCATCAAATGATCAATCCTCGTTAGCAGAACTGTAACGAGGTGTGCATTGGTTTAGCAAATGAAGAAGACAAAGTTAGACTACTTACCTTTGAGACAGTATTCTTCAATGTAAGAGAGTCAGAAAGACAAATCTGAATGGATGATGATTTATTGTCGCTTGTACTCTACAGTGAACAACATGGTCAAATACAGTGAAAAACTTCAACTGTCGCCACAATCTGACATTATTGTGAATCGTGTAAGAATAAAAAGATAAAGTTGAAACAGAATCTACCTTCATCCCGCTGTCTCCACCTTGTGTCCTGAGCCAGGTCACCAACGACTCCTGCACAGGACCTACCAACATGGGAGACACCATCTTCAGGCGCCATCTCATCATCATTGGGCTCACCTCACTGAGGGGCCACCGATGCTGGGTCCCCTGTTGGACCCACAACGAGGTGAGTGTGGGTCCAACATGGGTCCCAGCATTGCTGGGCGGCATGGTGGCCCAGTGGTTAGCACTGTTGCCTCACAGCACAAGGGAACAGGGTTCGGTTTCAGCCTCAGGTGACTGTCTGTGTGGAGCTTGCACATTCTCCCTGTGTCTGTGTGGGTTTCCTCTGGGTGCTCTGGTTTCCTCCCACATTCCAAGGATGTGCAGGTCAGGTGGATTAGCTATAGTAAATTGCTCATAGTGTCCTGGGATTTATGGGAGTGAAGTGGGTTGCTCTTTGGAGGGTCAATGTGGGCTGAATGGCCTGTTCCACACTTACTGACTCTATTCACATTCCTGCTTAAATACCTTTTAAATGTTGTAATTGTACCAGCTTCCACCACTTCCTCTGGCAGCTCAATCCATACACTCACCACCCTCAGCGTGAAAACATTACCCCTCAGGTCCTTTTAAAATCTTTCCCATCTCACCTTAAACTTATGCCCTCTAAGTTTGGACTCTCCCACTTTTGGAGAAAGACTATTCACCCTATCCATACCTCTCATGACTTTATAAACCTCTGTGAGGTCACTTTGCTGCTCTAGGAAAAATAAACTGCAGCCTATTCAGTCTCTCCCTTTAGCTCAAACCCTGCAGTCTCGGCAACATCATTTTAAATCTTCTCTGCACCTTCTCAACTTCAACAGCAGCTTTCCTACAACAAGGTGACCAGAATCTTTCCATGTTTAGAAACCTGTGTTCTCATTTTTTCAGTTCTGATACACTATTGTAAATAAACAAACTGGGTTAAACTCTGTTGCTCATCAGTTACAGCATCTACCCACTCACTCACTATAAAACCCTTCATAGGTTTAGTCCAAACTCTTTTCCCTGTTTAGAAAACCTACTTCCAATGCATTCCATAAACACCTTCAGTTGTTGACCTTAGGACACGGTTAAAGACTTTTGTTTTGAGTGCTGAAGACAGGATGAAAGGAATCCAGCTGGATTTCTCAGAGGGACTGAAGTTTGCATCAAAACGTTACATGGCTTACTAGTGAGATGTGACACCCAGTTACCAGCAGCTTTGATCCATTGAAGAATTTCCTGGAGGTTTATCCTAAATGGGACTGAATTTTCCTTCCTGCTTCTCTCTGTGGCTGGTTGGGGATTATGAAACTTTTCGGATGTTAAAATTCTCATCCTTGTGTTAAACTCCAGCCATGACGAGGCCCTTCCTAATCTCTGTCAGCTCTTCCAGCTCCACAGCCCTCTGAGAGTTCTGCATGCCTCCAATTCTGGCCTCTTACACATCGCTGATTGTATCACTCCACAGATCACTGGATCTTCATCTTAGATACACACTGAGACCTAGACCTCTCTCACTATCAACCTCGCCAATTCCAAATTTTCTCTCCTGCTTTAAGGTGCTTTCTGAATCCTACCTACTTGGCCAAGCCTTTGGTTACCTGTCGGAACATATCTTTACAGTCAGATGTTAGGATATTTTTACTGTTTAAAAGTGTCATGTAAATGCTATTTGTTATTTTTATTGAGTTACACAATGTGTATGATTTGCCTGTGAAGCACATAAGACAACACTTTTTATTGTAACTTGGTGCATGTGACAGTAATAAATCAAACCAAAATGTCAGTCTTCCTTTATTTGTTCCTAGAACAATCCTTCAGTTTCCCTGGATCTTCTGATTTTGAGCGGAAATCACCATTTTTCTGAAAATGTTCATTCTTTTTCAAAGTATTTCCTAATTGGTGATGAGCCAAGGTGGTTCACTGTATGACCTAGATTCTTTGTAAAGTGGGTAGATTCCAGATTTAAATCAGTTGCTAAAAGATAAACATCTCATTAGAGACTGAGCTCCCCATATCTAAATCAAGACAAAATGGAATCTAACCCTGATACCAATATAATCTTTATAGGCCCATCATTATTCTCTTATTTGCTTTGTGTAATCTATTCATCGCCTGTGGGCTTGGACCTAGACAACACTGCTCTGCTAATTAAGAACACTGATGGTTTCTACTGAGACCTTTGTTAATACCTGCTCTCAGTGAGCATCTGGCCAGCTTTGCTCTAATATCATTTTCCCTAACCTTAGTGACATGGTGCAGAAGTCCTATTTTACTGAGATTGATCTTTAGCAGTGGTTTATGATCTTCCTATTGCATTGTCAGAGTCCTTTGCTTCCTGGGGGAGGTGTTGACACAGTACAGGTGTCTCCCTCTATCCGAAAGTAGAACGTTCCTATGGCGTAAAGTGAAAAAGCATTAATTTATAATATGGCAAAAATTTTGCCTTTTTTCATAAGAACGAAAATCCTCTTTGGATTTATTTCATTTAGTGAAAACTGAGACTAGTGTAGGTCTTTCGTAAAAATGAAAGGCGTAAAGTGAACTTGTGAAAAGCAGGGGATACCTGTAGTAATGTTACAGGGTCTTTTGTTCAGGATCTCAGACCAATGCTCTGGAACATGGGTTTGAATCCCCCCATAACAGCTGATGGAATGAATATTCAGTGAATACGATCTGGAATTAAAAGCTGGTCTCAATCATGGTGACCAGGAAGCTATCATTGATTGTATTAAAGTCCGATCTGCTTTATTAATTCCCCTCACAGAAGGGGATCTCTGGCCTTCATGTGACTCCAGACCCATAGCAATATGGTTGACTCTTAACGGTCCTCTGAAATCATAGAATCCTATTTAGCCTGAGTCCACAGCTCCCCTTCCAGATCCACCCCCCTACCCTCTCCCTGTAACCCTGCATTTCCCATGGCTAACTCACCTGGCCTGCACATCCCTAGATACTATCGGCCAATCCACCTAAACTCCATTTTTTTGGACTGTGAAATGAAATCAGAGCAACTGGAGGGAACCCTGCACGGATATGGGGAGAATGTGCAAACCGTTCACAGTCACTTGAGGGTGGAATCGAACCCAGTCCCTGGTGCTGTGAGGTAGCAGTGCTAACCACTGTACCACCCTAGCAAATCACGGCATTATATGAAACCAGGTCCAAAAGAAATGAAACTGGACAGACCACTTGGCATCAATTTAGGCATAGACCCCTGTTGAACTCTTAGGACTTGGGGTGTTGGGACCTCATGTAAAGATACAACTGCAGTCAATTTCCGTTGGCCAAGGCTTGTGATTGTTACCTGACCAATCATAACCAGGTGTGATTCGACTGTAAATCCATCAGGGATTGCAAAAAGGTTATTGGTGACCACGTGCTGCTTGAGACCACTATTGATGACACCTTCTATCACTTTGCTGAAGATTGAGAGGACACTGATGGAGCGGTAAATGGGCTGGGTTAGATTTACACCGTAAAGGATTACCTGGGCAATTTTCCAATTTGTCGGCCAGTATTGCAACTGTACCAGAACAGCTTGTTCTGGAGCACAAGTCTTCAGTATTATTGCTGTAATGTTGTAAGGGCCCATTGCCTTTGCAGTATCCAGTGTCTCTAACTGTTCCTGGATATCATGTGGAGGGGAGTGAATTGAATTGGCTGAAGACTAGTATCTGTGATACTGGGGACCTCTGAAGGAAGCCAAGATGCATCATCCACTCGGCACTTCTGGCTGAAGATTGCTGCAGATACTTCAGCCTCCTCTTTTGCACTGTTGTGTTGAGCTTTTCTCCCATTGAGGGTGGGGATATCATTGCTTATGTCTGCCTTGAATATAGTGAGTGACCTAGCCTCAACAGCTTTGTGTGGTAAAGAATTCCACTGATTCTTACCCTCTAAGACAAGAATGTCCACCTCATCTTTACCTCACATGGTTGACCATTGAGATTCGGACATGCCTTATGGTCCACCTGCAACGGGAAATGATATTTTCGCATCGACACTTCAACTCTCTTAAGAACCTTAAGAATGAGAGATCACATCTCATTCTCCTAAAGTCCAACTGGTTTCTGTTGGAGTTTATGTTTGACACAAATCTCCCTCAGTCTAATTCATCTACTCAGTCAGTAAATCCTTTCTTCCACATGTGATTAATATTTCCTGGTATGTTCTCAGTTTAGTGCTTCTAGACCTTGTATGACTCTGGTGTGAAAATCCGCAGCCTTTGTTTTACAGCAGAACTCAGACTGCAAATGTCTCCCTGTCAGGCCACACCCCCCCACTGTTTGGAAACAAAGGCCAGGATTATATGTGGCTTTGATTGAAGACTTAATGACATGCAAGGGTCTCTGAGGAGTTAGTGCTCAGTCTGAGCTCCAAGGCTCAATGCTGCAACTCCAGTCTCTCCTGAAGTGCATCTACTCCTGGTGGGGGCAATGAATGCCATCATGGTTTACAGAGTAACTTAGCAGATCCAACTGGCACCTGTTTGTTTAACATGGGATGCTGAGAAATCCTTTTCTTTCTGGGCGTGGTGTCTCCAATCTCTGCTGCTTCTCAGAAGCCATTCATAGAATCCCCACAGTGTGGAAACAGGTTCTTTGACCCAATATGTCCACACCAACCCTCCAAAGAGTATCCCACCCAGACCCATTCCCCTATTATTCTACATTTACCCCCTGACTAACGCACCGAACCTATACATCCCTGAACACTATGGGCAATTTAGCATGGCCAATTCACCTAACCTGCACATCTTTGGACTGTGGGAGGAAACAGAGCACCCGAAGGAAACCCACGATGACACGGGGAGAATGTGTAAACTCCACACAGACAGTCACCCGAGGCTGGAATCAAACCCAGGTCCCAGGCGTTGCGAGGCAGCAGCGCTAACCACTGAACCACCGTGCCATCTCTGCTTGTTAGTTCATGACCTCTCCAGAGGTCCATTTTGATTGACTTGGTGGATAGTTAGTGATGGATGTTGTACCCCAGAGCAGCAATATCTGAGACTGAAAACTTCAACCTCCCTCAGTGGGGCCTTCAGGAAACTCAGAGTTATGAAATAACCTTACTTTGGATTGAGAATGTTTCCAGGGCTCTAGCTTCATAATGTTGACTATTTTAACTTTCTGCTGCTGCTCAGTGAATTCCCTATTCTTTGGAAGCACTGGCTTTCTGGACAAATCTTGATTGAATAATCCTTTGCGCTATCTGACAAACTTTATTAACTAAAGTGCTTCAAAGCCCTATAATTGCCTCCAATGCATTTAGCTAAGTCTTCAATCAAAGCCACATTCAGAACAGTCACATTAGATTCTCCCAGTTTACAGTATTAATCCGGAATTCTTGGTTGTAAGTGGAGAATGGGTAAGTGCTGATGTATGAGGTGCTGATGCAGGCACCCTGCCATTCATCTATAACTCAAATAGCTTTGTGGAATGACTAAACATGAAATTAAAATTTCTGGATTTATGCACTGGACAAAATTGGAAAGGAATGCATTAGTATTGTACCATCTGAAACATCAGGGCATTCCAAGCCTTTACAACCAATGTCATTTTGCAAAGTCCTGCAGAGATGAATGAGTTAAATGACCGGATGATGCAGTAGAATTAAGTCGGAATGGTGGCACAATTAGCAGGTGAAACCATTCATGTTTCTGTAATGGCCAAGCTAGAGTCATTTATTGCCCACTCATTCCATGCTAGTTCTTTGTGCAGCAATCCAGTTCGTCCTGCTCCACCCCCCATCTCTATAATTTTGCAAGTTTACTTCCGTCAATTACTTATCTATTTTTCCTTTGAGATTATTGATCACTCCTGCTTCTATCACCCTCATGGACCGCGAGTTCCAGGCCATTGCCACTCGCTGCCAAAAATAATTCTTCTTCGCATCCCTCCTGCATCTTCATGTCCCCTCTTCCTTGTACCATCAGTTATACTTGTCTATTTCATCCAAACACATTGTAATCCTGCACATGTCTATCAGATCCCCCCATAATCTTCTTTGCTGTAAGGAGAGCAACCCGAGCCTTTCCAAACTACCGTTGTAGTTCAAAAGCTGCAACCCTGGAAATAGTCTTGTAAATCTCCTTTGCGACATTGCAAAATTCTCACATATTTCCCAAGTGTGTGCTCAAAACTGAATGCAGTACCTTGGTTCTGGCCTAATCAGAGCTTATACAGTCATAGAGACATACAATAAGGAAACAGACCTTTTGGACAAATTTGTCCTTGCAGACCAGAAATCCCAAACTGAACTAGTCCCATTTGCCTGTATATGGTCCATATCCCCCTAATTCCTGAATCATGTACCTGTCCAATGCCTTTTGAATGTTGTATTTGTACCCACCTCCTCCGGAACCTTATTCCATACATACACTGTGTGAAAACGTTGCCCCTCGGGTCTCTTTTAAATCTTACCCCTCTTAGCTAATGCCCTCTAGGTTTGTACTCTACCTCTGGAAAACGACCTTGGCTCTTCACCTTATCTATGCCCATCATTAGTTTGTAAACCTCTACAAGGTCAGCCCAACGTCTCTAATGCTCCAGGGACAGAAATCCCAGCCTAACCAAATTCTCCTTATAACTGAAACTCTCCGGTCCAAGCAATATCCTTGTAATTTTTTTCTGCACCTTGTTTAATGACCTTTTTCAGGGTGACCAGAATTCTATGCAGTATTCTAAAAGTGGCCTCACCAATGTCCTATACGGCTGCAACATGACATCCCAACTCCTATACTCAATGCTCTGACCAATGAAGGCAAGCATTCCAAAAGCCTTCTTCCCTACCATGTCAACCTGTGATGCCACTTTCAAGGAACTATGAACCTGTATCCTTAAGTCATCTGTTTAACAACGTTCTCTCAGGCCCTACTGTGTACGTCCTGCCCTGGTTAGCCTTACCAAAATGCAACATCTCGCATTTATCTCAATTAAACTCCATCTGCCACTTCTCAGCCCATCTAATCAAGATCTCGTTGTAATCTTAGATAACCTTCTTTACTGTTCATTATACCATTAATTTTGGTGTCAGAGTTACTAACCATACCTCCTATATTCTCATCCAAATATTTTATAAAATTTATAACAACAGAGGACACAGAGTCAACCCTTGCCGCACTCTGCTGGTCACAGGCCCCAGTCTGCATAACAATGCTCTACCACCATCCTCTGTCTCCTACCTTCAAGTCAATTTTGTATCCAGTTGGCTAGTTCTCTCTGGATCCCATGTGATCTAACCTTACTAACCAGTTTACCATACAGGATCTTGTGAAAGGCCTTGCTAAAGTCTATGGAGACAACATCTACCATTCTACTTTCATTGATCTTGTTGGTCACCTCATAGAAAACTCAGGAGAAAGTGAGGACTGCAGATGCTGGAGATCAAAGAGCAGGAGAATCGACGTTCCGGGCATAAGCCCTTCTTCAGGAATGAGGAGGGTGATCTTCCTTTAAGACCTCTCCGCCCCCACCCCCTCTCCGGTCTATCACCCTCACCTTAACTTCCTTCCACCTATCGCATTCCCAACGCCCTTCCCCCAAGTCCCTCCTCCCTTCCTTTTATCTTACCCTGCTTGGCACACTTTCCTCATTCCTGAAGAAGGGTTTATGCCCAAAACATCGATTCTCCTGCTCCTTTGATGCTGCCTGACCCGCTGCGCTTTTCCAGCAACACATTTTTCAGCTCTTAGAAAACTCAAACAAGTTTGTGAGGCATGATTTCCCACACACAAAGCCATGCTGAGTATCCTTAATCAGTCCTTGCCTTTCCAAAAGCATGTTGAGCCTGCCTCTTAGAATCCAACAACTTACCCACCATTGATGTCAGGCTTACCAGTGTGTAGTGCTCAGACCTTTCCTTGCAGCATTTCTTAAACAACGCTACAATGTTAGCCACCTTCCAATCTTCTGGCACTGCACCTACAGCTGTTGATGATATTAATATCTCTGCTAGGGGCCCTGCAATAATTTCTCCAGCTTCGCACAATGTTTTGTAATACTCTAGATCAGGTCCTAAGGATATATCTTCCTTTAAGACCTCCAGCACATCCTCTTCTGTAAGATGGACTGTTTTTAAGAATCACTATTTACTTCTCTAAGTTCCCTAGCTTCCATGTCTTTCTCCACAGTGAATACTATGGTTAGGTCCTGTGTTTCGCAGGTGTTAATAGGAAGAGAAGCTGTAAATTGGTCTCAGTCATTCTAAACAGATCTATGTTGATATGAATGGTGTTATTGTAGAACATAAATCTCAGTTGAGTGGCACTAGCAAATTCTTAAAAAGGGAGAGTGAGCAGACAGAGGTCATTGTTTACATTGGTATGAGTGACATAGGCAGAGGAAAGGATGATGTTCTACAGACAGAATATAGGAAATTAAGGAGGGAGTTAAAACTCAGGACTACAAGGATAGTAATCTCTGGTGTCCATGTGCTAGTGAGAGTAGGAATAGGAGGATAGGGCAGATGGATGCATAGCTGAGGAGCTGGTGCAAGGGTTAGGGATTCAAATCTTTGGATCATTGAGATCTCTTCTGGGACAGAAGTGAGCTTTACAAGAAGGACATGTTGCACCAGAAATGGAGGGGTGCCAATATTATGGTGGGGAGATTTCTTTGTGATGCTCAGGTGGTGAGTATTTGGGGAGGGGGTGGGGTAGTTGGATTCCAAAGCTACAGTGAGAAAAGGGAGAGGGTTGAGGCTGGTACAGTAGTTAAGGGGAGCAAGTTAAATAGACAAGATGGATTAGAACATGATAGAAGTTGAGGTAAGACTGATGAATTAACCTGGATTTATTTTAGTGCAAGAGTCCTGACAGGTAAGGCAGATGAACTTAGGGCATGGATGGGAACTTGGGACTGGGATATCACAGCTATTACAGAAACATGGTTGAGGGAGAGACAGGACTGGTAGCTCAATGTTCTGGGGTACAGATGCTGTAGGAAGGGTAGAAAGAGAGGCTTGAGAGGAGGAGGAATAGCGTTTTTGATTAGGGAAGATCTCATGGTCGTACTTAGAGAAGAAATTCCCGGGGATTGTCCAATGAAATTTGATGGGTGGAATTGAGAAATAAGAGAGGGGTGATTAACTTGATGGGATTGGCTCCTCAATAGTCAGCGGGAAATTGAAGAGAAAATATGTGGGAGAGATCTCAGATATATGCAAGAATAATAGGGTTGTAATGGTAAGGAATTTTAACTTTCCAAACACGTACCGGGACTGCCATAGCGTTAAGGGCTTGGATCGGGAGGAATTTGTGAAGTGTGATTTTCTTATTCAGTATGTGGATGTACTGACTAGAAAAAGAGCAAAACTCAATATTCTCTTGGGAGATAAGGCAGGGCAAGTGACTGATATTAGTGGGAGAGCACTTCGGGATCATAATTCTGTCAGTTTTAAAATTGTTATGGAAAAAGGTAGGCCTGATCTGAAAATTAAAATTCTAAATTGGAGTAAGGGCAGCTTTGATGGTATTAGACAGGAACTTACAAAAGTTGACGAGGGGAGGCTGTTCTCAGGTAAAGAGATGTCTGGGCAGATTTCAAAAATGAGATAATGAGAGTTCAGACACAGTATGTTTCTGTTTGTCTGAAGGGCAAGGCTGGAAGGTATGGGAATTCTGGATGACTAGACATATTGAAAGTTTGTGGATGTTCAATATTTGGTCTGTATGTGTTGTTTTCGTGTAGATGAGCACTTGGGGCCGTTTTCATTGGAGAAAAGAAGGTTTAGGGGTGATTTGATAGAGGTGTACAAGATGATTAGGGGTTTAGATAGGGTTGACAATGAGAACCTTTTTCCACGTATGGAGTCAGCTATTACGAGGGGGCATAGCTTTAAATTAAGGGGAGGTAGGTATAGGACAGATGTTAGGGGTAGATTCTTTACTCAGCAAGTCGTGATTTCATGGAATGCCCTGCCAGTAGCAGTGGTGGACTCTCCCTCTTTATGGTCATTTAAACAGACATTGGATAAGCATATGGAGGATAGTGGGCTAGTGTAGGTTAGGTGGGCTTGGATCGGCGCAACATCGAGGGCCAAAGGGCCTGTACTGCACTGTATTTTTCTATGTTCTATGCTGGTTTGAAGTTCCCCATTGGCTGTTTGCTCAACTGCGACATCTAGGAATGGCATTTTGTTTTTGTTTTCCTCCTCTTCAGTGAATTTTATGCCAGTAAGGGTATTATTGATGGTCTTGAAGATTTCCTCTAATATGTTTCGTTGTAGTGATGACAAAGGAGACAGCGGATGCAGAGTTTGGGTTGGATGGTTGGCAGAGCTGTTTGTTCGAGTCTCTGCATTACTGCCTCTGCTAAGAGCCCTGATATCGGCAATCCCATACAGACCAAAAATTGAACGAAAGAAGCAATCATCCCAACCTCCACAAACAAAGCTGCATTAGAACATCATTTCAATGAGCCACCACTCACTGCAGCACAGAGGAACTATGAAGAACAGAGGAAAAATCACCTATACAGTGTATTCTAAATGAACACAGTCCGCCAATTTCTCAGCAGCAAACTCAAACAAGCTGACAAAACACGCCCAGAAACCCTAACCACTCTCCTCTACATTAAAGACATCTCAGAAATGACTGCCAGACTACTCAGACCCCTTGGCATCATGGTAGCCCACAAACCCATCAACACACTAAAACAGCAGCTAATGCACTTGAATGATCCCATACAGACAACAAGCAAAACTAACGTCATTTAAAAAGTATCTTGCAAGAACTGTAACAAATGCTACATTGGACAAACAGGCAGAAAACTAGCCACCAGGATACATGAACATCAACTAGTCACAAAACGACATGACCCACTTTCACAGTATCCTTACATACAGATTAGGAAGGACACCACTTCTACTGGGTCAACACATCCATCCTAGGACAAGACAAACAGAGACATGCACAAGAATTCCTAAAAGCATAGCATTCCAACCAGAACTCTATCAACAAACATATTGACTTGGATCCCATTTACCACCTCCTGAGAACAAGAACAGGAAATGACATTGCCACTGAAAATGACATAACAACAGGACATTATATCACCAACCCAAGAAAACCCAAACATATAAATAGAAAACAGACTACACCACCAGTGCTTCATCTGGAGGCTGACTGCTGATGTTACCATGTATGGTGACGAAACATCTAAAAACAAGCTTTCCAGCTCAGCAAGCAAACCTACATCCAGAACCTCAACCTGAGCTACAAATCTTCTCAAAACCTACTAATTCCCTTCATCCTGCTAACAAAATGATTGTAGCTGGGCCATCTGGACTCGTGCCTCAGGTCCATTTTAAGATGGATAGCCTGTCCGACTGTGCAATGATTCTAGCCTAAGCACTCAGTATGGAGAAAGTGAGGCCTGCAGATGCTGGAGATCAGAGTCAAGAGTGTGGTGCTGGAAAAGCACAGGAGGTCAGACAGCATCCGAGGAGCAGGAGAATCGACGTTTCGAGCAAATTCCTGAAGAAAGGCTCTTGCCTGAAATGGTGATTCACATGCTCCTCAAATTTTGCCTGGCCTGCTGTGCTTTTCCAGGACCACACTCTCAACTCTAAGCACCCAGTATTACCGCTTTAACTTAATGTTTCTTTTACTGTGATTATAATATATACCCATGTCTATTTATGCCTGTAGCGCACCAATCTTTACTTTCATAATTCTAAATTCGGCTTTTCAGTTTTTGTTGTCTTTCTTAGTTCCTATCAAACACGTCACTTCTTCCTACACCAGTTCTATTCAGCACTCTATTATCACACCTAAGATTCTCTTTTCACATCTTTATGCTAATGTCCAGCTCCCTGTCAGTTTGCCATAAAACCCCTTCAATCCACTTTCTGCCATCACACTTTTACCTTCCTGCTGCTCTCTCTGCATTCTGCTGACAAGCCAGTCTTAGGCTGTTCTTCAAAGATTCTGAGTGCTGACTTTTTATTCCAACATTAGAATTTGCTGCTGGTGATATTTCTCTTGTTATTACATTTCTTTTTGTTTGCACTTGAATGTCATAAAAATGTGGGTCTGTGTCCTTGTGCTTGTGACACCATGGTGTAGGGGTCGGGCCTGTCCCTGTGAGAAGGCTGTGCACTCAAATCTCACTCTGTGTGAGTTAGCAAGGCTCTGCCATCTTCGTTGGTTGTGAATTTGCCGGAGTGCTATTTGGAGTGACAAAGGAGGTAGTATCTCTGGTGTCCAGCCCAACGTTTATCCCGTCATCAACAGCATAAGACCATATTAACTGCTGTGCTTTAAGATTTTATTTTGTCCTGCTTGTTTTTTTTTGAAGAGAGGTTGTAAGGCAGAGGTGACGAGCTTTCTAGCAAAAGCACTAGAACAGACAACTTGTGAGGCCTTGGGGTTTCTTTTTAAAGTTGGAACAATAGTAGCAGCCTGCATGGGTGTGGCCACCTCTCACAGAGCAGGATTTCTAGGCTTTTTTTTAAGTTTTAGGTTTAACTTTAAGCAGTTGCTGTTGTGGGCTTGAAGAAGTAGGAGCTATCTTGTCCCTCTCTCGGCTACAGCTGGAAGCTAGGGATCTGAGTGCTGCTGGGTTACCTGTGAGACAAATCCAATTTGCTGAATTTGCCTTTTTTTTTGCTAAGACAGTGTTTATGGAATCTACCATATTGGAACAGTTAATTAGTGATAGCTACCATATCTATTGTTTGGTTACGTTTTCCAGTAGAGTTGTTATTCTAAGTTCTTCTTTCTTTTGTTTGTATTTTAACTATGGTGTCATAGAGTCACAGATTCATCCAGCATGGAAGCAGACCCTCCAGTCCAACCAGTCCATGCCAAACATAATCCCAAAAGAAAATAGTCCCACCTGCCTGCTCCTGGCCTGTATCTCTCCAAACTTTCCTGTTCATGTATCTATCCAAATGACTTTTAAATGTTGCAGTTGTACCCACATCCTCCACTTCCTCAGGAAGTTCATTTCACATGCGAACCACACTCTGTGTACAAAATTTGCCTCTAACATTTAAAAAAAAATCTCTCTCCTCTCACCTTAAAAATGTGCTCTCCAGTTGTAGAGTCATAGAGATGTACAGCACGGAAACAGACTCTTCGTCCAACTCATCCATGCTGACCAGATATCCCAACCAAATCTAGTCCCATTTGTCAGCACTTGGCCCTTATCCCTCTAAACCCTTCCTATTCATATACCTATGCAGGTGCCTTTTAAATGTTGTAATTTCACCAGTCTCCATGACTTCCTCTGGTAGTTTAGTCGAGACACACACCAACCTCTGTGTTGTAAAGTTGCCCCTTAGGTCTCTTTTAAACCTTTCCCCTCTCACCCTAAACCTTTAGTTATCCCAGGGAAGAGCCAACTTTCATCTTCCACCAATTCTTGGTTTTTCTCAACCATTTGATCAAACATGATATCATTTTTATTCTTTGATTTCTCCCCGTACTTCAATCTGTGGTTTTGTGTCCTTGTTACCACACAGTCAGGAAAATCCCAAGACATACTTCCTGTATTATCTCAGTTGTCTGATTTTCCACTGGCTTTTCAACAACAGTAGGCATCACTCTTACCTAATGATCATTACGAAGGGCAAATTATATTACTGGAACTGAGAGCTTCTCTCGTACTCCTACTATCACTTCTCCATTTTTCACTGGACTCTCTGATCTTATCTTATATCATGCAGCACTTCTTGTCTCACCATGAATTCCACACATTACCATGTTTTTGGCAATAATCCTTCTGAATTATGTATCTTCTCTAAGATTAACATGTTCCCGTATCTCTTAAAATGGTAATTTCTTTACCTGCTCCTCCTGGCATATATGAGGAAACCTTTCATACATTCTTTAAGGAGATCTGGCACTTCCTTCTCAACCAACTCCTGATCAGCTTGTTTAAATAAATTGTACCTTTGCTTCATGTTGAGTAGTTTGACCAATCTTACTGCCTCTGGAACAAGGCATACTGTATTTGCCTGAAAATAAGAAAAATTTAGAGGATAGGCCACCTTCTCAAGCTATTTTGAGAGGGTCTGGTCTGGTCCATAACACTGCTTAGGTGAAAGTGAGGACTGCAGATGCTGGAGATTAGAGTTGAGAGTGTGGTGCCAGGACATCACCCATGCCCTCCACCTCCTCCAAGACTTTTGTTTCCCTGTCCCCAACACCTCATCTTCACCATGGACATCCAGTCCCTTATGCATCTCCATCTGCCATGACCAGGGCCTTTAAGTGCTCCGTTTCTTCCTCTCCCACCAGTATCCTTCCACACTCTCATTCGTTTGGCTGAACTGGTCCTCACCCTCAATAATTTCTCCTTTGAATCCTCCCACTTCCTCCAGACCAAAGGGGTAGCCATGGGCACCTGCCTGGACCCCATCTATGCCTGTCTCTTTGTCAAGTACGTGGAACAGTCCATCTTCCGCAGTTACACCAGCACCATTCCCCACCTTTTCCTCCGCTACATTGATGACTGCATCGGTGCTACCTCATGTTCCCACATGAAGGTCGATCAGTTCATCAACTTCACCTACACACTCCACCCGATGTTAAATTCATCTGGACCATCCCTGACACCTCTCTCCCTTTCCTGGACTTTTCCATCTCCATCAACGGTGACCAACTCAACACTTACAGTTTCTACAAACCCACTGACTCCTACGGCTCCCTGGACTACACCTCCTCCCACCCTACCTCCTATAAAAATGCTATCCCTTATTCTTAATTCCTCTACCTCGCCGCATCTGCTCCCAGGAGAACCAATTCCACCACAGAACACACCAGATGTCCTCCTTCTTTAAAGACTGCAATTTCCCCTCCCACATGGCTGATGATGCTCTCCAACACATCTCATCCACTTCCGGCCCCTCTGCCCTCCAACCCCACCCCTCTAACTGCAACAAGGACAGAACGCCCTGGTCCTCACCTTCCACCCCACCAATGTATGTATACATTTCATCGTCCTCCACCATTTCTGCCACCTCCAAATGGACCCCGCCACCAGGGAGATTTTTCCCTCCCCACCTCTATTTGCATTCCCTCCATGACTCCCTCATCAGATCCACGCCTCCTACCAACCCACCCTCCCCTCCCGGCACCTTCCCCTGCCACCGCAGGAATTTCAAAACATGCGCCCACACCTCCCCCCTCACACAAAATATCCATCCAAGGCCTCAAAGGAGCCTTTCACATCCATCAAAGTTTCACCTGCACTTCCACACGTCACTTATTGTACCCATTGCTCCTCTACACTGGGGAGACAGGATGCCTACCTGCAGAGCACTTCACAGAACGTTTCTGGGACACCTGCACCAACAAACTCCCCACCACCCTGTGGCCGACCACTTCAACTCCCCTCCCACTCTGCCAATGATATGCAGGTCCTGGGCCTCCTCCATCCCATTCCCTAACCACCTGACACATGGAGGAAGAACACCTCATCTTCAGGACCCTCTAACCCCACGGCAGCTATGTGGACTTCACCAGTTTCCTCATTTCCCCTCACCCCACCTTATCCCAGATCCAAACTCTCCAACTTGGCCCTGCCCTCATGCCCTGTCCTACCTGTCCATCTTCCTTCCCACCTATCTGCTCCACCCTCCCCTCCGACCTATCACCATGACCCCTCCTCCATCTACCTAATTCACTCTCAGCTACCTTCTCCCCAGCCCCACTTCCCTCTCTTTTATCTCTCCACCCCCTCGGCTCACTGCCTCATGCCTGAGGATGGGCTTTTGTCCGAAATGTCGATTCTCCTGCTCCTCGGATGCTGCCTGACCTGCGATGCTTCTCCGGTACCACAATCTCGACTGCTTGTTTATCTCATTGCTGTTTGTGGTTGCTGTGTGAAAACTGGCTGCTGCATTTTCTACTATTGCTGTGACAATCGTCTTCATTGGCTACTAATCCCTTATAGGCTGTCCTGAATTTGAAGAAGTGGCTATGTAAATGTAAGCTGTTTCCTGTAACGTTGAGATATCTCACTAATTGTACAATGATGAGAACTGTTAAGTTGGTCATTCCAGTAATGTCGTCAGAGAAAATTGGTCAGATGCAGATCTCAGTGTCTCTCATGAAGAAAAATTGATGATAGGTTCTGATGAAGGGTCACTGGGACTTGAAATGCTTACTCTGCTTTCCCCCTATAGATGCTGCCAGACCTGCTGAGTTCTGCCAACGACTTCTATTTTTCAGTTTAGTGTGGAACACATGCTGGAAGTAACATGATATTGTGTGTGTGTGTGTGTGTGTGTCAGAGAGAGAGTGAGAGAGAGAATGAGAGGGAGTGAGAACGGAGTAAGACACAGCCCAAGGGAGTACACAGTTTTGGGAATTTGGAGATAAGGTGGGGAATTCAGTGGAGAGGGGGACAGGCGTTTTTCACTTGCTGTTTTGGCTCGGAGTTTGTAAAATCTTTTCTTAACGGGAAAAATCGAGGCTCATAATCGGGGCCCAGCACAAAAGGAAAATCATAATTTCATTGTATGGCAATAGCAGCTAACTTGACTATCTGCTTTAGATTATTTTCAGTTTGAAGGTAACTAAGAGAAATATTTAAAGGCTACAAACTAAAAGACCAGTAAGAAATAATTAAAAAAAATTAATAACTAAGTAAATGAAATAGTGTTGTAGAGCTAAGCAGTGTGTTGTAACTGCATGATGTGGGAGCTGGTGGACCCCATTGTGCTTCATAGTGACCACATCTGCAGCAAGTATTGGTTGCTTGAGGAACTCTGGCTCTGAGTTGATGAGCTGAAGCCTGAGCTGCAAACACCACGACACATCTGGGAGGGGGAGAGTTACCTGGACACTGTGTTTCAGGAGGCAGTCACACCCCTGAGGTTGACTACCTCGAACTGAGTCAGTGGACAGGGTTAAGAAGGTGTGACAATGAGTGAGGCAATTAGAAGAATCCAGGAGGTAGTGCTGAAGGAGCTTCGATGTTTGAGCTTGTCCAACAGGTTTGAGATTCTTGTTTCCTGTGTGGATGAGACCGGGGGGGTGGGGGTGGGGGGGAATGAACAAACTGACTGAAATGCAATGGTACAGGGAGTTATGTGAGGTGGGGGGGGGGGGTGGGGGGGGCGCGTTGGTGGAGAAAAGAGAAATGTAGTTGTAATCAGGGATAGTACAGTCAGGGAAATAGACTCTGTTCTCTGTGGCTAGAATCAAGAGTCCTGAAAGCTGTGTTGCCTGCCTGGTGCCCGAGTTCAGGATATCTCATCTGGGCTGGAGTGGGAGGGGAAACAGTCAATTGTCCTGGTCCTTACAGGTGCCAATGCTCTTGATGCAAAGAGAAGGAAGAGGTTCTAATAAGGGAATATGGGCATCTAGGGCTTAATTAAAAAGCTGAACCAGAAAAGTAACAAAAAGAAGATGGAGGGCTTGTCATATGAGGAGCAATTTATGATTCTGGGTCTGTACTCAATGGAGCTTAGAAGGGAGAGAGTTTGAAACTTATAGGATACTGAGAGGCCTGGATAGAGGGTACGTAGAGACAATTTTGCCACTAAGAGGACAGACTAGAACCCAAGTGTCAGAGTGAAGGGACAACTCTTTAGAATTGAGATTGTCTTTGAGTTTATTCAAGACAGAGATTGATAGGTTCTTGATTAATAAGGGGAGCATGGATTATGGGGAGAAGGCAGGAGAATGGAGTTGACAGCTGAAAATGTGTTGCTGGTTAAAGCGCAGCAGGTCAGGCAGCATCCAAGGAACAGGAAATTTGACATTTCGGGCATAAGCCCTTTATCAGGAATGAGGAATTCCTGATGAAGGGCTTATGCCCGAAACGTCGAATCTCCTGTTCCTTGGATGCTGCCTGACCTGCTGCGCTTTAACCAGCAACACATTTTCAACTCTGATCTCCAGCATCTGCAGACCTCACTTTTTACCTGAATGGAGTGGACAGCCATGCTAGAATAGCTGAGCAGATGTGATAGGCCAAATGGCCTAATTCAGCTCCTATTTCCTATGGGTGTGTATTGCTGGTTTAAATTAAGCAGAGGAGTTTACTCATATCGTAACAGTATGTGTGCATGAGGGTGTGCATGAATATGAATGTGTGCATGTGAGTATACTGAGCATGAGAGTACGTGTGCGTGTGTGTATTCTAGTGTTTGTGAACAGATATACATACAAGCAGCTTTTGTGAACAAATTCAGTTTGTAAAGATTCAAATATAGAACTATACTCACTATAATTGAGATGTTCGTTATCAATTTTCCATAAGCATTTCTGTGGTGTTGGTTGTTTGTCATTCAGGACAGAGATTTATATAGCTGCAACTTTAGTTTTTTTCTTTGTTAACCTTATAATCTGTCTGTCATGTTTTATGTAGAAAGCTGAGATAAGTTAATGGAATTGAGCTGAGTGTAATTATAATAACTCGTGCTGACCACAGTGCGTCTCTCTGCAGCATCTCTTGTGCTCTTTGTTCACTTCGGAGGCGTTATTCTGCAATTTTTCTTTCCTGGAGGCATTCATACCGGCATTGGCGTGTCTTTGTGCAAGGGTCCATGCTCTTCAAAGGAGCTGAGCTAGAATAGGTACAGCACAGGAGGAGGCCATTCAGCCCATTGGGTCTGCACCACTGGTTCGGCACTGCCCAGCCTCACGTTGTTTCCCACAATGGGAGTCCCAGCATAACCACTGGGACTGTGACCTGTGGCAAATTACACTCAGCAGCAGCACTCAGTTTGTGCTGGAAACCTGCAATTGGCAGAAAGTATCTCTGTCCCAGTCTCTTCTGATTGTTGATTACTATTCCCCTCTTCTCCCCAGTCACTTCCCAATCAATTTGCCTCCTTCTCCCGACTGCTGCCTCTCACCTTATCATCTTGCCCTTCTCCCCACCCCTGTCGCATGCAGCTCATTCCCAACTCCCCCACTTGCTCAACTCTCACAACACCTGCCAAGTGTGACTGCCCAATGGCCACGAAACTGGATTCCTCGTTGCCAGGGAGCGACCCAGCTCAGGCATATTGGGCCGAACAGCCTGTTCCTGTATTGTACCGCTCTGTTCTCTGAGTGCCTGTAGCTCGTGGAGTGAAGTAAATGTGGTCTGAGGCTTACACAGTCTAGTGAGCAGCCAGCACCAGAATAAGCCAAATATACTCAGTGGAAGGCATTGGCATTTTATGGGTATCCCAGACCACATAGGCCAAAAGATTTGACATCCTGTTGATTGCACAAATTGAGAAAATACGATGGATGATAAAAACAGTGGCTCTACTACTGGCTGTGAGACTGTAGCTGAGTGAGATTTGAGCTAGAGGCAGTAAGTGTGACAATAATAGAAGGATCTAGCACTGATAATCCTCAGCGAGGAATGAAAACAGCTTTCACTCTGATCTGTCTATATGACACATCGAGATAGATACAACAATTGTATCACAATTTACAAGTTGTTCATTAAAAAGAAAATCCCAAAGCAATAAATCTACAACTACAAAGTTATAAGAAACCTTGTACTTAAATTATTTCAAGTTACTTTACTATCTATTGGTTTGGATTAATTTTTCAATGTCAAATAATGAATTATGAGGTTTCTGGTTAGTGATTTATTGCTTCAGGATTTTTCATTTTAAACGAACAGTTCTTCACAGTAATCCACTCATTCTCTCTCTACTCTCAATCAATTTCTGTTTGCATTTCGATATCTTGATGAACTCTCTTTGTTACATTTGCTTATTACAGATGCTGAAGCATTGCCTAAACAGAGATCCTTGGGACTTGATTGCAGATCCAATAGTTATTGGTGCATCTTATAACAGATGGGAGGGTGATCCTCACTTCATTATAAAATATTATGCTCAAATAGCAAAGTTCCAGGTTTACCCCAAAATGAGTCTGACCTTGGTTCAATCCTTCATTCCTGTAAATCTGAGGGCGACACCTTGCCACTTACTTGATAACACCATGGACTCACAGTATCTTCCATGTCTCAATCTAACCTCCGAGTCTATATACCCACGGAATGGAGCTACTGCTGGTGAAGTCAGTATTTGTTGCTCATCCCTAATTGCCTTTAAGAAGGAGGTGTTGAGCAGCAGGCCTTGGATACAGGGACACCCACAGGATGTCAGGAAGGGAAGACTGTCAGCATTTAGTCCCAGGACGTGAAGGAATGATATAGTTCTACATCTGATGTGCGCGTGTGTGTGTGTGTGTGTGTGTGTGTATATGTAAGTGTGTGTGTGTGTGTGTGTGTGTATGTATGTGTGTGTGTGTAAGTCTTACCTCTACAATTGACTATTTCAATGCGCTTCTAATTAGCATCCAATCTTCCACCTTCCACAAACCCAAGCTCGTTCAACACTCTGCTGCCTGCACCCAAACTCCCGTAAGCACCAGCTCAGGCATCTCCACTGCCTGCTGGTCTATATCAGCTCTATCTGAAACACTCCCTCCATTTTAAGATTCTTATTCTTATTTTTCTCCCTGGCAATGCTCCCAGCTACTCTCCATGTCCCCGCCCAAACTTTTTCAGCCCCTCAGCCCCCAGAGATCTTGTCACACTGTCATTCTAGATTAGATTACTTACAGTGTGGAAACAGGCCCTTCGGCCCAACAAGTCCACACCGACCCGCCGAAGTGCACCCACCCAGACCCATTCCCCTACATTTACCCCTACACCTAACACTACGGGCAATTTAGCGTGACCAATTCACCTAACCTGCATATTGTTTGGACTATGGGAGGAAACCGGAGCACCCGGAGGAAACCCATGCAGGCACGGGGAGAATGTGCAAACTCCACACAGTCAGTTGCCTGAGGCGGGAATTGAACCCGGGTCTCTGGCGCTGTGAGGCAGCAGTGCTAACCACTGTGCCACTGTGCCGCCCACTGACGGCTTGAGCAATCCCCATTTTAATCACACCATCATTTGGCAGCCACACCTTCAGTTACCTGCCTCCTCAGTTCTATAATTCCCTCATGATTTCTGCCCACCTTTCTAGCTCCCTTTCATTCTGTCAAGTGCTCTTGAAAACACATCTCTTTCATTAAGCTGTTGGCAGATTGGTCTATTATCTCCTTAGCTGTCTCAGATTCAAACACTCTAAGATGAAGGACAGGAAGACATTCTGGCTGCAACAGCTGCTCCTTTTTTGAGGTACTTCAGGTGCTGGAGGTGAATTTCTTGAACTCCAGGAGCAGCTATTACTGTTTTATGTGCTGTTGCTTTGTTTTTGAACTTTGGGGAAAAAAAGATCAAAACCACGGCACTCTTCAAAGGAGGAAGACAGACAAACACAGACATGGTAAGTGAGGGAGAGAGCGAAAAAAAAAACCCACACTGCTAACTGATGCAGCAGTGAATCTGCACATTTACTGCCTTTGCTGTTTGAGTTCATGTATCTTTGGACATCAGAGTCTGTCTTGGAAAAATTAATAAACAGTGAAATTCTCAGCTGACCCTGGAAGAATCTGTGTGGAAGAACTCACAGCCCAGGAACAGATAAGTGCATGGTTTTTAACGTGTAACCTTCTTGTAAGTCTACAGTAGTGACTAGAGTGGGTTATTTCTTGATGATATGTTTTATTCAGATCTGTTTCTTGATTACATTTTAAAAGCTTAAACCATAAGTACTAAGTTAATCTGAAACACTATTTTTTAGAGCAAATATATGGTCCTATTTTCTGGATCTGTAGATTGTAAAGGAGCAAAGATGGCCTTTGCAGAGTGATGTGTTCTTCCTGTCAGATGTGGGAGTTTAGGGAGAGTTTCCATGTTACTGATGATTATGTCTGCAGGAAATGTCTTTGGTAGGGAATCCTACCAAATCGCATGGATTGGTTGGAGTGGCAATTAGAGGTGATAAGGAATTTACAAGAGCTGGGAGTGTGACAGATGACAGTTAATAAGAAGGGAGAAAAGCTGCAGATACAGTCAGGTAGATGGGTTAACTCCAGGAAAGGTAGGAGGGGTAGACAGGTAATGCAGGAGTATTCTGTGGCTATCTCCATCTCAAATAAGTATGCTGATTTAAAAATGTTGGGGTTGATGGGCTTTCAGGGGAATGCAGCATAAACAGCCAAGTTTCTGGAATTGAGACTGGCTCTAATGGAATGAGGGGTATGGTGGGTTCCAAGTGATCAATTACGATAGGGGACTCTCTAGTCAGAGTACAGGCAGATGTTTCTGTGGCCAGCAATGAAGATTCAAAATGGTGCATTGCCTGGTGCCAGGATATCTCAGAGAGGGTGCAGAATATTCTCAAGGGGGAAAGGGACCAGCAGGAGGTCGTTGTACACATTGGAACCAACAACATAGGAAGGGTAAAGAATGAGATTCTGAAGGGAGAATATAGAAAGTTTGGCAAGAAAGGGTAGTAATATCTGGATTATTCCCAGTGCTACGAGCTAGTGAAGGTAGGAATAGGAGGATACGGCAGATGAATGCATGGCTGAGGAGCTGGTGCAGTGGAGAAGGATTCACATTTTTGGATCATTGGAATCCCTTCTGGGTAGAAGTGACCTGGACAAGAAGGATGGATGCACCTGAATTGGAAGGGGACTAATATACTGGCAGAGAGATTTGCGAGAGCTGCTCGGATGATTTAAACTAGTAAGGTGGAGGAGTGGGGTGTGGGGTGGGGTGTGGAGGGGACCCTGGGAAATAGCGAGGAAAGAAATCATTCTGAGACTGGTACAGTTGGGAAAAGGAGTGAGTCAAACAGCCAGGGCAGGCAGGAATGAAGCAGAGAACAAGGTAGGACTAATAAATTAAATGGCATTTACTTCAATGCAAAAGGCCTAATAGGGAAGGCAGATGAACTCAGGGTATGGTTAGGAATATGGGACTGGGATATCATAGCAATTACAGAAACATGGCTCAGGGATGGACAGTAGACAGGCAGGTGGCTGGAAGGACACAACAAATCAGGCAGCATCAGGAGATGGAGAAGTTAATGCTTCAGGTGTAACCCTTCTTCAGGACAGGACTGGCAGCTTAATGTTCCAGGAAACAAATGCTACAGGAAGGATAGAAAGGGGGGCAAGAGAGGAGGGGGAATGGCATGTTTGATAAGGGATAGCATTACAGCTGTGCTAAGGGAGGATATAACTGGAAATACATCCAGGGAAACTATTTGGTTGGAACTGAGAAATAAGAAAGGGATGATCACCTTATTGGGATTGTATTATGGACCCCCTAATAGTCAGAGGGAAATTGAGAAACAAACTTGTAAGGAGATCTCAGCTATCTGTAAGAATAATAGGGTGGTTATGTAGGGGATTTTAATTTTCTGAGCATAGACTGGGACTGCAATAGTGTCAAGGGTTTAGATGGAGAGGAATTTGTTAAGATTTTACAAGAACATTTTCTGATTCCGTATGTGCATGTGCCTATTAAAGAAGGTGCAAAACTTGACCTACTCTTGGGAAATAAGGCAGGGGAGGTGACTGAGGTGTCAATGGGGAAGCACTGTGGGGCCAGCAACCATAATTATATCAGTTTTTAAGTAGTGATGGAAAAGGATAGACCAGATCTAAAAGTTGAAGTTTTAAATTGGATGAATGCCAATTTTGAAGGTCTAAGGCAAGAACTTTCAAAAGTTGATTGGGGGCAGATGTTCACAGGTAAAGGGACGGCTGGAAAATGAGAAGCCTTCAGAAATGAGATAACGAGAGTCCACAGAAAGTATATTCCTGTCGGTGAAAGGACAGGCTGGTAGGTACAGGGAATGCTTGATATGTTGGATCAGTAATTGGCTTGCTGAAAGAAGATAGAGGGTGATGGTTGATGGGAAATGTTCATCCTGGAATCCAGTTACTAGTGGTGTACCACAAGGGTCGGTGTTGGGTCCACTGCTGTTCGTCATTTTTATAAACGACCTGGATGAGGGTGTAGAAGGGTGGGTTAGTAAATTTGCAGATGACACTAAGGTCGGTGGAGTTGTGGATAGTGACGAAGGATGTTGTAGGTTACAGAGAGACATAGATAAGATGCAGAGTTGGGCTGAGAGTTGGCAAATGGAGTTTATTGCGGACAAGTGTGAGGTGACTCACTTTAGTCGGAGTAACTGGAATGCAAAGTAATGGGCTAATGGTAAGATTCTTGGTAGTGTAGATGAGCAGAGAGATCTCGGTGTCCATGTACATAGATCCTTGAAAGTTGCCACTCAGGTTGACAGAGTTGTTAAGAAGGCATACAGTGTTTTAGCTTTTATTAATAGAGGGATCGAGTTCCAGAACCATGAGGTTATGCTGGAGCTGTACAAAACTCTGGTGCGGCTGCACTTGGAGTATTGTGTACAGTTCTGAGAAGGATGTGGAAGCTTTGGAAAAGGTGCAGAGGAGATTTACTAGGATGTTGCCTGGTATGGAGGGAAGGTCTTACGAGGAAAGGCTGAGGGACTTGAGGTTGTTTTCATTAGAGAGAAGAAGATTGAGAGGTGACTTAATGGAGACATATAAGATAATCAGAGGGTTAGATAGGGTAGAGAGGGAGAGCCTTTTTCCAAGTATGGTGGCGGCGAGCACAAGAGGGTATAGCTTTAAATTGAGGGGTGACAGATATAGGACAGATGTCAGAGGTAGTTTCTTTACTCAGAGAGTCATAAGGGTAAGGAATGCTTTGTCTGCAACGGTAGTAGATTTGCCAACTTTAAGTACATTTAAGTTGTCATTGGACAAGCATATGGATGTACATAGAATAGTGTAGGTTAGATAAGCTTCAGATTGGTATGACAGGTCAGTGCAACATCGAGGGCCGAAGGGTCGGTACTGTGCTGTAATGTTCTATGTTCTGTAACTAAAGAAATTGAGGCTTTGGTTAAGAAAGAGAAGGAAGTATATGTCAGGTATAGACAGGACAGATCGAATGAATTCTTAGAAGAGTATAAAGGCAGTAGGAGTATTCTTAAGAGGTAAATTAGGAGGGCAAAAAGGAGACCTGAGATAGCTTTGGCAAATAGGTTTAAGGAGAATCCAAAGGGTTTTTACAAATACATTAAGGACAGTAAGGGTAACTAGGGAGAAAATAGGGCCCCTCAAAGATCAGCAAGGTGGCCTTTGTGTGGATCCAGAGGAGATGGGGGGGATACTAAACAAACATTTTGTGTCAGTGTTTACTGTGGAGAAGGACATGGAAGATATAGAATGTAAGGAAATAGATAGTGACATCTTGTAAAATGTCCATGTTACAGAGGAGGAAGTGCTAGATATCTTGGAATGCATGAAAATGGATAAATCTCCAGGACCTGATCAGGTGTACCTTAGAACTCTGTGGGAAGCTAAGGAAATGATTGCTGGACCTCTTGCTGAGATATTTGTATCATCGATAGTTGCAGGTGAGGTGCTGGAAGACTGGAAGTTGGCAAACGTGGTGCCACTGTTTAAGAAGGGTGGTAAGGAAAAGCCAGGGAATCAAAGACCAGTGAGCCTGACATTGGTGGGGGACAAGTTGTTGGAGGGAATCCTGAGGGACAGGATGTACATGTATTTGGAAAGGCAAGGACTGATTAGGGATAGTCAACATGGATTTGTGTGTGGGAAATCATGTATCATGAACTTGATTGAGTTTTTTGAAGAAGTGACAAAGAGGATTGATGAGGGCAGAGCAGTAGACATAATCTATATGGACTTCAGTAAGGCATTCAACAAGGTTTCTCATGGGAGACTGGTTAGCAAGATTAGATCTCATGGAGTACAGGGAGAACTAGCCATTTGGATACAGAACTGGCTCAAAGGTGGTTGCTTTTCAGACTGAAGGCCTTTGACCAGTGGTGTGCTGGGTCCACTGCTTTTCATCATTTATATGAATGATTTGGATGAGAACATTGTAGGCATAGTTAGTAAGTTTGCAGATGACACCAAAATTGGAGGTGTAATGGACAGTGCAGAAGGTTGCTGAATAAAGAGACCTTGGAGTGCAATTTTGTAGCTCCTTGAAAGAAGAATCGCAGGTAGATAGGATAGTGGTATGCTTTCCTTTATTGGTCAGAGCATTGAGTATAGGAGCTGGGAGGTCATTCTGCAGCTGTACAGGACTTTGGTAAGGCCAATTTTGGAAATATTGCGTGCAGTTCTGGTCTCCTTCCTATCGGAAGAATGTTGCAAAACTTGAAAGGATTCAGAAAAGATTTACAAGAATGTTGCCAGGGTTGGAAGGTTTGAGCTATAGGGAGAGGCTGAATTGGCTGGGGCCTGTTTTCCCTGGAGCGTCAGAGGCTGAGGGGTGACCTTATAGAGGTTTACAAAATCATGAGGGGCATGGATAGGGTAAATAGACAAAGTCTTTTCCCTGGAATCGGGGAGTACAGAAATGGAGGGCATAGGTTTAGGGTGTGAGGATAAAGTTATAAAAGGGACCTAAGGGGCAACTTTTTCACACAGAGGGTGGTACATGTATGGAATGAGCTGCCAGAGGCAGTGGTGAAGCCAGGTACAATTACAACATTTAAAAGGTATCTGGATAGATATATCATTAGCACGAGGAGACACAGCTTTAAATTGAGGGCTGATAGATTTAGGACAGATGTCAGAGGTAGTTTCTTTACTCAGAGAGTAGTAGAGACATGGAACACACACTGCCTGTAACAGTATAGACTCGCTAAATCTAAGGGCATTTAAATGGTCATTGGATAGACATATGGATGAAAATGGAATAGTGTAGGGTAGATGGGCTTCAGATTGGTTCCACAGATTGGCGCTACATCGAGGGCCAAAGGACCTGTACTGCGCTGAAATGTTTTTCTATGCTTTATGTTCTATGTTCTATGAATAGGAAAGGTTTACAGGGATGTGGGCCAGGTGCTGGCAAATGGGAATAGATTAGGTTCGGATATCTGGTCAGCATGGATAAGTTGGACTGATGGGTCTGTTTCTGTGCTGTACATCTCCATGACTCTGTGACTCTAAGTGTTTTGTGATGTGTATTATATGAGAGGCACATGAGATAACTGTTTAGGTACATGCCGCCCATTGAAGGGAATGGTGAAGGGAGTTGAAGTGTTGTTGAATTTATGTTATTTAAGAGGATGTTTGGCAGAGTTCTTACTCAATTCTTCTTGGCTTTGTTTGTTATAATTTCACTTGGTTATTTGACACAGTTATTATGCTACCAGCTAATGGTAATACTAAAGGATTAGGCCAGGCTTGATAATGCCATTAATTTTAATTTTTTTTACGGTGGAGTTCAGTGACTCAACAATTTTGCAAGAGGCTGCCAATGTACTTTTAACAAAAGAAAAAAAATGTATTAAGTAACCAATGAAACTCAAACTATATTACAAGCCACACAAACTATTGGAATGATCTCATTGCAGATATCGGAAAAAGAGAAATCACCTCTTTTCCCTAGCAATATCACTCCAGCAAATATATCTTAGTAAAGACTCAGCCCTATCTCTGCATTAAACCTGGTTACTCAGCAGGTATGACTGTAATCTGTTTCCTTGGGGCACGATTCTGTACATTTACTCAATGCAATGCCCTTTAGTTAACACCCCTCCCCAACATCCTTAAACAATCTGCTAACTCAGTTCACTTATGACTTAACACGGGTTCCCCAAATCCATGTCTTTAGGGGTTTTGTCAGATGTCTTCCTAGCTGACATCTCCACAGCCTTCTGTTTTTGGGAGCTCTATTTTTATTGTCTCCAAAGCAGCTCAGGACTTCTGAGTCAACTTCTGGACAAACACAACAGGTCAGGCAGCATCCGAGGTGCAGGAGAATCGATGTTTCGGGCCTTCATTAGAAATGAGGATCAGGACGTCTGCCCAGCCCAGCCTGCTTGGAGACTGTTAATAACTACTAATACCTCTGTCTCTAAACCTCTTCTCCCTACTTGTGGGCACATCCCTCTCTTACTCTTTGGAAGTCGAAAACTCAAATCAACAAACATCTTATCTCTCCAGGCACTTAAATCACATGACTTCCTGCTTTGAACTCACTGTCTAATATCACCTTCTGACCTTTTATAAAGAAAATTGAAAATTCAAGGTTCCTTTTTTCTCAACTTTAGAACCCAAGTCCTCAAATAACAACAATACATGAAGAACCTTCTTGACATAGTCAAGTTGTATGTGTATGGTTGATGTCTGAATCAAGGGAAATGAGACTTAAGCATAGAACTCAGAGGCAGTCACTTTTGCGTAAGCTTGATTCATGAAAGGATTTGATTGACATTGGTAACCCCACTGAAAGGCTTTTTGTCTCAATGTTTCAGCAACTAATGTCAGGGAGAAAGAAAGCAAACCAACTCTATTGCTTATAAAGACAAGGTCATATAGCTCTGCAGATATTGCTAACCATCAGCACATAGAATCTCATTTATATAATAGACTGGCTTTGTAATTCTATTAACTTGTCAGCTATCTAAGGAGCTTACTCTTAGTTTAATCTGCCCAATTTTCTGTAATCTCAGACAACAATCTCCACTATAATTTAACAGCGGGTGATTCAGTAATGCTGAACTAGTGATATGTTAAGCTGTCTTTAAGTATTTATTACTCATCTTGCTAACCCCACATATTTAATTATTTGTTATTCAAATTGCACTAACCCAACCATTCATATTTATTATCTTTTTTGTAGGTGCAACATTTGAGATTAAATGCGGTGATTATTTCAGCCTTGCAGTCAATCAATAGTTGCAGAAATTCTTTTCTGACTTCCTACCTGATGACTTGACACAAAAGAGTTAATTTATTATCTCAGTGGTTTGTGGCTGTCTTAATTGAGGATTAGTGAGGTAAATCCTATTCAATCCCAACAGGGTAATCTAAAGCAGGCTTGTGAGCCACATTTAGAAGGCATCATGGATGGATCTAAGCTTGAAATGTTTCATGCAAAAGTACTGACATATGAATCAGGTCCAGGAATTCACTATTTGACCCTTGAGCCTTCTTCACCACTTGATAAGATCGAGGCTGAGCTGATTGTGACCTCAACTCCACTTTCCATTTGCTTCCCTCGTCAATCAAGGAGCTATCTAACCAAACCTCAAACATACTGAATGACTCTGCTTGCTGGGGAAGAGGATTCCACAGGCTAATTTAGAAAGGACACGAGAGGCAACTTTTTTTAATGCAGAGTGGTTCGTGTGTGGAAGTTACCACTATAATGTACTACAACATTTAAAAGACATTTGGATATGTTTATAAGAAGGAAATGTTTGGCAGGATATCAGCCAAGCACATGCAGGTGGGGCTAGGAGACAGTAAGGACTGCAGATGCTGGGGTGGCTCAGTGGTTAGCGTTGCTGCCTCACAGTCTCAGGTTCAATTCCAGCCTCAGGTGACTGTCTGTGTGGAGCTTTCACATTTTCCCCATGTCTACGTGGGTTTCGTTCGGGTGCTCCAGTTTCCTCCCATGATCCAAAGATGTGCAGGTTAGGTGAATTGGCCATGCTAAATTGCCCGTAGTGTTCAGAGATGTGTAGATTAGGGGCAAATATAGGGTAGGGGGATGGGTTACTTTTCTGAGGGTTGGTGTGGACTTGTTGGGCTGATGTGTCTGTTTCCAAACTGTAGGGATTCTATGAATAAATACGACCAAAGTCAATAGACGTAGAGCTGGAAAAGCACAGCAGGTCAGACAACATCTGAGGAACAGGAAAGTCAATGTTTCAGGCTGAAACCCTTCGTCAGGTTGGGGAGGGGGAGGGAACTCAGAAGTAAATAGAGGGTGGGGTGTGGGAAGGGTAGGTGGAATGGTGACAGTTGGATGTAGATAGCGGTTATTATGATTGGTCATTGGGAAGGGCAGAGTGGATAGGGAAGTAGGAAGATGGACAGGTCAGTTCAGGGAGGTGAGGAGAAGGGGGAAGGCTGGATATGGGATAAGGCTGGCGGAGGCTGGGGGGAGGTCGAAGGATTTTGAAGCTAGGTGGGACTGCTTCAGTTTGGGAACATGGCTGGCATGGACTAGTTGGACCAAAGGGTCAATTTCCATGTTATATGACTCTATGACTATAAAAGATTTATCTTTTTCACTGTCTTAAACTGACTCTACCCTGTTGAGTCCTGTTAGTTTCTATGCCAGCAGAAGGGAAAAGTCAGTGATCCTTTGGATGAAAGCTCTAAATGTTACAGGGGCAAGTTCGCCCCACACCTGTTTTGCATTTGGTTTTCAATTCTCATTCAGTGAGATCATGGTAATCTGTGCCCTAATTCCATATACGTGCCATTAGCCCATATTCTTCAATACCTTTATTAAACAAAAAAAATGATCAATATCAGGTTTTAAAGTTAACAATTAACAATCAGGAGGGTATTTTTAACAGACAGAATTTAGAATTCTCTATTCCTGAGATGCTGCCTGGCCTGCTGTGCTTTGACCAGCAACACATTTGCAGCTATTTTTAACTGACACACTACTGGAGAAGATCCAGTCCACCTCCGGCCTGTCCTTATTCAGACCTCCCTCATTACCCACTGGCAGGATACTCTCCTCACCTCAACCCCCACTGGTTAAACCTATCACAACTGATGGGTAGAGCTGAGGACCCACAGCATCCAATGGAAACCTTCCTCTCTTCCTCAACCCCACTGCTTGTCCACCCAGCTTTGGTCTCTCATGGTGACCATTTTTCCAAATGAGCCAAGGCCTCTCATCCATGCCAACCCCAGTGGGTTGTGTCAAGAGCATCCAATTACAGTTATGGTGCAATCCAAACAATCAGTCAAGGAGTCTGCACTGTTTCTGTTATAAGGACAGGTTGGATAGGCTGAGGCTCTTTTCCCCAGAGCATTGGATGGTAAGGGGGTGTTAGAGGTTTATAAAATCATGAGGGGCATAAAGAAGGTCTTTTACCCAGGGGAAGGGATTCCAAAACGAGAAGACATAGGTTTAAGGTGGGAGGGGAAATGGGGTGAATTCTTTTTCACACAGGGGTGGTGAATGTATGGAACAGGCTGCCAGAGGAAGCGGTGGAGCTGGGTACAATTACAATATTTACACAACATTTGGACAGGTGTGTGGATAGAAAAGGTTTAGAGGGATATGGGCCAAACTCTGACTGAACTTAAAGGATCACAGAAACATGAACAGAAACTGCAGGAGAAACTCAGCAGGTCTGGCAGCATCTGTGGAGAGAGAAGCAGATTAATGCTTCTGGTTCAGTGACCTTTCTTCAGAATGGTGGCCCCATCTAGTCACTGACAGGCCTGTTGCTTGACTCTGTAACTGTACAGGTGCTGCATAAATAAATAAACAGCAGCTGTCTCCTTGATGCTGTTGCCTGTGGAGCACCTTGAGGTGCTTTGTTATGTTGAAGGTGTTACAGGAATAAAAGAAAGGGTGAGGGCTTGTCACCTTCTAGAATATTCCTTGAGTTTTCAGGAATTGAAGACAAATCTTTACAACTCTGCAATGAGCAACCCAAAAGGAAAACAATGTAAGGGGTATTAGAAATGCCACTTTTTCACTTTTGTTGAAAACTTGTATTTATTAATGATAGAAATGTTGCAGACAAAAAGGAAAAGCTGTTTGGTTGACTGTTAAGAATTATCCAATCAGATGGGTGGGAGGGACATGTTACCATAAGGATGACCAATGGCGGGAATGTGGGAAGGCAACAGCTTAAGGTCATGTGATAAAATATTCTGCCATTCGCCCAATGTTGTTGTCATAGGAAAGATTTTTTCTTTGGCAGGGGTCTGTTGTAAATTCGCCATGAGGACAATACAAAGCTCAGTTTAACTCTTGAAGTTGACCTTACCAGGTGCTGTGCTGTCAATGTTAAAGGATGAATGAGATTAGACACAAGCAATGGTTCAACAAAGACCTGCTGATATAATATATTTGCATGGGACATTTGTTAGGTCAGTGACATGCAGGAACATATATAAAGATCCAAGTGTCACTATATATTACTGAAAGCTTCTATCAGCATTTTAAAAGTTTGCAGTTAGAATAGAATATTGCTGAGGCTCAACAGTATTCTGCATGAAAGGGCTTTAAAATCACATTGTAATTTATATATCCTTGCTGACCCTTATAAAAGATTGTTTGTGCAGTGCTTACTCTTCCAAAAAGCCAATCAGATTGCTTTCTTGACCCAGTCTTTTTTAATAAAATCAGCAGGAACCACATTCATAATCAAGCTGCTGCTGACTGAGCATCACACCACTGTGTGCAGAGGACATGGGAACTCTGCTGTATTCAGACATCAGCATCACCGCGCATTTAAATAACGCTGCATTTACATAGCACCGTTGAAGTGGTGAAACGTCCCAATGCAAATATCCCCAGAGTGTTAACTATCAAGACCTGATGCTGAGCAACATATCAGATGACCCAAAACTATATTTCAAAGGATAACAGAGAGGAGCAGAGGGTATCTGGTGGAAATGGCAGAGTTTACAGCCAGAGCAGCACAGGTCAATAATGCAATGATGCAAATCAGGAATGAACATAAGTCAGTGAAGAGATCTTCAACCAATGTCATCGTTTGATTCATCTGTTTAGAGCTGAACCGGATTTTCAACTCCTGCACCTTTTGACATTCTAACCTGCCTTTTCGAAGTTGCACAATGGTATATAAGCTATATATATTTTATGTTCATGACCAGAATTATTCCTGGTGTTATTGACTTGCACTCCAATTTGACTGAGACATTTAACACACAGCTACGTGAGGTAGCAAGGACCAAGAAAGCTGTGAGATTATGAGATTCAAATCTATCCAGGTCTGAACCAATTTGGCATGATTCAGATTTTCATTATATCCTTCTCGAGGGCATACAGGATGCTCTTCAAATCTTAGAGGACTCCTATTAAATGCATCATCTCCTAAAATCATTTATATATTGCAGAATCATAGAAGAAGAAATGACACATCAAAATCAGACTATCCATCAGAATCACGATGGCTTGGTTTTTCTTGCTGTGTCTTCATAAAGAAAACAAGATTTGCATTTAACTAAATGCCTTTCACAACCACTGGGTTAGAGACAAAAAAAAACTACAGATGCTGGAATCCAAAGCAGACAGGCAGGAGGCTGGGAGAACACAGCAAGCCAGGCAGCGGAGTTACACCTGAAGCATCAAATTCTGCACCTCCTGATACTGCCTGCCTTGCTATGTTCTTCCAGCCTCCTGCCTGTCTATTTCACAGCCACTGGCCAGCTGAAAGTGCATTACAGTCAATGATGTATTTTTGAAATGTAGTGACTGTTTCAATGCAGGAAAAGTGGCAGCTAAATTGTACACAGAGATGTAATGCAAACAATATACAACCAGCTAATCTGACTTCTGTGGTGTTTATTGAGGAATAAACACTGGACAGGAGATCGGGGATAATGTCCATTCAAACTGTGGCCATGGCATCTTTTATTGTTCCTCTAAGAGGGGATTGATAGAAAGCCCCATGAACACTGTGGTACATTCTCAGTACCGCACAGGAGCATCAGCCATAATTTCTGTGTTCTCCTGACAAAGGACCTTCTAATTTAGCAGGGAGAGCTGTGAGACATCAGTGACAAAGCAGGAAATAGCCTCGACAACAGCTGATGACTTGGTCAGCTCTGGCAATGAGGAGATTATGTGAACTTAAAGGAAGAAAAAGCAACTAAAAGGCGGATTTTATCTTTAGATGTAGCAGAAATAGATGTTAGCAGATCAGTGATCTGCTCTGCACACATTTTTGATCTTCCATTCCAGCAGATGGATGGTACTGGCATGTATTGTGTTGGATGTATTGTGGTCACGCTGTGTCCCGCACATACCCTGGATGGTCCAGGACAATGGACACATCTTAACACATCTCAAGCTTCAAGTATCTGCTCTAATCAGGTCATGGAGTTTTCAACAGAAATGAAATCACCTGTTTGGAACCAAGATGGTTAAAGTCACAATATGAAAAGGGTACTTAGGTTATGCAATGCAGAAACATGTCAATCAGCCCAACCCATCCCTGCCATCTTTATGCCCCACACAGTTCTTCCTTGTATAACTCGATTATCTTACCTCTTATTACCTTGTCCCCGAGAAGTGTGTCTAGTTTCCTCTTAAATATATTTTAACAATTTGCCACAAATGTGGTGGTGAGCTCCACAATCTCACCAGCCCCTGGGGCGAAGATGTTTCTTCTGGATTTCACTGTAGCCAGTTTGTGCATGAACAGCCTTTTGCTTTCATCCTATCTGTGAATGGAAGGACTAGACTGACCTTGCAGCCCAAGGTGGGTGCAGGTGTGAAAGGATTGAAGGGTACTTTCACCTCCCATGGCCTACTCTCTGGGAAGGCCTGGCCTCTCCATCTGATGCAGTTTGTTGGGATGGGCTGATAAATGAGGACCAGTTCTGTGGAAGGGAATAGTACTGGCACCATTATTGGATGTGTTGTGGTCACACTGTGTCCCGCACATACCCAGGATGGTGCTCATACTGTACAGGACAATGTGCACACCTCAACACGTCCCAAGCTCCGTGGTTAGCACTGCTACCTCACAGCACCAGGATCGATCCCAGCCTCGGGTGATTGTCTGTTTGGAGTTTGCACATTCTCCCTGTGTCTGCATGAGTGCTCTGGTTTCCTCCCACAATCCAAAGATGTGCAGGTTAGGTGAATTGGCCATGCTAAATTGCCCATAGTGTTCAGGGATGTGTAGGTTAGGTGCATTAGTCAGGGGAAATGTAGGATATAGGGTAGGGGGATGCATCTGGGGGGTTACTCTCCGGAGGGTCGGTGTGGCCTTATTAGGCCATAGGGCCGTAGGGATTCTATGATTCTATCCCATTATTTCTGTCCATGAATGCTGCCAGACCTGCTGAGCTTTTGCTGCTTTTTCTGGTTTTGCCCCTGGTTGCCCTAACAGACCATTGAAGGGATGGTGATGTGTTCTGGTTCTGTGCTGGTTGAACACTCTGCCAGGTGATCTACACAGTGCCCCCTGTAGGCTCCACTGAAAGATGCTTAAATAAGAAGAGTCCAGTTAACCTTTAAAAAAGAATATACAGGGTCAGTAGGGTCTGCCTTGTTGAGACTCCACCCCCCAAACCCGGAAAACACCCATTCAGTGTGAGAGCTGCCAATCAGCAGCCCACCTGAGAGTGTTGAGTTCCTGCAGCTCATTAATGGCATAGGCATGGAGGCCAGAGTCAAACATGGGAGGCCCGCCTGACCTGACCTTCTGGAGCTGTTCAGTTCATTTTCAACCCCTTTCAGGTATAAGTCAAACATTTTCCCCAAATTATTATCAAAATAAAAAGTGCCAGGGAGAAGGGGACCCAGTCAAACCCCCCCACCTTTGAAATCGTGGCCACCATCATCCCATCTCTCTGCTGGGCTAATTGGGTATAAAGGACTCGATAACGTCATCTCAGGCTGACATCATGAGGATCAGTAAATCCTTCTATGCCAGTCTGTATGACGCGAAGCCGACCGACAGCGCGGCCTCCCAGTCATTCCTGTCCTCTATCACGGAGGTCTTAGACGACAGAACACACGAGAGGCTGGACCAACTGCTATCTCTGAACGAGTGACCAAGGCCCGCGAGTCCTTCAAAAAGAATAAAACTCCCAGAAGCGACGGCTTACTGGTCGAGCTCTATTCCACTCTGTGGGACTTGATTGGCCAGGACTTGCTGGAGGTGTATGTCAGTATGCTTTGGGCAGGTACCATGAGCAAATCCATGAGGAAAGGCATCATCATCCTCATCTACAAGCGGAAGGGGGAGAGGGAAGAACTCAAAAATTGGAGACCAATTTCACTGTTGAATGCGGATTACAAAATTCTGTCAAAGGTAATCGCCAACTGGGTCAGGTCTGCTCTGGGGTCGGTGATTCACCCTGACCAAACCTGTGCTGTACCGGGCAGGAAGATCGCTGACACTCTCGCACTCCTCAGGGATACGATCGCCTACGTGCAGGACAGAGAGTTGGACGCCTGCCTGATCAGCCTGGACCAGGAGAAAGCCTTTGACAGGATATCACACAGGTATATGAGAGATGATCTCTCCAAAATGGGCTTTGGGGAGGGAATCTGCAATTGGATCAGACTGCTCTACACCAACATCGTCAGTGCAGTCTCAATCAATGGGTCAGAATCAGATAGAATCCCAGTCAGATCTGGAGTCAGGCAGGGCTGCCCTCTCTCTCCTGCCTTGTTCGTGTGCTGCATAGAACCATTTGCTGAGTCCATCAGGAAGGATGCGAGCCTGAGAGGGTGACTATTCCTGGCAGCGGGGGCCTGCAGGTTAAGGCCTCCCTGTACATGGATGACGTCACCGTTTTCTGCTCGGATCCGCTGTCCGTGTGCAGACTCATGTGCATACGTGACCAGTTCGAACGGGCCTCGGGGGCCAAGGTAAACCGGGGCAAGAACGAGGCCATACTCTTTGGGAACTCGGCCGACCAATCCTCGATCCCCTTTACCGTCAGGACTGACCACCTGAAGGTGCTGGGTATTTGGTTTGGGGGAGGGGCTGGGGCGTGTGCCAAGTCTTGGGAGGAGCATATCAGCAAAGTGAGGCAGAAATTGGGCAGATGGAAGCTACAGTCGCTCTCCATCACGGGAGAAAACCTGGTCATCAGGTGTGAGGCACTGTCATTGCTATTATACGTGGCACAGGTCTGGCCTATTCCCAGAAGCTGTGCCGCTGCAGTCACCCGGGCCATCTTCCAGTTTATATGGAGATCAAAGATGGATCAGGTCCGAAGGGACTCGCTGTACAAAGATCTGGGCAACGGGGGAAAAAATACACCAATGGTCACCTTTGTGTGTGGCTGCATCAAGCTGTGCGTGGATCCCCGGTACGCAAACACCAAGTGTCACTACGTACTGAGGTTCTACCTGTCCCCGGTGTTGCGAAGGATGGGCCTGGCCTCGCTGCCGGGGAACGGTCCGAGTAGTTGGACGATTCCATATCACTTGTTCTTCGTGGAGAAGTTTATGAAGAAAAACACCTTTGACCACAAGTCCATCAGGAAGGGTCCTTTATGACCCTTCTGGAAAAGGACAGGGCAGATCCTATTGAGCAGTTCCCTGAGCAGACTGTCAAAACCATTTGGCAGAATGCCTCATCGCCAGAGCTTTCCAACAAGCACCAAGACATGGCTTGGCTGGTGGTGAGAAGGGCTCTGCCTGTGAGATCCTTTATGCACGCCCGGACTCTCAGCCGCACCGCACGCTGCCCTTGAAGCGGCTGTGGGGGGACGAGACTGTCACACTCCTCCTTCTGGAATGTGCCTACGCAGAAGAAGGCTGGAGAGGAATGCAGTGGTGTTTGTCGAGGTTCGTCCTGAGCAGCGCCGTGACGCGGGACTCCGTGCTCTACAGTCTGTTCTCTGGGACGCACACCGTGACGAACATCAATTGTGCCTGGAGGATCATCAACTCGGTGAAGGACGCTCTCTGGGTGGTCCGAAACCTGTTGATCTTCAAGCTGAAGGAGTTGACCCCGACTGAGTGTTGCAGACTGGCACATTCCAAGGTCCAGGACTACATGTTGAGGGACAGGCTGAAGCTTGGGGCAGCTGCCGTCAAGGCGCGGTGGGGAAAGACCACCGTGTAACGTCTGTCTGCCTAAAGAAGAACAGGGGGCCCACCCAGTCATTTGGGCTCCGCTGATGCCTCAGCTAAACATATGGGCATATGATTGAAAAATGTACAGACCTGTATAAAAATGATAAATTCTGATCTCTGTATGTAAATGTTTACATATGTATGGCATGTCCAATTGTACAGACCATCAAATTATTTTATGAATAAAGTATATTTTTGAAATAAAAAAAAAGTTGGATTTTAGTTTCACTGACAGCTCAGAACTACAAGAATAGCCTGTGGAGAGTGGTGACTTCTAGAAGTCTGGTCTCCACACACATTGTGAAGGTTTTAACACAGACAATGGTAGGGCCCTGGGGAGTGTTGTCGAACTGAGACACCTAGGGGTGCAGGTTGATAGCTCATTGAAAATGGAGTCGCACAGCGACAGGGTGCTGAAGGAGGCACTTAGCATGCTTGCCTTCATTGGTCAGAACACTGAGTGCAGGAGTTGGAATGTCATGTTATCATTGTATAACACATTGATGTGGTCATTTTTGGAGTACTGCTTACAATTCTGGTTGCTCTGCCATAAGAAGGATATTGTTCAAATGGGAAGGGTACAGAAAAACATATTGCAGGGATGTTGTCAGGATTGAAAGGTTTGAATCATAAGGAAAGGCTGGAGAGGCTGGGGCTTTTCACCCTGGAGTGCAGGAGTCTGAGAGGTGAGCTTATAGAGATTTATAAAATCATGAGGAGCATGGATAGGGTGAATATCCAAGGTCTTTTTGCCCAGGAGAGGGGAAAAAGGGCATTGGTTTACGATGAGAGGGGAAAGGTTTAAAAGGGACCTGAGGGGCAACCTTTTTCCAGAGAGGCTGGCAATGAGCTGGCAAAGGAAGTGGGAGAGATAAGTACAATTATAACATTTAAAAGAGAACATGCTGGAAAATCTCAGCAGGTCTGGCAGCATCTGTAAGGAGAGAAAAGAGCTGATGTTTTGAGTCTAACTGACTCTTTGTCAAAACTGCTTTTATCCAAGGTTTAGAGGGATGTGGTCCTAATGCAAGCAAATGGGGCTAGTTTAGTTCAGGAAACCTAGTTGGCATGGATGCATTGGCTTGAATGGTTTGTTTCCATGCTGTATGACTCTATGAGTGAAACCACAGACCACTGTGCTGCTGTGAAGCTAGGCTGATAGCTCAGATGAGTAAAAAATGAGGTCTGCAGATGCTGGAGATCACAGCTGCAAATGTGTTGCTGGTCAAAGCACAGCAGGCCAGGCAGCATCTCAGGAATAGATGCTGCCTGGCCTGCTGTGCTTTGACCAGCAACACATTTGCAGCTGATAGCTCAGATGTCCAACCTAACTGCGAACAGCCTGGAAAAGAACCTAGTGTGGGGTCAGTCCCGGGGTCAGGGTTGTACCCTAGGCAATGGTGGCTTCAGATCCAGAGGCTGATCTGGACATTGAGCAGGTGACTGACCTCGATGGAGGGACTTGATTGCAGAAAGGGGCAGTACAAGTAACAGGGGATTTCTTTTTAATCGTTCATGGGAGGTTGTCAAGTAACACGATACTACCAGAAGTCTAAAATAAAAGCAAAATGCTGGAGAATCTCAGCAGGTCTGGCAGGATCTGTGGAGAGAGTAAGAGTTAGCATTTCCAATCCAACGTCTCTTGCTCAGCTCATGCTGCTTTAATGTCAAGGTCAGTCACTCATAGTCAATCACAGTCAATCACTGCTTAGCATCTTTGGAGCAAGGCTGTAATGAGGTCAGTAGCTCTGGAGGAACCGAAACTGGGTGTCACTGAGCAGATTATTGTTCAGGTACTGCCTGATAGCACTGAGATAATCTTGGTGTAAAATAGATGGCTGAGGGGAGTGTGTGATTGTATGGTGTAAGACAGGACACAAACCCTAGCGTTTTGACAGGCAGGTGGGATTAAATATTCGGGGTGGAGTGGTTGGTTTTAGAACTGTGTTTGTCCCAGGTGGTAAGCCTTACTGGTAGGAGCTTGAGGTATACAGGAGGGTGAAACACAGGAAGGGTCCTGAAGAAGGCTTACACCTGAAACATCGACTTCCCCATCTCCTGCTGCCTGGCCTGCTGTGTTTTTTCAGCCTCCTGCCTGTCTACTGAGGTATACAGTGGACCACCTCTGGTTGGGAAGGTTGGCTGAAGGGGAGGTTGACTCAAGGATAGGAAGTTGGGGTGGGGGTGATGTAGAGGGCTTGTAGGGATGGCTGTTGCGGAAGTAATATGTGTCAAAGGCCAATGGAGGAGGTGGTGAACACAAGTCTTGTGGTGAGGTTGGGGAAGAGAACAGGTTTCGGTCCCTGTTTGAGGCTAGGGTGGGATACTAGTGGCTGGGGGTGGGAGGAGAGCATGTCTACTCATGGGGGTGTTGCCCAGACAGCCATGACAGATCTAGCAGACACTTGGACAGGCCTTCAGCTTCCAGCTACATGAATCTTTAACCTGCAGGGAGATCCAACTATCCATTATCCAATTCAAAACAATGACAGTCAATTGTAATGTGTTTTAATATTCAACATGTTCTCCTCCGTCCTTGGTGTGGATTGGTCAATTTTTCAGTGCCCGCTCTTCATTGACAATAGGAACAGACAGATTGACGTCAGGTAGTGTCCTGGTAGATGGATCTTCAACGTTTTAAATGACCTTTAGATCCAAACCCATTCATTTTGGGATTAAGAGGAGCCCAACTCCCATCCAGCAAGGTTTCTGACCTTGCAAAGTGAGGGTGCAAATTTGAAAAATTCAACATCATCCCAACATCAGCAGGGGGCCCATATTGTCAGATTCACAGGCTCAAACCATATTTGGGTTTGTGCCCCATTTAAATATTCAAATATCGTTTTTAAACCTTCCAGCGCAGCTTTTTAAAAATTATCGTTGTTTCAATTGCAGAAGCCTCAGCTCAGCAGAACAGACAGGTGTTATAACACTTCCAAGTCTTTCCTCACTTGTAGTGATCAGAGAGATCAGATATTTCACACTTTATGGGCCTTATCAGGCAAGGTTATTGTGCTTGAAGAAAAACCACCAGGGAATCATATTCACATTGGTGGTATGCACAGTGAGTTTTAAAGAATTTCTTCATATAAAGTTTATGAGGATACATTGTTTTTGTCTCTTTAGATGTGGTTCCAGTTTGAATGCATAAGGTGAACCATAGGATCCCTACAGTGTGGAAGCAGGCCATTTGAGGCCATACTGATCCTTCGAAGAATGTCTCTCCCAGACCCACACACCTGTAACCCTGCACTTCCCATGACTAACTCACCTAGCTTGCACATGTCTGGACACTATGGGCAACTTAGTATGGAGAATCCACCCTAACCTGCATATCTTTGGGGGAAACTGGAGCACCCAGAGGAAACCCATGCCAGCACGGGGAGAATGTGCAAACTCCACATGGGCAGTCACCCAAGGGTGGAATCGAACCTGGGTCCCTGGCACTGTGAGGGTGAATGTGGGCACAGCTGTAACTTATTCATTCATAGTTCACTTTAGCAGCTACATATGCTAAAACTCAACTGTCTCAGGTTGAACTGATTTTCACTAGTGGGATGTCCAAAACACTTGTACACTGTAGATCTGGTAGGAAAACTTTGATTGGAAATGTTTGGGGCTTTTTTAGGTATAGTTCCGGGATAGCTTTAGGGGAAAAGTGAGGCACCTTTTGGAGGAGAGGGTGAACTTTGGGAGAGGGCAAGTGCCCTTTGGAATTGTAAAATATCGGCAAAAATATACATAAGAGGGGCATAAACTCCTTGAAACTGTCAGGCTCCTTAGAGACCTTTCAAGACATTCACCAAGTAAACTGTTGAGAAAGTTTTTAAGGTAGCTGTTAAGAGAACAGTCAAGATAGCTTACAAATGGAATTGTCAAGCTGTCAAGGCATTTAAAAGTCCTGCCCTTGAACTTTAATAAGACATTGTAATCGGCATTTAAAAAACAAATCAGTGCTTGTTGTTTCACTCTGTCTGGTGATGCAAGTCTCAGTGCTAGCTTTACAAGGTTCGTGTGATGTGAGATATCTCATAGACTTTCAAAAACACAGTCTGGCATCTCTTTACAACTTGACTGACAGCTCCAGTTAGTTACAAACTCGTGAAATGGAGATATTAAGTCTGATGCATGGTTTTTAAAATCACTAACTATTGGAAGTGTAGTGCGGTGCATGTATTTTATCAATGAATTTATTTTTAAAACCATGCATTCATCTTTTTATACTTAATTTTAGCATGGTTCCTGAGGTCTGCATACAGTGTATATTGAATTAGTTCACGTTAGGTGGAAGGGAAAAGAGTTGGGGTCGTGGGTTGGCATGAGCTGGCAAAAAGGTGGCAAAAGGGATATAAAGGATGATGGGGTGGGTGGAGAGGCATAGGATGGAATGTCAAATGTGGGGATGGTTATGGTGGCATAAACAGTCACAAAGTATGATGGGGTGGGTGCTGGGGCTAAAATAGGCCTCATAAACCATATGTGAACACTGACCCCTTGTATAAAGCCAGCCAACACCACAAGGAAGAATCAACCTCAATGTGAGGGATTGCTGATGACTCCGATGGGGATTGAGGATGTGGTGTTGTCAGTATTCAGTGCTGGGGGTTTTCTGAATAAACTCTGGGCTTGTAGCTCGCACCAAGATATCACCAAGTTAAAGGCTCCAGGGAGCAAAAATCTCTCCACAGGAATGATCTGAAAAATAGACCTGAAAAACATCTGTAAGCATGAATAAAACCAATGCATCTCCTCATTCTCCCTCTCCCACATTCACGCACCAGCACTCTCCCTGTTTCATGCTACACACTGGGGGCTATCTTCCTTAGTGCTTGCTCATAAATCTGAACTGTATAAAATTAGACACTAGAACGGGACCTTTCAAATGAGGATGGCAGGGGATTGGCACGAGATAATGGAGCTGGGCTACATCATACAGCAGCATGGGCCAAACCTGCACCATTACAGATCTGTGATTCTGCAAAGTCTCAGGTTCCACTAGCTCCGATCAAATCTCAAGTCTCTGGTTCCAATTTAATGAGGATCCCTGAGTGCCAAATGATGTTGATTGAGACCTGACAAAGTTCAGTTTGGTAATGTCTGCCATGGGGAGCTCAGTGCCAGTCGGTGAGAGGAGGTGAGAGCAGTGCAGTGGGAATGAGCTGAATCTGGCAGCGGGCTCCCAGCTCCTCGTTGAGCGAAGTAAACGAGACTCACTGGCCAGTTTGCTCCTGTATCGACCTCTGAATGCTCTGAACAAATTTATTAAGTAGAGCACTTGAATGAATGCAGGGATGCCCACTCCAACATTGAAATGAAGCTCAAACACATTTTAAGTTCCATCTGAGACAATCTCTAAAGAAGGCCATGTGCATGTCTCCTTCTTAAATCCATCACTGTAAAGGGAGACCAACGCGTATAGTATAACAGCCTTTAGAAATTATTCATCAAGGATATTTATGCTTCAAAGACTGTAATTTCCTGCTTTTCTGTTTTAAAATGTAAAGCTTGCCCAGACGTTTGCTGAAGATTATTAAAGAACAAACACCATTCATATTAACACTCAAGTGAAGTAGCCCATTATGGAAGTCTTCAGAGAGTCATCACATTACGAGTGGCTGTCTTTCAAAATGAAGTTATGTTCACTAGCACGCGAAAATAAAAACAACGTCTTGGTATGAACGGAGTTCAAGATTTCTTTGAAGGCGTGTATTTGTACTGTGTCTTTCCTTTTCAGATTTAAACAAAACATGTCCTGAATACTGGGCTGTCAACGTATTTTAAAGTACTTTATTCTGTGGGAAAGGTTGGGTAGATTTTCTGACAGGAATAGTGATGAGTCTGTTTGTTCTTACTGCTCCACAGAGCTTTGCACATGGAAACCTAGATGTCACACCCCATGGGGTGCAGTACATAGGCATATCCAGAGCATAACCCCTAGACAACCGTGCATTGATGAAAGCTTCCAATGTTGCAGTATTATTGTTGCTGTAAAAATCCTTGAAAATTTTACATCGTAACGATACAATTGAAAGGTTTTTAATATTGTGTTAGGTTCATAATTATTCATAAATAACCTCACTGAACCTGAAAAGCTAATTTTCTTTTTGTGAAGTATCACCGCCCTCCATTATGCAGAAAAATCCACATATTTTATTATAAATCATTTCAAATTTATCTATTTTTATATTTTAGCTTTTATGTTTTATTTGTCATTTACATAAATGATCTGGATGTGAGTGTACAAGGCATGATTAGTAAGTTTGCAGATGATACAAGATGAGAAGGTATCATTGATGGCGACAGAGGTTATCACAACTTACAGAGGGATCTTGATCAGATGGAGAAGTGGGCTGTGGTTTAGCCAATGCAATTCAATACAGATAAGTGTGTGGTGTTGCATTTTGGAAAGTCAAACCAAGGTAGGACTTATACAGTAAATCATAAGGTCCAGAGCAGTGTTATGGAACAGAGAACAACCTCAATTATCTGAGTGAGACAGGTGGGGAGTATTTTGTTTGGAAAACCAATTGTTCGGATAACTGATCGTTCGGATAACAGATAATGCTTTTATGTGACCTTGAGATCTTGTTCGGATAATCTGAAATTCAGATAATTGACGTTTGGATAACAGAGATTGTTCTGTACATAGTTAGTTTAAGTGATGTCGTAGACAGGCTGGTGAAGAAGGCATTGAGCATGCTGGCCTTCATTGGTCGAGGTATTGAGTACAAGAGTTGGGACATTATGTTACGGTTGTATAAGTTGTGTGCAGTTTTAGTCACCCTGTTGTAGGAAATATATGGTTAAACTGGAAAGATTGTAAAGAAGATTTACAGGGATGTTGGCAGGACTAATAGGCCTGAGTTACAGAGAGAGGTTAGCCAGAATGGGACTTTATTCCTCAGAATGTAGGAGAATGAGCGTGACCTTATTGATGTGTATAAAATCATGACAGGCATATATAGGATGAATGCAGGTTGTGTTTTTCCCAGGGATGGGGAATTGAAAACTAGAGGGTGTAGGTTTAAGGTGAGAGGGGAAAGATTTAGGAAGAACCTGAGGGGTAATTTCTTCACACGGAGAGTAGTGCGGATATGGAATGCACTGCCAGAGAAAGTGGTTTATAAAGGTACAATAGCAACATTTAAAAAAAAACATTTGGATGGTACATGGATGGGAAGGGTTTCAAAAGATATGGACCAAATGTGGGCAATTGGAACTAGCTGAGTGGGTACCATGGTCAGCATGGACCAGATTGGGCCGAAAGGTCTGTTTACATGCTGTACTACTCTATGACATTCTATGACTATCTTAATCTAATCATAGCCATTTATTTTATGGTGAATGGATTCAGCACTTTTAACTTCCTTATGTTTGGAAACATCAACATGATGGGAGTGAATGTTGACTCAGTGGTTAGCACTGCCGCCTCAGCTCCAGGGATCCGGCTTTGAATCCAGCCTCAGGCGACTGACTGTGTGGAGTTTGCACATTCTCCCTGTGTCTGCGTGGGTTTCCTCCGGGTGCTCCGGTTTCCTCCCACAATCCAAGATTTTAGTTAGGTGAATTGGCCACGCTAAATTGTCCATAGTGTCTAGTGATATGCAGGCTAGGTGGATAGACATGGGAAGTGCAGGAACGGGGTGGGCCTGGGTGGGATGCTCTTTGGAGAATAGTGTGGATTTGATGGGCTGAAAGACCTGCTTCCACACGGTTGGGATTCTATGATTGGCTGTTTATGGTATGCCTGGATATCCACTTGATTGAGCTCTAGATTTAAACTGCAGTTGGGAGAGAGGAAAGTTATACTGGATATATTACGAGTTTTTCTCAAGATCAGTTGTGAGTGCACTTGCTTCCGCACTGTCAAACCAAGCTCTGCATTATTTATAAGGAGGATGTTGTGAAGAATTTTTTTTCTGTGAGAGGTTTTAATCTTAACCGAACGAACTAATCAGGGCAAGGATCACACTGTGACATGTGAGATTGCATTGGATTCACTTTCATTTCGTGGGGGTCTGTGAGAATGACAGATGGGAATGTTCACACAGGCACCATTCAATAGAAGCAACGTTGTGCTGGCTCTTGCAATTTTTTTTTGTCACTCCATAGATCTGCATCAGACCTGCACAGCAATAGGCCATTTTGCCCATTTAGTCCATGCCAGTGTTTATGCTGTACATGATCTTTTCTCAGCCTTTCCTTCTCCTGTAATAGTCTTCTCGCTCAGATTTAAAGGGGTGTGCAAATGAAACAAGGATAAGGCGAGAGAAATCATTTGCTCACGCGGAGTAGTTAAGACCTGGAATGCACCCCCTGGAGATGTGGTGGAGGCAGATTCAACCTAGGCATTCAAGAGGGGCATTGGCTGGTTATTTGGATAGTCATGGTGCACAGGGATATGGGAAAAAGGCAGGAAATTGGTTGTAGGATTGACAGCTGGTACATGGTGATCTGAATGGTGTATTTTTCGGTCATAATAATTCTGTGATTCTGAGCTGCTTGTCTAGTTTCCCCTTAAGTATATCGATACCACTCACTGTGTTAGTGAGCTCCACACTCTCATCACAGCTTGGATGAAAACGTTTGTTCTGAATTTTCAATTGGATTTCTTGATGCGCATCTTAAATTGAAGGCCTCTGGTGATGCTCTTCCTCTCAAGTGGAAATGTTTTTGGATTCATAATTTTAAAAACACGTATGGCATCACCCCTCAGTCATTTTATTTCAATAGAGACAGCCAATCAGATATGGATTTCTGATGTCATCTGAGTAAATCTTCTCTGCATTCCCTTTCAATGATAAACTACATTTTTAACACAGCGACGAGATTTGCAGGCAGTACTGTCAATGCAGCCTAGCCAAAGTTCGAGGTGAGTATGGCCTACCATTATGGTGGGTATGGGATTTATCCAATTGGATAATTCTTAACTGTCAGCCAAACAGCCTTTGCTCCTGCTCCACAGCGTTTCTATCACTAATACATACAAGTTTTCAAAGAAAGTGAATAACCCCGATATATTTAATACCCTTTATACCATTTTCCCTTGGTTGTTCATAGCATTGTTGTGAAGATTTGTCTGCAATTCCTGAAAACTCCAGGTACATTCTAGAAGGTGACACGCCCTCACCATTTCCTACATTTCTGTAACACTGTCAACATGGCAAAGCATCTCAAAGTGCTTCACAGGCAACATTAGCAAAGACGATGCTGTTGTTTGTTTACTTATTAATGTGGAACCTCCACAGATTTAGAGCCAAGCAACAGCATTGCCAGTGGCTAAATGGGACCACTGCTCTGAAGGAGAGTCACTGCACCCAAAATGTTAACTCTGCTTTCTCTTCACAGATGCTGCCAGGCTTGGCTGAGTTTTCTCTGGCTATTTCTGTTTTTGTTAGCAACATCGCAGTTCTTTGTGCTTTTTAAAATTATAGCAGGCTCTTCAGGTTTGCTGCTGTCTCATTAATAATGGAAGGGGTCGATTCCAAGATATCTGTAAAACCCTGTTTCTGTGCTCCTTCACATTGACTGTAGGCTTCTCACCGTGTTCCTGCTGCACCAGTCTGATCTCAGGAGCTGATTGGAGACTGGTGCAATTAGAACATTTCATAAGCATTTGGATGAGTATATGAATAGGAAGAGTTTGGAGGTATATGGGACGAGTGCTGGCAGGTGGGACGAGATTGGGTTGGGATATCTGGTCGGCATGGATGAGTTGGACTGAAGGGTCTGTTTCCATGCTGTACATCTCTATGATTCTATGACTCTAAAAGGCATCCGGGTGGGTGTATGAATAAGAAGGATTCGGAGGGATATGAGCCAAGTGCTGGCAAATGGGACTAGATTAGGTTGGGATATCTGGTGGGCATGGACGGGTTGGACCGAAGGGTCAGTTCCCGTGCTATACATCTCTATGATTCTATGGTATTATTGCTGGACTGTTAATCCAGAGACCCAGGTAATATTCTAAGGCACCTAGGTTTAAATCCTGCCTTGGCAGATGGTGGAATGTGAATTCAATAAAAACCTTGGTTTCAGATTCTAATGATTAGTGTGAAACCATTGTCAGAAAAAACCCATCTGGTTCATGAAGGAAATCTGCCACCCTTACCTGGCAATTAATTGCCCAGAGCGAAGTTGAAAGTCAACCACATTGCTGTGGGGTCTGGCGTGAGATACAGGTTAGACCAGGTAAGGGTGGCAGATTTCCTTCATGAACCAGATGGGTTTTTTCTGACAATGGTTTCACACTAATCATTAGAATCTGAAACCAAGGTTTTTATTGAATTCACATTCCACCATCTGCCAAGGCAGGATTTAAACCTAGGTGCCTTAGAATATTACCTGGGTCTCTGGATTAACAGTCCAGCAATAACACCATAGAATCATAGAGATGTATAGCACGGGAACTGACCCTTCGGTCCAACCCGTCCATGCCCACCAGATATCCCAACCTAATCTAGTCCCATTTGCGGAACGTTTCGAAGAACACCTCTGGGACACCCAGACCAACCAACCCAACCACCCCGTGGCTCAACACTTCAACTCCCCCTCCCACTCCACCAAGGACATGCAGGTCCTTGGACTCCTCCATCGCCAGACCAGAGCAACACGACGGCTGGAGGAAGAGAGACTCATCTTCTGCCTAGGAACCCTCCAACCACAAGGGATGGACTCAGATTTCTCCAGTTTCCTTATTTCCCCTCCCCCCAACTTGTTTCAGTCAAATCCCTCGAACTCTGCACTGCCTTCCTAACCTGCAATCTTCTTCTTCACCTCTCCACCCCCACCCCCACTCTGGCATATTACCCTGACCTTGACCTCCTTCCACCTATCGTATTTCCAACACCCCTTCCCCAAGTCCCTCCTCCCTACTTTTTATCTTAGCCTGCTGGACACACTTTCCTCATTCCTGAAGAAGGGCTCATGCCCGAAATGTCGATTCGCCTGCTCTTTGAATGCTGCCTGACCTGCTGCGCTTTTCCAGCAACACATTTTCACCTCCCCTTGCTGCAATCCACTTGCACAATATGCCTGCCCAAGTGTGGATCCTACCTCTATACATTCCCATAAACTGCATCCACTATGTGTCTCTGGGGCTGGTGGCAGCCACTGGAAATTCAAGTGTGGGTGATCCATTTTCGTCACTATCTCCATCCCCTTTCTCCACCACCTGAGAAGGTTCCAGTCCCTGAGTCTGTGAAAAGGAGCATGCAAAAGGATGATCGTGCAGTGTGCAGAGTGGAGAATGTGAAAACTGTGGCTCTCAGAACCTCTACATCAGGATGGCTGTGGGAAGATAGAAGGAAGATTCAATATGAAAAGGCATTAATCTTCAGTCACCTCACTATTGGTAACTCCAGCCTCAATAATAACACTTTCAAATACAGAGGAACCTTGATTGTCTGAATGACATGGGCAGAGAGCATTTTGTTCAGATTAGTGAATGTTCGGATAATCGAATGTTCGGATAATCGAATGCTGGATTACACAGTCTAGCCAAGCATTGGGAGCTTGCAATCTTGTTCAGATAATCTGAAATTCAGATAATTGAATACCAGATAATCGAGCTTCGTCTGTAACGGGCAGCAGTGTCATCTCCTCTAAGGGGGTCAGGACATGCAACTGCATGCATTTTACTCTGCTCGATTCCCACTGTGTCTGAGATAGAGGGAGAGAAGTGGATCAGTGAGTATTTTACAATCTGTTTCCCTGCTGTAGTTGTCAGGGTAGTTGAATAGCCAGCAGTGTGTGCACACTGTGAGATGAGCCTGACAGCAGTGATATGTGCCAGGGTACATGGAAGCTGTGAATGTTGTGTCTGATTGTTGTAAATGAGTGATGGAGATGTTGTGAATTGAACAGTACCTGAGCCTATTGATACAGGACATGAGGTTTCAAAATTAATTCGTAGACCTTTCCTGCTTAAGTGAGATAGTTGAGCTTCTTCTGAGACTACAATCAGGTTCTTTGGAATGAACTTCCATTGAATTTGTTCTCCCTGCCTTCTCAGAATGGGTTTCACGGCTTTTCCACTCCACCCCTACTCGTGCCTGAAGATGTCGGACATCTCTCTTATCCTATTCCCTCGAAGGACACCAGTGCCGAGTCAGAGAACCTTGGTGTAGGTTTTCTCCCATAGTCAGCCACTGTGGCAATTGGCAGTTATTCCCAATGATTACAGCTAGTCCAACAGTCACAATATACCTTTCCTTTAAGCAATGTCCACTGACATTAAGTGGTGTCAGAAACCATCTTCGACCCCTGCAGACAATGAACAGTGCAGTTTGTGTTGCTTGAACACAGAAATCTTTCCAACAAATAGGCAGAAAGAAGCTGGTCCCTGCTTTGTACTGTAATGCATAACTGGGGCATCAGGATTCCTGAAGAAGGGCTCATGCCTGAAATGCGATTGTCCTGCTCTTTGGATGCTTCCTGACCTGCTGCGCTTTCCCAGCAACACATTTTCAGCTCTGAACTACGATAAGGTCAAGGAGATTTTGTTTTCACCAAAATTAATGGATAGAAAATAGGACGGGGCACAATTTGCATGACACCAGCTCCCCATCCCCCACCATGAGTCAGATACACTGCAAGTGGAAAATCTTTTATTTCTGGCTGGAATGTATATTAATGAGGAAGGGCAGACCCACGGCAAATGAAGTTTAACAAGGAAATGCACAGTGACAATTTTTGTGCGGAAGCGGGAGGAAGGGCAATATAAGATAAAGGATGCACTTCTTAAGGGGGTGCAGGGACTGAGGGGTTTGGAACTTCAGGTTTCCAAATCAATGACGTGGCTGGGTAGTTCAAAAAGTGGTTTGAAAGGCATTTGTAATCCTGGGCTTTTGAAAGGAGTACATGATAAAAAAGCAAGAAAGCTATGATGATGCTTTGTTCAAACTCTGCTGGAGTATTGTGTACAATGCTGGGCAACACACTTTAGTCAATATCTTCTTCAACAAGCGTGGGTAAAACAGTAATGTGGATTATTTATTATAATTAGGACTATTTATAGATAATGTTCACTGGGAACTAAACAGGGTCCATCTGATTGCTATCACTGCTGCTTGTGACTACCTAACAGGCCATGGGACTAAAATACCAAAACTTCTCAAGGTATCTAATGATTGGCAACAGTTTAAGGTATGCACACATAAAGGTGTGGGCACACTATATCATAACAGGAATGATGAGAAGACTGTAGAATTGGTGCAGAACCGATTTATTGAATAGAGTCACGAGGTTATGCTGCAGCTCTACAAAGCCCTGGTTAGACCACTCTTGGAATATTGTGTTCAGTTCTGGTCTGGTCATCATAGGAAAGATGTGGAAGCTTCAAAGAGGGTGCAGAGCAAATTTAGATTATATTAGATTACCTACAGTGTGGAAACAGGCCCTTCAGCCCAACAAGTCCACACCAACCCTCCAAAGAGGAACCCACCCCCCCTGTATTTAACCCTGACTAATCCACCTAACACTCTGGGTAATTTAGCATGGCAAATTCACCTAACCTGCACGTTTTAGGAATGTGGGAGGAAACCGGAGCACCCAGAGGAAACCCACGCAGACACGGGGAGAATGTGCAAACTCCACACAGACAGTTGCCCAGGGCAGGAATTGAACCCAGGTCTCTGGCACTGTGAGGCAGCAGTGCTAACCACTGAGCCACCACGCCGCCCCATTTACCAGGATGCTGCCTGGACTGGAGGACATGTCTTATGAAGAAAGGTTAAGGATTTAGGGCTTTTCTCATTGGAGAAAGTGAGGACTACAGATGCTTGAGATCAGAGTTGAAGAGTGTGTTACTGGAAAAGCACAGCCAGTCAGGCAGCATCCAGGCAGGTTCCTGATGAAGGGCTTATGTCTGAAATGTCTACTCTCCTGCTCCTCAGATGCTGCCTGACCAGCTGTGCTTTTCCTGCACCACATTCTTTGACTTTTCTCATTGGAGTGAAGAAGGATGAAAGGTGGCATGATAGAGGTTTACAAGATGATGAGAGACATAGATAGAGTGGGTAGTCCGAGAATTTTCCCCAGGGTGAAAATGGCTATCACGAGGGGCATAATTTTAAGGTGATTGGAGGAAGGTTAAGGAGAGATGTTGGAGGTGGATTCTTCACGTGGAGAGTGGTGGGTGCGTGGAATGCAGTGGGAGTAGAGTCAGATATGTTAGGGACATTTAAGCAACTCTTGGATAGGCACATGGATGATAGTAAAATGAGGGATATGGAGGTTAGATTGATCTTAGAGCAGGATAAGAGGTTAACAAAACATCGAGGGCTGAAGAGTCTGTACTCTGTTGTGCTGTTCCATGTTAATAGTTGGAGATGCAGGACTTGGGCAAAGCGGGTGGATTGGAGAAGCTGAAATGAAAGGTTGAGAGGAAGTTTGGTTGAAATGTTCAAGACCCAGAGGGGTCTGAACAGAGTAAATAGGGAGAAATTGTTCTCTCTGGGCCAGAGGGTCAAGAACCAGAGGGCATCAATTCAAGGTGATTGGTAAAGGAAACAATGTGACCAGTGGCTTTTTTAAAGCAGGGAGTGGTCAGGATTTGGATTGCACTGTTTGAGAATATAGTGGAGGCAGAGTCGATCAAGGCTTCCTAAAGAAAAATGAATAAGCAGCTAACGAGAAAGGATTTGCAGGGCTATGGGACAAAGGTGGAAGGGATTGGGCCTGACACATTTGCTGTCACACATACAATAGGCTAAATGGCCCCTCCCTATGCTGCAACTATTTAGTGATTTTAATACTTGTAGGCCTAATAAGGTGGAAAATAATTATTCAGCAAGAGAATACTTCATAATAAAAAATCAATCATGTGAAAATACAGTGATTTAGATTAGACTTACAGTGTGGAAACAGGCCCTTCGGCCCAACATGTCCACACCGACCCGCCGAAGCGAAACCCACCCATACCCCTACATTTACCCCTTACCTAACACTACGGGCAATTTAGCATGGCCAATTCACCTGACCCGCACATCTTTGGACTGTGGGAGGAAACCGGAGCACCCGGAGGAAACCCACGCAGACACGGGGAGAACGTGCAAACTCCACACAGTCAGTCGCCTGAGTCGGGAATTGAACCCGGGTCTACAGGCGCTGTGAGGCAGCAGTGCTAACCACTGTGCCACCGTGCCTCCCACTAATGATGTGATAAAATATTTATTTCTAGGACTGATGCTTTCTGAAATGGCAGAGGTGGTTGGAATGGAGGTATGCATTAGTGATGTGAACACAGAATGATCATTAGAGGATTGGCACCACATTATAAATCCCGTCTAAACTTTCTTGAATGGTAAATAGAAGAGAGAACTTGCAGACTCCTCTGGGATATTTCACATCCACCTGAGATATCAAATAGGGGCTGCGGGGTGTAACATCTCATGAACAGACAATACCTCGGGCAGTGCAGCACTCTCCCTCGGTGGAGCACAGAAATGCCCGTCTGGACGTGAGTCTTTGGAATGTAGCTTGAACCCACTGCCTGCCAGTTCAGAGCGGAGAGGAAGCTGCCAAAAAGACTGTGGGCAAGTGTGAGTCAACTGCCATAAAACTAAGATGTATAGATTGCTTAAGGGAGCGGCTGACACCGCTGAAGCTGAGCAAGGATTTATGGTTTTGTAACAGCAATAAAGAGCTCTGAATTATCAGCGGTCGACCATGTACACTTTTCATCCGTGACATTTTAAAGTGCAACGTTAATTCCACATCTACTGGAGAGACAACATTTAAACATGCAGATTTACCAGCGATTCCAGTTCATTTTATGCCCACAAAGGTGTGATAAAATCAATATTGGCTCAGAGTTAGAGTCTGGTTCCTAAGTTCTTGAACTGGGCTGGTGCACCATCGTTAGATCTGTGTTTCCAACACAGTCATTCGCAGGTCCTGTTAAAGGTTGCAAAAGGCTTGTAAATGGAAGTGGAAGTCAACAAAGAAATAGGCAAGGTGGACTCGAAATGTTGTCTTTGCTTTCTCCCTGCACAGATGCAGCCAGACCTGCTGAGTTTCTCTAGCATTTTCTGTTTTTGTTAAAGAACTAGGTAAGTTAGATTGAGGAAGAGGCAGCAACTTAATCTGAGTAAAAGAGAGAGAAGTGTGTTAGGGTACGGGGGAGGAGTGTGTAATAATGAAAGTCATGGGGATGATATTTCAAATCTACGTATTGCCGATATCTTGTTCAGCCTTGGTGGTAGGATGGGTGTTGTAATGTCACAGGTACTAATTTTTCACTTAAGCCTCTCTTTATCCTTTCAGGTGGTTGTGAAAGATCTCCTGGCAAATCCTGAAGAGTACATGACTTATCCCTGGTGTTTTGGTCAATACTTATTCCTGAACCAACATCACTGGAACCATAGTATTCAGTTGCTATCTCAGATGATGTGCATATTCCCTACAGTAGGATGTGAACCCACAATCTTTTGTCTTTAGAATAAACCATTGAGTCAAATGTGAAATCCTAATGCTGGGCGTTTGCAGAGGGAGCAAGGGCTATGTCTGAAGTGGCCCAGTCTTTCCCCATATGTTTTGCTTCACCATTCCACTGTCAGGAATCCTCAGAGTGCTGTCAAAAAGTGTTGAATAATCCATTTGCACTTTCTTTTGTTGTTCCACCGTGTGGCTGCTTCCAAGAACTGATCTTACCAGTAAGCTTCACTTTTATCATGTTTCAATGATGATTTCTCCCTGCAGGACTGAATGGGTTTCTTGTGTTATTGTCCCAGAGTCCTGGGGAGTGTTGTTGAACAGAGAGACTTAGGGGTGCAGGCACACAGTTCCTTGAAAGTGGCAGACAGTATGGTGAAGAAGGATTTGACATGCTTACCTTCATCGGTCAGAGCATTGAGTATAGGAGTTGGGACATCATGTTACAACTGTACAAGACATTGTAAGGCCATTTTTGGGGTACTGTATACCATTCTGGTTGCCCTACTATAGGAAGTTTGTTATTAAAACTGGAGAGGGTGCAAAAACAATATCCAAGGATGTTACTGAGTGTGGCATCAAGGTGCCTGAGCAAAACTGGGTATTGGGGGCTGGTTGGAGTCAGACCTGATACATAGGAAGATGGTCATGGTTGTTGGAGGTCAGTCATTTCAGCTCCAGGACATCTCGGCAGGGGTTTCTCAGGGTAGTGACCTAGGCCCAACCCTCTTCAGTGCTTCACCAATGGTCTTCCCTCCATCATAAGGTCAGAAGTGGGGATGCTTGTCAATGATTGCATGCTGACGATTGCATAATGTTCAGTACAATTCAAAACTCTTCAGTTACTGAAGCAGTCCATGTTCAAATGCAACAAGATCTGGAGAATATCCAGGCTTGGGTTGACAAGTGGCAAGTAACATTCACGCTACACAAATGCCCATTATCAACAATAAGAGACACATTTACCACTGCCCCTTAACATTCAAAGGTGTTACCATCACTGAATCCCCGACCTGGGGTTATCATTAACCAGAAACTCAGCTGGACATAGTGTCTACAAGAGCAGGTCAGATGCTAGGAATACTGTAGCGAGTAACTCATCTCCTGACTCCCCAAAGCCTGTCCACCATCTACAAGGCACAAGTCAGGAGTGTGATGGAATGCTTCCCTCTTACCTGGATGAATGCAGCTCCAACAACACTCAAGAAGTTTGATCCCATTCAGAACAAAGAAGCCACTTGTTTGGCACTGCATCCACAAGCATCCACCCCTTCCAACACCAATGCTCAGTAGCAGCGGCGTGTACTATCTACAAGATGCACTGCAGGAATTCATCAAAGATCCTCAGACAGCACCTTCCAAGCCCATGACAACTTCAATCCAGAAGGACAAGGGCAGCAGATACATGGGAACACCACCGCCTTCAAGTTCCCCTCCAAGCCACTCACCATCCTGATTAGGAAATACATCACCGTTCCTTCGTTGTTGTTGGATCAAAATCCGGGAATTACCTCCCTAAGGATATTGCGTGTCAGCTTATAGCGCATGGACTGCAGTGGTTCAAGAAGGTAGCTCACCACCACCTTTTCAAGGGCAACTAGGGATGGGCAATAAATACTGGCCCAGTCAGCAACACCTACACCCCACAAATGAATATGTATAAAAACACCAAAAATGGAGGGTTTGAATTATAAGGAAAGGCTGGATAGGCTGGGACATTTTTCACTGGAGCATGGGAGGCTGAGGTATGACCTTATAGAGGTTTATAAAATCATGAGGGGCGTAGATAAGGTGAATAGCCAAGGTCTTTTCAGCAGGTTAGAAGAGTCCAAAACTAGAGGACATTTTAAAGTGAGGGGGGAAAGATTTAAAAGGGATCTGAGGGGCATCTTTATCATGTATGGAAGGAGTTGCCAGAGGAAGTGGTATACAATTGCAACATTTAAAAGATATTTGGACAGGCCCATGGATACAATAAGTTTAGAGGTAAATGGGCTAAAGCCAGGCAAATGGGACTGGTTCAGTTTAGGAAACCTGGTCAGCATGGATGAGTTGGACCGAAGGGTCTGTTCCCATGCGGGATGACTCCATGACTTTGTGGTCTCACTGAGGTCCAATGCCAGCTTGATTCTTCCACTCATCACAGGCTGCAGTACTTATGTCTGACAGGCATCCTGTGTACCCTGGCACTGATGCCATCTTTAGAAGGCCTGGTCATGTGCTGGGAGTGCTGAGATACCCGCAAGGTTAGATGATTTTGCTCCAGTTTTGGCAGAGAAGGCAATATTGGTGCCATGCTTTGCAGACATGGACCTGAGGTTCCTTGTGGATGAGAGGGTACAGAAGAGGGTTTGTTCTCTCCCTCAGGACCAGCAAAAGAAGCCATAACACCAGACCCTGCCAGCCTGGATGTTACCACCTGGTCAGAGTGGTCCAGGGTGATGCCCAGCTTTGAGTCCGCTACATGGATGACATCTTTGTCATCACTAAACAAAACAAATTAGAGGAAACCTTCAAGACCCATCAATAATACCCTTACTGGCATAAAATTCACTAAAGAGGAGGAAAACAACAACAAACTGCCATTCCTAGATGTCACAATAGAGCGAACAGCCAATGGGGAACTTCAAATCAACGTCTACAGGAAAACAACACATACAGACCAAATACTGAACTACAGAAGCAATCATCCTAACACCCACAAATGAAGCTGCATTAGAACATTGTTCCAATGAGCCACCACACACTGCAGCACAGAGGAACTACGCAGAGCTATACCATGTATTCAAAAAGAACAGGTACCCAATGAACACAGTCCGCCAATTTCACAGCAACAAATCCAACCAAGCAGACAAAACACTTCCAGAAACCCAGGCCACTCTGCCCTATATCAAAGACATCTCAGGAATGATGCCAGGCTACTCAGACCCCTTGACATCACGGTAGCTCACAAACCCACCAACACACTAAAACAGCAGCTAATGAACGTGAAATACCCTATACAGACAACAAGCAAAACTAATGTCATTTACAAAATACCTTGCAAGAACTGTAACAAACACTACATTGGACAAACAGCCAGAAAACTAGCCACAAGGATACATGAACATCAACTAGCCACAAAAAGACATGACCCACTCTCACTAGTATCCTCACATACATACTTCAACTGGGACAACGCATCCATCCTTGGACAAGTCAGACAGAGACACTCATGAGAATTTCTAGAAGCATGACATTCCAACTGGAACTCTATCACTCCCTGTGAAAAAGAACAGGAAATGAACATCACCACAGGAAATTATGTCACTGCAGGAAATGACATCACCAACCCAAGGCAACCTAAACACACATAAATAGAAAGCCGGCCATGCCAACAGCACTTCATCTGAGGGGCTCACTGATGATGTTACCTGGTAAGGTGATGAAACATCTGAAAACAAACCTTCCAACTTAGCGAGCAAACCTACATCCACATCCATGCCCAACAATACCAAACGATGGTCAGTAACCTTCCTTCTTTACTCCACCAGGAAAAGTACAAACATCTTCTCTCTCAGCTATCTCACACTCACTCTATCTCTGCTATTGGACGGACCCCCTACCAAGGTTCATACTCTATAGGTCCCGACATCTCCCTTCACTCTCTTGAAATGCACAAGCAGACACAGGAGCAGTGGGCAGGTTTATTGGAGACACTAGACAAACTGACTTGATGGTTAGAGGACTTCACCAATGCTCTTTGTACAACATTGCCTCTGGTGAGCAGGTGCTGGCTCCTCCCATGGGCAGGGTGGAGTCTGCCATGGAGAGCGGGTCCAGCATTCTCAGGCTGTGTTGGAGGGGCATCCCACTGTTCCAGCTATTATTGCTCAGTACCAACGTCATGGTGACAGGGGAACGAGGGACCTTGACCTCATTCCAGGTGCCCCTCCCTTCTGACAAGGTCACAGCCAATGGGTAACCAACCCAAGGGAGAACGAGACACAGGGCCCTCCTCTCGAGACACTCCAGAGGTGGGTGGATATTCTATTTCCATCCTGTCTGCAACCCCCACCTCATCCCCAAACTGTGGGAGTTAAACTAAAGGGGTTCACCTGCCTTTGGGTAGGACACACTCAACATGCCTGGCCATGCATCAGAAACTGAATTGGACTTAACACATGAACTCAGTGGCTACAAGAGCTGGTCAGAGGCTTGGAATACAGTGGTGACTACCTCATCTCCTGACTCTCCAAAGCCTCTCCATCGTCTACAAGGCCCAGGTCAGGAGTTTGATGGAAAACTCCTCACTTGCCTGTATGGGTGAGGCTCCTACAGCACTCAGCAAATTTGACACCATGAATGAATAAAAGGAAAATATACCAAAGTTCACCCAGTGAAAACTCCAAGGCCAACAGAGCTCCAATGCTTGGCAAGCTCCCTACATACCCTGGGACCGCAGCAAGATCGTATGAGGAAAGGCTGAGGCACTTGGGGCTGTTCTCATTGGAGAAAAGAAGGTTTAGGGGAGATTTGATAGAGGTGTGCAAGATGATTAGGGGTTTAGATAGGGTTGACAGTGAGAACCTTTTTCCACTAATGGAGTCAGCTGTTACTAGGGGCCACAACTTTAAAATAAGGGGTGGTAGGTATAGGACAGATGTTAGGGGTAGATTTTTTACTCAGCGGGTTGTGAGTTCATGGAATGCCCTGCCAGTAGCAGTGGTGGACTCTCCCTCTTTATGGTCATTTAAGCGGGCATTGGATAAGCAGATGGAGGTTATTGGGCTAGTGTAGGTTAGGTAGGCTTCGGTCGGCGCAACATTGAGGGCCGAAGGGCCTGTACTACGCTGTATTTTTCTATGTTCTGTGTTCTAAGACCCAATGAGAGGGAAAGAAAGAAAGAAGCAGGTATTTTGGGTGCAAATCAGTGGAATGAGTGACACCTGATTGTGAAAGCATTTTCACATTTCTTAATAAATGTTGACTTTTCATGAGCAAATATCTACCAACCACAAATATAACATTGAAGGTACAGAGCCTAGCCATCATTAACACGACATGGTGTTCGATGGTTCAAGCTGGGAAAGTGAGCAGCTACTGCAGTGGACCATGGGAACATGGAAGGTGTTTGCTATTTTAGCAATAGGGTGAATGTTTCCAGACTGCAGTACATTGTATCCACTGTGTAGTGCTCACAGGAATCTTTCACCAGCACTATGTGGGTGACTGTGTTATACTATTGCCTTTTGAAGAGCCTTTCATCCCTCCCAGAATGAAACACTTACCTTGCCCACTCCATGTGCGGTGGCAGCCATTTTCAGCCACATTACACACTCTCCATTTGCATCACGATGGAAGGAAAAGTTGGTTGCTCCTTGCACTTGAGTGTCGGCCCCTTTACCCCTTGGTAAACTCCCAAAATGTACACTTCCCCACTTGGCTGCTCTTCCCAAAACCCATCAACTTGGAACCTCCCAATATTTCCAGCCAACCTGTCCATCTGCAGTCAAATACAAGTACCATGAGCCTTGAAGCGTTGTATGGGGGAGGGGGTTTGGGAGCAATCTTATGACCATTAATGTGGGCACAAAGTGAGTGAGGGTGAGGAGGGTGATGGAGGATCCCTGAGATGCAGCCTGGTCCAATTCAAATGGGATTAGTTCAATTTGGGAAACCTGGTTGGCATGGATGAGTTGGACCGAACAGCCTGTTCCCGTGCTGTATGACTCTATAACTAGGTACATGTCTCTGAGTACAAAATACTTGGATAACAGCATGGCAATAAGAGATGCCAGCTCATTCTGAAGTGCAGCACTAATGTACAGGGTTGAACTAGATGTGAGACTGTTACATGTCAGATGCCATGTGTGTGGACATTGACCTGAGATATTGGTACCTCGTGTCCAACACAGATGGACTCACCAAGTGTCCACCCTGACTTCCAGGTCAGGAAACTACCACCACCTAATTACTATCTAGGAGAATGGGAAACTGCAGATGAATGCAGCTAGACCTCTTGCTGCTCACGAATCTCATCTCTCACTGTTCAACACTGTCAGAAAATGGGACTTTCTCCTCTCAGCAGCGAGGAGCTCCTCACCGGAAGTCTTCGGAAATTTTCCCAACTTTTCTTGCCATGGCCCATGTCATTCAGGGGCTGAGGAGATTCTGCCCCAAATTTTATCAACTTTAGAAAAACGAGCAAAGTCAGCCTTCTGTCTACATTCATTATCGTGATGCAGTGATTCCAGTCAATCGAAAGCCCAAAACCTCAAGATTGAATCACTTGCCAGATGTATTCTCTGAAGAGTGAACTCCCTCCTGGAGCAAACCGTTTCATTGTGATCGATCTCCTTTAGATGGGTTTTAGAAATATATTGTAGTTGGACAGAAGCCACCTGCCTTTATAGAGTACCTTTTACGAGTGCAGAACGCTATGAAGCATTTTATAGTCAGTGAATGAGTTTTCAAGTGTAGTGACTGCTATTTCTCTCGCAAAAATGGAAATTTATAAAGAACAGCTGCCAGCAAATACCAACGATTGAAATGACATTTCTTCGTGACATTGGTTAGAGCATAAGCATTTAACAGAGCCTCTGGAACTCTCCAATTTTCCATCAAACAGTGGGACTTTTAGGATTCAGAGAGGGCAGAGAGAGAGGCTTCGATTTAATGTTTCAACTGCAATTTGGCATCCCTGACAATGTAGCACATCCACAGTACTGCACTGGACTGTCGGTCTTGATGAGGGTTTATGTTACAAAGTATGCTGGATGGAAATGAGTTTACTAGTTCTTTTTCATTCCAGTGAACCTTACTTTGAAGTAATTGCTGCCCATGCTACAGCAATATTTAACGGATCATTCATTCTGTTGCTGTCGTATGCTTGGGGGCATTGAATATCTGTGACTGTTCTGCAGAGAGTTACTCAGGTTGCTCATCGTTACTGACACTGGAGATTGTTCTTTTGAAAGGTCAATTGAGAAACACTTAACAATAATACTCTTCTGCGGGCAATTTGATTCAGCCAGGAATTAAAGCATCATCATGCACTGTGTTGATCAGACTGCTCTGCAGCTGTCATTGCAACGGCGTTTGTGGGAAATCCATTAGTACGATAAATTAAAAGCTACAGCGATTTTCCCAACCAATCTATAAATTAATCACTCAATAACTGCAAGATTAGATCTATCAGGAACAATTGAGCAAAGTGGGCTGCTTTATACAGAACAGGGACGGCTGAGATGTGTTCTTGATAAAGGCAGGAGAAAGTGAGGTCTGCAGATGCTGGAGATCAGAGCTGAAAATGTGTTGCTGGAAAAGCGCAGCAGGTCAGGCAGAATCCAAGGAACAGGAAATTCGACGTTTCGGGCATAAGCCCTTCATTCCTGATGAAGGGCTTATGCCCGAAACGTCAAATTTCTTGTTCCTTGGATGCTGCCTGACCTGCTGCGCTTTTCTAGCAACACATTTTCAGCTCTCGATAAAGGCAGTTTAACAGGGGAGATGTAGACAGGGTCTTTGCAATTTTGGCAGCGTCGAAAGTAAGGACTGTAAATAAAATAAATTTCAAAAGTTAAAGAACTGTAGGCGGTGGAAATCAGAAACAAAATGAGAGATTGCTGGAGAAACTCAGCAGGTCTGATCACATCTGTGGAGAGGGCAAGCAGAGTGAAGATTTTGGGTTCAGTGACCCTTCCTCAGAACCTGGAATGTTGCTTGCTCTCCTCAGGTGGAGAGCAGAGCAGTTTCCAGCATTTTGTGTGAGATTAGAGTCTGACTTTAAATAATTGAAAATCAAGAGGCAGGGGTGAGCTTCAAACACCAGGTAAAAGCTGGGGGAAAGGTTATTGTACCAAAGGGACCCACAAGTCTCCGGGACCAGCTGATTTCCATCCTGGAGTCTAAAATAGAAGTGACACAGGTGATAGATGTGTTCATTTTAATCTTCCAAAATTCCTTAGATGTAGATTGGAATATGGCAATATAAGATCTTTATTCAAGAAAGGAAAAAGGACATAATGCAGGATGCTAGTGTCATGTCATCTTAATGGGCAAATTATGGGCAAAATGCTAGCAAATGGTACTAGGTTAATTTAGGATATTTTGGTCACCATAGACAAATTGGACCAAAGGGTTTGTTTCCGTGCTGTACATCTCTATGATATTAAATGGTGCTAGAATCCATCATTAAGAACATTACACCAGGATACTTATCATAAGTAAATCTTAATATGATCAGGCAGAGACACCTTGTTTTTGTAAAAACAGAGTTTTGTTTAATTGATCTATTAGAATGTTCTTGACAAACTAAGATCCATAGTAATTACAGGAGGAAGTTGATCTGGTGTCCTTAGGTTTCCAAAGGTTGAGATACAACATCAAAAGGTTGAGCTAAGTGGGTATGGGTTAGAATGGTTTAGAATTGGTTAGCCAGTAGGAAGCAGACAGTGGGGATAAATGGGTCTTTGTTTGGATTGGCAAGTTGTAACTATAGGAGTAGCACAGAGCTCAGTATTGGTGCCTCAACTATTCATAGCCTATATCAATAATTTGGGTGAAGGAACTGAATGGATGGTCATTAACTTTGCAACGGTACCAAGATAAGAAGGGAAATAAATTGGAAGCACTTTGGGGCCAGCGACCATAATTTTATTACTTTTAAAATAGTGATGGAAAAGGATAGACCAGACCTAAAAGTTGAAGTTCTAAATTGGAGAAAGATCAATTTTGGGAATTAGGCAAGAACTTTCAAAAGCTGACTTGGGACAGATGTTTGTAGGTAAAGGGATGGCTGGGAAATGGGAAGCCTTCAGTCCAGAGAATGTCCAGAGAAAGTATATGCCCGTTAGGGTGAAAAGGAAGGCTGGTATGTATAGGGAATGCTGGATGACTAAAGAAGTTGAGGGTTTGGTTCAGAAAAAGAAGGAAGCATATGTCAGGAATAGACAGGATAGATCGAGTGAATCCTTAGAAGAGTATAACGGCAGTAGGAGTATACTTAAGAGAGAAATCAGGAGGGCAAAACGGGGACATGAGATAGCTTTGGCAAATAGAGTCGAGGAGAATCCAAAGGGGTTTTACAAATACATTAAGGACAAAAGGGTAACTAGGGAGAGAATAGGGCCCCTCAAGATCAGCAAGGCGACCTTTGTGTGGATCCGCAGGAGGTGGGGGAGATACTTTATGAATATTTTGCATCAGTATTTACTGTGGAAAAGGATATGGAAGATATAGACTGTAGGGAAATAGATGGTGACATCGTTAAAAATGTCCATATTACAGAGGAGGAAATGTTGGATGTCTTGAAATGCATTAAAGTGGATAAATCCCCAGGACCTGATCAGGTGTACCCTAGAACACTGTGGGAAGCTAGGGAAGAGATTGCTGGGCCTCTTGCTGAGATATTTGTATCATCAATAGTCACAGGTGAGATGCCCGAAGACTGGAGGTTGGCAAACGTGGTGCCACTGTTTAAGAAGGGTGGTAAGGACAAGCCAGGGAACTATAGACCAGTGAGCCTGACGTCAGTGGTGGGTAAATTGTTGGAAGGAATCCTGAGGGACAGGATGTACATGTGTTTGGAAAGGCAAGGACTAATTAGGAATAGTCAACATGGCTTTGTGCGTGGGAAATCATGTCTCACAAACTTGAGTTTTTTGAAGAAGTAATGAAGAGGATCGATGAAAGCAGAGCGGTAGATGTGATCCATATGGATTTCAGTAAGGTGTTCGACAAGTTTCCCCAAGGGAGACTGATTAGCAAGGTTAGATCTCATGGAATACAGGGAGAACTAGCCATTTGGATACAGAACTGGCTCAAAGGTAAAAGACAGAGGGTGGTGGTGGAGCATTGTTTTTCAGACTGGAGGCCTGTGACCAGTGGAGTGCCACAAGGATCGGTGCTGGGTCCTCCACTTTTTATCATTTATATAAATGATTTGGATGCGAGAATAAGAGGTACAGTTAGTTAGTTTGCAGGTGACACCAAGATTGGAGGTGTAGTGGACAGCGAAGAGGGTTACCTCAGATTACAATGGGATTTTGATCAGATGGGCCAATGGGCTGAGAAGTGGCAGATGGAGTTTAATTTAGAGAAATTTGAGGTGCTGCATTTTAGGAAAGCAAATCTTAGCAGGACTTATACACTTAATGGTAAAGTCCTAGGGAGTATTGCTGAACAAAGAGACCTTGGAGTGCAGGTTCATAGCTCCTTGAAAGTGGAGTCGCAGGTAGATAGGATAGTGAAGGCGGTGTTTGGTATGCTTTCCTTTATTGGTCAGATTATTGAGCACAGGAGTTGTGAGGTCATGTTGCGGCTGTACAGGACATTGGTTACGCCACTGTTGGAATATATCGTGCAATTCTGGTCTCCTTCCTAACAGAAAGATGTTGTGAAGCTTGAAAGGGTTCAGAAAAGATTTACAAGGATGTTGCCAGGGTTGGAGGATTTGAGCTATGGAGAGAGGTCAAATAGGCTGGGGCTGTTTTCCCTGGAGCCTCGAAGGTTGAGAGGTGACCTCTTTGAGGTTTATAAAATCATGAGGGACATGGATAGGGTAAATAGACAAAGTCTTTTCCGTGTGATAGGGGAGTCCAGAACCAGAGGGCATAGGTTTAGGGTGAGTGGGGAAAGATATAAAAGAGACCTAAGGGGCAACTTTTTCACACAGAGGGTGGTACGTGTATGGAATGAGCTGCCAGAGGATGTGGTGGAGGCTGGTACAATTGCAACATTTAAAAGGCATTTGGATGGGTATATGATTAGGAAGGGTTTGGAGGGATATGGGCCAGGTGCTGGAAGGTGGGACTAGATTGGGTTGGGATATCAGGTTGGCATGGACGGGTTGGACCGAAGGGTCTGTTTCCATGCTGTACATCTCTATGATTCTATGACTCTCGACAGACAAATGTATAAAGACAGATTGAGTGAGTGGGCAAAGTGTTTGACAATTGGAGAATAGTGTGGGAAAATGTGAACTGATCCACTTTGGCAGGAAAAGGAGAAAAGCAGCATCTGATTTCAATGGAGAGAGATTGCAGAACTAGGTGATATTAAGGGCCCTGGTAGCCCAATCACAGGGAGTTAGCTTACAGATACAGCAAGTGATTAGGAAAGGGAATGGAATGCCATTAATTACAAGGGGAATGGAATCATGTGGAATGCACTGGAATAATGAGGAAGAATCGGGAAGTTTTGCTTCAGCTGCATACGTCAATGTTGAGACAACACTCCAGAGTGTTATCTAATTTTGGTCTCTTTTTTGAAAAAAAGAGGTATAATTGCTTTAGAGGCTGTTCAATACGGTTCACTCAAATTGTTCCTGGGCTAACAGGGTTACCTTTTGAAGAAAGGTTGAACAGGTTAGATCTATTTTACCCAACTCATTGTAGAAGAGTGAGAGGTGATCTTATTGAAACATATAAAATCCTGAAGGGATTAGATATTGGATACCTGGAGGATCTTTCCACATGTGGGAGCGACTAAACCTTGGGAATGAATCTCCCTATGAAGACTGAGATGGAGATGGTTCTTTTCTCCCTGAGGGTTGCTAAAGTGTGGAATTTATTCAAGGCTGAGTTCGACAGATTTTTGATAGATGAAGGATTTGAAGGTGACATGGTACAGACACAAAGCTGGAGCTGGGTTCTGAGCAAGGGTAACTCCAAACAAGATGTTAACTCTGATTTCGCTCCAAAAATGCCGCCAGACCTGCTGAGCTTTTCCAACAATTGCTGTCCCTGTTTCTGATTTACAGCATCTGCAGTTCTTTTGATTTTTATTATCTTATTGGATGGTGGAGCAGATGTCTTTGTCCCGTGCCTCAGTTCCATGTCCCTATATCCTGCTTCCTGTTCTTCTCACATCATGTGTCAGTTAGCACTATGGGCTGTGTCACTTTTTCTGTAGCACAAGCCATCCATGAACTAGCTGAAATAAAGATAAAACACTGTGTTTGAAACAGCAAACAGATAACATAATGAGGGCTGACTCCAGAAAAACAGAGAAGGAAAAGGAATTGACAGGATCATTAATCATTTCTGCAAGTCTAATGTCAAGAGGAAATTATTAGCAACAAAGTTAATAAAACACTAGATTATAGATAGGGATTATCAGACTATAATTAACAGTGATCAGGCCACATTGAAGATTGTCAGTTCACAAAATAACTGATTCCCTCTCTTCAGGTATCCTTCCTCATCAAAATTACTCCAAAGTCTAATCTCCCTTTCCTCTCCACCCTCCTTATCTCTGAAATCCATGCATGGTTTTTCAATGACTGTATACAGAATAGCACCAATCAGGATTCCACATCGAACGCAACACAGACCCAGGTCCAACTACAGGTGAAAGCACCATCCTCTGTGATGACGTTTTCCTTCCTTCCCCTTCTCTATGTGTCGGCAACATTTAATGCAATCATAGAACTGCCACAGCATAGCGACAGACCATTTGGCTAGGCACATCCGTGCTGGCTCTCCGAAGGAGCAATTCATCCTGTTAACTAGTTAGCCACCTACCTTCCTGACTTACGGCTCAGAGTCCCAATACCTAGTTTCAACAACATTGACCCCACTTGCCTACTCTCCAAAGGATCCAGCTCACCTCGTAAGCTACTCTTCCTGATACCCTGCTCTCCCCACGACCCTGCTGTCCCTGTCACCCTGCTCTCCCCATGACCTTTCTCTCCCCATGGTCTTCTCTCACCAAGACTCTGCTCTCCCCATGACCTTTCAGGCCCCGTGATTCTGTTCTCACTGTGACCATTCTCTCCCCGTGACTCTGTTCTCCAAATGAATCTCCTCTCCCTGTGACTCTGCTGTCCCCATGACCCTACTCTCCCTGTAACCTTTAGAATCCCTACAGTGTGGAAACAGGCCCTTTGGCCCAATATGGCCACACCGACCCTCCAAAGAGTAACCCACCCAGATGCATTCCTCTACCCTATTATCCTATATTCACCCCTGAGTAATGCACCTAACCTACACATCCCTGAACACTATGTCGTGTATGTGTAAGATGGCCAATTCACCTGACCGTCACATCTTTGGACTGTGGGAGGAAACCGGAGCACCTGGAGGAAACCCACGCAGACATGGGGAGAATGTGCAAACTCCACACAGACAGTCGCCCGAGGCTGGAATTGAATGTGGGTCCCTGGTGCTATGAGGCAGCAGTGCTAATCGCTGAGCCATTGTGCTGCCCCTTTCTCTCCCTGTGACCCTGCTGTCCCAAGACCTTTCTCTCCCTGTGACCTTTCTCTCCCCGTGACCCTGCTCTCCTGTGACCTTTCTCTTTCCGTGACCTTGCTCTCCCCGTGACCCTACTCTCCCCATAACATTTCTCTCCCTGTGACTTTAATCTCCCCGTGACCCTGCTCTCCAGTGACCTTTCTCTGACTCTGCTGTCACCGTGACCATGCTCTCTCCATGATCTTTCTCTCCCCATGACCCTGCTCATGCTGCTCTCTCTGTGACCCTGCACTCCCTGTGACCCTGCTCTCACCATGACCTGCTCTCCCTGTAACCCAGCTTTCCCTATGACCCTGCTCTCCTGTGACCCTGCTCTCCCGTGACCCTGCTCACCCTATGACCCTGCTCACCTGTGACCTTTCTCTCCCCTTGACCCTACTCACCCTGTGACCCTACTCTCCCAATGACCTTACTCTCTCTATGCTATCCTGTCTCTGTGCTTCTGCTCTCATATCCTCCTGCTGCCTCCCTGTTGCTACTTCCCCAACCACTTGTTCTTTCTATGTTCCTGCTCTGCCCATACCCCTCCTCCTCCTGTGCTCCCTCTCTTGTGTTCCTGTTTCCAGTTGAGTGTCATGCTTCAAGTGATCTGATGGAAGATGGAGTCTGAGATTTTTCTATTTTCAGATCGCATGCTACAATGCCGTGATGATAATATACCATTCATGGTATTCTGACACCCTGAGCAGGAGACATCATGCAGCTGAGTCTGACTATCTTTAGCAGGAGTCCAGAGGGAGCAGGAACAGCCTCTCTCTGTTTTTGCTCTCCCTATGCTCTTGCCATTGCATCACTATTGACTTAATTTGCCAATTCACTTTGGCTAGCTCTGTTTCCAGGCCCTCTCTCTCTTTAAAGCCAAACATAAAAATCAATTTTATTGTGATCCCTGTTACCTAAAGCCACCTTCACTATGAGTTAATTAATTAACCCTGTCTTGTTGGCCAGGTCGTTATATAGCCTGCTCTCGGCTTGAGTCCAGAACATGCTGTTCCAAGAAACTATCCTGAAAGTGTTCTATGAATTCTTCATTGAGGCTACAATTGCATGTCTGATTATCCTGATTTATATTTAAATTAAAATCTCCCATTATTGCTGCCATGTCTTTCTGATAAACTCTATTTATTTCTTCCTTTATATTCCGCCCCGTCACATGGTTTCTGTTAGGGGAGCTGTACCCCACTGTCCCAAGTGGCTTTTTAACCTTTATTATTTCTGCACTCTACCCAAACTATTCCCATATCTTGGTTTCCTGAACTTTCGTCATCCAGTTCTATTGTGTTAATACCAAGATTGACTAACAAAGCCACACCTCCCCTTTTTCCTAGCTTCTGTCCTATAGCCTTCGATATTCATGAGACTTATTACACTGACCTGAAAAGAATATAGCTCTCAATCTAACATTTCATAGGAAACACAGCATTTCCAACAGTGGAGCACACCTTCAATCCTTCAGTTCCTGCAGTACAATATTAAAAATTCCAAAATCATCATCTTCTCTGCTCCCATAGAGTCTGTTTGACCACCAGTGGTTCATGCTTCTACGAGCACATCTCGCCTCGCAATGTGATCCCATGCTATGTTTCTGGACTTTGAATCCTCTCTATCACAAAGACTGGTAAGTTCCATCTGCAGGACATTACCTATCTCTCTCCCTATCTGCTCTGACCTGTTACTGAAACCCTCTTGAAAACCTTTGTCACCTCTGTCTCAATTAGCCATTCACTACCCAGAACTCCACTTCAAGTCTTGTTCACACCCCATCCTTGCTGATCTGCACTGGAACCTGGTCCAGATACAAAGGACATTTACAATTTTCTACCTTATGGGCAATTCCATCCTGATCTCATCCTTCCATTTTTTCTATAACTGCATCCAGTCCTACTACCTCTGCCCACCTCCCCTCTGCCTAACTCTAATTTTCCCTAATTTTGCTCTCTTGATGAAGCCTTCAGTTCCCTCCTCCTTTCCCTGTACTATTGGTAACCCCTTGGCTGTGGAAACCTCTCTGTCCCACCCTCTTCCTTCAGGTTCCTGCATCCATTTGGACAGCATTTTGATCAGCCCCTTTAACATTGCCTGCCATTTGTTATATACAGATCTGGGACTTGCAGATATAAGTGGGACGGGGGGGAATTTTTTTTCACATTAAAGGTGATATTTCATGCAGATTATTGTTTCCTGTTGTTATTGATAGGACTAGTGATAGAATTGGTGAGCTAAATGACCAGCTGGAATTTTCAGGAGCTTTGATGCCCCATCTGTATGGCAATTGTCATTATTTTCACTCCTTCACCCATGTTGATACCAACTGGTCTTTAGCCTGACGAAGTAAGCATTACCGAAAGGTTGACAGAACCATACCGAACAGAAGGAGTCTGTTCACTTCATTATGGATAGGCCGGATCTTTGCAAGATCTTTTCAATGAAGTGATGGCCAATTGCGGGTTTTCTCTTCTGGAATTTTTGGCACTTCTGTAAATTTCCACAGAAACGTGCAACATAGAATCAATCAGACATGGAAAAGTTATTGCACAGATCACTCAGTCCATCAAGATACCGTTAACTCTTCATCCAGTCCCACTCTCTTCAGCCTTTTCCCCACTCCCCCCCAATTAAACTACAATTCATTTCTTTCAAATAATTCCCCATCCTATCTCCATTACCCACTTCGTAAACCTAACCACTTGCTGTCTGAAAAGGTTTTCCTCAAGTGGTTGTTGCTTTTTTTCATGATTCGCCTTCAATCTATATCCTCTGGGTCTCTGCCCTTCCTGACAATGGGGGGATTTCAGGGTATGTTAGGATTTATGTTGCTCCCAAGCCTCATCACACCTTCTTTCATCTCAGCCCATCAATCCATCTTTCTATTCCTCATTCCCTTCTGTTATTAACTAACTTCTCATTAAGGAATCTGGGCTCAGCTGATTGATCTGGTCAAAGGCTTCCCATTTCCTTGATGATTTTGTTCAGGATTCTATGCTCATGGCTGTTACTCAGCATCTTTCCCACTAAACCGAAATATGAACCCCCAAGGCCTAACTTCAAAAACTCCTTTCCTTGGCTTGTGAAAATTGACATGGATGTTTGCTGAGTCATTGAAAACCTTGCATAGTTTCAATATGTGGCTGATCCCTTTCATGGAATCACAGAATGTCTACAGTGCAGATGGATGCCATTCATCCTGTCGAGTCTGCACCAACCCTCTAAAGATTATCCCACCTAGACCCACAACCCCACATTTTACCATAGCTAACCCACCTAGCTGCACATCCCTGGATAAAATGGGCAATTGAGCATGGCCAATCCACCCAACCTGCACACCTTTGGACTGTGAGAGGAGACTGGAACACCTGGAGGAAGTCTGTGCAGACATAGGGAGAAGGTACAAACTCGACACAGACAGTCACCCGAGGCTGGAATCCCACGCGTCCCTAGCGCTGTGACAGAGCAGTGCATTGTATCCAATTGTATTTTTATTAGAATGCCTACAGTGTGAAAACAGGCTCTTCGGCCCAACAAGTCCACACTGACCCTCCAAAGAGCATCCCACCCAGACCCATTCCCCTACATTACCTAACCGACACATCCCTGAACATTATGGGCGATTTAGCATGGCCAATTCACCTAACCTGCACATCTTTAAATTATGGAAGGAAACTGGAGCACCTAAAGGAAGCCCACACAGACACGACGAGAATGTGTAAACTCCACACAGATAGTTTCCCAAGGCTGGAATTGAACCTAGTCCCTGGCACTGTGAGGCAGCAGTGCTAACCACCAAAACCAATGAATCTGTAGCTGCATGTGAAAACTTCCTTCCCTGTCTTAATAGGCTCCATCCTCTGCCAAAATGGATCAACCCAATGCACTCCCTAGTCCAGTGACTCTACCACAGTACCATCTGTCAGAGAAATCAGCCAGTGGGTTCTATACTATTGTCTACTGAAAACCTGCCTTCAGTGATCAGTATGTACATTGGGATTCCTATAATTCTATGTGATAAATTGACTTTATCAGAAAGCTCATAAGCAGGACTGGGGACATTTGTCCTCTGTGCAGACCTGGTATTAAATAGGGCACATCAAGGCCACCCTATGGGATAATGGCTACCATGATCAGTTCATTTCTCACTGTACAGTGCCAACTCAAGAATGGATTTAAGGTACTTGAAAAATTCCCAGTCTACCTCAAATAATCCTGAATGTGTAAGGTGTCTGAAGTCTTTCTACAATGGGATATGCTGGCTATTTCATGCTATGCAGTAACAACACGACTGGTGTTTGCCTGGAACTGAGTGATGCCTCCAAGCCAAAATAATGTTCTACCTGTAGCATAAATGAGTAATGGCATATGAATTTCACTGCCAGTGTGGTGCCGTGCATTGTAAAATACTGATGGATTGTATTAAACAATATATCCCTTTCGCTGTTCACAATAGGCAAGCTACTGACTGTATCCAATGGCCTGCAATTGGGAAATTTGCAACAGTGTTCAACATTAGATGAGATTCTGTAATTGGACAACATTTGCTACATAATCCCAAGTGTGAGAGGAATTACATTGACAACTGGTTTAGGATTGCCAGTTTCACTTGCAGTGTACTGCACCAGTGTGTATTGGAAGCGACATCTCTGAATACACAGGGCCTTGTTCTCTGCAGGCAGGTAGAACATGCAGACACTATCTGTTTCAGCTCAACAAAATAGGCGACAGTCATTTGTTAGTTCATTTCTCAGATAAATACCCTGGCCATTCAGAGTCAAAATTTAAATGGAACATGGGCAGTTAACTATTAATCCTTAACTAGTGCATTCTCCAAAGCAACCCCCACAGCTTATGCCCGAAACGTCGATTCTCCTGTTCCTTGGATGCTGCCTGACCTGCTTTTCCAGCAACACATTTTCAGTTCCCACAGCCCACTTGCCAACCAAACAGAACTCTCCTTTCATTCAATGTAAATGTTGATTTTTCCTTTAAATTAATAACCGACAAAATTGTCCTGATGAGTACAAGACAAAAAGCTTTGATAAAAGCATCTTTTGTTTTCAGCAACATTCAGGTTCTATGCTATCAAACAACTTGATGTTTGCTATACAACTGTGAGACATCAATACAGAGCCCTGCTCTGGTTCCAAGATGCAGTGTTTGACAAGAAATGTCATGACACATTCTGTCAAATGCAACAGAGTCTCTATTAGGCTGCGCAATTGCACTTCCAAAGAGCAATACCCTGAGGCACGCACTACCCAGATTATCTTTCAGAATCTGTGGAAGGAGAGAACTGCCTGCAGGTGTGATAGCGCAGCTGAGGCAGTGAGTGTGACAACAAACAGAGGGCCACAGTTGATTTAGTCTCCTTTCCCTCAATATTTGTGTACCACAATGAGACCTGATGCATTTTGAATATTCCGGGGCGATTTAAACAGCAGCCATGCTTTGTTGAAATGTGAGCTCAGTCACATCATGCAGAGTTCTAATGACTGATAAAGGGAACATTGCTGTTCTGTTATTAAACAACTTTGCTTGTCATTTTATCTTCCTCTCCACTGTCACATCTCTATATAGTGGGCCAGATCTGATGGGAATATTAGTTTCTGCATCAATGGCCAAGCCTCATGACTTCCCTACAATTTTATTTTTCATTCAATGAGATCCCATGATCTCATATTCCTATTCAAAACCTTGCCTTCACACACATCTCCTGAGAGCCGCTTTTAATATAATTTAACGCATTTTCCAAATGCCAGATTCAATCAAATATTTTCAGACATTTTCATCTAATCTTTGGAAAGATGTCATTGCCCCAACAATCTGTGCTATTATATATTTTGAAATGAACTAAAAATGCAAGATGTCCCAAAGTGCTTTACAGTTAATTAAGTAATTTTTGAAGTGTTGTCAGTGTTACAATGTAGGAAAATTGTCAATTAATTTGCAATCAGAAAATTTGCACAAACAGCAACATGTTAATGACCAGATAATCGCTTTTAATGATGTCGGTCAAGAGATAATTATTGCATGGAGAGAATCCTCCTGAGATCCTTTAAATCCATCTGGGAATACAGCCAGGATATTGGTTAAATGTTGAAAAGCGCTTCCAACAGCGCAGCACACCCTCAACACCACACAGTGTCAGCCTGGAATTTGTGTCAATGGTTCAAATGGGGGATCTGAATTCACACCATCTCCCTTAGAGATCATCACAGCTGTAAAAGTATGATTCCCTCTGTTCACATTAGTCCTTTGTGAAACTGTACTTTGTTTGATCCACTTGACAATGAAACAGTGGAGTGCAAAACTTGCTATAATTTGTGATTGTGGCATTTACTGAACGAGTGGTGCATTTACATAAAGCACAGGTTCTGACAAGCAGTTGCTTGGCTAATAATTGGGAGGGATTTTTCATTTGAGAACAATTTGTTATAAAAGCACACACTCACTGCAAGAATCATTGATGAAAATGTTTTTAACAAAGTGCGCCACCTACTGGATATGTGCAATTACAATCTGTTTGGGGACATATCTGGGGACATTGCGGGCACCCAAAGTGCAATGGGATATTCTCGTCCTGGGAGAACCATCTTAGTGATCATGGTATCTCCCCCTGCCAGGTAAGTATATACCTGTCAAGGCAGGGAGGAAGTGGTCGAGTAAGGAAACTGTGGTTTATTGAAGAAGTCGAATCTCTTGAAAAGAGGAAGAAGGAGACTTATGTTAAGATGAGATGTGAAGGCTCAGTTAGGGCACTTGAGAGTTACAGGTTAGTCAGGAAAGACCTAAAGAGAGAGCTACAAGTTAGCCAGGAGGGGACATGAGATGTCTTTCTCAGGTAGGATCAAGGAAAACACTAAAGCTTGCCATAGGTATGTCAGGAATAAAAGAATGACCAGAGTAAGATTAGGGCCAGTCAAGTACAGTAGTGGGAAGTTGTGCATGGAGAGGTGCTAAATGAATATATTTCATCAATTTTCACGCAGAAAAAAGACAATATTGTAGAGGAGAATACTGAGACACAGGCTTCGAAACTAGATGGGATTGAGGGTCATGAAGAGGAGATCTTAGCAATTCTGGAAAGTGTGAAAATAGATGGGATTTATCCTAGAATTCTCTGGGAAGCTAGGGAGGAGATTGCAGAGCCTTTAGATTTGACCATTGTATCATTATTATCTAAAGGAATAGTGCCAGAAGACTGGAGGATTGCAAATGTTGTCCCCTTGTTCAAGAAGTGGGGATAGAGACAACCCTGGTTATTGTAGATCAGTGAGCCTTACTTCGGTTGTGGGAAAAGTGTTGGAAAAGATGATAAGAGATAGGATTTAGAATCATCTAGAAAGGAAGCATTTGATTAGGGATAGTCAACACAGTTTTGTGAAGGGTAGGTCGTGCTTCACAAACGTATTAGGTTCTTTGATAAGGTGATGAGAGTAAGGCGTTTGATGTGGTGCATATGGATTTCAGTAAAGCATTTGATTAGGTTCCCCACGGTAGGCTATTGCAGAGGCATGGGATTGAGGGTGATTTAATGGTTTGGATCAGAAATTGGCTAGCTGAAAGAAGACAGAGAGTGCTGATTTATGGGAAATGTTCATCCTGGAGTTCAGTTACAAGTGGTATACCACAAGGATATGTGGTACGGCACGGTGGCACAGTGGTTAGCACTGCTGCCTCACAGCGCCGGAGACCCGGGTTCAATTCCCGACTCAGGCGACTGACTGTGTAGAGTTTGCACGTTCTCCCCGCGTCAGCGTGGGTTTCCTCCGGGTGCTCCGGTTTCCTCCCACAGTCCAAAGATGTGCAGGTCAGGTGATTTGGCCATGCTAAATTGCCCATAGTGTTAGGTAAGGGGTAAATGTAGGGGTATGGGTGGGTTTCGCTTCGGCGGGTCGGTGTGGACTTGTTGGGCCGAAGGGCCTGTTTCCACACTGTAAATCTAATCTAATCCAAAAAAAAGGATCTATTTTGGGGCCCCTGCTGTTTGTCATTTTTATGAATGTCCTGGATGATGGCATAGAAGAGTGGGTTAGTGAATTTGTGGATGACACTAATGTTGGTAGAGTTGTGGATAGTGCAGAAGGATATTGCAGGTCACAGAGGGGCATAGATAAGCTGCAGAGCTGGACTGAGAGGTGGCAAACTGAGTTTAATGCGGAAAAGTGTGAGGTGATTCACTTTGGAGGGAGTAACAGGAATACAGAGTACTGAGCTAATGGTAAGATTCTTGGTAGTGTTGAATGAGTAGAGAGATCTCGGTGTCCATGTTCACAGATCCCTGAAAATTGCCACCCAGTCTGATGGGGTTATTAAGAAAGCATATGGTGTGCTAGCTTTTATTGGTAGAAGGATTGAGTTTAGGAGCCATGAGGTTGTGTTGCAGCTGTACAAAACTCTGGAATGGCTACACTTGGAGTATTGTGTACAGTTCTGGCTGCTGCATTATAGGAAGGATGTGGAAGCATTGGAAGAGTTGCAGACAAGATTTACCAGGACGTTGTCTAGCATGGAGGGAAGGTCTTATGAGGATAGGCTGAAAGATTTGGGGCTGTTTTCGTAAGAGAGAAGGCTAAGAGGTGACTTAATAGACACATACAAGATGATCAGAAGTGTACGGTGAGAGCCTTTTTCCTTGGATGGTGATAGCTAGCACGAGGGGACATAGCTTTAAACTGATGGGTGATAGATATAGGACAGATATCAGAGGTAGGTTCTTTACTCAGAGAATAGTAAGGGCATGGAATGCCCTGCCTGCAACAGTAGTAGACTCGCCAACTTTAAGGGCATTTAAATGGTCATTGGATAGACATGTGGATGAAAATGGAATAGTGTAGGTTAGATGGGCTTCAGATTGGTTTCACAGGTCGGTACAACATTGAGGGCTGAAGGGCCTGTACGGCGCTGTAATGTTCTATGTTAAGTGACATTAGTTCTATCACCAATTTCTGTGGACCTCCACTGTCTACCTTCTGATAATCTGAGGAACTACGCTTAAACACTGCTCCTTCATTTCTGGTTTGCAGCCAGCCTGCTATTCTTTCCCCATTTGTTCCTGGAATCATCAAAAATAAAAGTAGACCATTCAGCCCTTTGAGCCCTCTTCAGATTTCAATAACATCACTCAAATCTACCCTGTTCTCACTTTCTCCCCATACTCTTTGATTCCATTCACCCCATGAACTATATCTAACTCCATGTTCAAATCATAATCATGAGTCTGCAATGTAGCCTTTTCAAATTTCAAATGTACATTACCCTTGTCTACCCTACCGCTACCTCTTCAAAGAACACAACCGAGTTGGTCAAGGATGACATTTCTATTTATTTTGGTTTCAACTTTGGATGGTTTTCTGTAATATCTTTCTGACAAGTGACAGATTTATGGGCACCCGAACGTATTTTATCTCCTTTATAAATGCACCACAGTGAAGGGAAGTTCATGTTTAATGTTTAGCTTCAGCTGTGATCGAGTAATTGAAGTATATTAATCAATATTAATTAATATAATGTTATTCTGTTTAATTATGATCAAAGTGGCATCAATAATATTTTGTGACTTGGCAGCTGGGATAGGGTAAAACAATATCTTTGTGGTTTACTTTACAAGATAAGTGTTGGGAAACCAGCTGCTATGTTTTGCAGTGTAGTTACAGAGCAAATGCTGTGAAACCTGTTAAAGTTGAATGAGAGAAATTCCAATTCCACCATGCTCCATAATAATCAAAATCTTATCAGTAGGTGCTTGATGCTATAGACCCAGAAGGAAGTTACAAAGACACATGGAGTAGAATAGCAGCTATGACAATCAGCTCTTCAACTTATATCCTAAATTAGTTTAACTTTTTAAGTTGTAATGTCTTAAAGAGAAGCAATCGCACTATTTTAAATGGCAAGTCAAACTTATGTATTATTTACTTAGAATTAAGTTCTGTGATAGGTTTGTGATTAGTTTTAGTAGGCATGTAATTCTTTTTGACGTTTACTACTTATGAACATGTATTAACTGAATGGATAAAGATATCTTACTGCTGCAGCTAATCCTGACGATACACATCTTACTGGTTCCTAGCGAGAGTCTCATTTCAACATCAAGGGCTCTGTAAGAAAATGCAAACTGTTTCCTCCTTGAACTGCATCCTTGAACATCTCATGGTCCATACTTCACCATTGTCCATGTCTAAGATTCCATTCTATCTAGGCAATGCATGTGCAGAGACTGATGAAAGGGGAACTGATTAAAATTAATACACTGTTTAGTTAATAAATTATAGCTTTATTTTTGACCCACATTTGGGTAATGCATGCTATTTGTAATTGATAATTGTCACTGAGCTCAAGTGGGTTATACTACCTGTTCTTCTTCCCATCATTTTTATCTCTGTGCAAGCCTTTTTTATTTTCTTTTTCGTCAGCTGGACTTTGTCCTTTGATCATAGGAAGGCAAAATATTTCTGTTCATCCTGTGCTGCTTCAGATTTCTCTACTGATGAGAGTATGAAATAGCTCTCTTATGCAACAGGGGTCATCTCAATAGATAGTTTCTACTTTTGGAATTCCACTTTAAGCCAACGAAGACCAAGTCAATCTTTTACCAGTTGTCCCTTAAGTGGTTGCACAACTGTTCATTTCTGGACAATTGTTCTCTCACAGTTCTATCGTGATGCGGGAGGAGGGGAAGGTGTGTGTGTGGTTCCTGTAAATTGAAGTGGTAAAGTGGATAATGTGCTCCCTTTCACAGCCTAACAAGCACCTTAAGTCTTTAAAAATACAGCTTGCTGCCTATGATCTGAATAAATTCTTCCTGTCTGAATCGTGGTTTAAGTTATAGATTTCTTGCTTTTATTGCAGACTCAGCAGTCTCCTTCCTATCCTCTTCCATTAGACTCTGACCATTCAGACTTTTCAATTGCCCCTTTGTCACCTTAATTCTGGAATTGTGAAGTTTCCAGTGCTGTGACCTTGGTTTAAATTGCTTTAATGGTCCTTGATTTCCCTGCTGTAGCTGTACCTCGTGATATCTGCCCCCAATGTGATAATGCACATTGTGAGCTGAGTACGTTTTTTAAGTTCCTGTCTCACAGCCTTTTCTGCAATTTAATTTAAAGATTTTTCTTCTGCCCAGTGGGAGTTTTTAAATTTTACTCAGGTAGCTGCCTGTTCACTTCCCAGGTGAATCTTTAATTGGGAATGTTCCCACAGATTCTCACGGTAACTGCTAGGAGTGACTAACTTGGAGCTCATTCTTACTTTGGTACTTCATATCAGCTCAGAAGTAAAATGCGTTATCATTACATGCTGTTGCTCCCTTCTTGGTCTTTGTCTGGGTTTCTCTGTGGGCTGCTTTATTCATCAACTGTTGCAGTCCCCTACTATCTGTATGAGTAGAGCTTAAGTCTTTAAAGCTGTGAACCAGTACTGCTCTTGAGTTCCCACGTATGGAGTCAGATATTACGAAGGGGCATAGCTTTAAATTAAGGGGTGGTAGGTATAGGACTGATGTTAGGGGTAGATTCTTTACTCAGCAAGTCGTGAGTTCATGGAATGCCCTGCCAGTAACAGTGGTGGACTCTCCCTCTTTATGGGCATTTAAACGGACATTGGATAGGCATATGGAGGAAAGTGGGCTAGTGTAGGTTAGGTAGGCTTGGATCGGTGAAACACCGAGGCCCGAAGAGCCTGTACTGCGCTGTATTTTTTATATGTTCTATGTTCTATGTTCCCCTGCCATTCTCCTCCTGCCCTGTTTTATTAAGAATGATGCCCACCACTGATCACCATATTGTATTTGCTACGATGCCAATAACCACCAGCTTGTGGTTGGGGTGGTTTGTTGCCACAATACTCTTTCCTTAATAGGGTCTCTGGGTTTACTACATTTACCTTGGTGGGGAAAAGACTCTAGCTAGTCTTAACAAGGATAACATCTATCAATTAGGTACAGACATTGTTCCAATGAGATTGGGAGACAGGATCACTCAAGGAGATTCTAAACTATTCTACCAATCCCAATCCCAGACTTCTGCATGAGCATTTTCAGAACCATTATCTTATGCAGTAGGAACGTCACATTTTGATAGTCAGTAGTGAGGGTAGCCAGTGAATATCTTGAATAAATTAATGAATTAGTTTTATTGTCACATGTACTCACATGAGTAAAATGAAAAGTTTACAAACGCCACTTATGGTGCCACCTTAGGTATAGATTCTTTGAGCACAATTCTTAGAAAAAAAAAGTAGAGAAGTAAGAAATTCAGCATTACAGACCTTCAGAAATACAAAATCATAATAATAAATTCGAAAAATAGAGATTAAATGTTCAGAATAACAGTCCTTCCACAATCACATTACAAAGGAACAAAAACTAAATTAAAAAATGTATTGTGTAGATTATTCTGGGGAAACAGATCCTCCCTCTTTGGAGAGATTTCAGATCTATTTTAAAATGGCTCTTAGTTTATTGGATGTTCTAAGGAATATAGTGTGGATAAAGGATGATTAAAATCTCATGGAGTGATCTAAATATATTTTGGTTTATAAATATTAATGCCAGTTGCTTCTCTCTTTTCTATTGCTTCCATGTCAATTAATTCTGGTAATAAATATGACTTGTAATTTTAGCCTGTATGATACAGCCTGATAACAGAATGTTAATTTTCTCTTTCAGAAGGATGAGTGATAGCAAATTGACGATGATGTGGCATTGTCCGAAAAATGTCAATGGGGTGATTTGATCTTGAATTGCAATGGCAAAAGTTCAGATTTTGCGTCAGAGGATACCTGGAACTGGAGAAATGAATAAAAGAGGCAAGGCAAGCCCAGAATGTAACATGCTTCTTTTTTAATATCTACAATTCTTGGCTGCTGTTTTCCATATTTCTTTTATCTTGAAGCTGAACTCTGTCTCATTCCAAGTAGCAACATTTTCATATTAGCTGGAATATTCTTTGAATTATTCCTGCTCTCTCACTGTAAACTCACCCCAACTTCTGTTTCTATGTATTAAGGTAGAAAGATAAGCCAGGAAGGTACTATCCTTGATTTTTTACACCAACCCCAATAACACTGATTCTATCTCAATAAGCCTAATTGTAATTCTGCCGGCACAGGTTCACCTCCTTTACCTGGTTTTAGCCGCAGAGAATGGAAAAAGTGATGTTATAGTTTTGCCAACATATCTGCCTTAATTATATTTCAACATTCGAATTGGGGATTGAGTGATGAACACTGACTGATGATCTTCAGTTGTTCCTGTGTATCTGTGCCAGACACCTGCTGATTTAGAACCATGGGCATTCTGAAGGAAGAACAGAACTCCATAGAAAGAACCCCTGCAATATGGAAACAAGCCTTTTGGCCCTACTGACCCTCAGAAGAATAAGCCCCCCAGACCTATTTTCCTACCCTATTATCCTATATTTACCCTGCCCTAATGCACTGAGCCTACACATCCCTGAACACTATTGGGGCAATTTAGCAGGGTCAATTCGCATAACCTGCACATCTTTTGGGGTTGTGGGAGGAAACTCACGCAGACATGGAGAGAATATGCAAACTCCACACAGGCCGGATTTGAAGCCTGGGTCCCTGGCGCTGTGAGGCAGCAGTGCTAACCACTGAACCACTGTGCCTCTCCAGGTGCCAATTTATTCTCATCACAGATCCAGGCATTGGATTGAAAATTATAAATAACAGATTTAAATTGGGCAGATTACGTGCCGATTTAACTTTTAGAAAGGTCTCTCGCTTTCGTAACCGTGGGGCTAAAAATTTGATTGATGTGGATAACACCAATGGGAATCCTAATGAGTGACTATCCCTGCACACATTCAAAGTGACATGGGCAGCAGGCCGACTTGAGCTGCTGGCTAATTTCAATGACTGTAACAAGCAGCTCATTGCTAAATGCACTGTTATTGGCTGTGTACCTGAGTCAAGGACACACACCCTTTGCAGGCTGGAGCCCCTTCAAGGCAACCTTCACTCCCTCGGACCAGATGTAAGTGACAGATGCATTCTGCCTGTAGGAGGTGTCTGCCCTGTGATGACGGTACAAAACATGGCAAAAAGCAAGCTCCTACATTTTTCCAATGTCTGAATTCTCAACACTGCTGGAGGAAGTAGGGAGGATGTGCAGAACCACAGGGGCACTCCAGACAAACATTTCAAAAGTAGAGGGTATCAATGGCTAAGGATATCCTAATTTTTTAATCAGCCTGTTTGGACACAGGTCCAGGGTCACCACATTGTGCAGCAGGATTTCAGGTTGAGATACTACCAAGACACCATAAGACCCCAGGCCACAGAATTAACTGGGAGCAGTGTCACAACAAAGACCTGGGTACACTGGGGAAGAAGTTCAATCATTTCACACGAGTGGTCAGTTTTATTGTTTTCACTCAAACGAATGTGGGTGTCACTGGCTGGGTCCTTAGGTGGTGAGGAGCTGCCTTCATGATCTGAAGCTATCACAACCCGATCACAAGTTTCATGGAGGTACAGCCACAATGTTATTGTGGAGAGAGTTCAAGGATTTGGATCCAGTAACAATGAAGGAATGGTGATATAGTTCCAAGTCAGGAAGGTGAGTGACTTAGATGGGAACTTGCAGATGGTGGTTTTCCCATGTAACTGCTGCCCTTGTCCTTCTAGATGGAAGTGGTTGTGGCTGGGAAGGTGCTGTCTGAGGAGCCTTGGTAAATTTCTGCAGTGCATCTTGTACACACTGCTGTTACTGAGTGTCAGTGGTGGAGGGAGTGGAGGCTTGTCGATATGGTGTTGATCAAGGGGGCTGCCTTTTCCTGGATGGTGTCAAGCCTCTTGAGTGTTGATGGAACTGACCCCATCCAGAAAAGTGGGGAGTATTCCATTGCTCTCCTTACTTTTGCTTTGCGGAACGTTTCAGAGAACACCTCTGGGACACCCGGACAAACCAACACAACCACCCCATGGCTCAACACTTCAACTCCCCCTCCAACTCCACCAAGGACATGCAGGTCCTTGGACTTCTCCATCGCCAGACCATAGCAACACGACGGCTGGAGGAAGAGCGCCTAATCTTCCGCCTAGGAACCCTCCAACCACAAGGGATGAACTCAGATTTCTCCAGTTTCCTCATTTCCCCTCCCCCCACCTTGTCTCAGTCAAATCCCTCAAACTCAGCACCGCCTTCCTAACCCGCAATTTTCTTCCTGACCTCTCCGCCCCCACCCCCACTCCAGCCTATCACCCTCACCTTGACCTCCTTCCACCTATCGCATTTCCAATGCCCCTCCTCCTTACCTTTTACCTTAGCCTGTTGGACACACTTTCCTCATTCCTGAAGAAGGGCTCATGCCCGAAATGTCGATTCTCCTGCTCTTTGGATGCTGCCTGACCTGCTGCGCTTTTCCAGCAACACATTTTCAGCTTTGTAGATAGTGACAGGCTTTGGGGAATAGGGAGGTGAGTTATGTTTTGCGGGATTCCTGGCCTCTGACCTACTCTTGTAGCTGTTATATTTATGTGGTGAGTCCAATTCAGGTTCTGGTCAATAGTAACCACAAGAATATTGGCAGTGATGGTAGCACCATTGAATCTCAAGGGCTGGTGGTTAATTCTCTCATACTGGTGATAGTTATAGCCTGGCATTTGTGCTACACACATACATGTTACTTGCCACTTGTTAGCTCAAGTAGCATATTATCCTGATCTTGTTGCATTTGAAAATGGACTGCTTCAATATCCAAAGAGTCGTGAGTGGTGCTGAACATTGAGCAATAGCCAGCAAACATTTTCAATTCTGACCTTATGATGGAGGGAAGGTCATTGATGAAGCAGCTGAAGATTGTTGGTCCTAGGACACTACCCTGAGGAACTCCTGCAGATATATCCTAGAGCTGAGATGATTGACCTCCAACAACCATGACTATCCTCCTATGACTCCAACCAGCAGACAGTTTGCCCCCTATGTTCCATTGATTCAAGTTTTTCTCAGGCTCCTTGATGCCATACTCAGTAAAATGCAGCTTGATGTCAAGGGCGGTCACTCTCAGCTCCCCTCTGGAATCCAGCTGTTTTGTCCATGTTTGAACCAAAGCTATAATGAGGTCAGGAGCTGAGGGGCCCTGGCAGAACCCAAACTGGGCGTCACTGAGCAGTTTATTGCTGAGCAGCTGCTGCTTGGTTGCACTGTCGATGACACCTTCCATCACTTTACTGATGATCGAGAGGAGACTGATGTGGTGGTAATTGGGGATATTTGTGGAGTCTGCTCCTTCAGTGAGTTGTTTAATTGTCCACCATCATTCATTACTGGATTTGGCAGGACTGCAAAATTTAGAATCAGTAAGTGCATCTTCAAATCTCATACCACCTGAGCCTGCAAACATGGCTCAATTCACCACACACTCATTATTTATCTGCCATCAAATTCCATCAATGAGATTTTTATTCACATTGATTGCTGCACCTTATTGTCACACGCAAACATTCACTCCTTACACTCCCAAAGCACAGTAGTAGCAGTGTGTATCAGCTACATGATGCACTGCATCAGCTCCCTCAGGCCCCTATGTCCTCCAGCTCATAAAGGAGAAAAACAGATCCATGGGAACTCTACCACTTGCAAGTTTCTCATCCCACACAGCATTCTGACTTGGTGATTCCTGATGAAGGGCTTATGCCCGAAACGTCGAATTTCCTATTCCTTGGATGCTGCCTGACCTGCTGTGCTTTAACCAGCAACACATGTTCAACTGTGATCTCCAGCATCTGCAGACCTCACTTTTTACCATTCTGACTTGGAACTCCATTATCATTTCTTCAGTATCATTGAGTTCCAAACCTGAGTCTCCCTTCCTGAACTGCATTGTGGGCAAATCTATACTCCATGGACTACAGCAGTTCATGAAGGCAGCTCACCACCAGTTTCTCAAGGGCAGTTAGGGATGTGTGCGTGGTTCACATTATGCATATACCGGTCACATGTGGCTGAGTTGTGGAGGGGACTCACCCCAATACTGAGGGAGTAGTGTTCTGACAGAAGTGCCAGTATGATGTTTATACAAGGCCTCATCTAGCCTCTGGGCTGCATGGAGGAGATCCCATGCACCATTTGACAAAGAACAGGGACTTCTCCCTGTCCAATATGTGTCGCACATCAAAATACTGGTCATTGTCACTTTTCTAGGTGAGGGTGAGTACTGTGGATGCTGGAGATTACAGTCGGTGCTGAAAAAGCACAGCAGGTCAGGCAGCATTTGAGGAGCAGGAAAATTAACATTACGGGCAAAAGCCCTTCATCAAGCCCTACAGTAACATCCCTTAAACACACCTTTGGCAAACGGCAAATTCAGAAAATAGATTGTTTCACATGCAGTCCAGCAGCAGGAAGAGAACCCACAGCTTTCGGCTGTAACCAAGAAAGGGAAAAAAAAAATTAGCTTCCACTTCTTTAAGACTGTGTGCAGTTTTAGTCTCCTTACTTGAGAAAGGATGTATTGGCACGAGAGGGGCTGCAGAGCAGGTTCGCTAGGTTCATACCGGAGTTGAATGGGTTGCCTTATGAGGAGAGACTGAGTAGACTGGGATTGTATTCATTGGAATTCAGAGGAATGGTAGGGGGGAGATCTTATAGAAACTATAAAAATTAGGAAAGGAATAGATAAGATAAAAGTAGACAGGATGTTTCCACTGGCATGTAAAACTAGGACAAAAGGGTATAGTCTCAAAATCAGGGGAAGCAAATTCCGGACTGAATTGAGAAGGAACTTCTTCACCCAGAGGGTTATTAGTCTATGGAATTCTTTGCTGAGTGATGTAGTTGACGCTACTTCAGTAAACATTTTTAAAGCTAAGGTAGATTTTTTTAACAATAAAAGAATTTAGGGTTACGGTGACAGTGCAGGTAAGTGGATCTGAGTCCATGAAAAGAACAGTCATGATTTTATTGAATGGCGGAGCAGGCTCATTTTGCCAGATGGCCTCCTTCTTCTCCTGCTCCTGCTCTCGGTTCTTATGTTCTTATGTTCTAAGATCCCAACAGCAACTGCTTAAAGCTAAACCTATCTTGTTGGACTTGTTGGGCGGAAGGGTCTGTCTCCATACTGTAGGGAATCTAATCTAATCTAAGTTCAAAAAATCTAATCTAAAGAACCTGGTTCTGTGGAGCTAGGCCACACCCATGCAGGCTGCTTCTATTGTTCCAACTTTTACAAATAAAATCCAAAAGCCTCACAAGCTGTTTATTTTACTGGCTTTCCAATAAGACAGCTCGTTACCTCTATCTTAAAACATCTCTTTTAAAAAGAAAACACATGACAAAATACCTTCTTACACTCCCTGTAATCGTTATTCATTCTGGTCCCCATTTGCCCTTAATTTCAGATTTTCTTTCAATTCAAATTCCACTATAATGGCATTCAAACCTGTGTTCCACAAAGATTATCTGGGTCTCTGGATTAATGATATTATCACTCAGCCATTAGCTTCCCATCTCGTAGCCAGACACATCAACAACGCACATGACTCCCATTTTGTATCTTTTAAGAGATGGCCATGTGTTTAGGGGTGGAGCAGGGTCCATGATGGTCAATTAAAAGTCAACATCATGGTGTCCTTTTCCAACACTGTGTGTGTGCATAGACTAAAGATGATGATATTCCAAAGAAAGAGGCATTCTTGAGCTAATTCCTCTCCTCTATGTGTTGTCTGTATCACATTCAGCAAATTGAAATCTGTTATGAGTGATGTCAAGTGAAACCATGACTAAAGTAATCACAATTATTCTCACTCTCCACTTTCCTCATCCACAGGCACCCAGACCCATTGATGCATTGAGAGAACAAGCTAACAATAAGCAGGATTTCATTCCCCGACAGACTTCAATAATTCACCAGAGTTCGTGGTCTGCTTCACTCAGGCACGGACGTGCACCAATTTACACCTGACTTACTTAACAAGATTTGATGATCTCCGTGTTACATTGGATGGCTGAATATGAGCTGAAGTGGTGTCACTTGGTACTGATGAGTAAATATGATCATGCAGCAGTGAAGTTCTCACCAGAATGCACTGACCCAGCCCCAGTAAATGTCCCATGGCCTGTGCTTCAAGCAACTGATAGCCTGGGAAGTCAGCCATGGTAATAGGCCAAGGGCTCAATATGGCAGCTTTTGTGTTGTCATGGTATCTGTCAGAGATGTCAGAAGGGGCTCTGACATTTGTGGGTGCTGCTGTAGCTCTTTGCTTTTGAGGGGCTCTGCATCGACTCCCACTGTATTCTGTGAAGGTCTTGGACAGTGCCCTGGCCATTGGAAGAAGAGGTTGTCTCTCATCATGGAGCCGTTCTTTCTGCATGGCCTGAACTGCAACTCTGTCTTTGACCACTACACCACAAACTCTCCCGGGCCTTTCTTCCACACCCCCAACCCCTACACCCTGACCCCCAACTCCCTTATGCTCTGATCTCTAACACCCCAACACCAGTGCCTCAATACTTACCCACCTTAAAGTTGGCATACCCTGACCTCAGGCCCTCACACATCCTAACCCCTACATGTACAGCGTGATGTCAAGCTGGCAGTCTACATAAAGCCAGTATCATGTTCGAGCCTCATAGAAAGAGAAGGAGCTGTGTCTGAGCTCCCCCATCCAGCTGTTTGATATTGCTGAACAACAGTATGGGATGCAATAGAGAGAGAGTGATGGGGTAGGAAGGAAAGTAGAGAGGGAAGGCTACAGGAGAAAGTAGAGCGGAGGAGTACAGAGGGGATGGGGGGAGAAAAAGGGGCAGAAGTGTAGGGCAAAAGGGATGAGTCTAGAGGGAAGTAAAGAAGAGAATGAGGGAGAGAAGATGAGGAGAAGAGGAGAGAGTAGAGAAGATGGGGAAGTAGATGAGAGGAGGGTGGTGGTGGGGGGAGTGGACAAGAAGTGGAGAGTGAATTGGGGGATGAGTGGGAGGGTGCATGGTGAGTGGTGGGGGGGAATGCGTGCTGAATGGGGGACAGCTTTGGGGAATGGACCCTCTAGAGGAGTCGGCTTCGGAAGAACGGGAGTTGCTGTATATTGCGTGGAGGTCTCTGTCAGTTTGAACCATTTACACAGATTAAAATATTTCAAATATGCCTCTTCTCATCATTCACTAACTGTCTTACATTTAACTGTAAATGAAACTTGGCATCCACTCATTGATAATAAAAGCAAAATAAGATGCAGGAAACCTGAAACAAAACATTCTGGAGAACCTCAGCAGGTCTGGCAGCATCCATGGAGAGAGAAATAAAGTAAGCGTTGTGATTTTAGGATGACGTGTCTACAGAATTCCAAACAATAACTCTGTCTTTCTCTCCACGGAAGCCATTAGACCTGCTAAGTTTCTCCAGCATTCTCTCTGCTTATTACCATTTATTGACATTCGAGGATCCCATGATAACCTCCTCTGTGATAGCTCTGCATAAATGTACAGCAACAGTGGGAGGAAGAGTCCGGAGGAGCATTCATGTACATGGGATTAGCTTTATCCGTCTCTTTACCTCAATAGGAGGTTAATTAGTCAATCCTCAATTGAATATAAACAGAGAAAATAAACCAGAAAATATATAAGTCAGAAACAATGTTGAGAAAAGAGGTTTGGTGAGCTTTGGAGAAAATCTCCTCCGAGCCCAGAGGTAACTAAATTTGAAAAGAGGAGCTATTTTCCATATGTTAGAGAGAGCGCTGTTTTCATTAGAGAGAAGGTTAGAGGTGATTTAATTGAGAGATATAAGATAATCAGAAGGTTAGACAGAGTATACAGTGAGACCCCTTTTCCTCAGATGGTGATGGCTAACATGAGGGGACACAGCTTTACATTGAGGGGTGATAGATATAGGACAGATATCAGAGGTAGTTTCTTTACTCAGAGAGTAGTAGGGGTATGGAAAACTCTGCCTGCAACAGTAGTAGACTCGCCAAATTTAAGGGCATTTAAATGGTCATTGGATAAACGTGTGGATGAAAATGGAATAGTGTAGGATAGATGGGCTTCAGATTGGTTCCACAGTTTAGTGCAACATTGCGCGCCAAAGGGCCTGTGCTGCGCTGTAATGTTCGATGTTCTATGAGTTTTCTTGTTTCTTAAAACATGTTAATATTACAGACTTTCCAATTAGAACTGGAATATCCAAAACCAAATCGAGAGCTCCCAGGGTGGAGATTGGGAACCACATCAATCTTCATCCTAAGGCACTGAGGATATTTTTAACCAACACTTGGGTGGGAAGAATTGACTTGATTGATTATAAGATCCCGAGATTTCTTGATAGGGTGAATGTGGAAAGGATATTTCCCCTTTTGAAAGAATCTCGAGCTTGGGTGGGGGGGTGGGGTAGGTTCCTGGCGCAGCAGGGTCACTGTTGATACCCATTTAAAACAGAGATGAGGTGAAATTTATAGATTAGATTACTTACAGTGTGGAAACAGGCCCTTCGGCCCAACAAGTCCACACTGACCCGCCGAAGCGCAACCCACCCATACCCCTAACCTAACACTACGGGCAATTTAGCATGGCCAATTCACTTGACCTGCACATCTTTGGACTGTGTGAGGAAATCGGAGCACCCGGAGGAAACCCACACAGACACGGGGAGAACATGCAAACTCCACACAGTCAGTCACCTGAATTGAGAATTAAACCCGGGTCTCTGGCGCTGTGAGGCAGCAGTGCTAACCACTGTGCCACCGTGCTGCCCACTATTGTTTTCTCTAAGAGGGTGGTGAGTCTTTGGATCTTTCTTCCTGAGAAGTTGATGGAAGCAGTATCCTTCAAAATGTTTTAAACCGGAAGTGGATAGATTGTAGATTAACAAGATGGTGAATGATTATTGGGGACAGGCAACGATGGGGAGCAAGCATGTCAGCTGTGACCTTATTGAATGGCAGAACAAGCTTGAGGGGCATTAACAGCCTTGATCTCATGGAGAGACCCTTCAGTCCAACACATCCATGCAGACCAGATCTGTTTATTTGTATGGTAAAAATAGCAAATCAGTTGCTTTTAATTGTCCATTTAATTATTTTAGTTTCATTATCTCCATTCCATTGTCTGTTATCAAGTTGTGGAAGGAAGTTAACCTGTGTTGAGGTGTGCTAATTTGAGATTGGCAATGGTCTGTCCTGCACAGCATACAATGCTGATTAGACAGAAGGCAACATGGCTTCTTGGCTTCGATTCAGGATTCCTCTGCTCTCTGTTTTCTGAGTGCACTTGATCAGGGAAACTATAACCACCATCCAAGACAACTTATATTTGCATAATAACTTTACAGTAGCAAAATATCCAGAGGAAGATGCCTGAGACACAAGGAGACATGAGGAATGGGTATTCCAAAAGCTTAGTCAGAGAAGTTGACTTTAAGCAGCATTTTACATGAGGAGAGACATAGAAGCAATGGGATTGAGGAAGAGTTTTCCAGAGCTTAGTGGAGAAATCTGTGAGGTACATTTAAATAATAACCCTCAGGATAAAATGTAAACTGTAGAGAGGAAGTACTCATTTTCACTAACTTGCTGAAAGATGCAACCATCAGTTGCTAGGTGAAGGGATGGCAGTGTTGATGGGAAACCCATCAACAGTGTTGTTGTGGTTCTGTTCGCCGAGCTGGGAATTTGTGTTGCAGACATTTCGTCCCCTGTCTAGGTGACATCCTCAGTGCTTGGGAGCCTCCTGTGAAGCGCTTCTGTGATCTTTCCTCCGGCATTTATAGTGGTTTGTCTCTGCCACTTCCGGTTGTCAGTTCCAGCTCTCAATTGCAGTGGCCGTTATATTGGGTCCAGATGGATGTGCTTATTGATTGAATCTGTGGATGAGTGCTATGCCTCTAGGAATTCGACTGGGACAACGCTACTGTTATAGGACAAGCCAAACAGAGAACAACCAGGGAATTCCTAGAGGCATGGCACTCATCCACAGATTCAATCAATAAGCACATTGACCTGGACCCAGTATACCAACCACTGCAACGGACAGCTGGAACTGACAACCGGAAGTGACAGATTCAAACCACTACAAATGCTGGAGGAAAGATCACAGAAGCGCTTCACAGAAGGCTCCCAAGCACTGAGGATGTCACCTAGACAGGGGACGAAACGTCTGCAGCACATATTCCCAGCTCGGCGAACAGAACCATAACAACATGGTGAGGTGAGAGGTGATGGATTGATTTGACCACAAGTTTGGGAAATTGAAGACTGAGGCCATGATAGACAGGAGGCCACTGGGGGTCAGTTAACCCTGCAGTGATGAGTGAATGGGACAAAATACAGTTTCAGTTACGGGCAACAGAAATTTGGGTGATTTTGAGTGTCTGGAGGGTAGAATGTGGGACACCAGTTAGATAGATTCATATATAAACAGCAAATGTAACTTTTGCCTTAAATTGTGTCTCTTTAGTTAGTAACGGATGTGTGCCTCTTTCTCCTTATGTATTGAGATGCATCACATAACTGTCCTCAGCTATATCAGCATATCTGACACTCTACTTCACTGTATTTAAATCACATAACTAATTCCTATATCTACTGATTTCTGTAATTTTGCTGAAATTAAGTTGATTAAAGCACTTGAACCATTCTTTACTATGCAGTGAAATGTAAGTTCTCATGATGTCAAAAGAAACCATGCTTAATTACCTCAGAACAATGAAGAGAGGCTGGATAAGCTTGGAATGTTTTCTTTAGAACAGAGAAGGTTGAGTGGAGACCTAATTGAGATGGCTAAGATTATGAGGAGCATGGACAGGGTAAACAGAGAATAGCTGTTCTCCTTAGTTGAAAGATCAATAACAGGTGACATAATTTTAAGGCAAAAGGTAGGAGTGTTGGAGGGGATTTGAGGGAAAATGTTTTCGCCCAGAGCATGGTGAGAGTCTGTAACGCATTGCCTGGGCGGGTAGTTGAGGTGGAAACCTCACAACCTTTAAAAAGTGTGTGGATGAACACTTGACCTGTCACACATTCAAGCACTTGCCTTGAAAGTGCAACTTTAGAGTATTTTTTGTTGGTGTTGTTATGGACTGGGCCAGACCACTCAAAACATTCTTGAGCAGGCAATCCAGCCAATAACTTTGCAATTTGCTTTAGCAAGTGTACAGTGAAAATTACCCAGAGTAAGTTAGCTAGGTTGACAACTAGGTTTTAAAACAGGCAGAAATGTTTTCACAAAATTACACAATGAAACACAAAGAACAGAATAAAGAATCCCTACAGAATTCAATCTATCTAAACTAGACTTAATTGTGCTGTTCCAAATATATGCAATGGTCCCAAAGGGTCTGTTTCTTTGCTGTACATCTCTATGACTTGGTGACTGTATGAGGGGCTTACATGTTGAAGGTAGAAAGGCAGAAAGAGAGAGAGAGAGAGAGACAGAGCCTGTTTCCACACAGTTGAACTCCTAACTAGCTCTGGACTGAACTGCTCAGCTAGGGAGCTGACCACTCCCCTTTCATTACACAGGTCACTTCTAAAACATGACCACTTTGGCCTGAAGTCTCATCTGTTTACATATAAACAAAAAGGCCTCTTGATACCCTTTAATCTTGATACCAAACCAGTCTAATCAGAACCGAGAGCTGGTTTACCACCTCTCTGGACAAAGCCAAGGACACAGTATCATCGAGATGTACAGCAGGAAACAGAGCCTTTGGTCCAATTCGTCCATGCCGACTAGATATCCCAACCCAATCTAGTCCTACCTGCCAGCACCCGGCCCATATCCCTCCAAACCCTTCCTATTCATATATCCATCCAAATGCCTCTTAAGTGCTGCAATTGTACCAGCCTCCACCACTTCCTCTGGCAGCTCATTCCATACACATACCACCCTCTGAGTGAAACAGTTGCCTCTTAGGTCTCTTTTATATCTTTCTCCTCTCACCCTAAACCTATGCCCTCTAGCTCTGGACCCTCCCCCCCCGCCACCCCAATCAGGGAAGAGACTTTGTCTACTTATCCTAACCATGCCCCTCATGATATTAGAAACCTCTATAAGATCACCCTTCAGCCTCCGATGCTCCAGGGAAAACAGCTCTAGTGCATTCAATCTCCCTCTATAGCTCAAATCCTCCAACCCTGGCAACATCCTTGTAAATCTTTTCTGAACCCTTTCAAGTTTCACAACATCTTTCTGATAGGAAGGAGACCAGAAATGCACGCAATATTTTAACAGTGTCCTAACCATTGTCCTGTACAGCCATAACATGACTTCCCAACTCCTGTACTCGATACTTTGACTAATAAAGGAAAGCATACCAAACACCTTCTTCACTATCCTATCTATCTGTAACTCCACTTTCAAGGAGCTATGAACCTGCACTCCAAGGTCTCTTTGTTCAGCAACACTCCCTAGGACCATGCCATTAAGATTTGCTTTCCCAAAATGCAGCACCTCACATTTATCTAAATTAAACTCCATCTGACACCCCTCAGCCCATTGGCCCATCTGATCAAGATCCTGTTGTAATCTGAGGTAACCTCCTTCGCTGTCCACTACACCTCCAATTTTGGTGTCATCTGCAAACTTACTAACTGTACCTCTTATTCTCACATCCAAGTCATTTATGTAAATGACAAAAAGTAGAGGACCCAGCACCGATCCTTGTGGCACTCCACTGGTCACAGGCCTCCAGTCTGAAAAACAACCCTCCACCATCACCCTCTGTCTTCTACCTTTGAGCCAGTTCTGTGTCCAAATGGCTAGTTCTCCCTGTATTCCATGATATCTAACCTTGCTAATCAGTCTCCCATGGGGAACCTTGCCGAATGCCTTACCGAAGTCCATACAGATCACATCTACCGCTCTGCACTCACTTATCCTTTTTATTACTTCTTCAAAAAACTCAATCAAGTTTGTGAGACATGATTTCCCATGCATAAAGCCATGTTGATTATCCCTAATCAGTCCTTGCCTTTCCAAATACATGTAGGTCCTGTCCCTCAGGATTCCCTCTGACAACGTGCCCACTGGTCTATAGCTCCCTGGCCTGTCCTTACTGTCCTTGAGAAAAGGAACAGCGTTTAGAAAAAAGGGACCAGCTTTGTGACAGTGTAGACTCAGTGGGCTGAAGGGCACATTCTGTAATGTATGATTCAATTAATTCAGCACAGTTTTAACAACAGCCAATGTTTCGGACTCTGAATACATTTTACTGGAGATTTACTGCCTAAAACCATATGGTTTACCAGTTCACTGAATTTATGAATTTCTAACTTCTAACTTATTTTGGATCACCAAACGTGATAGGGCATCAGCTAACAGGGAGATGTGCGAATAAACTCCAGCGATGCGGTTAGCAGGAGTGGGATCTATTACTGTAAGAGGTCGGGTAGCTTATGGAAAGTAACAGATTGCTGTAAACCAATTTGATTAATGTTTTATTGAGTTTAACATTTAGACTCTGTTTCAATTTGTGACAATATAAAGAATTTGACACCAAAGATTCTAACAGTATCTTCCTTCAGTTCTTCCTATTAGGGAAGCAATGATATAGAAATATAACAATATCAGATTCTGTTTCATGTAATGCAGTGATTGAACTGTGAACTCTAACTCACAAGGTCACTCGAGAGCATTGAATTTGAGTCAGGATACTCAGCACAATCCATGAGGGAGGGTAACACTGCCAGAGGTTTGGTTAAGAAATTTAAATCATTCTTCCAACAGGCAATAAATAAAAGAACTGTAGAATATCCCAATATTTGGGTCAACATTTATAACTGTACTGCTCAAACACATGGAGCAACAGATTCCAGAACAGCTTCTTCCCTGCTGTTATCAGATTTCTGAATGGACCTCTCAAAGTTTAAATTTAATCTTGATCTATCTTTTTGTGTGCCTTCTCTGCAGCCTTAATGTTGTAATCTTTGCTTTGCTTTATTATCCTAATGTAGTTTGTATTTATGATTTACCTGCAGTGCACTCAAAACTAGGGACAGGTGGCAACAATAATTCAAATTACAAAAAAAAAATGGATTTGTCACTAATTTTATTGCTGTTTAGGGATCTTGCACTGGACAGATTTGGCACTATGTTTCCAATGTTACAAATTTTTGCCTCCAATTCTTTGGCTGCAATCGCTTTGGGATTTCCTGATACCACAAGTCCAGTTCCGGACATCACACTTAAATAAAAGAGATAAAGGGCCTGAGGAGAGTGCCAGATGTATATTTGTCAGAATGGTTCCAGAGCTGAAGGATTCAGAGACATGGATAGATTGGAGAAGCTGGGGCTGTTCTAATAGGAAAGTCAGCTGAGGGTGGTATTTGATCGAGGTGTTCAAAATCCTAAGGGATCTGGAGAGGGAGAAGCTGTCTTCATTGACAAAAGCACTGAGAACCACTGGACTCAGTTTTGAGGTGGGTGGATAGCAGCGACATTGTGCAAGTGTTTAGGAATGGGAATGCAATACATGAGATGGTGATGGAAGCAGATTCAAATACAGCTTTGGAAAGAAATCGGTTAGTTATCTGAATAGACAGGATAAAGTTACAGGGGCTACCCAGAAAGGGGTGGCACGTGGTGCAAGCTAATTTGGATTCTGAGGGAGGGTCACTCAGATAGAAACATTAGCACTGATTTGTCTCCACAGATGATGCCAGACCTGCTGAACTTTTCCAGCAAGTTGTTGTTTGTCGCCAATTTGAAACTTGCAGGAAATTGCCATGGACTAGATGGCCCGAATGGCCTCCTGTTGTGCTACAGCCATTCTCTGATTCTATGAAATGCTCAGCAAAAATGAATAAGTTTTCCCTTGCTCTCTTTTCAAAAGCCAAGTCAACTTAAATAACTGCAACACACAGTTAACAGAAAGTGCTCCTTCACAGAATAAGTGCACTGTTTCTGCAGAACCTCTGTAAAAGAAATGTTAGCTGTCACATTAGGTGTCACACTATGAAGGATAAAATCACTGCACTTTGTGGGTGATAATGTAGATACAATACATGAGGGCACTCTATGGATAATTATGCAGATTCAACTCTTATTATAATAAAAGTTCGATTCCTACGTCAAATCATTCAGTTCTTTTAGGATAAAGATTATTTGTTGTGCTATCCATATGTACAGCTTAATTTGTGCAGTGTTTGATGAAGGCTTCACTTTGTTGAGAAATTCTTTGAAGTTAACAATACAAAACATCCCTACCATTGTTCATCTCCATTCCATAACCACTCATAACCTATACCTAATTGACACAAGAGTGCCTGAAATAATTATGCTGGATTGTGGAAGATGCTTCTTGATTCAGTGTGTACGAAAAATACCAGAATTGAATCAGAGATCCTCAGTCACATTTGTGTCTAAATTCATATTTCTAATTACTTTTAAGGATCATTAAGTTACAAACAATTCCAGCAAAATTGCAGCATATAATAACAAAGACAGTGTCAGCTTCCATTCCATAAAGATCCAAACTAAATACAACATATAAAATCATTCTGCAATCATTCTCAGAAAGACCAATCAGCCATCTTTCTGTATAAATGCATGTTATTATCTTACTCACATACCGGTGCAAAATTATAATTCCTTTCTTGTTCCCAGAAGGAAAATTGCTCTTGCTTATAACTACCAAAACTTACCTGCTATATATTTCTTCTTGCACATCACTTACAGATATATTTCATATTTGTACACACATATCGCTGGGTGGCATGGTGGCTCAGTAGTTAGCACTGCTGCCTCATAATGCTAGTATCCTGGGTTTGATCCCACCCATGGGTGACTGTCTGTGCGGAGTTTTCACATTCTCTCTGTGCCTGCATGGGTTTCCTCTGAGTGCTCCAGTTTCTTCCCACAGTCCAAAGATATGCAGGTTAGGTGGATTGGCCAAGCCAAATTGCCCACAATGTCCAGGGATATGTAAGTTAGGTGGAGTAGCCATGTTAATGGGGGGTTATAGAGTAGGGAGCTGGATCTGGGTGGGATGCTCCTTGAAGCAAATTCAATGGATCGATTGGTCTCTTTCAGCACTATGGGGATTCTATGAGATTTCAAAGGTGACTTATTCTTATCATGGACCCTGTCAGACACTTGTGTCTTTTCATTTACTCAGGGGATTAGGCCCTTGCAGTTATTGTCTATCCTTAATTGCCCTTTGAACTGACAGGCTTGCTTTGTTGTGGGTCTGAAATCACCTGTAGGCCAGACCAGGTAAGGATGGCAGATTTCCTTCCCTAAAGGACCTTTGTGAACCAGATGGGTTTTGACAATAATCAACAATGATTACAAGGCCATCATTAGGTTAGCTCCTAATTCTAGTTTACATAGCCAAAAAGTCCAATAGACTTAAAGAGTAGCATAAAGTTAAGTGGATTAAGGAGATTTGAAGAGATAAAGTACAGTGATGTCCCTGTGGCGGTTTCTATAGTCCTGAGTGCTGTTGCTGAATGAGTAGCCAGCTCAGTTAATGAGGGGCACTGGGATAGTGTAAAATAAAACAAAGAACTGTGGATGCTGGAGATCTGAAACTCAGCAGTTCTGGCAGCTTTTGTGGGGAGAAAGCAGAGATCGCATTTCAAGTCTGGTGACTGTTCATCAGAGCTTCCTGTTTCTGTTTTTGACCAGATAGTGTGGTGTAGTGACTGGGAGCTGGAATTTCTCTCATTTCATTCAAAATAGCTCTGACAGATCATGGAAAGACCTGAAATGTTGACTTTCCTGCTCCTCGGATGCTGTCTGACCTGCTGTGCTTTTCCAGCTCCACATTTTATTGACTCTGACTTGCAGCATCTGCAGTCCCCATTATCTCCAGATCAAACAGTAGGAAGATGGTCAATGCTGCTTGACGGTAAAATATTTCACAAAAAACTTGATAAATTTTGAACAAAGCTGCAGCCTGATTCCCTGGACGTGGGCAATTGGATGTGTCCCCAACAAAGAGTCAGTGTGTGCTTTAAAGTCAGGAAAGAGGCAATGTTCCTGGGTATGTTACTGACTGGTCTTGTTTGGAGACACTGGGAAGGAATACAGACACCACTGAAAATTGATCCATGGTATTTACATATAATTCAATATATAATGCATCAGGCAAATGACTTAAAAACTTCCAAATTGATTTAAAAGTCCATGAGGACTCCATGTTGGGCATGATTGTGATGTACTACCAACCTATTCGCCCAAGTGCAGAATCTGAGGTATATGAATGCCACATGCAGGTTCATGGCACAGATGTGGATTGGACCCAAAACAAATGCAAAACGAATATTTTTTGGCTCTACCCAGAGTGTTTGACGAGCAGGACATCTTCACTCAGCTCACAGATCCATATGCTGACATCACTGATGATGCATTCTAAATATTGGCAGTCAGCTGTTAACTCCATGGACTGCACATCCCTGACCACTTCATTCTAAACTATTTGCATTATCGTCCATACCTTCCACCATGCAAAGTCACTGATGTCATTCCTGAGTCTGAGAGGTAGACGCTGCAGTGGTTGGACTCCTCAGGCTGATCATATTCTAATTACCTTTGTGGAGAGGGATATGTGAACCATCTGGTTGATTGGTGAGGTTGTCTTCCTGATAGCTAACCCAGGTCTGTAAAGGCTTTCTGCTGCTGAATAACTTTGGGGACCTGTGCCTGCTGAGAAGCCCCTGATCAGTGTATACAAGATGAGGCCATTGCTGAAGCTATTGGTTTGGAGCCTGGCCCTTCCATTTCAGGTCATATCTCCACACTAACACTTCCGGACAATGTGCTGGCACAGTGATGGTTGCAGTTCATGCTCTGGTTATTTAATTTCCCTGAACATTGCAATCACCCGTCTCTGAGGCAGGGCTACAAAGTCTACCACCACGTTTTATCCTCGAACATGCAAAGATCCAAACCAAGATGCCCAGTTTGGAATGAGGATGTCACAATGATTTCTCGCGGTCTTGCCTACTGATGGCACAGGTAATACATTGGAAAATGTCTTCAATAGCTTTGGATGTTCCTGGCCACCAGACTGAGCTGGCACTAGCCTGGCCCTCATTATATCCAGGTGATGTGTTCAAATTCACGTTGGTTTCTGGGTGGTTCCTGGTAGGAATATGGCAGCTAAGGAAGTGCAGGCCTCCACATCCTTGAGAAAATGCATGTCATTTTGAGAATGTAAGAAAGTGCATCTAACCTTTGACATTCCCTGTAGTAACATCCAATCTGCAGAAGTATAAGGAAAAACTCAGAGTTCTGTGTGACATCGTTGTTTACTTTTCAGTGTTGTGAAGGGTAACCAATGGCTTATGGTTTGTCTTTAGGGCAAACTTGAATCCCAAAAGTCATCTCCAAAAAATTCTTAAATGCCCAGATAATTGCAAAGACCTCTTTTGCAATGACAGTATATGACTATTCCATCCTCATTAGTGCCCTGGAAGCACAGTGTAACGGCTTGTGTGAACCATTCGATTGGCCAATATGTGACACACCAGCCATGATTGTACTTGGTTGATCTGGATCATGGAGGGAGATTATCAATTGAAATGACTAAAATGTTGATGTTATTGAATTTTCCCGGTGGTTACTAATCCCATGACCTGGCCTGCTTGTGTTTAAGCAGCTATCCCAAGCAGATTGTTTAAGGTGAGAGTGACAGTCCTTGTCATCACGGTCACATTCGATTGAGTGTGACGTCAAGGAGCCCGAGCAAAACTGGAATCAATGAGAATCAGAGGGCAAACACTCCACACAATGGAGTCATATGTGGGACATAGGAAGATGCGTGTGGTTGTGGAGGGTCAGTCATCTCAGCTCCAGGACATTTCTTCAGGAGTTCCTCAGGGTACTGCCCTAGGCCCAACCATCTTCAGTTGCTTCATCAATAACCTTCCCTCCATCAGAAGGTCAAAGGTGGGAATGTTCACCGATGATTGCACAATGTTCAGCAACACTCATGACTCTTCAGGCGCTGAAGCAGTCCATGGTCAAATGCATTAAGATCAGGAAAATATCCAGGCCTGGGCTGACAAGTGGCAAGTAACATTTGTGCCACACAAATGTCAGAGGCTAGGAATACTCATTCACCTCCTGACTCCCCAAAGCCTATCTGCCATCTACAAGGCACAGGTCAGGAGTGTGATGGAATATTCCCCACTTGTCTGAAAGGGTGCAGCTCCAACAACATTCAGGAAGCTTGACACTGTCCAGGACATAGCAGTCTGCTTGTTTGGCATTACATCCACAAGCATCCACTCACTCCACCACTGACACTTGGTAGCAGCAGTGTGTACTACTTGCAAGATCAAATTCACCAAAGATCCTCAGACAGCACCTTCCAAACCCACAACCATTTCCATCTAGAAGGACAAGGACAGCAGATACATGGGAACACCACCACCTGCAAATTCCCTCCAAGCCACCCTCCATCCTGACGCAGAAATATATCATGGTTCCTTCACTATCACAGGGTCAAAATCCTGGAAGTGTGGGTCAACTCATTGCAGGTGGACTGTAATGATTCAAGAAGGCAGCTCACCACCACTTTCCTAATGGCAAAAAGGGATGGGCTATCAATGCTGGCCAGGCAGTGACACCCAAGTCCCACAATGAATAATGAAAAAAAGACTGTTAACATGTTAAATTGGGTAGGAGCATCCCCAACTGATTGACCAGCCCATGAAGCTCTGTAAGGTTAACGGATGTTGGGAAATCTTTGATGTTTCAGAATCTTGGCACCTTGCTCAAAGTGTTAGATCTTTGAATGAGGATGTCATCCATGTGACAGATGTTTCTTTGAAGCCTACCCAATATGCTGGTCATGGTACAGTGATAGGTCTTAGACATCGAAATAACTCTGAATGGAAGCTACCTGAAACAGCCTTGCCGAAACGCTGTGATAAATGCCATCAATTATTTGGATTTCCTGTCTACTATTAGCTGTCAGAAATCACTATTTATACTTGCCTTGGTAAAATTCAAGCTCCTTATTAGTTTTGCCAGGCTGTCTGTCTCACTCTCGTGCGTGCGCACACACACAGAGACTCTCACTCACATGGAACTAACACACACATTTACACTCACACTCACATACACACACAGACTTGCACACATACTCACTCTGATACATACACATACATGGACTCACACACACAGACATGCACACAGACTCACACTCACATACACATATACACACACACACATAGACACAGACACAGACACATATTCACAGACACACATAAATAGACACAGGCAGGGACACAGACTCACACTCAGAATACACACACATACACACCACTCTCACACACACACTCTCTCATACACACACATAGTGAGCCGTTGGCTTTTGGTATAGGAACTATGCCTGAATGCTAAGGACTGACTTGTGTTACCGTGATATTATCAGCTGCTGTAGCATGGAATCTATTCCTGAGCTCACCTTTCTCCGGGGCAGGTATGGGACTTTTCTTGGAGGGAGCAGACCAGCAGCTCTGCGTCTGGCCGAAATGTAATGTGAGAAGGCATGTCCAGCTTCCCCAAAGTCATGGACAGTTTTGGAACTTTGAAATTCTCTGGTTTATCCCAGTGCTTTAGCACTTCCACCTTGTGGCTAAGTTGCAAATCTGAGCAAATCGCCCAGCTCAGTAATGAGTGCTGCTGATTTTGAATAACAGAAAGAATTTCTGCAATTGCTTTTTCATTACATTGAAAAGTAGCTATCAACTGCCCTTTCACCTTCAACTGAGTGTCCCTTGAACTGTGAAATTGTACAGTTCAGAGCCTGAAACATCAGGCATTAATGCTGTGTCAGGAAGAGTTGACATCCTGGCTCCAATATTGCGTTTGACTTTTGTTCTGTGGCTGAATGTAATGTAGACTCAGCAAAAAGCCAATGGATTTTCTGACCACATCAAAGAAATTCATTTTATATGCACCTCTACCTCTGATTCCTTGGACTCAGCTTGACATAACTGATCTTATTTTACACATTGAATTGGAGTGGGAGGATTTCTGCAATGACATATAATTCCCTGTCCTCCTGCAGGAGCTGCAGTCTGTTCTCATGGCTGCCAGAGCTCGATGCTGGTGCAGGTTTATCCAGACAAAGAGCAGTCATGGAATAATGATGGTGACTGTGCCCTCTGCCTTCCCACTGTAATATTTAATATGCAACAATTCCTCATTTTAATTTTCCAGGTGGATTCTTCTACATGTGCTCCTTGTTTAGTCAGTCCATCAAGGGGAGGATAGGAAATATGCCTGTACACTGTAATACGACATTCCCCAAAGTGGGGCTTGGGAAGCCAGCTAGCTCCTAACGTTGAGCTCTCGAGTTCTGAGACAGCCATGACCACCAAGAAAGTCTGGTTAAGTTCTGACAACTGTGCTCCCACTCTATCAGGAACTGAACTAAAAACAACAAATCACAGCGGGTCAGACAGCATCCATGGAAACAGCAAGAGTTATCTAGACTTGAAATGTGAGCTTGCTGTCTCTCCATGGATGATGTCTGACCCATTCTGATCTCCAGCATTTGTTGTTTTCAGTACAGATTCCAGCATCTGCAGTAATTTGCTCCTATTCTGAACCGTACCTTGTTCTTAGAGGTCTCTACTGTTAATGCCCCATACCCTGCTCTAACAGACCCCTCCCCTCAATGCCCCTATACCCTGCTCTAACAGACCCCTCTCTCAATGCCCCCATACCCTGCTCTAACAGACCCCTCCTCTCAATGCCCCGTACCCTGCCCTAACAGACCCCTACTCTCAATGCCCCATACCCTGCTCTAACAGACCCCCCCTCAATGCCCCTATACCCTGCTCTAACAGACCCCTCTCTCAATGCCCCCATACCCTGCTCTAACAGACCCCTCCTCTCAATGCCCCGTACCCTGCCCTAACAGACCCTCCTCTCAATGCCTCATACCCTGCTCCAACAGGCCCTTGTTTTTATGACCCTCATTCCCCACTCTCGTAGTTCTCACTGACACCTTGCAGCAATTTTCAAGGCTGGACAGGCTGCCACAGTGGGCAAAATGGTTATGAATCGACGTTTCAGGCATAAGCCCTTCTTATGGAAAGGGCTCATGCCTGAAACATCAATTCTCCAGCTCCTTTGATGCTGCCTGACCTGCTGCGCTTTTCCAGCAACACATTTTTCAGCTCTGATCTCCAGCATCTTCAGTCCTCACTTTCTCCAAAATGGTTGTGAATCAAAGTTCACCTCGACACCAGTAAACATCAACAATATTTATTAACCTACCGACTAGGCCCCTGTTCCTGTGATCGGGCATCGTTCTGATAAAGCTCTGTATGTACATGCTCAGTGGTTGCCATTAAGGTAGAGTTATACTTAACCCTTCACTAGCCCCCTGAGTTTGCTCTTCCCTCAGTCTGTTAGCTCAAAAAATACTGATAGCTTCCCATCAACTCCAACTCCCCTTGTGCCAGGGCGTTAATCTCCAACACTGTTCTCACTGAGTAAGATGGAAATCCATCCATTCTGTTTCTTTGGAATGCGGGCAGATTGATGGAAATGGGAGTGGGATTCCAATTTCGCACAACAGCAGCTTCCTGAGCTGTGAAACCCCTGACGTATGAGTGGTGTAATGGCAGATGGAGTTCAATCTGGATAAACGTGAGGCATTGCATTTTGATCAAACAAACTGGGGCAAGACTGATAAAATTAATGGTAGGGCCTTGGGTGATGTTGCAAAGTGTGGTGCTGGAAAGCACAGCCGGTCAGGCAGCCTCCGAGAAGCAGGAGCAGGCTCATTCCTGATGACGGGCTCATGCCTGAAATTCGATTCTCTTACTCCTTGGATGCTGCCTAACCTGCTGCGCTTTTCCAGCAACACATTCTCGACTCTGATCTCCAGCATCTGCAGTCCTCACTTTCTCCTCCTTAGGTAATGTTGAAGCACAGAAAGACCGAGGGGTACATAATTCTTTGATGTTTTGTACCACATACAGGCAGAGTGGTAAAAAGGTGTTTATCACACTTGCCTTCATTGCTCTGTCCTTTGTGAGTATAGGAGTTGGGAAGTGACATTGAGGTTGTATAGGATATCGGTGAGGCGTGTCCAGTTCTGATCTCCCTGTTATAGGAAGGATATTATTAATCTATAGAGAGGGTTCAGGAGAGATTTACCAGGATCTTGTTGGGTATGGAAGGTTTGTGTTATAAAGAAAGACTGGGACTTTTTTCACTGGAGCATAGGAGATTGATAGGTGACCTGATGGAAGTTTATAACATAATAAGGGATATAAATAGAGTGAATGGATAGGTGCCTTTTCCCTCAGGTGGGGATTTCAACATGAGGGGAGATATTTTTAAGGTGAGAGGAGAAAAGATTTAAAAAAGACATGAGGTGGATTTTTTTTACACAGCGGGTGTTTCACATGTGAAACATGGAAGTATTGGATGTGGGTACAATTACAACATTTAAAAGACATTTGGATAGGTGCATGAATATGAAAAGTTTGGAGAGCTATGGGGCCAGGAGCAGGCAGGTAGGAATAGTTTAATTTGGGATTATGTTCAGCATGGACCAAATGGTCTGTTTCTGTGCTAAATGTCTCTAATGTTACTTGACGAAGATAACCTAAGACCTAATTTTTAAAGTACATGGGCCTATTTGCAAATTGCTTTGCTCTTGGCCCTTTATGTGAGATGCGGATTATGAATGGAAATGGGTCTTTCACTTTAAGACAGCATTACATTAAAAGGAGCTGAGCTCGTCAGAAATTGAAGTAGATCTTTTCAGCCCTAATGATATATGTATCATCAGCATGGAGAGAAAGTAAGCAGAGGTCAGGGTAGTGTCCTAGGCCCAATCATCCTTCGCTACTTCATCACTGACCCTCCCTCCATCTAAAGTCAGAACTAGGGATGCTCGCCAATGATTGCACAATGCTCAGAACCATTTGTGACTCCTCAGACGCTGAAGCAGTCCGTGTCCAAATGCAACAAGATGTGGACAATATCCAGGCTTGGGCTGACAAGTGGTAAGTAGCAGTCCCGACACAGAAATGGCAAGCCATGACCATGACCAATAGGAGACAATCTGACCACCGTTCATTGACATTCAATGGTGTTACCATTACTGAAGCTGCCACTATCAATGTCTTGGGAGTTATCATTGATCAGAAGCTCAACTGGACTCACCACATAAACGCAACGACTACAAGAATAGGTCAGAGATGAGGAATACTGCAGCAACTAACTCACCTCCTGACTCCCAGAAGCCTGTCCACCTTCTACAAGCCACAAGTCAGGGGTGTGATGGAATATTCCCCACACGTCTGGATGGGTGCAGCACAAACAATACTCAAGAAGCTTGACACCATCCAGGACAAAGCAGCCCACTCGACTGGTACCGCATCTGCAAACATCCACTTCTTCCACCGCCAACTCAATAGCAGCAGCATGTACTAGCTACAAGATGCACAACAGAAATTCACCAAAGATCCTCAGACAGCACCTTCCAAACCCATGACCACTTCCATCAAGAAGGACAAAGGCAGCAGATATGTATGAATGTTCAAGTTCAAGTTCCCCTCCAAGCCACCCACCATCCTGACTTGGAAATATATCACTGTTCCATCACTGTTGCTGAGTCAAAGTCCTGGAATTCCCTCTTTAATGGCATTGTGGGTCAACCCACACAGCGGTTCAGGAAGGTAGCACACCATCACCTTCTCAAGGACAACAAGGTTCAGGCAATAAATGCTGGCCAGCCAGTGACTCCTGCATCCCGCAAAATGAATAAATAAATAATTTAAGAAAATATATATGAAGGCAATGCAGCTACCAGGAATTCTATTACTGTGTTCTGTGTCTCAGAAATATGCAGAGGTGACATAATCAGATCTATGTGTGAACCTGAGCATTATACAGTGATTTTAAAATGCCTGCTTTCTCATCCTTAAAGGCTTTCTCTCCCTACACCCACACACAGGCTTACCTCACAGCTCACAGTACCATGAGCAATCAACACATACACTTTACTCAACTGGCAAATACTTGAAAAATTGAATGCATCTTTCTCCCTTGTAAACCTAGAGGACTTTTTATTTTAAGGAAACCAGCAGAAACAATCAAGATATGCATTATCCATTTCTAAGAATTTAGAGTGTCCATTTTCTTTAAGGAGATGAGTAGTCTTTGAGAGGTGAAAGTCTTTGATGATGGGTGCTGCAGTGTTTGAGTTTGAGGTTGAGTTCTCTCATGATTGCCTCGATGAAGCATCATCAACAGTGATTCATTGGAAAAGGGCATGTATTCTCACAATTGCTGTCTTCTGAGTACACTGGTCTGTGCACTACTAACACCTCACATTCCACACTATCTTTCATCAAAAGGGAGGCATTGGGACTAATTAACTGCTTTGTCAGCTTTGGTTCAGATAGAGATAGTGCCACATTGTGTCCAGACTAACCATTTGATGCAAACTAAGCTAGTTAAATTCACACAGTGGATTCTTACTTGGTCTTTAGTTTGTTTCACCTTGTCACTTGGCAATTCCTTTCTCTCTCTGACATTCTCACTGGAAAATGGCAATACATTAACAATGGTCAGTGCCTCAGGAAAATATGTTTGGCTGGTGTTTTTCTGTTCAGACAGTGTTCTGAACTCACTGGATTTCGCGGACTGGACCAGCACTTATTGCCCATCCTTGTTTCTCTGGAGAAGATGGTGTTGAGCTGCCTTCGTGAACTGTTGCTGTCCATGTGCTGTCAGTACATCCTCAGTACTGATAGGATGGGAGTTCCAACATTTTGACCAAATGACAACAGTGATATATTTCCAAATCAGGATGCTGAGCATCTTGGAGGGGAAGCTGCAAAGACTTGCTGCCCTTATCCTTCCAGGTGGCAGAGGCTGAGGAAGGTATTTTCTAAGAGGCGTTGGTAAATTGTTGCAGTGTATCTTGTAGATGGTGTGTGCTGCTGCCATTGTATGTCAATGGTGGAAGGAATGAGGTTTGGAAATGCTGGTAGAATGTGAAATCAAGCGACTACTTTGCCCTGGAAGGTGTTGAGCTTCTTTACTATTGTTGGAGCTGCACCCATTCAGGCAACTGGGGAGTATTCTATCACATTCCTAACTTGTGCCTTGTTAATGGTGCATAGGCTTTGGGAGGGATAGGAGGTGAGTTACTCACTAAAGAATTCCTAATCTCTGGCCTGTTGTTGTTGCCACTATTTCTATGATCAGTCCAGTTGAGTTTCTGGTCAATGGTAATCTGCAAGATGTTGATATTGGGGGATTCAGTGATGATAACACCATTGAACATCAAGGGGCAATCGTTAGATTCTCTTGTTGGAGGTGGTCATTGACTGGCATTTGTACGGCACAAATGTTTGTTCCATTTTTCAGCCCAAACATGAAATTTGTCCAGGCTTTGCTGCATTTGGACATGGACAACTCCAATATCTGAGGAAACTCAGATAGAGGGAAGGTCTTTGATGAAGCAGCTGAAGATATTTGGGCCTAGGACACTATCCTGAGGAACTCTTGCAGAGATGTCCTGGAGCTAAGATGGCGACATCCAATAACCATGACCATCGTCCTATGTGCCAGGTTTGACTCCAACCAGCAAAGAGATTTCCCCGTGACGCCCATTGATTCCAGTTTTGCTAGGCCTCCTTGATGTCACACTCGGTCAAATGTGACTTTGATGTCAAGGGTTGTCACTGTCACCTCATGAAACATGAAATTCCATTGTTTTGTCATGTTTGAACCAAGGCTGTAATGAGGTCAGGAGCTGAGTGGTCCTGGCGGAATGCAAACTGAGTGTCGCTGAGCAGGTTATTGCTGAGCAGGTGCTGCTTGATAACAATGTTGATGACACCTTCCATCACTTTACTGATGATTGAGAGCAAACTGATTTTCATAGTAATCATTGGGCTGGATATGTCCTGCCTTTTGTGTAGAGGACATTCCTGGACAATTTTCTGTACTGTCAGGTTGATGTCAGTGTTGCAATTGTATTAGAGCAGCCTGGTCAGTGGTGTGGTTATGTCTGGAGCATTTGGTTTCAGTTCTATTGAAATCTGGTCCGGGCCCGTAGCCTTGCAGTGTCTTGTTGGTTCAGTTGTTGATATCACGTGGAGTGAAGGCTGGCATTTGTCTGTTGTTCCGAGTGGCAGTTTCTGATAAACCCATTTTGCAAATGATATTTTTGTCTGGAAAGTCAATAGCCTAAGTGATAATTAAGGATATGCAATAATGATTTCCAGTTATTTTCCATTTATAGTGGATCTATAAATGCCGGAAGAAACATCAAAGAAGCGCTTTGCAGGAGGCTCCAGAGCACTGATGATGTCTCCTAGCCAGGGGACGAAACGTTTGCAACAAAAACTTCCAGCTCGGCGAACAGAACCACAACAATTAACAACACATCACACACATCGCCCTGGCTCTTTTGTGATTACTACTCAAATTCCAACAGGTCATCAAACGGTCGGATTAAAAGAAACAGGATAAGCAGTAGGCCATTTGACCCTTTGAGTCTGTTCTGTCATTTACCTTTCACCTCTCACATAGATCTTCTACCTCAAAACTATTTTCCCACTCTGTCCCCATAACTGTCCATGTCTTTAGAAATCTGTCAATCCCTATCTTGAGTCTACTCAATCACTAACACCACCCCCTGTTTTGTATGGAACTGGCTGCTGTATTCCAATATGTGAACGCTGTTTAAAAGTCCCAGTGCCACTTTGACAGCTGCTGAGAGAACATGAGTGCATAAGGGAGGTCAGAGAGGGAGTAGCATTCCAGGTGACTGAGGGGGTTAAGGTGCCATGTAAGTGGGCGAGGGGGGTGAGGTGCCAGTAAGTAGGTGGGAGCCAGGTATTGATTTGTTTGTTGAATATTAATGGATGCTTGTTGATGTCTGTGCTGGTTGGGGGTGTGGTGGGCGGGGGGGATGCGGAGGGGGAGTCTGCATGGGTTTTTGGGTATTGGGTGTACTGAGAGGAGGAGGATAGGTGCCAAATGGGAAACTCTGTGATGGGGGCAAGGTTCTGTGTCCATGAGGAGTGAGGTCTGGTGTCTGGATGAGTTGAGGGGTAGTGAAAGTGTAAGCTTCTGGGTGGTTAATTATATAGCAGCCAAAGCTTAGAACAAGTTTTAACTTTTCCTGAGTAAATATTTCAGAAAGTCAGTTGCAACCCTCCAAAGTTTCTGACTCCACCTCAGAATTGGGGACTGCTTTGGTGGGTTCTAGACCCTGAGAAATTGTCCATTAAAATGAATCAACTTTCTCTCAGTCTTCTGAGTGATCCTGGTGTGCATTATTTAGAATAAGATCTGGGCCACAAAGTGGAAAAATAATACAGTCACTTTTAAAGTATTTAATGAAATAATGTGAAGTGGTTAATCCAACTTGTTGTTTAGTGACACAGTCCACTAGAACTAACAGCGCTTATTGTTAACCCCAGTGAAATCCAGTAATGACAGGCAATGACTTAATTGGTAAAATGACAAGATTTGATCATCCCGGTAGATTGGAAATTTATTTACGACATCCGAGATTTTACTTGTAAGGTTTAAGAATGTAGATCGAATGCGCTGACCAACCTGCCCTCATCTATGCGCTCCCGAAAACTAGCTCTGACTGCTCCCACCTCTGGCTCTTCACAGGATGATTGGAAATGCTTGTTGGAATGACACCAATGCTGATGGGAATGATGCCACTGACTGTGAATGGTATGCCAGTGTCAGGGAAGGGAGCTCATGGATGGTGGCGAACTGTGCACCTGTTGGGAGAAATGAAATCATTGACGGTGGGAGTTACATATCAGACATAATGAAGTGGGAGTTAATGATCAAAAACACCAGGAGAGGTCAGGGTGCAAAGTGGACAGTGATTTGGGGAGATGTTAGTAAGAATATGACTAGAACTGGTCTGAGCTAATCTTGTGGGGATTATATAAATCTTTTATTTTATGTAAGATAATCAGAGGGTTAAATAGGGTGGACAGTGATAGCCTTTTTCCTCAAATGATGAAGGCTAACACAAGGAGACATAGCTTTAAGTTGAATAGATAGATTTAGGATAGATATTCGGGGTAGTTTCTTTATTCAGAGAGTATAGGGGCGTGGAACAGACTGCCTGCAACAAGTAGTAGACTTGCTGATGTTAAGGGCATTTAAACAGGCATTGGACATTCTATGGATAGTGATGGAATGGTGTAGGTTAGATGGGCCTCAGATTAATTTCACAAGTCATTGCACCATTGAGGGCCGAAGGGCCTGTACTGCGCTGTAACTTTTTATCTCCCTATGTTCTATGTTCCTCGTTCTTTGTTCATTGGCCTTGTGTCTACTGGCCCACAAGTAACATTTTAATTTCAAGAGTTAATTTAAGCTAGCTCTTCCTGCAGTTGGCCATTGCTGATAGGTTCAAGACACTGTTAATAATAGCCAAGTCCTCTTTAGCAATGGTAGGGGAGATCCCAGTAATGTCATCCACACACTGTAATGCCTTTTCAATTTGGCAGTTCCACTGTTCGGACCAGTTCTTGAATTTAGGCAAATGAAAGTGTTGGAACATAGGGAATTAAATAACATATTGGAACTGCTGCCATTGAAATCTTTCCCCAACACAACCCCTTCCTACTGGATTTAACATTCTCCTTCTGGAACCTGAAAATTAAAAGGAAGGTGAATGTAACGAGGAAAGTGACATTTAGTCAGAATAAGGTCACTAAGGATGAAAATGGTTCATAAAAATAATAAACATATGGTGACTGATGATTTTGTTGAATTTATTCATTTCATCGTAATCAGCAAAAAAAAAGTTTTGAGCGGTTTCTCGCTGTAACGTTAACATGTAGGTCAGTTAACCTACTACTTCATTTCAACTTGAGTGGATTGAACTACCAGAAGGTTGAAGAGTGATACGTGTAGAATAGGACCATAGCTAATTGGAGTAGGAATAGACTGTTTGGCTCTTTAAGCCAAGTCTGCTTTACCATTCATCAAGATCTGGCTGATCTTTTATTTCACCATTTTCATTCATTGTCCCTTGATATCTTTATTATCTGAGTGAAGAAGTCCCTCCTCAGTTCAGAACGAAATGATCTAGCCCTTGTGGGTCTCCAGATTCTAGACCAATAATCAGGAGATACACCTTTCTTGCAATAACCTATTGAGTGCAATATGCTTCAATGAGATCACCTCACGTTGTTCCAAACCTTAGAGAACACAGTCTCCTCAAATTATCCTTTTCATAGGATAATGGTGTCATCCCAGGAATCAGTCTGGTGATTCTCCACTTATGCTAAGTATATCTGCCCTTGGTTGAGAAATTCAAGGATATGCACAACACTCCAGGTTCAGTCTTAACAAAACTCTATACTATAGCACTATGATATATTTGCTCCTGTAATCAAAAGCAATAAAAATCAACATACTTCTTAATGGCTTGCTGCATATTAACTTTCAGTGACTGTGAATAAGGATTCGCAAATCCCTTTGCACATCAACACTTCCCACTTTCTCACCTTTTAAGAAATAATTGGCATTTCTGTTTTTCCTACTGAAGTGCATACCTCCAAGGTTTTTGACATTATATTCCACCTGTCTTGTTCTTCCCTTCACTTAGCTTTTCTACATCCACTTGAAGTTTCGTTCACATCTTCACAGCTCAGACTCTCACATAGGTTCTTTTCATCAGCAAACCTGGAAATATTACATCTAGTCGCTACATTGACACAGAGTCATGTTGTATTATTGTCTCACAACACAATCATACCAAGGTATCATTTTACTTTTTATTCACTTGTGGGATGTGGACATCACTGGCTGGGCCAGCATTTAATGCCTGTTCCTAGCTGTTCTTGAGAAAGTGGGGGTGAGCTGCCTTCTTGAACTGCTGCAGTCCATGTGCTGTAGGTAGACCCCACAATGCCTTTAGGGAGGGAATTCCAAGATTTTGATCCAGCAACACTGAAGGTACGGTGGTATATTTCCAAGTCAAGCTGGCGGATAGCTTGGAGGGGAACTTGTAGGTGATCGTGCATCTGCTGCCTTTGTCATTCCAGATGGAAGTGATCATGTGTACGGAAGGTACTATCTCAGGAGATAAACAAAGTGTAAGATTCTTTCTGAAGAATAATAACATTTAGGATGGTTGTACATTTAGGATCTGCTGACTAACACTGCTTCAACAACTGTTTCACATATTAGCTTGCATCACTTCCTGTGATGATGTATACTAAAGACTGTGCCTTTTTATTTATCTGTATTATACATTGTGGAATGAAATGAGTAAGTAACTCTTTTAAAAACTAAGGATTGTCAGAGGATTGCTGAAAACAAGTGAGCTGACATTCACTGTTTACACAGCTGCTGGTTCAAGTAGTAATTCAACTGGCAGTTTGCAAATGAGCTGGAGCCAAAGTGTTCTGCACAAATGGTTGGCAACATGTAGCTGATTGGTCTATGGATAAGTGACAAAGGCCTTCTGCCTGCCAACAACTATATGATTGGTTCTCATAAAGTTGATCAACTTGAGGGGTGGGAGCAAGTAGAGAGAAGTTGTTAGACCTCCACCAGCCTAGGTCTTTTCAGTAAAAAACACTTTAAGCCAAAAGAAAACCAATCTATTTCAATAATGAGTCAGAAAACAATATAAATGTGAGCCAGCAAGCTAATATGTGAAACAGTTGTTGAAGGAGTGTTAGTCAGCAGATCCTAATTGTACAACCATCCTAAATGCTATTATTCTTCAGAAAGAATCACACACTTTGTTTATCTCCTGAGATAGTACCTTCCGTACACATGACCACTTCCATCTGGAATGACAAAGGCAGCAGATGCATAGGAACATAGCTACCAGAGGAAATATCCAAAGAGGGAAGACTGAGAATCAGTCTTTGACCAGCATGGAAACCATAAGAATCGGCCCAATAACCCTGTGGACAGTAACCACTGAGCTACCTTCCCAGTTTTTCCTTCTGTCCATTAAACCCATGTTTCTTTCCCTGTCTGTGTCTGTATGTGTCAGGGGAATTGATAAGGGGATTAGAGTTTTAACTGGTGGAGTTATACACCAATAGTTAAAACTGCTTACCTGTACCTGGAATGTATTTATTTGTAATATATAGTCATTCTTGTTTGACTGTGATTTGTGTCAGCCTGGGTCTGAAAGTCAGATACATTGAGGAATTCTGCATTTTAAAAAACATTTTAACTTCTGTGATGATTTCAGGTACAGTGGAATTGATCTCCAGAGTGCCACCCCAGTGAGGTGCAGTAATGTGTTAATCAATATGAAAGCAACTGAAGCAATACAGTGAGGATTTTGCATCAGAGTTTACCATGGAGAAAGACATGGAAGATATAGAATGTGGGGAAATTGATGGTGACATCTTGAAAAATGTTCATATTTTACTTAGGAGGAGGTGCTGGATGCCTTGAAATACATAAAAGTGGTACATCATGAGGACCTGATCAGGTGTACCCTAGAACTTTGTGGGAAGTTAGGGAAGTGATTGCTGGGCCCCTTGCTGAGATATTTGTACCATCGATAGGCACAGTTGAGGTACTGGAAGACTGGAGGTTGGCTAACATGGTGCCACTATTTAAGAAAGGTGGTAAGGAAACGCCAGGGCGCTATAGACCGATGAACCTGACATCAGTGGTGGGCAATTTGTTGGAGGGAATCCTGAGGGACAGGATTTACATGTCTTTAGAAAGGCAAGGACTGATTAGGGATAGTCAACATGGCTTTGTGCATGGGAAATCATATTTCATAAACTTGATTGAGTTTTTTGAAGAAGTAATAAAGAGGGTTGATGAGGGCAGAGCAGTGGACGTGATCTATATGGACTTCAGTAAGGCATTCGACAAGGTTCCTTGTGGGAGACTGGTCAGTAAGTTTAGATCTCATGGAGTACAGGGAGAACTAGCCATTTGGGTACAGAACTGGCTCGAAGGTAGAAGACAGACGGTGGTGGTGGAGGGTTGTTTTTCAGACTGGAGAGCTGTGAGCAGTGGGGTGCCACAAGGATTGGTGCTGAGTCCACTGCTTTTCATCATTTATATAAATGATTGGATGTGAACAGTGGAAGTTAGTAAGTTTGCAGATGACACCAAAATTGGTTGCATAGTAGACATCAAAGAAGGTTACCTCAGATTACGACAGGATCATGATCAAATGGGGCAATGGGCTGAGGAGTAGCAGATGGAGTTTAATTTAGATATATGTGAGGTGCTGCATTTTGAGAAAACAAATCAGGTCAAGACTTGTACACTTAATGGTAAGGTCCTGGCGAGTGTTGCTGAACAAAGAGACCTTGGAGTGCAGGTTCACAGTTCCTTGAAAGTGGAGTCACAGGCAGATAGAACAGTGAAGAAGGCGTTTGGTATGCTTTCCTTTCCTGGTCAGAGTATTGAGTAGAGGAGTTGGGAGGTCATGTTGCGGCTACCAGAACGATGTTGTGAAATTTGAAAGGATTCAGAAAAGATTTACAAGGATGTTGCCAGGGTTGGAGGATTTGAGCTATAGGCAGAGGCTGAATAGGATGGGGCTCTTTTCCCTGGAGCATCGGAGGCTGAGGGGTGACCTTCTAGAGGTTTATAAAATCATGAGGGGCATGGTAGGATAAATAGACAAAGTCTTTTCCCTGGGGTTGGGGAATCCAGAACTAGAGGGCATAGTTTCAGGATGAGAGGGCAAAGATATAAAAGGGACTTGAGGGGCAACTTCTTCAATCAGAGGTTGGTGCGTGTATGGTGGACATTGGTACAGTTACAGCATTTAAAAACCATCTGGATGTGTTTATGTATAGGAAGGTTTTAGAGGGATAGGGCCAAGTGCTGGCAAATGGGATTAGATTAGTTGAGGACATCTGGTTGGCATGAATGAATTGGACCGAAGGGTTTGTTTCCATGCTGTACATCTTTATGACTCTATCTCCGTACCTAAAAATGGAAAGGTTCTGTGAGTTATTGCTGAAAATGTGTTGCTGGTTAAAGCACAGCAGGTTAGGCAGCATCCAAGGAACAGGAAATTCGAAGTTTTGGGCCAGAGCCCTTCATCAGGAATGAGGAGAGGATGCCAGGCAGGCTAGGATAAAAGGTAGGGAGGAGGGACTTGGGGGAGGGGCGATGGAGATGTGATAGGTGGAAGGAGGTCAAGGTGAGGATGGTAGGCCGGAGTGGGGTGGGGGCGGAGAGGTCAGGAAGAAAATTGCAGGTTAGGAGGACGGTGCTGAGTTCAAGGGAATCGACTGAGACAAGGTGGGGGGAGGGGAAATGAGGAAACTGGAGAAATCTGAGTTCATCCCTTGTGGCTGGAGGGTTCCCAGGCGGAAGATGAGGCGCTCTTCCTCCAACCATCGTGTTGTTATGTTCTGGCGATTGAGGAGTCCAAGGACCTGCATGTCTTCGGTGGAGTGGGAGGGAGAGTTAAAGTGTTGAGCCACGGGGTGGTTGGGTTGGTTGGTTCAGGCGTCCCAGAGGTGTTCCCTGAAGCGTTCTGCAAGTAGGCGGCCTGTCTCCATAATATAGAGGAGGCCACATCGGGTGCAGCGGATGCAATAGATCGATTCCCTTGAACTCAGCACCGCCCTCCTAACCTGCATCCTCTTCCTGACCTCTCCGCCCCCACCCCACTCCGGCCTATCACCCTCACCTTGACCTCCTTCCACCTATCACATCTCCATCGCCCCTCCCCCAAGTCCCTCCTCCCTACCTTTTATCTTAGCCTGCCTGGCACCCTCTCCTCATTCCTGATGAAGGGCTCTGGCCCGAAACATCGAATTTCCTGTTCCTTAGATGCTGCCTGACCTGCTGTGCTTTAACCAGCAACACATTTTCAGCTCTGATCTCCAGCATCTGCAGACCTCACTGCAGACAGTTATTGACCATGTACATAGTGGGGGTTTAATTTCCTCTTGTCTTACCAATCAGTTGCCTTGGAATGCTGATTATCTAATCTGATGGTCGAGTTCGAACCATTAGAAAAGTTACAAAATGGCAAGAGGCCACTCAGCCCATCATCTTGGCATTAGTCGAGTAAATTAACTGACATTAGAATCTCGTTTTCGAGCAGCCTTGCCAATCCTCGAGCTTTGGGTGGTAACTGCGGTTCCTCTGGAATGGATTCTAGGGTTTTAGCCTCAACCATCAAACTGGGCAGAGAATTTCAGCCACACACCACCCTCTGGGTGAAAAATCCTTCGACCAATCACCTTCAATGCACGCCCGGACCTGTAATTTGAACATGATCGTTGCTGAGGTAGAAACCCCAGATGTAGTGGTCATAGGTACGACACAGTGAGTTAGATCATGCCAACCACCCTGTGAGCTGCTCTGAAGGTGGATAATGGGTGGGGATGTAAAGGCCACTTTGTGCTCGCATTATCCAATGATCGCTGAGTGTTCAGTGAACCATTATCTGACATTATCATCTCTGGGCTAACTGAAACTATACTCATCATGTTTCCTGCTGCAGAGCTCAGTTGATAAACAATAAGAAATTTATAGAATATTTTAATTCACAATACTTGGAACAAAGGCAGTGTGTTGGTGAATGCCATTTTCCAAATTATCCCCAACGGCTGGTGACCAGCATTCACAAAATGCTTGCCAAATCATACTCCACAGTACCTAACATCATAGAATCACCACTATGTGGAAAGAGGCCATTCAGCCTGTCGAATTCGCACTGACCCTAAGAAGAGCATCCCAACCAGACCCACCCCTCCTTTCCTATCCTTGCATTTCCCATGACTAATGCACCTAGCCTCCACATCCCTGGACACTACGGGAAATTTAGTATGGCCAATCCACTTAAACTGTACAACTTTGGACTATGGGAGGAAACCAGAGAAAACCCATGCAGAGATGGGGAGAATGTGCAAATTCCACACAGTCAGTTGCCCGAGGGCAGAATCAAACCTTGGTCCCTGGCTCTGTGGTGCAGTGAGCACTAATACTCTTGTTAGATGTTTGGAATAATTAATCTGAGCAAATGATAAACCTTTAGAATTGAATACATTTGGTCTATCCTCCTGTAACAGATATGCACTGAGACCCTTTTGTAAAGTATCTCCTTTGAGTGTAGTTTCCTTCCTCGGGCCATTATTATACATCGATAGCAAGCCACTGCTTTAATGAATCAAATGCCAGTGAACGACTGTCACAGCACAAGAATGGCACATTTTTCTTGAGAATTTCAGAGAGTAAAGAGGTTTTCTCAGAGGAGTTTGAGATGTATGGTGGCAAGAGATTAAACAGACCTAAACCCTCTGTCAATCTTCTTAATCTTGTCGAGAAAGCTAAAGATTCACATCCTCAACATTGCTGAGATCAGGTCATTGCCCAGTTTCAGAATAGATTGAAACTGACATGGTATTTTTAAAGATTGAACATAAAGCTTTCTTCCCCACTCATCCACATTAGAACGCGAAGGTTCCCCCAGTTTTCTGGGCCACCTCAGAGGGCAGTTAATGCTCAATCACATTGGGATCTCGAGTTAGAAGAATGCAGAGAGATCTTATAGAAATACATAAAATTATGGAGGGAATGAGAAGATGGAAGCAGGGTGGTTGGTTCCATTGAAACTAGAACTAGGAGGCATAGCCTTAATATAAGGAGGAGAAGATTAGGACTGAGCTGAGGAGGAACTTCTTCCCCCAAAGGGTTGTGAATCTGTGGAATTGCATGTCTTTAAGGCAAAGATAGATAGATTTTTGAACAGTAAAGGAATTAAGGGTTCTGGTGTGCGGTGGGGAAGTGGAGCTAAGGCCATGAAAAGATCAGCCATGATCTTATTGAATGACGGAGCAGGATTGAAGGGCCAGACAGCCTCCTCCTCCTCCTGGTTCTTAGATTCTTATATTACATAGTTAGGTAATAATGGAAGATTTCCTTCTCTAGAGGACATTAGTGAACTAGATGGGGTTTTGGGGCAATTGATGACAATTCATGGTTACACCATTGTGATGAATTGCGTAGTCCAGGTTCACTAACTCTAGTCAAATTCTCGCAGCTGCTGTGACTGGATTTGGAGCAATGCCGTCAGAGCCATAACCTGGTCTTCTGGATTACTACTCTTACAGCATTACAACTACACTACCATCTCCCTAACTGACACAATGGGCTTACGATTGGCTTGACCATCCAGTAGAGGTGTTTTACTGGTCTCATGAATTGTCGTGACTTGGAGATTACAGTCTGTCGGCAGTCCTGCAAACCTCTGATCTATTGGTATCAACTACAGAGAAGGTTCTGACAGTGCACACCTTCTATATCTGGACTTCAACATCAATACAATGACAAGTAGATTGGTGAACTGTTGCATGAAGCGTGGTGAGTCCTTTTTGACTCCATAGATTCCCCGCTTTGTCAAGTACATATCTTTGGGTAACTGCAATGGTACAATATTGGTACTTCCCCAGCATCTATCTTCAGTCCTAGCCCATGTTGATTGCTTTTATGATTTCACAAAAGGTGTTGGGAGGTCACGTTACTACTGTACAGGCATTCGTTAGGCCACTTTTGGAATATTGTGTGCAATTTTAAGGATGTTGTGAAACTTGAAAGGGTTTGGAAAAGATTGTGTTTTAGATTCCCTACAGTGTGGAAACAGGGCCTTTGGCACAACAAGTCGACACCAACCCTCTAAAGAGTCACCCACTTCCCTTTGACTGATGCACCTAACACTATGGGTAATTTAGCATGGCCAATCAACCAGACCTGCACATCTTTGGAAGGAAACCCACACAGACACAGGGAGAAGGTGCAAACTCCACACAAGCAGTCACCCAAGGCAGGAATTGAACTTGGGTCCCTGGCGCTGAGAGGCTGCAGTGCTAACTACTGAGCCACCAGCAGTTACAAGGCTTGGGGTGTAGGTTTGCTCGCTGAGCTGTAGGTTTGATATCCAGACGTTTCATTACGTGGCTAGGTAACACCATCAGTGGCGCCCTCCACGTGAAGCGAAGCTTTACAAGGCTATTGCAGGGATTGGAGGGTTTGGGATATAGGGAGAGGCTGAATAGGCTGGTGCTATTTTCCCTGGTGCATCAGAGGCTGAGGGGTAACCTTATAGAGGTTTATAAAGTCATGAGGGGCATGGATAGAGTGAATAGCCAGGTCTTTTTCCCAGGTTGGGTGAGTCCAAAACTAGAGGGCACAAGTTGAAAGTGAGAGGGGAAAGATTTGAAAGGCTAAGGGGCAACATTTTCATGCAGAGAGTGATGCATGTATTCAATGAGCTGCCAGAGTAAGTGGTGGAGGCTGGTACAATGGCAACATTTTAAAGGCATCTGGATGGGTATATGAATAGAAAGGGTTTAGAGGGATATGGGCTAAATGCTGGCAAGTGGGAGTTGCTTAATTTAGTATTTCTGGTCAGCATGTATGAGTTGGACCGAAGGGTTTGTTTCTGTGCCGTATGTCTCTATGGTTTTACCTCAAATCTGGTGGATGCTTCCATTTGGGCAATTGCATCAACATCGCTGTGTGATTGTCACACAATATAGAAAGCTGTGGTTTCCTGTTCTAGTGCTTTTGTTATTGTCTCCCTTTACAGAACACGCTACATAGCCATGTCTCATACATGGCAGTTATGTACTTGTTGGCTGAGGATCATATTTCCCACAAACCTTGCCCACAGCAATTTCTTCATATTTTCTGCCAACTTTGAACTGACTAACTTGATTTGATTTGATTTTGACTTTATTGTCATGTGTACCCAAGTACAGGAGTACAGAGAAAAGATTTTAATGTTGCCAGACATGGCTCCAACATAGGAACAGAATCTTAAGAACAAGGTCGGAACAAAAGTACTAAGTTAAATGTTAAACATTGCAGTGATTATAGTGTAGCGCAAACTATACAAAATAAGGTTCGATGTTATACTTTGCAGACCTTCTAAGTTTAAGCGGGAAATAAAGAAATAAAGCTGACAGTTCAAACTTTACACTCTATTCCTGATGAAGGGCTCCGGCTGGAAATGTCGATTTTCCTGCTCCTTGGATGCTGCCTGACCTGCTGTGCTTTTCCACTCTAATCTAGGCTCTGGTTTCCAGCATCTGCAGTCCTTGTTTTTACCTCTTTTTTAAGTGCTTAGCCATGATGGGACTGCACTTCGACGAATCACCTTGAGACCAGAAGTCCACTCTAAGACTACGTCAGGCTGAGAGACCAACACTGAGAGATCGCCATGCTGCTGCTGTGTCCTTTTCCCTTATTCAGCGGATCCTTTTGGAGTACTTTATTGGGGTAAATAAGATAGCCATCTCCATTTTGCTCTCAGCAAGTTGTGCATTTGAGGATTTGTATCCCAATGGCTTACTCCCATCCTGAATTCCTATGTTCTAAGTTCCTATGTTCCAGAACTGGTGAAATCACAATTTCTTAAGAAGATATTCACTGACTCGCTGCTAGCTCAGTTCCACTTTGAAATCAAAGTTAGCATAAAAGACAATTTTGTAACTAAATGTGGGTTCCCTGTTAATCAAAGCTAGCAGGATTTCAAATTAGACAAAAGTGAATTCAAAAATTTGAACAGCTTAAACATGCTGGACCTTGTGAAACAAGGGTCAGGGTGGAAATTGCACATTCTCCCTATGTCTGCGCGGGTTCGCTCTGGGTGCTCTGGTTTCCTCCCGCGATCGAAAGATTGTGCACGTTAGGTGAATTGGCCATGCTAAATTATCCATAGTGTCCAGGCATGTGCAGGCTAGGTAGTATAGCAATAGAAAATACAAGGTTTACAGGGATAGGGTGGGATGTCTGGGTGGGATGCTTTTTGGAGAGTCAATGTAGACTTGATGGGCTGAATGGCCTGCTTCCACACTGCAGGGATTCTCTGAAAATTTAACTTGAAGTAAATATGAACATCTTTCAAAGCTCCAAGTTCTGATGAAGAACATAAGGAGACATTTGCTCCATTTCTCTCTCCGCAGACCTGTTGAGGATCGCCAGTACTTCTGTTTTTAGTCAACTTAACTGGATTTGGAGTAATAGCTGCATGCTTCATCCAAAATAATGAAAGCCTGCAGGGCAGATTTAAAGCAATTTCTAACTGAGGTCTGATATCATTTAATGTCCATTCATGGTGAAAAGTTAGTTTTTCTCAGTAAACTGTGAAAGAGGCTATTTTAATTTCTTACAAAATCAAAGCTAGCTTACCATAAGACAGAAAAGAAAGATTTACCAAGTCTGGGGTAATTTTGTTCTTCATTTCTGAAGAAGAAGCTTGAGTTCCAAAGAAGTGTCATCTTGAACTAGAAATGTTAACTCTGTTTCTCTCTCCACAGATGCTGCCAGACCTCCTGAGTTTCTCCAACATTCTCTGTGTTTGTTTCAGATTTCCAGCAGCTGCAATATTTTGCCTGCATTGAGGCAGTTTGAGCGATTTTGTTTTTATCAATAAAATGGCTGGTATTGAATTGTTTGCGGTGTTAAGGAATTACTGGATGTTGTGGACTGGGCAATCAAATCAACATTGTCTATTTTATATCATCACACAAAATTAAAACAAACCTCTCTATACCTTAAAGCGTGATAGTTCACTTTCAAGTTACTTTGTGGCTAAGCAGAAAAAAAATGTAAGTTTTGCCAAACAGTTCTTCTGAAGAAAGAGAGAACTTCCAATTTGATGTAGCCTTTCACCAACTCCAGATATCTGAAAGTACTTTGCAGTCAATGAAGGACTTTTGATCAGAAGTCACTGCTGTTCTATGAGAAAAAGTGAGAGCTAAGAATAAACACAATTGTCAAGAAAATACTCAAAAAATGCAGATATTAGAAAGCGTATAGAAAATACTTTAGAGACTGGCTACAGGGATGAGGAATGTTTGGGATATGAAAGGTATAAGAAGATAAGGCTATTTCCTTTGGAGAGGGAAGGTTGAAGGGGAAGTCCTTGGGGTGCAGCTTCATAGTTCCTTAAAATTAGAGTTGTAGGGTCATGATGAAGGTGTTTGGTACGTTTGCCTTTATTATTGGTCAGTGCATTGAGTATAGGAGTTGGGAGGTCATATTGTTGCTGTACAGGACAATGGTTAGGCCACTTTTGGAATACTCCATACAATTCTGGACTCCCTTCTATAGGAAGGATTTTGTGAAACTTGAAAGGCTTCAGAAAAGATTTACAAGGATGTTGCCAAGGTTGGAGGATTTGAGCTGTAGGGAGACGTTGAATAGGCTGAGGCTGTTTTCCCTGGAGCATCAGAGACATTATAAAGGTTTATAAAATCATGAGAGGCCTGGATAGGGTAAATAACCAAGGTCTTTTTTCCCAGGATGGGGGAGTCCAAAATTAGAGGGCCTGGGTTTAGGGTAAGAGGAGAAAGATATATAAGACTTCTTAGGGGCAACTTTTTCACACAAACAGTGGTGTACACACGGCGTGAGCTGCCAGAGGAGGTGGTGGAGGCTGGTACAATTACAACATTTAAAAGGCATCTGGATGGGTATATGAAGAGGAAGGGTTTAGAGGGTTAGGGGTCAAATGTTGGCAAATGGGACCAGATTTATTTAGGATAACTGGTTGGCATGGACAAGTTGGACCAAAGGGTCTTTTTTCAAGCTGTACATCTCTATGACTCTAAGTTTGGTTGAGGGGCTAAAAATCATGAGGGGTCTGGACAAGCAATAGGAAGAAACTGTACCCACTGGTGACAGCACCCAAAATCGGAGGGCACAGATTTTAGACAACAGACAAAGAAACAGCAAAGGAAAAAACTTCTTCACACAGCGAGTAATTATGATCTGGAAAGTTCTACCCGAGAGTGTGTTGGATAAAGATTCGTTCAAGACTTTCAAACATGATTTTGATTGTTCCCTGGTAAACATATGGGAGTGGAATTCTGAGTTTCTCTGGCAGAGGGATAGCCCAGGTATTAGTGGCTGAATGGCCTCCTCTGCATTGTAACCATTCTGTAATCTCCAATCTCTGTTGCGAAAATGTTGGTTCCCTGGTGTCACTCCTAGTTGCAACAAGAAACTAAGGTGAGCATCAGATGAAGGAGCGTCGCTCCGAAAGCTAGTGTGCTTCCAATTAAACCTGTTGGACTATAACCTGGTGTTGTGCGATTTTTAACTTCACAAAACCATGTTGACTATCCCTCATCAAATTATTCCTTTCTAGATGATTATAAATCCTATCTCTTATAACCTTTTCCAACACGTTACCCACAACTGAAGTAAGGCCCACTGGTCTGTAATTACCAGGGTTGTCTCTATCCCCCCTTCTTGAATAAAGGGACAATATTTGCTATCTTCTAGTCTTCTGGCACTAATTCTGTAGATAATGATGACATAAAGATCAAAGCCAAATGCTCTGCAATCCCCTCCCTGGCTTCCCAGAGAATCCTAGGATAAATCCCACCCAACCCAGGAGACTTATCTATTTTCACACTTTACAGAATTGCGAACACCTCTTTGTGAACCTCAATCCGACTAATCTAATAGCCTGCATCTCAGTATTCTATTCAACCATATTGTCTTTTTCTAGTGTGAATATTGAGAAAAAAAGGTATTCATTTAGTGCTGCCCCTACCTCCTCTGACTCCATGCACAACTTTCCATTACTATCCCTAATCTTTCTCCAGTCATTCTTTTATACCTGGTATTACGATAGAAAGCCTTAGAGTTTTCCTTGATCCTATCTGCCAATGACTTCACAAGTTCCATTCTGCCTCTTTAGGTCTTTCCTGGCTGATGTGTAACTCTCAAATGCCCTAACTGAGCCTTCATGTCTCATCCTAACATAAGCCGTCATCTTCCTTTTGAAGAGAAATTCAACTTCCTTAGTAAACCACAGCTCCTGCATGCAACCATTTCTTCCCTGCCCGACAGGTACATACTTATCAGGGATCTGCAGTAGCCGGTCCTTGAATAAGCTCCACATTTTAATTGTGCCCATCCCCTGCAGTTTCCTTCCCCATCCTATGCATCCTAAACCTTGCCTAATCCTATTGGAATTGCCTTTTCCCCAGATATAATTCTTGCCTTGCGGTATATATCTATCCCTTTCCATCACTAAAGTAAACATAACTGAACTGTGGTCACTATCACCAAAGTGCTCACCTACCTCCAGATCTAACACCAGGTCTGGTTCATCACCCAGTACCAAATCTAATGTGGCCTCATCCCTTTTTGACCTGTCTACATACTGTGTCAAGAAACCCTCCTGCACACATTGGACAAAAACTGACCCATCTAAAGTACTTGAACTATAGTATTCCCAGTCAATACTTGGAAAGTTAAAGGTCCCCATAACAACTATCCCATCACTCTTGCTCCTATCGAGGATCATCTTTGCTATCCTATCCTCTACATCTCTGAAACTATTTGGAGGCCTATAGAAAACTCCCATCAGGGTAACCTCTCCTTTCCTGTTTCTAATCTCAGCTTATACTCCCTCAGTAGATGAGTCCTCAAACGTCCTTTCTGCCACCATTGTATTGTCCTTGACTATCAATGCCACACCACCCCATCTTTTACTGTTTTCTCTGTTCTTACTGAAATATCTAAATCCCAGGACCTGCAACAACCATTCCTGTCCCTGCTTTACCCATGTCTCTGACATGGCCACAACATCGAAATCCTAGGGACAAACCCATGCTGCAAGCTCACCCATTTTATTCCAGATGCTCCTAACGTTGAAGTCGACACACTTCAAACAAAATTCTTGTCTGCCGGTGCCTCCTTATAATCTGGCAATCTCAGTTCTGACTTCTCTACTCTCATTCTCCCGTATACTTGAACTACAATTTCGGTTCCCGTCCCCCTTGCTGAATTAGTTTAAACCCACCCGAAGAGCATTAGCAAATGTCCTCCCCAGGATACTGGTACCCCTCTGGTTCAGGTGAAGACCATCCTGTTTGTAGAGGTCCCACGTACCACAGAAAGAGCCCCAATTATCCAGGGAATCCAAAAGCCTCCCACACGATCCCTGTAGCCGCGTGTTCAATTCCTTTTTCTCCCTATTCCTCGTTTCGCTAGCACGTGGCACGGGCAACAAACCAAAGATACCTGTTTGTTCTAGCTCTAAGCTTCCAGCCTAGCTCTCTGAATTTCTGCCTTAAATCCCCAGTTTTCTCCCAACCTACATTGTTGTTGTCTATGCGGACCACGATTTGGGGCTACTCGCCCTCCCCCTCGAGGATCCTGAAACACAATCAGAGACCTTGTGAACCCTGTCTTCTGGGAGACAAAACACCAACCGTGAGTCACTCTTGTTTCCACCGAACCTCTTATGTGTCTCCCTAACTATGGAATCCTCAATGACTAATGGAACGGGACACAAGAGTTTGGTGCCATTTCCTGTCCAAATGCCAGGATAAGGTCCCATCACGACCAGGACCAGCCAAGGTTTCACACAGGAGAGGATGCTTTAGGGTGGCTACAGCATCTTGACAATTATACAGCACAATATTATTGCTGCCTTCCAATATTTGCATGGACACGATAGTTTAGACAGGGAGCTTGATTCTGTCATCAGTGAGATCTGGATAGGGCAAAGGGTGTGGGCTTGAAAACTATGGTCAGTAGATCTGGAAGTGGAGTGGAAGGATGATGAAATTAGTGGCCAGGGAGTAGAGTTTATGGTCCAGTCCCTCAGGCATTGTCTTTAATTTTTCCGATGTTGACATGAACAATAGGAATCTGTCCAGGATGTGACACCTGGTGATGCCAGTGGGGGATAAATTGAAACAAGGGAATGAGAAATCAATGTCATGGTCCTTGGTTTGTGATGATGCTGCCCCTTTAACAGGGAAATGTTGCCCTTGGTTTTTTTCAAAAATGTTGTACGAGGCAGAGTTGCCAAGATGGATGGATTTTAGGGCCAATTAGATTACAGCTAACAGATACTGCCCCTACTAAAAAGGCTGTCAATTTTGAAAAAAAAAAGCACTTGTGTAATGAAAGGGAGATGGCCAATTTGCCTGGCTCAGCTTTTCTCTGGTTTGGTTTTGGTTTAGTTTGTACAGTCTGGCTGTTCAGAAAAAGTCAGTTTTGAGGTTGCTGGTCAAAGAACAGCCCCATGGAAGAAGCTGTTCCGTGTTGAATCTCTCTGCCATCCCTCCTGTAAGACCCTGTGTTTGATTTGACCTTTTGTGCCAAGGGGTGTTGATAGAGACTGTTGCAAGTATTTGGAACAGCATCATTAAGTTGGGATAATCTGTTGGTTTTCAGATAGATTACGTTATTTCATATTCTGCTCTCTTTTGTTTGTGTTTCATTCAGTAATCTTGCAAAATTAATTCTGTTTTGTTTAAACCTAATGGTTGGGCCAGCTGCATACCTCCTGGAATATCCAGCTCACACCTTCTCAAGACAACGAGAAAAGTTAGGGTCCAGGCTACATTCTTGAAATATTTTGAGGGGGTCTGGTCTGGTCCATAACAGGATATCTTATCACTACAGTTCAAAATGATCTTTGCTTCCATCTGCTTTATGCTAACACCACTGTCCACCTGATTTACAAACTGGATCATCTCATGTATCTCAGGTGTTAGGTGCCTGTACATACATTCATAGAGTCATAGAGGTCTACAGGATGGAAACAGACTCTTCAGCCCAGCCAGCCCACGCCGCTCAGTTTTCAGAAATAAACCAGTCCCGTTTGACTGTGCTTGGTCCACATTCCTCCATACTTATCCCATCCATGTGCTTGTCTAAATGCTTCTTAAATGACGAAATTGTATTTGCTTCCACCACTACCTCTGGCAGCCAGCTCCAGACAGTCACCACTCTCTGTGTGAGCAAACTGCCCCTCTGGACCCTTTTGGATTTCTCCCCTCTCACCTTAAGCCCATGCCCTCTAGTTTTAGATTGCCCTAACTTGAGGAAAGGCTGTCAGCTATCTACCTTATCCATGCCTCTCTATAAGGTCACCCTTCTGTCTCCTCTGTTCCAGGGATAAAGGTCCCAGCCCATCCAATCTTATGTTATAAGTCAAACCACCCAGAATGGGTAGCATCCGAGTAAATCTTTTCTGCTCTTTCTGTAGTTTAATAATATGTTCTCTACAGAAGGGTGGCTTCTTTAAAGCTGCACTCTGCTTTGACTAGACTGCAGCATTTCTTGGTTTTCAGTCCCCCCCAGTTTGACCTTCTCCTGGAGAAAGGATCTCTCTCTCTCTCACACACACACACACACACACACACACGCACTCTCTCTCTTCAGAACTGTAACACTCCTCATTTATTCCGATACATTTACGGGTTACTCTCTGAATAACAGAGAGAAGGCAAAGCAGAGCCGGATCAAACAGGAACTACAAACAGAACGGGCATGGGTCTGAATGAAAATAATATATTCCGTAGAAGGAGAGAGGAAAGAGTTGGCAATGTAGAAATGTGTCTGTAGACAATCAGAGGAAAAGGCCATTGTTTCTGAGGATAAGCAAAATGATCAAAATTTATCTCGGTACCACACAGGAAGACAGCAAAGAGGTAAAGCTCGTAAAAGATACAAATGGTTTGAGACAGAGGACAAACAGAAAGCAGTAAATATTCTGATGAATACTCCTTCCAAGTATTCACAAGAGGAAGTGAACATGCGTAACATAGTAAATACTGTTATCTTGAGCATAATCAATTGTTAGAAATGAGTCAGAGGTGCGAGGCAATCGAATTGGGCTTAAGGCAAATAAATCCCCAGGAATTGATGTCAATTACCTCAGAGATAGAGAAGAGATTTTTAACAAAGTCATAACCATTATAACAGTCACTGAATATGGGTGTACAAAACACTGGATACTGACTAATGTGTCCTTATTCAGTCAAAGCACATGGGACACTGGCACCTCTACACTAATGAGTCTTACTCACAATCTGTGCAATAAAATAGAACTCGATATCAGATATGATTCATACAGAGGTAATAGAGTTAATACAGACAACATAGATTTCAAACAGACAGATTCTGCCTGGTTAACCTAGTCAGTTTCTCCGAGGATGTAACCGCCCAGTTAGAAAGTGGTGATCCTCCCGACATGTCTCGTAATCAATCTGCAAACTGCTTTTATTAAGATTTTATGAATAACCCTATTACTCAGACTCAAAGCTGTGCAAATTCGGAGTAAGGCGTCAGGTTGGATTAGGAACTGTTTGAAGTTTAGCAAACAATGGACCAGAAAGAAGACTTGAGATTGGAGTGAGAGTCAAGTAAATGGTGCGACATCAAGTGTGCTGTACAGAAACAGACCATTCAACCCAACTGCTCAGTGCAGGTCAATTACACAAGCTTCCATCCACACCTCATCACTTAACCTGATCAGTGTTCCCTGATATTCCCTCTCTCCCATATACCTTCATCCAGCTTTCCCCTAAAAATCCTTCTATTCTATTTCCCTCAACTATTTCAAATGCTAGCGAGTTCATAAATATAAGACACAAACTGAACGTAGCATGACGTGACATAGTCTGGTTGGGGTAAGGGGTGGTGAAGATTGTAATGATTGGAGTGAGGTCAGGCAGGTTCACCTCATAGAATAGTTCCTGGTTGGTGCTGCCAATTTGGTGCAATCAGGGAGCCCTGGCTGACAGATAAAAACAGGAGGGTGAGGGGTTCTATTCACTCTAGGAGCTGGCTCTGAGCTAACTGGGTCAGTGAAATGGACTATTGATGTGCAGATAAAGGGTGACTTGGTGACAGGATACTGGCCTTCATGGAGTTATTCCAAGGATGAGCCAGGCCAGAAGAGCAGTTGGAGTGAAGTAAGGTTGGATGCCAGGTTTAAAAATGCTGCACGTCATGTAACTAGTTGGAAGGAGCTGATTGCAACCAAGTCGAGTGGTGAGATTGATGGTGGTGTCTCTGTTGGAGATGGTAGCAGTGGCTGGCTACAGAGCTACCTTTCTGCCATCATTCCTGAACCTTCTGCAAACAGTAATTCTCCTCTGGGCTGCTGCTGCTGCTGCATAACTGCTTTACCCTGCACTTATTCCCCAGTGTGCAAGGCCAGAGGTGACAGAAATGCAGAGTGGATCTGTGCAGTGTCAGAGAGTGAGAGTGTAAAAGCACAGCATCTTGTCGCGAACTGCAGGGTTTCCTGAAGAAGGGCTTATGCCCGAAACGTCGATTCTTCTGCTCCTTGGATGCTGCCTGACCTGCTGCGCTTTTCCAGCAACACATTTTCAGCTCTGATCTCCAGCATCTGCAGACCTCACTTTCTCCTATGAATGAATGTGAGTCAGGTAAAGGGGCTTAGCATTAATAAAATGGCTGCCAGGATGGGGACAGGGTGCAGTGTGGGTTATTAGTATTGGGTGGCAGGATGCCAAGGTTTGGCTAAAGTGGCACAGTGTAGGTGATCGTGTCAGTGGGGTCAGGGGCTACTCAGAACGGGCTGGTCGGTGGGGGGAGTGTTCAGGAGGTGGGTTGGGTCTAGGTTGGTTTGGTTTTGGGTCATCTCAGTGACGTGGGGAGCAGGGGTCTGTGTGTGGGGGTTTCGGACCAAGCTCAGCGTGAGGGGGAATCTACTCCAGATTGGGATGGGGAGGGGATGTTTGCAGGGTCCTGGGGTTAGATGGAGGGGACGGTGATGCTAAGTATAAGTGATTGGAGGGGATTAGTGTGGTGTAGGGGTTTTGGTTTGGACCTGTTTTTAATGATTTGAACTTTTTGCTATAAAGCTAAGTCAGGAACTGTATGAAGAACTCAACTTGAACTCAGAATTGAGGAATTATCTGGAGGGTTCTACGTGGAATTATAAACTTGCCAGACAACTCCCTCACAGTCAGTGTTCTGAGACTTCAAAGTGGTCCTTGTCAAGCCCTTTTCAGTGTATGCCTGGTCCCTGCTTATTCAGAAACAGGAAGATCTCGACCAAATCTTTGTTCATCTCTAATGAATCCAGTCAGTGAGGAATCATAGAATCACTTCAGTGTGGGAGCAGTCCATTAGACCCACTGAAACCACCCTGACCCGCCCACTCCATCTCTGTCACCCAATATTTCCTGTGGCCAATCTACCTAACCCGCATATCTTCAGACTGTGGGAGCAAAGCAGATTACCCATAGGAAACCCACGCAGACAGGGGGGAATACGCGAACTCCACAGGCAGTCGTCTGAGGCTGGAATTGAACCCAGGACCCTGGCACTGTAAAGCTAACTACTGTGCCATCCAATGGTAGCACAATCCTGTGTCTCTGAAGAAAATCCAACCAAAGTGAAAGAGGACCCCTTCTTTGAGAAATCGCTGCTCACAGGCCACAGCAAGATGTCCGTTTTGCAAAGGTGAGCTGAGCATAGTCCTCATGCATCAAATAAGATTCCAAACACTCTAATTGACTCATTACTAAAAATACTCGGAGATGGTAAACAAAGCAACTGACCCTTGAGCCTAAATTAATCCACGTGAGCATTTCTGTTTTCACTCCTATTCATCCAACTCAATATCCTTTGACTTCAGTTTTCTTTATAGCTTTTGGTGAGTCAAAGCTTTCACTCACTGACATTTCTTTATCGCTAGCAACATTAAGGTCATAGTCCCAAGTGTAGATGTTTTCCTGACTTTGTTCAAAGGTGTTATTATACACCTTGAGACCATGTGGCATTTGAAGCTGGTCCTCCTAGCTCAGAGGCCAAGGATATTACCACTACACCACAAAAGCCCTTCCATGCTTATCTTGCTTCTCCTTAAATGAATCTTGAGCCACTTACCTCTGGGGGTTAACATTTTTTCCATGAATTCATTATTAGATTAGATTACTTACAGTGTGGAAACAGGCCCTTCGACCCAACAAGTTCACACCGACTCACCGAAGCGCAACCCACCCAGACCCATTCCTCTACACTTACCCTGTCACCTAACACTACGGGCAATTTAGCATGGCCAATTCACCTGACCTGCACATTTTTGGATTGTGGGAGGAAACCGGAGCACCCGTTTTGTAACGCTTTGCTGGTGAATCTCTATAGTAACAGTCGCAAGAGTGACAATCCGAACTGGAAGGATATAACAAGTCTAATTACAGCCGTCCTTACTGGAAAGCTGAGGGCAGGTTTGACAAGGATATTTGAGTGGGTTTGTGAAACGGCTGCTTAATAGGGCAGAAGTGGATGACACATTGGGAAATAGGCAGGAACCTGCCAACATCCACCTTTAACCTCAGCCTGATCTGAGAGGGTTGGGGATGTCAAGGTCCCAGGAGGAAACCCACACAGACACAGGAAGAATGTGCAAACTCCACACAGTTGCCTGAGGCAGGAATTGAACCCAGGTCTCTGGCCCTGTAAGGCAGCAGTGCTAACCACTGTGCCACCATGTCACCTGAATTAGTGATTCTTCATTATTGTTGGCCTTAGCTTTCCTACAAGTGATAATATCTACTCCACTGAATCCTTGCATCATTTTAAGAACCTTAAATTTTACCCCTTAGAACAATACACAATGTGCAGCAATTTGCATGAGCTCTGCAATTGAAATAAAAGTTCTGACATGTTCAGAGAGCCGTGCGGAATGGACAGGAACCTGACAAGTTTTGATCCTCATTATTTCCTAGTTGTCATTTCAAGATGTTTTAACCTCTGGAGAGAGACAAGAGAAAGGAAGCTGTAAAAAAAAAGTACTGTAACTTCTGCAATGATTTGAAGTGCTACATCACTTTTTAAAATAAGTAATTAAATAAAGCATCTTACTGCCGAGTGAAGGCATTGTCGAAAATCAGTCCTTTATTTTTGGGAAACAGGCAGTGATTGTTATCCACTTTCTTGAGCTTGAGTCCAGCTGTGGGTTCTCCTTGGAAGTTTTGCACACTAAAACAAAGTCAGTTTGACATGGTAGGGAATTTGAAAAGTCAGGGATATGAGTTCCCCACATTGCAAAGTTACTCTTTCGAAAAGAACAGCTTCACTGGTGATAATGTGTCATAAAGCTGAATACCTCCAAGTGGTTTTGTAACGCTTTGCTGGTGAATCTCTATAGTAACAGTCGCAAGAGTGACAATCCGAACTGGAAGGATATAACGAGTCTAATTACAGCCGTCCTTACTGGAAAGCTGAGGGCAGGTTTGACAAGGATATTTGAGTGGGTTTGTGAAACGGCTGCTTAAAAGGGCAGAAGTGGATGACACATTGAGAAATAGGCAGGAACCTGCCAACATCCACCTTTAACCTCAGCCTGATCTGAGAGGGTTGGGAGTGTCAAGGTCCCAGGAGTGACGATGGCCGGCAATCTGTCCTGGACCTGCCACATAGATCTGAGAGTCAAGAAGGAACAACAACGCTTCTTCATCCTCAGGAAATTCGGCATGTCCATAAGGACCTTCACCGATTTCTACAGATGCCCCACTGAAAGTATACTGTCCGGGTGCATAACAGCCTGGTACGACAACTGCTATACCCAGGCACTGTAAAAACCTACAGAAGATTGTGTGCACAGCTCAGACCATCACAGGAGCTAACCTCCCATCCACTGACTCCATTTACACTTCTTGTTGCCATGGAATAGCTGCTAAGATCAGCAAAGGCCCCTCCCACTCTGGTAACGCTCTCCTATGACCCCTTCCGTTAGGCAGAAGGTACAGAAGCCTGAACACATGCACTGGCGGGTTCAGCAACAGCTTCTTCCAGACCATTATTAGACTGATAAATGGACTCTCAAATTTCAAATAATGCTAATCTTGTTAATGTTGATCTTTCCTAACGCACTGCCTGTGCTGTGTAACCTATATGCCTCTGCCCAAGTTGTTTTTTCACCTTATGATCTGTATGTCCTAGCTCACTATGATCTGCCTGACTGCTCGTAAACAAAGCTTTTCGCTGTACTGAGGTACAATGACAACAGATCAAATCGAATTGAATCGAATGATCTGCTTGGAATTTGAAACCCGATGGGCTACGCTGTTTGGTAATTATCACTTATGAAGATTCCATTTCACAGGAGATTTTTAAGTTAACCATGTATAGTCGGGCTTCCCAAGAATTCCAGGAACTTGCCAGGAAACTGAAAGCGAGAGGATAGCTGGATTTCAGAAAGCAGACTGGCAAGAAATCTTTTCCATGGTGAAAGATTATACCTTTTCCTCCGTGCCGGACTTTTGGGGCTTTTGTGATGCAGTGGCAGTGCAAATGCCACCTGCCTTGCCAACCCCTGTGAAGCATGTGCATCTGACCCAGTGGAGGGCTGTGAGTGAAACGAGGATCTAAAGGCATTCAGTATCAGTTAGAAGAGGTTGCTGTTAAGTCTTTCATCTTTTAGAACGGGTTGCAGGTTTTGGTCCACTACTTTGAATTCACGTTCTCGAGATGACTTAAGATTTTATAAAAATAGGTGGCATCTCAGCTCATCAGTGTGAGGGTCGAGTCTGTCAGTATCCCAATCTTGAATCGGATTGGTTCTATTTTCCAAGTCAGAATTTATAAATTATCACATGGATTGACTGCTTGTAGTTTGTGCGCTATTAGGTCACCATTGAATGTATCTGCAAATATAATTCTACAAATGCAAATTCACCACATAGATTTAGGGGTCACGTGTTCAAAGTGAGAGGGAAAGGTTTAGGGGAGATACGCATGGAAAATTCTTTACGCAGAGCGTGGTGGGGTCTTGGAATGCGTTGCCAGTGGAGGTGATGGCGTCATTGAAGATGTATTTAGACAGGTACATGGATGAGTAATGAGCAAAGGGATACAGATCTTCAGAAAACAGGCAGCAGGTTTAGTTAGAGGATCTGGATTGGTACCGGCTTGGAGGCCGAAGGGCCTGTTCCTATGTTGTAATTTCTTTGTACTTTGTTCTTTGTTCTAGCATGCTGCAAGACCCTGTGCTCTATGGGTTGTTCCCATAAACGCACACTGAGACAAACAGCACTTAAACCTGGAGGACCATCAATACGATGAAAGACTCTCTTTAACCTGTCTGAATGGTTTTCCAGTACAAAGAGTGGTCCTTTACTGGACTGGACTGGCGCTTTCCAAAGTCCAGGATTGCGTGTTGAGGGATGCACTAAAGCCTGGTCAAGTCTCCACTGAGGTGGAATGGGGAAAGCTAACTGTCTGAGACCTTCCTGCCTTAGTACACCAAGGAGCAGGAAATAGTAATATCTCAAATACTGTGTGCCGGGCCTAACACATTGCAAATCAAGAGAATAGAAAATGTATTGAGGTTACTCAGAGTGAAATATGGTGGATAGAGAAATTTAAGCCTATAATATTTCCAACCAATTTAGTGTGAGATGTTTTGCTCTTGGGCTGCAGGTTTAATGTGGAATGTTTTTTTAAAATAATAAGACTGTTACAATTATGTCAATGGAAAATATTATCTTGGGATACGTTGAATTTTCTTACAAGTCCTGTAGCATTCAAGTGGCAATGTTTCTGGAATGTGTTTGCTTACTAATTTGATAAATGCAGTGTATTTTTAAGGAAAATATTTAGTTGGAAGAGCATGAGAAAGGAAGACTCAAAAGCAGAATGCTGGCACTTTGGAAATGGTAACTACTAGGGAGAAGGTTATCCTAACGGTGAATGCCTAGTAAGTGGTTAAGGAGCTGGTGCTAGGATTGGTAAAGTATTGAAGAAAAGGGAAACAAATAAATGAACAAATTATTTTGGTCATTAATTAAAAACGCACTAAAGACAGCAAGATAGGTTATGGCTTATGTTATAGTTTCATGTTGTATCATGGTTTCATGTTATAGCATGGCTTCAGTGTGAGGGAGATCACAGATGCCAATATGGTCCAATACCAACACATCTTTAACCAGTGTTTACAGCTCAAGAGCTGAGGCTGAAATATTGACACCGCGACACATCACAGAGAGGGAAAGCTCTCTGGATGTTTTGTATCAGGAGGCAGTCACCCTCCTTAGAGTAGAGTCTGCTGATGTGGCCTGTGGTTAGGGTTAGGAGGGTGCGACTATGAGTGAGGTGGGTATGGAGACCCAGAGGAAAGGAGCCTCTGCCTTTACAATTCTTCAACAGGTTTGAGGTTTCTTCTGCTTGCTTGTGGTGTGGGCTATACCATTGGAATGGTCTGCATGTGAACTGTGCTGGGATTAGTTCCAACTCAGGAAGTAAAGGGGCTTTAAACTAAACCATGAGTTGAGGGAACGAGCTTGAGCAGATGAAACAAATCAAGCAGTAGAGTCAAGGCAGGAGATCAAAATCACAATGTGGGATAAGAAGGTCAGAAAATGGAAAGAAGAGACAGAGACAACAAACCAAAAATTGTACAATAATCAAGACTAGATGATATAAAGATAACACAAAGACAAAGCTGCAAGGCCTGGATCTGAACTGTGTAGTATTGATGATAAAATGAGTGCATTGTTACTGCACATTGACATAAATAAGTACGATGTGGTAACAACTGTGGAGATGTGGCTGCAGAATGACAATGATTGGGTCCTGAATATTGATATTCAAGACTGTTAGGAAGCTAGCTAGATGCAGAGGCAAAAGCACTGTTTATCAAGGATGGCTCCGCTGTAATAAGTAGAGGTCACCTTGGTTTAGGAAATCAGGGTGTAGAATCAGTTTGGGTGGAGGTTGGTATCAGTAGGAAGGACGTAGCCTGTAGCTCCATGCACAGGAGCCAGGATGTAGGGTGAAACACACAAGAGGAAAAGTTGTGGTAATGGGATGGCAATAATCACAATAATCTTTATCTATCAACTGGAAAGCTCAGATTAGCAATTATAGCTTGGGTGACGAATTCATTCAAAATTGTTTATTAGATGAACAGATTCGAGAACCAACCAGGGTAAAGCCCTATGAGACCTGCTTTGTGTAGTATGATGGAATTAATGAATGATCTCGGCGTAAAGGAACCCCTCGATTGCAGCAATCACAATATTTTTGAATTTTACAATTAGTTTGAAAGAGAGAAGAATAGGTCTAAAGCTATTGCTTTATGTTAAATATCAGAAGTTAAAATGGTGATGAGACAAAGTGCAGTCATATACTTTTCTAGTCAGAGTTTTATTTCTAGTTTATACATCATATATTTGAACAATCCTGATTACCCATTTCCCCTATGTACATAGGTTCAATTCCCATCATCTTCATCCAATCTATGTTCATAGATGTGGAAGCAAGGCATTTGGCTCATCAAGTTCACATACCAAAAGGCATCCCACCTAGACCCACCCTCCCCTATCCTACCCCCATAACGCTGGATTTCCCACAGCTAATCCAGCTCACCAGCACATCTTTTGACTGGAGGAGGAAGCTGGAGCACCGGGGAGAAACCTATGCAGACACAGGGAGAATGTGCAAACTCCACATAGTTGCCCAAGGGTGGGATCAAACTTGAGCAGCTGGTGCTGTGAGACAGCACTGAGCCACTGTGCTGCCCCTGTGATGAAGTCACGTTGGCTGTTAATATTGTAATTAGCATGTGGGAACCTGTTATGTGGGAGGCTGGTTAATTCCTTGGTGAGATAACTGAGGAGGGAACTCGACTTCCTACCCTTAATTGTCATATGCCTTATTTTTTTGAGGTGTGTATAATTTGTTTTCCTTCCTTTCAGTGTAGTGGCAAAGTATTACTTTAAACTCATCCAGGCTGTTTTGCTGGACAGTTACTTTCATTGCAAAGGACGTGGTGCCAGTGTGAATAAATGTTAACTAACATTCACAGCCTTGTGTGAATATGCTTCAGTGATCAACCACCACGTTAAATACCTGCAAAACTTAAACAGTTCATTGACCAAATCAGATTCCATTCTGGATTCTGATTTGTCCAATATTACCATCAGCTGGGAATACAAGTGTAACTATGTGGGAATGAAAAGTTGAACTAGCTGAACTGGATAGATCAACAGAGAAGCAATGGCATGCATTCAGGGAATATTTTAAAATACTTACAATAACTAAGTTCTTGCTTTGATGAAAAACTCTAGGGGAAATTCTAAGGACTTATCCACCAGAGTTAACGAAGACAGTTAAAACAAACATCAAAGTTAAGGAAAAAGAAATGTAAAGACGAGTGACAGCTCAAAAGGTTGGACAGAATGGGAAGAGAATGACTAAAAGATTAATCAGGAGAAAGAAATTAGAGTAAGAGAAGGAATTCAATAGAATTTAAAAAAAAAGTTAGCAAGAATTTTGACAGGTATTTGAAAAAGAAATCAGTAACTAAAGAGAGTGTTGGTCCCTGGAGAGTAATAGCAGGTAATAAGGAAACCATGCATAACATCAACAAATATTCTGCTTCCATTTTCACCATAATGGATACAGAAAAACATTCCGGAAATAGCTGTAAATCAGAAGGTGGTAGGAAGTGAAATTTGATGAAATTATAATCACCAGGGAAGCAGTATTGAGTAAACTAATGGAGCTGTGGGCTAACTTTTCTGTTGGATTTCATCCTCAGCTTTTAAAAGCCATGGTTATTGAGGTAATTGATGCATTAGTGTTACTTTTACAAAATGTACCAAATTTTGGAAACCTCCCATTAGACTGGAATTTAGCAAATTACACCTTTCTATTCAAGAAGAGAGAGAAGCAGAAGACAGGAAAATACAAGCGGGCTAGCTTGACATCTTTGAACAGTGTTGGAAATCTGAAGCAACAACAGAAATTACTGGAGGAACTCAGCAGGTCTGGCAGCAGCTGTGGAGAGAAAGCAGAGTCAATGCTTCACATTCAGTGACCCTTCTTCAGAGAAGTTCTCAATGACCAGGGATTCCGGAGACAGAGGTTAGATCTAAGGGTACAGGCTAAGCCATTTAGGAATGAGATGAGGAGAAAATTCTTCACCCAGAGACTGGTGAGCCTGTAGCATTCTCTGCCACAGAAAGTGGCTGAAGCCAAAATGTTGGATGTATTCAAGAAGGAGTTAGATATGATTCTTGGACTAAAGGGATCAAAGGGTATAAGCTAATAGGAAAACAGGGTATTGAATTGGATGATCAGCCATGCTTGTATTGAATGGCTGTGCAATTTTGAAGAGCTGAATGGCCTACTCTGGTCCTATTTTCTATGTTTCTATGTGAACTGAAGCATTCCAAATACGGTTGATCATACAGGAAATGGATTTCATTATACACGACTTTGGGAAACAAAGGGTTAACATGCATGCTGTGACCCATTGCAGGCCTATATTGAGAGCCATGTTACTTCAAGAATAGTGTGGAGGGCATACCCTCAGCATCCTCTTACACTGAGACTGATTGGTTAATCTTCATCTTCATGGTTCTCTTTCCATCCTTTTGTTCTCATATTTCTGAAATGAACACAAAGGGCTGGCAGCTGGGTTATGGTCATCTATAACTTGTAGGGTATAGAACATAGAACAGTACAGCACAGTACAGGCCCTTTGGCCCTCAATGTTGTGCTGGCCTTCTATCCTACTCTAAGATCAGAATGATAGGGGGGAAAGGCGCAGACAGATGGAGAGCTAGGATTCAGAAACCCTCATCATTGATTGTTCCACATTCCCTCCATCATAGTTCCTTTCTGAGATGTCAGCGTTGTCTCCTCCAAAGCCGTTCCTGCTGACTTCTGCTCTGTGCCACCATCACTTACTGGAAAGAGGGTAGTGTGGCCTTGAGAGTCCTATAATGTGTTTGGCTCATAAGGCTGTCATAGCTGAATAGCTGCCAGAGCGTGTATGTTCTAAGTTTTGGCTGAGAGGTATGAAACAGAGCTAAGGATGTGAAGGTTATAGATTGGAGGTAACAGAGATTGATGGAGATTGCTGGAAGGTGGCTAATGGGTCTGTAGAGAATTGAGCCGTGAATCAAACTGGTGAGTGGTACAGTTGGCAGGGTTTACCATTTGAAAATTAAGTTCACCCGGCTTCAACATTCCTTTCCAATCATTAATCTTTCTCCTGCACTGCATCCTTTGTTTTTGGATCCCTTGTAATCCTCCTCAGCACCTGTCCAGAGGGTCTCCTGCCTCTCTGTGGATTCAAAATGTCTCTTCTCCTCACTTCAGGAGCTCCACTGTTTGAAAACCTTGCTGGTCACTGTTTCGACCATTGCCTTCAGTGTCACAGGAGTGAGTGAGAACTGCAGATGCTGGAGATCTGAGTCGAAAAGTCTGGCGCTGGAAAAGCACAGCAGGTCAGGCAGCATCCGAGGAACAGGAGAATTGATGTTTCGGGCATACACCCTTCAGTATCACAGCCCTGATATGTTTTGCTAAGGGCTTTTACCATTGTTTTCAATCAATATATGCCTCTCCTTTAAAAGAGATAGGTTGCCTTTAAGTAGTGGCAGCCACCATCTTTTCTTCTATTCTCTCATGGGATGTGGGCATCCTAGGATCTTGTCATAGGATCCCTACAGTGTAGAAGCAGACCATTCTGCCCATCTAGTCCACACTGCCCCTCTGCAGAGCATCCCACCCAGGCCCATCACCCTGTAACCCTGCATTTCCCATGGCTAACCCACCTGGTCTGCACATCCCTGGACACTATGAACAATTTAGCTTGGCCAGTTCACCCTAACCTGCACATCTGTGGACTGTGGGAGGAAACCCATACAGATGCAGGGAGAATGCGCAAACTGGTGCAGTGATAGTGTCCCTACCATTGGCATGGGAGGCGTGGGTAAAGTCCCAGCTGCTCCAGAGATTAGATTCCCTACAGTGTCCGAGACTGGAATCGAAGCCGGATCCCAGGTGTTGTGAGGCAGCAGTGCTAACCACTGAGCTACTATTCATCCCTTATTGCCTTTGAATGGAGTGGTTTGCTGAGGCCATTTTAGAGACAAAAAAAAACTGCAGATGCTGGAATCCAAAATAGACAGGCAGGAGACTGGAAGAACACAGCAAGCCAGGCAGCATCAGGAGGTGGAGGAGTCGAAGTTTTGGGTGTAACCCTTCTTCAGGACTCAGAGCGAAACATCAACTTCTTCACCTCCTGATGCTGCCTGGCTTGCTGTGTTCTTCCAGCCTCCGGCCTGTCTACTTTGGAGGCCATTTTAGATGGCTATTTAGTGTCAACCATACTGCTGTGGGTCTGGAATCGCATGTAGGCCAGCCAGGTAAGGAATGCAGATTTTCTTCTCTAAAGGCTATTAGCCACCCTGGTGGGGATTTTAAAAATGATCAGGAGAGTGTCTGAAAAACTAAATTACCGTTTTGCTTCTAACTTCCTCGCTCCACAGTCATGGTATAAGCAAACATTTCTTATTTGCTCCTCCTCCCTCATCACAACTCACTCCTCGACCTCTTTGTCATTTAAAAAACTCAAAAACGGCCAACTTCCTGACAGTGGAAGAGAAAGCAGTCATGAGTGACTATGAAGTTGCCATGGTTACTGTTACCAATGCCCGTTTTATCTTCCAGGCTTCCAATTAAAAAACAAGTTTAAATTTCAGCAGCTGCAGTGGAGCTTGAGCCTCATCACTTGGAGGATTAGCACAATGACTATCACTGCACCAGCCCCTCCTGACAATTACCACAGGATCACTCAATGGGGGCCACATTAATGTCATGTCTACAAATTGTAACTACTACGACCCTTTCGTGGTGCAGTGGTAGTGTCCCTACCATTGGCATGGGAACCTTGGGTAAAGTCCCAGCTGCTCCAGTGATTAGATTCCCTACAGTGTGTGACCAACCAGTCCATACCGATCCTCCGAAGAGTAACCTACCAGTTCCATTTCCCTCCAACTAATGCACCTAACACTATGGGCAATTTAACATGACCAATTCACCTTGCCCGCACATCTTTGGACTGTGGGAGGAAATCGGAGCACCCGAAGGAAACCCAAGCAGGACACAGGGAGAATGTACAAACTCCGCACAGTCACTCAAGGCTGGAATTGAACCAGGGATCATAGTGCTGTGAGGCAGCAGTGCTAACCACTGAGCCACCATGCCGCCCCAGCTACGGATCTGCACTCCAAGGTCTCTTTGTTCAGCAACATTCCCCTGGACCTTACCATTATGTGTGTAAACCCTGTGCTGATTTGCTTTCCCAAAATGCAGCACCTCACATTTATTTAAATTGAACTACATCTGGCATTCCTCAGCCCATTAGCCTATCTGATCAAGATCCTGTTGTAATCTGAGGTAACTTTCTTTGCTGTCCACTCCACCAACAATTTTGGTGTTACCTGAAAACTTACTAACTCTACCTCCTGTGTTCCCGTGCAAATAATTTACATAAATGATGAAAAGCAGTAGACTCAGCACCAATCTCTCAGGCACAGTGCTGGTCACAGGCCTCCAGTTTGAAAAACAACCCTCCACCACAACCCTCTGTCTTCTACCTTTGAGCCAGGTCTGTATCCAAATGGCTAGTTCTCCCTGTATTCCATGAGATCTAACCTTGCTAACCAATCTCTCATAGGGACCGCCTTACTGAAGTCCATATAGATCACGTCTACTGCTCTGTCTTCATCAATCCTCTTTGTTACTTCTTCAAAAAACACAATCAAGTCAGTGAGACATGATTTCCCATGCACAAATCCATGCTGATAATCCCTTTTCAGTCTCTGCTTTTCCAAATACATTTAAATCCTGTCTCTCATGATTCCCTCCAACAACTTGCCCACCACTGATGCCAGCCTCACTGTTCAATAGTTTCCTTTACCACCTTTCTTAAATAGTGGCGCCATGTTAACCAGTCTCCAGAGTTCCAACACCTCACTGTGACTATTGATGTTACAACTATCTCAGCAATCACTTCCCTAGCTTCCCACAGAGTTCTAGGGTGCACCTGATCAGGTGTTAAGACTGCACAGTAGTGTTTAAGCCCCTAGACTGGTCCATGAACCCAAAATTGGATAACTCAGAGGTTAGAAGGCTACCCTCTAAACCCTAGCTGCATGGACTGAGGGGATATGGTGAAATGACTAAACATGCCATGTGAAGGCCCAGAGTAATATTGGGAATCCTTACGGGTCCAAGTCCCAGCCTAACAGCTCGTGTGATATAAATTCAACCAATTAATACAAGTGAAAAGTAACCTCAGTAATGATAACTCTAAAGTTATTGCAATGCTATCAAAAAGAATCAAATGCACTTTCCAAACCAGCAACAAGGAGAGTGATGCTACATCCAGCAATGATGGTCACCAATGGCCAGCACTGATGTAAACACCTCACCTGGTGCACTAACGCCGTTCAGGGAAGGACATCTGCCAACTTTACCTGGTTTGGCCTCTGTGTGACTCCAGACCCACAGCAATGTGGTTGACTCATAACTACCCTCTGGGCAGTTAGGGATGGGTGATAAATACTGGCCCAGTCAGTGGGGCCCACATCCTATGGATGGATAAAACAAAAGGTGCTGCATGCAATGGCTATAGTGTACATCGGTCCCTTCAGAGGGAATGGACAATTTCCTTTATGTAGAGTCACTCTCTGACTGACTCTTATGGTTGTCCCATCTTGAATTGTTTGAAATCTGTGCTCAAAGCACTCTTCCCTCTTCAAAAACATCTGCATGTCTCTTCATTACGGAGTTCTTGAGGACTTGAAATACTTATAGCAAGAAGATTAGATTTTTCACCTATTATTCAATGTAATTGTGAGTTCCAAAGCAACTCTGTTACAACTTATATCAGTTAAATACCTTATTAGCTGCTTGAGATATGTCAGACCATCATTATTATAGGTGCCTTTTTATTCACTGATAATTTTCAATACTACTTAACACTCTTGCTTTGTGTTACATTTCCATGGTTCATTAATCTCAAGTGCAAAACCCTCATGCAGGTATTTTATTCAGTACCTGGTTTCAGAGGTTTTTTTTAACAGAATGTAAAAGGCTGAGTAAAAATATACCAAAGACAGAAAAGGTTAAGTGAGTCCTCAAGCAGTATTGCAAATAAGAACAGAGTGAAAGAAACTGAGATCTGACCAGATGGAACAAGCAGTTGGAAGTTTCTTTGACTATACCGCCCTACTTTATGGGTGGCATAATGACTTGCACTGCTGCCTCACAGCATCAGGAACCCAGGAACGATTTCACCCTAGGGTTACTGTCTGTGTGGAGTTTCCACATTCTCCCCATGTCTGCGTGGGTTTCCTCTGGGTGCTCCGGTTCCCTCCATCCAAGGATGTGTAGGTTAGGTGGATTGCCCATGCGAAATTGCCCATAGTGTCCAGGGATGTGCAGGGTAGATGGATTAGCCGTGGGAAATACATGGATAAGGTAGGGGGAGTGTCTGAGTGGGATGTTTTTCAGAGGATCAGTGTGGACTTGATGGGCTGAATGGCCTGATTCCCCTCTGTAAGGATTCTATGATTTGTGAACCGACAAGTAAATGCAGTGATGGTGACATTTTAACCCACCAGTTCATTGTCACATAATTTCTACATTTTCTGACCAATTAGATTGAGTTAAGGACATGGCAAGCTGCTTGAGTCAATTTCAGTTCCATTATTAAATGGGAAATGTCACATGTGAAATGTGACAGATACTGGAGCTGTGAGCGGAACACAAGGCAGTGATAGAATAGAGTTCCTCCCAAGGGCACGGTAATGGGGAGTGTAAGGGACTACAGCTTAACCAACAAGGCACTTCTGCAGATTTCCATGAGGTCAGATGCAGGATCATATTTCCATGGGTTTTATGCTGCAAGTGGTTTAGTAACTGACACAGGTAAAGAACGATGAGTCTAATGGAGCACTTACATAAGTCCTGGCACGTTTATTAGCCCAATATTATCACAAAGTAATCTCCAAGGGCCCAAACAATCTCTCCAGGAGAAGCAGCGCTTTATCTGCACTTCACACAATCTCATCCACTGCATTCGCTGCCCACAATGTGGTCTCCCCTACATTGTGGAAATGAAGCAAAGACTGGTGACTGCTTCGTAGAACATCTACGTTCTGTCCACGAAAATGGCCCTGAGTTTCCAGTTCGAAACAGCGATTCTCCTGCTCCTCGGATGCTGCCTGACCTGCTGTGCTTTTCTAGCACCACACTCTGACCTCCAGCATTTATAGTCCTCACTTTCTTCCTATTGCCTGCCACGTTAACACACTAACAATCTCTGTCTCACACTTGCTGTAGTGCTCCAGAGAAGCTCAGTGCAAGTTGGAAGAACAAAAGTTCATTTTATGTCCGGGACCTCTACAGCCGCATAGAGTCAATATCGAGTCGAACAGTTTTAGGGCTTAAACGTCTTCCATGTCCTTAACCAAACCCCCACACTCCAGGTCTTGTTATCACATGGTCTACTATTACACACAAACCATTGTTAGCCACTAACATACCCCATTAATAGTTATTCATCCTCTGAACCTGATTCTTATCCAGTCTTTTGTCTGCCCATCTGTCCTTATCTCTCTTTGGGCTCCATTTCTACCTATTGTGCACTCCTCAGCCCTGCCCCCTTACTGTATCTTCTGCATTAAAGAAAAAGAGTATTTTCCTAGCTACCATCAGCTCTGAGGAAGGGTGTCTGGACCTGAAACGTTAACTCTGATTTCTCTCCACAGATGCTGCCAGAACTGCTGAGCTTTTCCAGCAATTTCTGTTTTTGGTTCTCGCTTTCTCCTGAATCTCTCTCCTCAATCCAACTCACAGTCTCACATGATGGAGGATGACTTGCTTTCACTCTGGGCTTGCTAGGTTCTGAGCTCACTGATAGGTCCAAAGCAGGATCCAGAAGTTATGCATGTTGGTTTCTGCTGGCATCATCTGGGATTCCTTGGGTAGATTAGACCCATAAGACCATAAGACTTAGGAGCAACAGTAGGTCATTCAGCCCATCACGTCTGCTCTGCTTTACAATGAGGTCATGGCTGATGAGATAACCTGAGCTGCACTTTCCTACCTTTTTCCCATGATCCCTGATTCCCTTATCGATGAAAACAATTCTGGAGTAGAGTGGTATTGGAAAAGCACAGCAGTTCAGGCATCATCCTAGGAGCAGGAAAATCGACATTTTGGACAAAAGCCCTTCATCAGGAATACAGACAGAGAGCCTGAAGGGTGGAGAGATAAATGAGAGGAGGGTGGGGGTGGGGAGAAAGTAGCATAGAATACAATAGGTGAGTGGGGGAGGGGATGAAGGTGATAAGTCAGAGAGGAGGGTGGTGTGGATAGATGGAAAAGAAGATAGGCAGGGAGGACAGGTCATGGGGATGGTGCTGAGCTGGAAGTTTGGAACTAGGGTGAGGTGGGGGAAGGGGAAATGAGGAAACTGTTGAAGTCCACATTGATGCCCTGGGGTTGAAGTGTTCCGAGGCGGAAAATGAAGCATTCTTCCTCCAGGCATCGGGAGGTGAGGAAATGGTGGTGAAGGAGGCCCAGGACCTCCATGTCCTCGGCAGAGTGGGAGGGGGAGTTGAAATGTTGGGCCACAGGGCGGTGTGGTTGATTGGTGCGGGTGTCCCAAAGATGTTCCCTAAAGCGCTCTGCTAGGAGGTGTCCAGTCTCCCCAATGTCGAGGAGACCACATTGGGAGCAACGGATACAATAAATGATATTGGTGGATGTGCAGGTAAAACTTTGATGGATGTGGAAGGCTCCTTTAGGGCCTTGGATAGAGGTGAGGGAGGAGGTGTGGGCGCAGTTTTTGCAATTCCTATATTGGCAGGGGAAAGTGCCAGGATGGGAGGGTGGGTTGTTTGGGGGCATGGACCTGACCAGGTAGTCACAGAGGGAACGGTCTTTGTGGAAGGCAGAAAGGGATGGGGAGGCAAATATATCCCTAGTGGTGGGGTCTGTTTCGAGGGGGCGGAAATGTCGGCAAATGATTTGGTTTATGCAAAGGTTTGTAGGGTGGAAGGTGAGCACCAGGGGCATTCTGTCCTTGTTACGGTTGGAGGGGTGGGGTCTGAGGGCGGAGGTGCGGGACGTGGACGTGGACACCTCCAAAGATGCGTTGGAGGGCATCTTTAACCACGTGGGAAGGGAAATTGTGGTCTCTAAAGAAGGAGGCCATCTGGTGTGTTCTGTGGTGGAACTGGTCCTCCTGGGAGCAGATACGACGGAGGCGGAGGAATTGGAAATACGGGATGGCATTTTTGCAAGAGATAGGGTGGGAAGAGGCGTAATCCAGGTAGCTGTGGGAGTCGGTGGGTTTGTAAAAAATGTCAGTGTCAAATTGGTCGTCATTAATGGAGATGGAGAGGTCCAGGAAGGGAGGGAGGTGTCAGAGATGGTCCAGGTAAATTTAAGGTCGGGATGGAATGTGTTGGTGAAGTTGATGAATTGCTCAACCTCCTCGTGGGAGCACGAGGTGGCGCCAATGCAGTCATCAATGTAGCGGAGGAAGAGGTGGGGAGTGGTTCCAGCTCAGCACCGTCCCCATGATCTGTCCTACCAGCCTATCTTCTTTTCCACCTATCCACTCCACCCTCCTCTCTGACCTATCACCTTCATCCCATCCTCATCCACCCAGTGTACTCTTTGCTACCTTCCCCCACCCTCCTCCCTGACCTATCACCTCCATCCCCTCCATCCCCACCCCCACTCACCTATTGTACTTTATGCTACTTTCTCCCCACCCCCACCCTCCTCTCATTTATTTCTCCACTCTGAGGGAACCTGCCTGTATTCCTGATGAAGAGCTTTTGCCCGAAACGTCGATTTTCCTGCTCCTCGGATGCTGCCTGAACTGCTGTGCTTTTCCAGCACCACTCTACTCTAGAATCTGGTTTCCAGCATCTGCAGTCATTGTTTTTACCTCGATGAAAAAATTGTCTAACTCATCCTTGAATACACTTAATGACCACCGATTAGTTAATTAATTGATGACCTCAACGCAATGCCCCCAATCCTTCTTGCCATTTTCGATCTAAGTTATTAATACCATGTGTAGAAAGGGATCACAAATTCTTTGGCAGATGATAAGCACAGTTTTGATGAACAATTAATATACTTATGACAGAGTATTACTCAGTAGCTGGTTACACTACATCTTTTGTGTGATTATCAGGCTCACCTGAAGATGAAGGACACTTTATGGCTTTAGTTCCATGCTATTCGTACTAAGCACAATTGCCCTCTGGTGAGCACATTCAGAACTTGTAGGACACACAGAAATTCTCATTAGAGCCTCCCAGGAACAGTCCTTTATATTTAGATGAGTAGAGCTCAACACGTCATGTCTGTTAACCCTTTAAAGTACTAACTATCTTCAACACCACTGGAGTCTCTGACACGACAATGGCAAGAAGGATTGGTAGCATTGCATTGTGGTCATCAATTCATTAACTAATCGGTGGTCATTAAGTGTATTCAAGGATGAGTTAGACAATTTTTTCATCGAGGTAAAAACAATGACTGCAGATGCTGGAAACCAGATTCTGGAGTAGAGTGGTGCTGGAAAAGTACAGGCAGCATCCGAGGAGCAGGAAATCGATGTTTCTATTACCTTGACTTAACATTTGCAGGGTTTTTGATGTGTTTGGTGCTTTGCCAAATTTCTATTTTGGTTGGACACAGACCAGGATCTCTCACGAGTCAACAGGGATATTTTATCCCTTCAGGGACGCTGAAGGATACACTCACTTGAGCTTCGGAGAGTCTCCTGTTCAAACAGTGCCCTGAGTGAAGCAGTTTCCTTGAGGATCTGCAGTCAGGTATACAGAGAGTGTGCCCTACCCAGCAAAGCTTGTTTTCACTGGATATCGGCCAGGTTGCCTTGGGAAAGAATGTTGCTCTTGGACTCTCTTTTTTGCCACACAAGTTTGGAGGAGGTAGTGGTCATGATACTCATTGTTAGACATGTTGAACATATCAAAAGTAGCTTAATCTAACTGATCCACTCATTAGTTTGCATATGTTTCTAATATATCTAAAATATTATTATAACTATTTTAATATTGTTATTATAAGTATCTAAAATGTGCATTTTATACATATTTACTGCTCTCTCTCTATATATAAATACACATACATTTACCTCCTGCTTTACATACATGTCTACTGATTAATAGATGCTAATTGCTCAATATATTAATTTACTGCTTAATTCATCACCAACAATAAGCTTGTTAATTAGAATCATTTAACTCATAGAATATTCTGTTACATCCCACTAAATTCACTATCGAATCATAACCGAGGATCTTCAGAAGGCTCCACCAATGGTATTTCGCTAGTGCTTTGTGGGACTTTCTGTAGATTGTCCAAGCCTCCAAAGCGTGTAGGAATTACTGTTGTTCAGGAAACCATGACCTTATTCTAAAAAGAAGATGTACTGGCATTAGACACAGGTTCACGCAGCTGACTCCGCTTGGAGGTTCTATGTTGTGAGGAGAGGTTGAGTAGAATGGGTCTGAGCTCATTGGAACTATAGAAGAATGAGAGGCAATCTTATTGAAACATATAAGGTTCATAGAGGACTTGACAGGATAGATGCAGAGAGGTTGTTACTCTTGTGGCAGCGTCCAGGAACAAAAGGTGTAATCTCAGAATAAAGGGCTGCAATTTTTAGACAGAGTTGAGGAGAAATTGCTTCTCTCAGGGGGAAGTGAATGCTTTACTGCAGAGGGCTGTCAAGGCTGGGTCATTAATTATATGCAAGGCTGAGGCAGGTTTTTAATTGGTAAATGAATCAAGGGTTATGAAGAAAAGGCAGGAGAGAGGACCTGAGGATGATCAGAGCAGGCATGATCTCAGTGATTAGGAGAGCAGAAGCTGATTGGCCTACTGCTACTTCTGCATCTTCAAGACTCCTTTTCTCAGTCACCTCAAAGTTGATTTGACATGTTGGAGGCAATGATGACTTCGGTTATCTATATCTGCCTTCATTGAGTGGAAGATTTTGATTTGATTCGATTTATTATTGTCACATGTACCTGGGTACAGTGAAAAGCTTTGTTTTGCATGCCGTACAGGCAAATCACACCAAAGTGTATTATGGTAAAAGAACAGTGAGGAATACAATGTCATGGCTGCAGAGAAGATGCCCAAAGAGCGAGATCGACATTTAAGTTTAAGAGGTCCATTCAAAGTCTCATAAAAGCAGGGAGAAAGCTATTCTTGATTCTGTTGGTACATGCGTTTAAGTTTTTGTATCTTCTTCCCAATAGAAGAGGTTGAAAGAGATTATATCCAGAGTGGGAGGGGTCTTTGATGACCTTGATTAGATAGCCTACAGTGTGGAAACAGGCCATTTGGCCCAACAAGTCCACAATGACCTTCTGAAGAGTAGCCCACCCAGACCCATTTCCCTTTGACTAATGCAACTAATATGATAGGCAATTTAGCACAGCCAATTGACTTCACCTGCACTTCTTTGGATTATGGGAGGAAACCTGCACAGACATGGGCAGAACGTGCAAACTCCACACAGACAGTCATCGAGATTGGGATTGAACCTAAGTCCATTGTGCTATGACGCAGCAGTGCTAACCACTGAGCCACCGTGCCATCCTTCTCAAGGCAGCGAGAAGTATAGATGGAGTCAATGAATGGAAGGTTGGCTTGCGTATTGGACTGGGCTCTGTAGTTTTGTACGGTCCTGGGCAGACCAGTTGCCATTCCAAGCCTTGATGTGCCCAGATAGAATGCTTTCTATGGTGCATCTATAAAAATTGATGAGAGTCTTTATGGAGATGTCGAATTTTCTTAACATCCTGAGGAGAATGTTGGTCAACATTTTCTAGGATCGTACTGATAATTGTAATTGATGAGGGAAGTTGTTGTACTGTGGAGGTGGCTCAAAAAAGAAATTCATTTTCCAGAAGCTTAGGCAAGACCCAACATACTTTGCAGGTGTCCCCATCCCTCTCTCTCTTGCTCGTACTTATTTTTGTCCTTTTTCATTAGGCTACCATTTACACTTGCCTTCAGTTTTGTCAATTATGTAATGAATTCCACTCAATAATGTAGAGGGTCCCCTCAAGGGAGAGGGTTGCTATAGAGGGTGTATAAATGAAACTGCGTTGTGATAGCAACTGCAAAAGTGCACAGAAAATCTTCAAGTTCCTTACAATGGTTCAAGAGAAGATCACAGGCGACACAGGGTCATTTGAAAGCTGTAGTTTGTACTAAGAGCAGTTGTTTCTCAGCAGCAGATCACTTACAAAAACCTGTTTCGAAAAGCACAAGGTGACTGCTATTTTTTTGTTACAGACATTTTTATTGGAAATTTAACATTTTTACAAGTTTACAAAAATAAACAAAAATCTCAAGTACAAACATTGATATACAATTAAATCTTGAATAAATAATAACCAAAATTTAACTAAAATAACCAAAAGAAAAATACCGAGAGGAAAAATAAACAAAATTCAACTAACTACGAATCTAACCTACAACTAACCGGAGTGTATAATTAAGTCTCTTACATTATTCAACTACGAGAAAGAAAGAAAAAAAACAAGGGATAACACAGAAATTGGATAGTGAGATACATGCTCGGAATGTGTTAACATCAAATGTAACAAAACCCGTATTCGTGTGGGATTCCTCTCCCAAGGGGCCCCGGATCAGCCAGGTTCACAATCTCAATTAAGTAAAAGCCCTTGTTAGGATAGCCGAAATATCTGTATTTATATAATTCAAGAAGGGCTGCCATATTTTATGAACTAATTCGGTCTTACATAGTGCCAGCCTCGGCAGCATCACTGGAAACATTCTCATAGGGTATAGGAGACGGAGCAGGACATTCATTTTAATTAGTGCTATTCTACCCAACCAGGAAATTGGAAGGTCTCCCCATCGCTGGAGATCCTGCCTTATCCTTTCTAGTAAATACACAAAGTTAGCCTTGTATAACTGACCAAATACTGGACAATGAAAATGCCTAAATATAAGAAACCCTCCAGGGACCACCAAAAGGGAAAGTGGGATCCGTCTAATAAGTGGAATATACTAGCCAGGCCACCCATTGGCACAGCTTCCGATTTTGAGAAATTAATTTTATAGCCTGAGAATGCACTAAATGTATTAATAACTTGGATTAAGTGAGGCACGGACATCAGAGGATTACTGAGGAATCGAAGAACATCATCTGCATAAAGGGTAATTTTATGTTTACCTGTACCAATCCTCGGGACCGTTATATTAGGATCAGCCCATATAGTTTCTGTTAGTGGTTCAATTATTAGCGTAAATAACAATGGCGAGAGAAGACATCGCCTTTTTTTTTCTCTCTTCACAGAAAGAGCGGGAGCAGTAGGGGGAAGTGATGACAACCAGAGGGGCAGCCAGGAAGGAAATCAGTGAGTATATAAGTCAGGAAGGCAGCTAAACCCGAGATTCTACACCTGTAGTATCTCCCACCCACCCTCCTCCTCTAACCTCATTAAGTACTCTGGTCTTTTAGGGTAAGGATTTTCTATTTCTTTACCTGTGACTGGTTAAAAATTTACTTTTTTTGTTTATCTATTATTTCTTTTTAGGAAAAGACTGTAGCAGCAAGGTATCAGAAAGTATTTTAACTCAAACCTGTACAAAGTAACTAAGTAATTAACTAACTAAGCAGAGATGGCTGGGCAGGTGATGTGCTGTTGCTGTATGATGTGGGAGCTGGCTGATCCCATTGTGAACGGCAGTGACCACATCTGCAGCAAGTGTTGGTTGCTGGAAGAACTCCGGATCAGAGTTGATGATCTGGAATCTGAGCTTCAAACACTGCGGCACATCCAGGAGGGGGAGTTACCTGGACGCTTTGTTTCAGGAGGCAGTCACACCTGGGAGATTAAGTAATTCACATTCAGTTAGTGATCAGGGACATCAGAATGTGGCTATAAGTGAGGCAGGTAGGGGGAACCTGAGTTCAGGAGTGGAGGAGCCACAGCCCTTGACCTTGTCCAACAGGTATGAGATTCTTGCTCCCTGTTCGGGTGAGAAAAAGGGCTCTGGACAGGATGAGCCAACTGACCAAGGCACCATGGTGCAGAAGGCCATTCAAGAGGGGGGAGCTAATAGACAAGTAGTGGTTATAGGGGATTCTATAATTAGGGGGACAGATAGTATCCTTTGCAAGCCGGATCGGGAGTCTCGCATGGTGAGTTGCCTGCCCGGTGCCAGGGTGCGGGACATCTCCGACCGGCTTGAAAGGATATTGGAGCGGGAGGGGGAGGATCCAGTTGTTGTGGTCCAGGTTGGTACTAACAACATAGGCAAGACTAGGGTGGAGGACCTGTTTGGGCACTGCGAAGCACTAGGCAGGAAATTGAAGTACAGGTCCTCAAGGGTCATAATCTCCGGATTACTGCCCGAGCCATGTGCCAATTGGCATAGGGATAAGAAAATTAGGCAAGTAAACATGTGGCTAAGGGATTGGTGTGGGAAAGAGGGATTCCACTTCATGGGGCATTGGCATCAGTTTTGGAACAGGGGGGATCTGTACCGTTGGGACGGTCTCCACCTGAACCGATCAGGTACCAATGTTCTAACGAAGAGGATAAATAGGGTGGTCAGTAGGACTTTAAACTTCTGAGTTGGGGGGAAGGGAAAGTGAAAGTGACAGGGAGTATGGAGTTAAATAGAAAGATAAGCAGCAGGATAGCATATGTGCAGGCGGATTTAAACTCGAGGCAGACTGAGAATGCAGCAAAAAGGAAGGATAACTTCGGACATCTTATGACTTCCAAGATCTCTAATGATAAAGTTAGCATTAAGGCACTTTACCTGAATGCTCATAGCATTCGTAATAAAGCAGATGAACTAATGGCACAGATAATAGTGAATGATTACGATGTGGTAGGCATCACAGAGACTTGGTTACAGGGGGGTCAGGACTGGCAGTTAAACATCCAAGGATTTTCAACTTATCGAAAAGACAGAGAGGTGGGCAGAGGGGGTGGGGTTGCCTTGTTAGTTAAAAACAAAATTAAATCTATGGCACTGAATGACATAGCGTCAGATGATGTGGAGTCTGTGTGGGTGGAATTGAGGAACCACAAAGGCAAAAAAAACCATAATTGGAGTTGTGTATTGACTTCCCAGCAGTGGTCAGGACCAGGGACGCAACATGTACTGGGAAATAGAGAAGGCATGTCAGAAAGGCAAGGTCATGGTAATCATGGGAGACTTCAATATGCAGGTGGACTGGGTAAATAATGTTGCCAGTGGATCCAAAGAAAGGGAATTCATGGAATGTTTACAGGATGGCTTTTTGGAACAGCTTGTCATGGAGCCCACAAGGGAGCAGGCTATTCTGGACCTAGTGCTATGTAATGAACCAGACTTCATAAAAGATCTTAAAGTAAGGGAACCCTGAGGAAGCAGCGATCATAATATGTTAGAGTTCAGTTGCAGTTTGAAAGAGAGAAGGCAAAATCGGATGTAATGGTGTTACAGTTAAATAAAGGTAATTATGAAGGCATGAGAGAGGAACTGACAAAAATAGACTGGAAGCAGAGCCTAGCGGGGAAGACAGTAGAGCAAAAATGGCAGGAGTTTGTAGGTATAATTGTGGACACTGTACAGAATTTCATCCCCAAGAAAAGAAAGATTATCCAGGGAGGGATTAGACAGCCATGGCTGACAAAGGAAGTCAGGAAATGTATTAAAGAAAAAGAGAGATCCTATAAAGTGGCCAAGAGCAGTGGGAAATCAGAAGATTGGGAAGGCTACGAAAACAAACAGAGGATAACAAAGAGAGAAATAAGGAAGGAGAGGATCAAATATGAAGGTAGGCTAGCCAGTAATATTAGAAATGATAGTAAAAGTTTCTTTCAATACATAAGAAACAAATGACAGGCAAAAGTAGACATTGGGCCACTTCAAACTGATGCTGGAAGCCTAGTGATGGGAGATAAGGATATAGCAGGAGAACTTAACAAGTACTTTGTGTCAGTCTTCACAGTGGAAGACATGAGTAGTATCCCAACAATTAAAGGGAGTCAGGGGGCTGAGTTGAGTATGGTTGCCATTACAAAAGAGAAAGTGCTAGAAAAGCTAAAAGGTCTTAAAATTGATAAATCTCCTGGCCCCGATGGGTTACACCCTAGAGTTCTGAGGGAGGTGGCTGAGGAAATAGTGGAGGCATTGGTTGAGATCTTTCAAAAGTCACTGGAGTCAGGGAAAGTTCCAGATGATTGGAAGATCGCTGTTGTAACCCCCTTGTTCAAGAAAGGATCAAGACAAAAGATGGAAAATTATAGGCCAATTAGCCTAACCTCGGTTGTTGATAAAATTCTAGAATCCATCATTAAGGATGAGGTTTCTAAATTCTTGGAAGAGCAGAGTCTGATTAGAACAAGTCAACATGGATTTAGTAAGGGGAGGTTGTGTCTGACAAACCTGTTGGAATTTTTTGAAGAGGTGACAAGTAGGTTAGACCAGGGAAACCCAGTGGATGTGGTCTATCTAACTTCCACAAGACCTTTGATAAGGTGCCACACGGGAGGCTGCTGAACAAGGTGAGGGCCCATGGTGTTCGAGGTGAGCTACTGGTATGGATTTAAGATTGGATGTCTGACAGAAGGCAGGGAGTTGGGATAAAAGGAATGGCAGCTGGTGACAAGCGGTGTCCCGCAGGGTTCAATGTTGGGGTTGCAGCTGTTCACATTTTATATTAATGATCTGGATGAAGAGACTGGGGGCATTCTAGTGAAGTTTGCCGATGATACGAAGTTAGGTGGACAGGCAGGTAGTACTGAAGAAGTGGGGAGGCTACAGAAAGATCTAGACAGTTTGGGAGAGTGGTCCAGGAAATGGCTGATGGAATTCAACGTGAGCAAATTCGAGGTCTTGCACTTTGGAAAAAAGAATAAAAGCATAGACTACTTTCTAAACGGTGAGAAAATTCATAAAACCAAAGTACAGAGGGATCTGGGAGTGCTAGTCAAGGATTCTCTAAAGGTAAACATGCAGGTTGAGTCCGTAATTAAGAAAGCGAATGCAATGTTGTCATTTATCTCAAGAGGGTTGGAATATAAAAGCACCGTTGTGTTACTGAGACTTTATAAAGCTCTTGTTAGGTCCCATTTGGAGTACTGTGTCCAGTTTTGGTCCCCACACCTCAGGAAGGACATACTGGCACTGGAACATGTCCAGCAGAGATTCACACAGATGATCCCTGGAATGGTAGGTCTAACATATGAGGAACGGCTGAGGATCCTGGGATTGTATTCATTGGAGTTTAGAAGATTAAGGGGAGATTTAATAGAAACTTACAAGATAATACATGGCTTGGAAAGGGTGGATGCTAGGAAATTGTTTCCATTAGGTGAGGAGACTAGGACCCGTGGACACAGCCTTAAAATTAGAGGGGGTCAATTCAGAACAGAAATGCGGAGACATTTCTTCAGCCAGAGAGTGGTGGGCCTGTGGAATTCATTGCCACAGAGTGCAGTGGAGGCCGGGACGCTAAATGTCTTCAAGGCAGAGATTGATAAATTCTTGATGTCACAAGGAATTAAGGGCTAGGGGGAGAATGCTGGTAAGTGGAGTTGAAATGCCCATCAGCCATGATTGAATGGCGGAGTGGACTCGATGGGCCGAATGGCCATACTCCCACTCCTATGTCTTATGGTCTTATCTCTGACGGCAGTCCCTACCCACACTGAAGCTATCCGAACCTAATCCATTAGTAACCACAACTGCTATGGGATCACTATACAATGTTGAGACCCATTTGGTAAACCCCTTTCCGATGCCAAACCTTTCCAATGTGTAAAACAAATATGACCATTCAACCCTATCGAATGCCTTTCCCGTGTCTAATGAGAGTACTACACCTGGTATCTTTCCCTGATGGCAGGCTTGAATCACATTCAAAACCCTTCTAATATTATTGGATGAGCTACGGCCCTTAATAAATCCCGTCTTATCCTCCTTTATAATATGTGGCAATACCCTTTCTAGTCTCAATGTTAACGTTTTAGAAAGGATTTTAAAATCTACATTTAGTAAGTATATTGGTCTGTATGACACGCAATCTTCTGGGTCCTTTCCTTTATTAAGGGTAAGAGAGATATTTGCCTCTTTCAACGAAGGTGGGAGACAACTCTGACTGTATGAATAGTTATACATGTCCATAAGTGGACCAGCCAATATTCCTGTAAATTCTTTATAGAATTCAGCTTGAAAGCCATCTGGGCCAGGCGCCTTACCGCTCTGAAGTTGTCTGATTGCGTCAAGTATTTCTTGGACTGTTAGGGGACCATTTAAGACTGATACCTGTTCCAGAGTTAGGTCCGGAAAGGGCAAACTTTCAAAAAATTAGTGCATCCTCCCGGTCCTGTCTTCACAATCCTGCGATTTATATAAATCAGAATAAAATTTTTTAAAGATTGCGTTAATCCTTTTATGAGGCGACTGCTTTTAAAGAGAGCCTCATGTAACAATTTTTTTCTCTTGGGGAAATCAGGAGACAATGATAGTCAATATTTGAACTCAAACATTGCAATCAACAGACATCACGTGCAGTTTAAATTGGATACAGGACCCGGTCTCACTATTCTTTCAGATGACCCGATGTGGCTGTGAAAGATTACCCTGTAGCTTTTATCTGTCAGATCTCGAGGGCTAAAAGGAATCAGCTTCAGCAATATTAAGCAGCAAAGACAAAGATATTGTTGAAAAAGTGAATGTCATGTACAAGTGGCCAGGTTCAGTGTTAAGCGGGAGCTCCTGCATGAGTGTCATCTGTAAAATGGAGCCACTCACTATCCAGGCACCAGCAAGTGGATGTAAACAGCAACTTCCAAAGCTCATGAGAAACCTGTAGAAACTGAACGACATATCATGCATCACAGTGAATGCAGATGCTTGCTCACAGACAGGAAGGTCCCAATCCATTGGTACAAACGCTGATTGAGGTCAGGCTCCAAAGGGGGACTATTTTCCCTGCCATACAACCGACCACACTGTGGTCAGCTCTGGTGCCAGTTTCCAAGCTGAATGGACCCCTTAAAATAACACTGTTGAACAAGACAGAGCAAGGAGATACACTCAATAGTGTCTGTAGATGAGAGCTTAGTTAAATTTGCAAACAGCACAATCTTCACTGAGCTGGACATGAAGACTAGCTTGTGTGTCTTCCTGTAGATGTGGAGTCCAGGCTGCTAACCCCCTTCATTACACTCTCTGGACTTATACATTTGGAATCAAGTCAGCACCCCTGACATTTTTGAACAGATGTCTAACATTCTCAAAGGTTTGTAAGATGTCATATTCAGTTAGATAAAAAGGACCAGAGTGTCTTGAAAGTGTTCCAGATGCTGCATTGACACATAATGATTAGTGTGCATTCTCAAAGCCACTGATACAGTCTTTGAACTATGTTGTTTGTACAACAGGACCTGTAGAGGATGGAAGTCAACAGGAAATTCCTTCTTCCCAGGAATATTATGGAATGGTGATCGAAGTGGTAAATTTCTTACTTCACCTTATCCAGGGAAACATTAGAAATAGCAGCAGGTGACGATGATTTTTTTGTCAACAATAATCATTTGATTAGATCAAAAATGTGCTAATTTTATTTGAGATTCTTACACTTTTTGATTCCAACCTTCCAACTACAACCATTTGGGATAAATTGTGCTCAGGTCTGGGAGCAGGACTATTGCAGATTCAGTCTCATTTCAGCTCCAAATGTGTTGGGATTGGACAGCTCATCCTTTGTGCTTCGAGAGCTCTCACTAACATGGAACGATGATTGTCTGTCATTGAGGAAGAAGTGCTCCCAGTGACTAGTGTGCGTGAGAGATTCTCTGATTACACAGTTAAGATTGGACCTGAACACAAGCTGTTGACAACTTTATTGGACATAAAGGAGTTTGCAAAGATGTCGCCCAGAATCTAGGGATTTTACCATGGTTACTGTGGTCTGACATAGTTGCAGAATCGGTACAAGGGAATCACTAAACTGCTAGAAGCGCTCTCTTAAAGATGCTATTAACTACCCCCAGGAAAGAAGATGTGTTTTCTAGATGTTGAGACCTTCACACCATTTTCCAGCCACAATGAGGTAGTTGTGGGCATTTAGTGTGGCTTTGTTATACAATGATGTACATGCACATGTCTGTCTTAATAGTTGCCAGAGTATATGTAGATAATCATGGCCTGCAGGAAAATTTTGAGCAACACTCACTTCAATATTATCAATGTCCTCTCAGTCTGTGATAATGATTGCTGTGTCTATAAACTTCCTGTTTGGGAATCATCCAGAACATTGACAAAGGATGTCTGGTTACTTCCACATGTTGGGCCAGGGCTGAGGAATCTGTTTAATTCCTGGGTATCTCCCACTGCCTCAAAGGGCTATCTCCACACTGCTAGGGATGCCACTCACAGACAGGAGCAGAAAGAACTGCTTCTGGCCTCTTTGTCTCCAGCCAGACCATCAACATAATCTCTTTCAGTCTCATGGGATAGTTGTTCTCATCGCTGGTTAACTTCTATTCCCAATGGATTGAAGTTTAGAAGCTCAAGTTACCATTCTGGAAGTTGTTATAACCTCTTTGAAGATGATGTTTTCCACACTTGGAATCCTGGATATTGTTGCCTCCAACACTGTGCCACAATTTGCTGATGAGTGTTTCCAATCTGGGTTTATCCATATTACAATCTCATTGATGTATCTTCGAACCAATGATGAAGCTGCAAGATGGGTATAGCCTTTAAAAAAACAACTCTCAAGAAAGAATAAAGATTTTCCTTTCGCCACCTCAATTTCCACTCAGCACTAGTACAGAAAGGTTTTGCTCCGGGCCACTTCATGTTGGTCTACAGACTGAACTAAATTTAATTCCTTTCATACACACACACACACACACACACACACACACACAGACTAAGCATCATAATTCAGCACCATGGACAGCACCAACAGCAAAGGGAGTAAATGCATGGCAGATCAAGACTGCACCTTCAACCAGAGATACAAAGCTCTCAAGCTGCCCATAGAGGAAAGGGTAAGAAGGCATTTGTTCAGAGTGAGTACCATGATTGTGAGGCTGCAGCTGCTAAGATTATACACATGCCTTTACTGATCAGGTGAACTGGCCATGCTAAATTGCCCATAGTGTTAGATAAAGGGGTAAAAGTAGGGGAATGAGTGGGTTGCATTTCGGCAGGTCAGTGTGGACTTGTTGGGCCGAAGGGCCTGTTTCCACACTGTAAGTGATATTGAGTACAGGAGTTGGAACATCATGTTGTGGCTGTACAGGGCATTGGTTAGGCCACTTTTTGAATACTGTGTTCAATTCTGGTGTCTCCGTTACAGGAAAGATGTTGTGAAACTTGAAAGGATTCAGAAAAGAGTTACAAGGATGTTGCCAGGATTGGAGGGTTTGAGCTGTAGGGAGAGGCTGAATAAGCTGAGGCTGTAATCCCCGGAGTGTCGGAGGCTGAAGGGTGACTATACATGAGGGGTCTGGAGAGGGTGAATAGCCAGAGTCTTTTTTCCCAGATGGCAGAGGTTTAAAGTGAGAGGGGAAAGATTTAAAAAGCTAAAGGGCAATATTTTTACACAGAGGGTGCTTCATGAATGGAATGAGCTGCCAGAGGAAGTGGAGGAGGTGGGTACAATTACAACACTAAAAAGGCATCTGGATAGGTACCATAAATAAGAAGGGTTTAGAGAGATGTGGGTCAAATGCTGGCAAATGGGACCAGATTAGTTTAGGATATCTGGTCAGCATGGATGAATTTGATCAATGGATCTGATTCTGTGCTGTACAGCTTTATGACTATATGACTCTAAATTACATTGTCTGAAGAAATGGTATTGCCTGGATTTCTTCTGGGAAAGAATCCAGTAGCTGGATGGGTTGATTGATAGCCGGTCATCTACCTGTTGGAATTCTTCTAGCTCCATATGCTATAAGACTAGCCTCATCAGCAATTTCATACATAGACCCTTAGACATTGGCTCACTTGGCCAAACTGATGCAGAAAGAGCGCACGACAATAGTAATCCTGATCATTGTGCACTGCATAAAGAAACAGCTGGATCACAGGCCACCACTTGCACACTGAAACAGGCCCTGACTACCTCAAATTACCTCAGAACGTGTGAACGTTTGAATTAGGAGCAAGTGTAGGTCATTTGGTCCTTCAAACCTACAGTCCCAATCAATATGTTTGTGACGGAACTAACAATGGCCTCCTTGACCCCCTGGTTCATCAAACATTCCTTGTCAATAACTGTTTTCACCACTCTCTGGAAAGGACATTGCCAAGGAATCAAGACTTTGGTGAGAGTAAAAGGAATGTCCTCATCTCAGGATTAAATGGGAGACCCCCTTCTTTGTAAATGGTGTTCGCTAGTTCTAGTCTCTCAAGAGGAAACCCCCTTTCAGCATCCACCCTGTCAATTCTCTCTGATATTCTATGCTTCAATCAGGTTACCTCTCATTCTTCTGAACTCAAGTGGGAGTAGGTTCTGCCTGTCCAACCACAGACAAAATATCTGAAAAATTTGAACAACAGATTCAGCAAGCTTTTTCACATTGGTCACATGAAAGGTGTTTTTCACTAACAGGATGTTGCTGTCAATCTAGCGAAGAAACATCTTCCCTACCGCACAACTGAGCTACATTGTTCATGAATGTTTATGCTGGCATGATGCCAAGCTTGTATTCTGAGCATTCCTGTGATTAAGACATGACTACAAGGTAACCAAAATTTCATCCTAAATATCCAGTTTTATTCCAACCCATTCATTCACATTAAATGGTAACTTACAAGTCTTTAATTCACCGACACAGCTCACTTTCTTTTCTTTCAGAAGGCAGAGTTTGTGATCGTTTGCATTCATTTGACTCCATCACCATCTTTACATCACAGTGATGCTCCCCTTATCCCATGGCAACCACCGAAGTTCCATCAAATAGTTATCGAAGCCATTTTAATTCTGGAAAGACAAAAGACTACGAGACTGATACACTTAAAACAAAAACCTACCATAAGCAAACAGCAGCTTCATTCTAGTTCAGAACATCATGTGAGTTAATGCCCAAAATCTAAAGATATTGGGGATGAAATGAATGGTGGGCAACAATAAAAAAACCTCATCAAGAATAATTTGTGATCTACTTAACCAGAAAGGGTGCTACTGTAGTGAGAGATGATATTGGTTCTAAATTTCAAGAGGCAGCATTAGACTGGGGAGAATTAATGAATAGTGTAACACCCTGATCGGTGTTTAGAGGTCTGGGAGAAGGCCTTTCTCAAAGTTCAGAGGAACAAGTCACATTTTCCAACAGCGTTCAGGACATAAGGCATGATTCTTGCTATTAGCAGTGAGATTATTGCTCGCTGTCATGCTCATTAACACTGACATTCACCACATTTATATGCAGATTCTTATTGTGCCACAGAACAGATAAATGACAGCTCCTGACATGAAGGTTCGAGCCAGTACCTGGTCTCCATCCCGGACAGCTGGCATCAATGCCTCGGAGCTTGCTCCATGAGCAGCTGCTGTGCTCTGTCCACATCCACATACCCCAGCTTCCAACTCATGTCAGCTTCTGTGTACCCTCACACCTCACAGCTCCAACCCACATTTAATACACTCCCAAAGGTCAGTGCTGCACTTTGGAGTGCACCAGCATCTCTGGCACTAACCACCGGGTACTACAAGAAGACAGACCTGTGGGCAACACCTTCTGGGGGCAAGAGAAGTAGACCCTGTGGATCTCTAATGGGGGTAAAGGGAGATGAACCTGAGAGGGAACCCTGACAAAGAATGAGGGGAAGCGGACGTGAGGGGAATTCCTGACAGAGAGTGGTCACAGATGAAGCTTTTCACTGTAATTTCCCTAAAATACAAGTGACAAGAAATCATCCAATTTTCAATTTCAAGAAGGCCTGAGGTACAAAGTTGATCTGGTTGATTAGGAAATTATATTAAAATGTATGATGGAAAATAGGTATTTAAATATTGAATAGACTGTTTAGAGAAAAAGTGCATTCTTTCAACACACAAAAAACCCAGCAAGAAATGTGTTCTCATTATGGCCACCCCCCAAGGATTGTACTATATCAAAGGAAGAGATATATAAAAATGCCAGAACCAATGGTGAAACAGAAGAGTATGAGAACTTTAGAATTCTGTAATGAGAGTAATACAGTGAGAAACATAAGAATGGATGGTAAACATTTCAATAGGGGCATAAAAAGGAAAAGATTAACAGAAGCACAGGTAGTTCCATTTCAAGATCAGTCAGGAATGTTCTAATGGGGAATAAAGAGATGGAAGAGAAAAGCTAAACAAAAGACTGAGTCCCTGCTGCACTCTGAGTCCCTTCCCATCCTAGACCCACCTCAACCATTCCATTTCGCATTGCATTCATTTGACTCCATCGCCATCCTTACATCACAGTGATGCTCCCCTTATCCCAAGGCAACCACCGAAGTTCCATAAATGATGGGGCACTTTTGGCCAGAATTGAGAAATTGCCACTGCATTCTCCATCACTGTTCGACGGTAATGGTAGATTAGACAGCGCCAATGGCCTGACGCAATCTGTCCCTGACCAACACTTGATCCATCGCCATGCTTACTCTGCTCGCAGTGCACGAGTGAAAAAATGTTTGTGAATAAAATGTCGCACGAGTTGGCAAACATGTTTCTTGTAATTGTCTCTTCAATGACCCAGCACACAGATCCTGTGGTTTCACCCATCAAACGGGCACTGACTGCATTCATAGAGGCGTTGTCTAAAATACTGTTTTGTAGCAGTTTATATCGAGAGTTTGGCAGGTCCTAGCAGGGGACGTACCTTGCAGGTGAACATTATCAGCACCAGGTTCCACCTGGTTGCTAGGTAACCCTCTCCTCTATTTCCCCTTTATCGCCAAATTGGCCGTTTCCTCCTATCACCTCAGTCAACTATTCTCCCTGCCCCTGAACCCTGATAGTACACCTTACTGGTGCAGAGTCTACTTTGATACCTCTAAACTCCCCTCTGCCTGCTGGGACTGGTCCTGAGGACAGACCATTCCCAGCTCCTCCCTGCATTCAGGGATTGGGCCTGAGGACTGACCATTTCCCACACCCCTGCCTGCTGGGATTGGGACTACAGGATTGATCATTCCCCACTCCCCCCTGCCTGCTGGGACTGGGCCTACCGGAATGACCATTCTCAGTTCCTCCCTGCATGCTGGGGCTGGGCCTGAGGACTGACCATTTCCCACTCCCCCCGCCTGCTGGGACTGAGGTAGCACTGCTGCCTCACAGTGTCAAGGACCTGGGTTTGATGCCAGCCTCGGGTGACTGCCTGTGTGGAGTTTACACATTCTCCCCGTGTCAGCGTGGATTTCCTCCAGGTGCTCTGGTTTCCTCCTGCAATCCAAAAATGTGCAGGTCAGGTGAATTAGCCATGCTAAATTGTCCATAATGTTAGGTACATTAGTCAGGGGTAAATGTAGGGGAAGGGTCTGGGTGGGTTACTTTTTAGAGGGTTGGTGTGGACTTACTGGCCCAAAGAGCCTGTTTCCATACTGTAGGGAATCTAATCTAATCATTCCTCACTCCTCCCTGTCTGCTGGATTGGGCCTACAGGAATTACCATTCCCCACTCCCTCCAGCCTGCTGGGACTGGGCCTTCTGGACTGACCATTCCCCTCTCCCCAGGACTCATTCCTCAGCATCTATCACCCACCCTCATTCCCAGATCCTTTGATGGTGAGTATCCCAAGCTTAAAATTGACTATGGCTAATGCTCTGACTGTGTATGGTTAACGCTCTGACTGCGTGTGGTTATAGATCTGACTGATAGTACTGTCCCTTGACCAACAGCAGACCCTGCACCTTGACCAGACTGAAGGCTGGTCCAAACTCATTTTCAGGTCTAGTCTTTTGGTTGAATGGGCATGCGGTGTGTTAGCCACGCAGATCGCTGTTGCATGGACTGACATCTCGGTACACTATACAGCAAGACTCACTGCCAGCCCCGGACAGAAGCTTTCTGACAAACAGCTGGTCTGTGGGCCTGTACAAAAGAGCACGTTAGTACAGCAGTGCTGAGAGCCTGCGTCCCTGCCTGATGTACTAATGCAATAACAGGCACGGTGCAGTCAGGCAGGGATTCTGAAAGTGCGCAGGCAAGTATTAAGTGAGTGGGGGTCTAAGAGAGAAAGTGAGCAGCCCTGAGATACAGTCTGGTCCAGTCTGTGAGCTTGGATTCAGTCACCCGTGTGTGCACAGTGCAGCCTCTCGATGTAAGTTACTGATGGACCATATTAGTGGGGAGGGGATGTGTAATGAGAAGGGGAAGTGATGGGGGCGGGGGTGTATTGGGACAGTGATGGGAGGTGTGTGGTATAGGGAGGGGAGTGTGATATAGGATGAGGGTGTATTGGACAGTGATGGGAGGGGTGAGATATGGGGAGGGGAGTGTGATATGAGTTGAGGATGTATTGGGACAGTGATGGAAGGGGTGTGATATGGGGAGGGGTGTGATATGGGATGAGGGTGTATTGGGATAGTAATGGAAGGGGTGTGATATGGGGACGGGGTGTGATATGGGGAAAGGGTGTATTGAGGGGAGACTTAATAGAGACGTACAAGATAATACATGGCTTGGAAAGGGTGGACGCTAGGAAATTGTTTCCATTAGGCGAGGAGACTATGACCCGTGGTCACAGCCTTAGAATTAGAGGGGGTCAATTCAGAACAGAAATGCGGAGACATTTCTTCAGCCAGAGAGTGGTGGGCCTGTGGAATTCATTACCACGGAGTGCAGTGGAGGCCGGGACGCTAAATGTCTTCAAGGCCGAGATTGATAGATTCTTGTTGTCTCGAGGAATTAAGGGCTACGGGGAGAATGCTGGTAAGTGGAGTTGAAATGCCCATCAGCCATGATTGAATGGCGGAGTGGACTCGATGGGCCGAATGGCCTTACTTTCACTCCTATGTCTTATGGTCTTATATGGGGAGAGGGTCATATTGGGACAGTGATGGGAGGGGTGTGATATGGGGAGGGGGTGTGATATGGGACGAGGGTGTTTTGGGGCAGTGGAGAGAGGGCTGTGACATTGGGAGGGGATGTGATATGGAAAGAGGGTGTATTGGGACAGTGATGGGAGGGGTGTGATATGGGGAGGGTGTGATATGGGGAAAGATTATATTGGGACAGTGATAGAAGGGGTGTAATATGGGGAGGGGAGTGTGATATCGGGAGAGGGTCGTATTGGGACAGCGACGGAGGGGTGAGATATGGGGAATTGGGTGTGATATGGGACGAGGGTGTTATGGGGCAGTGGAGAGAGGGCTGTGATATGGGGAGGCAGGTGTGATATGGGGAGAGGATGCATTGGGGCAGTGGAGAGGGTGCTGTGATATGGGGAGTTCTAAGATGCTACATTTAACATGCCGTAGAAATGATATTGGAAGTGTTTGCTATGTTTCTCTGTAATTATTCGGTTTTGCTGGATGAGACATTGTTATAAAGAATAACTGTATTGAATGAGACCAAAGCATCCTGGTGCTGTTCAATAGGAACATTCTCTATCCTGAGTGTGAGGAACAATCATTAAAGATACTATTCTCTTTGCTACATTTTGATGAAATATTTGCCGAGTAAGAGTTTCACTAAGGGAGCCAGTAACTGAAGACCAGTGAAAAATCATTAATAGTGTGGTTATCCAAAGTCAATTTTGAGGTCACATTTACCCTATCTAAAGTCTCACAAGAAAGTTAAAATCTCTCAAAGTTATGTTGGTGAATTATTAAATATTGGAACACTATAATTATTGCCTTAATTGATCATTTTCTGCTCGAGTGTTCACACTTAATGCCCACTATTAATTCCAGCCTGAACTGTGACCATGATGATGGTTTATAGATCAGGCACATATTTACTGAGCACTACACTGGATGGTGCTGAGGGTAGGAGGAGAGGGGTCACTGCACCAGTTCAGAATGGTGACTGTTACTCTTCCCCAGCAGTAAATCAAGATGGATATCCAAGGTGTTATCTCACTGGTCAGCGAAATGGGGGCTGTTTCCCAACGGTTTACAAAGGCATTTGTCCTCATAGGGAGCCTGCCCTAGTTATTGGTGTAGACTCTGAAACATGAATTGTCCCTCTCCAAAATGTCTTTGAAGCAAATGTTCCCTTGAACTGACTGGAACCTGGCTTTTGGTGACATTTAAATAAGTGGCATTTAGTATTTGTATAAATATTCCTTAATAATCAAAATATATTTCCTTCATTATTGTTTCCTGTCACCTTTCTCACATCACTGAAGCCCTCAAGGTGAAATATTGTGAAGAGAAATACTTTTCTCTTTAATATTTCTATGAAAACTTACCCAATTAACGGTATCAACATTCTAATTAAACCGAATTTCTATAGCCACAAAAAGATCACTAACATCAATCCAACTCAATAAACTTTTGATCTCAGCTGGTGTATTATTCTATTGAAACACTATTGAAATAAATTTAAACTCATCCAAAGGTTAGATTTAACAAGTGCTCACTCAATGCAGAATTCACCTGCCTATGTCTGAGAAGCAACAATAGTGGGGATTAAGCTTAAAATGATAAGATAGACAACAGCAAATGTTACCCCAAACCTTTTGATACTTTACCATTTGGAAATCTACTGATTTCTGGTTTGTAAATACTCAATGTTTAGGCCTTGACAGCCCTCAGGGGTGGAGATTTCCAACGATCTACCACCCTCAGAGAGAAGACTTACTTCTCATTTCAATCCTCAATACTCTGACACAAGCAAGCTGCTTGACCAGAACCACACCCATAAACATCCACTCCCCTTGCCATTGGTGCGCAGTAGCAGCAATGTGTACCATCTACAAGATGAATTGCAGAAATCCATCAAAGATTCTCAGCACCATATAAACCCACAATCACTTCCATCCAGAAGGACAAATGCAGCAGATGGGAACACCACACTGCATGAAAATATTTAAGCCATTCACCATCCTGATTTGTAAATATGTCACCACTCCTTGAGTGTTACTATGACAAAATCCTGAAACAGCCTCCCAAAAAGCATTGTGAGCCTATCTACAGCTGCTTGACCTGATGTGCTTTCAAACTGGAGGAAGAACACCTCATCTTATGCCTCGAGAGCTTACAACCTTATGGCCTCAACATGGAATTCACCAGCTTCCGTATTTCCCGAACCCCCACCTCATTCCAGGTCCAGCCCGTCTTGTGCCCTGTCCCCTTGACCTAACTTAACCTGTCCACCTTCCTTCCCACTCATCCACTCCACCCTTCCCACTGACCAATCACAATCACCTCCTACTTGCATTTACCTATTGCCAGCCCATCGATATTTCCTCTGCCCCATCCGAGTTCTGCTACTTATTTCTCAGCTACCTTCCCCCTCCCCAGTCCTGAGGAGGGTCCTTATCCAAAATGTTAACTCTCCTGCTCCACTGATGCGGTTTGACCTGCTGTGCGTTTTCCAGCTCCATACTTTATCGACACTATCTACAGCACATCAGCTGCAATGGTTCAAGGATGAAGGCAGTTAGGGATGGGCAATCAATGCTGACCCAGCCAATGATGCCCATGTCCCATGAATTAATTTAAAAAAGGTACTAGACATCAGTCTGATGGAATTCTTCCAACTTGCCTGGATGAGTCCAGCGCCAACAACACTTTCCATTATCTTACTGATGATTGAGAGTAGACTTATGGGATAGTAATTCGCCAGTTTGGATTTACCTTGCTTTTTGCGTGCAGGACATACTAGGCAATCATCCACATTCTGGATTAGTGGTGCTGGAAGAGCACAACAGTTCAGGCAGCGTCCGAGTAGCAGTAAAATCGACGTTTCGGGCAAAAGCCCTTCATCAGGAATCAGGAATTTTCAACATTGTCAGGCAGACATCAGTGTTGTAACTGTACTGGAAGAGTTTGCTGAGGGGAGCAGCAGGTCATGGAGCAGAAATCTTCAGTACTATTGCTGGCATTCTATCAGGGTCCATTGCCTTTGCAGTGTCTCCTATCGTTCCTTGATATCATATGGAATGAATTGAATTTGCTGAAGACTGGTATCTGTAACGCTAGGAACCTTTGGAGGAGGCCAAGATGGATCATCCACTTAGCACTTCTAGCTGAGGATTGCTGTGAAAGCTTCAGCCTTACCTTTTGCATGGGATGTTCTGGGCTCTTCCATTTTTGAGGATGGGGATATTTGTTGAACCTCCTCCTCCACCAGTGAGTTGTTTTAAATGTCCACCAACAGTTACAACTGGATGTGGCAGGACTGCAGAACTTAGATCTGATCCGTTGGTTGTGGGATCGCTTAGCTCTGATGATCACGTACTGCTAGAGCTGCTTGGCATGCAAGTTTGATAGCATCACGTGTTGACACCTCATTGCTCTTGAATTCTTCATTGAACCAGTGTTGATTCCCTGGCTTGATGGTAATGGATGAATGGGGGATATACTGGGCCATATACTGATGTTGCAGACTGTGCTCTAGTACAATTCTGCTGATGCAGTTGGCCCACGGTGCCATATGGATGTCCAGCCTTGAGTCACTAGATTTGTTCTGAACCTAACCAATTCAGCATGGTGAGAGTGGAGCACAATATGGGGGTGGGGTGCAGTACTGTACAGTTCAGAGCTAGCTGAGCTTGGGTGACTCGTTCACACTGCTGCCCATGCCTTTAGTTCCTCTAAACAGCACTGTGCCATTGCTCCTACTTGGTGTCTCACATTCTACTCTCTCTAAACCTGGGCTGGTCCAACATGCTTCTGCCTGTGTCTTAACTCTGACCAAATCCAGTTCCTCCAGCATCCTGAGCTCACTGACATTCAATGGCTCATGGTCAAACAATGTCTTGACTTTTTACAGTTCTCATCCTTGCTTTCAAATCTCTCCATTGGTCTGCACCTCTTCATCACTGTGATCGCTTCCAATTGCAACATTGAAAAGGCATCTGGATTGGTATATGAATAGGAAGGGTTTGGAGGGATATGGGCCGGGTGCTAGCAGGTGGGACTAGATTGGGTTGGGATATCTGATCGGCATGGACAGGTTGGACCAAAGGGTCTGTTTCCATGCTGTACATCTCTATGACTCTATGACTTGATAATAGTGTGGCCTAGTGGCTCAATGGTGAGCACTGCTGCCTCACAGCGTGGGGACCTGGGTTCGATTCCTCGACCTCGGGTGACTGTCTATGTGGCGTATGTGGGTTTCCTCTGGGTGTGCTGGTTTCCTCCCACAGTCCAAAGATGTGCAGATTAGGTGGATTGGGCAGACTAACTTGTCCATAGTGCCCTGGGATATGCAGGCTAGGTGGATTAGCCATGTGAAATACAGGGTTATGGGAGTTGGTCTGGGTGGGATACTCTTCAGTGCAGTCTTGATGGGCTGAATGGCCTGCTTCCACACTGTAGGGATTCTGTGATTACTGTGGATCTCTTCTGTATTCCCAATTGTCATTCCATCCCTTTCGTTTGTGTAGGCCCCAGATGCTGGAATTCTCTGCCCGTGCATCTCAGCTTCTCTACTTCACCTTCCACCTTTGAAGAAAGGTCTTCTAACTAAGCTTTATTTCTAGCCGGAGTTCATCTGATCTAATACCTGCTTCCGTGGCTCGGTCATACTTTGTTTTATAACTGCCCTCTGAAGAGTCTTGGGATGTCTCATTGCATTAAAGATGTTAATGAAAATCGTGGCAGCTGCTTTGTCTCAGAGTCAGTTTGGACTGTGATGCCTCACTCCCAGGACACCAGCAAAGCTCTGCTAAGAAATCCAGTGGGTTTTCTTGGCTCTTGCCTTTTGACCCTGGCAATCATTGCATGTCTATTGACAAAAGAAGTGAGAACACGTTGTGAATGGATGGGAAATGCTAGCTATATGTCTGCAAAGAAAACTGCTTTAGGAGGACTTCCCCTTCCAACAAATCAGAAACTGTGCAGTGGGAAACTCGAGTGAATTAATTTTAACCTGGGAGTATACTATTAGGTCAATTAAAACACAAGCCCAGTAGGAGATGAATAAATTTGCTTTTTGCATTCAATATCCTAAGGTTAAGCAGACAGCAAGGTGAGTGAAACTCAACCAGTCTGAGAGAGACGACAATTATATGTAATCTTTCTCCATTTTTATTACCCTCAACCAGCAGCCTTGTAACATTGAGTCACAGAGTCATACTGCATGGAAACCGACCCTTCGGCCAGCTTGTCCATGCTGACCAAATCTCCCAAAATGAACTGGTCCCACCTGTTTGCATTTGGCCTATAGCTCTCTAAACCTTTCCCATTCATGTACCTGTCCAAAAGTCTTTTAAATGTTGTAGCTGTACTTGCATCAAGTGCAGAGGAATTACCCTTCTACTACAGTCACTTGGGAATGGCAAAGGCTGATAGGGAGATAACAGTCTCAGTAACATTTTGGGGGCTGGAGGGGGTTTGTAGACCATTTGGAGGAATTACGCCTTTTAACAGTTGGCAGCTGGGTCTGATATTCCTGCTTCTTACATGATTCGTGGCTTTGGCCTGTCTGAACGGGATTGCCAGTTCATCATAGAATCCCTACAGTGTGGAAACAGGCCATTCAACCCATTGAGTCCACAACGACCCTCAGAAGAAAATCCCACCCAAAACTCACCTTATCCCCGTAATCCTGCATTTTCCATGGTGAATCCACCTAATCAGCAATCTCTGGAACCTATGGGCCTATGGCCAATCCATCCTAACCTGCACATCTTTGAACAGCGGGAGGAAATGGAAGCACCCAGAGGAAACCCATAGAGACAGGGGGAGGATGTGCAAACTCCACACAGACAGCCAGCTGAGGGTGGAATCAAAGCCAGGTTCCAAGCGCGTGTGGCAATAATTCTGAACACTGAGCAACCATTCTGCCCCATAATGCCTGATAAATTGGCAAATTGGATGGCATTGTACTGAGAAACTGCTCCCATATGGGCACAGAGATTATGGAAAATTATGTTGTATAGGACAGTTATTGCCAAGATAATGAGGGGATGTTTGTCCAATTATCTCGTAAAATGGTCAAAAGTTATCATTCGTGCAGTTGTAGCTTTCGTCTGAAAAGTGATTCAGAAGAAGCAATTGCTTAATTAAGTTTTCAGAAGCACTGAGTGGCAATCTATTCTCTGTCACCTCTCTGTGTTCACTTCTAATCATCTAACCAATAATCTAGCATCCCAGGTGCTTCTGTTTACATCTGTTGTTGGTAGCTGTTTTATGTCTGAGCAGTTCAGCAAGCAAGCAGACCAGTTAATGTCGTTATTGAAATGTCATTTACTGGTGAGAAGAGGAAGCCTTGAGAATTTAGTCTCATTCCCTCCAACAATACAGAAGCTGTAAGGAATTGGAAATCTTCACAGGCTGAGATAGTTCCCGAAGCCTTCCTCTTATAAAATCATAGAGTCACACAGCATGGAAACAGATCCAACCAGTCCATGCCGAACATAATCTCAAATTAGACTAGCCCCACCCACCTACGTTTGGCCCATATCCCGCCAAACATTTCTTATTCATATATTTATCCAAATGTCTTTTCAACATTGTAACTGTATTTGCACCCATCACTTCCTTTGGAAGGTCATTCAATGCACTACTTATTTTAAAAAAACAATGCCCCTCACATCTTTTATAAATCTTTCTCGTTTTACCTTAACAATATGCTCATTGTCTTGAAATCCCCCACCCCAGGGAAAAGACATCTGCCCTTCACTTTATCTATGCTCATCGTTATTTCATAAACTTTGAGAAAGTCACTCACTTCTCAACTTCTACACTTCAGTTAAAAAAGGTCCCACCCTACCCAGCCTTCCTTTATAACTTAAACCCTCCATTCCTGGCAACATCCTGGTAAATCTCTTCTGAACCCCCTCTAGGTTAATAAAATCCTTCCTATAACAGGGCAATCAGAACAGGACACCGTAATCAAAAACATCCCAACTTCTATACTCAAAAGTCTGAGCAATGAAGGCAATGCTAAACACCTTCTTAACCATCTTCAAAGAACCATGTATCAGAACTCCTAGGTCTCTCTGTTGTACAACACTACCCAAAGCCTTATATTTTAACTGTCTAAATCAGGTCTTTGTCTGTTTTACCAAAATGCAGTACCTCTCATCCACCATCTCCGCAACACACAGAAACTGGATGCTTTGTCGGCTGCACACATACAAAAAGATAAATTGACTCAAATGCTCCCCTTAAAATGCAGTGAAATAACAAATATTCACTCCAAACTCTGGCAACTGAATTAAGCTGAAGCTTCAAAGCTTAAAAAAAAGCTACAATTAAACAATTAAAAACCACAAAACAATTCGTTTAGTAAATCTAACCATGTCATTCCGAACTGCTAAAATAAAACGAAGAACTGTGAATGCTGTAGATCTGAAACACAAAAGGAAATTGCTAGCGAAACTCAGCAAGTCTGGTAACATCCATGGACAGAGAAACAGAGTTAACATTTCAAATTCAGTGACCCTTCATCAGACTGTCAGAGACTAGGAAACCATGGTGATAATGCTGAAGACAAAGTGGGGGAGGCAAGGGGCTTTGAGGGGGTGTGTTGGAATGGCAGGCAACTGGAAACTCAGGGTCATGTTTGCAGACAGTACGCAGGTATTCTGCAAAGCAGTTACCCAGTCTGCATTTTGTAGAGGAGACCACATGGTGAGCAGTGATACTATTAGACTAGTTTAAGTGAAATGCAGATAAATCGCTGCTGCATGTGGAAGATGTATGGGGCCTTGGATAGTGAGCAGGGAGGAACTAACTGGTCAGGTATTACACCTTCTGCGATTGCATGGGAGGGTGCTGTGAGGTCTTGGGGTGGTGTTGGGTATGAAGGAGGAGTGGACCAGGGTGTCCCAAGAGGGAATGGTCCATGTGGAAGGCTGACAAGGCAGGGCAGATGAATATCTATCTGGTTGTGGCATCTTGCTGGAAGTGGCGGAAATGGTGGCTAATGATCCCCTGGATGTGGATACTGGTGGGGTGGTTGGTGAGGACAAGGGGAACCCTATCCTTGTTGTGGGATGGAAGATAGGGGATGAGAGTGAAGGTGCAGGAGATGGGTCAAACATAGGTGAGGGCTCTGTCAACCATGATGGTGGGGAAGCCTTGGTTGAGGAAAAAGATGGACTTTTTGGAGGCCGCTCTGTAGAAGGTGGCATTGTCAGAACAGATGCGATGGAGACGGAGGAACTGAGAGAATGGAATAAGATCTTTACAGGAAGCAGAGTATGAGGATGTATAGTCAAGGTAATTGTGCAAGCCAATAGGTTGTTAGTGGATATTGGAAGCCAGTCTATCTCCAGAAGTGGAAATAAGATGTCAAGGAAGGGAAAGGAGGAGTCAGAGATGGACTGTGACCCCATTTCAACTTCAGCATAAATATCACTTTTCCCTAGCTGCCAATAGTTCTAATGAAGCCACTGGACTCAAAACATTAACTCTGATTTTTACCCACAGATAATGCCATACCTGTTGCATTTCTCCAGCAACTTCTCCTTTTGGTCTGAAGTGTGCTGCTTTTTTCAAATGTTTCACGCAAATCCCCATTGTCAATGGTAGATAAATAAAACCATTATAGGAGGCCACTAGGCTCTGCCTGATCCATGGAAATGAGGCCCCGACCTGTTGGCATTGAATGGTATAGCCCATTTCTGCCTTACTTCATACAAGCTGGTCAAAGGTGGGAATGCACTGCCAAATGGTAGGACTTACTCCTTTTCCCACCACCAGCCATCTTTACCATCACAACCAACACTGTTCGCCCCAGGCAGCTGGAGTTAAAACTGACGGGTCAAAGGGCCTTTTCAGTAATGTAAAAACCTTGGATTCAATGACTGAGATTTAATTACCCCCCCTTGCAGCACTCAATGAATTGGTAACTTCACAGTTAGATTCCCCTGGATCAATTATTAAAACTGACACCCTTCTTGCCTCCTCAGATAAAAGATTCCACTGCACCATGATGAGAGTGACTGCATTTTATTGACTGTAAAGGGTTTCAAAAAGTCCTGAGATAGTTCCTGAGGAACTAAAGAGAACTTTCCCTTCTTCCTGTGGCTACAAAGCTTTATTCATTTTCTTACAAAAATAATGATACGAACAATGATGATAACATTACCAGTGTTGATCTCAGTGACTGGCATGGACTTACAGCAAACCATTGTCCATCGTTAACTACAGGGCCACCTAGATTATCTGAATGACATGGGCGGGAAGCATTCTGTTTGGATAATTGATTGTTCGGATAATTGATTGTTTGGATAACACAGTTTACCCAAGCATTGGGACCTTGAGATCTTGTTCGGATAATCGATGTTCGGACAACAAGGGTTGTTCTGGAGTCATGTTTTGAAGTTTCCCTTCACTCCGTGATGAGGAACAGGTCAGAATTTGATGAACGGTGTGCATTTGATGCCAACTTTAATTCTCTTACAAGGAACCTAGAAGACCGACAGATGTACACTGTAAATAGAATACGATGGAAAGTATCTCTTGGCCATTTATATTGATTTACATTGGATTCTTGAGCACAGAGAAGAATTGCATAGTATCTGGAAAGCCCTTACTCTGTTATCAAAAAATACTGGCTCTCGTCCACCTCTTTTTGGATGTAATAGATACAATAAGAGCTCAAAAGGAAGGTCTATATACAAACACACAGAGTTTGGGGCCAATTGTATTGAATGCTACTTTGATTAAGGTGTTAACACACAGTTTCAGTCCAGAACGTAAAGATCAAGATTTCAATTAATGACCATTGTTGATTCAACACCAATGGTGTCAATTTGGAGGCCAATCTTCAACTAATACATTCAACAAAAGGAAGGATTATCACCAAAGTTATAAATTTGATGATTAAGGTTAGAATCCTAGAATCACTACAAGTGCAGATAGAGGCCATTTGGCTCATCAAATCTGCACCAACCCTCCTGCCCACCTTATCCCTACAGCCAATCCACCTAACCTGCGCACGTTTGGACTGTAGGAGGAAACCCAAACAGACCTGGGGAGAACATGCAATCTCCACACACTCAGACACCGGAGGGTGGAATCAAACCCCAATCCATAGCACTGTGAGACAGCAGTACTAACCACTGTACCACCCTACTTGCAGGTTAATTACAGGTTAATTTATTATGGCTGTTCCATGGATTCTACAAGTGTTTGATACTTTCTACAGTTTTTTTCCCCAAAGTTACTAATATCTTTGGGTCATGGTATAGCTGGTGTTTGGAGATATATGTTGACTTCATGTCTTCTGCACAAATCATTTGCTCTGATTTATTATGTACTGGTAGTCATTGCCTTGAAACAGAGACCATAAAAACATAAGGTGGTACGAGTAGATGTAGGCCATACAGCAAATCTACTCTGCTATTCAATGAGAAAATAATCGATCCAATAATCCCTTTCTCTACTCTCCTGTCCTTGCCACAGCATCCTTGATTCCCTTCCTGATTAAAAACCTGTCTGTCTATCTTGGCCTTGTATATACTTAATGACCAAGCCTTGACAGCCCTCTTTGGTAAAAGAATTCCACAGATTCACAACTCTCTTACAGAAAATCCTCCTCATCATGTCTCTCTTCAATGGGCAACCTTTATTTTGAGATCTTACTCTCTGATCCTGGCCTCTCCCACAAGCGGACACAACGTTTTGACATCCACACTGTCAATCCTCTTAATAATATTACATGTTTTAATAAGGTCACCTTTTATTCTTCTAAGCTCTAATGAGTTCAGACCCAATCTACTCAACCTCTCCATGTAAGACAATCCCTGCACACTCAGAATCAACAAAGTGACCCTTCGCTGGAGTGCCAATGTCAGCAGACCTTTCCTTAGATAAAAGATCAAAACTGTTCACAGTAATCCACTTGTTGTCTGAATAGTGCCTAGTATAGTCTCAGCAGGACCAAGCTATTTTTTAACTACATTCCCTTTGGAATAATGTCTGCTATGGTTGTAGGTTCGCTCGCTGAGCTGGAAGTTTCGTTTTCAGACATTTTGTCACTTTACTAGATAATATCATCAGTGAGCCTCCGGATGAAGCACTGGTGGTATGGCCCACTTTCTATTTGTGTGTTTAGTTTTCCTTGGGCTGGTAATGTCAGTTCTTGTGGTGACGTCACTTCCTGTTCTTTTTCTCATGGAGTAGTAAATGGGATCCAAGTCAATGTGTTTGTTGATAGAGTTCTGGTTGGAATGCCATGCTTCTATGAATTCTTGTGCATGTCTCTGTCTGGCTTGACCTTGGATGGATGTCTTGTCCCAGTTGAAGTGGTGTTCTTCCTCATCCTCATGTAAGGATACTGGTGAGGGTGGGTCATGTCTTTTTATGGCTAGTTGATGTTCGTGTATCCTGGGGCTAGATTTCTGCCTGTTTGTCCAATCTAGTGTTTGTTACAGTTCTTGCAAGGTATTTTATAATGACATTAGTTTTATTTTTGTCTGTATAGAGTCTTTCAAGTTCATTAGCTGCTGTTTTAGTGTGTTGGTGGAATTGTGGGCTACCATGATGCCAAGGGGTCTGCATAGTCTGGCAGTCATTTCCGAGATGTCTTTGATGTAGGGGAGAGTGGCCTCTGTTTCTGGATGTGTTTTGTCTGCTTGTTTGGGTTTGTTGCTGAGAAACCAGCGGACTATGATCATTGGGTGCCTGTTCTTTTTGAATGTCCACTATTCTAATTGTCTTCCTTCATACCAGGATGCTAGCTTTTTGTGATTCCTGGACAAGGAGTCCCAAATCCCTCTGTTCCATAGCTGCCTTTCCTTATTTAAATGGTATTCAGCACCATTATTCATTCTGCCAAAGTGCATGACCTTACATTTTTCCACAACATATTTCATCTGACAATTTTTTTGCTCACTCTCCAAACCTGCTTATATCGCTCTGCAGTCTCCTTGTATCATTCTCACCAGGTCTCCCACCTATTTGTGTCCTCTACAAATTTGGCTAATGTGCATTCATTTTCCTCATTCAAGTCATTAATAGATTCCATAAATAGTTGTGGCCCCAACACTGATCCCTATATCGTTCTACTAGTTACAGGTTGCTGTTTTGAAAAAGCCTCCCCCATCTCAAGCTGTCTTCCATTGATTAGCTAATCTCCTATCCATGCTGGTATACTCCTTCCAACACCATGGACTTGTATCTTGCTCAGTAACTTCATTAAATGCCTTTGAAAATTCAAATACACTACATCACCTGGTTCCCCTTTGTCCTGCTTGTGATCTCCTCAAAGAACCGTAATAAAATTCTCAGGTATAATTTCCCCTTATGAAGCGTGCTGACTCTGTTTGAATATATTATGTATTTATAAATGCTGTACAATCACATCCTTTAGAAGAAACTCTAATATTTTTCCAATAATAGGTGTTAAGCCAATCATAGTTACCTGTTCATTTTTTTCTCTTTAACAATGTTACATTTGTGGTTTTCCAACCATCTGGGATTTTTCCAGAATTGAAGGATTCTTGGAAGATTATGAACAATTAGTTATGTCTGTACCTTTTTCCTTTAATATCCTAAGTTGCAACCTATCAGGTCCAGAGGACGTATCAGTTTGAGCCCGAGATGTTTCCCAGTAACCTTTCTCAGGTGATAGTTATTGTGTTTATGTCCTTCCCCACATTAGCACCTTGATGCTTTAGTAGGTTTTGGATTTTGTTTCCCATGCTAATATTTCTATTCTGGGACTGTTGCAACTTCCTAATGAAATAGAATACAAGGTCAGGAAACAGTGTAGGCATTTTGCAGTCTTGAGGTCTCAATATTGAACTCAATAACTTCAGAAAGCGAATGCTTTACATCTGCGCTCTGCTTTTCATAGATACTCTCCCCTCTCCCACAGCTTTGTCATGATTGTGCCTTCTTTGCTTTTCTCTAATAGAGAGGACAAGTGAAGAGAGATTGAAGACTCTGGGGCTGTACTCAATGGAGTTTAGAAGAATGAGGGGATAACTGATTGAAGCTTTTGCAGAGCACTGAGAGGTCTGGATAGAGTGGACATGGAGAAAATGTTCCCAATAGCAGGACTGACCAGGCACAGCCTCAGAGTGAAGGGCTGACCCTTTCAAACTTGAGAGCTTGGGAGGCGATGGCCTAGTGGCATCATCGCTGGAATGTTAATCTACTAGGCCCAGTCATGTTCTGGAGGCCTGTGTTCAAATCCTGTCACAGCAAATGGTGGAATCTGAATTCAATAACAATCTGGCATTAAGAATCAAATGATGACTATGAGTCGATTGTTGGGAAAAAACCCCCATCTGGTTCATTAATGTCCTTTAGTGAAGGAAAGTGCCATCCTTGATTGGTGTAGCCTACAAGGTGACTCCAGACTCTCAGCAATGTGGTTGACTCTTAACAACCCTCTGGGGTGGGCAATGATTGCTGACCCAGCCAGTGATAACCTCACCATGTGAATGAATAGGTTTAAAAAAACGGAGATGAGGAGCAGTTCATCCAGAGGCCGGTGAGTTTCTGGAGGTCATTGCTGCAGAGGACTGAGGAGGCCAATTAACAGACAGGAGAATCAACTGGAGAAACATATTGAGAGAGTTAGATAAGGTCTTGATTGGCTCAAGGGTTATGGGTAGAAGACAGGAGAATTGGGTTGAGAGACATATCAGCCATGATCAAATTGAGAAGCAAACGCGATTGGCTAAATGGTCTAACTCTGCTCCTACACCTTATGGCCTTATGACCCACTTTCCTCTTTCATACCATAGTTTACACTCATTTTACATTTCTCTGTCTCTTTCCCCACTATTGACAACCCCTCTGTCTTCTGCCCTGAGACTCTACATCATCTGCCTGTTTGTTCCTCCTCTGTTTCTGTCAGAAGTTTAAAAATAACCATTCTCCAATGTTTTTCAGTTCTGTTAAAGAATTGTGCAGGATCTAAAACATCAACTTTGATTCTGTCTCCACAGGTGCTGACAAACCTGCTGAGTTTCTCCAGCTTTCTCTGTATTTGTTTCAGCTTTGCAGTCTCAACAGTATTTCGTCTTTATGAGGTTAATATTGAGTTTTGAGTTTAAATCCAGTTGTAATTCAGAATTTACACTCTGACTTCAATGGCTTCCTGTTCCAAGGTGCCACTGTCAGTTCACCCTTCCTGCCTGCATCTCCACTCTCCTTCATGCAGCTTTCAACAGCCTCAAACTGTTGGTCAGCTAAAGGGGAAAAGTCTCCTTGGGAGCTGTTGCTATCTCCCCTGCCTCCTCTGCAGTCACATGCTCCTGTCCTTGATCACAAGCCAGGTTTGAATGACAGATGTGACTCCCTCCTGGACTGAGACATCCAGAAAACTTCCCATTCCCTGGCGCAGCTTCATATCTGCAGCTCAGAGTCCAGCTCCTCAACTTAGATTCAAAGTTGCTGGAGTTGCAAATGCCTGCAGCAAATATGTTCATTGTGTCCAGGCATTCCCACACACTGCAGCTGCAACACCTCACCTGACCCGCCATCTTGATCACATGTTATTTCAGTTATTCAGTTTGGGTGACATGATGGCACAGTGATTAGCACTGCTGCTTCACAGCACCATGGTCCCAGGTTCGATTCCAGCCTCAGGCAACCGTCTGTGTGGAGTTTGCACATTCTCCGTGTGGGCTTTCCTCCGGGTGCTCCAGTTTCCTCGACATTCCAAAGATGTGCAGGCTAGGTGAATTTGCCATGCTAAATTGCCCATACTGTTAGATGCATTAGTCAGAGGGAAGTGGGTCTGGGTGTGTTACACTTCGGAGGGTCGGTGTGGACTGTTGGGCCGAAGGGCCTGTTTCCACACTGTAGGGAATCTAATTATTAATTTAAATTAATAATTAACTAAATGACTCTGATATGCCTGGTCTTTGCACTTGAAAAAGCTCCACTCTGAACACACTATTGGAATTATCTTTCCTTATTATTGATACGCTCATATTAAACCTAACAAGCTATATTCAGGAAGAAAAAGGAAGGCTAGAGATCTAAGTGCAAACTGAAGACCTTACTTCAACTTGAAAGGCTGGAAACATTACTATTCCTAATCATTAATCAGCTACTTTATTCAGGCAAAAGCATCCAAAGACTTCGCTCTGCTGAACTCCTTGAGATACTCAAGTTTGACAATCCAGTCACCCTCAGGTTTTAAGTTGTACAATGTTGGCTACTTACATATGCCGGGCGAAGGTAAGGACTGCAGATGCTGGAGATTAGAGTCAAGATTAGAGTGATGAAGGGCTTGTGCCTGAAACATTGATTTTCCTGCTCCTCGGATGCTGCCTGACCTGCTGTGCTTTTCTAGCGCCATTCTAATCTCTTATATGTGCTCCCAATTTAAAATGGCTCAGCTGAGTCAGTTAATGAGGATCCAGTTTCAGTCAGTTCTTAATTAGGCTGCTCATTTGAAAATAAACCTCACAATTACCGAATTTTAAGTTGCAGCTTTTGCCTTGATGCCAACTGCAAATTAGGTTAAATTAGGTATGCATAAATTTAAGTTTTAGACACTTTCTTGCTCAGTGAATGTGTGCACTCATTCTAAGGTTTACTTTTCTAACTTCAGTAATGAAAAGAGACCATGGAAAGCAGGACAAGCTGCTTGTAGAGAGAGAAGGAGAAGGGGTCTCAATAGGAAGTCACGTCTATCTAGGGTGTCAGGGAGAAAGTTACCTACCTGTACCGCTTTGCAGAACACCCACATTCAGTCTGCAAAAAAGACCCTGAGCTTCCAGTTACTCTCCACTTCAACACACCACCCTGTTCCTTGGCCAACATCTCTGTCTCAGGCTCGCTATACTGCTCCACAAAACTCAATGCAAGCTGGAAGAACAGCATCTCAATTTCCCCTTGTGGACCCTACAGCCTTGAGGACTCAATATCGAGTTCAATAACTTTGGGGTTTGAACTCTCCCATGTCCCTTTCCCAACCCCCATAACCAAGCCTCATTATCACATATGAAAGTTGAAAATGTGTTGCTGGTTAAAGCACAGCAGGTCAGGCAGCATCCAAGGAATAGGAAATTCGATGTTTCGGGCATAAGCCATTCCTGATGAAGGGCTTATGCCCGAAACGTCGAATTTCCTATTCCTTGGATGCTGCCTGACCTGCTGTGCTTTAACCAGCAACACATTTTCAACTGTGATCTCCAGCATCTGCAGACCTCATTTTTTTACCCTCAATATCACATAGTCTGTTATTACTGTTAGTCACTAACAGTCCCCATTGATAACGATTCACTCTCCTAGCCAGATCTCTATCCATTCATTTGCCTGTCCAACCATTCTCTCTTTTTGAGCTCTATTGTCTGCATAGAAACCAAGAATTTCTAGCTGCCATCAGTTCTGAGAAAGGGTCACTGCAACCAAAATGTTAACTCTAATTTCTCTCCATAGATGCTGTCAGACCTGCTGAGCTTTCCTCATGATTTCTGCTTTTGTTTCGACCTGAACCTTAGTGTGGAATAGTGTATCAGATGTCTGTGCTCCAATAAGGAAGTCCTCACGTCACGGTAGGGCGACATTATCACCAGCTCTGAAGACATCCTTGGTGATGAACTTTCATGTATCTGATTCTTTCCAAAAGGAGTTAGTGATATTTTCCATCTCTCTCTCTCTGTGCACCTTCTCTGTGGCTCTAACACTGTATTTCTGCACTGTGTTCTGCTACCCTGATGCACTTTGTATGATACAATCTACCTGAAGAGCACACAAAACAACACTTTTCATTGTATCTTGGCACATGTGACGACAATAAATCTAAATCAATCAATCACTACTGTGCAGAAGAATTCACTGCTGTAATGTCCATTTGACTACAAAGTAAAGCTAAAACTCACCACAGAATAAACGGTCAAAATCTGACGTATTACGTCTGTGTGGAGTTTGCACATTACTTCCCGTAGCTGTGTGAGTTTCCTCCGGGTGCTCCAATTTCCTCCCACAGTCCAAAGATGTGTAGATTATGTGAATTGGCCATGCTACATTGCCCATAGTGTTCAGGGGTATGTATTAGTCAGGGGAACTGTAGAGTAATAGCATAGGGGAATGGGTCTGGGTGGGATACTCTCTGAAGGGTCAGTGTGACTTGCTGGACCAAATGGGCTGTTTCCACACGCAGGGATTCTATCATTCTATGATTCCACACAGTCAGTCAACCAAAACAAAAACAAAAACACCTTTCCAAACTTCAGTTTCGTTCAGCAGTCCATCTATGATGTTTTCCTGTTTGTCTTTTAACATCAGCTTTTCTGATGACTCAGAAGACAGTGAACTTAACACATCATGTTTGATGAAGGGAAGTAAAGTTGAGCTTCTCCTCCAGTAATTTGAGTGTTTGAATCTGAGCCTGTGCACCTTGACAACTGAGGCAGCTGCTGATGTTGGTGGAAACATCTCATGTAAAACCCTTGCCACTGTCTCTTGCCAGAAGCCCAGTTTTGTCCCGAAATCTTGAAGATGATCTGTGACGGTCTGGATTGTCTCATTCAACCCCTGCGTTTTAGTAATCAGCTCATTCAGAGGCTGAAAATGTCTATGAGATATACCTACCAGTAACTGTCAGATAGTAACTCTTTATAAGGAAGGTCAAAGATTGTTGAAAACTCTAACAGGTCATAAAAACAGGAGAGAATCTTCTGTCATGATAACCATCATAACAGTAACAATAATCTCTATACCCACAAAATACTGAACAAACATAATTTCAACGGTTATTAATTTATGTAATTCATGGCATTCCTGGCTTGTTGGAAAACTGCAGCTACAGCAGGGTGGCATGGTGGCTCAGTAGTTAGCCCAGCTGCTTCACAGCACCAGCGATCCAGGTTCAATTGGGCCACTGTCTCTGTGGAGTTTGCACCTTCTCCCTGTGCTTACGTGGGTTTCCTCTGGGTGCTCTGGCTTCCTCCCACAGTCCAAAGATGCACCGTTTAGGCGAATTGGCCATGCTAATTGCCCATAGTGTTACGTGCATTTGTCAGGAGTAAGTGTAGGGTTGAGGAATGGATTTGGGTCAGTTATTCTTCAGAGGGTCGGTGTGGACTTGTTGGGCCAAATGGCCTGCTTCCACAAGAGGGAATCTAATCTCTAGTAGCATTGACTTGGTAACACGAGCTTCACAATGGAGGATGCAATGGATGATTTGAATGTCAGAATGTTTGCTCTTTCACCTTACTGACAAAACCTTTGACATTCTCCATCAGAGGGGCTGCTCTGTCAGTGCAGATGCTCCAACACATGGCCGAGGTACATTTGCTTTCCCTCAAATAGGTATCTGTTGCGTAAAATAATTCCTGATGAAGAGTTTCTGCTTGAAATGTCGAATCTCCTGCTGCTCGGATTCTGCCCGATCGGCTGTGCTTTTCCAGCAATGCATTCTCGACTCTGATCTCCAGCCTCTGCTGACCTCACTTTCTCCTCCTGAAATAATTCTTCGCCAGTAGCTCCTTACAAAAGAAATAAGATTCTCCTGAGTGGAGTTCCCATCAACATACTGAACGGTGACCAGCAGCTGGCAGGGTCTGCTTATATCGGTGGACTTGGCCAATTGTAAACCAAACTTCCCGCTCGTAAGTAACCTCTCTGGCAGCACCTCTTTGATATCAGCTGAAGTTTTGTTTATTCGCTGTACTATCAGAGAGTGGAAGTCTGCCAATCTCTTTCACAGCATCAGCTCCTAAAAGTCAATGGTATGGAACTTCTTTAATTTTGCTACAAGAATAGCTTCTTTTCTGCTGTTATCAGACTTTCGAAGGATTCATTAATGTTCATGTAGATCTCTCTGTGCACCTTCGCAGAAGTGCACTGTATCCTGCACTTTGTTCTGTTAACCTGTTTCACTTGTAAAGCATGATCTGGCTGGAAAAGTAAGACATCACTTTTCACTGTACCTCGGTACATGTGACAGTAATAAATCAAATCAAAAAACAAGCCTCAGGTTACTGGTCTCTTGATTTGTATTCTATAACTGTAAGCTCTCCATCACAGTAGGTTGGGTGTGCTTGATGCTTTGCTTTTCAAGTTATTGAAGTACGGCTTGTTCATGGGTGGCATGGTGCCTCACAGCGCCAGGGACCTGGGTTTGATTCCATCCTTGGCCGACTGTTTGTGTGGAGTTTGCATGTTCTCCCCGTGTCTGCGTGGGTTTCCTCTGGGAGCTCCGGTTTCCTCCCACAGTCCAAAGATGTGCAGGTTAGGGTGGATTGGCCATGCTAAATGACCCATAGTGTCCAGGGATGTGCAGCCTCAGTGGGTTATCCATGGGAAATGCAAGATTACAGGGATAAGATACACCTGGCTATGAGTGCCCTTCAGAAAACCACTGACTCCAGCCACAATGCACAAAAAAACTCGGTATAATTTTGAATGGTGCAGAGTGACTTTAAGCTGCACTAACCACAGCACTGTTTCACCCAGCCAGCCAACAGAAATGTTAGCCATGGACACTGTGAAGTTACAGACAATTCAAAGCTGGGTGGGAGGGTGGGGTGAGCTGTGAGGAGGTTTGAGATGCTTCAGTGCAATTTGGACAAGTTGAACAAACAGGTGAATACATGGCAGATGCTTTATAATGTGGATAAATGCTTGTAAATGCTGGAGCAATCTCAAAGGGCTCCTATTTTCTATGTTTCAGCCTCCACTGTTTCATCGATCTGGCGAGGTTTAATTGCACATTACTATTTCTCTGTTTGTTTACACACAAGGTCACACTGAATGCCCGTCTCCGCAAAGAATAGCTCACTACCATAGAATTACTAATAGAATTACTCAGAAAAGAAACCAATAAAGGGTTAGAAGCATCACTATAGTTAACGCTGCTATCATTTCATTCATTTGTTTTGTTGTTTTGGGAATAAGTGATGTGAAATGAAGCGAATGGAATACTTGCATTTAGTCTGAAACTCCAATTTCAACTTAGCAACGACCAGTGTTGGTGCGACAGCAGCCAATGGGCAGCAGGGAATGTAGCTCCAGCTCTGACAGTTATTGCTACAGCTGGATAATAGAGTTCTCTGTCAACTTCAAATCACAGTTGAAAGGTTTTATAGATTTTCATTCAACAGTGCTAAACTTGTTATCTCTGATTAAGGACTATTTCCAGTACTGACACTTTCACAACCACTAGCCCCCACTTGTGTCCATCGAATTAGGCCAGTCAATGTCTGACCTCACCTTGAACTGTAATGAAAGCCACAGCCATTGCACAGGGAACAGCTCCACTGTACAACCCAGTTACAATGGATTTACAGAGATCATTGTACCTCCACTCCTGGGAAATGGCACATTAGGCCAGGTTGAATAATTGAGCTTATACCAGCCTGTAGCATGGAAGTTTTATCGTCGTTGGATAATTGTTATCCTTCTACTTTATTGCAGGAAACATTGAGCCAGATGTTAATTAACTTGTCAAATATACAGGGGGTTGCCAACTTATGCGATCCCATACAGGGGTGTAATTTTACAGACCTGATATACGAACATTTCGTACATGTATGAACTACTATTTTATACATTGCATTGTGTTCTGACTTGTGTAGAAATCAACTTGTAAATGGATCCGAAAATGGAACTCACTCACAATCCAGGGACTACTTGTAAATCCAACATAATCTGGACTAGTACAGCTGACAGTTTTATTCACAACAACCTCAGGAGATGTTCATGAATTGACTGCACATGGAAGCCTTCTCATTAAGATTCCTGCAGTCCATGTGGCCTATCTTTCCTAAAGTTGGCTATGAAAAGTTATCTTCCTCTTTCCATCCTTCCTTCTTCCATCCCTCCTTTTCTCTCTTCCCTCATTTCTTCATCTCTCCCTTTGATCCTCCCTTGCTGTTTCCCTCTCTCTCTCCTTCTCTCCCTCCCTTCCTTCCTTTGTTCCCTCCCTTCATTCTTCCCTTTCCCTTGTGCCTCATAAACTTTATTGAGTTCTTCGAGAAGGTAACAAAGCAGATGGATGAGGGTAAAGTGGTTGATGTGGTGTATGTGGACTTCAGTAAGGCATTTGATAAGGTTCCACGTGGTAGGCTACTGCACAAAGTATGAAGTTTTGGGATTGAAGGTGATTTAATGGTTTGGATCAGAAATTGGCTATATGAAAGAAGACAGAGGGTGGTGGTTGATGGGAAATGTTCATCCTGGAGCTCGATTACCAATGGTGTGCCGCAAGGATCTGTTTTGGGGCCACTGCTGTTTGTCATTTTTATAAATGATCTAGATGTGGGTGTAGAAGGATGGGTTAGTAAATTTGCGGATGATACTAAGGTAGGCAGAGTTGTGGATAGTGCTGAAGGATGTTGTGGGTTTCAGAGGGACATAGATAAGCTGCAGAGCTGGGCTGAGAAGTGGCAAATGGAGTTTAATGTGGAAAAGTGTGAGATAGTTTACTTCGGAAGAAGTAACAGGAATGCAAAGTACTGAGCTAATGGAAAAATTCTTGGCAGTGTAGATAAGCAGAAAGATCTGTGTATAGGTCCGTAAATCCCTGAAAGCTTGTCACCCAGGTTGATAGGGTTGTTAAGAAGGCATACGGTGTGTTGGTGTTTATTGGTTAGGGGATTGAGTTTCGGAGCCATGAGGTCATGCTTCAGCTGTACAAGACACTAGTAAGGCCGTACCTGGAGTACTGCGTACAGTTTTGGTTACCGCACTATAGGAGGAATGTGGAAGCTTTGGAAAGGTTTCAGAGGAGATTTTCTGGGATGTTGCCTGGTATGGAAGGGAGGTCTTATGAGGAAAGGCTGAGGGAACTGAGGTTGTTTTTGTTAGTGAAAAGAAGGTTGAGAGGAGACTTAATTGAGATGTATAAGATAATCAGAGAATTAGATAGGGTGGACAGTGAGAGCCCTTTTCCCTAGATGGTGAAGGGTAACATGAGGGGACATAGCTTTAAATTGAGGGGTGATAGATAAAGGACAGATATTAGCGGGAGTTTCTTCACTCAGAGAGTAGTAGGGGCATGGAATAGACTGCCTGCAACAGTGGTAGACTCATCGATGTTAAGGGCATTTAAATGGGCATTGAACATACATATGGATAAAAATGGAAGGGTGTAGGTTAGATGGGCATCAGATTATTTTCACAGGGCGGCACAGCATTGAGGGCCGAAGGGCCTGTACTGCACTGTAATGTTCTATGTTCTATGTCTATGTTTTCTTTCCCACCCTCTTTTCCTTCACCCCTCTTTTTCTCTCCCTCCCTCCTTCATTTCTCCCTTCCTTCCATTTTACTCTCCTTTCACTCTTCCTTTCCAGTCCACGTTGAGTGTTCGATTTCCGCTTTGTCCTGACGCCCCACTTAATTCTATACCTTCCCAGTGGTTAGATTGTTCTGTGAACTCTATAATTTAAATGATGTACAGCTATTTAATTCCATGTACAAGTTTTAGCTTTGCATCCTGACATTCCTAATTAGAAGAAGTGAAGAAAAACTTCTGACGCTATAGAGACCTTGTTAGCACATGCTCACATCTGAAACATTCGGGAAAATGCCAACTGTACCCGCCTGTCTGGAAAGGAGTGAGCCAGCAATTAATGCCTTCCTGATCCTGAGCCTAAAGAGTAAATACTGCCAACCTTATTCTTAGAATCCCTTCAACGTGGAAGCAAGCCATCTGACCCATTGAGTCCACACTGAACATCCCACCCTACTACCTTATTCCTGCATTTCTCCAAATGCTAACCCACCCTAGCCTGCACATCCCTGGATACTATGGGCAATACAGCATGGCCAATCCACCTAAGCTGTATATCGTTGGACTGAGGGAGGAAACCCACGCAAGCACAGGGAGAATGTACAAACTCCCCACAGACAGTCACCTGCGGGTGGAATTGAACCTGGGACCCTAGTGCTAGAGGCAGCAGTGCTAACCACTGAGCCACCATGCCGCCCCCAAAGAGCAGTCAAAGCTTATTGGATAAAGCACATCATAACAGCATCAAACAAACCGGGGAGGATCTGACTTCAGACAGTCAGTGGAGTAGGGTTAAGACCGCCTAGGCTGTATCATCTATGACTGGGAATGGCATTGAGTTAGCTAGTTTCAGCCAGCAAGCTGTAAGACTTAAATTGGTGGCCTCATGTAGGCCGCCATAAACTTACAACAGACTTGTTAGTAGGGAGGGAGTCTCACCATCCACATTCAGAGGCTGAAAAATGTGGATCATTGCAATGCCGCCCATTGGAGTTTAAATTACCTGTGTTGAGTGGCTTCAGGGACCCAGAGTGTGCTCCACATATCGACGAGTGAATGTTTTCCAAAACAGGATTATCGTGCAGCAATGTCCCTAGTTAATGATGCAGTCTGCCTATGATTTCATTCAAGGCCTACTCATGCTCAATTTCACTATCTGGTTGTGAGGGTGAGCTGTGAGGAGAATGCAGAGTCCCTTCAGTGTGTTTTGGACCCATTGAATGAGTGGACAAATACATGGCAAATGCAGTATTATATGGGTAAGTGTGAGGTTGCCCACTTTGGTAGTGAAAACGGGATACCAGGTTATTATCTGAATGGTTATAAACTGAGAGTGTGGAATGTGCAACAAGACCTGGGTGTCCTTGTACATCTGCTGCTGAGAGTAGATATGTAGTTGCAGCAGGCAGCAAAGAAGGCAAATGGCATGTTCTCCTTCATCATGAGAGGATTTGAGTACAGGAATTGGGGTGTTTTGCTGGAATTGTCCAGACCTTGATGAGACCTCACCTGGAGTACTATGTGCAGTTTTGGTCTCCTTTTCTGAGGATGGATGTTCTGGCGATGGAGGGAGTGCAGCAAAGCTTTACCAGACTGATTCTTGGGATAGTTGGACTGAGGTGTGAGAAGAGATTGAGTCAGTTAGCATTATGTTCACTGCAGTTCAGAAGAATGAGGGGGACAGTCCCATAGAAACCTATAAAATTCAAACAGTACTAGATGGAGTAAATGCAGGAGCCAGGGGTCACAGTCTAAGGGTAAGGTGCAAACCATTTAGGACTGGGATGAGGAGAATTTCCTTAATTCAGAGAATGATGAATCCGTGGATTTTGCTATCGCAGAAAGCAACTGAGGCCGAATGATTTCGACAAGGAGTTGGATATAACACTTGCAACTAAAGAGATCAAAGGATATGGGAGAAGAGTGAGAACAGGCCATTTAGTTAGAGATCAGCCGCGAATATAGTGAATGGCAAAGCAGGTTTGAAGGCCAAATGGCTGACACTTGCTCCTTCTTCTATGTTTGTATATTTCTATGTTTTCCCTCCCAGCCAAGGCCTGATGACTAAAGTGGTATAGAGCAAAACCTGTTCCCCTCTTGTCCTTGAACATGCAGGGAATGTAGGAAGTCTTCTGAAAGTGATAGGATTCTCAAAGGTCAATCAAAGGATCCCCAAACTCAAAGCTGGAGGAGCTCAGGCCAGGCGTTGGGGCTGTAACAAAGGTGACCCGGGGATTTGACTGTGATGTCTGCACAAAGAGGGTGATTAATCAGCTGCCCGATCTCCAGAGGAGATTGAGTTGTATGACAGGAACGTGATCCCATCTCTCTCAGCTCACATTACTGAATTTTACTCTCAGTGTCCAGAGCAAACTCTCTTTGAGAGCAGCTCAATTCTGAGGACTCACTGAAATTGCTTCTCTATATCTTTCATTTGTATATCTTCAAGCACATTCCCACTCTCACAGCAATGGTACAAGTTCTCATTTGTTGCACTGTCTACAGTTGCCAATTGGTGATTGTTTAACAATGGGGGTCTTGACCTATTTATGACAGGTCTTGAAATAATGGGAAATGTGAAAGGTGTGCTGCACTGTGCCTATACCAATCCATGAATGATACATTGTATATAGTGTGCACTGTAAGCAAGATTAAAATTGTGGAAGACAATGATGGAAATGAGGAAAACTTCATCTGCCTCATTGCAAAATAAATCTGTCATGCTTTCATGTGTTAAGTGAACGTGCTCCCTAATAATGTCACTTTCACTGTATATAAACCAAAGCCTCCTTCCTCCACTGTTATATTTTTAAAAGTAAATTAGATTGCTTGTGGGAACGGCTCATTGTGTTGGTAAATGACTGCATGATACCTATCAATTGGAAAAGGAGTAAAGATCTGTTTTGATTTTTCTGGCTGCAATTTCAGCTGCTCGCTGTGTGATCACAAGGGATCCAGGAAGAATACTTTTCAAAGTATGATTACGCCTACAAGTCCCAAGGGAAATCAATAATTAACCTCCTCATGGATGCTGATTGAGAATGAGTTCCTGGGGTAACAGGCAATGCCCAGCTCAGTTGGAACTCATCACCGCAGCCTTTTATCGAACAGATCTGGAGTGGGCCCTCCTATGGTGCGGTGGTAATGTCTTTATCTGTAGACTGGAAGGCCTGCATTCAAGCCCCATAGATTGTTTTGCTGTTACCGACCTGTTTCAAGGTAGGAATCTCCTGGTTCATCTGGTGTGGTAGAGGAAAGCCTTCTGGTAGTCTAAGAGGAAGAGGCTCTTGTCTTAAAGAAGATATATTTTGATGCACTCCTGCAACTAGGTCCATGTTACATTGGTACGATAAACATTGTTGCCGAGTCTATGAGGGAGGCTTTGATGTTAGATCTTACCACTTTGGGATCCAAAGCTGTTGACCCACCTGAGTTCCTGTAACATTACGATATCAGGCAGGGCTTATTGCATTTCTCAGTATTAACCCTTTCACTCTCTGACACTTTTGGAAATCAGTTGTTGTCTGGTAAAGGCTCAGTAGGGAGAATCCCCAGTGAGGAAGAATCTAAAATAGCTTTAGATCTGGGAAGGTGTTCCTGATCCATTCACCTGGTCAGTGAGGCCCACTCACACCTCACTGTGCTGTATACTCTGTGCATGTGGTTCGAGACAAATCGAAGCAGGGATGAGGTTTTTGTAATTAAGCTCTTGTTCACAGACCAAGTTAGAGGTGGATCATCACTGCCTGTCTCTAAGACACATCACACAAGATCTGCTGCTCAAGATGGAGAGTATTCTAAAATGTTCGGTTCCAACACTTTGCCTTTCACTGTTGAAACATCCATCCATGATATTAGATTAGAGTCCCTATAGTGTGGAAACAGGCCCTTCGGCCCAACAAACCCTCCCAAGAGTAATCCACCCAGACCCATTTCCCTCTGAATGATGCACCTAACCTACACATCCCTGAACACTATAGGCAATTCACCTGACCTGCACATCTTTGGATTGTGGGAGGAAACCCACACAGACACAGGGTGAATGTGCCAACTCCACACAGACAGTTGCCTGAGGCTGGAATCGAACCCAGGTCCCTGGTCGCTGTGAGGTAGCAGTGCTAACCACTGAGCCATCGTGCCACCCTAAGGTCCATAGCTTTCAGGGTTATAGCCATAGGTGATCACAAGGGGTGTGGCCAGTCCACAAAGAGCAGAGATCCTCACAAAAGACAATGCTCAAATATTGTCACAGCCTCACCTAGTCAGGATTGAAATGAGGAAGAAATCCTTCACTCAGAGAGTTGTGAATCTGTCGACTTCTCTCCCACAGAAAGCTGTGGGGGCTGTTCATTAGGTATCAAGGGGGAGCTGGAAGGGATCAAGGAGTATGGAGAGAAAGTGGGAGTGGGATATTGAGATTGCATGATCATATTGAATGGTGGTGCAGGCTCGAAGGGCCGAATGGCCTACCCCTGAACTTATTTGCTATCATTCTCGTCTTGGGTGGAAGGGCAGGCTTGAATTCAAACAGCAGAAGACACGATGATATTTGACATAAGTCACTCTCAAAAAGAGCACATCAAACCAAAAGAAAACATGTTGTTTGAGTTGTGCAAATTGTGTCACATTTGCTAAGACAGTGGTGAGCCCAGTCAATAATATGTGCAGTGCTGTGGCAGTTAGCTGCCTCAGATAAAATTGGCACGCTAAACAACAAACTAATTCATAAGTTACTTATTGAGAAGACTTTAATGACTTGGGTTATGGAAAAGTCATCATAGAAGACGATCATTTAAGAGCCAGGCCACTTTTAACATTCCAAAATCGAACCTGTTATGTTTAAACGTTCTCACCAAGAGAGTCACCCTCAAACTCAGTGCTGCAGACACAGCTCACCCAACTCACTCAATACTAGACTTCCAGACAAAAAGCAGCACTCTCAATAGCTCTTACCCCTTCACACAGTCAGATGCCCTCAAAAGTGTGTCCAAATTGTGGAGATGCGTGTTGGTTCCCAACAACACATCTAACCGAGGGGAAAGTATCACTGCATAAGGATGCAGATTGCTGATGAAGAATCCGTCATCCGTTCAATATGGGAAGAAAACTTTTCCCAAGAGTGAAACATCATAGTTACAGTGCAATGATGATGAAGGATTGCATTTTTTCAAGGATTGTACAGTGGAAATTGCAGGCGGTCAGTGTCACTCCTGAACAGTGTTGGCAAGAAAGCTGGCAAACTCTGCCAGGCCTGTTCTTTGCAATTTTCTGTTACCCCTGAGGCAGACACTTTTCAAGCTGGTGATGCCTCAATCACACCAGCTTCTGGAAATGATGAGACACTTTCAAGTGCACTGTGAAAATATCATCTTGGGCAAGTTCCCATTACAGGCAGTCAAAGGCTGAACCTTTTTGAAAAGGTTTCAAATTTGAAAACCTCATCAGAACACATTTAACATGGTTGATGGCGCTCCCTAAATTATGGGATTTAGAGGGATTAGGGATTACTATCATGTTCCTTACAATGACACGTTAATTTAACCTTTGACCTGCTCCTGTAAACTGTGTGCATGTATGGCGGGTCCTGTTCAGTTTCTGGTCAATGATAACTCCCAGGATGTTGATAGTGAGGGATTCAGTGTTGACAAAGCCATTGAACATCAAGAGACAGTGATTAGGTTGCCTCTTGTTGGAGCTAGTCATTGCCTGACCTTTGTGAGGTGTGAATGTTACTTGTCATTTGTCAGCTGAAGCCAGCATATTGTTCAGGTTTTGTTGCATTTGATCACAGACTGTTTCAGTATGTGAGGAGTTACAAATGGTGCTGAACACTGTGCAATCATCGGCGGATATCCCCACTTCTGACCTTCTGATGGAGGGAGGGTCACTGATGAAACATTTGAAGATGGTTGTGCCTCAGACACTACCTTGAGGAACTCCTGCAGAGATGCCCTGCAGCTGAGATGACTGACCTCCAACAACCCACAGCCATCTTCCTATATACTAGGTATGAATCTAACCAGCAGGGAGCTTGGGCCTGATTCCCATTGATCGCGGTCTTGCTAGGGCTCCTTGCTGACACACTTGGTTGGATGCGGCGTTAATGTTAAAAGCTGTCCCTCTCACCTCCCCTCTGGAATTCAGCTCTTTTGTCCTTGTTTGTACCAAGGCTGTAATGAGGTCAGGAGCTGAGGGGTCCTGATGGAACCCAAACTGGGCATCACTGAGCAGGTTGTTGCTGAGCAGTGCTGCTTGATAGCACTATCAGAGACACCTTCCATCACTTTGTTGATGATTGAGGATACACTGATGCGGAAGTAATTGGCTCAATTGGATTTATCCTGGTTTTTCTGTACAGGACATAGCTGGGAAATTTTCTACATTGTTGTTTAGATGCCAGTGTTGTAACAGTACTGGAGCAGTTGGGGTGGGGAGTGGCAAGTTCTGGAACACAAGTCTTCAGTACTACTGCCAGAATATTGTCAGGGCCCACAGTCTTTGGAGTGTCCAGTGCCTCCAACTGTTTCTTGTGATCACTAGGAGTGAATTGAATTGGTTGAAGGTTGGTATCTGTGATACTGGGGACCACTGGAAATGAGCGCTTCCTTAATACCAACAGCAAATTCCAGAAATACTCAGCATCTACAGGGAGAGAAACATGGTTAATGCTTGAATCAATTACTTCTCCTCAATACCTTGGGCAGATCTGAACTCAAGTCTCAAGCTTGAAAGTTTTGAATGATTCAACCAGGGTCAGTCGCTGAGCTGGTTTCACATCACCTTCCCTATGGTCTTTAATCTCAGGGCACCCTTCCTGGGCTGAAAATTGGGTTAAAGAGCCCCTCCCCCTGTTTAAGTGAGGTAGAATGTGCAGTGATATGTATTCAGTCAGGCCCAAGAATATCGACTGCTTGTCAATTTGATATATCAAACTGCACTCTGTGGCACACAGTCCAACACATATCCCTCCAACTCAGGAGTAAGTATGCTGGGCAGAGGTTACTCATAAAGTCATACAGCATGGAAACAGAACTACCAGTCCAACCAGTCCATGCCAAACATAATTCCAAACTAAACTAGCCCACTTGCCTGTTCATGGCTCAGATCCCTCCAAACTTTTCTATTCATGTACTTACCCAAATGTCTTTTAAATATTGTAATTATACCCACTTCCACCCCTTCCTCCAGACGTTCATTCCACACACAAACCACCCTTTATGAAAACAATGTGCCCCACACGTCTTTCTTAAATCTTTCCCCATTCATCTTAAAAATGTGCCCTTTGGTCTTGAAAAGACAACTCCCATTAGTTCTGTCTAAACCCCTCATTATTTTATAGACTTCTATCAGGTTGCCTCTCAGCTTCCTGCCCTCCAGTCGAGAAAAGTCCCAGCCTATTCAACTTCTCTTTATAACTCAAACCTCCCAAATGAATTGCTTCTGAACCCACCCCAGCTTAACAATATCCTTCCTGTAACTCCTTTGGGCATTGATGATGGCGCTGTGTTTGAAGACATATTCCAATCCTCATTTATTGGGATTATTGAGAGAGGGCCCTCAAACCAATCCTTCTGACTCACAGCACAAACCTGCCACAAACTAAGGGCTGTTTTGCTCCCAATCCTTTCTGTAAAAGCTTAACATACAGTGTCTTCATAATAGCTTGGTATTGATTAGGATTTGATGTTTTGATGCTCCTTCTATCTTAAAGCTTTGAAGATTTGTCTGTATAAATTGTACAATCTTGGATCATTACGAATGATGTCAAGGGAGATTGACTAGTCTAATATCCTTATGAGGAGCTATATTTTGTTACATCCATTACAGCGTTCCAACGGAAAGTGCGGCATTTCTATTAGAAATGTAATCATCCTCTAAAACATAGGAATAAATCACCCAGGATCAATAAAAATCCATTAAACCGTGTGCTGGTTGTTCTGAGCAGACCATTATATTAATGCAAATGAGTATGATGCTTCAAAACTCTCCACTGAAATAACAGCCCCCAAATCAGCTTTCTGAATGCTAATTTATTTCTTTGGTTGCCAGTTTCAGTGCATCTATTTGAAGTAAGCCTCAATTAGACAGCTCGCGAGATTGGTCATGCATTGTAACAATATCGCTGCAGTGTAAAAATTAAGATCTGCTTGCCTGATCTCTCTTTGCCATTAAACAGCCATTAACAATGCTTTCTGGCAGATCAACTGTCAATATTATGTGAAGTTTTAATAGTTGATAAGAGGCTGGATTGCCATCAGTGATATTAATAATGCATTTATTGTGCGAGTCTACATCATGAGAGAGTTATTAACACAATATTCCCAAGTCAGGCGTGGACCTGGTAATTAGAGCTTGCATTAGTATTCAGTGACTTTCGAGAATGCTAAGATTTAACTGCCTGTTTCAGTGGTGTTCATAGAATAATGGTTTAGATAGGGAGAAGCTATCCCTACAGATTCCAAAACAGAGGGGCGGGGGGGGAGCATCATCTTAAAAATACCACCAGCTTGTTTGGGGGGGTGTAATGCCAAGACAAATTTCATTACGATGGATGGTGAAAATTTATAGCCTGCTTCCCCAGAAGGCTTTTGAAACAGGGGCGTGTTAATGGAAAACAGATGGATATTGTTAGCTCAGGCTGTTAAAGAATGCTATGTATTCAAGATTGGGTTGCAGAGTTCTTTCTGTTCTTCATATGAGCGCGGTCAGTTGTCATTCTGTAATTGCCCTGGAGAAGGCGATGGCGAGTTGTTTTCTTTGATTGCTGCAGTGCAGGGCTGGCCTGAACAGGTTTATCTAGCGTGTGGTTGGGAAGGTGGGCTTGCATCTTGAGCTAACTTGGGTATGAAAGAAAGGAGCAGATTTTCAGTTTGAGCATAACGGAAATACATTGCCAAAACACTGTTGATACTGGGTGTATTTCAAGACTTAAAAAAAATCTTTTGGAAAGCTAAGGAATGTGGAAAAAATAAAGACCGACGAATGGAGTTACAATTCAGATAAACCATAATGCAACAGACTCAAGCTGTGAATGGCTCACTTCAGTTCTATCGTGTTGGCGATGAAGGATTCGAGTCAGCTGCACAAGCTGGAGAAGCTGGGTTTGTTCTCCTGAGAATAGAGTAAAAGAGAGACTTAATAGAGTTTACTAGTCAGGGCAAAGGAGAATTGCTTAAATTTTTGTTCTCTCCATCATCATTGAGATATGAGTCTTCTCGCCCTGAGTGTGAAGACAAGTTGAATACGCAGCAGCAAGCCTTTTTATTGGTTTGAATAATAAAATTTTATTGCTTGTTTAAGCTCTCACTCTGAACTCTCACTCATACAGTCTCGTGCACAAGCATACTCAAATAATTTAATTGAAGAGATTAATACACTTTTGCAAGCTTTATAATAAACTATCTGTAATCATAGAGCCATACAGCATAGAAATAGGCCCTTCAGCCCCCTCTGTCTATGCCGACCAATGAACACTCATCCCGTTTACTTGCCCTTCACCCAGAGCTGACTGTGCCCTGGCACTTAAAGTGCGCATTGAGAAACTTCTTAAATATTTTGAAAGCACCTGCCTCTACCATCCTCTGAGATAGTGGGTTCCATATTTCTACCACCTTCTAGCTGAAAAACTTCTTTCTCAGGTCTCCTCTAAACCATTTGCTTCTCACCTTAAACTTATGCCCTCTGGTCTGAGGCATGTCTACCATGGGGAAAAGATTCTCATGATCTCCCCGCCTATAGATTAGATTACCTACAGTGTGTCAACAGGCCCTTTGGCCCAACCAGTCCACACCAACCCTCTGAAGAGTAACCACCCAGACCCATTTTCTCTCTGACTAATGCACCTGACACTATAGGCAATTTAGCACGGCCAATTCACCTGATCTGCGGGAGGAAACCGACGCAGACATGGGGAGAATGTACAAACTCCACACAGACAGTTGCCTGAGGCTGGAATTGAACCTCAGACCGGAATTGAACCTGAGACCTTGGTGTTGTGAGGCAGCAGTGTTAACACTATGCCTCCCCTCTCATAATGTTTGCATACCACAATCAGATCCCCCTCAGCTTCCTCTGCTCCAAGGAAAACAAAGCCAGCCTATCCAGTCTCTCTTCGTAATTGAGACCTCCCATCCCAGGCAACATCCTGGTGAATCTCCTTTCCCTAGTCTCCAGGGCAATCACGTCCTTCCGATAGTGTGGCAATCAGAACTGCACACATTATTCCCTCTGCTGTTGTGGTTCTGTTCGCCGAGCTGGGAGTTTTGTTGCAAACGTTTTGTCCCCTGTCTAGGTGACATCCTCAGTGCTTGGGAGCCTCCTGTGAAGCACTTCTGTGATGTTTTCTCCGGCATTTATAGTGGTTTGTCTCTGCCGCTTCCGAAGCAGCAGAGACAAGCCACTATCAATGCCGGAGGAATCAGCACAGAAGCGCTTCACAGGAGGCTCCCAAGCACTGAGGATGTCACCTAGAAAGGGGACGAAACGTTTGCAACAAAAACTCCCAGCTCGGCGAACAGAACTACAACAACGAGCACCCGAGCTACAAATCTTCTCCCAAACTTTGAATTATTCCCTCTGTAACCTAACCAATGTTTTATAACTCACACTATTTTTTGTTTTGGAGAAGTCATTTTGTAGACCTGTTGGAATATCACTTCCACACTCAAAATAAAGCTTGGGTGAATTCAACAGCCAAAGACATATACCAAAGTTATTTTCAGGACTTTCTGTAAATGTGGTATTTCCTGTCGGTAACAGCATCAGTGTCTTGCAGTTCTATCACCAGAAAATCAGTTTTGGTTCATCTGACATTGAATGGGCTTTTAGAATTAATGACATTATGAATTTCAGATGTTTTTCAGGCATAGATACTGTTGCCTTTTCCTCTGTAACTCCCCTTTTGCAGAAAACATTAAAGATTAAAAATGACAAACATGGCTGTCTCACTATGTGATCCTGCAGCATTGTGAATTCTTAACTAACAGGGTTTCTCAGATTGATGAATGAAGTTTTAAACAAATAAATTATTTTTACTGCATTTAATGATTAATTTGAACTTGCTTTATCCAAGCATTATACATAGTCTACTGATGTTCTTCAGTTGTTAGGTGGATAGGCCATGCTAATTTACTCATAGCATTCAGGGATGTATAGCTTAGGTGCGTTAGCCATGGGAAATGTGGGTTTACAGGGTTAGGGTAAGGAGAAGGGTCTGCGTAGGATGCTCTTCGGAGGGTCAGTGTCACTTGTTGGGCCGAATAGCCTGCTTTCACACTGTAGGGATTCTAAAACACTCTCTCCATGAACTTTTCAAAAGATGTAATGAGGCTGATCAAACAAAACTTATTTTGTAATCTATGTTGACTGTTTGTTGTGATAGTCATGGTTTATAAATGATTGTTTTTCTATTTAGTGGGAAATTCACAATGTTACTTTTTTTATAACTCACACACTATTTTTTTGTTTTGGAGAATTCATTTTGTAGACTTGGTGGCTCTGTGGTTAGCACTGCTACCTCATAGCACCAGGGTCCCAGGTTTGATTCCAGCCTCAGGTGACCGTTTGTGTGGAGTTTGCACATTCTCCCTGTGTCTGTGTGGGTTTCCTCCCACAGTCCAAAGATGTGCAGGTCAGGTGAATTGGCCATGCTAAATTGCCCATAGTGTTAGGTGCATTTGTCAGAGGGAAATGGGCCTGGGTGGGTTGGTCTTTGAAGGGTCGGTGTGGACTTGTTGGGCCAAAGGGAATCTAATCTTATTCACTCATTGGGATGTGGGCTTCACTGGTATTTATTGCCCATCGCTAGTTGCCCTTGAAAAGGTGATAGTGAAATGTCTTCTTGAACCGCTGTAGTCCATGTGCTGTAGGTCAACCCACAATGCCTTTGGAGAGAGAGTTACAGGATTTTGACCCAGTGACACTGAAGAAATGGGGATATATTTCCAAGTCGGGATGGTGATTGGTTTGGAGGAGAACTCTCAGGTGATGGTGTTCCTCACGGATGTTTCAAAGCGCTTTTACTGCTTTAGAAGGTTGGTGAAGGTTGTAATGTAGGAAACAGTAACTGTTATAAGATAGTGTAATATAGTAAACACTGTTGCAATTCACTATAATTTCCTGCACTGTAGGAGAATTGCATGGAATCAAATTGGACAGTAGAACATGCTCAAAAGGCTGAATATCCTGTTACTGCTCCTATGATCCTAGAAGATGGAAAGGAGATTGTACTATGAGGTGGATGGTGGTGCGAGAGGAATGCTGGATGAGGTGCCCTCATTATTCTTGATGTCTAAGGGATCACGAATATATCAGCAGCGTTTGCTGGCCAGGTAAATGAGTGTGAGTGTTGGTAACTGAAGAAATGGTGATTGGAGTCTTTTTCAGAGGCATCTGAGCAGCACAGTAACTCAATGATTCAATTCCACCCTCGGGTGACTGTGTGGGGTTTGCTCATTCTCCCCGTGTCTGTGTAGGTTTCCTCCGGGTGCTCTGGTTTCCTCCCACAGTTCAAAGCTGTGCAGGTTAGGTGGATTGGCCATGCTAAATTGCCTGTAGTGTCCAGGGATGTGCAGGTGGGGTTACAGGGATGGGGTGGGTCTGGCTGGGATGCTCTCCAGAGGACTGAATGGCCTGCTTCCACAGTATAGGGATGCTATGATTTGAGTTAAATTGAAATCCAAACAAAGGTTCCTTCAGCAGGAGTCACATTACCCTTTTCAGTTTCTTATTGAGATTTCTTAGAGATTGGATCTGATTTCAATATTGTTCTGCTGTTTGTCTGCTTTCCTTTGCTCAGAGGCCAGATCTATGCAATGCCAACTCTGCTAGCTAGATTCTGCTCTGAGCAATATATTCAGTGTGACAGAAAATTTGTGAATTAAATGGAATAATGAAGCATGCAGGAGTAGATGCTTATTCAATTTTTGAATCTGTATAAAAGGTTTTATTTTGGATGAGATCTAATTACTGAATTTTGGATGCTGGAAAATCTAATCGTGTTGAGATCATTTTATGTGAGCAGTTGAGTAATTTTTATGGATTCATTTTTACGAACTGGATACTTGCAGGCTTTACGAAAGCATATTAATCATTTTTACTTGCTGGTGAGCATTCATAAATAATTAAGACAATCATCTTCTTTCACCAGCAGGAAGGAACAAACAAACATTTAATTTTCACAGCTCTTCGATATTGTCTCCATATTCTGGTTCTTGGTTAAGAATCTACGTGTAATAAATATTCAGATTTTATTATTTTCTTCTGCTATATTAATTGTTTTACAAGAAGGAACAATTGACACATCTTTCAGCATGAATCAACCAAGCCCCCTGATTTTATAACTGCTTTTAAATCTTTTTAAACTCCAAGGTTAATTTCAGGCAAAAGCATCTAGAAATCAAACTCGGCTGTTTTTGCTACCGGCTTGATAAATGAGGATATTAATGTATAGCCTAAAAAGGTTCACAGTGCATCTTCTATCCCATTCCCTCAATCATATACACATTTAGCAATAATTCCCACAAAGGAAATCTTCTCCTTAGCATTCTTTGATCTAAAATATTGATTAGTAAGTGCAGGGTAAAAAACGGCAAAGAGAGAAAATTGAAGACGGTCTTTGTCTGCAATGATTCCCTTTCCCAATTTTATTCCCATTTATCTAATCACTGGGAATTTCTTATGGGAGCCTTTTTCTCATTGGTTCCTGGCAAATGTGTGCCTCAAGGGTTAAGCCCTTGAGAATTGGTGGATATACCTTTGATACAAAGAAAGACGTATTCTACAAAGGTATAGCTTCCTTTTCATATACATGGGTATAAAAAGTATTTTGCATGTTTGATTTATGTATAATACCCTGTCTCAAATCCTGCAGTGTATTTATATAGAGTTTATTTTACATATATTTTCAGTGTGCAAGTTTATTTTCCAACATTAATGCCCTGTATTTGGTACAAATCTGATTTGATAAGCTGGATGCCATAGACAAGTTGGGCCGAAAGACCTGTTTTCATGCTGTTAATCTCTAAGTCTCTATGCTAGGCTGCTTCTGAAGCAATTGAGAGTCATAGGTGTGACCTAGATTTCACAGAGGCCAATCCAGGTAAAGATGCAAGTCAGCTTTCCTAAAGAACATGAGTGAACAAAGAACAAAGAACAAAGAAAATTATAGCACATGAACCGGCCCTTCGGCCCTCCAAGCCTGATCTAATCCAGATCCTCTCTTTAAACCTGTTGCCTTTTTTCTAAGGGTCTGTATTTCTCTGCTCCCTGCCTATTCATATAAAGTCCAGGTATATGTTAACCATCTCCACTGGCAACACATTCCAGGCACCCACCACCATCTGTATAAAGAACTTTCCACACGTATCTCCCTTCAACTTTTCCCCTCTCACCTTGAACTCATGACCCTGAGTAATTGAGTCTCCCACTCTGGGAGAATGCTTCTTGCTATCACCCTGTCTATACCTCTCATGGTTTTGTAGACCTCAGTCAGGTCTCCCTACAACCTCGGTCTTTCTAATGAAAATAATCGTAATCTACTCAACCAGTCTTCATAGCTAGCACCCTCCATACCAGGCAACATCCTGGTGAACCTCCTCTGCACCCTCTCCAAAACATCCACATCCTTTTGGTAATGTGGCGACCAGAACTGTGAGCAGTATTCCAAATGTGGCTGAACCAAAGTCTTATACAACTATAACATGACCTGCCAACTCTTGCTCTCAATACTCCGTCTGATGAAGGAAAGTATGCCGTATGCATTCTTGACCACTTTATTAACCTACTTGCTACCTTCAGGAACAACGGGCCTGAACTCCCAAATCTCTCTGTACATCAATGTTCCCCAGGTCATTTCCATTTATTGCACAGTTTACTGCTAAATTGGATCTTCCAAAGTACGTCACCTTGCAGTTGCCCATATTGAACTCCATCTGCCATTTCTCTGCCCAACTCTCCAGTCTATGATACGCGATATGAAGGGAGATACACGTGGAAAGTTCTGTTGTATTCTCTGACAGTCCCCTTCACTATCTGCTATTCCACCAATCTTAGTGTCATTTGCAAACATGCTAATCAAACCACCTATACCTTCCTCCAGATCATTTATGTAGACCATAAACAACAGTGGTCCCAGCACAGATCCCTGTGGAACACCAATGGTCACAGTTCTCCATTTTGAGAAACTCCCTTCCATCACTACTCTCTGTCTCCTCTGCCCAGACAGTACTTTATCCATCTAGCTGGTACACCCTCGACCCCATGCAACTTCACTTTCTCCATCAACCTAATTTGGGGAACCTTATCAAACACCTTATTGAAGTCTATGTGTCTGACATCTACAGCCCCATCCTCATCAATCAACTTTGTCACTTCCTCAAAGAATTCTGTTAAGCTGGTAAGACATGACCTTCCTTGCATAAAACCATGTTGCCAATCACTGATAAGCTAATTTTCTTCCAAATTGCAATAGATCCTATCCCTCAACATCTTCTCCAGCAGCTTCTCTACCACTGACGTCAGGCTCACTGGTCTACAATTACCTGGATTATCCCTTCAACCCTTCTTCAACAAGGTGATGATATTAGCAATTCTCCAGTTCTCTGGGATCTCACCTGTGTTCAAGGATGCTGCAAAGATATCTGTTAAGGCCCCAGCTATTTCTCTCTCACTTCCCTCAGTAACCTGGGATAGATCACATCCAGACCTGGGGACTTGTCTACCTTAATGCCTTTTAGAATAACCAACACTTCCTCCCTCCTTATGGCGACTTGATCTAGAGTAATCAAGCATCTATCCCTAATCTCAACATCCGTCATATCCCTCTCCTCGGAGAATACAGATACAAAGTACTCAGTAAGAATCTCACCCATTTGCTCTGACCCCACGCATAACTTTCCTCCTTTGTCCTTGAGTTAACTGTTTCTCTACTTACCCTTTTGCTCCTTATATATGAATAAAAGGCTTTGCAATTTTCCTTTACCCTGTTTGCTAAAGACATCTCACGACCCCTTTTAGCCCTCTTAATTTTTTTTGGGTTTTAACATCAATCCAGCAGCTATATAGACTGTTTGCAACACCTAGTGGCCACATTTTTGAAGTTGGAATCAAACTCTGAATATTCCGGATGTGGTTTCACAGAATCCCTACAGTGTGTTTTGGCCCATTCAAGTCAACACCGATCCTCTGAAGACCACCCCAGCCAGATCCACCCCCCAACTCTCTATTTCCCACCAGCTAATTCACCTAGCCTGCACATCCTTGAACACTATGGGCAATTTAGTGTGGCCAATTCACCTAGCCTGCACATCGTTGGATTGTGGGAGGAAACCAGAGCATTTTTTAGATTAGATTACTTTTAGATTAGATTACTTACAGTGTGGAAACAGGCCCTTCGGCCCAACAAGTCCACACCGACCCGCCGAAGCGCAACCCACCCATACCCCTACATTTACCTCTTACCTAACACTACGGGCAATTTAGCATGGCCAATTCACCTGACCCGCACATCTTTGGACTGTGGGAGGAAACCGGAGCACCCGGAGGAAACCCACACAGACACGAGGAGAACGTGCAAACTCCACACAGACAGCCACTCGAGACTGGAATCGAACCTTGGTTCCTGGCGCCGTGAGGCAGCAGTGCTAACCAGTGAGCCACTGTGCCATCCTATTTGAACTGATGAACTGCAGGATTATGAGTTCAGGTCTCTGGATTATTAATCTAGTGACATAGCCACTGTACTAACATATCCAGACTGACAGTAATTAGAATGAGGTCAGCCAGGCGGACTTCATACAATATGAGTTCCCTGATTGGGACTGTTAATTTGGCCCAAATAGGGAACCCTGGCTGACAGATAAAAATAAGGAGTGTCAGAGATTCTGTTCAATCTGAGAGGTGGTTCTGAGGAAGTTAGATCAGTGTCAAGTACCATGCGCTTTTAATAAAGGGTGACTTGGTGATGGGATACCGGCCTCTGTAGAGTGATCTCCGTAACCACTAAATGAATATCAAAAACGAAAGCAAGCAACATCCTTAATCTCTATTGTGGATTTGCGGGCCTCAAAATGTATGAAAAAGGTTTTACCATCATGAAGTGTTTTTGAAACATAATCGCTATTATAAATGTGGGAAAGCAATAGTCAATTTGTTCAGTGTAAATTTTATCGATTGCACAGAGATAGTGCGCAGATAATCGATGTTAATGTTGTTGATTTAGGGATTAAAAATTGGCTGCGATACCAGGAAGAATTTTCTTAGCTATTCTTCTTCAAAATAGTGCCATCATATTTTCTATGACCTTCAAAAAGAATCGACTGGTAACAATTGAAAACCCTCAGGCAGCTGCTCACCTTTAAAAGGAATACCCTTCTGAATGCATCTCACAAAGTCATTTTGTTGGAAGTTAAAATGGAGAAATGAGGAAAAATGAAAAAAAAACTTATCCCCTTGGTGGAAAACGTAATGAAAGTGCAAACTTGTTTTAATAAGCATTTGAAGCCTCACTGGCCTCCTCCAAACTTAATGAACTCCAGGTTCTTGACATGAGCTGCTGGCTTTCACTGCTCACTGCCTAATCACAATCAAGACTCTGTATTTTCTAGATTTTATTTTCATCAACCTCTTCTGGAGTGGGGGAGTCTTGAACATTTGGCCTCCTGGTTCAGATGTTGGGACACTACCACTGTGTCACACGAACCCCACCCCTGTGCTTGGTAGGCTAAGTACTGCTAATCTATTTGATTTTTTTTACAGTCTACTGGAAGTGTAACAATATTATGGTGATATGAAGGGCATTTTGTTTTGGATATTTTTTAATTAAGAAAGATGTGGTGGTGATCGGTCTACTCAGTGACAACAAAGTAAGCAGCTTGAGAGACCTGAGGGTATTCTTAAACTTGGAACAATAGAAGCAGTCACTATGGGTGGGGTCAAACTCCCACAGAGCCAGGAGGTTTAGTTTTAGCTTTTCAGTAGCTGTTGCTGGGGCCTTGAATCCGGGATTGGAATTTGCCGTACATTGCTTCCTGCTACTCTCTCCCTTTCAGTGTTTTCTCTTGATGTTTGCCTCCTGGACTGGTGAATTGCATGTGAGACAATCTATTTTTACTGAATTTGCTTTTGCCAAGGGTGTGATTATGGAGTGTAACTATATTGGGACCGTTATTGTTTAATAGTTAAATAATCTAATGTTCTGTTAAGGTTTCCAGTAGAGTTGTTATTCCAATTTCTTGAGTCTTTTGTTGTATTTTCACTAAACTGTATGAATAAAGTGTGTTTTGCTACAAGACGGTAGTTTGAACAACTGAATTACAACACAATGTCTGCACTTGCCTTTTAAACAAGAAAATGTGAGGGTCTTAATATATTTTGAGGGGTTTGGTCTGCTCCATAAGAGAAGGTGGACTGTGGACATTTTTATGATATAAGGCCCCCATAACTCAATCACTTGTTTTGTTTTGCATGTAGTTATGGACAAGTACAGTGCACTTAGTTTATAAATTTGTCCAACACTTCTAAATTTATACATTTTGAACTGGCAGCAGAAATGATACTATTTATATGCATTTTTTCTTCTTTTCTCTCTCATTTCATTTCTTCCTGCCTTCCCCTTCTTTTCTCCATCTCCCACTCTCTTCCTCTCTCTCCCTCTCCCTTTCTATTTCGCTGGTAAGTTGTTTAACTCAGTTTCCAAGTTAGTAACATCCGGGAGTAGGCATTTGTTTTGAGTTTCTGTGACTTTCACACTTTCTCTCTGATTCCAGCGATTCCAGGTGGTGAGGAAATTGAAACGTTTGATTTCTGAACTTCTACTAACCTCAGATGTAAGTCTTTGCCACTACTTCAAGTCACTTGGAGTATTGTATCTCCACTGGGAAAAGGGATACCCAAACATTGTGGAATGTGGATAAACAATTCCCAGGGATTGCATCAGAACTAAGAGGAGAGATCAAGAAAGATTGAGCAGTCTACAGCTCTTTTCCCTGGAAATCATGAAGATGTTGACAATAAAAAAAGCAGGAAATTGGCACTGAATAATGATGCTCACTTCATGAGCTGGACGAGGTATGATAATCACAAAATCAAACCCTACAGTTCCACAAAATGTGTAAATACCCAATGAAACCACCAAAATGATCATGTTCCCTGATGGACTGCTGTTCTGGACAGAAGAAATTCACACCAATGGCTGTTGTTAACAGGAAAATAACTCAAAGTATCGTAAACAAACTTATTCTTCAAGAAAAGGCAAAACAAAAGCAAGAATCCATAATCTAGAGTCATAGCATATGATGGAAAATTCCTCTTGGCTACACCTTGTTATGAAGTCAGAGAGTGATACAACATAAAAACAGGCCCTTTGATCCAATTCATCCATGATGACTAAGTTTCCCAAACTAAATTTGTCCCAATTGCTTGCATTTGGCACATGTCCCTCTAATCCTTTCTTATTCATGGACATGTCCAAGTGTCTTTTAAATGTTGTAACTGTACCTGCATCTACCACTTCCTCTGGCAGCTCATTCCATGTAGGTACCACCCTCTGTGTAAAAAGGTTGCCCCATTGGTCCCTTATAAATCTTTCCCCTCTCACCTTAACTGCCCTACCCTGGGGAAAAGACCTTTGCCATTTACCTTATCTATGCTCCTCATGATTTTATAAAGCTCTGTAAGATCACCTCTCAATCTCCTATGCTCCAGGGAAAAAAATAGTCCTTGCTTTTCCAGCCTCTCCTTATAACTCAAACCCTCCAGCCTCGTTATCTGATACTATGTGAGCATATTTCTTTAAAATGCTCAACACAAGCCCACGGATTGCGTGAGACAGATTATGGAGGGAAAATATAGACTGGGCAAACACAACTCTAAAAGTGAAGACTGCTGGTAGAGAATAACCTTTCACAGAGCTTTTAATTTTACCATGATGATAGACTCTTGTCTTTAGACCATGGTCATTCTTTGATTCAAGAGTTGATCAGGTAAACATTGTTTTTTTTTCTCTTGTGTTAAAATTCTTGACATTTCTTGTTTTTTTGTTGTCTTTTTACTCACACAGAGAGGGGAGAAGGAGGTGTTTTATGTTTGTTGCCTCTGGTTGTGCTGCCTCACAGGTTTGTAGCAAACTGGTATTGGACCAATCTGAAGGCTGTCTTCAGGCAGCTTTTCTTTAGCTCAAAGACTCCTGGTGCAGCTCTGTCACAATCATGTAACACCCTCATCTGCTCCAAAGCAACATATTGTGCACTGCTAAAAACGTGCACACTCAATTTCTCAAATTGCAAAACTGTCAAACTTTGCAATAGTATCTGACATCTATTTCAGTAAAATATGTAGTCCCTTGCATGCCTTCACAGTTAATGAGATGAAATGCTGTTTTTAAGTGCATTTCCTCACTAGGTAAACTTAACATCTAGAAAAATATTCAAGCAGTCGATTTGAGTTATTGTAGTCACACATACATAAGTAGAGCTTTGTTTTGTGATCAGTACAGGCAGATCATAGCAAGCAAGGATATACAGATCATAGGGTGCTTAGACAGAGCGAGGCATATAGGGTACAACTGCACAGGAGATGCACAAAGCAAGATCAACAATTATTTGAAGTTAGCGAGGCCCAATCATCAGTCTAAAAATCGCAGGGAAGAAACTGTTCTTGAACCTGTTGGGGGGTGAGTTCAGGCTTCTGTATCTTCAGCCTGATGGAAGAGGTTGTAGGAGAGCATTACCAAATTGGGAGGGGCCTTTGATGATGTTGGCAGCCTCTCTATGGCAACAAAGAAGTGTAAATGGAGTCCATAGCTTCTGTGATGGTCTGGGCTGTGCACACAACCCTCTGTAGTTCCTTATGGTCCTGGGTAGAGCAGTTGGTATACCACACTGTTATGCCCCTGGACAGTACGCTATCTATGGTGCGTTTGTAAAAATTGGTGAAGATCCTTATAGACATGCCGAATTTCCTAAGCTGCCTGAGGAAGAGAAGGCATTGTTGTGTCTTCTTGACCATTGCATCCACAGGGAAGTCCAGGTCAGATTGTCAGTTATCCTCATCCCGAAGAGCTTGACAGTCTTGACCACACCGGCCTCTATCGCTGTGGCACGTGTTCACTTCCTTTCTTTCTTTCTGAATTCCTGAACGTTACATTCACGCTAACTCATACATCATGCAGGATTGAAGCAATTTCTTGTTAGCTTTAACCATCCTAACATAATCACAATCTTGAAAATAAGTCAGTCGTTATGTTATCTTTTCCAGCAATGTGAACAATTTTTACATTAAACGGTTAATAATCTAGCATTTGATCTCACTGTCAAAGCTCAGGGATTATGGTCAGTGTGTATCAGTATTTGTGTCTGCTTCAATATGTTAAAGAATCAATGATAATTATAAAGTTTCTTTTTTCCATTGTAGGATACTTCCTCTGATGTTGGTTTAGTTTCTTAAAAAAAAATCCTGCAGTCTGCTTCATCCCCCATTTATCATTTTGCACTGATCCCCTGGTTACTACCATCAGTTTAAATGTTTCATAAAATCAAGGACAGCCAACACTCGCTTTGTTTATTAGGCTTGGCACTCTGCTGACCACACCACCTTTCTCTGGTTCCATAACAAATCTGTTGGAAGTACGTGTATTGAATGTCCATTTCCATCTGACCTTGCTTTTTTGAGCATAACTGATAAGGGTGTTGTTCTATCCGTACTGATTCCCCTAGATCCACATCACGCCTCGCTAACATTGCAGTTATCTGGTTTATCGCTTCAGAGTTCCTTGTATTTCCTCAGCAACATTATTGGATCGCCCCACTGTCCTTCCTCTAAGTATGAGATAATGGTCTCTATCTGCCTCAGGACTGCACTATTGGTAATTGGATTGTGGAAAGTTAGCTTTGTAAATTATCTGTTTTCCTTCGACTTCACTGGCTTCTGTTATCCTACACTACACCCTCACCTGATAGGTAAAAACAATGACTGCAGATGCTGGAAACCAGATTCTGAATTAGAGTGGTGCTGGAAAAGCACAGCAGTTCAGGCAGTATCCAAAGAGCAGTAAAATCGATGTTTCAGGCAAAAGCCCTTCATCAGGAATGCAGGCATTCCTGATGAAGGGCTTTTGCCTGAAACATCGATTTTACTGCTCCTCGGATACTGCTTGAACTGCTGTGCTTTTCCAGCACCACTCTAATCCAGAGCCCTCACCTGATATACTCATCGCTCCTACCTACCTCTCCTCAATGACAGGACTTTAAATTATTTACGTGATGAAATAACTGCACAGAGGCCGCTATCCCATCACCAAGTCACCCTTTATTTACTTGTGCACAGTACACTGGCTGTAACCAGCCAGCTCAGAGTCAGTCTCCCAAACTGAGGAGATTCTAATCTCCTGGTTATATATTTTTTCTCCTGGTGATATTGGTCAGCCGATGTTTTCCTGATTAGCCTGGGTTAACAACCCCAATCAAAGACCTGATAGTCAACAAGGTTCCCCTGGTTCCAATCACGATCCCCCACCTCAATCCAGGAATGGAGACCTGGTCTTTTGCTTGCAGCTTCTCTTGTAATGCTTTTGTCCGATGTCTCATTCCTCTGACATGGTTGGCACGTACCGGACTGTGGCCCATCTCTTGTGACTGGAGCGTCTCGGAAGAATCTCCTCTTCCTCTTCTGGTGGCAACAGTATTGAGGTTGCATCCATTTCAAACTCGGAGGTTTCCTCGAGACTAGACCGAGGTGTAGCACCTGCGGTTTCTGCCAGGCCTTCGGGCTGCGCTAAGGGGCTGGGTTTGTTTTGCTCCTACCCCTTTTGCAAGGTAACGACTTTCAGGTGATCCACATGTTTGTTCCAGATGTATCACTTACCTGAACTTTGTAAGTCATGGGACTTGACCTCATGTTAACCTCGCCTTGAACCCATTCAGAGCCATTCCCATGATTCTGGCACCAAACCTCATCTGCTCAACTAAATAGTCTTTCTCGCTCAGTGGAGGCATTTGGCCTGAATTGGCAATCCTGTTGGCAAGTCTGAAATGTCAGGTTTAACCTGGTACAAAGTCTTCTCTCCATCAGCAACCCTGCTAGAGCTATCTCTGCTGTTATGTGTGTGGTGATCCTCTAATCAAACAGGAACCAGGACGGTTTGGCCTGAATTGATGCTGTAGGTTGCTTTTTTAAGCCTGCCTTCAACATTTGGACTCGACCATCGGCTGATGGATGGTATGGAGCTGTCCTTATGTGCCGAATGCCATTGGACTTCAGGACATATTCAAATTTCCTATTGGCAAAATGATGTCCCATTGTCCATGGCCATTACTTCCAGGAGTAAGTGTATTGCGAACAATGCTTGCAGCTTCTCAGTCATCATCCCTGAGTTTGCTGAGCGAAGCTAATGCATATCCAACCACTTTGAATGGGCATCCACAATGATCAGGAACATTGAGCCCATGAAAGGACTGGCAGAGTCGACATACTGGGCCCAGGCTTCAACTGCAGGGACAAATGAGTCAAACTTCAATAGAGGTATAATGTCAGGAATGCTTACCCCAACTCCAAGATGATAGTTGCTGAGGCGTGTCCTGTTTTCTCTCATTGCCATTGAAATAACTGCACACACGCCAATGTCCCGTCACCAAGTAACCCTTTGTTTATTAGTCATGATTTGGAGATGCTGGTGTTGGACTGGGGTGTACAAGGTTCAAAATCACAGAACACCAGATTATAGTCCAACAGGTTTAATTGGAAGCACACTAGCTTTCAGAGCGACACTCCTTCATCAGGTGATAGTGAATAGTTACGATCGAGCCCTCCACTATCACCTGATGAAGGAGCGTCGCTCCAAAAGCTAGTGTGCTTCCAATTAAACTTGTTGGACTATAACCTGGTGTTCTGTGATTTTTAACTTTGTTTACTAGTGCACAGTACACTGGATGCAGCCAGCCAGCTTAGCGTCAGTCCTCAACTGAGAAGACTCTAGTCTCCTGGTTATATATTGTTTTCCTGGTTATACTCTTTTATTCAAAGTTCACTATGAATTACAGTGTTACAGACATAACACATAGCATCAGTCACTATACATCAAAACAAGTCAGTGAAAAGCAAAAAAGTTAACATAGGATATCCTATAGAAACACATCTTAGTTTAAAAAGTGAATTCACAGTCCACATAACATTACAGTGTCCCAAACACAGCATATGAAAAAGTCACTATATGTCAGGGCAATTTGCTGAAAAGCAGAGACTCTATCCATGCCTCTCATTATCGTGTACACCTCTATCAGATTACCTCCTCTCCTCCTTCTCTCCTGAGAGAAACATCTGAGCTTATTCAATCTCTCTTCATAAAACAAGCCCTCCAGTCCAGGCAGCATCCTGGTGAACCTTCTTTGCACCCTCTCCAAAGCCTCTGTATCTTTCCTATAATAGGGCGACCAGAACTGGACACAATATTCCAAGTGTGGTCTCACCAGGGTCTTGTAGAGCTGCAGCAAAATCTCATGACTCTTAAACTCAATCCACCTGTTTATGAAAGCCAAAACACCATATGCTTTCTTAACAACCCTATCCACTAGGTGGCAACTTTGAGGGATCTATGCACTTGAACACCAAGATCCCTCTGTTCCTCCACACTGCCAAGAATCTTGTCTTTAATCCTATATTCAGCATTCAAGTTCGATCTTCCAAAATCATCATTTCGTATTTATCCAGGTTGAACTCCATCTGCCATTTCTCAGCCCAGCTCTGCATCCTGTCTATGTCGCGCTGCAGCCTGCAATAGCCCTTGACACTATCGATGGTACTCCAACCTTTGTGTCGTCTGCAAATTTACTAACCTACCCCTCAACCTCCTCATCCAAGTCGTTTATAAAATCTACAAAGAGCAGATGCCCAAGTACAGAGCCCTGCGGGACCCCACTCAACACTGTCCTCCAGGCAGAATACTTTCCATCTACAACCATTCTCTGCCTTCTGTCAGTCAACCAATTCTGAATCCAGAGAGCCAAATCTCCCTGTATCCCATACTTTCTGACTTTATGAATGAGCCTACCATGGGGAACCTTATCAAATGCCTTGCTGAAGTCCATATACACCCCATCCACTGCTCGACCTGTCTCATCACCGCCTCAAAGAACTTAATTCAATTTGTGAGGCATGACCTGCCCCTCAGAAAGCCATGCTGACTGCCTTTAATCACATAATGCTTTTCCAAATAGTCATAGATCCTATCACTCAGAATTCTTTCCAAAACCTTGCTGACCACAGATGTAAGACTGACTGGTCTGTAATTGCCAGGGATTTCCCTATTCCCATTCGTGAAATGAGGAACAACATTTGCCTCCCTCCAATCCTCTGGTCTGACTCCCATGGGGAGTGAGGAAGCAAAGATCTTTGCCAGCGCCTTAGCAACCTCCTTTCTCACTTCCTGGAGAAACCTAGGATAAATCTGGTCTAGTCCTGGGGACTTACCAATCTTAGTGTTTGCCAAAATTTCCAGCACATCAATCTTGATCTGTTCAAACCTGTTTCTCAGCTCCTCAAATTTCTCATTCACAACAAGGTCCCTTTCTTTCGTGAAAACTGAAGCAAAAACCTCAAATAGGGCTTCCCCTATTTGCTCAGACTCCACGCACAGGTTCCCTCCACTATCCCTGACCGGCCCTACCTTCTCCCTGATCATTCTCTTATTCCTCATGTTGGAGTAAAATGCCTTTGGGTTCTCCCTAATCCTTCCTGACAAGCCTTTCTTGTGCCCCGTCCTGGCTCTCCTCAGTCCATTTCTGAGCTCCTTTCTAGCAAGCCTGTAATCCTCTAAAGCTGTGCTAGATCCTTGCTTCCTCCACCTTACGTAAGCTGCCTTCTTCTTTTTGATGAGAAGCTCCTCTGTTCTCATCATCCAAGGCTCCTTAATCTTACCTCTCCTTGGCTATCTCAGAGCAACAAATTTGTGCATCACTCACAACAACTGCTCCTTAAACAGTCTCCACATGTCTGTTGTGCCCTTTCTGTGGAACAATTGCTCCCAATCTGTACTTCCAAACTCCTGTCTGAAAGCGTCATAATTTCCTTTTCCCCAACTAAATATCTTCCGTTGGCAACTGCTCCTTTCACTCTCCAAGGCTGTGGTAAAGGTGAGGCAGTTGTGATCACTGTCACCAAAGTGTTCTCCCACCGCGAGATCTGACACCTGTCCTGGCACATAGCCGAGCACCAAATCCAAAATGGTCTCTCCCCCCATTGGCCTGTCTACATACTGAGTAAGGAAACCCTCCTGAGCACACCTGACAAAAATGGCTCCATCCAAACTATCTGCACTAAGGAGGTTCCAGTCAATATTTGGAAAGTTGGAGTCACCCATAACAACAACCCTGCTACATCTGCATTTTTCCAAAATCTGCTGGTCTATGAGTTCTTCAACCTCCCTACTGCTACTCGGGGTGGGGGGTTTGTAGAAACCCCCCATTGAGGTGGCTGCTCTCTGGCTGTTCCTGACTTCCACCCATACTGACTCAGTAGACAAACCTTCCTCAACAACCTTCGTTTCTGTAGCTGTGATGCACTCTCTGATTAGCAATGTTACACCCCAATGCTACAAGATGTTTTACAAACTATTTTTCTCCTGAGTTAGCAACGTGGCAGTGGCACATAGGAATCTCACCATGCACCCTCACCCCCGCTCAAAACCATTAACGATGCTCCTGATGGTGAGATGGGCAGATTGACTTCTCATCTGATTCTGCCTCACATCCACCCATATGTCATGCTACTCAAACCCCCATATGATTCCACCCCAGACTACTCAACTAAAAATAAAATACCGTGGATGTTGGAAGTCTGAAATAAACACAGAGAATGCTGGAGAAACTCAGCAAGTCTGGCAACATCTAGGCAGAGAGCAACATAACTAAGGTTTTGAGCCAAAAGGCGTGGTGCTGGAAAAGCACAGCCGGTCAGGCAGCATCTGAGGAGCAGGACAGTCAATGTTTTGAGCATAATGTCTTCATCGGGAATGAAGAACTAATGAAGAGCTTATGCTCAAAACATCGACTCTCTTGCTCTTCGGATGCTGCCTGACCTGCTGTGCTGTTCCAGCACCACACTTTTTGACTCTGATCTCCAGCATCTGCTGTCCTCAGTTTTTCTACTAATGTTTTGAGCCAAATGGCTCCTTCAAAACTGAAGAGAAGTGGATATGGGTTTTATTGCTGAGGAAGAAGGGGTATAGCAGCAAGTATGGCAACAGCAATGGTCAGGGTCGAGAGAGAAGGAGGTTAGAGGTCAAATGTGCCACAGAATAAAGAGGAAAGGAGGTGTAGTTGTGAGAGAGAAGGGGTGAAACAGATCTAGAGTGGGAATAATCTGGAATAAAGGTCTGTTCTAACAAACTATTAACATATTAAACACAAGGGAAGCTTTCCTTAAACACAGGTGAAGTGCAGGAGGACTGGAAGTTTGCTAATATTGCCCCCCTATACAAGAAGGGTAGTAGGAACATTCCAGGTAACTACAGACTAGTGAGCCTGACATCAGTGGTGGGAAAGTTGCTGGAGAAGGTGCTTAGGGACAAAATCTATTTATATTTGGAAAGGAATGGACTTATCAGTAATGGGCAACATGGTTTTGGGTGGGGAAGATTGTGCCTTACCAACTTAATAGAGTTCTTAGAGGAAGTGGTCATGTTGATAGGTGAATGAAGGGCTGTAGATGTCATATACATGGACTTTAGTAAGATGGTTGCTAAGGTTCCCCATGGTAAACTGATGGAGAAAGTGAAGTCACATGGTGTACACGGTGTTCTAGCTCGGTGGATAAAGAACTGGTTGAGCAACAGGAGACAGAGAGTAGTAGTTGAAGGGATTTGAAGGGAAGAAATGGAGAAAGGTGCCCAGTGGTGTCCCACAGGGGTCAGTGCTGGGGTCACTGTTGTTCGTAATATACATAAATGATCTGGAAGAGGGCACTGTTGATATGATCAGTAAGTTGCAGATGACACGAAGATTGGTGGTGTAACAGAAAACATAGGGAACTGTCAAAGAGTACAGGAGGATATAGATAGTCTGGAGAGTTGGACGGAGAAGTGGCAGATGGAGTTCAATCCGGGCAAATGTGAGGTGTTGCATTTTGGGAAGTCTAATTCTAGACTAAACTATACTGTAAATGGAAGAGCCTTGGGAAAAGTTGATGGGCAGAGAGATCTGGAAGTTCAGATCCATTGTACCCTGAAGATGGCTGCACAGGTGGATAGAGTGGTCAAGAAGGCATATGGCATGCTTCCTTCATCGGACAGGGTATTGAGTATAAGAGCTGGCAGGTCATGTTAAAATTGTACAAGACTTTGGTTTGAAAAATGTGTTGCTGGAAAAGCGCAGCAGGTCAGGTAGCATCAAAGGAGCAGGAGAATCGACGTTTTGGGCATAAGCCCTTCTTCAGGAATGAGGAGGGTGTGCCAAGCAGGCTAAGATAAAGGGTAGGGAACAGGAAGGTGCTAGCTATGAAGAAAGGTTGAGTAGGTTAGGATTGTTTTCATTAGAAAAAAGGAGATGGGGGGGAAACTGATTGAGGTCTACAAAATCATGAAGGGTTTTGACAGGGTGGATAGAGATAAGCCTTTTCCCAGGGTGAGGGATTCAATAATGAGAGGTTATGCATTCAAAGTGAGAGGTGAAAAGTTCAAGGGGGATACATGCGGAAAGTACTTTACACAGAGGGTGGTGGGCGTTTGGAACGCGTTGCCAGCAGAGGTGGTAGAGGCAGGCCATTCCTGATGAGGGGCTTATGCTCGAAACGTCGAATTCCCTATTCCTGAGATGCTGCCTGACCTGCTGTGCTTTGACCAGCAACACATTTTCAGCTGTGATCTCCAGCATCTGCAGACCTCATTTTTTACTCGAGGTGGTAGAGGCAGGCAGGGTAGATTCATTTAAGATGCGGCTGGATAGATGCATGAGTAGGTGGGGAGCAGAGGCATACAGATGCTTAAAAATTGAGCAATGGGTTTTGACAGTAGGTTTCGATCGGCTCAGGCTTGGAGGGCCGAAGGGCCATTCCTGGGCTGTCAATTTTCTTTGTTCTTTGTTCTTTATATAGAGAAAGGTACACTGATGGGGTGGGGAGTCAAATTGGAGGGTAGAGGTCATTGTTTGACCTTTTTGAACTCAATGTTGTTTTTGTAGAAGGTTGCAAATTGTCGAATTGGAACATAAGGGTGTTGTTCCTCTACCTTGCAATGATTTTCACCAGAAAATAGCTGCAGACACAGGAGGATCAGGGGAGGATGGCGCAGTACAACGGCAAGAAATGAGAAGGTTCGGCTCATACTTACAGGCTGAAGTGACTCTGTCTGCATTTAGTCTTCCCAAAGCAAAGGTAAGCACATCTTGAGAAGAAAATACCATGGTCGTCTAGATAGCAAGAAAAGTGAGTAAACTGCTGCTTCACCAAGATGACGCCCTTTATTTGTTTCCCCGCAGATGTACTGTGCCCAGTTCTGGTCGCCCTGCTATAGGAAGGTTACAAATAAACTGGAGAAGGTTCAGCAAAGGCCTACCAATTTGTTGAAAATGTGTTGCTGGTTAAAGCACAGCAGGTCAGGCAGCATCCAAGGAGCAGGAAATTCGACGTTTCGGGCATAAGCCCTTCATCAGGAATGAGGAGAGTGTGCCAAGCAGGCTAAGATACTGTTTAAGAACGTGGCTGAAGAGCTTCTGTGCAGAGGAGATGACCTGGGGGGGGTGCAGTGACAGAGAGACTCACTGAAATCCTTGTAGAGGAAGGAAGAGAGCTTCTTCAAGGAAGGCATCCTTGCAAGAGGATTCGCAGTAGGTTAAAATCTTCGGGTAAAAAATGAGGTCTGCAGATGCTGGAGATCACAGCTGAAAATGTGTTGCTGGTTAAAGCACAGCAGGTTAGGCAGCATCCAAGGAATAGGAAATTCAACGTTTCTTGTTGCCAGGATTAGAGAATTTATGTTATAAGGATAGACTGGGAGTTTTCACTGGAGAGTACGAGGCTGAGGGGTGACCTTATAAGGGTTTATAAAATCATGAGAGGCATAGATAAGGTGAATAGAGGAAGTATTTTCCCTAAGGTGGGGAGTTCAAAACTAGTGGGCAAATTCTTAAGGTGAGAGGAGAAAGATTTAAAAGGGACCTGAGGAACAACTTTTTCACACAGAAGGTGTTGCATATGTGGAATAGCTGAAAATGTGTTGCTGGAAAAGCGCTTTTCTAGCAACACATTTTCAGCTCTGATCTCCAGCATCTGCAGTCCTCACTTTCTCCCGTATGTGGAATAAACAACCAGGGAAAGTGATAGATCCTGGTGCAGTTACAACATTTAAAAGATATTTGGATAGGTACATGGACAGGAAGGGTTAAGAAGGATATGGGCCAAACACAGGCAAATGGTCCTAGTTTAGTCTCGGATACATGGTCATCATGGGCAAGTTGGATTGAAGAGTCTGTTTCCATGTTGTATTGTTCTAAGTAGTGTACTGCATTCAACATCATAGACTCATAGAGGTATAGAGACGTACAATATGGAAACAGACTCTTCAACCCAAACCAGTCCACGACCAACGAAATCACAAACTAAACTGGCCCCACCTGCCTGCTCCTGGCTCATATCCCTCCAAACCGTTCCTATTCACGTATACATCCAAATGTCTTTTAACATTGTAATTCTACCCACTTCCACCACTTTCTCAGGAAGTTCATTCCACACGTGAACCCTGCATAAAAATGCCCTTAGTCTTTAAATCCCCTTTACTAGGGAAAAGACAATGACCATTAATTCTATTTATACCTCTTATTATTTTATAAACTCTTATCAGGTCACCTCTCAACCATGCATGCTCCAGTGAAAAAAATCCCAGCCTATCCAGCTTTTCTTTATAGCTCAAACTTTCCATCCCTGTTAACATCCTGATAAATCTTTTTTTGAACCCTCTCCAGCTTAATAATATCCTTCCTGTAACTGGGCGACTGGAACTGGACATAGCATTCCAGAAGGGACCTCACCAATGCACTGTACAACCTCAACATGATTTCCCAACTCCTATCCTATTGTGACCAATGGTCTTGCTGAGTGGCATGAACACTGAGGTGAAATGTGATCTGTTCCACCGTGCTGGACTTCACACTAGGATCTAGAGCACATTGAAGGGAAACTAGCCATCTAGGATTGTGCAAAATAAGATAAAATGACAAAGTGGACTAGATATAAAATGACACCTGATGTGTTATATTGTCTACGGTTGAATATTGAAGCAGTACCTTTTATGCATACTCATCTATTTTCTCAATTATTTGCTCCACTAAGCATTAAGAACCATGAGACAACCCTGGATGATAAGAATGTGGCTAACTTTGCAGTTCTGATGCATGGTGACAGGTGAAAGTGATACACATATCTTGTGATTAGGAGATCGCTTGATGGTGTGCCAAGTCTTAGCACACTTTAACAGTTCCTCTGGCATTAATTTTAAAGCAGGAGGCACAGGACAAATCTCCCTTCTTTACCTATCCATTTTCACTTTGACTTTAACTCCTCACTTCCAAGTACAGTTTCAAGTACACATTTTGAAATTGTCTTTTGTACCCTTCAAGTCTAAGTCATTATTACATGTCATGAATAGCAGGCATCCTTGTACTAATCCCTGAGGAATGCTATTATAAATCTGACCACAGTTAAAATTATATCATTCAACACTACTCAGTTTTCTTTCACCCAGCCAACATTTCTTCTATGCTTCTGCTTTCACAATATATACCGGCTTGGAACTTTTTTTAAGATTAGATTCCATACAGTATGGAAACAGGCCCTTCAGCCCAAACCGACCCTTCGAAGAGTAACCCACCCAGACCCATTCCCCTACATTTACCTGTGACTAATGCACCTCACACTATGGACAATTTAGCATGACCAATTCACTAACCTGCACATCTTTGGACTGTGGGAGGAAACCAGAGGAAACCCACACAGACACGGGGTGAATGTACAAACTCCACACAGGCAGGAATTGAACCTGGGTCCCTGGTGCTGCAAGGCAGCAGTGCTAACCACTGAGCCACCATGTCACCCCAGTTATATCTGACTGTTATATCGTGAAACACTGGGAGACTTTTAAGAGTTGTTCCTTTTTTGAGATATTTTAGGTGTTGGAAGTGACTTCCTTGAATTCCAGGAATAACAATTACTGTTTTACAAGCCGTTGCATATTTTTGGAACTTTGGGGAAAGACATTAGAACAATGGCATTTTAACAAGAAGAAAGACAAACAAAAGACAGAGAGCACATTGTCAGTGAGGGGGAGAGAGAAAGAAACCTGAACTGCTAACTGTCACATCAGTGAATCTGCACAGTTACTCTGAAGTTTGAGTTCATGTATCTCTAGACATCGGAGCGTGTCTTGGAAAAATTATCAAACAGCGAAATTCACAGCTGTCCCTGGAGGATCCTGTGTGGGAGAACTCACAGCACAGGAACAGATAAATGCACAGTTCTTAAGTGTAACCTTGCTGTAAGTTTACAGTAATGAGTAGAGTGCGTTCTTTCCTGATTATATGTTTCATTGTGATCTGTCTCTTGATTAAATATTTAAAATATAAACCATAAGTACTAAGTTAGCCTGCAGCACTGTGTTTTTTAGAGCAAAATGCCAGTGCTATTTTCTGGGTCTGTAGATTGTGAAGGAGCAAAGATGGCCTTTAGTAGAGTGATGTACTCTTATTTTTGGATGTGGGAGTTTACGGAAAGTGCCCATGTTGCTGAAGATTATGTCTGGAGGAAGTGTCTTTGGTTGCAAATCCTATCAGATTGCATAGATTGGTTGGAATGGCATTTAGAGGCAATAAGGAACTTACAAGAGCTAAGGGATGTGATGGATGGCAGTTACAGGAAGGGAGAAAAGCCACAGATACAGTCAGAGAGATAAGTTAACTCCAGGAAAGGTAGAAAGGTTACGCAGGTAGTGTAGGAGTCTTCTGTGGCTATCCCCATTTCAAACAAGTATGCTGTTTAGGAAAATATATAGGGTTATGGACTCTCAGGGGAATGTAGCACAAACAGCCAAGTTTCTGGTATAGAGACTGGCTCTAATGCAATGAGGGGTATCTCAGTTTCTAAGAGATAGAGGTGAAAGTGGATTCTCTGGTCAGAGACACAGACAGACGCTTCTGCAGCCAGCAGCAAATCAGAATGGTGTGTTTCCTCCCTGGTGCCAGGATCAAGGATGTCTCAGAGAGGGTGCAGAATGTTCTCACGGGGGAAAGGGGCCACCAGGAGGTCATTGTACAGATTGGAACTAACGACATAGGAAGGGAAAAGGATGAAATTCTGAAGGGAGATTACAGAGAGTTAGGCAGAAATTTAGAAAGGGTAGCAATATCTGGATTACTCCCAGTGTGATGAGCTAGTGAGGGCAGGAATAGGGAGATAGAGCATGGCTGAGGAGCTGGTGCAGGGGAGAAAGATTCACATTTTTTAGATCATTGGAATCTCTTCTGGGGTTGAAGTGACCTGTACAAGAAGTACTGATTGCACCTAAATTGGAAGGGGACTAATATATTAGCAAGGAAATTTGCTAGAGTTGTTTGAGAGGATTTCAACTAGTAATGTGATGGTGGTGGGGGTGGGGGTGGGGGAGGGGTGTGGGGGGGTGCGGATGTTGGTGGGACCCAGGGATATAGTGAGGAAAGAGATCAATCTGAGTCTGGTACAGTTGGGAAAGGGAGCAAGTCAACAGGGATATCACAGCAATTACAGAACTGTGGCTCAGGGATGGACAGGACTGGCAGCTTAATGTCCCATGATGCAAATGCTATAGGAAGGATAGGAGGGTGGGGAGCAAGAGAGGAGGGGGAGTGGTATTTTTGATGAGGAATTGAATTACTGCTGTACTTAGATTAGATTAGATTACTTACAGTGTGGAAACAGGCCATTCGGCCCAACAAGTCCACACCGACCCGCCGAAGCGCAACCCACCCATACCCCTACATTTACCCCTTACCTAACACTACGGGCAATTTAGCATGGCCAATTCACCTGACTCGCACATCTTTGGACTGTGGGAGGAAACCGGAACACCCGGAGGAAACCCACGCAGACACGGGGAGAACGTGCAAACTCCACACAGTCAGTCGCCTGAGTCGGGAATTGAACCCGGGTCTCAGGCGCTGTGAGGCAGCAGTGCTAACCACTGTGCCACCGTGCCGCCCACCAAATAGTCAGAGGGAAATTGAGTAAGGAGATCTCAGCTATCTGTAAGAATAATAGGGTGGTTGTGGTAGGGGATTTTAACTTTCCAAACATAGACTGGGACAGTCATAGTGTTAAGGTTTTAGATGGAGGGGAATTTGTTAAGTGTGTACAAGAACTGGGAATTATGTTGCAGACGTTTCGTCCCCTGTCTAGGTGACATCCTCAGTGCTTGGGAGCCTCCTGTGAAGTGCTTCTGTGATCTTTCCTCCGGCATTTGTTGTGGTTTGAATCTGCCGCTTCCGGTTGTCAGTTCCAGCTGTCCGCTGCAGTGGTTGGTATATTGGGTTCAGGTCGATGTGCTTATTGATTGAATCTGTGAATGAGTGCCATGCCTCTAGGAATTCCCTGGCTGTTCTCTGTTTGGCTTGTCCTCTAATAGTAGTGTTGTCCCAGTCGAATTCATGTTGCTTTTCATCTGCGTGTGTGGCTACGAAGGATAGCTGGTCATGTTGTTTTGTGGCTAGTTGGTGTTCATGGATGCGGATTGTTAGCTGTCTTCCTGTTTGTCCTATGTAGTGTTTTGTGCAGTCCTTGCATAGGATTTTGTACACTACATTGGTTTTGCTCATGCTGGGTATCGGGTCCTTCGTTCTGGTGAGTTGATGTCTGAGAGTGACTGTTGGTTTGTGTGCTGTTATGATTCCTAGTGGTCGCAGTAGTCTGGCTGTCAGTTCGGAAATGCTCTTGATGTATGGTAGTGTGGCTAGTCCTTTGGGTTGCGGCATGTCCTCGTTCCGTTGTCTTTCCCTTAGTCATCTGTTGATGAAATTGCGTGGGTATCCGTTTTTGGCAAATACATTGTATAGGTGTTCTTCTTCCTCTTTTTGCAGTTCTGGTGTACTGCAGTGTGTTGTGGCCCCAGCGGACAGCTGGAACTGACAACCGGAAGCGGCAGATTCAAACCACTATAAAGGCCGGAGGAAAGATCACAGAAGCGCTTCACAGGAGGCTCCCAAGCACTGAGGATGTCACCTAGACGTCAGTAACACAAATTCCCAGCTCGGCGAACAGAACCACAACAACGAACACCCGAGCTACAAATCTTCTCACAAACTGTGTACAAGAGCATTTTCTGATTCAGTATGTGGATGTACCTACTAGAGAAAGTGCAAACTTGGCCTACACTTGGGAAATAAGGCAGGGCATTTGACAGAGTTGTCAGTGGGAGAGTACATTGGGGCCAGCGACCATATTTCTATTCATTTTAAAATAGTGATGGAAAAGGATAGACCAGATCTAAAAGTGGAAGTTCTAAATTGGAGGAAAATCAACTTTAGCAGTATTCGGCGAAAACTTTCAGAAGCTGACTGGGGGCGTATGTAAAAGGACAGCTGGAAAATAGGAACCCTTCAAAAATGAGATAACAAGAGTCCAGAGACAGTACATTCCAGATAGAGTGGAGGCAAGGTTGGTAGGTATAGAGAATGCTGGATTAAGAGAGAAATTGAGGTTTTGTCTAAGAAAACGGCAGCATATGTCACTTATAGACAGGAGAGATCGAGTGAATCCTTTGAAGAGTATAAAGGTAGTAGGACTATACTAAAGAGGGAAATCAGGAAGGCACAAAGGAGACATGAGATAGCTTTGGCAAATAGAGTTAAGACGAATCCAAAGGGTTTTTACAAATACATTATGGACAAAACGGTAACTAGGGAGAGAATAGGGGCCCTCAAAGATCAGCAAAGTGGCTTTTGTGAGGAACCGCGGAGCTGGGGGAGATTCTAACTGAGTATTTTGCATCAGTACTTACTATGGAGAAGGGCATAGAAGAGAGAGAATGTGGGGAAATTGATAGTGACATCTTGAAAAATGTTCATATTACAGAGGAGGAGGTGCCGGATGTCTTGAAATGCATAAAAATAGATAAATCCCCAGGACCTGATCTGGTTACCCTTGATCTCTGTGGGGAGCTAAGGAAGTGATTGCTGGGCCCCTTGCTGAGATATTTGCATTATTGATAGTCACAGGTGAGGTGCCAGAAGACTGGAGGTTGGCTAACGTGGTGCAACTATTTACGAAAGGCGGTAAGGAAAAGCCAGGGAACTATAGGCTGGTGAGCTTGACATCAATGATGGGCAAGTTGTTGGAGGGAATCCTGAGGGACAGGATGCACATGTATTTGGAAAGGCAAGGACTGATTAGGGATAGTCAACATGGCTTTGTGTGTGGGAAATCATGTCTCTCAAACTTGATTGAGTTTTTTGAAGAAGTAACAAATAGGATTGATGGGGGCAGAGCAGTAGATGTGATCTATATGGACTTCAGTAAGGCCTTTGACAAGGATCCTCGTGGGAGATTGGTTAGCAAGGTTAGATCTCATGGAATACAGGGAGAACTAGCCATTTGGATACAGAACTGGCTCAAAGGTAGAAGACAGAGGGTGGTGGTGGAGAGTTGTTTGTCAGATTGGAGGCCTGTGACCACTGGTGTGTCACAAGGATTACGGCTAGTTCCACTGCTTTTTGTCATTTATATAAATGATTTAGATGCGAACATAGGAGGTATAGTTAGTAGGCTTGCAGATGACACTAAAATTGGAGATGTAGTGTACAGCACGGTAGCACAGTGGTTAGCACTGCTGCCTCACAGCGCCAGAGACCCGGGTTGAATTCCCGCCTCAGGCGACTGACTGTGTGGAGTTTGCACATTCTCCCCGGTTTCCTCCGGGTGCTCCGGTTTCCTCCCACAGTCACAAAGATGTGCGGGTCAGGTGAATTGGCCATGCAAAATTGCCCGTAGTGTTAGGTAAGGAGTAAATGTACAGGTATGGGTGGGTTGTGCTACGGTGGGTCGGTGTGGACTTGTTGGGCCGAAGGGCCTGTTTCCACACTGTAAGTAATCCAAGCTAAGAAAGTTACTTCAGAGTAAATGGGATCTTAATCAGATAGGCCAATGTACTGAGTAGTGACAGATGGAGTTTAATTTAGATAAATGTGAGGTGCTGCATTTTGGGAAAGCAAATCATAGCAGGACATTTACATTAAATGGTAAGGTCCTAGGGAGTGTTGCTGAACAAAGAGACCTTGGAGTGCAGGTTTATAGCTTCCTGAAAGTGAGGTTACAGGTAGGTAGGGTCGTGAAGGCGGCGTTTGGTATGCTTTTCTTTATTGGTCAGAGCATTGATTTCAGGAGTTGGGAGGTCATATTGCCTCTGTACAGGACATTGGTTAGGCCACTGTTGGAATATTGCGTGCAATTCTGGTGTCCTTCCTATTGGAAGGATGTTGTGGAACTTGAAAGGGTTCAAAAAAGATTTACAAGGATATTGCCAGGGTTGGAGGGTTTGAGCTATAGGGAGGGGCTGAAGAGGCTGGGGCTGTTTTCCCTGGAGTGTCGGAGACTGAGGGGTAACCTTTTTGAGGTTCATAAAATCATGAGGGGCAGAGATAAGATAAATCGACAAGGTTTTTTCCTAGGGTCGGGGAACCCAGAACTGGGGAGCATAGGTTTCGGGTGAGAGGGGAAAGATATTAAAGGGACCTAAGTAGCAACTTTTTCACACAGAGGGTGGTATGTGTGTGGAATGAGCTGCCAATGAGGGTGATGGAAGCTGATGTAATTACAACATTTAAAATGCATCTGGATGGGTATATGAAGAGGAAGGGATATGGGCCAAGTGCTGGCAAATGTGGGTAGATTGGGTTGGCATATCTGGTTGGCATGGATGAGTTGGACCCAAGGGCCTGTTTCCGTGCTGTACATCTCTATGATTCTGCTACTCTAAATCAGGTGTTGCCGAATTTTAGCTGTATGAGATGATGTTGCTTCTGGAGCAGTAGTTATTGAGACAGGGCATCACCTTTGAATTAAGGGAAAACTGCCTGACGACAGCCTTCAGATCGGTCCAGCTGCTGTTTGTTCCAGACTTGTGAGGGTACTGTAGCCAGAAACATCCAGAGCCATAAAAAGACAACATTTCTTTTCCTTTTCTCTGTGAGCGACAAGACAAGGAAACAAGAAATATGAAAAAGTGAATTCTAAGACAAGAAAAAAAATCCATTTAGTTCTCAAGAGATTAGGTCCATTGTCTGTATTTTTTCCACTATGCTGTCTGTGTCAAACCATTTACCTATTCTTTTGTCTGACTTTGAGAATGAATGCATGTGTATTTGAGGTTTGGCACTGCTGGCTAGGCCAGCATTTATTGCCCATCACTGAAAATGTGTTGCTGGAAAAGCGCAGCAGGTCAAGCAGCATCCAAGGAGCAGGAGAATCGACGTTTCCGGCATGAGCCCTTCTTCAGGTATCTGCAGTCCTCACTTTCTCCTTGAAGATTTATTGCCCATCCCCAATTTCCCACAGGGCAGTTACAAGTCAACCATATTGCTGTGGATCTGGAGTCACATGTAGGCCAGGTCACATAACGATAGCAGTTCCCTTCCCTAAAGGGATTTCCCAACAATGGGCAATAGATTCATGGTCATCATTAGACCGTTATAGAATCCCTATGGTATGGAAGCAGACCATTCACCCAACCTTGTCCAAACCAACCTCTGAAGACCATCCCACCAAGACCCACCCTATCCCTGTAACCCTGCATTTCTCATGGCTAGCCTGCCTGACATGCACATCCCTGGAGACTATGGCAATTTAGCACGGCCAATCCACTTAACCTGCATATCTTTGGACTGTGGGAGGAATCCAAAGCACCCGGAGGAAACCCACTCAGACATGGGGAGAATGTGCAAACTCCACACGGACTGTCGCTTGAGGCTGGAATCAAACCCACGTTCACACCCTCGGCTTGATGACTGCTGCTGACTTAGCTGTGTCTCTGGTACTGATATTACAGGATGGAAAATTGAAAGATTCTCCTTGTTTGATTCTGTTTGAATGTATCTAGACGAAGCATTCAAGATGCTATATAAATGCAAATTATTGTTCCAACATTTAAGTACATAATGGCCATTTTTTAACCCATCTTACCTTTGTTATACTTACTCAAAAAAAACCTACCTTTCTCAGTCTCAAAAGCTCCAACTGACCTGCAGCATTGATAATGTTTTGATGGAGAGGATTCCAGAGTTTCCGCTCAAAGACTTCCCTTCTAACAGGCCTAGTTTTTATTTTAAGATTATGTTTGTTTGCCTGGATTCTTCTTGCAGGGGACAACCATCTCGATGTTGATTTTATTTAACCATTATTTAATGAATTGCAGTAGTTGCATGTCGTGCAGAATTTCTTTTTAGAATCCCTACAGTGTGAAAACAAGCCCTTTGGCCCAACATGTCCACACCACCCCTTCAAAGAGTATCCCACCCAGACCCATTACCCTAACTAATGCACCTAACCTATACATCCCTGAACACTACGGGCTGTTTAGCATGGACAATTCACCCAGACTTTTTTTTCAAAATTAGATTCCATACAGTGTGGAAACAAGTCCACACCGACCCTCTGAAGAGCAACCCATGCAGGCCCATTCCCCTACACCTAACACTATGGACACTTTAGCATGGCCCGTTCACCTAGCCTGCACATCTTTGTGATTGCGGGAGGAAACCGGAGGAAACCCACGCAGACACGGGGAGAATGCGCAGTTACCCGAGGTGGGAATTGAACCCGGGTCCCTGGCGCTGTGAGGCAGCATGCTAACCACTGTGCCACCGTGCTCCACTGTAATATCTTTGCTCTGTGGGAGGAAACTGGAGCACCAGACAGGTGGAGAATGTACAAACTCCACACAAACAGCCACCTGAGGCTACAATCGAGCACAAGTGATAACCACTGAGCCACCCTGCCACAGTTATTATTTAAATCCTTACTGCATTTCTTCATGTTTGGTTTGTCTTGATTACTTTGCAAGGACACTTCTTAACATGAAATAATCCCAGTTGACAAATGCAGAAAGATTTGAACTAAACACACCCAGAAAAGAAATTGTAAGCATGCTCAAAGTTAGAAAAAAGCACAGAAATAGAATTAAGATTGGTAAGAAAGGGAATTGCATTCAGAACTTAAGTGAACCTTACCAAGCAGTGAGAACTTCTGCCAAAGCTTTTCACTTTGTTTGAATCTGCATAAGTGCAAGAATACAAACTTTCCAGCTGTTTAAGAGAAAGCAAGTGCAGATTGGTTGCAAAGACCCTTCCAAGGTCACGGGACGTGAAATGTTAACTCTGATTTCTCTCCACAGATTTTTTTTGTTTGTTTGTTCTCTCCACAGACCTGCTGAGCTTTTTCAGTAATTTCTCTTTTTGTTTCTGATTTACGACATCACAGTTCTTTCGATTTCCAAAGCATAAGTATAATACTTCTGTTTGCAAAGAATGGGTCTCTGTGCATGAATGTAACAAAGCAATTTGCTTTAATTTGTTTTTCAAAGTTTTGCGGCATATTGCTTCTATGAAGTATAAAAGTAGTTGTGCCTGTGTGCAACTGATTGGTTTAAATGAGTTGTTAGTGTGCACTTGGGATTGTTTAGCAAGTTCCACCCAATAGCAGAAAATCACATCTAATAATAGACACTGTTGTTTATTTCACACCTGTGGCTCGTTGATTATGGTCCGTGCATCCTGTATTAAGAAAAACTGAACAAACGTGTTGTTTCATTCAATCAGTCAATTGTTGGGGGACTGATGTTGCACTGTCGTTTAAACTCAGATACGGGTTTGCTTAATCATATGATAGGCCTGATGTTGGGACAATGGCAGCACTCTGTTAGTGGGAAATAGCATTCATGCAGCCATACAAAGTAGCTTGCTTTAATTCGCTTTTCAAACTTTTGAGGCATATTGTCTTTTCAGGGAACGTTGAAGACAAGGCTGCATAGAAATGTGTAAATTTGTTAGCTTTGTGCTTGAACTGTTTGCAGTATCAGGTTAATGCTCCAGTAAAGTTGCTGCTTTGTTTGTTGTCACTTTTCAGCATGAATCTTGTTGTCCTGATAGTTAAGCCTGTGGAGTATGGTTCTTCATACAACACCATCCAGACATTTCAATAGGTAAAGTATTTAAAACCCACAGCAGCTTGTTGATAAGTCCATGCATGTAATCGGCATTGCTGTCAATAGGATATTGATGTGCCGCGGAGCTCAGATGGAATGGAGACTTCTTTTTCACTGGAGAGCAGAAGATTTAGGAGGGATATGATTTACATCACCTGAAATGCCAAAAGGCCATGAATAATGCAGATGTACATGGTTATTTAATTTAGAATCCCAGAGCGAGAGGACAGAGCTATGAAATAAACAACCCTTGAGCAAGATTAAAGATTGAAAGAATTCTAATTTTGCAACAGGGCACTGTAGAATAGACTTCCAGGGAAAGCCAGTAGTTATTTGTCAGGTAGCCTCATTACGAACAGTAGCAGGATAAATGTCTGCTTTAAGACAGTATCAAAGGTTAGACAGATAAATATTGACATCTGGTTGCTACGGAATACAATCTGGATGTTGATTGATTCAGAGAAACCTTATTGGCTACCATTAGATTAAAATATACAAAAGCTGATTGGATCCTGCTGAATGTTTCAAGCTGGATACAAAATTGGTTCAGAGACAAAGGGTTCACAGTTTTTGCAATGAAAGCTATTTTTACTGGGGTCCTACAGGGTTCAGTGCTCGATCCTCAGTTATTTGTAGTATATATGATCGCAATCTGGATGCAAGTGTAGGAGGCTCGAGGCTGATGGAGAAACTGAAGTCACATGGGGTCCAGGGTGTACAAGCTAGATGGTTAGAGAACTGGTTGGGCAACAGGAGATAGAATAGTGGTAATGAAAGAGAGTTTCTCAAAATGGAGACCTGTGAGCAGTGGTGTTTCTCAGGGATCCGTGCTGGGACCACTGTTGTTTGTGATATACATAAATGATCTGGAGGAAGATATAAGTGGCCTGATTAGCAAGTAATACTAAGATTGATGGAGGAGCAGACAGTGAAGGGGAACTGTCAGAGAATGCAGCAGAATATAGATAGATTGAAGAGTTGGGCAGAGAAGTGGCAGATGGAGTTCAATCTGGGCAACTGCAAGATGATGCATTTTGGAAGATCCAATTCAAGAGTGAACTATACAGTAAATGGAAAAGTCCTGAGGAAAACTGATGTACAGAGAGATCTGGGTGTTCAGGCCCATTGTTCCCTGAAGGTGGCAATGCAGGCCGATAGAGTGGTCAAGAAGGCAGACGGCGTGCCTTCCTTCATCGGACGGGGTATTGAGTACAAGACTTTGGTCTGGCCACATTTGGAATACTGCATACAGTTCTGGTCACCACATTACCAAAAGGATGTGGATGCTTTAGAGAGGGTGCAGAGGAGTTTCACCAGAAGTTGCCTGGTATGGAGGATGCTAGCTACGAAAAGAGGTTGAGTAGATTAGGATTATTTTCAATAGAAAGACAGAGGTTGAGGTCTACAAAACCATGAGAGGTATAGACAGGGTGGATAGCAAGGAACTTTTTCCCAGAGTGGGAGACTCAATTACTAGGGGTCACGAGTTCAAGATGAGAGGGGAAAAGTTTAAAGGAGATATGAGTGGAAAGCTCTTTACGCAGAGGGTGGTGGGTACCTGTAACACGTTGCCAGCGGAGGTGGTAGAGAAGGGCATATTGGCATCATTGAAGGTGTATCTAGACAGATATATGAATGGGCAGGGAGCAGAGGGATACAGACCCTTGGAAAATAGGTGATGGGATTAGAGAGAGGCTCTGGATCAGCGCAGGCTTGGAGGGCTGAAGGGCCTTTTCCTGTGTTTAATTGTCTTTGTTCTTTGTTCTAAGTTTGCAGACAGCACAATAGTTAGTTGTGTGGTTGATAGGGAAGTCGGAAGCTCTGCTGAATCATCTGTGAAGAGAAATCAAAGTTAACGTTTCAGATCCGGTGACCCTTCCTCAGAACTGACGGTAGCTAGGAAGATGTTTGTTTATGTGCAGAAGATAGGTTGGGGGAAGGGGGTAAGAAGTAAACGATAAATGGAGATAGAGCCCAAAGGGAGAGAAGAACAGTTGGACAGACAAAGGAATGAATAATAATCTAGCTGGGAGGGTGAATAGCTGTTAATGAAGACTGTTAGTGTCTAACAACAGATAATGTGTAATGGCAGATTATGTGATAATAAGGCCTGTGTGTGGGGTAGGGAGTTCAGGCCCTAAAATTATTGAACTTGATATTGAGTCGGGAGGGCTGCAGGATCCACAAGCAGAAAATTCGGTGTTGCTCTTCCTGCCAAAGTGACCCAGAGCGTCCAGCTGCCTGCCACTTTAACACCCCACCCTATTCCCTGGCCAACATCTCTGTCTCAGGCTAGCTGCTCCAGTGAAGCTCAGCACAAGCTGGAGAAATGACACCTCATTTTCCTCTGATCAATCACCTGATGAAGGAGCAGCCCTCCAAAAGCTAGTGTTTCCAAATAAACATTTTGGACTATAACCTGATGTTGTGTGAGTTTTAACTTGGTACACCCCAGTCCAACACTGGCACCTCCAAATCAATGGCATACATCTCATCAAACCCTGGGGTTTCCTGCACCTTTATGCCTGTTAAAGCATGTAATACCTCCTTCCTTATTAACCTCAACCTGTTCTAGACCCTCACCATCCCAAGTGAAATCGCCAGCTTTATGTGTGAATATTAATTTAAGACCTCACCCATGGTTCTTTGGTGTGGTGCAGAGATTTTTCCTTTGATCTTGAATGGGTCTCACTCTTTCCCTTTTGCTCTTAACATACTTGCAAAATGCCTTGCCTTTTAGAAAGTTAGCATGAAGAAAGTGGTGGGAGCAGCCATTTTGAACTGATGCAGTTGTCGGGATGGAGGGGCACCCACAATGCTGTTAGGGAGCTGGTTCCAGGATGTTGACCCAGCGGCAGTGAAGGAATGATGAAATATTTCCAAGTCAGGATGGTGAGTGACTTGGAGGGAAACTTGCACAGGGTGGTGTTCCCATGTATCTGCTCCACCTGCCCATCTAGGTGGTAAAGGTTGCAAGTTTGGCAGGTGCTATTCAAGGAGATTTAGTGAGCTGCTGCAATGTATTTTGTAGATGGTACTTATTGCTGCCCCGTACATCTGTTGTGAAAGAGGTGAACGTTGAAGACTGTGAATAGTGTGCCAGTCAGGCGGGCTACTTTGTCCTGGATGGTGCCAAGCTTCTTGAGTGTTGTTGGAGCTCACCCACCCAGACATGTGGGGAATATTCCGTTATACTCCTGACTTTTGCCTTGTAGATTGTGGCCAGGCTTTGAGAAGTGAGGAGGGGAGCTAATCGTCTCAGGATTCCCAGCCTCTGACTGGCTCTTGTTGCCACTATACCAGTCCAGTGAGTCCAGTGTTGGTTTCTGCTCAATGGTGGCCCCCGGGATTTTGATAGTGGGGGATCCAGCAATGGTAACACCATCGAATGTCAAGGGGCAGTGGTTAGATTGTTTCTTATTAGAGATGGTCATGACCTCAATGACTGGTCAAGTGAGCAGAAATATACCTGATGGCATTCTTATCAGGAGAATGCTGAGGTAATGCATTTGGAGAAAACAAACAATAAAGGAAAAGCACTGAGATGTGAGAAGTTATGAGGTACCTGGGAGTAAAAGCTCATTCACAGGATGACAGAAGCATAGCATTTAATGCCTAGAGGGCAGTTAAGAGTCAACCGCATTGCTGTAGGTCAGGAGTCATGTGGTGGCCAGACCAGGTAAGGATGGCAGATTGCTTCCTTAAAGGACATTAGTGAACCAAATGGTTTTTTTCCAGCAATGGTCATCATTAGACTCTTAAATCTAGATTTTTATTGAATTCAAATTGCACCATCTGCTGTGGTGGGCTTTGAACCTGTGTTCCTGGTATAGTGCCTGGATCTCTGATTAACAGTCCAGCAATAATACCATTAGATCATTGCCTCCCTAGGAAAATGAAGTGGGTGATGGCACACTAATAATATCAGCAAAAGAAGTTAGAGTAATGAGGGGAGCTGGTACAGAGTGGAAATATTGTGATTATCCATGAATTGAATTGACTCAAGTCAAAGTCAGGGATAAATAAATCTCTTGAGTTGGCTTCAACCACAGTTGGCAACCCCTTCTCAGAGGTGAAAACCCTTCCACTGAACCACCACTGACTCCATAGATCCTGTTCATGAGTCCAGATAATATCTCAATGACCCATACTCTTTGAAACATTGTCCTCTGTACAAAGGTGGACACCCCTCATGAACTGCTGTGATCCCACTCTCTGCTTTCTCCATGAAACCAATGTTGGAAATTCCTCGGTCTCGCCCTCCAATCTGACCAAGGTATGCAAGTGATACTAATGGTGAGACTGAGAGCACTGCATGAGTGAGTGATTTTCTGAGGCACAGATGTGAGTTGCTCCCATCAGGAATAAAGGTCTTCTGTTTCTGCTCACTGAAATCCCACAGCAAACCTGTACCTGACTGACAAACACCATTCCCATTGTGGGTATGGGCCGGGTAAAGGGGTGGCAGGAAATTTGTTCCCGGTTAGCTTCATCTATTTTAGTCTGGTTGTTCCCTCTTCCTGGGGAAATCTGCGATTTGTTGTCTTCGTTGAGGCTGGCCGAATGGGGAACGTTTACCAGGAGACCAGGAAAGCTGTTTGCTTTTCTTTCTTTCAGTTATAGCCTTGGGATCTCTGAACAGAATACTGTTCAGAGCCATTGATTCAATGCAATGTGCATTACTGGATGAAGTAAGGCTTCAAACGTTGCCGAGGAAGTTAGAGCGTCAGGGTAAATGTGGACTGTGCCAATGACTGACAGATTGGAGATGAACGACAGTGCCTGAGCAGCACTTACTGTCTGCTGAAAGATTTACTGATGCCTTGTTAAATGGGACGGTGCAGTTATTGCTGGAGCTGTAGCTTCTGGGAGGTTTTCTCATGGGGCCCATTAAAAGCAGCATTTTGTTTGCAACTGATTAACCTCGAGTTTTGTCGGGTTTTGTAAGATGCTGGGAACAGCTAAGTGGAGAGGGGAAACGTTTACACTGTAGCTTGTTCAGCTGCTCTCCCTTAGGCGAGACAGATGGTGAGAGAACAAAATGGGCAAAGTCACAGTCACAGTAAACAGAGGCAAGCCAACACAAAGCTGGTTGGCAATGAGTTTTTGAAGCACGACCAGGTTTTGTGGCAAGCGTCGGATTCAAACGAAAAGAGTTGTGACCTATATCAGCTCTAAACTTAAGACTTGTATTGACATAATGCCTTGCATGACCTGAGAGCCTGCTGCAGCCACTGAAATGCTGTTGGAGTGTGGTCAATGTTGCTCTGTCAGGGAACACCACAGCCCACCATCACACAGCAAGTTCCCAATCAAAACAAGATTGAGATACATGAAATGGGCGCAAATTTGCATTATCACAACATAGGTGACAACAGATCTCCGGATTTTCTTTCCACCTTGACATCAGAATTGAGTCTGAATGACAGAAGCTTTATAGAGTGGTACAATATTTCCACCGAATGGCTGTATAGCGGCCTGGAATAGACTCTGGATGCTCCTCCCTAAATAATACATAAACCTCATGTTGTAAAAACAATAATGAAATTGAACATAGTCATAGAAATCACGATGTCATCTCTAAGAATTATTGCACATGCCAATTTACTGAGTCATGGAGTCATTCAGCACTAAAAGAGACCGTTTGGTCCAACTCTTCCATGCTGAGAAGATTTCCTAAACTAAACTAGTCCCATTTGCCTGATTGGCCCATATCCCTCTAAATATTTCTTATTCATGTAACAGTCCAGATGCCTTTTAAATGCTGTAATTGTACCAGCCTCCACCACTTTCTTTGGCAGCTCATTCCATACACGTATCATTTTCTGCATGAAAAATTTGCCTCTTAGGTACCTTTTAAATCTATCCCCTCTCACTTTAAAGTAATGCCCTCTCGTTTTGGACTCCACTACCCTGGGAAAAAGACCTTGGCTATTCACCTTGTCTACATCTGTCATGATTTCAAATACCTCTATAAGGCCTCCTGTGCTCCATGGATACAAATCCCAGCCTATCCAGGCCCTTCATATATCTCAAACTTCCCAGCCTTGGTAGCATCCTTACAAATCTCCTTTGCACCCTTTCCAGTTTAATAACATTCTTCCTATAGCAGGGCAATCCGAATTGTACACAGTGCTCCAAATGTGGCTTTGCCAGTGTCTTGTACAGATGTAAAACGACATCCCAACTCCTGTACTCAGTGCTCTGACTGATGAAGGCAAGCGTGCCAAATGCCTCCTTCACACCCTGTCTACCTGTGATGCCACTTTCAAGAACTGTGTACCTGTACCCCTAGATCTCTCTGTTCTACAATACTCCCCCTGGGCCCTACCATTAATTAGTTAAGTCTTGCCCAGGTTGGTCTTACCAAAACGCAGAAGGAATTTATTTGAATTAAATTCCATCTGCCATTCCTTGACCCAGTTGATCAAGATCCCATTGATATAGATTCTCTACAGCATGGAAACAGGCCCTTCAGCCCGACAAGTCCACACCAATCCTCTGAAGAGTAACCCACCCAGACCCATTCCCCTATTACTCTACATTTACACCTGACTAATACACCGAACCTACACATCCCTGAACTCTATGGGCAATTTAGCATGGCCAATTCACCTGACCTGCACACCTTTGGATTGTGGAAGGAAACAAGAACACCCAGAGGAAACCCACACAGACATTGGGACAATGTGCAAACTCCACACAGACAGTCACCTGAAGCGGGAATCGAACCTGGGTTCCTGACGCTGAGAGGCAACAGTGCTAACCACTGTGCTGTTCTTCATGATAGCCTTCTACATTGTCCACCATACCACCAATTTTGGTGCCATCCTTAAATTACTATTTATGCCTCCTATATTTTCATCCTCATCATTGACGTGAATGATGAGCAATAATGGAGCCAGCACCCATCCTTGCAGCACACTGCTTGTCACAGGCCTCCAATTTAAATAACAATCCTCTAGCACCACCCTCTGTCTCTTAGCATCAAGCCAATTTTGTATCCAGTTGTGTATCTCTCCCTGAATGCCAAGTAATCTAACTTTACTAACCAGGCTACCATGCAGAATCTTGTTGAAGGCCTTGCTAAAGTCCATGAAGACAGCATCTACTTCCCTGCCCTTATCTACCCCTTCTTGGCCACCTCTTCAAAAGTTACTGGCAATTTCAACCCAATTCAAAACATGATTAAGACTGGGTTATATACTGTGTTGACAGACAAGCCTTAAGACATCAAGAGGATATGTTAATCTAGATTTTAGACAATGACGTAAACTATCAAAGAAATTACTTTTTCACTCTTCAATTATTTTGCACACTCTGTGAAGTTCTGTTTACTTGCTGTAAGGATGCATGAACTGGTTAATATTATTCTAAAGTCTGTCTGACTCTACTTCCTGGTTTACAAAACTACGCTGCACTCACCTAGGCCTTCACTCAGGTGGGTGGAAAGTACTAATTACGGAAGGTGGTGGTGTCGTGAATATTTTACTGGACAAATAATCAGGAGAACCTGAGTTCAAATTTCATTGAAGCAGTTCGAGAGTTTGGAATCCTTTTAAAGTCTAGAATAAAATGCTGCTTACAGTAAAGTTGCTGTCAAATCTTAACAGGTTCACTAATATCCTTTGGGGAAGATAAATCTGGTGCTGGTCTCTATAGGACTCCAAAAGGACAAGCCAGTAAATCTGGTGTGTGAGGCATACTGGACCAATTCATTTTGTACACTTCAGAACTGCAGGATCAGTATATCCAAATATTACTCATTTTTACTGTTTTTTCCTGCTGTCATATACTCTGACTGTTAATGCATACCTTCTGAAATGGCTGACTGAGAAGTTGGTTGAAGAGTTTTTTTGTATTCTTTCATGGGATATGGATATTGCTGGCTGACCACTATTCACTGGCTGTCCCTAGTTGCCCTTTAGAAGCTGCCATCTTGAATCACTGCAGTCCATTTGATGTGCACCCACAGATGGAATTCTTGGATTTGGACTCAGTGACCAAGTGAGAGCGGCGATATATTTCCCATTCAGGATAGCGAGTGGCTTGGAGGGGAACTTGGAGGTGGTGATGTCCCCATGTTTCTGATGCTCTTGTCCTTGTAGATGGAAGTGATCGCGGGTTTGGAAGGTGCTGCCGAGGGAGCTTTGGTGAATTTCTGCAGTACATCTTGTAGATAGTACACACTGCTGCTACTGCGATTTGGAAAAATGGGAAGAATTGAAGGAAAAATTACCGGGGGTGAGGACTTACTCGGCAAGGCAGAGGAGGGCATTGGTGGAGGATTACTGGATGAGTCTGTTAGAGAGGAAAAGACTAAGAGCCTGCAGTTGTCATTGTGGGGTGAGGACATATGTAGGGACTGTACATCGGCAGTGAAGATGAAGCGCTGGGGGCCAGGGAACTGGAAGACTCAAAATCAGCCATTGCAAGGGATACTTTAGAATCAATCACATGGTTGTAGTCACAGGTAGGCCAGACCAGATAAGGAGAGCAGCTTCATTCCATAGAGGACTTTAGTAAAGCAGATGCGGTCTTATGATAATTGACGATGGTTTCCTTAGTCATCCTTAGATTTTATTCAATTCCAGTCCCATTGTTTGCTGTGGTGGGTTTTGAGCTCAGAGTGTGAAAGCAGATGTCAGCATGACTACTCCAGTGACAAGGCCACTACATAGGAACATAAGAACCAGGAGCAGGAGTAGGCCATCTGGCCCTCCGAGCCTGCTCAGCCCTTCAATAAGATCATGGCTGATCTTTTCGTGGCCTAGGCTCCACTTACCACCCTCTCACTATAGCCCTTAATTCCCTTACTGATCAAAAACCTATCTTTACCTTAAAATATATTCAACAAGAGAGCCTCAACTGCATCACTGGGCAGGGAATTCCACAGATTCACAACCTTTGGGTGAAGAAGTTCCTCCTCAGCTCAGTCCTAAACCTGCTCCCCCTTATTTTCAGGCTATGCCCCCTAGTTCTGGGTTCACCTGCCAATGGAAATGACCTCCCTGCTTGCAATGTATCTATTCCCTTGATAATGTTATATGTTTCTATAAGATTCCCCCACCCCTCATTCTTCTAAATTCCAATGAGCATAGTCCCAGTCTGCTCAATCTCTCCTCATAAGGCAACTTCCTCAAGTCCGGAATCAACTTAGTGACCCTCCTCTGCACCCGCTCCAGTACACGGCCTCCCAGGAAGTTGGGCAAGACTGGCTTTGCCAGTGATGGGAGAATGAATGCCCAGAAAAAATAGTCATACCAGACAATCAGGTAAAACTTTTTGAAACTCACTGTGCGTTCTCCTTAGGCAGCGGGACCTCTCATTGTCCCTGGCTACCAGTGTATTTGAAGCTGCCAAGTATTAAAGGTTGAAGTTTCCTTGCGTCCCGGGACATGGAGAGATGGGGTTTGATTTGCGAGGCTTGGAGATCAGAGGCTAGTGTGATTATACCAGAGTGGTTAATGGCCTTTTAGCTTCACCAAACGGCTTGGTCTGTAGACTTTAATTCATGACGGAGGAGTCATCCTGTTTCCTCGATCGGTCAGTATTTTGAGAGGGGATGACAGACTAACATTTCCCCTGTCGTATAAATCACTGCACTGTGACCGAACCATCAGTCTGCTGATAGTTGGTCAACTTGTTTGCAGGTGGAATTTATTCTTTGCTATGGTCATTAACATGTGGAGCAGCATCTACCTGTTCACCAGTGACAAGCATTTCTGCAGCACAAAGCAAAGATGATACACAGCGGGGAGGCTAATTCTCGCACAGGTAACCAAGTGATACCAATTCATTCCCAATACATCCACCACCATCCTGCAACATTCTTTCCAATGGTTTGACCATTTCCTACTAAGATTCGAGGAAGTATCTCACAGAAACCTGCAGGGCATTCTTCTATTGGATGGAGTCTTGTGTGCCCTCCTGTGCCAAGCTTGGTGGCAGGAAGGCATTGAATTGGGCAGTGGGGATGCTGCCAACTTCCCAATTCCACCTCCATGAATCCATGGCAGGAATATCCCTGGGATTGCCTCCCTTCCCTGATGTCAGTCGAGGTGCTAAATTGGGAAATGAAAGCCCACTTTAAGGTGTCAATACCCATCACCTACTATTGAAAGCTGGCTTGGTATTCAGAAAAAAACAGCTAATGGTGGAGATCTCTTGGTGGGAATGGCCACAAGCCAAATAGGTTGGTCTGAGGAGTCCATGGGCAGTGTTCTCTGAATGGAAAGGCTGTGTGTTTGGTTGTATCTTTGTTCGCACAGCAGCCTGCTCAACTCAGACCCAGAGGAAGAAACCAATATAAAAACAGTGAGACTCAGAGGGAGCGCTGTCGTAGAATCCCTACAGTACAGAAAGAGGCCATTGGACCCATCGGGTCCAACACTGACTCGCCAAAAAGCATTCCACCCAGTTTGAGCCCCCTCTCCTATCCCTGTAACCCTGCATTTTCCATGGCTAATCCACCTAGCCTGCATATCCCTGGTTACTACGGGGCAATTTAGCATGGCCAATCCACCTGACCTGCAGATCTTTGCACGGTGAGATACGTGGAAGGGTCGAGGCCAAATGGAAGACCTCCTCACGTGTGTGCTCCTGGTCCAGTCTGGGTTGGCAATAAACAGGTCCAGGCAGCAGGTGGTGGAGGGGTTCATCTCTGGCAAATGTCTGCCCCCTTTTCCGGGGATATGTTTGTGCCTAGGTGTCCTTGGAGAGAGAGCATGCAGCTTTTTGAGAGAGATGGGCAGTCCAGGAGGCACAGTGCCTTATCTTCCCTTCCAACTCCCTTCTGATTTAGGCCACTTCCCTGACTCCCGCGACTCTCCCTCACCTTTGACGATCTGCATTGCCCTTAATGGGCATTACATGTAAATTAGTTAATGGGAGACCGTTGGGAGGATTTACTGGGGGTGGTGAAAAATACCATGGGTCAGAAAGAGACCACTCAGTTCTGTACAAGCACACTTAGATTAGATTAGATTAGATTAGATTAGATTACTTACAGTGTGGAAACAGGCCTTTTGGCCCAACAAGTCCACACCGACCCGCCGACGAGCAACCCACCCAGACCCATACTTCTGGATATAAAAGAAAAAAATAAATGAGCTGGATTCCTCTCTATTGTGGGGCTTAGGCCAGGGAAAGGATCTAAAGGGAAAGGTGGAAACTGATGTCTGTGCTAAATAACAGATTTATAATAAAACCCTTGTAAATCTCTGAGGGCCTTTTGCTGCCTAATTGAACATATGGGTGTTGGTTGAACATGGGTGGCACGGTGGCACAGTGGTTAGCACTGCTGCCTCACAGTGGCAGAGACCCGGGTTCAATTCCCGCCTCAGGCGACTGACTGTGTGGAGTTTGCATGTTCTCCCCGTGTCTGCGTGGGTTTCCTCCGGGTGCTCCGGTTTCTTCCCACAGTCCAAAGATGTGCGGGTCAGGTGAATTGGCCATGCTAAATTGCCCATAGTGTTTTTAAGGGGTGTGGGTGGTGGGTCGGCGTGGACTTGTTGGGCTGAAGGGCCTGTTTCCTAATCTAATCTAATTGGATGGAAGTGGAGAGAATGGCAGGGGTGCCATCCCTACATACCCGCTATGTGGATTTCTATGTGGGTATCCCTTCTAACTGTCGGCTCAGCCTAGGGTGCAAATTCGGGAAATTTATCCATGGCCCTTACTATTGTCAACATTAGGACTGTTGAAAATAAGTTCTTGTTCACTATCCTCTCAATACGCAAGAGTGATATTCCACTGAAGATAAAATCATGTGCTTCAGTCAAGAATTAGAATAACAAACACAATACTACCTCATCATAAAGATATTAAACAGACAGATGTGGATTGCTGAAGGTTTTATTAAGGATGGCATTTTTGAGCAGGAGTTCGGAGATTGTGCGATGGTTCTAATGACTTAAATCCTAGCAAACCACTGTTGACTGACACCCAGATGATGAGCTGTTAATATGTAAACTGGAATGATATGGATGAGGGAGAACAGGTCAACAGGACTATCTGCAACAGTAAATCTCCATAGATTGGCTTTATTTATAAACAGAAATCTTGGAGATGGAGCATGCAGCTGTATGAGAGAGGACAATGCCTTATCTCCCCTTCCAACTCCCTTGCCAACAACCTTACTTTTGGTTCTTGTTTGTACTACAGAACTGTAAAGTAGGTCTTTTAGCTTTTATCTTTATTTCTCTTTTTTTATACCTAATCTATTTTAGTGCCTAGGAATTGTACCTATGTACTTTGTACCGAAGAGGGTGTATTGTGTGGCAACATTGTACATCTTTCACTGTACCTCTGTACTTGAGTACCCATGACAATAAACCTAATTCTAATTGCAATTCTGAATCTGCGTGCGGGTTAATTGGATATACAAATGGATTCTACAAAACCTACAGGAGTGAGTATATGGAATGTAATTTTTTTTCCCTTCATGGGATGATGGCATCACTGGCTAGACCAGCATATATTCCCCATTCCTAATTTTCCAAAGGGCTGTTAAGTGTCAAATACTGTGGATCTGGAGTCATATGTAGGCCTGACCGAATAAGGATGGCCGTTTCCCTCTCTAAAGGGCATTAGACAGATCTCCCCCCGACAATCAACAATGGATTAATGGTCCTCTTAATTCCAAATTTTTATTGAATTCAACTCCACGATCTGTCATTGGTGGGACTTAAACCTGGTCTCCATTAAATAGCCTTGGTGTCTGGATTAATGGTCCAGCAATAATACCATGAGGTCATCACTTCCCCATGTTGAATTGATTTAAAATGTATTTATGTAATACTACCTACATAACGGCTTATGGCATTGGGAGCCATTTCCCACATGATCCATCCAGCGGCTTGCAGATGGATTAGCATGCTCAGGCTCGTACATTTCCTGCATTTGTTGAGTGTGGGTGATCTTCACATCACTAACGTTAAGGGATCATACAACGCAAGCCAAAGTGACCAACACCCTTCTCTCATTGACTTCGCTGTCTGCATCATTGGACAAGGAGCTTTGCATGAAGTACTCAAGAGGAGCTCTGTGTGTGTGGTGTTGCGCTGTATCCTTCACTATCTGGCAATTACCAGGCTCTGGCCTCTCCACCTTAGGATTTGGATGCTACAACTGGGGAATGGAGGAAGAGAATCAGACCATTTTCATCATTCCTCACAGGACCAGGTGAAAGGGAGCACCATCAAATACAGATCCCCCACAAACAATGTGGACTACTACTCCTTTCCACTATGACCATTTCAGAATCCTCCACATCACGTCTGCATGGCTGACCTTTATTTAACTACGGTTAACACTAACTAACCTCATGCATCATTGTACATCAATCCAGCAATGTTAAAACCAGAAGGGATTGCCTTTTCTGCAAACACCCATGCTGGTCTGTGTGTGCCTGACCTTGCCTGTGTATGTGCCTGACCTTGCCTGTGTATATGCCTGACCTTGCCTGTGTGTGTGCCTGACCTTGCCTATGTGTGCCTGACCTTGCCTGTGTGTGTGTCTGACCTTGCCTGTGTGTGTGTGTCTCTCACCTTGCCTGTGTGTGTGCCTGGCCTTGCCTGTGTGTGTGTGCCTGGCCTTGCCTGTGTGTGTGCCTGACCTTGCCTGTGTGTGTGCCTGACCTTGCCTATGTGAGTGTCTCTCACCTTGCCTGTGTGTGCCTGACCTTGCCTGTGTGTGTGCCTGAACGTGCCAGTGTGTGTGCCTGACCTTGCCTGTGTGTGTGTGTGTCTCTCACCTTGCCTGTGTGTGCCTGGCCTTGCCTGTATGTGCCTGACCTTGCCTGTGTGTGTGCCTGAACTTGCCTGTGTGTGTGCCTGACCTTGCCTGTGTGTGTGTGTGCCTGACCTTGCCTGTATGTATGTGCCTGGCCTTGCCTGTATGTGCCTGACCTTGCCACCATATGTGCCTGACCTTGCCTGTGTGTGTACCTGACCTTGCCTGTGTATGTGCCTGACCTTACCTGTGTAGCTGCCTGACCTTGCCTGTGTGTATGCCTGACCTTGCCTGTATGTGCCTGACCTTGCCTGTGTGTATGTGCCTCTCATCTTGACTCTGTGTGCCTGACCTTGCCTGTGTACGTGCTTGACTTTGCCTGTGTATGTGCCTGACCTTGCCTGTGTATGTACCTGACCTTGCCTGTGTGTGTGTGTGCCTGACCTTGCCTGTATGTGTGTGCCTGACCTTGCCTGTGTATGTGCCTGACATTGCCTGTGCGTGTGTCTCTCACCTTGCCTGTATGTGTGTGCCTGACCGTGCCTGTGTGTGTGCCTGACGTTGCCTGTGTGTGTGTCTCTCACATTGCCTGTGTGTGTGTGCCTGACCTTGCCTGTGTGTGTCTCTCACCTTGCCCATGCGTGTCTGACCTTGCCTGTGTGTGTGCCTGACCTTGCCTGTGTATGTGCCTTTCACCTTGCCTATGTGTGCCTGGCCTTGCCTGTGTGTGTGTGTCTGATGTTGCCTATATGTGTACCTGGCATTGCCTGTGTGTGCCTGGCCTTGCCTGTGTGTGTACCTGGCCTTGCCCGTGTATGTGCCTGACCTTGCCTGTGTGTGTGTCTCTCACCTTGCCTCTGTATGTGCCTGTCCTTGCCTGTATGTGTGTGCCTGGCCTTGCCTTTATGTGCCTGGCCTTGCCTGTATGTGCCTGACCTTGCCACCATATGTGCCTGACATTGCCTGTGTATGTGCCTGACATTGCCTGTGTATGTGCCTGACTTTGCCTGTATGTGCCTGGCCTTGCCTGTATGTGCCTGACCTTGCCACCATATGTACCTGACCTTGCCTGTGTGTGTACCTGACCTTGCCTGTGTATGTGCCTGACCTTACCTGTGTAGCTGCCTGACCTTGCCTGTGTGTATGCCTGACCTTGCCTGTATGTGCCTGACCTTGCCTGTGTGTATGTGCCTCTCATCTTGACTCTGTGTGCCTGACCTTGCCTGTGTACGTGCTTGACTTTGCCTGTGTATGTGCCTGACCTTGCCTGTGTATGTACCTGACCTTGCCTGTGTGTGTGCCTGACCTTACCTGTGTAGCTGCCTGACCTTGCCTGTATGTGCCTGACCTTGCCTGTGTGTGTGTCTCTCACCTTGCCTGTATGTGTGTGCCTGGCCCAGCTTGTGTGTGTGCCTGACCTTGCCTGTGTATGTGCCTGACATTGCCTGTGCGTGTGTCTCTCACCTTGCCTGTGAGTGTGCCTGGCCCAGCCTGTGTGTGTGCCTGGCCTTACCTGTGTGTGTGTCTCTCACCTTGCCTGTGTGTGCCTGGCCTTGCCTGTGTGTGTACCTGGCCTTGCCTGTGTATGTGCCTGACCTTGCCTGTGTGTGTGTCTCTCACTGTGCCTGTGTGTGTGCCTGACGTTGCCTGTGTTTGTGTCTCTCACTTTGCCTGTGTGTGTGCCGGGCCTTGCCTGTATGTGTGTGCCTGGCCTTGCCTTTATGTACCTGACCTTGCCTGTGTATGTGCCTGACATTGCCTGTGTGTGTGCCTGGCCTTGCCTGTGTGTGTGCCTGACGTTGCCTGCGTGTGTGTCTCTCACCTTGCCTGTGTGTGTGCCTGGCCTTGCCTGTGTGTGTGCCCGACCTTGCCTATGTGTGCGTCTGACATTGCCTGTGTGTGTGCCTGGCCTTGCCTGTGTGTGTGTCTCTCACCTCGTCTGTATGTCCCTGACCTTGCCTCCGTACGTGCCTGACCTTGCCTGTGTGTGTGTGCCTGACCTTGCCTGTGTGTGTGTGCCTGACCTTGCCAGTCTGTGTGTCTCTCACCTTGCCTGTGTATGTGCCTGAACTTGCCTGTGCGTGTGTCTCTCACCTTGCCTATATGTGTGTGCCTGATCCAGCATGTGTGTGTGCCTGACCTTGCCTGTGTATGTGCCTGACCTTGCCTGTGTATGTGCCTGACCTTGCCTGTGTGAGTGTCTCTCACCTTGTCTGTATGTCCCTGACCTTGCCTTTGTGTGTGCCTGGCCTTGTCTGTGTGTGTGCCTGACATTGCCTGTGTGTGTGTCTCTCACCTTGCCTGTGTGTGTGCCTGTCCTTGCCTGTGTGTGTGTCTCTCACCTTGCCTGTGTGTGTGCCTGACCTTGCCTGTGTGTGTGTCTCTCTTCTTGACTGTGTGTGCCTGACCGTGCCTGTGTATGTGCCTGACCTTGTCTGTGTAGGTGCCTGACCTTGCCTGTGTGTGTGCCCGACCTTGCCTGTGTGTGTGTCCCTGACCTTGCCTGTGTGAGTGTCTCTCACCTTGCCTGTGTGCCTGACCTTGCCTGTGTGTGTGCCTGACCTTGCCTGTGTATGTGCCTTTCACCTTGCCTGTGTGTGCCTGACCTTGCCTGTGTGTGTGCCTGACCTTGCCTGTGTGTGTCTCTCACCTTGCCTGTGTGCCTGACCTTGCCTGTGTGTGTACCTGGCCTTGCCTGTGTATGTGCCTGACCTTGCCTGTGTGTGTGTCTCTCACCTTGCCTGTGTATGTGCCTGACCTTGCCTGTGTGTGTGTCTCTCACCTTGCCTGTGTGTGTGCCTGACCTTACCTGTATGTTCCTGACCTTGCCTGTGTATGTGCCTGACTTTGCCTGTATGTGCCTGACCTTGTCTGTATGTGCCTGACCTTACCTGTGTGTGTGCCTGAACGTGCCAGTGTGTGTGCCTGACCTTGCCTGTGTGTGTGTGTCTCTCACCTTGCCTGTGTGTACCTGACCTTGCCTGTTTGTGTGCCTGAACGTGCCAGTGTGTGTGCCTGACCTTGCCTGTGTGTGTGTGTCTCTCACCTTGCCTGTGTGTGCCTGGCCTTGCCTGTATGTGCCTGACCTTGCCTCTGTATGTGCCTGACCTTGCCTGTGTGTGTGCCTGACCTTGCCTGTGCGTGTGTCTCTCACCTTGCCTGTATGTGTGTGCCTGGCCCAGCCTGTGTGTGTGCCTGACCTTGCCTGTGTATGTGCCTGACATTGCCTGTGCGTGTGTCTCTCACCTTGCCTGTGAGTGTGCCTGGCCCAGCCTGTGTGTGTGCCTGGCCTTACCTGTGTTTGTGTCTGACATTGCCTGTGTGTGTGCCTGGCCTTGTCTGTGTCTGTGTCTCTCACCTTGTCTGTATGTCCCTGACCTTGCCTATGTGTGTGTCTCTCACCTTGCCTGTGTACGTGCCTGACCTTGCCTGTCCGTGTGTCTCTCACCTTGCCTGTATGTGTGTGCCTGGCCCAGCATGTGTGTGTGCCTGATCTTGCCTGTGTATGTGCCTGACCTTGCCTGTGTGTGTGCCTGGCCTTGCCTGTGTGAGTGTCTCTTACCTTGTCTGTATGTCCCTGACCTTGCCTATGGGTGTGCCTGGCCTTGTCTGTGTGTGTGCCTGTCCTTGCCTGTGTGTGTGTCTCTCACCTTGCCTGTGTGTGTGCCTGACCTTGCCTGTGTGTGTGTCTCTCTTCTTGACTGTGTGTGTGCCTGACCTTGCCTGTGTGTGTGTGTCTCTCTTCTTGACTGTGTGTGCCTGACCTTGCCTATGTGTGTGTCTCTCTTCTTGACTGTGTGTGTGCCTGACCTTGCCTGTGTGTGTGTCTCTCTTCTTGACTGTGTGTGTGCCTGACCTTGCCTGTGTGTTGTCTCTCTTCTTGACTGTGTGTGCCTGACATTGCCTGTGTGTGTGTGTCTCTCACCTTGCCTGTGTGTGTGCCTGACCTTGCCTGTGTGTGTGTCTCTCACCTTGCCTGTGTGTGTGCCTGACCTTGCCTGTGTGTGTGCTTGACCTTGCCTGTGTAGTTGCCTGACCTTGTCTGTGTAGGTGCCCGACCTTGCCTGTGTGTGTGTGCCTGACCTTGCCTGTGTGAGTGTCTCTCACCTTGTCTGTGTCTGCCTGACCTTGCCTGTGTGTGTGCCTGACCATGCCTGTGTGTGTGCCTGACGTTACCTGTGTGTGTGTCTCTCACCTTGCCTGTGTGTGTGCCTGACCTTGCCTGTGTGTGTCTCTCACCTTGCCTGTGTGCCTGACCTTGCCTGTGTGTGTGCCTGACCTTGCCTGTGTATGTGCCTTTCACCTTGCCTGTGTATGCCTGGCCTTGCCTGTGTGTGTGTGTCTGACGTTGCCTGTGTGTGTATCTGGCCTTGCCTGTGTGTGTGTCTCTCACCTTGCCTGTGTGTGTGCTTGGCCTTGCCTGTGTGTGTCTCTCACCTTTCCAGTGTGTGTGCCTGACCTTGCCTGTATGTTCCTGACCTTGCCTGTGTATGTGCCTGACTTTGCCTGTATGTGCCTGACCTTGTCTGTATGTGCCTGACCTTGCCTGTGTGTGTGCCTGAACGTGCCAGTGTGTGTACCTGACCTTGCCTGTTTGTGTGCCTGAATGTGCCAGTGTGTGTGCCTGACCTTGCCTGTGTGTGTGTGTGTGTGTGTCTCTCACCTTGCCTGTGTGTGCCTGGCCTTGCCTGTATGTGCCTGACCTTGCCTCTGTATGTGCTTGACCTTGCCTGTGTATGTGCCTGACCTTGCCTGTGCGTGTGTCTCTCACCTTGCCTGTATGTGTGTGCCTGGCCCAGCCTGTGTGTGTGCCTGACCTTGCCTGTGTATGTGCCTGACCTTGCCTGTGCGTGTGTCTCTCACCTTGCCTGTATGTGTGTGCCTGGCCCAGCCTGTGTGTGTGCCTGACCTTGCCTGTGTATGTGCCTGACATTGCCTGTGCGTGTGTCTCTCACCTTGCCTGTGAGTGTGCCTGGCCCAGCCTGTGTGTGTGTCTGGCCTTATCTGTGTGTGTGCCTGACATTGCCTGTGTGTGTGTCTCTCACCTTGCCTGTGTGTGCACCTGACCTTGCCTGTGTGTGTGTCTCTCACCTTGCCTGTGTATGTGCCTGACCTGCCTGTGTGTGTGTCTCTCATCTTGACTGTGTGTGCCTGACCTTGCCTGTGTGTGTGTCAGGCCTTGCCTGTGTATGTGCTTGACCTTGCCTGTGTATGTGCCTGACCTTGCCTGTGTGTGTGCCTGACCTTGCCTGTGTATGTGCCTGACCTTACCTGTGTAGCTGCCTGACCTTGCCTGTGTGTATGCCTGACCTTGCCTGTATGTGCCTGACCTTGCCTATGTATGTGCCTGACCTTGCCTGTGCGTGTGTCTCTCACCTTGCCTGTATGTGTGTGCCTGGCCCAGCCTGTGTGTGTGCCTGACCTTGCCTGTGTATGTGCCTGACATTGCCTGTGTGTGTGTCTCTCACCTTGACTGCGTGTGCCTGACTGTGCCTGTGTATGTGCCTGACCTTGCCTGTGTATGTGCCTGACCTGCCTGTGTGTGTGTCTCTCATCTTGACTGTATGTGCCAGATCTTGCCTTTGTGTCTGCCGAGCCTTGCCTGTATGTGCCTGACCTTGTCTGTGTAGGTGCCTGACCTTGCCAGTGTGCGTGCCTGACCTTGCCTGTGTGTGTGTCTGACATTGCCTGTGTGTGTGCCTGGCCTTGCTCGTGTGTGTGTGTCTCACCTTGTCTATATGTCCCTGACCTTGCTTCTGTGTGTGTCTGGCCTTGTCTGTGTGTGTGCCTGACGTTGCCTGTGTGTGTGTCTCTCACTTTGCCTGTGCGTGCCTGGCCTTGCCTGTATGTGCCTGACTTGCTTCTGTATGTGCCTGTCCTTGCCTGAGTATGTGCCTGACCTTGCCTGTGTGTGCGCCTGATATTGCCTCTGTGTGTGTGTGTGTGTGTGTCTCTCACCTTTCCTGTGTGTGTTCCTGACATTGCCTGTGTGTGTGTCTCTCACCTAGTCTGTTTGTGCCTGGCCTTGCCTGTATGTCCCTGACTTTGCCTCTGTATGTGCCTGAACCTGCCTGTGTGTGTGCCTGACCTTGCCTGTTTGTGTGGCTCTCACCTTGACTGTGTGTGCCTGTCCTTGCCTGTGTATGTGCCTGACCTTGCCTTTGTGTGTGCCTGACCTTGCGTTTGTGTGTGCCTGACCTTGCCTGGTCCATCTGCATGTAGCCCTAGCAGGAGGGCTGGTGGATAACTGTAGGCTACTTGCACTCGGGAAGAACTTGCAGAGAGCGCACACACACACACACACACACACGAAACAGACAGCAATAGTCCTTACTGCCCAGAAGCTGAAGCAGTGCAATGAATAATGAGACCGCCTGTCTGCCTCTTTACGCAGGAGAAAGTGCGGACTGCAGATGCTGGAGATCAGAGCTGAAAATGTGTTGCTGGAAAAGCACAGCAGGTCAGGCAGCATCCAAGGAACAGGAGAATCGACGTTTCGGGCATGAGCCCTTCTTCATTCCTCATTCCTGAAGAAGGGCTCATGCCCAAAACGTCGATTCTCCTGCTCCTTGGATGCTGCCTGACCTGCTGCGCTTTTCCAGCAACACATTTTAAGCGCTGCCTCTTTAAGCAGGCTAGTTTATACCATGGAGAGCCAGTTCCAGCACCCTCAGGGTCTGCTTGAGAGACACACTATTGTGGACCTGACCAGACTCCCTCTCACCATCCCCCCCCCCAACTCAAAGTATTGTAAGCAGAGAGACTAGTTCCGAATTTTTAATGTTTATTTAAAGGCAAGTGTGAGGTGTGTTCCAGATGTGACTTGATTGGTCCATCACCACACTTTATTCTTACAACACAGTTAAAATACAAAACAAGGCATTGTCATAATTTTACCACCACTGAAAATCTTAACAATATAATGTATGATTTAACATGTTAATCATCAACTGTCCCTATATGGGCAGCATCCCATAAACACACCCATGTCAAAAATACAATTCAGCAGCACAGTTACGATTCTCATGTACTGTCCCCCTCCAGTTTGGAAGAAAGAAACAGTCTGCCCCTACTGATTTTTAACAGGGAGCCTCACTGTCTAAGACTTCACTCTGGTAGCCAGGAACTCAAGCGTTTAGCTCAATGGCAGCAGGAACGTTCTCACTAACTGCAAGCAAATGTCCACACTTTCCTGAGTCAATCTGAGCCCTGACCCCCTCAATCATGATTCTATTGTCTCTTTTGAAAAAAAGAACACCCAGGGAGAAACTCAGAAGTTGTTTACCAATGGCCTGTTTGAAGCAGACATTCTGGTCTGACAGTGACAAAGCCTCTTCTGTGGGAGTAACAGCCCCAGAACACATCCCTCTCAAAGGGGTAGTACCGTCACAACACACACAGCTTCACCACAGCTATTGGTTCTCAGAACAGAAGGCATGGCCACATGGGAATGAGGAACCTTGACTTGATTCCAGATGCCCCCACTTCTCACAAGGAGACAGGCCAATGCCAGGTCACTCCCAGCCAGAGGTGGCACCACCCACAGGCTCCTCGGCAGCTTACTCTTAGGGCACTGTAGAGAAAGCTGGGCCCTCCCCCTTCACTCTACCTGAGCCCCACTGACCTTGGAAATTGAGGCTGTGGAGAACACCTCTGGGCAAGAAGACCCTCAGCAGATCAGTGTCATCCCAACCCAAGTGTCCCCAGGACTACCAAACCAAACATAGAGGTCCCATTGGTGCGCAGGTTCCATCGGCCTCAGCTACAGACCTTGAGATCAAACAGAGACATTTTCACTGTCATGGTCAAGAACAGTATGTCAATAGTTCAAATAGGGAAGGGGCTATACTGGACCTGGAGTTGGGAAATAAGCCAGGCCAGGTGGTAGAAGTTGCAGTGGGGGATGTCTTTGGGAATAGTGACCATAATTCTCTAAGTTTTAGAATACTCAGTAAACAAAGATGAGAGTGGTCATAAGGGAAAAGTGCTAAACTGAGCCAAGGCCAATTATATCAAAATTTGGCAGGAACTGAGAAATGTGGATTGGGGGCAGCTATTTGAAGGGAAGTTCACATTTGATATGTGGGAGGCTTTCAAAGATGGTTTGAAGATAATGCAGGATAGGCATGTCCCTTTAAAACAAGCGATAGGAAAGTCAATATTCGTGAACCGTGGATGACAGGAGAAATTGTGCGATGAGCCAGGAGGAAAAGGGAAGCGTATATAAGGTCCAGGCAGCTAAGAACAGAGTGGGTCCTGGAGGAATATCGGAAGAGTAGGACCAGTCTTACGCGAGGAATCAAGTAGGCTGAAAGAGATCATGAAATAGTTTTAGTGAGCAGAATTAAGGACAATCCCAATGCCTTTTATTCATATATAAGAAGCAAGAGGGTAACTATAGACAGGGTTGGTCCACTAAAGGGTAAGAAAGGAAAGTTATGTGTTGAACCTGAGAAAATGGGTGAAATTCTCAATGATTTTTTTTACATCAGTGTTCACTGAAGAGAGGGACATGATGAATGTTGAGATTAGAGATAGAGCTTTGTTTGCTGTGGATCTTGTTGACAAAAGGAAGGAGGATGTGTTGCGTAGTCTAAAGGATATTAAAGTGGACAAATCCTCAGGACCAAAAGGGATCTATCCAAGGTTGATAAGGGAGGTGAGAGAGGAAATAGTTGGGGCCCTGACAAATATCTTTGTAGCATCCTTAAACACAGGTGAAGTGCCGGAGGACTAGAGAGTTGCTCATGTTGTCCCCCCTGTACAAGCAGGGTAGTAGGGATATTTCAGGTTACTACAGACCAGTGAGCCTGATGTCAGTGGTGGGAAAGTTGCTGGAGAAAGTACTGAGGGACAAAATCTATTTATATTTGAAAGAGAATGGGCTTATCAGTGATAGGTAACATGGTTTTGTGTGGAGAACATCGTGCCTTACCAACTTAATAGAGTTCTTTGAGGAAGGGATCAAGTTGATAGATAAATGAAGGGCTGTAGATGTCATATACATGGACTTTGGTAAGGCATTTGATAAGGTTCCCCATGGTATTCTAATGGAGAAAGTGAAATCACATGGTGTGCAGGGTCTTCTAGCTAGGTGGATAAAGAACTGGTTGAGCAACAGGAGACAGAGAGTAGTAGTTGAAGAGAGTTTCTTGAAATGGAGAAAGGTGACCAGTGGTGTTCCAGAGGGGTCAGTGTTGGGGTCACTGTTGTTTGTAATATACATGAATGATCTGGAAGATGGCATTGGCGGCCTGATCAGCAAGTTTGCAGATGACACCAAGATTGATGGAGTAGCAGAAAGCATGGGGGACTGCCAAAGAATACAGAAGAATATAGATAGTCTGGAGAGCTGGGCGGAGAAGTGGCAGATGGAGTTCAATCCAGCAAATGTGAGGTGATGCATTTTGGGAAGTCTAATTCTAGAGCGCATTATATAGTAAACAGAAGAGCCTTGGGAAAAGTTGATGAGCAAAGAGATCTGGGATTTCAGATCCATTGTACCCTGAAGGTTGCTGCACAGGTGGATAGAGTGATCAAGAAGGCATATGGTATGCTTGCCTTCATTAGACGGTGAATTGAGTATAAGAACTGGCAGGTCATGTTAAAATTATACAAGGCTTTGGTTCGGCTACATTTAGTATACTGTGTACAGTTCTGGTCGCCACATTACCAAAAGGATGTGGACGCTTTGGAGAGGGTGCAGAGACGGTTTACGAGGATGTTGCCTGGTATGGAATGTGCTAGCTATGAAGGGAAGTTGAGTAGGTTAAGATTGTTTTCATTAGAAAAAAGGAGATTGAGGGGGCACCTGATTAAAGTCTACAAAATCATGAAGGATATAGACAGTGTGGATAGAGATAAGTTTTTTCCCAGGGTGAAAGATTCAATAACGAGAGGTCACGTGTTCAAGGTGAGAGGTGAAAGGTTTAACAGGGATAAACACGGAAATAATTTACACAGAGGGTGGTAGGTGCCTGGAACGCATTGTTAGCAGAGGTATTAGAGGCAGGCATGGTAGATTCATTTCAGATGCATCTGGACAGATGCATGAGTAGGTGGGAGCAGAGAGATATAGGTCATTAGGAACTGGGCGATAGGTTTAGACAGTGGACTTGGATCAGCACAGGCTTGGTGGGCCGAAGGGCCTGTTCCTGGGCTGTAAATTTTCTTTGTTCTTTGTTCTTTGTCTCTATTTTATTCCATCCTCCATTGACCCCTGGTCAATTTCATCCTGATGAATGGAATGAGCATTCACAACGAGGAGGTAGAATTGGGAATGTGATGGGGTTATCTTAGGTCTTTGTGGAGGAGGTCGGATGGTGTGCTGGGAGTTTGGCAATGTGCCAGACAGACTTTCCACACAATGAGTGCCCGGATGAGGCCATGTGGGCTTGTCTTGCAGGCTCCTCCAATAATTGTCTGCCAATTTTCACTGTTACATTCTGTCCCAAAATTGCAGCTTCCTGGTGAAAGGGACACTTTGTTATCTGGACAAAAAAATTAGAGGGAAGAACGACGAGTGCACTGATGAACGGTTGGTGTTCAGGATCGAGGGTAGGATACTGTTGTGTTTACCAGCAACTAATCATTGGATTATTGCCATTTTTGATATATATATAATGGCCTGAGCTTGGGAATAGGGAGCATTGTATCCAAGTTTGTAGGTGGCACAGAACTTGGAATTGTATTAACCAGCGACTAGGAAGGTAGAGAGGACCGTAGACATTGATAAAATGGGGAGGTGATGGCACAGTGGCAATGTCACGGGATGTCAGCATGTCAAAGCACTTCAGTGCCCTGTGCTGAGACTCTGGGGCTGCAAGTTCAAATCCCACCACACCATTTAGAGTGGCACTGTGGCTCAGTGGTTAGTACTGCTCCCTCACAGCACCAGGGGGCCCAGGTTCAATTCCACCCTCGGGTGACTGCCTGCACGGAGTTTGCACATTCTCCCCTCTCTATGTGGGTTTCAATCGGGTGCTCCAGTTTCCCCCCACAGTCCAAAGATGTGCAGGTTAGATGGATTGACAGTGCTCAATTGCCTCTTAGCTGTCTAAGTGTTGGAGTAGCCATGGTAATGTGTGGGGTAGGTTAGGGGGCTGGGTGGGATGCTCTTCGGAACCTTGGTGTGGACTTGATGGGCTGAATGGACTCTTTCCACTCTGTTGGGATTCTGTGATATTGTGGAACCTCGATATAATAAACCAGAAAGCTGGGATTAAAAACATGATTAGGCCTCACCAAGTGTCTTGATCTGATGAAGGAGCAGCACTCTGAAAGCTTGTGATTTCAAATAAACGTGTTGGACAATAACCTGGTATCGTGTGACTTCTGACCTTGTCCACCCTAGCCCAATCTTGGCATCTCTGTATAAGGAGGAACAGATTTAAAGAAAAGGGCAGGCAGTTAAGAAGAGATATGAGGAATCTGGAACTCATTGCCTGTAGAGGCAAAAAACCCTCATAACATTTAAGAAGTATTTTGATGGCCACTGTGATGCCAAAGCAGACCAGGCTGTTGGCCAAGTGTTGGGACATGGGATTAGAGTAGTTAGGTGATTGTTTTTGTTCAGTACAGACCGCAATAGGCTGATGGGTCTTTTAGTGCCTTGTAAATCTGTGACTCTGTGTATCTCTGAATATTATTGTACTTAATCTTAATTTGCACCAAATAGTGTAAGATCAAAGATCAGGCTTGAAGAACGTTCTTGACTTTGCCTTCTCTTCAACCAGAAGGGAACCCAAACTTATCGAAACTATGATTTGGAGACACCGGTGTTGGACTGGGGTGGACAAAGTTAAAAATCACAACACCAGGTTATAGTCGAACAGGTTTATTTGGAAGCACTAGCTTTCGGAGCGACACTCCTTCATCAGGTAGCTGTGAAGAAATATCTTCACCCAGAGAGTGGTGAGCCTGTGGAATTCTCCACAACCACCTGATGAAGGAGCAGTGCTCAGAAAGCTAGTGTGCTTCCAAATAAACCTGTTGGACTATAACCTGGTGTTGTGTGATTTTTAATTTTATCAAAACCACAGGACAAAAGACAAAGTGGAATTCTAATGGCCTTTAAGATGATCCTCTTACTCATTGCTCTGCCATTGTAATCATATTTGATTGGTAAAAGGTTTTGTTCACTCGAGTCAGTGGGTTAGTTACTGCTTTGGAGTTTTATTTCTTTTCTTTCCATAAGTAATTAAAAATCCTTTAATTCACAATGCAGGATCAATGTCAAGGCTATAAATTTAAAGCAGAAAAATCAATTAAAATGGAACTATCTGACGACTGAATACAGCCACAGGGACAAGCCGTTCTGGTTCATTGCAGATAGTACAGGAACAAGGCCTTCCATTGCCTGCCTGGCTATCAGTGTATAAGTTTGGATGGATGATTTTCCTCTCCACTGCCTGGTCTGTTTCAGTGAGTTGGGTAAGCTTGCTGCATCTCCAGACTCAGGGAAACTCTGCAAGGGACGTGTCCAATATTTCCGCCACTTGGCAGTGCATCAGTGCAGGCTGTTCATTCTGCGTGGTCACAAAGATCTGAGTGGACTGGCCTCACTACGTTATAATGAAGGCCTGTCTCTTGAGGGCAGGTAACTTGGCTGATCATCCCGGAGGTCTGTGTTGGAGTCCAGCCTTGTTGGCATCAAACAAATTCCACACTGCAAAGAAAGAAATAATGAGAAACCACCTACCTTGAACACTCAAATGTTACACAGCTCTGAAGATCAAACTATTGCAGCTGACGGTTTGTCTGTGCTGGTCAGTTCTGATGATCAATATGAGGCCATTGGTGCCAAATGACAACTTCCGCAAGTAGGTACAAAAGTCAAATATTTACCAGAATGGGCTAGTCAATGGACCATTGACTGATATGTTAATTAAGGGTTAACTGGTTATAAAATTATGGGAAGCTAGTAATCAGTGTGAGCGTGAGCAGTGGAGTGCTGGGTCCACTACTTTTCGTCATTTATGTAAATGATTTGGATGTGAGCACAAGTGGTATAATTAGTAAGATTGCAGATGACACTAAAATGGGAGGTGTAGTGCACAGCAAAGAAAGTTACCTCAGATTGCAACAGGATCTTGACCAGATGGGCCAATGAGCTGAGGAGTGGCAGATGGAGCTTAATTTAGATAAATGTGAGGTGCTGCATTTTGGGAAAGCAAATCTTATTAGGACTTAGACACTATATGGTAAGGTCCTAGGGAGTGTTGCTGAACAAAGAGATCATGGAGTACAGGTTCATAGCTCCTTGAAAGTGGAGTCGCAGGTCGATAGGATAGTGAAGAAGGCGTTTGGCATGCTTTCCTTTATTGGTCAGTGTATTGAGTACAGGAGTTGGGAGGTCATGGTGCGGCTGTACAGGACATTGGTTAGGCCACTGTTGGAATATTGCGTGCAATTCTGGTCTCCTTCCTATCGGAAAGGTGTTGTGAAAATGTTTTTGATGCTTACCTTGGAAAGGTCAAGCAGCATTAAAACCTTTTCTTATTCATTCATGGGATGTGGGCATCTCTGACTAGGCCTGAATTTATTGCCCATCCCTAACTACCCAGAGGGCAGTTAAGATTCAACCACATTGCTGTGGGTCTGGAGTCACACTCAGATAAAGGATGGCAGTTTCCTTCCCTAAAGGACATTAGTGAACCAGATGGGGATTTTCTGACAATCGATAATGTTTTCATGATCTTTATTAGACTCTTAATTGTGGACTTTTACTATTGAATTCTGGATGAACAGTCCATCATTAATACCACTAGTCTGTTGCCTCCCCTTAGTTTGGAGATCTTATTTTTTTGCAAAAATTCTTTCCACTTGTAAAAGATGCCGTTGCTTGGCCTGATAAAGAGTTTTTGGCCAGTATTTACCCCTCAAACTGACAGTTTAGAGACAGATTGTATCGCCGTTACTACACTGCAGGGTACATGATAACTGCCATGCTTTCTACACTACAGAGTGACTGCACCTCAAAAGCACTTCATTGGATGTAAAAATACTTGGGATCATCCTAAGGATATGAAAGGTATTATACTAATGAAAGTTTTCCTTTTTGCTATAGGGAGTAGTGTGGTCTTTGAAATCTACTTTGAGTTGAGAAGCTTACAAAATGTATCACTGTGTTATTTGGCTGCTTTAAGATTATTCACAAATGGGATCAGTAAGATCAATGTAATCCTGACTTTATTACTCATGTTTTATTGTTCTTGTTAACTAAATTAAAGGGGGAAAAATGTAATTGCATTGAGAACTAATTGAAGCAAGCCACTTCTTAATTCACCCTGGTATTAAATATTACAAGGCATTCAAATACTGCAATGCTGTTGATTTTTCCAGGTGAGCTGATAGTGAATCATTTTCCAGCTCATGGTACATAGTAATAAAATTAAAATTAACTAACACAGGTTCAGTGATTCGATGAACATAGATCTGAGCCTAGTCTTCAGCTGGGCATTAACACAAGGCCAGATGCTGCAGGAGTCAGTATGTAGCCCATCAACGCTATCTAAGCCATTCATTCCGATCAGGGCTGGTTTTCCACCTCAACTTCACCTTCCTGCGCACTACCTCTGTACCCCTTCCTCTCCTCAGTGCTGAAAAATGATATCAATCTCTCTCTCTCTCTCTGACTCCCAACTTCTGAACATTCACAGCTCTCTGGATTAGTGACATCCAAATGTTCATAATCCTTTGAATGACAAAATTTGTATTCATCGTAGTTCCATAAAGCAAACACCTTACTCCAACGCTGTGATCTTGTGTTTTTGATTCTGCTGGAAAACTTCCAAGTATCTACTGAATCAAGCCCCTCGAGAATTTTATGGATATTTCTGAATAAACTGACATGGTTTCAAAACAGACCCTTCTTATTTCAAACCATAACCTCAAAAAACAAATATAAAAAGACATCATCTTTACAACATGTACACCCACATATTTCAAAAAAGGTCATCTGATATAGATCATGGAGTCATACAGCTTGGAAACAGACCCTTCCGTCCAACTTGTCTGTGCCAATCAGACACCCCAATCTGACCTAGTTCCATTTGCCTGCATTTGGCCCATATCCCTCTAAACCCTTCCTATTCATATACCTATCAAAATGCCTTTTAAATGCTATAATTGTATCCATCTCCACCACTTCCGCTGGCAGCTCATTCCACACATGCACCACTTTCTGCATGAAAAAGCTGCCCCTCAGGTCCTTTTTAAATCTTTCCCCTCTCAACTTAAAACTATATCTTCTGGTCTTGGCCTCTCCCACCCTAGGAAATTGACCTTACCTATTCATCCTATCCATGTCCCACATGATGTTATAAACCTGCGTAAAGTCATCCCTCAGCCTCTTACGCTCCAGGTGACAAGAGCCTCAGACTTTTCAGCCTCTTCTTATAACGCAACCCTTTCAATCCTGGCAACTTCCTTGTAAATCTTTTCTGCATACTCTCCAGTTTAACAACACCCTTCTTGTTCACCAGAATTGTGTGCAGTATTCCAAAGGCGGCTTCACCAATGTCCTGCAACAACTGCAATAAGATATCCTAACTCCTATGTGCTGACCGATGAAGACAAGCATGCCAAATGCCTTCTTCACCAGCCTGTCTACCTGCAACACTACTTTCAAGGAACTATGCACCTGTACCCCAGGTCTCTCTGTGTGGCAACACACCCCTGTGGAGATGACCCAAGACTCAAAAACATTAAACTGAGGAAAATTAATAATTTCGTTAAAATGCCTATGGAATCTGTCATAATTTGGAGATGCCATAATTTGGGGTGTACAAAGTTAAAAATCACACAACACCAGGTTGTAGTCCAACAGGTTTATTTGGAAGCACTAGTGGTTGACAATGGAGCAGCGCTCCGAAAGCTAGTGCTTCCAATTAAACCTGTTGGACTATAACCTGGTGTTGTGTGATTTTTAACTATGAAATCTGTGACTGGCTTTCTGAGCTTTGAAAAAGGATTTTGAAGAGATTGTAAGGGAATCAATTTTCTTATAGTGTCATAGAGATGTACAGCATGGAAACAGACCCTTCGGTCCAACCCATCCATGCCGACCAGATATCCCAACCCAATCTAGTCCCACCTGCCAGCACCCGGCCCATATCCCTCCAAACCCTTCCTATTCATATACCCATCTAAATGCCTCTTAAATGTTGCAATTGTACCAGCCTCCACCACTTCCTCTGGCAACTCATTTCCATACACGTACCACCCTCTGTGTGAAAAAGTTGCCCCGTAGGTCTCTTTTATATCTTTTCCCTTTCACCCTAAACCTATGCCCTCTAGTTCTGGACTCTCTGACCCCAGAGAAAAGACTTTGTCTATTTACCCTATCCATGCCCCTCATAATTTTGTAAACCTCTATAATGCCACCCCTCAGCCTCTGACGCTCCAGGGAGAACAACTCCAGCCTGTTCAGCCTCTCCCTGTAGCTCAAATCCTCCAACCCTGGCAACATCCTTGTAAATCTTTTCTGAACCCTTTCATGAATAAGAAACACAGATAGATGTAACCTGGAAGCAGTGTGGACAAGGAGGAGGTTAAAACCAGTGCTCTGTGACTGACAGTCACAAAAGAAAGTTGCAAGACATAGTTCAGTGTAAGCAGAAGGCAGTCAGCACACAATTGCAGACACAAGGACAAAGTCAGAAAAGGAAGCCAGCAAAACCTGCTGGAAAATGGTCAGTTTTCCCTGTAGCAGTGTGGGGAAAAATAGAATTCTAAGACCTCTCGAGCAATAAGGAAGCTAAAAAACAAACAACTAATTCCAAAACACTAGTGCCTTAACAGAGCACCAAGCTGTTGACCCAGTGTTATGGGTTGGTCAGTTGAAAAGCAAGTGTGGAGGTCAAAAGCATCAGGACAGTTGTGGCATGAGTGAGTGAGGGTTCAGATCTGTGTCTTGTTGGTGCAAACACACATCCCAGAATATTAGATGGAAATATAACTGGTGGCGCCAGCAGCCTGAGGGCTGAAATGGATTGAGTTGGAAAAAAGTTGCACATGGAGCCACATTTGTGTGGGCGGTGCTGGGCGATGGTTAGCATAACAATTTAAAGTAACACCTGGCTTTTTACTTCACATGTTTTATTACTGTTAAGGTCTCATTTGTATTGGTTTTTATTCATTTAAAGAAAACATTGTTAAAATTAGAATATTGCTAGCAATGTCTTCATTTGCAGGTCATTCAGTGAAATTGTTTATTTAGAATAGAATCAAAGCATCTGTATAGTGTAAAAGCAGGCCATTCGGCCCTTCGAGTCCACAGTCACCTTCTGAAGAGCATCCCACCCAGACGCGCCACTACCCCAACCCTATTGACCTGCATTCCCCATGGCTAACCCACCTAGACTGCAAAACTCTGGACACTATGGGACAACTTAGCATGGCCAATCCACCTTACCTACACCTCTTTGGACTTTCTGTTGAGCAATGTCCTATGGGGATTGTAAGAAATACCATGCATTTCTGGGGAAATGTTTTGGTGGATGAAGCATCTCACTTGTACTTATTGAGTGGCTGATATGCTTTCCTTATCAGTGGTGCTTTTCTTATCAACCAGCATTTCTGACTGAAACCCAGATTGCCTGTTCCAGAAGTAGGGACGTTACCATTGTGCCACAGTGGCATTTTCTGAGCTACCACGTGTGAGATAAAGTGGGGATTAAAGTGTATAGTTAAGTCAGAAGTAATGTGACACTTCAGCATGAACCAGGAGGGGAGAGTGAAAGAACACAAATGAAACTTTTAGTGAAGAAGGATTGGAGGTTAGTTGGATTCTTTTCCTTTGTACTGTGGTGAATAACCAAACAAATAAATCACAGAAAAACACTGTGTGGTGCTGGGAAAGCATAGCAGGTCATGCAGCATCGATGGAGCAGGGGAATCGACATTTCAGGCAGGAGCCCTTCATCAGGAAACCTTCCAGCACCACACACTCTTGATTCTGATCTCCAGCATCTGCAGTCCTCACCCTCTCCTAACTCACAGAAAAAGTCACGAATGCTCTAGTGGCTAACTGTTCCAGATTGAGCTGGTGAAGTATCTGTTCACACTTCCTGGGTTGACTGTCGTTGGAATGCCTCTGCACCCGTAACTTTTGGACGTTATTTTTAATTTTGTCCCAGATCCAATCCTCCAACTTGGCACTGCCCTTTGACCTGCCCTACCTGTCCATCTTCCTTCCCACCTATCCGCTCCACCCTCCTCTCCAACTTATCACCCTCACTCCCACCTTCATCTACCTATCGCATTCCCAGCTATCTTGCCCCCAGTCCCAAACCTCTCCCATTTATCTCTCAGCCCCCTTGGGCCACCCCCACATTCCTGATGAAGGGCTTATGCCTGAAACATCGTCTGAAAATGTGTTGCTGGTTAAAGCGCAGCAGGTCAGGCAGCATCTAAGGAACAGGAAATTCGACGTTTCGGGCACAAGCCCTTCATCAGGAATGAGGAAAGTGTGTCCAGCAGGCTAAGATAAAAGGTAGGGAGGAGGGACTTGGGGGAGGGGCGATGGAGATGTGATAGGTGGAAGGAGGTCAAGGTGAGGGTGATAGGCCGGAGTGGGGTGGGGTCGGAGAGGTCAGGAAGAAGATTGCAGGTTAGGAGGGCGGTGCTGAGTTCGAGGGAATCGAATAAGACAAGGTGGGGGGAGGGGAAATGAGGAAACTGGAGAAATCTGAGTTCATCCCTTGTGGTTGGAGGGTTCCCAGGCGGAAGATGAGGTGCTCTTCCTCCAACCGTCGTGTTGTTATGTTCTGGCGATGGAGGAGTCCAAGGACCTGCATGTCCTTGGTGGAGTGGGAGGGAGAGTTAAAGTGTTGAGCCACTGGGTGGTTGGGTTGGTTGGTCCGGGCTTCCCAGAGGTGTTCCCTGAAGCATTCCGCAAGTAGGAGGCCCGTCTCCCCAATATAGAGGAGGCCACATCGGGTGCAGCGGATGCAATAGATGATGTGTGTGGAGGTGCAGGTGAATTTGTGGCTTCCGCCTGGGAACTCTCCAACCACAAGGGATGAACTCAGATTTCTCCAGTTTCCTCATTTCCCCTCCCCCCACCTTGTCTCAGTCGATTCCCTTGAACTCAGCACCGCCCTCCTAACCTGCAATTTTCTTCCTGACCTCTCCGCCCCCACCCCACTCCGGCCTATCACCCTCACCTTGACCTCTTTCCAACTATCACATCTCCATCGTCCCTCCTCCCTACCTTTTATCTTAGCCTGCTTGGCACACTCTCCTCATTCCTGATGAAGGGCTTGTGCCCGAAACGTCGAATTTCCTGTTCCTTGGATGTACCAGCAACACATTTTCAGCTCTGATCTCCAGCATCTGCAGACCTCACTTTTTACTGAAACATCGTCTGTCCTGCTCCTTGGATGCTGCCTGATTGGCTGTGCCACACTCTTGACTCTGATCTCCAGCATCTGCAGTCTTCACTTTCTCCCAAAAGTAGATCAATTTAGAGTCGTCGAGTCATCGAGGTCTACAGCGCAGTAAAACGATGTTTTGGGTCTATGCCAGTCAAAAACAGCCACCTAACAATTCCATTTCCATTTTCCAACACTTGGCTCAAAGCTTTATTTGCTTTTGCATCTCAATGCACATCTAAAAACTTCTTAAATGTTATGAAGGTTTCTGCCTCTACCATCCTTATGGGCAGTGAGTTCCGGTTTCTCAGCACCCTCTGGGTGAGAACGTTTTTTCTCAAATCTCTAAACCTGCTATTCCTTGCCTTAAATCAATGCCTCCAGTTATTGATCCCTCCGTCAAGGGGTAAGGTTTCTTCCTGTCTATGCCTCTCATACATTTCTACACCTCAATCACACCCTCCCTTAATTTCCTCTGCTTTAAGGAAAACAACTGCAGTGTATCTAATTTCTCTTCATGAGTGCAGCCCTCCAGCCCAAGCAACATCCTGGTAAATCTCCTCCGCACCCTCCCTCTGGCTATCAGACCCATCCTATAACATGGATTCCAGAACTGCACACTATTCTCTATCTGTAAACTAACTAACAATTCATACACTTCCAGCATCATTGCACTTGTCTTAAAATTCTATGCCTCAGCTAAGAAAGGCAAATATCCCCTGAGCTTTCTTGGCCCAGTGGCTCAGTGGTTAGCACAGCTGCCTCACAGTGCCAGGGACCCGAGTTCGATACCAGCCTCCGGCGACTGTCTGTGTGGAGTTTGCACATTCTCCCTGTGTCTGCGTGGGTTTCCCTCCTGGTCCTCTAATTTCCTTCCAGAATGCAAAGGTCAGATAGATTGGCCACGGGAAATGCAGGGTTGCAGGGATAGGGTAGGGAGGGTTGGTCTGGATAGGATGCTGTTTGGAGGGACTTGATGGGCTGAATGGCCTGCTTCCACACTGTAGGGATTCTATGATTCTATTCTATGATCCACCTGTCCTGTTACCTTAACGTAAGCCTTGAATCTGATCGGAATTGGATCAGTGAGATGTGAGGATAAAATGGACATTCCATTGAAAGAGACCAAGGAGGTGATGATATCTGCCCACCCAAGAGAGCTGTGATTCGGAATGTTTAGTTGTGTTGGGGTTGGGGGAGGGGGGGTGATAGCACAAAGAACATGCCACCAACTCCTCAGACGGTCTCTTGATATAAAATCCCTTCAGTCTGCCTGAGCAGTTTCTAGTGACCCCTTCAAGGACCCCTGCTCTGTCCACTCAGAGCCTCCTGCAACACAACGGGTTCTGCATCATGCATGTTTTGCATGGATGCAACAATTAAAGTTCTTCAACCAGTTTTGGACTTTGATTTGCATCTTTACTGCCTCCCAACTGTTTTTTATAGCCATCTCACCATGTGGCCATTGAAAAGCCTGGCTAAATGCTGGGACAGGGGAGTCTGGGGTGACAATGCACCTGGGTGCATGTATGTGGATGGGTTGGGCATGAGAACAGAGGACACAATATAAAACTTCCCACGTTCTTTATCATTGACCTTCCCTAGACTGCAAATGTATTATGTGTTGCTGGAAAAGCGCAGCAGGTCAGGCAGCATCCAAGGAGCAGGAAATTCGACGTTTCGGGCATAAGCCCTTCATCAGGAATAAGCCCTTCCTGATGAAGGACTTATGCCTGAAACGTCGAATTTCCTGCTCCTTGGATGCTGCCTGACCTGCTGCGCTTTTCCAGCAACACATTTTCAGCTCTGGTCTCCAGCATCTGCAGACCTCACTTTCTCCTGCAAATGTATTGTCCCTTGTGTCCTGAAGATAACAAATTTATTGCTGGGGTTTATTTCAGATTCCTTTAGTTAATTCTCCTGGTACCTTCTCCTGTGCTCACTCTGTGTCAATTGAATTCTTGATCTGTTCCACCCCTTGTTTTTGACTTCAGTAAATCCCAATGCTTTAATCCTGGTTTTCTCAGCCCAGCATGAGCTCAACTCTTAATCAGCCTCCACACTTGACTATTTTAGCCTGACCAATTTCAGATCATTTTGCACATTAACCTACATCACGCACCCAATCTCCAGCCACTCTTAATCGCGATCTTTCATCTCCGAGGCAGCTCCACTGATAACTGTGACAGTTACCATTTCACGTCAGTGCTGAGAGGCTCTCTGCTTTCTACTGTATTTTCTCATGCAGCTTGGAGTCACTGTTGAGCTAGACTGTGTTCTGATCCAGGATCCAAAGCATACTACAGTATTAATTAGTGGGAACAAATTCTCGTAACATCTTGCTCCTCTCGTTTCAATCTTATCTCTGGAATTAATTTGACAGAATTGGATTTAAATGTTAACACCCAGGTGAAAGACTATTCTGTTACGTGTGGGATTTATTGAGAATGTATTTTGTTTAATTACTTTTCTATTAGCCAAACACCTATACGTGATCACCACCAACAGTTGCTCCAACCACACATGTCTTTGCACACTGCTTCACATCTACTTTTCAATATGTAACTCTTACTGTCTGTATCTGATCGATTTTCTTTTCATTCATCAACTAACAATTCAGTAATTAAATTGCACAAGATGTCTGGATAGTCCATACTTTTCAGGTTTCTAGATTGTAGAGCTTACGTCTGACTGCAAGTGAGCTCCTTCCATATCTGCGGGGAAGGTGATTTCTCTGGAACTGCCCTCATAATGGTGTGAAAATCAGCTCTCCCCACCTAGACACTGCATCGGCGTTTCAAATTAATGGCTTCCAGGGCAAGTCATTGAATCATGTAGTACTGAAGAGGGTTATTATCTGTACCACCAAAAATGCCTTATTACCCAACACTAATCTCACTTTCCTGCACTAGTCCCATTACCCTTCAATGTTATGACATCTCGAGTGCTCATCCAAGTACTTTTTAAAGGTTGTGAGGTTTCCTGCCTCAACTACCCTCCTGGGCAGTACATTTCATACCTTACTACTGAGGAGAAAGGGAGGACTGCAGATGCTGGAAATCAGAGTCGAGAGTGTGGTGCTGGAAAAGCACAGCAGGTCAGGCAGCATCCGAGGAGCAGGAAAATCAACGTTTTGGACATAAGCCTGATGAAGGGCTTATGCTGGAAACATTAATTCTCCTGCTCCTCGGAGGCTGCCTGACCTGCTATGTTATTCCAACACCACACTCTTGACTTACATACCTCACCACCCTTTGGTTAAACTATTTAACTACTTTCCTTCCGATCCCCTTCAATCCTCCTACCTCAAACTTTAAAGTTATGCCCCCATGTTACTGATCCTTTGGGAAAGGGGAACTGCTGCTTTCTATTTAACCTGTTCATGCCCCTCATCATCTTACACACCTCTACACAACCTTCTCAGCTCCAAAGAAAACAGCCTGAGCTTATCCAGTCTCTCTTCATCACTAAAATACTCCTTCGCAGTCAACATCCTAGTGAATCTCCTCTGTACCCCCTCCAGTACAATCACAACCATCCTATAATGTGGTGTGCCAAACTGCACACAGTTCTCCAACTGTGACCTAACCAAAGGTCTGTACAGCTCCAATATGAACCTCCGTGCTCTTATAATCTACACCATAATTAATAAAGGCAAGAATCCCACATGCCTTCTTAACTCCCTTATTGACTTGTCCTGCTTATCTGCGTAGGTTTCCCCTGGGTGCTCTGGTTTCCTCCCACAATCCAAAGATGTGCAGGTCAGGTGAATTGGCCACGCTAAAAATTGCCCGTAGTGTTAGGTGCACTAGTCAGAGAGAAATGGGTCTGGGTGGGTTGCTCTTCAGAGAGTCAGTATGGACTTGTTGGGCCAAGTGGCCTGTTTCCACACTGTAGGGAATCTAACCTAATCTTCTGATCTGCCACCTTCAGGGATCTGTGGACACACAGCCCAAGATCCCTAGGTTCCTCTAGTGTCCTGCCATGCATTGAGTACTCTCCTGCCTTGTTCCTTCTTCCTTACAGTGATCAGGGTTAAATTCCAACTGCCACTGATCTGCCCATCTGACCAATGTATTTATATCCCCCAGTAACCTGACAGCTTCATCCTCACTGTCAACCACACTGCCAATCTTTGTGTCATACGCAAACTTACCTATCATTCCCGCAAACTCCCATCTACTCCATCTATGAATACCACAAACAATAAGGGACTCAGCACTGATCCCTGTGGTATGCCACTGCACGGCAGACTCCAGTCACACAAGCAGCCTTCTACCACCACCCTCTGTCTCCTGCCAATTTTGGATCCAACTTGCCCCGTTACCCTGGATCCTCTGAGCTATTACCTTCTTTATCAGTTTCCCATGTGGGGCCTTGTCCAAGCCTTACTGAAGTCCATACAGACTACATCAACCTCATTGCATTTAGCTACACACCTGGTCACCTCCGCGAAAAATTCCACTGGATTTGTTAGGCATGACCTCCCTCTGACAAAGCCATGTTGATTAGCACTGATTAAACTTTGCTCTCCCGTGTGGAAACTAATTTTCTCCTTCACTATCCTTCTTTCACAAAATTAACTTTGGCATCCGATCCCTGAGGAGAGCAGAGAACACACTTTAATGGTTTCATTGAAAAGAGGACAGATTGACTTTAGGGCTTGGAAAGAGCTGGGTGCGTAGTGGTAGTATCTCATCCAACAAACCTTCACTGTCTGTAATAACACTGCTTTGGAGAAGCAACAAAGTGGAAGGGGAGGAGAACACTGAATAGAGAATCCTCCATTGTCACGTGGTGAAAATTGCATGGGGAACTTTCCTCACTTGAGGCTACCATACACACATCTGCCAGCAGAGGGAGTCTGCTGGGAATAAAGGGTGCTTGTTTAAGCACTGCTAATTCTGAATGTTTCTGGTTAACATATCACTGTTTCTATCCCAGGAACTTCACACTTTTCCTCAGGGAACTCTTGCCCTCTCTGCCTGAAGATCCGTGGCTCCGGGATTGGACAGACGATGGCGCACAAGTCATGAATCCAAACCTTTTGAGGCTCTGAAGGCTTCCATGGCAATTCAGAGCAATGCAATTTTAACACTGATTGCTGCAAGACATTGCAAGCAGAGAGATATTTAAACAGATTAGGGGTGAAATTGGTTTTGAACAGTGCCAGAGACTTGTTTAGAGCTTCCCTGATTTTCTCGCCCACCCCCCAGATGTACTGATTCACTGTCTTTGATTTGTCTCTTGTTCATAGAGCTAATTACACTCCCCATTAAGTTGCAAATTCCGCCTTCATGAAGTTATGAATGAAACCCAAGAGCTGAAATTTATCCTCTAACAAGCGTGACTCATCATTCACGTTTTCTTGCCTTTTTGCAGCCTCATTTGCAGGCAGCTCTAAAGAGGACAGTATTTACTGGCACATATCAATGTTAAGGAATCCAGTAAAGCAAATGCTTACAGCTCTGAATGGCTGCGTGTCGTATTGAATGGTAACTGCACACAGTATACTCCTCAGGCTGTGAGAGTGAGGCCTGGGCAGATTAACTCTCCCGGGATGACAATTGGGAGGGGTGTCACACCCTCCTTCTGCCACATTGACCCTAAACAAAGAAATTAATAGTGGATTCAGCACCAATCCCTGCAGCACACCACAGTCACAGGTCTGAAAATCAACCCTGCACCATTTCCTACCATCAAGCCAACTTTGTATCCATTTTGCAAGCTGTCCCTGAATCCCATGTGACCTAACTTTACTAGTTAGTCTACCATGTGGAACTTTGCCAAAGACTTTACTAAAGTCCTTGTAGACGATGTCTATTACGCTGCCCTCATCAATCGTTTTGATTATGTCCTCAAAAAACCCACTCAAGTTTGTGAGGATTGATTTCCATTGCATCATGTCATACTGACTTTCCCTTAATCAGTCCTTACCTCTTGAACTGCATGTAAATCCTATCTCTCAAAATTCCCTTCAACAAGGGTGGCACAGTGGCTAGCACTGATGCCTCACAGCACCAAGGTCCCAGGGTCAATTCCGGCCTCGGGTGACTGTCTGTGTGGAGTTTGCACATTCTCCCCGTGTCTGTGTGGGTTTCCTCCCACAGTCCAAAGATGTGCGGGTCAGGTGAATTGGTCATGCTAAATTGCCCATAGTGTTAGGTGCATTTGTCAGAGGGAAAGGGTCAGGGTGGGTTACTCTTTGGAGGGTCAGTGTGGACTGGTTGGGCCGAAGGGTGTATTTCCACACTGTAGGGGAATCTAATCTTAAAAAAAAACTTACTCACCAGTCTATAGTTCCCTGGCATCTCCTTACAGCCTTGGAAAACCTGAGTAATAAGGATAGGCTGGGGCTTGTTTCACTGGAGAATGGGAAGCTGAGGAATGACCTTATAGAGGGACATGGAAAAGGTGAATAGCCCCCAGGGTGGGGGAGTTCAAAACTAAGGGGCATATTTTTAGGGCAAGAGGAGAAAGAGTTAAAAAGCACATGGGGCAACTTTTTCACACAGAGGGTGGTTTCCGTGTGGAACAAACTGCCAGAGGAAATGGTAGATGCGGATGCAGTTATAACATTTAAAAGACATTTGGATAGGTACATGAATCAGAAATGTTTAGAGGGAAATGGGCCAAATGCAGACAAGTGGGACTAGTTTAGTTTGGGATTAGGGTAGGCTTGGATGAGTTGAACTGAAGGGTCTGTTTCGATGTTGAATGGCTCCATGACTCTATAACCTTATCTGTCCTCAAAGTCACAATTGTAAAAGGATATCTCCCAATCAGCTGCTGAACACAGTGGGACATGTTTGCCTGAACTGGAAATTTATCACTTTGGAGGATTAATTAAGAACCCTTGAATGGCCCTTAACAATCAATAATACAGGCAGATTAGCCAGAATGCTTGTGGAAATCAGCATCGTGTGAATAGGCCACAAAGATAGAAGCAGCAGGCAAAGCTGATTTCTGCTCAATTTTCCTCTAATTCTCATGGGTATGAGTCATGCAAAATACGGCCATAAATTCCTAATTACTTCCAGATTCAGATGAAAGGAAATATTAAACCTGACGACCTTTTGTGACCCGAATGGTTACCGTCAGAAAGCATGAGCCATGCTAAAATCTTAAGACTATTTTTTCCAATATTTGGTAATGCCTGCAGACATTATTAATGAGACTATGTTTGTATATGCAAATCATTGAGGCTACTCCACCATTTGCAGAATTCATGGTTGATTTGGTTGGGGCACCAATTTACTTTCCTGTCTACCCTGTGTAACATTTGATTTCCTTGTTAATCAAGAATTTATCTCTTAACAATATTCAATGACTCAGTTCCCAGTTTACCAGTGCATTGAGTACTGGAGTTGGGAAGTCATGTTATAGCTGTACAGGACATCGTTTAAGCCATTTTTGGAATATTGCGTTCTATTATGGTCTCCCTGCTACAAGAAAAATGTCATTAAACTTGAAAGGGTGCAGCAAAAATTTACAAGGATGTTGTCAGTGTTGGAGGGTTTGGGAGAGGGTGTATAGGCTGGGGCTGTTTTCCCTGGAGTGTTGGAGGCTGAGGGGTGACCTTATAGAGGTTTATAAAATCATGCGGGGCATGGATAGTCAAAGTGCTTTTCTCAGGGTAGTGGAGTCCAGAACTAGAGGGCATAGGTTTAGGGTGAGAGAGGATGGATTTAAAAGGGATCTAAAGGACAACACTTTCACACAGAGGATGGTGCCTGTATGGAATGAGCTTCCAGAGGATGTGGCAGAGGCTGGTACAATTACAATATTTAAAAGAATTGGTATACGAATTGGAAGGGTTTAGAGGGATAAGGACCAAATGGTAGAAAATGAGATGAGATTAATTTAAGATTTCAGGTCAGCATGGACTAGTTGGGCCAAAGGGTCTGTTTCTTTGGTATACATCTCTATGACTCTATATAGAGTTCCATGGATTCATGACTCTTTTGGAGAGAAACTAATGGCTTGTATGATGAGAAGTACAGTAGAGAAACTTAAGTTGAAGATATATCACCATTCATTCATCATTGCTGGGTCAAAACTCTAGCAGCATCTACCCGATAGTGCTGTGGGAACATTTCATCCATAGAGACTGTATCAGTTCAAGAAGATGATCAGACAACATCTCAAAGGCTACTATGGCTGCAGAATAAATCCTGGCCTTAATGGTGATGCATTTATCTCAATATTGAGAAAAAATACAGAGAGACTGAAGAAAACTTGGGTGAACGGGAGGTTTATGTCACATTCAAAGATTCAGATATCTGATTGCTGTGCAATACTTGTTTATTTTTGATGTGATTCTCTTTGTAACGCTTTACTCATATAGAGTCATAGAGATGTACAGCACGGAAGCAGACTCTTTGGTCCAACCCATCCATACCTAACAGATACCTTAAATTCATGTAGTCCCATTTGCTAGCAATTGAACCATATTACCTTAAACCCTTCCCATTCATATACTCATCCAGATGTCATTTAAACATTGAAATTGTACCAGCTTCCACCACATCCTCTGGCAGCTCATTCCATACACATACCACCTTCTGTGTGAAAAGGTTGCCCCTTAGGTCTCTTTTATATCTTTCCCCTCTCACCCTAAACTTATGCCCTCTAGTTCTGGACTCCCCCACCCCAAGGGAAAATACTTTGTCTATTTATTCTATTCTTGCCCCTCATGATTTTATAAACCTCTATAAGGTCACCTCTCTGCATCTGATGCTCCAGGGAAAATAGCCCCAGCCAGCCTCTCCCTGGCAACATCCTTTTTTTGAAGCCTTTCAAGTTTCACAACACCCTTCCTATATCAGGGAAACCAGAACTGAACACTATTCCAAAATCCTCTCTCATAGTCTGTCCTCATGTTTCATCATATTGATCTTGTTCATGGTTTTACGATAATTGATGCCTACAAGAGTGGGAGATGGGGATTGGTAAATTAACTTGAATAATGATAATGGCGAGATGTAGAATGATAAAGGAGACCATGTATTCATTGGATAAGAGGAACCTAAATGGAGGAGGGGTACAAAGGGATATGGGGTACAGATAGAGGCATAATCATAGAGTGTAGTATTTTGCTATTACTTATATTTGTTAAATTTACGGTAAGTTGTATATAAATTGCCATCTTCCAGTAGCATTTTAATTACATAAATTATGAAAAGAAGTCACACAAAGTTAAGACAAACTTCATTTTTTTGTTCCATCCCCGGTTTCGTGATTTTTGAAGTGGCTATGGGAGGCTACCACACTCCACAGCTGCCAAAGCTGCCAGTGAGGCCGTGATGCCAAGAAGGAAGCATGCTGAAGCAGTCCCCCCCCCACTGCTGTTGACTGGACTCAGAACGCTGCCTCACCGTCACCCAAACTCCAGCTGCCTCAGTGAGGAGACTGTCCCAACTCTCAAGGACTGGAGCCCATCTCAATGTCCACGGAGCGAGGGACCGTCCAAATGAACTCCCGAGGATTGAGGGATCCTGCACTCTGCCACCGAAACACCAGAGGTAAACAATCAGATATCTGAATCTTTGAATGTGGCACAAATCTCCCATTCACCCAAGTTTTCTTCAGTCTCTCTGCATTTTTTCTCTATTTGAGATAAATGCATCACCATTAAGGCCAGGATTTATTCCCTTGCCATAGTGGCGTTTAAGATGTTTTCTGATCTCCTTCTTAAACTGCTGCAGTCCCTATGGACGAAATATTCCCACAGCACTATCAGGTAGATGCTACTAGTGTTTTGACCCAGCAATGATGAATTAATGGTGATATACCTTCAACCTGTGTTTCTCTACTGTACTTCTCATCATACAATCAGTAGAAGCCACTAGTTTTTCTCCAAAAGAGTCATGAATCCATGGAACTCTATTATAGAGTCATAGAGATGGATACCACAGAAACAGACCCTTCACTCCAACAAGTCCATACTGACCAGAAATCCTAAATTAATCTTGTCCCATTTTCTACTATTCAGCCTTTAGCCCTCTAAATCCTTCCTATTCATATCATATACTCATCAGATGTCCTTTTAAATGTTGTAATTGTACCAGCCTCCACCACCTCCTCTGGCAGCTCCTGAGTTATGTAACATTAAACTTCCCAAAACAGAGAGGATTCATTCAGGAGGGCACTGAATGCACCGAGAGATATTGAGGAAATGGCAGAAGCGAAATTGAGGTGCTGGAGGGAGACGCACTAAACTTCAAAACAATCTGTCCATCTGACCCTTCAACTCCCATATATGACGGAGACGAGAGAGTAGACATGGGGCTTCTCTGCCATTTCCCAACCCATCAAACTACATTGGGAGCAAGTCATCCTCAATTGCTGATGGCCTCCTGAAGACGTAAAGAATATGCTCATTCACCTCTTGTCAGGTCTCCCCTCCAGGATTAGCACTGTTGCCTCATAGCTGTAGGAACCCAGGTTCGATTCCAGCCTCAGACAACTGTCTGTGTGGATTTCATGCATTCTCCCTTATCTGTGCTAGTTCCCTCTGGGTGCCCTGGTTTCCTCCCACAGTCAAAGATGTGTGGATTAGGTGAATTGACCATGTGAAATGTAGAGTAATAGGGGAGTGGGTCTGGGTGGGCTGCTCCTCAGAGGGCCCATGTGGACTTGATGGTTTGAATGGCCTGCTCCAACATTATAGGTATTCTATGATTCCACCTTCTTTGTTTCAAGGAGATGGATGAGTTATATAAATGACAGGTCCTTTGAGTGCTGGAAATCAGAAATAAAAACTGAAAATACTCTAGTAACTCTGCAAGTCTGGCAGCTTTTCTATGAAAGAAATAGGGTCAATGTTTTGAGTCCGATATGACTCTTCCAAAATGTTGACCCTGATATATAAATTGCTTTCTGCAGCAATTCAGACAAATAAAGTCATAGAAATGGAATCTAAGCACTGATGTTCTTTTAGAATGAGTTTTTATTTCGAAGGTATACTTTATTCATAAAAAAGCTCTTTGTGCGGGTTGTTCTGCAATAACATAACAGTTGTATTCCTATGCAACCTCGTGCTATAGAAAATCGCACCATGGAAAACCACAACAGAAAATCGCGCTGTAAAAGATCACTAATAGAAAATCGCTGTACCCATTCAGTAGAAGGTTCACATTATCCAAACAATGTCCACAATTCATCAATTGTATTATAGCCCAATCATGATGACCATATGCACATTATAGCGGAACAAGCTGTATATATACACAGTCGCAAATGCAGTTTAGTTCTGTACACTCGTATATCAAGTCACCAAACAAAACATTGACCTTTGACTCTCTCCTGAAAAGACTTCTCTTATACATACAATGCTAACATTCACAAATAGCTGAGACCCTGGGAGGGTCCGATAACTGAGCAGACCCCCATTAACCTTCAGCAGGAAGACCTCAGACGGTGGTCTTTCCCCAACACACCTGGGCAGCAGCTGCCCCAGGCGTCAGTGCATCCCTCAGCAATAGTCCTGGACCTTGGAATGTGCCAACACTCAGGGTCAACTCCTTGGTCTAGTAGACCAACAAGCTTTGGGCAGTCCAAAGAGCGTTTTTCACTGGGTTGATGGTCCTCCAAACACAGTCAATATTTGTCTCAATGTGTGTCCCAGGGAACAGATTATAGAGCATGGACCCCTGCATCATGGAGCTGCTCGGGATGAACCTTGACAAAACCCACTGCATATTTCTCCAGACTTCCTTTGAAAAAGCACATGTTCTTTTCGAAGGACGCAATTGGAAAGCAAGGAACTTTTGTTCAACATATCTTGAGCCTCAGTTAGATCGCACTCACACACAGATCTGAGGGGTTCACTACCTGGTGAAGTGGAGTGTAGTGGTCATATCTTGAAGCTAGTGAATCTAGAGGGCGAGATTAATGTTCTGGGGATAATGGTTCAAATCCCGTTGTTATAGCTGAATTGATTCCCCCAAAAGAAATAAATCTGGAATTGGACGCTAGTTTCATGACCATGCAGCCTTTATTAATTGTTAAAAATCACATGACACTGGGTTATAGTTCAAAAGGTTTATATCAAACTGCAAGCTTTCGGAGTCCCCGCTCCTTCCTCAGGCTGCTAGTACAAGGACAGTGCTTGTATTGCAGGATTTGAAATCTTGGAACTTGTATATCAAAAATGAAAATGAACTCTGATGATCCCTTTTCTCTGGTGAGTTTGACCATTTGCCTTAATCACACGTGGCAACAAAAGATTACATTCTCAGAGATAAAAGACACTGGAAATCAATGGGCCACCAATATAAATAGAAGCCATTGGCTTTGATCGGCATCTCATTGCAAGAATGGATATTCACCTCGGTAAGAACAAAAGCTAAAGCCACAGGTGGGAAAAACCTTTTGAATGTAAATTTAAAATGTTCCCACTGCCTGATTCGGAAGCTGATGTCTTTGCTTCCTGCTAAAATTTCGCAAAGAAAGGCAAGTTGCCAACAAGCAGGCAAAACTTAATCAGAATCCTGAAGGAGGGTTACACCTGAAACGTTGACTTCTCCCCCTCCTGATGCTGCCTGGCTTGCTGTGTTCTCCCAGCCTCCTGCCTGTCTACCTTGGATTCCAGCATCTGCAGCTTTTTTTGTCTCTATCTAACAACTTAATCACTGACAGACTTCAACCAGTGGGAAAGAAAGAGGGAAGGAGAGGAATCTAACTAAAGAGATCAGATTGTGGGCAAACACGCTACTAAAGAGCTTCACTGCTGAACTTTGACAGAGGAACAATGGAACCTCGCTCTGCTTAACCTTGTTCCTGTTCAAGCTTACTTGTAAAACCACCTTCAGCAGATTGATTAAGGGAGCCACCACTACTGCTGAAACATTTCTGTAATTTCAAAACTTTCACTTCAAATAACTCGACTGATATACAACAGGCCCAACACCAACACAAATACTTAACCTGACTCTGTGTAGCTTTTAAGTTCATGTGAACCTATGTTTGGTATGAGTGAGAGAGAGGGAAAGTGAGTGTATGTGAGTGAGTGTATGTGAGCAGGTGAGTGAGAGAGTGAGGAAAAGTGTGTGTGAAGGAGTGAGAGTGAATATGGGTGAGAGTGTGAGGGAGTGGATGAGAGGGCAGGAGTTTTTGTAAGGGAGTTAGACATACCAGTAAAGAAGGCATTGTCTTATTGGTCGGTGCATTATGTAAAGGAGTTGGGATATCATGTTGTGGCTGTACAGGATGTTGAATAGGTCACTTCTAGAATACTGTGTTCAATTCTGGTCTCTCTCTGTCATAGGAAAGATATTGTGAAACTTGAAAGTGTGCAAAAAAGATTTACAAGGATGTTGCTGGGGTTGGAAGGTTTGAACTACAGGATGAGGTTAAATAGGTTGGGGCTATTTTACCTGGAGTGTTGGAGGCTGAGGGATGACCTTATAGAAGTTTATAAAATCCTGAGGGGCAGTGGATAGGGTAAATAGCCAAGGTCTTTTTCCCATATTAGGGGAATTCAAAACTCGAGGGCATAAGTTTAAGGTGAAAGGGAAAAGATTTGGAAGGGTCCTAAGGAATAACTTTTTCACGCAAAGGGTGGTGCGTGTGTGGAATGAGCTGCCAAAGGAGCTGGTGGAGGCTGGTACAAGTACATCATTTAAAAGGCATTTGGATGTGTATATGAATAGGAAGGGTTTAGAGGGTTGGGATATCTGGTCGGCATGGACGAGTTGGACTGAAGTGTCAGTTTCCGTGCTGTACATCTCTATGACTCTATGATACTATAACTGAGACTAGATTAATTTCGGATATCTGGTCATCATGGATGAGTTGGGTCGAAGGGTCTGTTTCCATGTTGCACATTGCTATGATTCTGTGACTGTATGAGTGAGTGAGAGAGTAAAGGAGAGAGTGAGTGAAACTATTTATTTCAGCACCCTCCAGGGCAAGGCTGTGGAAAGTAAACTGACCATTTCTTGTGAAATATAAGGAAGCTTGCTGCTGGTTGGTTTAAAATGTATTCATTTCAAGGGTAAAGTATACAATACACTCACATTCCAATACATTGATCATGAACAACTTTAAGGAGCTACCTTTGGACTGTCTGTGACAATTCTCATCGCCAGCTTCTGGCTCACTGATGAAATGTTGGCTTCCCCACCTCCTGATGCTGCCTGGCTTGTTGTGCTCTTTTGTCTATCTGCTTTGGATTCAAGCATCTGCAGTTTTTTTTAATCTCCAATCCTTACCAGGTCTGGCCTACATGTGACTCCAGACCCACAGCAATACGGTTGACTCTTAACTGCCCCTCTGGGTAATGAGGGATGGGCGACATGTGCAGACCCAGGTAGTAATTTAAAATCAAAACTGATTTAATTAAAATCCCTACAGTGCGGAAACAGGACCTTCACCCCAACACGTCCACACTGACCCTCCAAAGAGTAATTCACTCACACCCATTCCCCTATCCCACTGGGCTGTTTTCTCGGGAGCATCGAAGGCTGAGGGGTGACCTTCGAGTGGTTTATAAAAATTATGAGGGGCATGCATAAGATAAATAGAGAAAGTCTTTTCCCTGGGGTGGGGGAGTCCAGAACAAAGGGCATAGGTTTATGGTGAGAGGAGAAAAATATAAAAGAGATCTAAGGGCAACTTTTTCACACAGGGTGGAGCATGTATGGAATGAGCTGCCAGAGGAAATGGTGGATCAGACAATCAGGACTCATCGATAACCCTTACTGGTTTAGGTGAATTAGGTTCATGTACTCAAGTCCCCACTTATAGCGCCACTGGGTCCAAAGGTACCTAGAATCAGAACCTTAAATACAAAGCAGAAAATAAGAAAAACCAAGTAAAAAGGTTAGGTGAATTGGCCATGCTAAAGTGCCCATAGTGTTCAGGGATGTGTAGGTTCGGTGCATTAGTCAGCATGGACGTAGATAATAGGATAGGGGAATGGGTCTGGGTGGGCTACTCTAAGGTCGTTGTGGACTTGTTGAGCTGAGGGCCTGTTTCCACACTGTAGGGATTCTATAAAAAAAGTTAAACATTACAATTCTGCTTACTAAAAGCAAAGAAACACAGTTAACAGTCCAACCCACCACAGTCCATAAGTGCTTGGCCTAGCTGGGCTTCCACTGATAACCCTTCTTCAAGTTTTATTTGTATCTCTCACACACACAAACATACACACATGTGCACTCGCATGCACACTCACAGACAGACAGACATACACACACACACTCGCACACCCACATGCAGACACAGACACACACACATGCACACGCACACACCATGCATACCCACATACAGACAGACAGAAACACATGTGCACACGCATGCACGCACTATGCACACGCACAAACAGACACACACAAACACAAACGTGCAGACACACACACACACACAGGCACCAACACACACACATACAGACACAAATTAAACACATACACACACAAACACATATCCCATACACACACAGACACACATACAGACATTCACACATACACCCACCCACACAGTCACATGCACACCCATCCACAAATAGTATCATACACATAGTCGCACGCACACATACACACACACATATGGAGACGTACATACACAAGACACAGACCTACACACACTCACACATACCTACACACACACAGACACACCCATCCCCACACAGACACATACAGACACACACCCACACACACACATTCAACTGTGACAGGCACATCATTCATATAGGAGAAAGTGAGGACTGCAGATGCTGGAGTTCAGAGTTGAGAGTGTGGGGCTGGAAAAGCACAGCAGGCCAGGCAGCATCTGAGGAGCAGGAGAATTGACGTTTTGGGCATATGCCCTTCATTAAGAATGAGGCTTAATGGCTGGGGCTGAGTGATTGGTCGGACAGGAGGGTGGAGCAGATGGATAGGAAAGGTGATGGACAAGATAGGATGATGGTGCCAAGTTGGAGGTTTGGGACTGGGATAAGGTGGGGGAGGGGACATGAGGAAACTGGTGAAATCCATATTGATCCTGTGTAGTTGCAGGGTCCCAAGGCGGAAATTGAGGTGTTTATCCTCCAGGCATTGGATGGTTAGGGTTTGGTGGTGGAGGAGGCCCAAGACCTGCATATCCTTGGCGGAATGGGGGGGAGAGTTGAAGTGTTCAGCCACGGGGTGGTGGGGTTGGTGGGTGCGGGTGTCCCAGAGATGTTCTCTGAAACGATCTGCAAGTTGACGTCCTGTTTCCCCGATGTAGCGGAGACCACACCGGGAGCAACGGATACAGGAGATGACATTGGTGGAAGAACAGGTAAATTTCTGACAGATATGGAAGGATCCATTGGGGCCTTGGATGGAGATGAGGGGGAGGTGTGGAAGCTGGTTTTGCACTTCCTGCAGTGGCAGGGGAAGGTGCCAGGAGTAGGGTGTGGGCTGGTGGTGGGTGTGGATCTGACCAGCGAGTCGCAGAGGGAATGATCTCTCTGGCATCCTAATAGGGGTGAGGCGGGAAATATATGTCTGGTGGTTGGGTCAGTTTGTAAGTGGCAGAAGTGGTGGAGGATGATAGGATATATAAGGAGGTTGATGTGGTGGAAGGTGAGGAGCAGGAGGGTTCTGTCCTTGTTGTGTTAGGAGGGTTGGGGTTCAAGGGTGAGGTGCGGGAAGTGGAGGAGATGTGCTGGAGGGCATTGTTGACCACGGGGGAAGGGAAATTGCAATCTTGGAAGAAGGGGGCCATCTGGGATTTTCGAATTGGTCATCCTGGGAACAGATGCAGTGGAGACAGAGGAATTAGGAATAAGGGATGGCATTTTTACAGGAGGTAGGGTGGAAGGAGGTGTTGCCTAGGTAGCTGTGGGAGTCAATGGGTTTGTAGTAGATGTCTGTGGTTAGTCGGTCGCCAGAGATGAAGATGGAGAGGTCCAGGAAGGGGAGGGAGGTATCCGAGATGGTCCAGGTGAATTTGAGGTCAGGATGAAAGGTGTTGGTGAAGTTGATGAACTATTCAACCTCCTCGTGGGAGCATGAGGTGGCACCGATATAGGGCAGAATAGTCTGTTTTTTGTGTTGTTGACTCTAACCTGACCTAAATCAGGAGCTGGTGTGTGGTGTAGTTGATGGTAAGAATTCAATGGTGCCTTTCATATTCCCAACACCCATTTTGATTTGTTAGAATCTGAATTGACTGTCTTTAATGTAGACAGTTGGACAGTTTGGGCCACTGCACATGCCCCACCATTCTGTATGATTGTAGCCTCTCTTTGAAAATGCCATATTCCTGCTTTCTCACCAATCCCCTTGATGACTTTAAAATCTAAAAATATATCGACCTCTCTCTTGACTAGATGCAGTGGCTTGGCCTCCCCAGTGCTCTGTGGTAGGGAGCTCAACAAGTTGACTATTCTTTGCGTGAAGAACATTTTTCTTATCTCAGTCCCAATTGTAGAATCCCTACAGTGTGGAAACAGGCCGTTTGGCCCACTGAGTCCACACTGACCCTCTGAAGGGCATCCCACACAGACCCACATCCCTAGCTTGTAACCTGCATTTCCCATGGCTAACCCACCTGACCTGCACATCTTTGGATTGTGGGAGGAAACTGGAGCACCTGGAGGAAACTCACATTGACACGGGGACAAACTCCCCACAGACCGAGGCTGGAATCGAATCTGGGTCTCTGGCGCTGTGAGGCAGCAGTATTCTAGACTCTTCAAATGGAGTTACCTGCTCCCTGTAACTAGTCTGTCCATCCCTTTTAGACATTTATATGTTTCAATCAGATTCCCACTCTCATCTTTCGAAATCCTTGGGACTAGATTGTTTACATTTGAGCAGCAAGACATGCTCTTAAATACCAGGAGCACATCAATGAGAGAAAGTATGTGTTGGCACTAATTCCAAGCCTCCACAAAGAAGTGAATTACTGATGCACTAAAAGAGCATTAATTGGATCTGAATGTGAGGACTCAGAGCGAGGGCGTGTAGCACGTAATAGCTAAATAATTGTGTGTGCATTTAGATTGTCAGGGGAGAAAAATGTCCTAAATTAATTTGTTCTGCTCCCGAGCAACATTGCCGAGATGTTTTCAATTTGCCTGTCGTACAACAGACTTGGGCAGTAAATGAGAAAGTGCTGCTCCCAGCTCCTCAGACGTGAATCTTAATTAAAGGTGATTACAATCTGTGGTCGAAAATCTATCCTGGCCAGCCACGGATCACAGCAGGTAAAGGTCTGTTCAGATGGTGGAGCATTCAGTGGTCTCTGAGCCTGCCACCCCTTCACTGAACTTGTCTTCAGATGATCCTGAAGAGCTTCTGTTGCAAGGCTCTGCTCAGGCCCACCAGCACTGTCAACCCACACCTGGAAGGTTTGGAGGGGATCTCTCTAAGCTGAGAGGTGTTCCCCACCAATTTCTTTCCCTACTGGTTCATTTGCTTCGTTAAATTGCTACAGGATGGGAACGGGATGTTTGGACCCCCGTTAACGAAAGCGCTCTAGGCTTCAGGTGACGGAAACCAATGCCCAGGGCCATCCCACTGGCTCTCAGTTCAGCTGACTGCTCCCCCCAGGCCAAAGCAAAGTTGTGCATGAAAGATGAATTCTTTCTCCAGGGAGGTAAGGGGCTCAATGTTTTCCTGTTAGATGCAGTTACATGGGAACATCACCATTTGCAGTTCTCCTCCAAGCCACTGCTGACTTGGAAATACTTCAGTGTTCCTTTAATGTTGCTGGGTCAAAATCCTGGAAGATGTTCCCTAAGGACATTTTGGGTCTACCTGCCACACGTGGACTGCAATGGTTCAAGAAGGAGGTTTCCAACACAAGTCAGCCAAGATAGCACTGTGAAGTACATTGTATCAGCATGAACCGTGAACACACTAAGGCCTGAGAGCAGATTCAAGGGTATAAACTGACTCCTGAAGACAGGATAAGATAATGACGCAGAATGGAAGATTTCTTCTCATTGTACATGAATGATACGTCACACAGATTTTGTGTACCACAGTGGCTCAGTGGTCAGCACTGCTGCCCCACAGTACAGGGAACCCAGGTTTGATTCTATCCTCGGGCGACTGTCTGTGTGTGTCTGACATTCTTCCCGTGTCTGTGTGTGTTTCCTCCCACAGCCCAGCAGTGTGCAGGTTAGGTGGAGTGGCCAGGCTAAATTGCCCACCTTGTCCAGAGATGGGCAGGCGAAGTGGATTAGTTAGGGGGAATGCAGGGTTATGAATGCAGGTTGATGATTTCCTGTATGAATGTCTAGGGACAGAGATGGGACAATGTACTAAAGAATTCCATTCAGGCAGTCTAAGACGGTGGATGTTTTGTTTTTACAAATGAGTTTTGTCTTTTATTCCACAACGACTATAGACAAAGGCACAGTACGACAGACCAATGCACAAAATCTTCTCATGACCAGCCTCTGAGGTGCCTCCAAAATGGATGATTTCCATAAAATGTAGAAATCGCATAAGAGTCCATTTGCCATGTAATGACTCAACAAAGCCTGAGCAGTACTGCATCTTCTGCAGTTGTTCACCTGGACCTCCGCCTCACCTTTCACCTTTTGCGTTTCAGCCTGCACATACACTACTTCCACCACTTTGCTCTCATATCAGCAAGGATCTCCCAACCTCAGAATCAAAAAGACTGAGGATGTTTGCATAAATACAAAACTAAACAGCGTCCCTGGTCAACCGGGGAGTAAAGTGAATTAACTACAACAGTATCGACCCAGAACAGGGATAGAGAAGGAGAAGGGATGGACTGTCAAAGTAGTTGTGAGAAATTGATAGAAGGTGACTCATGGAAGCTGGAGGTTTCAGAACAGATGACAATGTATCTCCTTATTAGCAGAGGCTCAGGAGAAGGTGACCAATGGTTTAAGAGCATTGGGTGGCAACGTCCTGGGCACTGTCTTGGGATGGAGGCTGTTTGAGGGCAACACCTGACTGCAGCAAAGCTGTCCATTGGATCATTGATAATGGGACAAGGGTGTCATGGCAGCTTGCTGCTAATCTGGACTTGTGATCGGCTGGATATTACTGCATGGTTCACAGAGATGAGAATGTCCCTCAGTGGGAGTTCTGAGACTCCACTTGCTCAGAAACCTTCCCTGGAGAGCTGCCTCCATTGGATTGCTCCCCTTGGTCACTATCTTATCAAAGATGCTGGCTGGTCTCTGGGCCCAATCCAATGGCTCACAGCTCTGGGAGACAGGGAGTCTGCTGAGACAGGTCATGGGCCACCAGAGTGAGTTAACAGGAGCATCGCCTGAGGAAGGACAGTGGAACTCGCAGAGGCAAGGGAGGGAAGGAGTTAGGCTCTTTACATTGAAGGGGGACCACCCTGACCCACTCTGATGGATTGCCTAGCCTGGAGAATCTCAGCGTTTGGACAGACAGAGTGGGGGGTTGTTTTCCTTGGAGCAGAGGGGACTGAGAGCCGACATGATTGAGAAGGATAAAACGATGAGAGGCATTGACAGGGTAGACAGGAAGGAACATTTCCCCTTGATGGGCAGATCAATAACCAGGGAGCATAGATTCAAGGTCAGGGACTGAGGGTTTAGAGACGATGTAAGGGAAAATGTTCTTACCCAGAGGATGGTGTAACTCATTGCCTGTAAGGGTGGTAGAGGCAATAACCCTCATCACACTTGTGAAATATTTAGATGTGCACTTGTAATGCCAGAGTCAAAAAGGGTGGTGCTGGAAAAGCACAGCAGGTCAGGCAACATCTGAGGAGCAGGAGAGACAATATTTCGGTCAGTCATAAGCTCTTCATCAGAAATCCTTGTGGAGAGAGGCGGAGAACTTCCTCAAGGTAGGCATCCTTGGAAGAGACTTTGCAGTAAGGTTATAATCAACTAGGAGAAAATGAGGATTGAAGATGCTGGAGTCCTGCTCCTCGGATACTGCCTGACCAGATGTGCTTTTCCAGAGCTACACTTTTTGACTCTGATCTCCAGCATCTGCAATCCTCATCTTCTCCTAGGTGTAACACCAGGGCATACAAGTTAACAGCCAAGTGCTGGAAAAGGGGATTAGAATCTTTAGGTATCTGGCTTGCACCTGCACAGATCTGATGGGCCGAAGGGTTGCTTTCTGCGCTGTCGACCACTATTACTCCATGACAAATTGTTTGAGCTGAAGATGCAGCTTTTCCTGATCATTGCCCTACCATAGGGCATGGTACCTCCAGCTACAATCACACCCACGTCCCTCATGAAAGTGAGCCACATGGAACCGTCCTCCATCGGACTGGCCCCTTTCACAAAGGGACCACAAAAATCACAGGCCGAACAGCACTCCTCCCTCTTGATATAGGCAGCTGATCCAGCTCCTCAGACCCTGACCCTCCAGGACAGCTCCCTGTTGGTGGTAATATACTTGGGAGTCCTCAACATGACCTCCTCCCGCTTTCCGAGTCGCCCTACCTGAGGGTCAGTGAGAATTTGCCCACTGGGTTATCAAAGTAAGTCAGAGAGAGAATTATTTTCCAATTCATACAGCTAAGAGAGAGGGCTGCATAGAGTCACAGAGTCATACAGCATGGCAACATACCCTTCAGCCCAATTCACCCCTGCTAGGTTTTCTAAACTGAACATGTCCCATTGTCCTGTGTTTGGCTCCTATCCCTCTTAAACCTTTTCTATCCATTTAACTGTCTATATGTCTTTTCGATGTTGTAATTGTACTCCCCTCTACGACTTCCTCTGGCAGCCCATCCCATATATTCACCATCATCTGTGTGAAAATGTTGCCCCAAGTCCCTTTTAAATCTTTCCCTTCTCACCTTAAACCAATACCCTCTAATTTTGGATTCCCCTAACTTGGGCATTCAACTTATTAGTACCCCTCATGATTTATCAACTTCTATCAGGTCACCCTTCAACCTCCTTATACTCCAGGGAAAAGAGTCTATCCGGCCTATCCAGCCTCCCTTTATAATTCAAACCTTCCTGTCTTGGTAATATCCTTGCAAATCTCTTCTGCACTGTTTCACGTTTAGTAACGACCTTACTATTGCAGGGCGACCAGAATTGTATGCAGTGCTCCAAAGGTAGCAATAATATAATGCCCAACCCCTGCACTCAATGCCTGATTGATGAAAGTAAGCATGCTAAGCACCTTCTTTACCACCCCTTCTACCTGTGACACCACTTTCAAGGAACTATATATCTGCATCCCTAGGTCTCTCTGCTCAACAACAGTCCTTTACTGTTAACTGTATAAGTCCTGCCCTGAGTTGTCTTACTAGAATGCAATACAGGTGCACAATCCTTTATTCGAAATGCTCTGAATTTTTCGCATTTCAGAATATGTGACAGTTTGATGGTGAAATTTTTAGAAAATCTTACCTGAGGAGTAGACTCACTGAGTAAAACGGGCCTTTAGACAGAATTGAGGCCTGCCTGTGCTGTGTCACACCCCCTTCCCCCACTTCCCCGGAACGTCGCATCTGAGTGACACGCATCGAGTGGATGTGGAATTGGTTTAACGGTTTGAATGTCAAACAACCTTGCTAATAAGAAAAATAATTCACAAAAAAACCTTCGGACTTTGGAGCATTTCAGATTTCGAATAAAGGGATGTCTGTCTGTACCTCATATTTATCCAAATTAAACTTCATCGGTCATTCCTTCGGCCCTGTTGATCAAGATCCCGTTATACTATTAGCTAACCTTCACTGTCCACCATACCATCAATTTTGGTGTCATCTGCAAACTTACTAACCATACTTCCTATATTCTCATTCAAACTATTTATATAAATATGAACAACAGTGAGGCCAACACCGATCCTTGTGGCACATTACTGGTAACAAGCTTCCAGTCCGAAAAACAACTCTCTACCGCCACCCTCCATCTCCTACCATCAAGTCAATTTTGCACCCAGTTGCTCTCCCTGGATCCCATTTAATATAACCTCACTGTCCAGTCTACCAAGTGAAACCTTGTTGCTGAAGTCCATGTACACAGTATCTACCATTCTCCCCTTATCAATATTTTGGTTACCTCTTCAAAAACTCAATCAAGTTTGTATGACATGATTTCCCACACACAACACCGTGGTAATGATCCCTAATCAGTTCTTGCCTTTTCAAATCCTATCTCTCAGAGTCCCTGCCAACAACTTACCCACCATTGATGTCAAGCTCACTGGTCTATAGTTCTCTGGCTTTTCCTTGCCGTCTTTCTTTAGACAAGTGAGAATGTTCCACTCCTGATTTGTGCCTTGTAGATAGTGGAAAGGCTTTGGGGAGTCAGGAGGTGAGTTACTCACCGCAGTGTTCCTAGCCTTTGACCTGGTTTTGTAGTCACCGTATTTATGTGCCGAGTCCAGACGAGTTTCTGGTCAATGTTAACCCCAAGGATGTTGATAGTGATGGTAACACCATTGAATGTCAAGGGGCAGTGGTTAAGTTTATTGGTGATGGTCATAGCCTGGTATTTGTGTGGTGTGAATATTACTTGCTGCTTGTCAGCCCAAGGCTTGATATTGTCCAGATCTTGTTGCACTTGAACATGGACTGCTTCAATATCTGTGGATTTGTGAATGATACTGAACATTGTCTAATCATCAGTGAACATCCCACTTCTGCCCTTATGATGAATGTTGGCCTCTAATGGCTCCCCATTACCTCTGAGTGACTGCTGCCTGAGTTTAGCAGATTGTTACAGACTTATTCATCACCATTGTACGTACTCCAGTTCTCTGTAAGTACATCTCTCACCGGGACAGACAAATCCGTTTATTCTCCACAGCCTCTTGTACCTCACAGTTACTTCATACATCAACCCCTCATTAACCTATCCATTCTCATTACACTATAGACTGCTGTAAAATGGATACTGAGGTGGGGGAGAGAGACATGAGTGCTCATTCAAAATTAAGTATCGGTCTCAATGAATGAGAAACACGAGGAGGGAGAAAATAAATGAGCTGAAGAAAGACCCTTCAAAGAGCTATGCTATCAGTAGGACTTGAGTACAGTGTGGAGGCTCCTGTGGGACTTCAATGTCCTTTCTTTGTTGTCGAAGCTAATGAAGAGGAATGTTCTGTGGGAAACTGGAATCAATTTTATTCCTCATGCTAAATCACTGGCTGGGAGATCCTGATGACAGGGCAGCCATTATGTAAATATAAATTACTCAGCTCTCTCACTGCAGAGTAAAAATAAATAGAAAGACTCGCATGGCCAGTGTAGACATCTCAAGGCCAATCAAATGTTTTTTGAAGTGTGATCATTGTTATAACGTAGGAAATGAGGCAGCAAGTGTGCGGTCAGCCAGCTCCCAGAAACCGGGAATATCCGAATGAAACAAGCACAGAGAATGCTGGAGAATCTCAGCAGGTCCGGCGGCAGCTGGGGAGAGAGAAACAGAGTTAACATTTTGAGTGTGTTGTGACTCTTATTCAGACTGTTCTCTTTCTATAGTGGTGTGGCTACATTGGACCTTCCAGATGCCCACCTCCAGCATCATTAACACTTTCAAGGACTAACTCTCCAAGGGACTATTTTGGAAAAAGATAAAGAGGAACTTGACAGAATGTTAGACAGAGATGTTATATCAACCATCATAGAATCATATAATCCCTACAGTGCAGACAGGGGCCGTTCGGTCTATTGAGTCTGACCCTCTGAAGAGCATCCCACCCACATCATCCTGTAATCCCACATTTCCCATGGCGAATTCATATAGCCTGCACATCCCTAGACACTACAGGGCAATGTCGCATGGCCAATTCACCCGACCTGCACATCTTTAGACTGTGGAAGGAAACCGGAGCAACCGGAGGAAACCCACGCAGATGCGGGGAGAATGTGTAAACTCCACCTGGACTGTCGCCCGAGGCTGGAATCGAACCTGGGTCCCTGTCAGAGCCATTTAGATGGTGTTCAGGGTTTGAGGCAGTTTCCAAGGTGAATGGTCACTCAGGCTCTGGGTCACTCTCACATAATGAAAAAAAAATCCAAAGGGAAAGTAATCCTCTGTCTGTCTTCAGTGGATGGCAGCTGTTAAAGCTGAACCTTAATAATGGGTTTTCTAGTCCTGGACCAAGGGACAAGGCTGGTAAAAACAGCAATTATGATTTTGGTATGATTCGATTTTAAGTGTCTGGCCCTACATATATGGTCAGCTCTGCACTATATGCCAATGCAGCATGTCAAACATTCCTGAAGGGAGAAAAGGAATGATCTGGCTTATCAATGACATGTGTCCATGGCACCGCAAGGCCAGAGCATGACCAGAGAATCCATGAAGTTCTGGAAGCATTACAGGAGGCAAGTCTCACCTTCAATGAAGAATGTCAGTTCAACTTAGGGGTTACGAGGAGAAGGCAGGAGTATGGGGGTTAGAACTATATCAGCCATGATCAAATGGCAGAGCAGGTTCAATGGGCCAAATGGCCTAATTTTGCTTCTATATCTTACAGTTTTGTGGTTGGGTGTTGTGGTGTGTATTGCTGAGGTTTTGTAGCTCCACAGTGATACTACTGCCACTTACTCTCTGTGTTGGCTTGTCACATACCATTAAAAGTGAATAGGTTCTGTTGTCCTCCTGAGTTAGGATAGTTTGTCTCTTCTAAGAAATTGTGTGCCTCTAGAGGGATTTTGAATCGCTTAATGTACAGTTTAATCCCCCTTGCACTGTAGTGCAGTTGACCTGGACAGTGGTGGGTGGAGTGGGCAGTGTCTGGGGTCCTGAACCTGGGGATCATCCACTCCGGCTGCTTTTCTTTTCATAGTTCTCTTTTTTATAATCTTTTTACTTTTCACTTACCTTCTTGGGAAGAGCTTGATCGCAGTAGCATTGGCACCGGGGTGGGGGATGGTGGGGGATGGGGGATGGGATGGTGAGGTGTGCCCAGCACAGACTCATGGTGACTGCGGTGGACGTGAGTTTGAGCCCGCTGTGGGACCTGGCAGAATTGATGTTGGCAACATTGGTGAGGTCAGCCCAGCAAGGACTCACGGTGGTGGTGTCTGTGGAGGCAAGGTGGTGCTGGAGAGTGACGACTCTCATTCCAAATGGTACAAAATGAGACTCATTGTTTGGTGCTGGTGTTGGTCTCAGCATTGGAGTGGAGGAGCTCCAGAACTGTCGAGTTGAACTTTAGTTCTTCATTTTTCTGTCTTTATATTCTATGCTTTGGCTTATTTTTCTGTCTTTTAAAATGGTACCGGAGAATGGCAACACTAGACAACACTTTTCACTGTATTTTGTAACAAACAACATGTGACAAAAATAAATCAAATCAAATAAATCACATAATGAATCTGACAAAGACTCAGCAAAGTTTCCAAAACATTTCTGTCTCTTAAGATTTCTGATTTCAAACTTCCGAAGTGTTAATTTTCCATTTATTTTGTGAGGACATTAGTTAAATTGCCCATGAATTCACAGGCAAACTGAACTACTGTGTTAACTCTTGCTCATTCAAAACATTGTGAGTCCGCAGATTGAAGTAATTATCAAAGGCTTTTTCAACCTTTATCAAAAGTGTCTGGACTTTCTTTAATATTCTGGTGAAGTATAATTTCATTCACTGTAGGATCTAGTGATGAAAGTAGAGCAATAATTTGTTTAGCCTCAGGCTTAGTGTTCTATTGTGAAACATTTCTGTATGTTAAGAATTGTTTTCACTAAGGTTTCTTGACTCGTGCTCCTGTATTCTGTTCGATCAATAGTTAATATTAAATCTTTTGGAAGTATTATTTCTCCTATTGCTTTTTAGGTTATTTTTATTTCTACATCTTTACAATTGTTTCAAACTGTAGCATCTCAATACAGTTGTTGGTCTTCAAAACAGCATTTTTACATTAACTCAAAGATGTTTAAATTCAGAACTTTATGTTCGAAACAAATACTTTATAACGTTCTTCTTTACAATTAGAGAGCAAGTAATATTGCGTTGTATTACTTTCTTCAAATTTCATTTATCGCCTTTGTGCTCCTTCTCTGGAGCTGTAACATTGTATTCCTCACTCTGTTCTAATAACCTATTGCACTTTGTATGGAATGGTTGCCTGCAGTGCATGCAAAACAAAATGTTTCACTGTACCTGGGTACATGCGACAATAATAAATCAAGTCAAATCAAATCAAATATTTATTAAATGGCAATACTGCATCTCTGTACCACATGTTGGGGTTTTTCCTACATTTTCAATGATCAGATTCATTTCAAGAGGGATGTACTGAATTAGGATGTACTGCTGAAGATATATAAGTTTCTGTGTTTAGACCACATTTGTGACAAAAGTTACTGGAAAAACTCAGCAGGTCTGACAGCATCTGTGAAGAGAAGTCAAAGTTAATATTTCAGGTCCAGTGACCCTTCCTCAGAACACAGTTCTGAACACAGGAACTTCTGCTTTTGTTTCTGATTTACAGCATTCGCAGTTCTTTCAGTTTTTATTTGGAATATTGTGAGCAATTTTGGGCCCTATATCTAAAGAAGGATATTCTTTCTTCATTTTGCCCCCAAGTTGAAGCATTTCCACATTTTCCCTGTTAAGGTGGATGTTTTCCCACATGTCACAGCCCAAGTGCAAAGTACACCTTCTTGCACTGTTTTCAAGTTCTTTGGCTGCAGCCTTTGTAAATGGTCATGCTGAAATCATAGCTTAAAGTCCCATTCTCCTAAAGTTCTTAAAATTGTGCAAACTTTCTTCTTCTGGTGAACTCACCCTTTGAATCTCATAAATTTTGCCTTAATTAAAGTCTGTGGCCTTTTCACTAATCCGACCCTGATATAAATGATTTTTCTGGCCCTTATTTTGTATCTTGCAGCTGTGCCCCATGGAGCCTATTTACAGTGGCAAGATAGCAATAGGTACAATTAACGGTAATTACTCAGGCATAATTACAACTATCAGGAGCCAGGTATGTCATGGCTGCCTTCATCAGTAAGACTAAACTTCCTCCACCTAAGGTCTGTGTGACAGCATCAGATTGAATAGAGCTCAATATAGCTTAAGGTTAACTCCTTCAGAACCATTATGTTATACAACAGTGATTTGAACATATATTGTGGGAGAACTCTTCTGTCAGAGGGACAACACAGAAAGAGCTCTACACTGTCGGAGAGAGTCAGTCCTGAGGGAGAGCCACACTGTTGGAGGGATAATACTGAGGGAGTGCCACACTGTCGGAGGGATAATACTGAGGGAGAGCCACACTGTCGGAGGGATAATACTGAGGGAGTGCCACACTGTCAGAGGGATAGTACTGAAGGTGTGCTGTAGTGTCGGAGGGTCAGTACTGAGGGAATGCTGCAACGTGAGAGAATCCTTACTGGGGGACCCCTGTACTGTCAAAGGAACTGCACAGAGGGAGTGCTACACTGTCAGAGGATCAGTATTGAGGGAGCACTGCACTGTCAATGAGGCAGTACTGAGGGAGTGCATCACTGTCAGAGGGTGTTTACTGTGGGAGCACTGCACTGTCAAAGAGGCAGTACTGACAGAGTGCCGCAATGTCAGTACTGACAGGGTGCCGCAATGTCAGAGGGTCAATACTGAGAGACTGCTGCACTATTAGAGGGACAGCACTAAGAGAGTGCTACTCTGTTAGAGGGACAGCATTGGGGGAGTGCTGCACTGTCTAAAATGCCAGTCTGATTGAAATTTTGGTGGAGAACATGCACTTAAAGGAAGTTTCAAGCCAAATGACTCTAGTCAAAGCTTCTGCCATTTTAAATTTGTCAGAAATTAGCAAAAAAGGTGTTTGATGCTTCCAAATGGGTCTGTATGAGTTGTTCCAGCAGGACAAATAGTGAGTGAGTTTACCGTCTCCTTCCCACTGTCCAAACTGCATTGAGAGATCAGAACTGGGCATTGACTGCAAGAGTGCTGCACTGAACAAATTACAATGACACAGACAGCCTCACTGACAGCACTATGCAAACCATGGAATTGTTTATATGTTCCACAGCTAATTAAATGTCAGCTTCCACTTTCTGAACAGAACTGGTTCAAAGATACACTAGTTTCATTCACTCCAGGATACATCACTATTTATTACATGAAGCTTTTCTCACAGATGACATAGTCTGTCATTATTTCCAGAATATTGTCTCTTATGGCTGCTTTCTAATTGGTAATTAAACTAAAGGTTATGTTTCAAGCCTTCAGACACATATTCATTGAAGAATTCCAGTTGTGATATTGTGCAGCCATGTTGAAATGTTGTAGAACCACAATGACTCTCTAAATTCATGATTCATCATTCTCTGCAGCGATGATTTCTATTAAACAATTAAAAGTCTTTCATGATCAGTTTTTATTCTGTAGCATTTCATATTGTTAACAGACCTTTATCGTAACTTTAGATTAGATTACTTACAGTGTGGAAACAGGCCCTTCGGCCCAACAAGTCCACACCGACCCGCCGAAGCGCAACCCACCCATACCCCTACATTTGCCCCTTCACCTAACACTATGGGCAATTTAGCATGGCCAATTCACCTGACCCGCACATCTTTGGACTGTGGAAGGAAACCGGAGCACCCGGAGGAAACTCACGCAGACACGGGGAGAATGTGCAAACTCCATAACATAGCATATTAATAACTAGATCTGTGCCTCAGTTGGTAGTACTCTTTACTTCCAAGTTACTTGGGGTTTGTTTCCACTTTTGAACAAATTGTGGATTTCTCTCCATCTGGCCTGTTCTGTCATGCAATAGTTCCCTTCTGTCAAAGAGTGAATTAAAGTCTAACTCCAGTAGGTTTCTGCAAAATTCCTTTATTATTCACTTTTAAGTAAACCCATCACTTGATGCATTCTAAGGTAATATTAATGTATTCTCTGATCATTAGATCAAACACAGTACAGGAACATGAAGATTTATGACAGCACACTATCTCAACCAATCCTTACCCCAAGTCACAGACAGAGGTAGCAAATACTGCAAATATAGCAACCAGGGCTCATAACATGTGGCAGCAATGGTGCAGATTCAAAGTCTATGTAGACCCTGATCATAAAAAGAAAATTCCATAAGAACCAAGGCAAGGATTCTTGGAAAAAAAGTGAAATTGCCTCATTAAGGTTAGCAACTGAAAGATAATTACCATCAGAGACAGCAATCACAATCAAAACAACAGCAGGGCAAATCAAGCATTCCAAAGACAAACTTTCACCAGGAAGCTGTTAAGAGGCGCAGTGTGAAGAATGTGAACTAGGGAGGAACAGAGAAAAGCAGCTACATATCCATAAGAACAGGAACTTTAGCAAGTCATAGAAGAAGGCTTTGGGAGTTCATTTGAATATCCTGAGGGATAACTTATCAAAATTGGTGGAATTACCAGAATGGAAAAGCAAGTGACTATAAAAGAGATCATTCAGAACAAACATCATAACCATTGAGAAGGCTCCATGAGGCATAGCTCCAATGAACAGTGAAACAATGTATCAGTATACTGTGTGTGACCAATCTCTGAACAGATCGTGTCCAATTATTAGATGTTCCCTCTATTCATGGCACTTGTATTAGACCTGTTTATTTCGATGATATCTTAACCAATAATAATAATCCAGCTAATGTCACTAGTGGACAAGCCAGATCCCAGAATAAAAACTGGCTTGTTTGATGCTTTCTTTTATTTAATATGGTGGGCGTTCCCTGAAATATAAGTGCACAGAAGTTTCTTTAAGAGTGAAACAACAAAAAGGAAAAAAAAACATAAAATAAAGAAAGCTATCTAAATATAGAACACATTTCTAAAATTCTTAAAGCACACTGCAAAACAAAGTTTCATCTATTCTCCAACCTCATCACTTTACAGTGTCAAACCCAGGGGGATTACCCTTCTATCTCAAATCTTTACGTTCAACTCAGTTGATTCTCACTAGATCTTTCCTAGGAACTGGGAAATCTTCTTGAGTTGCATAAGCCAATCTTGTTCAAAGGGGTCCTATTCCCTCAACTGGCCGAAGCTTCTTCCTTGGAGCGAAACTATATTGTTCTTCTGACCCCAGACAGGTCTTCTTCAAAACTGCTCAAAAACTTCCCAGTCTGTGGGTTGCCCAATCCAAAATCAATCCTTTTGTATCTCAAACCAAAAACAATCTAATGACCCATAATATTTTGGAATCCTTACAGTGTGGAAACAGGCCATTTGGTCCAACAAGTCCATACTGACCCTCCAAAGAGTATCCAACCTAGACCCATTCCCCTACCCTACACATCCCTGAACACTATGGGCAATTTAGCACGGTCAATTCACCTAACCTGCACAACTTTGGATTGTGGGAGGAAACCAGAACACCCGCAGAAAACTTACATAGACACAGGGAGAATGTGCAAACTCCACACAGACAGTCACCCGAGGCTGGAATTGAACCTAGGTCCCTATAACTGTGAATGATTGGGTAGGCTCAGGGTCGAGAGAACTAAACTGAGCCACAGCTGGAAAACTGCTTCTTTAATTTTTCACAAAGTCAGCAGGAAGATTGCTAGCCTTGTGCTGCCCAGCATTGCCACAGCTCAGCTACTGCCTCTAATCCTGCAAAGGTTTATGCTGACCCTTGTCCCTCACCTCATTTCCTAAGTCTACCCAGTGACTCCGCAGAGAAGCACTCACAAGATAACTGGAAGATGAAGGAAGGGAAGAGAGTGGCATTGGAGCTGAACTGAGCAGACAGTAGAACTCCAGGAGCTCAGTGACTGGGTTGCTGGGTGACGGTGCAGACTGACACAAACAGAGCAGGTTTGATTTCTGGAATGACTGAGGTCACCACTGTCTCAAGCTTTCCCCTTTCCTGAGGTGAATCTCACCACCTGATGAAGAGCTTACTCCTGAAGCATCGACTCTCCTGCTGCCTGACTGGCTGTGCTTTTCCAGCACCACACTTTTTGACTCTGACTCCAGCATCTGCAATCCTCACTCCCTCCCAGGAATCTTATAGAGTCATCTCTCTCTATAATAAGATAGCAGCTTATGGGATTATGGAGTCTTAATGTTTCCAGACTAGTTCTTATACATCTGACCCACTTTGAGGCATTTGTACACAAATGGTCATTGTATATAGAAGGTATTGCCTCTTTCCTTGATTGGGTCTAATGTCTTAATTAGTTCACAGTGATAAGGGATCAATCATAAGTGAGTCTTAACAAGAAGAGGATTTAGTCTTAAACACGTTTCAACTCTTATAAGACCCAAACGCGTTTTGCTTTATTTTTATCCAAGCCAGTACAATATCATGAGATTGGCTAGAGTCTTGAGCTTTAACTCTTTCAGACCTCCCATAGTCCAAAGCTGTGCAGGTTAGGTGAATTGGTCATGCTAAATTGCCCGTAGTGTAAGGTGCATTAGTCAGGGGTGAATGTAGGGGAATGGGTCTGGGTGAGTTGATTTTTGGAGAGTCGGTGTGGACTTGTTGGGCCGAAGGGCCTGTTTCCACACCGTAGGGAACCTAATCTAATCTAAACTGTTTCCTGATACAGTACAATAGTTTGGGAGATATCAGGTTCAATCCCAGTCATTCCAACAGGGGAGAATTAAGAAAGCTCAAGGTGAGCTAGCAGGTCGTTACCTGTTGTTGGTGAGGTTTTGGGCCTGTATACCTTCTCTCAGATCTGAAGGTAAAGCATTGCAGATAATGTAACATCAAAAGCCTCATTTTGTTGATGAATTGTCACCAACATGAAATGATAATTCTATTTCCCTCTCCACAGATTCTGGTAGATTTTCTGACTATGTCAACCAGTTTCTGATTTTGTCTCCGATTTTCAGTATCTGCAGCACTTTTCTTTCTGACATTGAATATAGTCCTCTGTATATTGTGCACCTGTTCAATCTCTTCCCATCCTTGGTTCTTCACACACTATATCTCCCTCTTACCGAATGAAACAGCCAGATGATCTATTAACCTTGAAGTCCGAATAAACATACGCATCAAATTAGTAACTTATCCCTTCTCTCCATGGGTCCTTATTTATCTGCTACATGGTCCCATAATTTTCTACATTGTTCACATTATACCCCTTGTGAAGAATTAAAACAACCAGCAACCTTCAAATGTTGCAAGTTTCCAAAATGTGCAGAGAGACATGCATCATTCTGATTTTTCAATCCCTGGACTGCATCTTAATGGTTGTCTCCTTGAGCATGAACCTTTTGTTCTGAATCATTTTTTATTATTGAGCAAAGGTCTGCATGAAGCAGAAGGTGATAAAAGAGTTGACTGATTCAAAGTGGGCTATTGTGGAATGAGTTTTCAATGTCTTGTTTTCTGCTCTGCTTGATCGTTATTTATCTACGCACTTCCCTCCAACCACTCAGTAAATTACTGATATATTCTGACACATATCTCAAATTGAAATTCTTCTGGTAAGAAAGCAAGGTATATAAGAAGGCAGGATATACAACTACTTAATATCACGGCAATATTGTCATGACCAGTTTAGATGGGGTGAACTGATTCCTTTCCTGTTTCAATCCTCCACTAAGTTCAAGAAACATTGAATTGAAACAGGGAGGTAATATTTCCTATGATATATTTGTATGTAATACTGTACACAGCTTAGTGTTAGAAATTTGTCAGCCAGGTCCCTTATGTAACAAATAAAGAACAGTTTATTGCAAGTAAAACTTGTTTAAGAAAATCTCTAAAGATTATTAATAAAAGATTTAAACTCCTCCAGGTCTGGAAAAGAAATAGATACATAAATTCTGCACGGTGTGCCTTAAATGTATTTTGGCTAAGTAACAGCTAAATTCAGTAAAAAAGATGGTCTGACTATTGCTCTGGAGAGGAAATTACTTAGCATACTTGTTGGAGGCACTGGGGTGTTTTCCAAATTGGTTCTGGCTTGTTGAAGCTGCTTTTCTAAAGATAGTGGTGTCAACTTTTGAATTCTCCTTTTGGAGAATTCACAATCTCCAATTCTGGTGATGAGGTTTACCAGTGGGATTATAATTCATAAACTTTGGTGAGAGGGATTTGAGAGAAAAGAGGGCAAGTTGTCTCGCTGACTGATTGCATTTGAATCCAATATCCTTCCTCATCCCCAATCCTGTCATGGACCCTGTCTCTGAGATTGTTGATTATTGTTGCAAACTTGATGTCTCCATCCAAGCATCTTGATCTTTGCAAATGGAAACTGGATGGAATCTTACTGGTGAAAATGTGTTGCTGGTTAAAGCACAGCAGGTTAGGCAGCATCCAAGGAATAGGAAATTCGACGTTTCGGGCATAAGCCCTTCACCTTTCGACTCTGATCTCAAGCATCTGCAGTCCTCACTTTCTTCTTGACACTGCAGGGCACCAGTAACTGGCATTGAAAAGGTGCAATCTCAGGATTGGACTAGTCTGCATCTCAGGTCTCACTCACTTGCTCTTTTAGCACGCTGTCTTAGTGCCTACCTACTTTGCCTTGCAATGCATGTGACTGCGTTGATGCTTTAGTCAGCACCAAAAGCTGTCAGCACTGTTGTAGTGATGTGCTCTTTCACACGGGGACACAGATAGGCAGTTTATCAGGAGTGTCCATGCCTTCCGAATGAATAAAAGCAATATAAATTGCATGGATCAAGTGTCCAGTGTAATATCCCTTACCAATTTGAAGATAATGGATCAAGTGTCCAGTGTAATATCCCTTACCAATTTGAAGATAATGAAGACTTCAGATGCTGGAAAGTCAGCGTCAATAAAGTGTGGAGCTGGAGAAAGCACAGCAGCTCAAGCAACATCAGAGGAGCAGGAGAGTCAAATTCCAGTTGGGTCTGGATAAAAGCACCCAACACGAAAGGTTGATTCTCCTGCTCCTCTGATGCTACTTGAGCTGTTGTGCTTTCTCCAGCTCCACACTTTCTTGATAGTGCCTCTTATCAGGTGAGTTGTGCGTGTATAACAACCTGTCATTGTACAGGACTAACCATCCTGTTGGCTGCAGCTGGGGGCTAAAACCGAACCTGGGAATCCTTCCAGTGTTCTGTATTGTTCTCCATGAGAAGGTACATCTGATGAAGAAGGTATAAAAGTATCAGCTGTCCCAGCTGTCATATATAAGGATCACAGTGTATTATCATTTAAATAAATGTGCATATATTCAAAATCTATTATTTCAGCCCTTATTACTTGACTCATATTGCTCCTTGGTAATATATCACTGATGAAACTTATGAACTTTGAAATTTAAGATACTCTGAATGGTTGAGTCAGATTATTCTACCTTGGATGTTCCATACTGTTTCCGTGCTGTATACCTCTCAAACTCCATGAGACAGTGCTCTTTCTGCTAAATAGGTGTTAACTCACAGAAACTATCTGGAATTAGTAAGTTGGCTCATGAGGGATGGTTTGACAGGCTAGACCTGCTGGGAAGAGGTTAGAGTCATAGAGTCCTACAGCACAGAGATAGGCCGTTTGGCCCAATGGTCCATGCTGACCAAAATGGGAGAAAGGGAGGACTGCAGATGCTGGAGACCAGAGTCAAAAAGTGTGGTGCTGAAAAAGCACAGCCGGTCAGGCAGCATCCGAGGAGCAGGAGGGTCGATGTTTTGAGCATAAGCCCTTCATCAGGAATGCCAAAATGTCCATTCACGCTAACCCCATTTCCCTGCACTTGGCCTATACCCTTCTAAACATTTCCTGTCCATGTATGTATCCAAATGCCTTTTAAGTGTTATAAATAAAGTTGTTTGAAACATATAAGATTCTGAAGAGTCTTGACCAGCTGGTTGTGGAAAGGATGTTTCCTCTTGTGAGAGAATCTAGAACGATAGGGATGCTTTTTAAAAAAAGAGGATTGCTTGTTTATGACAGAGATGAAGAGAAATGCTTTCTGACAGAGAATCATGAATCTTTGCAACTCACTTCCTGAAATGGTGATGGATGCAGAGTCTTTGAACATTTATAAGGCAGAAGTAGGTGGATCCTTGTTAAGCAAAAGGGTGCACAGTTATCAGCGGGTCGAGCAGAATGCAGATTTGAGGTTACAGTCGGATCAGCCATGATCTCATGCATGTGCTGGCAAAGGGGACAGAATGACCTAGAAAGTGAGGGCTGCAGATGCTGGAGATCAGAGCTGAAAATGTGTTGATGGAAAAGCGCAGCAGATCAGGCAGCATCCAAGGAGAAGGAGAATCGACATTTCGGGCATGACCCCGATCTCCCATCCACCGCCTCCAACCTCATAGTCCCACAACCCCGCACTGTCCGTTTCTACCTCCTGCCCAAAATCCACAAACCTGACTGCCCCGGCCAACCCATTGTCCCAGCCTGCTCCTGCCCCACCAAACTCCAGTGTCCTCATTTCCCCTCCCCCCCACCTTGTCTCAGTCCCAACCCTCGAACTCAGCACCATCTTCCTAACCTGCAATCTTCTTCCTGACCTCTCCGCCCCCACCCCCACTCCAGCCTATCACCCTCACCTTATCACCCTCACCTTAACCTCCTTCCACCTTTCGCATTTCCAACGCCCCTCCCCCAAGTCCCTTTTATCTTTTATCTTAGCCTGCTGGACACACTTTCCTCATTCCTGAAGAAGGGCTCATGCCCGAAACGTCGATTCTCCTGCTCCTTGGATGCTGCCTGATCTGCTGCGCTTTTCCAGCAACACATTTTCAGCTCCGATCTCCAGCATCTGCAGTCGGCACTTTCTCCTATAAGAATAGGGAGGTCTTGGTGTATTTGTATAAAGTGCAGGTCAGACCACACCTGTTGTACTGTGAGCAGTTTGGGTCGCGTTATTTAACAAAAGATATCATTTCATTGGAGGCAGTTCAGTGAAAGTTCACTCAGATGGTGGAGGGATTGTCTTATGAACAAAGACTAAACAGGTTTGAGACTCTACTGTCTGGAGTTTAGAAGCATGAGACGTGATCTCATTGGAACACTGAGGATTTTTCAGGGACTTGACAGGGTAAATACTGAGAGGATGATTCCCCTCCTGGGAGAGTCCAGGACCCGAAGATATAATCTTGAATAAAGGGGCATTAATTTAAAATTGAAATGAGGAGGAATTTCTTCACTCATGAGGTTGTGAGTCTTTAGAATCTCTTGGGATAGAAAGCATTAGATTCTTGATCATTTGGGGAATCGAAGGTTATGGGGAAAGGCCAGGAAAGTGGACACGAGGAATATCAGATCAACCATGATCCGACTGAAAGCTGGACCAGGCTCAAGGGGCTGAATGGCCTCCTCCTGTCCCTAATTCATACAGTTTCATGGTCTTACATCACCTAGTGGATTGAGAAGTAGCAGCCAGATTGAATATCACTGGATACATTTTCACTTTCCTATTACTGTGGGCGGCACGGTGGCACAGTGGCACAGTGGTTAGCACTGCTGCCTCACAGCGCCTGAGACCCGGGTTCAATTCCCGACTCAGGCGACTGACTGTGTGGAGTTTGCACGTTCTCCCCGTGTCTGCGTGGGTTTCCTCCGGGTGCTCCGGTTTCCTCCCACAGTCCAAAGGTGTGCGGGCCAGGTGAATTGGCCATGCTAAATTGCCCGTAGTGTTAGGTAAAGGAGTAAATGTAGGGGTATGGGTGGGTTGCGCTTCGGCGGGTCGGTGTGGACTTGTTGGGCCGAAGGGCCTGTTTCCACACTGTAAGTAATCTAATCTAATCTAAAAAAAAACTGCATTTAATTCTGGGAATGTGCATTGGCAATTTGGGTCTGTCCTCCTGCCTCAAATAATCTAATACCATTTGTTTTTTTATGGAAAATTATGAGAAGCACAAGCCATCAACTTCAATTCCAGTCAGATTTCTCTATGGGAATGTTTATTTTCTGAATAAGAGGATTAAGAGAAAATACCTTTTCCCTGAGATCACACAGCCAACCTGCTGATTAAATGGGATAAATTGTTCGTTGACGTTCTATTGATTTTTGCGTTTGCTTCACTGCTTTAGAGAGACCGAGGGGAATCTCGGGGAGCTTTTCGTGGTTTTGGCTGATGATGTTTTATCTCTGGTGGGAGGAGATGTAGCAGCACAGAATGGCAAACGTTGAGTTTGTTTAAATGCAAAACTAGATGGGAGGATTCATTTTCACATCTTTTCCTTTGTTTATTCAGGGAAATCATACATTTAGGTGTCAATTAATTCGATGAATTGTGTTAGAAGCAGACGGAACACAAAGCTGGCAATATTAATGGCTCTTGTGTACTGTGAATATATTTTGGTCACTGTACACAGCTCATTAATGTCCATCTATACGCTCGATGGCATATTCCAGGCGTATTTATCAAACTGAGTACTGAGTGAGGAACACATGTGGTGACAGCCCCAATTTAAACCATTCAGAATGTCTTTGCAACCTTTTCGAGAAACACTGACACCAGGAGGAGGAGTAGGCCATTCAGCCCTTTGAGCCTGCTCCGCCATTCAATATGATCATGGACTGATCATCCAACTCAGTCCCCTGTTCCCAAACTCTTCCATTACCTTTCGATCCCTGTGCCCACAGAAGAACTGTGCCTAACTCCTTCCTGAAACCATTCAATGTTTTGGCCTCAATTGTTTGCTGTGGCAGAGAATTCACAGACGCTCACCACTCTCTGGATGAAGACATTTTTTAGATTAGATTAGATTACTTACAGTGTGGAAACAGGCCCTTCAGCCCAACAAGTCCACACCGACCCGCTGAAGCACAACCCACCCATACCCCTACATTTACCCCTTACCTAACACTACGGGCAATTTAGCATGGCCAATTCACCTGACTCACACATCTTTGGACTGTGGGAGGAAACCGGAGCACCCGGAGGAAACCCACGCAGACACGGGGAGAACGTGCAAACTCCACACAGTCAGTCGCCTGAGTCGGGAATTGAACCCCGGTCTCAGGCACTGTGAGGCAGCAGTGCTAACCACTGTGCCACCGTGCCGCCCATTTTAAAACCTCGTTCTCCTCACCCTCAGTCCTAAACGGCCAACTCCATGTCCTTACACGGTGACCAATGTTTTCTATGAGTTGTGTGGTTGCGTGTGTCTAATAGGGCTCCGTGCATGGTGATTGGCGTTGGCACACTGACTCCAGCATCGAATTCTGGTTCCAAGCGTTGTTGCCTGTTGGCGTCTGCAAGCTGATCGGAAAATAAGAGAGAACTCCTCCTGTGACCCCTGGTCTGGTTTTTCTCCTCATCAGAAACACCCTTCCTGTATTTGTTCTATCACATCCTGTTAGAATTTGAGAGGCTTCTACAAAAAAAGAGTTCTAAACGCCAATAGCTCTAATCAATCCAATCTCTCTCCATGTGTTAAACCTGACATTCCAGGAATTAGTCTAGCAAACATTTGCTGTACTCCTTCCATTGTTAGAAAACCCTTCCTCAGATAAGATCAAAATAGCACATAATACTCCAGGTGTGGTCTCACCAACATCCTATAAAATTACAGCAAGACATCCCTGATCCTGTACTGAAACCCTCTCCCTCCAAAGACCAACACACCATTTGCCTTCTTCACTGTCTGCTGTACCTACATGTTTATGCCCAGCAACTGGTGTATGAGCATACCCAGATTCCGCCACACCTCACCCTTTACCAATCTATCAGCATTCAGGTAGCAAGCTGTCTTAAAAACCAAAAGGATGTGAGAAATTAGAAACAAAAACTGAAATTGCTGGAAAAACTCACCAGGCCTGGTAGCATCTGTGGAGAGAAATCAGAGTTAATGGTTTGGTTAGAGTGACATTTCTTGATGGTACGTAGGAAATATTTGTTTTTAATGCAGAAGATCAGATGGGGGAGCAGTCAAGGAGTAAACAATAGGTGGAGATACAGTTCAAAGAGAGAGCAGTGTTCGACAGAGTAAGGAGTGAATAATGGTCAACCTGAGAGAATGAATGAGGACTGTCAGTAGCTGACAGTGCATTGCGTGTAATAACAGACCGTGTGATAACAAGGCCTGGTGCGTGGGCGGTTTGGGTAAGGACATGGGAGAAGGTGCCTCAAGCCCTAAAATTGTTGAACTCAGTATTGAGTCCAGAAGGCTGTAGGGTTCCTAAGTGGAAAATGAAATTATGCTGTTCCCACTGAGCACTGAGCTTCACTGGAGCACTGCAGCAAGCCTGAGACAGAGAGATTGGCCAAGGGAATAGGGTGGAATGTTGAACTGGCAGGCAACTGGAAAGATCATCTGTCTCCTTCTTTTTGTTGCCAGAGTGGATAACCTCACCTTTACCTGCATTATACTGTATCTGCCCTGCATTTGCCCACATTCTTATTCACGCTGAAACACCTGTGTGTACTCTTCACAGTTTGTTCTCTCATCTATGCTTATGAATTTCATAAAACTTTTTAATGCTGTCAAGTTGTGTAATACTTTTATACTGCAATCTTTTAAAATTTAAGATGCAGGTCAAAAACATGTCTTTCATTCTGACCAATCGGTGTCAGTGTTCATTGCCTTACCTGAACAAATCATTTTAATCATGTTTACCTGATCTGTTTCCACACTTTGGCTACGGAAGTGATCACTGAGTTTGAAACCCAGTTAGACTCAGTCCAATAAAACAATAGGCTGATGTAAAGGTGGAAAAGTAACAAGATGTAATATTGTTATAATGGACCCGTTTTATTTACTATCTTGTCAAACCTCTTGCTGAAGACCAATGGATTTAACCTTCAGCCTTGTCCTTTCATTTAAACGATCAATCTTCTGGCAAAACAGCTTGTCCGTACATCCACATTGCTTAATGATAGCTCTGACACACTGTGGCATGGAATTGATCCCTGTAACAAGAAAGATTATCCACTGAGCAAAACTCAATCAATGGGTTTCTGTTGATTATTTTTCTTAATGTTTTCAGTGCAAGGTACCTCGCTTGTTAATCAATTCCAGAAAAATTAACTCTGGAGCATTAAGTCAAAGCTTCTCTCTCGGTAATTTTGAAAGTTGTAAGTGTGGCCATGAAAAGTAGGCCCAGTCTCTGTCAGTGTCACTGCATTGAGCATTCTGCAGATGCGGATCGTACAATCAATCAGTGATTGGACTTGACTGAGAAGCTGTAAAAGAAATGGACTCCTGCTAATACCTTTCAAATCCCAATGACAGCCCAAAGCATTTTACAGTCAATTACGTAACTTTGGAAGTGCAGCCACTGTTTTAACGTTGGAGACCTGGGCTGACATTTTGAGCACAGCAAGAGCTCAGAAATAGAAATGAGGACCACAGGATTATCTTATTGAACAAGTGATAAACATTGATCAGGACAAAGGGGAGAACTCCTACATGATAGTACGGTGGGATAGTTGGTTTAGATTGTGCCTAGTTTCTTAGCTTGTTTGTTCATTGAGATTATGTAAAAGTTGGCAGCTTAACTGTAGAAGCCATAAATATCAGATAGCCACAAATGAATTCAACAGGGAATTCAAGAGATTTTTTTTGATCTAAAGAGTGGCACGAATGTAGAATGTGATATCACAAGGGAATAGTTGGGATGAATATCATTGATGTAACTGTAAAGCAGCTAGATAAGAACTCGAAGGGAAAACGAACAAGAACGATATGCTGATGGGAATAGATGTCAGATACCCAGAGCATACATTCACACATGTCCCACATGCCAAAGGGTTAGAGGAGATTGACTGGGAGCATAAACCCTGGCATTAACATCATCATTGGCAGTCCCTTCCTGATGAGGATGATGCTTTTCCACAATCAGGGTGAGTCTGTAGATGGCTGTACAGTCGGAAGTAGCTTCTGCAGGCTCTGTTACACTTGGGGCAGAAGGTGCTTGTGGGAATTTAGTATGGCCCGGCTTCTGCTTTTGCCAACGGCAAGTCTCAAGGTGCTCAATGTCTTCCCAGATGCACCTCCTCCACTTTGGGTGGTCTTGGGCCAGTGATTCCCAGGTGTCTGTGAGAATGCTGCACTTCGCCCAGTGAGGCCTTGAGTGCTTCGCTGACACCCTTCCTCTGTCTGCCTGGGGCTCGCCTGCAGGTTTGGAGCTGGGAGTAGAGCGCAGGCTTGAGGACTCTCGTTTTGGTCATGGGGACGACGTGCCCAGCCTATTGTAGCTGATCAAGGAGTGGGGGGGCAGTGCCTCGATGCTGGGGACATTGGCCTGGTCGAGGACACTGGTGTTGGTGTGTCTTTCTTCAGGATGACGCACAGGCAGCGTTGGTGGGACTGCTCCAGTGCCTTGAGGAGACTGCAATAGACAGCCCACACCTCACAGGAGAGCAGGAACTACCACTGCTCTGTACACCATGAGTTTGGTGTCAGATATTTTCATCCTCAAAACAAATCCTGGGACAGTCCATTTGGGACAGTACTGTGCTGTAGACGCAGTGTGTCTCATTATACTGTAGTCCTTCACCTGGGAAAACAGCACCACAACTCAACTGCATAATAAATACAACCAATGCAGCAAACACCAAAGGCGTTCAGAAGGCTGGTGACATTGGTTGCAGTACAGTCAAAATTGAAAATATATATAGAGAGATCATATAAAGGTGGAATGTTGTGGAGGGTGGGGCTGGGCGAGGGCAGTAGGAAAGGAAAGTGAGCAGGGAATTACATCGACATAAGTAGATGAAATGGCCTGTAAAATATAAAGGAGCAGAACAGGAGAGGATGAGACTTTCAGAGGGTTATCTATAGGGCATAAGTAGTAAGAATTTAAATACCTGGCCCCCTTGTCTGAAGACTTGATTCTTCTTCCAGCATAAACTGGTCTCCCTTCTGAATCCTACTCTTGGTTCTTCTGAACGGACCGCAAATCTTAACCAAAGGCCTTTGGGGTCTGTTATAAACGGAGCTGTATCAGCTTCCCCTCCATTAGCATCACAGGTAGCCTGCTTGACTGAAGTTGCATGCTTTCATGGAGAATTGTGTGCTTCGGTTACAGTTCAAAATGACTTTCTGAAATTATAAAAGAACAGCTTCACTTAACTGACCAAAATCTATTTGAAATCAACATAGAAAATGCTGGAGAAACTCAGTAGGTCTGGCAACATTTGTGAAGAGAGAAACAGAGTTAACATTTTAAGTCCAGTAATGCTTCTTTGAAATCCATTTGTCTCTATTTTAAAACCTAAATGATAACAATATCTATATTTTGCACCTTTTATCACAGTTTTGCATTTCTATTGAATTGAAGGATTTTCATTTCTCACACTCTAAAGCAAATGCTTGTAAACTCTGTCACGTTGCCTATCGCAGTGATTGGATTGGCACTGCTATCATATTTACCTCAAACAACCACAACCATTTGCTGTGTGCAGTTTATAAATATCTCTCATTTATTTGAGATCACATCTCATACTTGACACTTTTGTGAAAAATTTTTATAATGGCTCAGAAAATATTTGTCTCCACATAAATCCATGAACTTTTCAGTGGCCACATTTCTTGAAGAGGAATTGGCAGCTCTTAGGAACTAGAGCGTTGCATCTCGTTCAGCCCAGAAATAACTCCACAGAGACCGGCACCCCATCACTAACTCATCCAGTATTTGCACATGGAGAATTCTTGATGTCGATACAACTCCCTCAGAACCAGCAATCAGACTGAATAGAACCTCTGACACTTCTGTTTTCTTTTTTATCTTTTTTTTGTCTTTTTCTTTTTTTTGTTTTTTTTGTGAGACGCAGTGGGAGACACAAAGTGCACAAATCTTTACTTAATTTCCACCACCAGGAAGAAAGGAAACACCCGACTGGCCTGTGACAAGCAGTGCCCTTCACATCAAAGGGCAATTTTGTGTGATCAAACAGTGAAGGGGAGGGCAGGGACTAAATCAAAATAGAGTTGGAGGGGGACACTTCTGTTTTCATCGGTTAGCCAGGGCTCTCTGATTGGACCATATTAACAGCCCCAATCAGAGAACTCATACTCTGTGAGGTCCAGCTGACTGACCTTGTTACAATCCCTACATCTTTCCCACTCTGAGTTCAAGAAGATAGGCAGCTTCTTTTTCTTGTCTCACCTCCTGGGGCGTTTTAGCACTGGTTTTAGCAGTTCCTCTGATTCTACATTAAAATGGGTGGCTTGTAACACACATTCCCAGAGTACTCAGGTTCAAAACCCACCTGTTCCAGACGCACGCCATAACCACTCTGAACAGATTGATTAGAAAATATCTTCATCAAGACTGAGCCTAACTTTTGCTGACAACCTTATGTGGGCATCCTTTCCCAGTTTATAATTCACTATACAGGTCATTCTGCTATAATGTGCATTTTGTCAAGCGAATTCTCTGTGAGGTGATTCATGAATTGTGTTCGCTGTTTCTAAAGCTGTTAAATTTTGTGTTGGCTGTAAAACGATTACATCGCCAACATTTTAAGCGCTGTTTCTAAAGTACAATTTTTCTATAATGTGGGGTTGCACAAGTACGCAACCATTATGTTGTAGAAGAACTGACTGTCACTGAACTCTCACCCTACCTATTGTCAATTTGAAAGAGCTTGTGTTTGTCAGGGGAGGTTTAAACTGCTGATCAAGGTGGCAATGACATATAGCCAGGAACAAGGATAAATCCTGTTTTCCTGATACATATTAGAGATGAGTTGCATTTACATAGTCCACTGGATGTCCCAAAATGCTTGACAATGAAATATTGTGATCAGATATGAAATGTAACAGTCCATCTGCACACAGTAAGATCCAAACAATAGCAATCATGTGATATTACAGCTTAGCTTTAGCGCACAAACAGGCCATTCGACCCATCATATCTGTAATGGTTCCCTGGAAGAACAACTCTTGTTGAAGCCCACAGCCTTACAATATGTCTTTTTCTTCTTCAGGTGCTTATCTGATTCCTTTTTGAAAACCATAATTGAATAATCCTTCGTGGCACTGTCAGAGAGTACAATCCAGACCAGAATATGGGTACTTCCTGTTTGGAAAACCATTTCCTAATGTCATCATTAGTTTCTTAGCTAGACAACTAAATCAATTCCTTTGTTCATGACCATTCTGCCAGTAGGATCAGTTTCTCTCTCTCTCTATGAAAACGTACAAACCTAAGAAAAAGGAACCAATAGCCTCCATAAGCCTTCTGCTGCACAATTAGAATATGGCTGAACCAATTTTGATCTCAGTTTGACTCTATACCTGTCCCTGAAAAGCATTGACTTCTGGATAGTTGCAGAATTTGTCCCTAAAAACTCTATCTAGACTATTTCATAACTTTGAACTTCTTTTTCCCAAGGGATAAGAACCTTCAATTCTTCAATCTATCCACGTGACTCAAGTGCCTCATCCCTGGATCCATTTTCTTTTCTTCATCCTCTTTAAAACCAACCCATGCTTCCTAAAGCAACAAGCCCCAAAATGTGTTTTTAGTTATCTATTTGAGCGCAGGATGTGAGTACCATTGGCTAGGCTGCATTCAGTTATATTTGACAGGGTGGATGTTGAGGAAGTGTTTCTAATATTTTCAGGGAACCTCAAAAGTGGGGACACAGTTATGGAGTAAGGGGACACTCACTTAAAATGGAGATGTGAAGGAATATCTCCCAGAGGGTAGTGAATACCTAGAATCTTCTACCCCAGAGTGTTGTGGTGATTAGATTCTTATAGTACTGAAGAGGAGTTAGATTGTTTTTAAATATGGAAGAGTTGAAGGCTATGAGGAGCTGGTATGAAAGTGAGTTCTTAATGAATAGTCTACTTCTGATCTTATTTTTTATGTTACTGCCTATCCCTAAACCGCCCTAGAATTGATGTTGTGTGATTTTTAACCTAGAATTGAATGGTTTACTGGAGAGTTCCAAGGGCTGTTAAGAGTTAACAGCAGTTGGACACAATATTTCAGTTGAAGATCAGCCAGAGTTTTATAACAATTCATCACTGGAAAAGCGCAGCAGGTCAGGCAGCATCCAAGGAGCAGGAGAATCGACGTGTCGGGCTTGAGCCCTTCTTCAGGAATGAGCCCCTCTCTCACTGCACACCCCAGGTCATCTCCTCTGCCCACACTTTCCTCATTCCTGAAGAAGGGCTCATGCCCGAAACGTCGATTCTCCTGCTCCTTGGATGCTGCCTGACCTGATGTGCTTTTCCAGCAACACATTTTCAGCTCTGATCTCCAGCATCTGCAGTCCTCACTTTCTCCTAACAATTCATCACACCTTCCCTGTTGAAGGAGGTTTGGAAGATTATGATCAGGGCTTCTGTGATTTCCTTATTTACCTCAGTATCCCTGGATGTATCCACATGGCCCTTTGACATGTCAACATAGCATTCCACAGCCTTGTCTCTGTATATATTAAACCCATCCAGAGTCTCAACTACTTATGCTGCAATGTGACTTTGGCAGCATCCTTTTCCTTGTTAAGGACAGATGCAAAGTATTCATTTAGTACCTCATCCCTCCCCTTATCTCCAAAAGATTACTTTTTCAGTCCCATTCCATATCTTCCATGTTAGCTGCTCGGTTCTTCACATGCTCTGTCTTTGATGCTCTTTTTTTTTCCCACTTAGTCATCATATTTTCTATGTTCATCCTGGCTCTCACTTGCTTTGGCGAAAGTGAGGACTGCAGATGCTGGAGATCAGAGTCTAGATTAGAGTGATGCTGGAAAAGCGCAGCAGGTCAGGCAGCACCCCAGGAGCAGGAACATCGACGTAAGGGCTTTTGCCCGAAACATCGATTTTCCTGCTCCTCGGATGCTGCCTGACCTTCTGTGCTTTTCCAGCACCATTCTAATCTCACTTGCTTTATCAACCTAACATTTATGGCTTCATCCAGCTCTTTCACCATCTAGAGAGTTCTCACTCTCATACAATCCCTACAGTGCATAAGTAGGCCATTCCGTCCCTCACTGACCCTCTGAAGGATTCTGCCACCTCCACCCTACTCCTGCAACCCCACATCTAATCCACCCATCCCAGGACACTATGGGCAATTTAGTGTGGATATGCCACTTTAACCTGCACGTCTGTGGATTGTGGGAGGAAGCCAGAGAGCACCCAGAGGAAACCCCTGCAAACACGTGGAGAACACACAAACTCCACACAGAAAGTCGCCCGAAGGTTGAATTGAACCCGGATTTCCGGTGCTGTGAGGCAGTGGTGCTAACCACTGAGCTACCATGCCACTCCTTTGGTGTTCCATCTTTTTCCATCTTTTGGGAAAGTACCTCAACTGCACCTAAACAGTCTCTGGTTTAAAGGCAGCCGGTTATTCAGTTACAGTTTGCTTGGCAGTCTTTGTTTCCAATTTACTGGGAGCAGTAATGATGAAACCTGGTGTGAATTGCTTTTGTCTTGAATAGCAGTCAGTTAGTCAAATTGGTCACCTTGGTGTTTTAATTGGGATTTATTGTTGTGGAATAGAGGGGAACAATTATCAATGCACTCCATGTTAAGTTGTGACAAAATTAAGCGACGTGATAAACATTTCCCATTCTGTTATTAGGAAGAGACATACTGTTTCAGGTGTAGGTTTGCTCGCTGAGCTGTAGGTTTGATATCCAGACGTTTCATTACCTGGCTAGGTAATATCATCAGTGGTGACCTCCAAGTGAAGCAAAGCTGTTGTCCCCTGCTTTCTATTTATATGTTTGTTCTGGATGGGGTTCCTGGGGTTTGTGGTGATGTCATTTCCTGTTCGTTTTCTGAGGGGTTGATAGATGGCATCTAGATCTATGTGTTTGTTTATAGCGCTGTGGTTGGAGTGCCAGGCCTCTAGGAATTCTCTGGCATGTCCTTGCTTAGCCTGTCCCAGGATAGATGTGTTTTCCCAGTCAAAATGGTGTTTTTTTCATCCGTGTGTAGGGCTATGAGGGAGAGAGGGTCATGTCTTTTTGTGGCTAGCTGGTGTTCATGTATCCTGGTGGCTAACTTTCTTCCTGTTTGTCCTATGTTGTGTTTGTGGCAGTCCTTGCATGGAATTTTATAGATGACGTTGGTTTCGTCCATGGGTTGTACTGGGTCTTTTAAGTTTGTTAGTTTTTGTTTGAGAGTGTTGGTGGGTTTGTGTGCTACTAGGATTCCGAGGGGTCTCAGTAGTCTGGCTGTCATTTCTGAGACTTCTTTGATATATGGTAAGGTGGTTAGGGTTTCTGGCTGTGTTTGGTCTGCTTGTGTTGGTTTGTTCTTGAGGAATCTGCGCACTGTATTTTTTTTTGAGTATCCGTTCTTCTTGAATACATTGCATAGGTGGTTCTCCTCTGTTTTCCGAAGTTCATCTGTGCTGCAGTGTGAGGTGGCTCATTGGAATAGTGTTCTGATACAGCTTCGTTTGTGTGTGTTGGGATGGTTGCTGGCGTAGTTAAGTATTTGGTCAGTGTTTGTTGATTTTCTGTACACGCAGGTTTGTAATTCTCCATTGTCCTTTCTTTCGACTGTGACGTCCAGGAATGGAGTTTGTTGTTGGTTTCTTCCTCCTTGGTGAACGTGAGGGTGTTGTTGATGATGTTAAATGTCACTTCTAAATTGTTTCGTTTTGTGATGACAAAGGTGTCATCTACGTAGCGGACCCAGATTTTTGGTTTAATGGTTGGTAGGGCTGTTTGTTCTAGTCTTTGCATTACCGCTTCTCTATGAATCCTGATAGTGGAGATCCCATGGGTGTGCCGTTGGTTTGTTTGTAGACTATGTTGTTGAAGGTGAAGTGGGTGGTGAGGCACAGGTCCACTAGCTTCATGATGTGATTGATGGTGGTTGGAGTGTGTGTGATGGTCTCTTCTAATAAGCAAATACATAGATCTAGATACCATCTATCAACCCCTCAGAAAACGAACAGGAAATGACATCACCACAAACCCCAGGAACCCCATCCAGGACAAACGTGTAAATAGAAAGCAGGAGACAACAGCTTCGCTTCACTTGGAGATCGCCACTGATGATGTTACCTAGCCAGATAATGAAATGTCTGGATATCAAACCTACAGCTCAGCGAGCAAACCTACACCCTAAACCTCAACCTGAGCCACAAACCTTCACAAACCTTGCCAAGACCTTATCAAACACACTTCTGTTACTTGTGAATGCATTTGTCTAACTGACTCTGGGATAACTGTCTGAAAAAAATGTCTATCACAATTGCAATCTCCCAGTGAAGAAGTAAAGAGCTACGATAAAGTTTCAGGAAAGGAGGTGATGAGGAGCTAATGGCATTTTCTGCGTGTGTTTTCTCTGGATCTTGCTTTCTCAGTAGCCTGAGGGCTCAATGCTAAAAATAAATGTATCGAGCACAAAAGAAATACATGACTCGTAAGAAAATCATTAAACAAACTCACACAACTGCCCCTTCTAAGGTTCAAATCTCTCCAAACCTTTCCTCGGCAGTTTATGCTTTGATCAGGGACAGGTATTCTGCTCATTTACACATTCATTTCTGTTCATCGGTTTCTCCTGAGACAAGACCCAAGCTCAGTAGGTCAGTAGCCAAGGAAGTGAACAGTCGTTCTGCCTCCTTTTGGGGCTCAAAGTATTGAGGAACGTGCTGTGAGCTGAAAATGTGTTGCTGGAAAAGCGCAGCAGGTCAGGCAGCATCCAAGGAACAGGAGATTCGACGTTTCGGGCATGAGCCCTTCTTCAGGAACATGCCGTGAGCCGGCAATAGCAGCAACAAGTCTTGGTTTCACACATAACTGGGCCTTGTCCTGCATTGCACCCGCGAGGTGCAGCACCCACTTCAAGCCCAGGGCAGCTCGCCCGCTTTTGGAGGGTAAAATCTAGCTAACTGTCTCCATGGTAACGGCCCTGAGGTAGGCCTTGGGAGGGCTGGAGTGTGATCCAGTGGGGAAAGGTAGTGAAAGAGGATGATTGAGAGGGATGCTCAGGAAGGGGCTTTGGGAGATGAGGAAGGGGAAGAGCACTGCTTGAGAGTGAGAGGGTGATGGAGAGAGGAAGAAAGGGGCAAGGAGTGCGATTGGATTGGGGGTTGCAGCTTCAGGAAATAACTAACATTAAAAGAAAGGGATGATCATAAGGATGGAGGCATTAATTAAGAGGAGAGGAGATAATCAAGGAGGAAGGTGCAACTGAAACGTGGTCAGGAATTGCAGGGGAGTGTGGAGTAGTCATAGAGTCATAGAGATGTACAGCACAGAAACAGACCCTTCAGTCCAACGCATCCATGCTGACCAGATATCCTAAATTAATCTCATCCCTTTAGCCAGCTTTTGGCCCATATCCCTCTAAACCCTTCCTATTCTTATCCCCATCCAGATGCCTTTTAAATGTTGTAATTGTACCAGCCTCCACCATTTCCTCTGGCAACTCATTCTACACATACCACCCTCTGTGTGAAAAAGTGTCCCTTAGGTCTTTTTTAAATCTTTCCCCTCCCACACTAAATGTATGCTCTCTAATTCTGGGCATCGTTGCGCCTTGAGGGTTTCTGGTGAAATAACTCCACAGAGACCAGTATTTGGCATCAAGTTGCCCTTTACTTACACGTGCACTGTCTGTAACTTTAATGTGGCTTCATTCAGAGCCAGCTCTCAGTGTGTCAGGAGCTCTGCCACACCCCTTTGATTTTTTTTTCTTCCACCTCCCCACCAAAAATTGCTGAATTTCTCCAAGCACTTTCTGTTATCCACACCCCTTTGAATCTGTCAGCCAGGGCTCCCTGATTGGACCAGATTAACAGCCCCAGTCAGGGAACGCATATTTAATGACATCCAGCTGGCTGACCTCATTACAATCACTCCACTGGGAAGTCTGAAGGGTGAGTCTGAGATGGGGGAGAAGGTGGGTCAATTGGATGAGGAAGTGTGAGATCAAGAGTGGGGCAATGAGGAGGAGGTGGGGCTGAGAGGAATGTTGGGGCTGTGAGGAGGGGTTGGGGCTGTCAGGAGGGGGTAGGGCTGTCAGGAGAGGGTGAGTAGTCAGGAGGGGGTGGGACTGACAGGAGGGATGGGCAATGTGGGTGTGTGGGGAAATGAGGAGGGGTGAGGCAATGTGGGAGGGGGTGGGGAAGTGAGGAGGGGTGGGGCATTGTGGGAGGGGATGGGGAAGTGAGGAGGGGGTGACTCAATGTGGGAGCAGTGGGGCTATCTAGGAGGATGCTGAGGGGACACCAAAACTGGCAATTGAAATTGTGGTTACACTGAGCAATCTCTTTTCTTTCAGACCCACATTCAGATCAATAATTGTGTCAGAACCCAGAATATAAAACGGAACATTTACCGATCTGGAATGTGCACACCCTTGCTTACACTGTCCTGGGGGCTGAGGCCTCTGCTTTATTCCTGTAAAACAGACATGGCCTCAACAATGAGCTATTTCAGAATGAACCAGTATGTGAACATGATGGACGATACCCTTCAGCGTGTCAGGAAAGAGGGATCACTTCCATCTCATATTGAGACAAGCATGTTGTCAGCAGGGAAGGTGTTTTAACAGCAGGCCTGGTTTTAACCTAACTCCCTTGGTTGAAAAAGAGGTGGGTTTGTATCAGCTTCCTGCTTAATACACTGAAGCAAATTGGCACAGTGAAAATGCTCCCATCTCTGAGACAGGAAGCATGGATTCAAGGTGTGACGGAACACCTGTGGACAAGTTAATTAAAAAGAGTCCATACTGAAGCCAGCAGGGTGTAACACTGGATAAAATTTGTGGTAGGATGATTGAGGCAAATCTTGCCTATTCTCTGGGTGGTGTTATAAAATCATAGAGTCATAGAAATGTACAGCACAGAAACAGACCAACCCGTCCATGCTGACCAGATATCCCAACCCAATCTAGTCCCACCTGCCAGCACCCGGCCCATATCTCTCCAAACCCTTCCTATTCATATACCCATCCAGATGCCTTTTAAATGTTGCAACAGTACCAGCCTCCACCACTTTCTCTTGCGGCTCATTCCATACACATACCACCCTCTGTGTGAAAAAGTTGCACCTTAGATCTCTTTTATATCTTTCCTCTCTCACCCTAAATCTATATCCTCTAGTTCTGGACTCCCCCACCCCAGGGAATAGACCTTGTCTATTTACCCTATCCAGGCCCCTCATGATTTTATAAACCTCTATAAGGTCACCCCTCAGCCTCTGATGCTCCAAGGAAAACAGTGCAGCTGACCAGGCACTGACTGAGCCCAGGCCTGTGAGAAATACACCCTTTCAGCATCCTTTCCTGGTAATGTAACAAACCCAATTAAAGAAGGAAGCTGGTATGAAGATGAATGAATCCTTAAATGGTGCCTTTGATTCAGTTTCAATGTAAGAGGAAAATAGAGTAAATCTTAAACTTTGGATCCCTGCCTGAGTGTAACAGTTAAAACAAGAAAATAACTTATAAGTAAGGACTTCTCACATAATGCAATGACATGTTGTATTTTATATAACTGTGAACCACATTTAGTTCAGATTCAATCTAGGAGTGTTTGCATTCCTGGTATATCTCAGGAGTAATGTTGGGAGGTCATGTTGTGGTTGTACAGGATGTTGGTGAGGTCTCTTCTGGAGTACAGCGTGCTGTTCTGGTCATCCTGTTACAGGAAGGATATTATTGAACTGGAGAGGGTTCAGGAGAGACTGAGCAGGATGTTGCTGGGAATGGAGGGTTTGAGTTATAAGGAGAGGCTGGGACTTTTTTCACTGGACCGTAGGAGGTTGAAGGGTTTGTGAAATCATGAAGGGTATGGATCAGGTGAATGGCTGGCATCTTTTTTCTAGGGTGGGGATTTCAAGATTAGGTGGCATATTTTTAAGATGAGAGGTGAAAGATTTGAAAAAAGACATGGGGACACTTTGTCTTTACACAGGGAGTGGTTCATGTATGGAAGGGACTGCAGAGAAAGTGATGGATGCAGGTACAGTTACAACATTGAGAAGGCATTTAGATAATTGCATGGATAAGAAATGTCTGGAGGGATACAGGCCAAGCAGATGCACGTAGGACTAGTTTAGTTTGGGAATATGGTCGGTGTGGATTGGTTGCAACAAAAAGTCCATTTCCAGGTTCTATGACTCTATTTCACAGCTTAACAGTGACTTGGGTACCAGCTCCAGAAACACCACCATCCCAGTTCTCAGTCCTGGGATACCTTCATTCTCCTGCTGCCTTGAACTGTGAAGACCCAGGTCCCAGGGAGCAAAAGAACAATTTGCTCCATCCTGTTTCAACTCGGCTTTGTGTTCAACTGTTCCACAAGGTGAGTCTGCTCCCTATACTTGCTTCCTGAATTTCAGTCCCCATTTAACTGCTCCATGCCTTCTCTTGTGTCCTACCCAAACAGTTAGCAATGCCATGGGAGACCTACCCGGCTTCCTGAGTTGCAAATTAGGGTTCCTTCAATACAAGGCTTAATTTCTATAACCCAGATGGACTCCTGGGTCAGAGACATCCTCAACCCGAGATCTTCAGGTTGAGTATCAATGCAATTTGAGTAAAAAAGAATGAAAGATTTGCTTTATATAGCATCCATCACTGCATTAGGGTGTCCTGAAACATTTCACAGCCAATGATCGTGTACACATTGTGGCAACTCAGGAAGCGCTGCATATGATTTGTTTTTAGCAAACTCTCAGACACAGCAAAGTACTAATGACCAGAGAAGCAGCGGTTAGTGATGGGACCAATAGATAATGTAAAAGATCCTGTCAACCCTCTCAGGGAGATGTCAAATATCCTGAGGCAATATTTTGAAGGAAGTCAGCAACATTATCCTCAATATCATGATAAATATATTTATCCCTCAACATCACAGAAGCAAATGATGTTGTGGTTATCCCATTGCTGTTCACGGGATTTTGCTGTCTAAAAATTGATTACTATGTTTTCTCCGGGAAAGCACTCCAAACATGTTCCAATGGCTGCAAAACACATTGGGGTTTCTTGGAGTTGTGAACGCTGCTATATAGATGAAGCTATTCAATTTCTATCTTAATAGGATGGGGATTACGATGATTTCGGTGATGTAATATCTAATATTTCTACATATAAAACGTTCTTACACCTACACACGGCATAATCCACAAGTGGGCTTTGAACTGCCAATAATTACAAAGAGAATGTTACCTTTTGGTTTGTATTTGTTTATTCATGTGGTGTGCTGCAGGTATGTCTAAAAATGTCTGTGTGGTCAAAAACCTACATAATTTATAAAGTACCTGACCCCAGAGCAGTCTCATCATTCAAGTGCAAGTAGCTGTTGTTTGCAATTTTGCGCATGAAGTATTTTAAGTAAGAATATGAGATTAACTAAGGTTATAGAGGTAAGAGGATGATCTCATTGAGGTACAAAAGTCTGCAAGGTTTGCAGTAATATTTGAACACAAATAGGTCCTTCATTTTTTGTGTAGGAAACAGAAGCAGGAATAGATTGTTTGGCCCCTCGATTCTGCTCCACTCATCATTATACTAAAGGCTGATCCTCTGCTTCTCAATTTTTGTATCTGCTCTTTATATCCCATCATCCAAATCCATTGGTCTCTGTCTTAAATGTACAGAGTGACACAACATCCCTGGCGTCGAAAATTCCAAAAATTCACAACTATCTGAGTGAAGAAGTTTCTCCCCATTTCAGATCACCCCTTTATTCTGAGACTGTGCACCCATGTTCAAGGATCACTGGCTAGTGGAAACAACATCTCGGTATATACCTTATAAAGCCACTTCCAAATCCTGCACATCTCCGAGAGATTACTGCTCTAGGGAATATAGCTGGAATTTACACAACCTCTCACCACAAAACAATTTTCTCATTCCAGGAACCAATTTATTCACTGTCCTAGTACAGAATATCCTTTTTTGAAATGTGCATCCTAAATCTGTACTTAGTGCTCCTGCTGTCATTTAACCATAACCCCATGCAACTGTAGAGTGACTTCTTTGTTGCATTTCAGTCCATTTGCAATAAAAGCAAACATGTCGTTTGTTAATCTAATTTTCTTGCTCTCTGCTAACTTTCTGAATTCTGAGTGTATCCAACTCTCTAGTATCAGCATTTGCAAGTTTCAGCGTTGTTCTCTTCGATTCTTACAGTATCATACATCCCTGCACTATAACTATATGTCAGCCTTTAGCCCACTCACTTAATATGTCTACCTTTTTAGTCTCATTATGTCCTCTTCACAGCTTGCATTCTCACCTAGCTTTGCATTGTCAGCTAACGTTGATACTCTGTTTCTTCATCGAAGTCATGAATATAGATTGTAAATAGTTGTGGCCCCAATACTTTGTCAACTTGAGAATGTCACATTTATCTCCACTGTCTGCTTCCTGTCCACTAACCAGTACTTCACCCATTTTAATGTATCACCCAGAACATTTTGGAGCTCTTACCTTGCATATGAACATTTTGTGTGGTAATGTACCAGGTGTCTTTTGGGAAAGCCAAGAATACAATATCTACTGGGTTCCCTTTAACTACCTCTACTGGTCAAAAAACTCCAATAAATTTGAGAAAAATTATTTCTATTTCATGAAACAATGTTGGCTTGTTTGATCACACGCTGATTTTCCAAACTTATTATATTGCATATTTATGTTCTACCAGTTGAAGCTCAGAAACATCAATTGAAGCTCCTTAACATTAAATGAGATAATCCACCTATGCTATAACATCTCTCCCTCCGTTGATATTGCCTGAAGTGATCTATGTTTGTTCATAAAGATGTCTGTCAAGTCAAGCTTTCCCAGATTGCCTTTAGCAGCCGCTGATAAAGGTGGTGCAGTTGTTGCCTGGCATCTAACTGGCAGAGGCTGAGAACCATCTTCCTATCTCCCCATGAATTATGACCCCATCGCTGAACACCAAGCTGTTGTTTCCAGGACTGTCACTGACCTCATCTCCTCTGGAGATTTCCGTTCCACAGCAGTCCACCTAACAGTCCCCCAACCCCTCACAGCCTGCTTCAACCCTGCTTCCCAAACATCTCAGGCAGACCTACCCATTGCTCTTGCCCCTCTGAACTGATTCCTTCTCAGCTTGGTTCCCTTACATTCTTGATTCTTATGATGCTTGACATGAGCTCCATGATTTATTTAGCCCGACCAGCTTGGGTGTACGATCCCTCTACACATCCATCAGCCACCAAGGCTTCCTTGAAAAGAGGCTTGAATTGTTTCCATCTCCTACCACCCTCCTCTGCCTGGCCAAGCCCGTTCTCAATTTGAACGACATCTCCTTTAACTCCTCACACTTCCTCCAGTTCAAAGGTACAGCCATGGGTACCCGCATGAGTGCTAGTAATGCCTGACTCTTTGTGTGATATCTTGAATATTCCTTGTTCCAGTCCTGCCAAGAACCCACCCACAATGCCTTCTCTGGAGCATCGGTGATGTCACCAAGGCTTGCTCCTCCCAGCTCTCATCCGGATAAGCTGCCCATTGATATCCACTACAAACCCACCGACTCACACCTCACACCTTGCTCTCTGTAAGCACTCCATTTCGCCAAATCTTATCCTTTCTTCCTTCAAGAACTAAGCATTATTTGGTCAGCATCCTTTCCAAAACTAATCTCTGGAGAGAAAAGTCACTTTTTAAAAAAATGGTGCATATTTGTTGGGATTACTTAGAAGGGAGAATATTCATTTTTTTCGTATTCCAAACTGTGTTTTAATTACGTCTGCATCTTTGTTGAATAAATCTTGTTTTATAATAAATCAGCGACTTTGTCATTTATGAAAGAAACCTAGTTGATGAATTTTTTAATTCTAAACCTAATATAGAGAAAGTATATAATTACCCAGTTTGGTGACTAGGAAAAACATTTAAATTTATGTCTTGATCAGTGCAGTAGTGGGACTAGAGAGACATAGAGTGTGTTTCATATTCCCTTTGTAACAGTGTACAAATGATTACAGTATGTTGCAATATGTAGGACTCTTTAATTTAAAGAATAAAAATGTAAGGGCTACTGTAATTTGCATTTTGCATTAATATCCATAGATCATGTGTTGTCATGTTGCTATCCTTAAATTTGCAGTTGTATACAAACTATTCATGAACTTTATTAAGTAGGGGATTGGACTGAATTCTCCTATTTTGAATTATATGATCTTGGAGTGAGATTCATAGTGCTCAGTCTGCCGTAGTTCGGAGTGACTTTTCTCAATGCAATCTTCCACCCCTTCCCTTTTATTAAATACACATCTAGGCTCCACAGCACATTTCTCCTGGGATAAGCCGGTGAGAGGAGCAGAAGGGCTCTCAACTCTGCCTTTTCACAACCAGTCAGTGGGATTCATTACACGTAGATATTTGAAAGTGGGATTATTTAAAGTACAGTTAGTTGGATGATTAAAAGTTTGTTCAGAAACCGGGAAGGTCAAGGACAACAAAAACTGCTTGGTTCAGACATTCTTTGCACCGAGTAGGGCCTACATGCCATACAGGCAACAGGAAGTTACACCATTGAAGGAAATAGCAACTCTCTTATTTATCCCAGAGGCAGATTCTCCCTGACTTGTCATGTTAGATGATTCAGAGCTCTATCATTCTACTCGGATGTCACGCTTGATCAATGTTCTGGTCATCACCTTCATCTTCATCCTCAGTGGATTGGTGTCAGTCTCTCATTTCCTCTGCATCCCAGGACATTTTCACTTTGCCTGTTCCAGTAGTGAAGGGCACAGCATGCTACATTGGCATACATAATTTGGAGAGGCCGGTGTTGGACTGGGGTGTACAAAGTTAAAAATCACACAACACCAGGTTATAGTCCAACAGGTTTAATTGGAAGCACAAGCTTTCGGAACGCTGCTCCTTCATCATTTGGGCTATATCTTCTCTGGGCTATACTGCAAGACTATGTCGGAACAGAGGGCGGCACAATGGTTAGCACTGCTGTCTCACAGCGCCAGAGACCCAGGTTCAATTCCTGCCTCAGGCGACTGACTGTGTGGAGTTTGCACATTCTCCCCGTGTCTGCGTGGGTTTCCTCCCACAGTCCAAAAATGTGCAGGTCAGGTAAATTGACTATGCCCATAGTGTTAGGTGACGGGGTAAGTGTAGAGGAATGAGTCTGGGTGGGTTGCAGTTCGGTGTGGACTTGTTGGGCCGAAGGGCCTGTTTCCACACTGTAAGTAATCTAATCTAATCTAAAACAGTGCATGCATCAGAATCACATCTTTCGGAGGTCAATGATTTGCTCCAGTCTCGCCCTGGTGTAAATGAAAACAGTGCTGGATCTTTGACTTCAATCAGACTGAGGGTTTTGTAAAGGTGTCTTCAGCCACGAAAGGGTAGCTCTTGTCTCCTCGCTGCCATCCCTGTTTGGCCTGAGGACTTTGGAGAGAGGGAAGAGCCTTTGAGCTCTACAGTATGTACCTAACATGGATGTCTCCAAAATCTGGGATCAATGGTCCCAGATAGTTTGAAGATTGATGGGGTTGAAGACTGGAGTTAGGGCACTCTCAAGGCAACATGGCTGTTGTCTCTGACAGAAGAAACATGGCGTAAGTCAGTGATATCAGAGAATTCCATTATCCAGGCTCCTCATCACAACAGAATGGTAATAAGCTGGGGGCACTCTGGAGAAGATGGCATTGGTGCCATCCCAGTTAAATTTGTCAGTCAGAGAATCACAGAATCCTGACAGTGAGGGAAGAGGCCATTCAGCCCTTCGAGTCTGCGCCAACCCTCTGAAGAGCGTCACACCCTCTCCCTGTATTTACCGTGGCTAAACCACCCAACCTGCACATTTTGTGGGCTCACAGATGTCACACAGGGCCCTCCCCCCGTTGTTCCCCAGCAAGACTCCCAGGGCAAAGGAATTCAGGGCAACAGTGAGCCGGATAGATGGGCAACCAATCCTCCTGAAGAGGCGTCCTGCTCGGGCAGAGATATTGCAATTCTGTGATGGTGGCTCATTGCGTTTCGGAGAGCTGCAGCATGTGTCAGGAAGAGCAGTTTATGCTTATTGGGGGTGGGGTGGGGGAGGTTGTTGGGGTTGCATTCGTGCACTCCCCTCTGCCTCCTCAGGTGTTCCTCACTCGCTACCCGATCCCTGGAGGCTGTGTGTGACAGCAGCTGGGAGTGGCTATGCTTGCTGGGCTGCTCGATGTTGAAATAATCCAGCCCTTTGATGTTGTCTTGGTATCTGAAGCACCGTCACTAGCACTTAGTGATGTACATGCTGGATGCAAACACAGATAGTCTGCGGGGAATGCCAGAAAGACAGTGTTTTACTCGCAGTGCTCTGGAGCCTTATCTCAACTACAATGAATCAATATGGCAATGCGTTATGCACACTTTACAAGGAGGTCAATGTTATGCCTCAGGAAGGAGCTCTGAGACAGCAGGCCTTATCCCAGTTCCAAAGCCCAAAGGGTCATACTCCACTGGGGGAGTGCAATTCTGGCAGCAAGCTGCTGTTGACAAGGCCCCTTTCCCCCTCTAATAAAGGCACACTGTAGACCATGTCCTTGAATATTTAAATGTCAGTGTGCAAATGTGGCAGCTTCAAAGGTTGGCATCCAGTGGAATCCGTTCCAGAAAAAGCCAACTTAGGATTTACGATGTTCTGAAGTTGCGTAACCGGACTCTCCCCAAACATCCCCAGACCTGCTGCCTTTTCCCAGCATTCTCTGTTTTCCCCTTTGCTCCAGCATCTGCAGTTCTTCCTGTTTTTTGTTTTGTTTAGAATTGTGGAGTTTCTACAGAGTGGAAGCAAGACCCATCAACCTTCTGAACAGCAGATCCACCTCCTGACCCTATCCCTGTATTCCCCACGGTCAACCCATTTAGCCTGAACATCCCTGAACACTATGGGCAATTTAGCATGTCCAATCCACCTAAACTGCACATCTTTGGAGAGCGGGAAGAAACCGGAACACGCAGAGGAAACCCACACAGAGACAGGGAAAATGTACATGTTTCACATAGATAGTCACCCAGCGATGGCATTGAACCTGGGTCCTTGGTGCTGTGAGGCAGCAGTGCTAACCCCTGAGCCACCGCACCATCATAGTATCTGACTACATGACAAGGAGGCAATTAAGTGCAAACTGTGTCACAGTCATGATTGCTTGAGGCCATCATTTCTTTGCAATGGGCTTTCTGTAGATAAATAAGTTCCCCGCTGGTGAAGTGTGGTGATCATGCTGGAAATGTGCCGTGACTGGATCAGTGGATGCATGATTAATGTGATTGCCCTGAGCACAGCCTCCAACTCAACCAATTTTACTCCAGCCCTGAAGAAATAAAACGGTTGCTGATTTTGCCCGTTCTGCACTTTATATCGTGACTGAACTTTGGAGTTTGGACCGACGTTGACAAGCTGACAACTTTGTGTCCTTGTTAGTGACTCCCAGAGTCCTGTTCTACACATTCCCTTTTGTGTTGCTGTCCCTGTGCGTTGACCTGTCAGACTCCCCTCATTTCTGCTCAGTTATTATTCCCCACTTGTCCCCTGAGTTCATGGTTTTGTGAGTTCCCACACCCTTCTTGGTCATAGATTCTTTCCATGTTAAAATCAGAGTGATAGGGACCTGCCTGAAACCCCTTCCCCACTCCACTCCTGGGGCTCAATGCCCTCTCCCACACTCTATGAAAGATCACCCTTTGATTGTGAATTGCCCTCCCTCAGTGACCCCCTCCTATTAAGCTGATCGCCAGACTTGAGTTTCCTCCTTTAGGACTCCAGTGTCCATCATTTGCTTAACCGCAGTGCAAACTGAGGCCCGCCCTCCTCAATGACCAACTGAGTGAGGTCAACCCTCCACTGAGAACAGAGTCGAGAGTATGTCACTGGAAAAGCACAGCAGGTCAGGTGGCATCCAAGGAGTAGGAGACTTGACATTTTGGGCATAAACCATTCATCTCTCACTGAGAACAGGCAACCCCTCTCTACGGACCCAATCCCTCCACCACCATCATCGCTCCCATCAACAGCCATCCCCACCTCTCTGATCCCTCACCCCCAACACCTACCTGGAATCCACAGGCTGGGTGACCATTGGCTCAATCTGAATTTTCTTTTGGTTAACTACCCACTGAGTGTTTTTGGAGGCATTTTTGCTGTGTTTTCTTGCCATATCATACCAAATGTGTCTTCCTGAACTTGATAAGATCCATCTTGGTCCAATTCCAGCCCAATCGTACCACACACAGTTCCCAGGATAACCCATCACTGCCATGATATCCTGGAATTTACCATCACCCTTTTGGTGGCGCCAACTTTAAAAGACCATTGTGTACCCAGACGAGTGCCATCAGGGGGAACTGCCCTGCCTGGTTACTGACCTTTGCTACTGACTCAGCTGACAGGGGGCAATCAGTGCCCACCTTGGGGGCAGGGAGCTGGAGTTCCTGCTTGGACGGGGTGGTGCAGGGAGCTGGAGTTTCTGCTGGGACAGGGTGGTGCAGACAGCTGGAGTTCCTGCTGGGACGGGGTGGTGTAGGGAGCTGGAGTTTCTGCTGGGACAGGGTGGTGCAGAGAGCTGGAGTTTCTGCTGGGACAGGGTGGTGCAGGGAGCTGGAGTTTCTGCTGGGACAGGGTGGTGCAGAGAGCTGGAGTTTCTGCTGGGACAGGGTGGTGCAGAGAGCTGGAGTTCCGGCTGGGACGGGGTGGTGCAGGGAGCTGGAGTTTCTGCTGGGACGGGGTGGTGCAGGGAGCTGGAGTTTCTGCTGGGAGAGGGTGGTACAGAGGCAGACCCTCCTCTACCCCCCAGGACCAGCAGCGAAGACCCTGACACCAGACCGTGCCCATCCTGGGCCAAAGTTACCCTCGGGGTCGGTGCAATCTCAGAGTCTGGAGGATAGTCCGGTGCTGAGGGGAAAAAGTCAATGACCTTCATCTCTCACCATGTAAGGCCCACCATCTTCTCCCCGATAGCTCACACTCACTCTCTCTCTGCTCCTGTACCCACATCCTCCCTCACTCACTCTCACCCACCCCAACCTCCTGACACCTCTGACCCTGCATAACCTCTGTGCTGCCCACTCCCTCACTGGGACAGCTCCCCACCTGCACCAACAGGAATATCCCCCTCAATATCCATATCCCGCTCTCATGCCAGGAGGGAAAAGCTCTCACTAGGGCAGGAAGAGTCAAGTTAGTTGGTGGGCTACCTGACCTTTAGCTCCTCCCCCTTTAATGTGGGCAGCATCCTGACTCTGTCCCAATGGGCTGACTGACTGTGCCCAAGCTCCTGGTATCAGAGGTTCCCTTTCCTTTACTGTGCCAGCATCCCCTGCAGAACGATATCTCCGTTGACCTGACTGTGGTTTGCTGCCAATTATAACACATACTTCCTGCCTATGTGTCTGCACTAAATGGCAGAGCAAGATCCAAGCATTATGAGCCTGGTAGTTCTGGCTGAGGGGGAGAATTGCATAATACAAGGCAAGGCAGGGATACTGTGAGCTTCGCAATAGGCTTAGAGTCAGTATGTGAAGAGCCTGGAGATGCAGCCTGCTCCAGTCGATGATGGGGGTGGGGGGGCAGGGGTGGGTGGGTGATGAGTCCTTGCTGCAGTGTTACAATGAGAATGATTGGGGCAGTCTGAGCTGTGGCACGGAGGGGCAGAAGTGCCATGCAAGTGGGCTGGAGATGTGCTATGAGGGTTCTTGGACGTCATCTCAAATGCCAAAGTGCGTGGATGTTTGGTAAACATGACCAGTGTCACATGGAGTGTGCTCTGAGTGCTTGGTGTCCAACATGGAGGCTCCTTGCAGCAAGAGGCGAGCTGAATCTGCCAGATTTGATTTCCTTGGCGAGTTTTCCCGACACTGTGGCTTGTTCGGTGAGATTGGTAAGATGGGAGGCTGGATATTAATGAGGGGAGTTGGATCATTAACAAAGATTTTAACAAACAATAGTGCCTCTTTCTACACAACTCATGAGAAACCTACCATGGTGCTTGTGGGAGGTATAAATGATGGAGCATAATATGTCCATCTAGAGATGGGTCTCACTGGAATTCTCATGAGGTATCTGCCACTAATCTCACCCTAGCCCATCTCACTCAGACCTTTTAAATAATCTCAACCAATGTCCACCTTACTCTTGTAACTTATACCCAGTAGCTATCATAGAATCAACTATAACTTGCTTAAGACAAGAGTTTCTATTTGTTTGACTACTCAGTGTTTCTCCTGACCCACAGCAGAGCAAATAGATCCTGTGCAACTGGTCAGAGTGATAGTGCCATCCATCTGTCCAAATACACACTGACAGTGGTTGGCATCACATGCTCGTACATGACTAACCAGGTGAGGTCTTCCATCTGCTCTATGAACATTGTACACACGTGGTAATTCCATTTGAAATCACATTGAATGGAGGTTGCTAATGGTTTCTTACTCCCTTGTTGTGCATTGATAGCAGTGTCTAAATTGGTGAGATGTGGAAACGAGGGTTGTGTGTGAAATACGTTTCATAGCATGTTCATTTGGGAACACAGGAAACTGGAGCAGGAATAGCCTGCCCTATCATCTCTAAGCTCATGGCTGACCTGTCCCAAGACTCATATCCTCTTTTTCCCCAGCTCCCCAAACCTCAATTTCCCAATACTTCGAAAATCCATTGATGTCCTAGAGACGGAGAGATGTACAGCACGGAAACAGACTCTTTGGTTCAATTCGTCCATGCTGACCAGATATTCTAAATTCATCTAGTCCCGTTAGCCAGCATTTAGCCCATATCCCTCTAAACCTTTCCTATTTATTTACCCATCCAGATGCCTTTTAAATGTTTTAATTGTACCAGTCTCCAACACTTCCTGTGGCAGCTCATTCCATACACACACCACCTTTTGCATGAAAAAGTTGCCCATTTGGTCCCTTTTATATCTTCCTACTCATTTTCCTCAAAGTGTATGCTTTGCTTTGCCTTCCTTCATTCTCCCTCTCTGTCAATCTTCATCTTCCACATCCTCTGGTCCTCCTTGACATTATCCCTTAAGGCCTTAACTCTTGTCAACTGGTCTATATTCACTCATATGAACAACCCAGCAGTCCTATGAGAATACAGGCTTTAACAAAGTTTGTGAGAAGATTTGTAGCTCGGGTGCTCGTTGTTGTGATTCTGTTCACCGAGCTGGGAGTTTTTGTTGCAAACGTTTCGTCCCCTTTCTAGATGACATCTTCAGTGCTTGGGAGCCTCCTGTGAAGCGCTTCTGTGCTGATTCCTCCGGCATTTATAGTGGTTTGAATCTGCCGCTTCCGGTTGTCAGTTGCTGTCCGCTGCAGTGGCCGGTATATTGGGTCCAGGTCGATGTATTTGTTGATAGAATCAGTGGATGAGTGCCATGCCTCTAGGAATTCCCTGGCTGTTCTCTGTTTGGCTTGCGCTACAGTAGTAGTGTTGTCCCAGTTGAATTCATGTTGTTTGTCGTCTGTGTGTGTGGCTACTAAGGATGGCTGGTCGTGTCGTTTCGTGGCTAGTTGGTGTTTGTGGATGCGGGTTGTTAGCTGTCTTCCTGTTTGTCCTATGTAGTGTTTTGTGCAGTCCTTGCATGGGATTTTGTACACTACATTGGTTTTGCTCATGCTGGGTATCGGGTCCTTTGCCCTGGTGAGTTGTTGTCTGAGAGTGGCTGTTGGTTTGTGTGCTGTTATGAGTCCTAGTGGTCGCAGTAGTCTGGCTGTCAGTTCGGAAATGCTCTTGATGTATGGTAGTGTGGCTAGTCCTTTGGGTTGCGGCATGTCCTCGTTCCGTTGTCTTTCCCTTAGGCATCTGTTGATGAAATTGCGCGGGTATCCGTTTTTGGTGAATACCTTGTATAGGTGTCTTCTTCCTCTTTTTGCAGTTCTGGTGTACTGCAGTGTGTTGTGGCCCTTTTGAATAGTGTCCTGATGCAACTTCTTTTGTGTGTGTTGGGGTGGTTGCTTTCATAGTTCAGGACTTGGTCTGTGTGTGTGGCTTTTCTGTATACCTTCGTGCTGAATTCTCCATTAGGTGTTCTCTGTACCATCACGTCTAGGAATGGGAGCTGGTTGTCCTTTTCTTCCTCTCTCGTGAATCGGATTCCTGTGAGTGTGGCATTGATGATCCTTAATGCAAAGGTTAGAACAAACAGTCTTACCGCAAATACAACCCAAACTCTGGGTCAGATATGTGGACGACATCTTTGTAATCATTAAAAACACAGAAATAGAGAACACACACCGGATCATCAACGCCACACTCACAGGAATCCGATTCATGAGAGAGGAAGAAAAGGACAACCAACTCCCATTCCTAGACGTGATGGTACAGAGAACACCGAACAGAGAATTCAGCACGAAGGTATACAGAAAAGCCACACACACAGACCAAGTCCTGAACTATGAAAGCAACTACCCCAACACACTCAAACGAAGTTGCATCAGGACACTATTCAAAAGGGCCACAACACACTGCAGCACACCAGAACTGCAAAAAGAGGAAGAAGAACACCTATACAAGGTATTCACCAAAAACGGATACCCGCGCAACTTTATCAACAGATGCCTAAGGGAAAGACAACGGAACGAGGACATCCCGCAACCCAAAGGACTAGCCACACTACCATACATCAAGAGCATTTCCGAACTGACAGCCAGACTACTGCGACCACTAGGACTCATAACAGCACACAAACCAACAGCCACTCTCAGACAACAACTCACCAGGACAAAGGACCCGATACCCAGCATGAGCAAAACCAATGTAGTGTACAAAATCCCATGCAAGGACTGCACAAAACACTACATAGGACAAACAGGAAGACAGCTAACAACCCGCATCCACGAACACCAGCTAGCCACAAAACGACACGACCAGCCATCCTTAGTAGCCACACACGCAGACGACAAACAACATGAATTCGACTGGGACAACACCACCATTATAGGACAGGCCAAACAGAGAACAGCCAGGGAATTCCTAGAGGCATGGCACTCATCCACTGATTCTATCAACAAACACATCGACCTGGACCCAATATACCGGTCACTGCAGCGGACAGCTAGAACTGACAACCAGAAGTAGCAGGGACAAGCCACTGTAAATGCCAAAGGAAACATGACAGAAGCACTTCACAGGAGGCTCCCAAGTACTGAGGATGTCACCTAGAAAGGGGACGAAACGTTTGCAACAAAAACTCCCAGCTCGGTGAACAGAACCACAACGAGCACCCGAGCTACAAATCTTCTCCCAAACTTTGAAGATCAGACAGTGTGGAGCAGTCATAGTGAAGGAGAGGAGTGGAAATTGAAACTTGTACGAATTTTCTAAATGATTTTTGCTTACCTTCAGCTGATACAATTTAGCTGTCTCTGAAATCCACAAGTTGACAATCAGGATCAATCTTAAGAACTGCTGATCATGTGTTGCTGAACTCGCTGTAACAGAGGAGGTGCAGGTGGATTATTGAAGTTTCCATGCTGTTTGTCCTATGAACAGCATTCAGAAGGTGGCAAAACAGAAATCCTAGTCTGAGACTCAAAGTATCTGAACAATCATCCCCACCAGGCTTACTGAAAATGCCCTTCTCTACCACTTTCTCTTCTCTTTTATAAATCAATTCTTCACTCAATTCGCAACTGCTCACACCATTCCCATAGCTATTAACTTTGCTGCAAATGCTTTCCAACTGTGAGCTTTATTGAGTTAAGGTAAACAGGAGCAAGAAAAGCCATACCTTTTCATGCCCATCTTTAATGCCTCTGTGATGAGGGTGACCAAAACATAATTAGTATTTTATTCTGTCAGCGGTAAGTGCTGGATCTTTAGCAATGTGTTTTACAACAAAACATACTTCTTATCTGCAATTGTGTGATTTATAACCATCATCAACTTTTTCCAGCAAATGTCTGGTAACTGAGTTAACACTGCACCAAGATCTTTACCCATGTGTACCTCATAGATTAAATGATTAATGTTTGAGATTTGACTTTGTTTCAGAGCTGTAAACTACCTCCAAGCTCCAATTCAATTCAGTTTAGCAATTCACATCATAAATGAAGTTATGCACAGTGGGGAACTGGTGTCTCACAAATGGCTGGTAGCTTCTATTTGATTCATTATGTGCGCTCACAGACATTCACACACACACACACACACACACACACACACACACACACACACACACACACACACACACACACACACACACACACTGCTGTTTTTACACAAAGTACATAGCCTCCAAAATGTTGGACATGAACTTCATGCATATTTCTGCATGAGAGTTGCTACTGTGCAGAAGGACAGAGAAGTTTCAACCCTTAGCCATACTTGCAGCCTGCATTGAGTCCTTTGCAAATGTCAGTCAGGACGTACAAGACAGCTACAATTTGTTTGTCTTAGGTGGCTAGCAGCATCATTGGAAACTAGTCCTAGGAATACACAACGACCGATGGGTTAAAATTCACTGAAAATGGAACGAGAGGGCACAGGGGTGTTCCTCATGACAGACCTCCGACTGGTCACTTCTCCTCCCTGAAATACGTAGCCATTCTCTGCTTCTGCTGTCTATCCCTACCACCGAACACCCCCTCTTCTCCCTGCACTGAGCTGTCGTAACTTCAGTGTTGGTCCTGATCCATCCCGATCCCTGAACCAGGCTCTGACTAGGAATAAAACTCCATTTCTCCACCAAAGCCTGAGCCATTCAAATGGTGGAGGAGATGGGAATGTTGCTGTGGTGAGGGGCAAGGAAATTGAGGGATTGAGATTGTTCACTGTAGCCGTGAGCGGGAGTCCTGAAGGTTGTACTGCCCACTCAGTGCCAGAGTTGAGAACTTTCCTCTGGGCTGGAGCAGATCTTCGAGGGGGAGGGGAAGGATCCAGTTGTTGTCATCTACACTGGGACAAATCACATTGGTAGGACCAAAGAGCAGAATCTATTGAAAGAATTTGAATAGTTAGGAGCTAAATTTAGAAAAAAAAACAGAACATGCAAAGTAATAATTTCTGGATTACATATAAACCATAGGCAAGTAAGGGTAAACAAGGTCAAAGGGTTAAATACACAGATCAAAGATTCAAGCCTTCTTCTCATAAGGGAAGGGGAGCTGAAGGTCAGGTAGCCCACCGACGAGCTTGACCTTTCCTGCCTTATTGGGGCTTTTCCCTCCTGGAATGAGAGCGGGGCGTGGGTATTAAGGGGGATGTTCCTGTTGGTGTAGATGGAGAGCTGTCCCAGTGAGGGAGTGGGCAGCACAGAGGGCATGCAGGGTCACTGGTGTCAGGAGGTTGGGGTGGGTGAGAGTGAGTGAGGGATGATGCTGCAGCCAATGGTGAGAGTGGGAGAACATGAGCCTCAGGGGAGGATGTGGGTACAGGAGCAGAGAGAGAGAGAGTGAGTGTGAGCTATCGGGGAGAAGATGGTGGGTTTTACATGGGTGAGAGGTGAAGATCATTGACCTTTTCCCCACAGCACCAGGCATTCCCCCAGACGCTGAGGCTGCACCGACCCGGGGGGTAACCTCAACCCAGGATGGGCACGGCCTGGTGTCAGGGTCTCCGCTGCTGGTCCTGGGGGGAAGAGAAGGGTCTGCCTCTGCATCACCCCGTCCCAGCAGGAACTCCAGCTCCCTGCACCACCCCGTCCCAGCAGGAACTCTAGCTCCCTACACCACCCCATCCCAGCAGGAACTCCAGTTCCCTGCACCACCTTGTCTCAACAAGAACGCCAGCTCCCTGCACTACCTTGTCCCAGCAGGTACTCCAGTTCCCTGCATTGCACTGTCCCAGCAGGAACTCCAGCTCCCTGTACCATCCCATCCCAGCAGGAACTCCAGCTCCCAGCACCACTGCATACCAGCAGGAACTCCAGCTCACTGCACCACCCCATCCCAGCAGGAACTCCTGGTTGTTTCACCACCATTCCCAGCAGGAGCTTCAGCTCCCTGAACCACCCCATCCCAGCAGGAACTCCAGGTTGCTTCACCACCATTCCCAGCAGGAGCTTCAGCTCCCTGCATCACCCCACCCTAGTAGGAACTCCAGCTCCCTGCACCCCCTGTCCCAGCAGGAACTCCAACTCCCTACACCATCCTGTCCCAGCAGGAACTCCAGCTCGCTACGCTGCCGCATCTAGCAGGTACTCCAGCTCCCTGCACCACCATGTCCCAGCAGGAGCTCCAGCTCTCTGCACCACCCCGTCCCAGCAGGAACCCCAGCTCACTGCACCACCCTCACCCAGCAGGAACTCCAGCTCACTCCACTAACTTGTTCCAGCAGGAACTCCAGCTCCCTGCACCACCCCATCCCAGCAGGAACTCCAGGATGCTGCACCACCCCATCCCAGCAGGAACTCCACCTCACTGCATCACCCCATCCACAGGAACACCAGTTCCCTGTAGGTAAAAATAAACTATTCCTGATGAAGGGCTTTTGCCCAAAACGTCGATTTCCCTGCTCCTCGGATGCTGCCTAAACTGCTGTGCTTTTCCAGCACCGCTCTAATCTAGAATCCAGTTCCCTGTACCACCCTGTCCCAGCAGGAACCCCAGGTCCCTGCCCACAAAGTGGGCACTCATTACTCCCTGTCTGCCCTGTCTGGGGCAAAGGTCAGCAACTGGGCAGGGCACCTCAATCTGACGGCGCTCGTCTGGGTACACAACGGGCTGTTAAAGATGGCGCTGAGGTCAGTCATTTCTGGGATCTCTGAATATTTAGTTACCAAAGGAATCGGGGTTGTGTGTAAAAGACAGGAAAGTGGATTTGAGGATTGATAGATCAAATGGCCCATTTTGCTCCTCTGTCCATGATTTAAAAAAAAATTAATTTGCAGGATGTGGGCATCACTAGCTAGGTCAGGATTTATTGCACATACCTAACTGTTAACAGTCAGCCACATTGTTGTGGGTCTGGAGTCACATTGAATTGAATTGAATTGATTGTCATGTGTACGGTGGCACAGCAGTTAGCACTGCTGTCTCACAGCGCCTGAGACCCGGGTTCAATTCCCGACTCAGGCGGCTGACTGTGTGGAGTTTGCACATTCTCCCCATGTCTGCGTGGGTTTCCTCCGGGTGCTCCGGTTTCCTCCCACAGTCCAAAGATGTGCGGGTCAGGTGAATTGGCCAGGATAAATTGCCCGTAGTGTTAGGTAAGGGGTAAATGTAGGGGTATGGGTGGGTTGCGCTTCGGCGGGTCGGTGTGGACTTGTTGGGCCGAAGGGCCTGTTTCCACACTGTAAGTAATCTAATCTAATTTTTGTCTTGCAAGCAATACAGGCAGATCACAGAGTTAATTAGCATAGATAGTAAACAATAGTAAACAGTGGCAAAAACGAAATACAGCTACAGCCGAATGTTAAGAGTTTGTGAATCCATTCAGTATTCTAACAACACTGGGGTAGAAACTGTTGCGAAACTGGCTGGTGCATGTGTTCAGGCTTGTGTACCTTCTCCCCGAAGGTAGAAGTTGTAGAAAAACATTGCCAGGGTGGGATGGATCTTTGAGAATGCTGGCAGCCTTTCCTTGACAGTCGGCCTGGCAGATGGATTCTATAGATGGGAGGTTGGCCTTTGTGATTGTCCGGGCCAGGTTCACCACTCTCTGTAACCGTCTCCGATCTTGAATGGTACAGTTGCCATACCAGGTAGTGATACAGCCAGACAGAATGCTCTCAATGGCGCACCTATAAAATCTGGCAAGGGTATTCACCATCATGCCAAATTTCCTATAGACCAGGCCAGGTAAGGGTAGCAGCTTCTTTCCCTAAAGAGTGATGGTGAACCAGATTTTTTTTTTGACAACAGTCTATTTATTGAATTAAAATTCCACCAGCTGCTGTGATGTGACTTGAACCCCAGAAAATTATCCGGTTCTCTGGATTATTAGTCTAGCAATAACACCACTAGGTCATCATCTCCCCTTATCATGAATAAGGCAGCAGCCTCTTCTACTTGGGCCTGTAAGTGATGTTCCTTCAGCACACCGACCCCTGTAGATCTCTACTGTCGAAGATGGTGGTGGCAGTATCTCATCCTATGGTGAGGGATACTGATACAATGCTTGAAGCTGCAAATTCCCTACACAGCACAAACCAAAATCACAGCAAGCACCATAATTTGTATCTTGAGCCAGAACCCATTAAAATTATGTTAAAATTATATCAAACCCTGGTTAGCCCATTATCGGAGTATTACATGTATTTCAAAATGAACAATGTAGCTTGTGATGAGATAGGTTCATCGGAGGATTTTAATATTTTATTTAATATATACTGAGGCTCTGTTAATGTCACAAATATCTCCCAGAAGTATAAAGCATGATAAATATAGGGGCAACAACCAAATATTCTAAAGAGGAGTTTCTGTAGTGAATAAGTCATCATGACTTTGTTTAACAGTAGGTGAAGTCTCAATGATTTAATATCAGCTTAATAACCTGACTATTTCAAGGTATATTCTGAACTTATTGTGTCTTTAATTAGAATTTGACAGGAGAGAATGAGACCATTCAGCTTACATTTTCCTTTGAAGGTGCAAGTCAGTTCGTTCCCCTCTCCCCAACCCATTGTCTCTCCCTGTACAGCGGCAGATTTTTCACTGTTCGAAAGCATTTTCCCAATTCCCTTTTGAAAGTCATTGTTGAAGCTGTGTTCACCAATCTTTCAACAGTGTGTTCGTAATCCTGCACAAAATAATTCTAACATTACACCCGGATAAGTTCTTCCTAAGTACTTTGCAGAATTACATGGGATCTACAGCACTGAAGAAGTCCCACATTGGTTTATGCTGCTGATTATTTTCCCATGAAGCTGCCTCCATTTTCATCGCACTCTCTTAACACATTCCCTTATTTATAATTTCCTCTTTCAGCTTCCTATGAAAAGCTAACGGTACTCAACTGAACTGCTCACTGTCATTGCAGTGTTAACATTGCAACCACAATTTAGCCTGAATTTCCTGGTGGATTCCTTGGTGACTAACTTGTATCAATAGCCCTGAGTTTAGATTAGATTAGATTAGATTAGATTTACAGTGTGGAAACAGGCCCTTCGGCCCAACAAGTCCACACCGACCCGCCGAAGCGCAACCCACCCATACCCCTACATTTACCCCTTACCTAACACTATGGGCAATTTAGCATGGCCAATTCACCTGACCCGCACATCTTTGTGACTGTGGGAGGAAACCGGAGCACCCGGAGGAAACCCACGCAGACACGGGGAGAATGTGCAAACTCCACACAGTCAGTCGCCTGAAGCGGGAATTGAACCCGGGTCTACAGGCGCTGTGAGGCAGCAGTGCTAACCACTGTGCCACCGTGCCGCCCACAAGCTTCTTCCCATGAGTGGAAATGGTTTGTCTCTTTATCTACTGAATCAAAGCTTTTTATCATTCGAAAGATTTCAGTCAGGTTATCTATTTTTGTATCTATTGAACATTTCCAGACAGGAACCTGTGTGAATGAATCCCATGGACAAGGTTTTCAAGATATTTTTTTAATTACTCTCTGGATGCCATTTCATCTTAAAGGAGAATGCTCTTCAACAAAGTAATGGGTGAATGTATGGATAATTCCTAATGATAAACCCAGAGCTTTAATCTCTAAGGAGAGCATGAGCATTTCACTAGCATTGAGAGGTTTCTGCAGCATTGACGTGACAGAGATCGGTAGGAACACTGTCAGGCACCAAAAGCGCCAATTTAAAAACAAAAGGATGACCCACAGCAATGAATGCTGGATAATTTGAATGTGGTGTTAGGGAAAGGGGACAGGTTGTGTGACATGTTTGCTACTTTTTAATCAGCCAGTATGCAGGATCATATTGAATTGTATGCTTCATGGAGCATTTGAGATATTCTTCGTTTGCAGTGATATTTGAAATCCCCACTGTGACGCCTGTTGGAAAGGGACAGAGACTGAATGCAATGTCTTGCCCACTGTTACTCAGCAAGGAGGAAAGTCCTTGTGATTGTGAAATAAAGGACCAATCGTACAGTAAAGGCAAAGAGGGAGATCTGAAACAAAAAACTGGAAGTGCCGGAGAAATGCAGCAAGTCTCACAGCATCTGTGGAAAGATAACAACCGAATAAATGAGCTCGAAATGGAAGGAGCTATAGACGCACAGAGTCACTCAGCATGGAAGCAGATGTTTCAGCCTAACTGATCCATGTTGACCAGATTTCCTGAACTTAACTAGTCCCGTTTCCCATGTTTGGCCTATATCCTTTTAAACCTTTCCTATTCATGTACCTGTCCAAATATCTTTTAAATACTGTAACTGTCCCTGCATCTACCACTTCCTCTGGCACCCTCTGTGTGAAAAAGTTGCCCCTCAGATCCTTTTTAAATTTTTCTCCTCTCACATTAAGCTTGTGCTCTTTAACTTTGGACTCCCTTGCTCTGGGGAAAGGACCTTGGCTATTCACCTTACCCATGCCCTTCATGTTCTATAAACCTCTATAAGGTCGCCCCTCAACCTCCTATGCTCCAGGGAAAAAAGTTTCAGTAACATCCTGGTAATTCCACATGCTTTCCAGTTTAATAACATCTTTTCTTAAATGTATGGTGGAGTTGGGTGAGATGTTTGGCCAAGATCATCTAATGCATTTTGTTTCTTTTCCTCAAGTAGTTTAGCAAGACTCTCATCAGGAAGCGATCATCATTGCTGGTTCAGTGCTTTGTTAACAGCCTGGTTCCCCACAGGTTGTGGTCAGACTAAACACGCACCACATCAACTAGGCACCTCAGTGGGCTTCACTCGACAGGAGATCCACATTGGTTGCGGTCAAACTGAGAGCAGGGCACAACCCACCAATACCAGCCACATGTTCCCTTCCACCATGGACAGTGGCATTCCACTATCAGGAAGGTATCAGCACTATCCTAGTGTCTCTCAATGCACTGGCCAGGGCAGACTGGTCTAGAAGGGCACACCAGTGACCAGCAGTGAACGGCTGCAGAGAGTGCAGCACAGGGAAAGGAACCTATTGCACATTTTCTTGCCAGGCTGAACACCAAGGCTGCTCCCTTGATGCCGCAACCCACATCCAGCCGGTGCCCACTGCCCTCAAGCCTTACCTTGCCCTGATATGCCACACCTTTACATTGGCACTTGATGTCATCAGACAACCAGGCAGGAGCCGTGCTGTATGTATGTGAAGGCCATCTACGTCCTGGCATAGGTCAGTGTGGCACCTCACTGAGGCACCAGAGCCACATGATTTCACAACACACATGGCACTGGAAGTGAGTGGGACACAGCTCAGTCTTGGAGAGGCGTCTGCAGTGAAGGGCACAGGAACAGCCGTCAGCCAGGAGTCCCAGCACGGTGAGTCTGCGGCAACCCCCCAGGCTGGTGATGGGCAAGGGACTGTGCCCTGGAGCTCCAGGGAGCAGGTCACTGTCAGAACTCTGTCTAGGGGGGGTTGAGACTGTCACAGTCAGGGACATGTGTTCATGCCCAGGGGACTGAGCAGGTGAGGGCTAGCACTGTTAATCTGGGCACTTGAGGGAGTAGGTCACTGGCATTCCATTCACAAAAATGAAGTGAGCCAAGGGTTAATCATAGGAATCCCTACTGTGTGGAAACAAGCCCTTTGGCCCAACAATGCTCCAAAGAGTAACCCACCCAGATCCATTCCTCCCTGACTACTGCACCTAGCCTCCACATCCCTGAACACTATGGGCAATTTAACATGGCCAATTCACCTAGCCTGCACATCCTTGGATTGTAGGAGGAAACTGGAGCACCCAGAGGAAACCCACGCAGACCCAGGGAGAATGTGCAAACTCCATACAGACAGTCGACTGAGGCTGGAATCGAACCGGGGACCCTAGTGCTGGAAGGTAGCAGTGCTAACCACTGAGCCACCATGCCATCTTCAGCTTAAGAGAAGGGAAACCTTGTGAAGAGGGTCCCTCGGTTGGGAGGTTCTAGGAATAGAGGGACTCAGGAATAGGGGGGAGCAGTTGGCAGGTTTAGTTGAATGGACATGGCATCAGTGATGACCTGGGGCTCTATGAAGCCTGTGCAGTTAATGGAAGCAAGAGCCTGATCTTGGGGAATCTCAGCAACATGTCAATGCTGAGGCAGAAAGTCCCTCACAGTGGAACCCTCGCTGTTGTCCAATCGTGAAGTGCATGGACAGTGTGCGCTGTGATGGAGAACGGTTGTGAAGGGACTCTTCATGGACAGGTTGACTGAGCGAGTGAGTGTGAGGGAGGGAGATGGCTGCATCCGCAACCATTTCACTGGGCCTTCACATTGTCCTCAAACACATGAGGTGTTGTCCACATCGACTGGCAAACCCCTGGCCATGCTGCTGCATTGACTGCCTCAGTCACACCTCCCTGTCACCATTGCCACTGATGGAATTCCCTGAGATGTACCTTCCTGAGCGCATAGTAGTAGGCAGTGATGGGGCTGCAGGGGGATAGGGGTCTCTGACTGAACTGATGGCACATACACACCGTGCCCACATGGTGTGACCAGCAGAGAGCTCCCAACGTAAGCACTTTCTCATAGCTAAGGAGTAATGGCAGAGGGTGCCATGGAGCATCTACTGCAACAACAGAGACATCGAGCAAGCACACAAACTGAAACACAAGACTATATGAAATGTTCAGACTATTTACAGGCTGCTGGTGATGAAAGAAACTCTAAATATGGAAGTATAATTTAAATAAACTGTGGACATAACAAGGTATGGAAAACAAACTTTACATTGGATATAATGATCAAAAAATGACGTTTTCCAGCTTTGCCCAGGCGTGACAGTGGTATATTTTTTTTCACCTCTCCCTCATGCTGGGGCTCCCCTGTTCCACACATTGGGAAGGAGCCTGCTCCAAGGTGGACTCTGTTGGCCCGGGACATTGAGGACATTTGAGTAGTTGATCCCCGGAGGAGGGATTTGGAGGGGAGGGATGCAGTATGGATCTGGTTGGTCCAGACATGCCAAGGACCTTCTTGCCAGAGGTAAGTTGACCCTCCTTAGCTGGAATGCCAAAGGTTGGAGAGGTGTTTGGCAATGTAGAAGTACAGATTCAGAATAGCATGCAGATATTGGTGACTCTCCAGTGGATCCTGAGGGTGCTGGCCTGGTCCATAAGGCTATTAACATGTAGGAGCAGAAGTAGGCCATTTAGCCCATCGCTCTTCCATTCAATGAGATGGTGGCTGATTTGATAATCCTCAACTCCACTTTATTGCTTTTCCCCCATAACCCTTGATTCCCTTTTACTTTTTAAATATCTGTCTACCTCAAACTTGAATGTACTTAATGACCCAATGTCAACCACCCTTTGAGGCAAAGAATTTTAGATTCACAATCTGCTGTCCAAAGGAATTCCTATTCCACTCTGTGCTAAATGTGTGACCCATTGTTGTGAGTCTTACATTCTCAGCAAGGGGTACTGTCCAATTTACACTGTCCCACAGCCAACATTTTCCCAGCCCTATAAACCGACGCTAGTTCTGAGCTTTGCTTGGTAGTTGAGAGGGAAATGCCCAAATCACCCTTTTCATCTTTTACCCTTGTCTGTTGTATCACAATGGACAACATCAGAAGATCATGGCAAAACATTAGAGTGCAGTACTGACCCTTCAGCCCTTGCTACAACCTTTCTGTATTTACCCCATGAATCTTGTATGTTTCAACAAGGTCACCCCTCATTCTTTGATCTTCTAATGGCTACAGATCTAACCTATTCAATCTCTGCTCAATAGACCGTCCCTTCCTACCTGTTATCGACTCAGTGAACCTTCTCTGGATTGCCTCAAAGCCTGTGTATCTTTACTAGATTAGGGCCCAAAATTGTTCACAGTATTCCATCTATAGCCTGACTAGCATCTTGTATAGTTTAGTAAGACCCCTTTAATTTTATATTTAATTTCATTTGAAATAAAGACTATTATTTCATCTGCCTTCCCTATTGTCCACTGAATTTGATGCTAGATTTATGTGATTCATGCACGGGGACATCCAAATCTCTCTATGTTACAGCCTTTTGCAGTCTTTCTCCATTTAAACAGTAGTCAGCTCCTCTATTCTTCCTGTCAAAGTGTATCAACTTACATTTTTCCCACATTACATTCCATCTGCTAACTTTTTGTCCACTTGCTTAACCTGTTTATATCCCTCTGCAGACTCTTGGTGTCATCTTTGCCACTTGGTTTCCCCCTATTTTCGTGTCATCCGCAAATTTAGCTAATAGTGCATTCACTTCCCTCACCCAAGTCATTAAGATAAATATTGTAAATAAATGTGCCTCTAGCACTGATTCCTGAGTAATTCTGAAATTACAGATTGTAATTCTGAAAATGCCTCCTTTATCCCAACTCTCTGATTTCTCTTAGTTAGTGTATCCTCTAGCCATGCTAATATGCTACATCCAACACCGTGGGCTCTTATCTTATTAAGTAGCTTAATGTGTGATACCTTATCAAATGCCTTCTGAAAATGCAATTTGATGGGAAGGCCGAGTTCATAACCGAGTCTAATTGGAAGACTTCCAAAGAGAGAGACAGAACTTCCCTGAGAGCATGATGTGTCTTAAGGAGCTCTGTGACTGCATGTACAAAACTAGCAGATACCAGCATAACCAAGGGACTCCATGTTGGACATTGCTGAGACTGTACTCCATATCTGCATAGGTCATGTTCCAGGAAAATGGAAGAGAGTGAGTAAAATAATTTCACACAACTGTAACGTTGGAATGTTGCAACTTAGAAGGCTATTCAGCCCATCATACTTGTACTGGCTCTTTGAAAAAAAAGTGCCTAATTAGAGCCGCTCCCTTGATCAATTTCCTAGCCCCACAGATACTTCCTTTTCAAGTGCGTACATGTTTCTGGTGTGGAGATCAGTTAGCTCAGTTGGCTGGATGGTTGATTTACGACACAGAGTGACACCAACAGGTTCACTTCGCTCAGATTACCATGATGGACTGTCCTCCTCATTTGGACCTCTCTCTACTTCTTAAATTTCTAATTCTCATCAAGTACTGAGCCAGCTCGTTCTTGATGGAGTCAATTGATAGAGCAGTCACTGATTTTGCTAATGGATTTGTTGCTTTAGCTCATTATATTATGGGGCTTAAATAATATGTTCTTAGTTTTAATATTGTACAGAGTTTGGTATATTTCCTTGGAATCATAAGATTAAAATATAGACAAACAAATTCAAACAGTGGTATAATTTGTTGTAGAGTTATAATATAGTTATCAATGCTGCCTCACAGCGCCAGCGACCCAGGTTTGATTCCAGCCTTGGTGACTCTCTGTGTGTAGTTTGCACGTTCTCCCTGTGTCTGCATTGGTTTCCTCTGGATGCTCTGGTTTCCTCCCACAATCCAAAGGTTAGGTGAATTGGCCATGCTAAATTGCCCGTAGTGTCCATGGATGTGTAAACGAGGTGTATTAATCATGGGAAACACAGGGTGATAGGAATAGGGTGGAGGAGTAGGTCTGGGTGGAGTGGGCTTTAGAGGGTTGGTGTAGACTCGATGGGCCAAATGGCCTCTTTCTACCATTCTGTGATATCCATGTCATTAGAGATTATAGAGTGATTATAGTTCAACGTTTTCTCAGACGTATAAACCGTCGCTGGTCCTGAGCGAAATACCCAAATCACTCTTTCATCTTTTATCCTTGTCCATTGTATCATAATATCAGAAGATCATGGCAGAACATTACTGCGCAGTACAGGCCTTTCAGCCTCGATATTGCGCTGACCTATGAAACCAATCTGAAGCCCATCTGACCTACACTATTCCATTAGGACTGCAGATGCTGGAGATCAGAGCTGAAGATGTGTTGCTGGAAAAGCACAGCAGGTCAGGCAGCATCCAAGGAGCAGGAGAGTCGATGTTTCAGGCATGAGCCCTTCTTCAGGATGCTGCCTGACCTGCTGCGCTTTTCCAGCGACAAATTTTCAGCTACACTATTCTATTGTTGTCCATATGTTTATCTAATGACCATTTAATATCAGTTGTGCTTTGCTTGGTAGAATGCACTGCAGTCTAAAAGTAGCTTTATTGATGTTCTTTATACAGTATAGATAATGCATTGACTCCTAACCTGAGTTCTTTAAATTTGTGTTGCTATTAACCTAAAACTCTCACCTAATATCTAATCTGATCCTTTGGCTTCTTTTTCAATATATGTGCTTCCTGGCATTCCTGATGAAGGGCTCTGGCCCGAAACGTCAAATTTCCTGTTCCTTGGATGCTGCCTAACCTGCTGTGCTTTAACCAGCAACACATTTTCAGCTCTGATCTCCAGCATCTGCAGACCTCACTTTTTACTTCCTGGCATGTACCTATATCCATAACCAACTGGCATGGTACAGATCTTAACATTTCTTGGTAGTGGATTGAAGAGAGTGACTGCATTAACACGCATACCATGACCCACACCTGTACTGAGGTACGGTGGTTCAGTGGTTAGCACTGCTGCCTCACAGTACAAGGGAACCAGGTTTGATTCCAGGTGACTGTCTGTGTGGAGTTTGCACATTCTCCCCGTGTCTGTGTGAGTTTCCTCCGGATGCTCCGGTTTCCTCCCACAGTCCAAGGATGTGCAGGTTAGGTGAATTGGCCATGCTAAATTGCCCACAGTGTTCAGGGATGTGTAGATTAAGGTATTTGTCAGGGGAAACGTAGAGTAATAAAGTAGGGGGAATGGTCTGGGTGGGATACTCTTTGGAGATTTGGTGTGGACTTGTTGGACCAAATGGCCTGTTTCCACACTATTTCCCCTTTGTTTATCCTGCTTGTTACCTTCTCAACGGATCCTTATAAATTTGACATGTCCCCTTCATGAAACCATGCTGACTCTGCTTGATTATGTTCGGTATTTATACATCCACTGCTATTACATCATTTAAATAGTCTCTAACATCCTCCCAATAACGTATATTAAGCTAACTGGGCTATAATTATCTGTGGTAAAAACAAGACCGCAGATGCTGGAAACCAGATTTTGGATTAGTGGTACTGGAAGAGGAGCAGTAAAATCAACGTTTCGGGCAAAAGCCCTTCATCAGGAATAATGAAGCCTGATGAAGGGCTTTTGCCCGAAACCTTGATTTTACTGCTCCTCGTATGCTCTCTGAACTGCCGTGCTGTTCCAGCACCACTAATCCAGAATATAATTATCTGTAGTTTTACTTAAGTCCCTTTTTGAAAATGAGTGTTACATTAACGGTTTTCCAATCTACTCCAATTTTTCTAGAATCTAAGGATTCCTGGAAGATTACTACCAGTGCACACATTACCTCTAGAAGACATATCGTTTAATGTCCAGCATCCCTCTAGGTATGGCGGTCTTATGAGTTGTTAGCTCCATTAGTTTCCCTAGCAATTATTTTCTCTATAGTTAGTTATTGCACTTTTTAAAATCTCCCCCTATGATTATTTAGCATTTTTGGAATGTTATTCAAGTCTTTTACCATGAAGACTGATAAAGTATTTTAAGGCTGAGATAGGCAGATTCTTGATCATTTGGGAATCAAAGGCTATGGGGAAAGGGCAGGGCAGTGGATGTGAAGAATGTGGGAGCAGGATCAAGGGGCAGAATGGCCAACTCCACTCCAGTTTTTGAGAGAATGGCTTAACTGAAAACAAAGTGAGTTCACTATTGACTATTGTGAGTGCAATGCTCCTGTTTCCTGGCTCCCAATCATTATTTCTCCAGCTTCACTCTCTCAGAGGGACATGTTCATTCTGGATTCTCTCTTCATTTTAAGAACCTCCAGCAGTCCACCTCAAAAGTGCTTACAACTTTACCCTCAATGTCTTTCTTCTCCCTCTTAATTACCTTTTTTAAGCCATCATTTGGTTGTTTTAAAACTTTCCCAATACTCTGGCTTAGCACTGTTTTTTTCACATTATATTTTTCTTCTTTCAATTTGATGACATCTTTAACTTGCCTGGTTAACCATGGTCAGTTTATCCTGTTCCTGGTAGCTTTCTGCCTCACTGGGATATGCCATGAACTTTTCTTAAACATCCATTGTTTTCAAAAATGTTTGTTGCTAAACTCCGATCTCAGTTCACTGCAGCTAGCTCTGCCCTCAGTCCTTTGCAATTGCCCATATTTAAGGTTCGCACAGTTGTCTCCAATCCAAGTTGCTCCCTTTCGAAACTGAATGCATAATTTCTATCATACGATGGTTACTGTTTTCCAGAGGATCTTTTACGATGACATTATTCATTACCCTGCCATATGGAAGCCTGCCACCTGAAACATAAAAGCCATGATTGAACGGTGCATTGGAATTGATGGGCTGAATGGCCTGATTCTCCTTCTATATCTTATAGTTTGATGGATGCAGATAGGCAGTTGTGCTGCAGCATCGGAACAATGAGAGGCAGTGAGTAATTGAACTGGCTGCACTCCTGCAGTGTTGGAGTGTGGGACTTAATTGGGCTGAAATTTAATTGAATTGCACGGAACAGTAAAGCAACCACCTGAAAATGCATTGTCCATGTCCGTGACCCTCAGCTGTGGCATCACATTGAGTCCCTTTGCATTGATGTCACTGGAATGGAGAATTGGGCAGGTAAGCCATACACCATTATCTCTTTTGCATTCCACCAAAGCTCAATCTTCTTCACCTTCCCTGTGGGCACTGGGTGGAATAATGTTACATGGTATGTTTGTCAACAGCTGCATGGGCTCTCTATGTGAATAGTTGGGAATCCAGAGATGGTTAATTGAGTATCTGGTTAGTAGCTAGACAAGTAATGAGTAAGGGATACCATGCCACGGCATGTGATCACAATGCTTGTTGTTAACTGGGAGATCTTCTTGTGCAGTTTTTGAGAGAATGGCATTGCTGAAAGCAATCAGTAACCATTGCATTATAAACATTTCACATTCAGCTTTGAAAGGGAGAAACGTGGGTTGGAAACCACTGTGCTAAACTTAAATCAAGGTAATTGCAAATGATTGAGAGCAGAGCTGGCTGCTGTGGACTGATTATGGAGTTTAGCTCCCTGATAAAGAGCTTATGCTCGAGACGTTGATTCTCCTGCTTCTCGGATGCTGCCTGCCTTGCTGTGTTTTTCCAGCACTACACTCTTCAACTCTGATCTCCAGCATCTCCAAAGTGAGTGCATTATTGAATATTGTGAGTGCACTTCTTCCTCAGTCAGTCACTGCAATAATGGCAATTGTTTGTCCAGTAAATAAAGAGGATGAAGTATGTGGTCAGAACAACTTACTGCAGATGCTGGAATCTGTACCGAAAACAAAAATTGCTAGAAATCACAGTGGGTCAGGCAGCATCCATGGAGAGAGAGCAAGCTAATGTTTCCCATCGAGATAACTCTTCATCAAAGCTGAAGTGAAATGTGGAGGAGACAGCATTCATGCAATAGTGGGGTAGGATTTTGGTGGTGGATAGAGTTCTGAGGGAGAAATAGCAAGAAATGAGCTTGAATTGGATGATATCAATCCATATGGTGAAGGTAAAAAACAACAGGGAGCAAAAGATACTTGTTAGGATGAGATTACAAGCCCCTGAATGTAACCTTTAGGGCTGGAAAAGCACAGCAGGTCAGGCAGCACCTGAGGAGCAGGAGAATTGACGTTTCAAGCATGAACGCTCCATCAGGAATGAGGGGGTGGCCCAAGGGAGCTGAGGGATAACTGGGATGGGAGTGGGGTTGGGAAAAGGTAGCTGGGATTGCGATAGGTAGATGAAGGTGGGAGTGAAGGTGATGGTTTGGAAAGGAGGGTGGAGCGGATAGGTAGCACTGGTCAAGAGGGCAGTGCCGAGTTGGAAGGTTGGATCTGGGATAAGGAGGAAATCCACAATGATCTCCTTTGGTTGGAAGGTCTTGAGGCAGAAGATGAGGCGTTCTTTCTCCAATGTAGATTGGGGAGACAGGACGCTAACTTGCCGAGCGTTTCAGAGAATAACTCTGAGACACACACACTAAACAATCCCAACACCCTGTTGCTGACAACTTTAACTTCATCTCCCACTCCACCAAGAACGTGCAAGTCCTGGGCCTCCTCCGCCACTAAACTCTGGTCACCCAACACCTGGAGGAAGAACATCTCATCTTCCACCTTGGGACCCTCCAACCAGACAGGATCAATGTGGATATCACCAGTTTCCTCATGAGCTTTTCCAGCACCACACTCTTCGACTCTGATCTCCAGCATCTGCAGTCCTCACTCTGTCCTCCTTAACATGACCTATATGGTGGGAAAGAGAATAAATCAGGAGGTAATCAGGGCATGGGAAAATGGTGATTTTAATTTTCATGTACAGAGGAGCCTCAATTATCCCGCATTCGATTATCCGAATTTCTGATTATCCTGCAAGATCGCAAGGTCCCCATGCTCAGCTAAACTATGTTCTCCAACATTTGAATATCCGGAATTCGATTAACTGAATGAAATGCTCCTTCCCTTGTCCTTTGGATAATCAAGGTTCCTCTGTAGGTTGGGAAAATCACATTGGTAAAAGCTAGCCCTAGGGAAGGATTCATAAAGTGTATTCAGGTTAACCTGGAACAAAATGTTTTCAATCTGGTGATATGGGTAGAATTTAACATTCAGTCTGAGAGTGAGAAACTTGGGATTGAAACAACTGTGCTGCACTTAAATAAGGAAAATAACAAAGGGATGAGGCTGAGTTGGCTGGTATGGACTAGGAACAGCATAAACAACAATTGAGGAACAATGGTAGATGTTTATGAAATGTATCAAAGATACATTCAAATGAAGATGAAGGATTCTATGAAGGGAACAATTGTTAACCAAGATGGAAATAGCATCAAATTGAAAGAAAATAGTACATTGTGACAAAGCTTAGTGATAAACCAAAGGATTAGGAAAGCTAATGGAAAGTGACCAACAAAGAAAAAAAATGAGGTAAGAAGAAATTATGGGGACAAGGTAGCAAGTAATATAAAAATGGACATAAAATAGATATAAAATATAAAACAAGAAAGCAGAAAAACAATGCTAAGGTGATCATAGCTCTGGAAAAGAATGAGGCCTAGAAAATAATAGTGGAGAACCAGGAAATTGCAGAGGAATTCAATAAATGCTTAACATCAATCTTTACAATTGAGAACACTAATACAATTCTAAAAATACTAAATAATCAAAGCAGGAGAGGAAGGAAATGTAAGAAAATTCACAAAAGAAAAAAACCTAAGGGAACTAATGGGGAAAAAGACTAAAAAGAACCCTGGACCTGATGGGCTACATCCTAGGAATTTAACTGCAACAGCTATAGAGATAGTGGATGCACTAGTTACAATCTCCCAGGAATCATTAGATTCAGGAAAAGTGACAGAGGATTGGCAACAGCCAATGTAATATTGGTATTCAAAAAGGGATGGAGGCAAGAAAGGGTAACTCTAGGTTAGTTAGCTTAACATCTGCCTTTGGGAAAATGTTAGAGTCAATTCTGAATAATGTAATAGCAAAGCATTTAGAAATACATTATATGATCAAGCAGCATCAGCATGATTTCATGATGGACACCATGGCTGGCAAACAATATTACAGTTCTTTGAGGAGGTAATAAGCAGGATAGATAAAAAGAGGATGCAATGTTTTCTATGAAGCATTTGGATGTCACATGTTAGTCTCCCACAATAAGATATGACATTTTGGTATTGGAGCCACTAGTAGATGATTGGCCAACTTATCAAAACATAGAGTTGGGAAAAGGGGGACATTTTCAGGATGGCGACCTGCAACTAGCGGAATGTCACAGAATCAGTGCTGGGACCACACAACTACTGACAATATATTCACAAGTCTTGAGAAGATTTATAGCTCAGGTTGAGATTCGGGATGTAGGTTTGCTCGCTGAGCTAGAAGCTTCATTTTTAGACATTTTGTCACCATACTTGGTAACATTTTCAGTGAGCCTCCGAATGAAGCATTGGTGGTGTAGCCCACTTTCTATTTGTATGTTTGAGTTTTCTAGGGTTGGTGATGTCATTTCTTATGGTGACATCATTTCCTATGGTGATGTCATTTCCTGCTCTTTTTCTCAGTGGGGTGGTAAATGGGATCCAAGTCAATGTGTTTGTTGATAGAGTTCCATTTGGAACACCATGCTTCTAGGAATTCTCGTGTATGTCTCTGATTGGTGTGTCCTAGGATGGATGTGTTGTCCCAGTCGAAATGGTGTCCTTCCTCATCCGTATGTAAGGATACTGTGAGAGTGGGTCATGTCGTTTTGTGACTAGTTGATGTTCAGGTATCCTGGTGGCTAGTTTTCTGCCTGTTTGTCCAATGTAGTGTTTGTTACAGTTCTTGCAAGGTATTTTGTAAATAACATTAGTTTTGCTTGTTGTCTGTATAGGGTCTTTCAAGTTCATTAGCTGCTGTTTTAGTCTGTTGCCCACAAACCCACCAAAACACTAAAAGTGCAGCTAATGAACTTGAAAGACCCTATACATACTACAAGCAAAACTAATGTAGGCCAGACCAGGTAAGGATGGCAGTTTCGTTTCCTAAAGGACATTAATGAACGAGATGAGTTTTTTTCAACAATTGACAATGGATTCATATTCATCATTAGAGTCTTGATTCCAGATTTTTATCACTGTCAAATTCCACCATCTGCCATGGCAGGATTCTAACTCGAGTCTGCAGGACATTACCTGGGTCTCTTGATTAACAGTTCAGTGATTACACCAGTAGGCCATCATCTCCCCATTGAGGTTCAAGAATTACAAACAGCAAACACCCAAGTTTAGCAGGTAATGAAGGATACCAATGGAATTTTGGCCTTTATTTCAAAAGGAGCTCTTGCTAAAACTATCCAAGGTCTGAATCAGACCACAACTAGAAGGCTGTGAACAGTTTTGGCCTTCTTATCTAACAGAAAATGTACTGACATTGAAGGCGTTCTTGGGAAGGTTGATTCTGGGTATGAAGAGATTTTCTTATGGGGAGAGGTTAAGTAGGTTGACCCTGTACCCAGTTGGAGTTTTGAAGAGTGAAGGAAGACTTTATTGAAACATACAAGCGGCTGTTTGCCCGTGTGGGAGAGTGTCAGAGCAGAATATATAACCTGAGAGAAAGCATTGTTCATTTAAGACAAATGAGGAGGGATTATTTTCTTTCAGATGGTTGTAAATCTGTGTACTTTTTTTTATTGTAGAGTGCTAACAATGTTGATTTGTTAAGTATATTCAAGTCTGAGCTAGGCAGATTTTTAAGCAGGAGGGGAATGAAGAGTTGTATGGAAAAGGTGGGAAAATGGAATTGAGGATTATCAGATCAGTCATGATCTCACTCAATGGTGGGTCAGACCTGATGGGCCAAATGGCCTATTTCTGCTTCTACATCTTATCTGATCCTTATTGAAATTTAAGCACAAGTGATTAGGAAGGTAAAATGCAGCTTAGTCTGTATTGCGAGATGATTTGTACACAGGAGCCCTGCTCTTGTTTTGAATTCTAAATATTGTATACTAAGATGGCATCAGAGAGTGGCAAATCTGTACACTTTTCACTGCACACCTGTACTCTTTTACTCGAGTACATATGTCAATAAAATCTAACTGAAATCTAAAGATGTATGGAACCTTCATTAGAGCACACACATGGGCATTGTGTGCAATTTTGTATCCTTACCTGAGGAAGGATGTACCTGCCTAAGACAGAGTGTAGCAGAAGTTCACCGGATTGATCCTTGAGGTGTTAGGATTGTCCTGTGAGGAGAGATTGAGGAGACTGGACCTGTATTCTCAAGTGCTTAGGGGGCCTGAGTTCCAAAGTGAATCTTCTTTGGCAAAGGAAGTGTTTCAAAGCATCCCTGGAGGCTTCCATCATCGATGTCATCACAAGAGAGACTCTTACTGGGAAGAAACTGACTTGAAGGAAATTTCTGCCTGAAGGGACACAATTCTTCAAAAATACCCATTGGCAAGGGGAAGTATGAAAAATAAAATGGAGAAGGACCTCAAGGTCAAGAACCACTTCCACCTCCTGGAAACACCTGTCAAATGTCGGATTGGAGATATGGCTCTCGGATCAGGCTCATCAGCCACGCAAGGATCCACGGAACCAAGGATCAATGACATCGAACTTCCTAAGTGGAAAATCAGACTCATTAGCAAGTGATTGCTACTGACAATTCTCTGGAGCATAGAAGAACTGGAGGTGTTCTCACAGACACTTACAAAATTCCTTAAGGGCTTGACCAGGTGGATGTGGATAGGATGTTTTCCTGGATGGATCGAAAACTAGTCGTTTGCATTCCCTTATTCTCTGATTAAGGAACAAGCCACTCAAGACAGAGATGAGGAACAATGTTAGATCACATGGAATCCAGGGAGAGCTAGCCAACTGGAAGATAGGAGATAAAGCGTGGTGGTGTTGGAGGGTTGCTTTTTTGGATTGGCGGCCCATGACCAGCGATGTACTGCAATGATTGGTGGTGGTGCACTGCTTTTCGTAATTTATATAAATGACTTGGATGTGAATATAGGAGGAATAGTAAGTACGTTTACAGATGATATCGATTTTGGCAGTGTAGTGGACAGTGAAGAAGGTTATCTCAGCGTACAATGGGGCTTTGATCAGCTGGGCCAATGTGCTGTGGAGTGGCAGATGGAGCTTAATTAGATAAATGTGAGGTTATGCATTTTTAAGGCAAATCAGAGCAGGACTTGTACACTTAATGGTGGGCCCTGGGGAGTGTCATTGAAAATAGCAGGAAACACAGAAAAAAACGCAACCCTGTTCCATTTTGGTGATTAGCAAGATTCACTTTGTTACTTTGATTCCATCTTCGAAAGAAAATGCAGAAAGAAATCCAGGGTTGATCCCATCATGCCCATCTCAAACACAGCACTGTTAACATTTCACAATGCTGACCTTTACAAGGGCTCCCCTTCAATGCTGCAGTGTTACTCTCCACTCATCCCCCAGTCAAAGGTTAATGTTGAACTCTCTTTCTCTCACTCTCTGCACCTTCTCTGCAGCTGTAACACTGTAACTGCACTCTGTTCTGCTATCCCGATGCACTTTGTGTGGTCCAGTCTGCCTGTCTAACATGCAAAACAACACTTTTTACTATCTCAGTAGATGTGAGATAAATCAATCAATGCTTTATAGGTTTAAATGAATTGTACTTTCTTCCCTTCTCTATGTATTTACTTATTTGATGTTGTATAGTTTCCTTTATCCTGAGTTGACTTCAAGCTGTGTGGTGGACACAAGTGAAAGATATGTCCAAACTTCATAAAACATACTGGATGTCCAACATAATCCAGTCTGGAATTTAGTCTTTGTATGCCATACATAAATACCTTAAAGTTTTACAAAATATAAACTTTTCTTTTCAGGAGCTGTGTGCATGGGCATAAACAACAGTTAATGGGTTTTTTTGGTTTCCTTTCACTCGAGGTAACTTGCAAATTTTCAATCCTGCCTGCTGATGTTGACTATTTAGGTGCCATGTAGAGATTTTAACAAGGTTTTACCTCAGCGCTGTTATTTCCAGAATAGACAAATTGCAAACATTGGTGGTGGTCCACGGCTTTTTGTAATTTATATAAATGATTTGGATATGCATATAGGAGGCTCGGTAAGTAGGTTTGCAGATGGCACCAGTTTTGGTGGTGCAGTGGACAATGAAGAAGGTTATCTCAGAGGACAATGGGACCTTGATCAGATAGGCCAATGGGCTGAGGGGCGGCAGATAGAGTTTAATTAGATAAATATGAGGTGCTGCATTTTGGTAAGGCAAATCAGAGCATTCCTGAATCAGCTCATGCCCAATTTTCCTGCTCCTTGGATGTTGCCTGACCTGCTGCACTTTTCCAGCAACACATTTTCAACTCTGATCTCCAGCATCTGCAGACCTCATTTTCTCCCAAATCAGAGCAGGACTTATACACTTAATGCTAGTCTCTGGGGAGTGTCACCAAATAAAGGGACCTGGGGTGCAGGTGCATGGTTCCTTGAAAGTGAAGTCAAAGTAGATAGGGTCATGAAGAATGTTTTGGCACGCTTTCCTTCTTTGGTCAGTGCTTTGAGTAAAGGAGTTGGGATGTCATGTTACAGATGCACAAGACACTGGTGAGACCACTTTTAGAATACTGCTCTCAATTCTGGTCACTCTGCTATGGAACATTGTCTGCATCTGAAGTTCTTTGACACTGAATGCCAACTTTCAATTTTACTAGATTCTAAATAATTTAAGCAATCCTCTCCACCTTGCAATCGATCTGAGTCTCTGTGAAGTTTGAGTATATGTGTTTTTATTTGTTTGACTTTAATTCAGTTAGATACAATAAAAACTAGCCTCTTTTCTTTTTAAACCTTCAAATGAACCTGCACGATCTTGTCTTTTGTGATCACAGCACATAAATAATTAAACATGCATGGAATTGTCAAGTGTATTTGGTTTGAAACAGGAAAACCTCAGGCTATTACATATGGAGTGGGAAAAGAGGACAAGTTATGGAAGAAAATGTCAATCGATTTTAATCTTTAAAAGGATAGTTTAAGACTCCGAGTCTCCATTGTGTGACAAAACGCTTTCTTAATTTCAGTCCCGAATGGCCAAGCACTAATTTGAACACTGCCAGCTTGAAACCCATCACCAGATGAAACAGCTCCTGTGTATCTACTTTAGTGAGTCTTGAATCATATTAACCATGTCTGCTGACACTAACAATCATATGTCAATACTAACTGTGCATGCTCATCTCTGATAAACTGTGTATATGCATAATATGGAGCCAATTTGTTTTTTTAAATGTACTTTATTTAACCTTATTTTTCTATCTACTGACTTTCTTTCATTTGGGGTGTCAGTTAGCTCAGTTGGCTGCACAATCAGTTCATGATGGTAAGGGATGCCAACAGCGTGGATTCAATTCCCATCACCGGTTTGAGGTTACCGCGAAAGATTCTCTTTCTCAACCTCTTCCCTCGCCTGAGGTGCGGTGACCCTCAGGTTAAATCACCACTAGTTGCTTCTTTCTAATGAGAGTACAGCTCTACGATCTGGTAAGACTAAGATGAATTTACCTTTCCACTCTTTCATTTCACATTTTTTGATTTCAGTCTTAGTTGTTTGTCAGGTTGTTTTTATGCCTCTTTATTTAAATATATTTGAAAGGCTTTGCTGCTACAAGTTTACGGAGACCAATCTCCCACTTTAGCCCTCACTATCATTAAATGACTTTGCTCCACAGCCCACAGAAGACCAAGAGATTTTAGAAAAAGTGATTTCCACAATGGAAAGTCAGCAGGAGGAGTTAATGATCCAGCCATGTTGATGATAATTCAGAATAACATCACTTTCTTGGCGCTCTCTGATGAACCTGATGGTGTCGGTACGTCAGGAAATTCTGGTTTGCATTCAGGAAACGTCAACATTTTTCTCAAAACGATGAGCCCACTTTGACAATAGTTCACTGCTGGAGTACTAAGCAAGGGCCGAAGATGTTCCCCTTAAAAAAAAAGAAACTGTAACCTTAGCACGTACACTAATGATTTCCAAAATGAGAGAAGACCTCATTAGAATGTCCACATCTTGCATTCACTTTTGCTGACCCTGATGCAGTTCAATTAACACATCGCTGCAGTAGCTTCCATTGTAACTCGATAATTACTGGGTAACTTGCTAAAAATTAAACAGCTAAACGTGGCAATTCTAACATAAACTGTGATTCCTATTTAATTACAAAGTTGCATTTCTGTTCTTTGATATTTCGACCACCCGCAGTGGACTGTGATAAAAACAGACTCTGGGAAATTGAGTCAGCTTTTTGACACAGAGCATTGCCTGCTGGGAGTCTCCTGTAAAAATATCGGCAAATAATTCTGAGTTTTTCCAAAGTAGTGGAGAGTGCTTATTTAAAATGCACTGGAATCAGAAATCCAGATGGATAAAACTGGATGAATTATAGACAACAGACAATAGGTGCAGGAGTAGGCCATTCAGCCCTTCGAGCCTGCACCGCCATTCAATATGATCATGGCTGATCATTCCTAATCAGTAACCGCTTGCTGCCTTATCTCCATAACCCTTGATTCCACTATCTTTGAGAGCTCTATCCAACTCTTTGGATTCGCATTGGCTTTCACATTTTTGATATTCCGGTGTGAAACTGACAGTCAAAGGAGAATTCTGCAACTTCTTGAAATCTGAAACAAACTCAGATGAATGCTGGAGAAACGCAGCAGTATCTGTGAAGAAAGAAACTGAATGAACATTTTGAGTTTAGTGTGGCTCTACTCCAGAACTGAAGTGCCGTGCCTTGCTAACTGCATAATGATAAATGGGGTGACCTGTTCCCCAACACCCAGCAAGTTTGCAAAGGCAGTTACTGACCAAGGGTCACTGTAAAAAACAACCATCTAGATTACTTAGTATGGAAACAGGCCTTTCGGTCCAACAAGTCCACACCGACCCTCCAAAGAGCAACCCACCCAGATCCATTCCCCTACACCTAACACTACGAGCAATTTAGCATGGCCAACTCACCTAACCTGCATGCTTTTGGACTGTGGGAGGAAACTGGAGCAAACCCACACAGAGAGAATGTACAAGCTCCACACAGACAGTTGCCTAAGGCAGGAATCGAAATCAGGTCTCCGACGCTGTGAGGTAGCAGTGCTAACCACTGTGCCACCGTGCCGCCCTAAATCTGTATTTGACCATTGTGATTTTCACATGCACGATTTCTCAACATTCTCAAAAGATGTAAACTTCCTTGCAACACCTCTGCTTTCTTCTTGTGCAACAACTGCACAGATCTGTTTTTCAAACCAAACGAAGCATGAAAGCAAATGAATGGTCCCCGCTTTGTTAAGTACATCTCTCTTGCTGGAAATATTAACATCTTAAACACTGATAGAAAGCTTTGAGGCAAAAGATGAGTGTACAATAACATTGCCAGGTTGAATAATAGGGGGTTCAGGCATATCATTCTTCAATGTTATTTGTGGCAGTTTTTACAAAGCTCTCAATTCTCAGCAGAGTATTATTTGACCAGCACAGTGGCTGCCTCACAGCACCAGGGACCCGGGTTTGATTCCAGCCTCAGGTGACTGTCTTTGTGGAGTTTGCACATTCATCCCACGTCTGCATGGGTTTCCTCCCACAATCCAAAGACGTGTAGGTCAGGTGAATTGGCCATGCTAAATTGTCCATAGTGTTAGGTGCATTAGCCAGGGGTAAATATGGGTCTGTGTGGGTTACTCTTCAGAGGGTCAGCATGGACTCGTTGGGCCAAAGGGCCTGTTTCCACACCGTAGGGAATCTATTCAACCACACCTTTTAAGGCTAAAATACAACAGCTTTGAACAATAAAATCAACATATCAGAACAAAGTTAATTGATGCAGAAAGTTGGACTGAATTCAGTCAAATTCACTCAAACAGAAGCTTTAATTAGTGAATAAAGCATTCAGTTTCAAAATATTAATAGACAGATGCGTCAATACATACATTAATATACATATTAACTTGATACATTTTCTATATTGCATTCATTTAGAATCCTGTAACAGTAATTAATGACAATTTATAATATGTTAGTTCATTTTTATAAATGAACTCATATTCTGAGTGGATGAATTTGCAGAACTGTAGCTGGGATGCTGCAGAAAAATTACAGCACAGTTCATTCTGCATGATTCACCTCCCAGGATAAATGAGGTAGAGCAACATACATGTTTAATGAAAAGATGATGCTCCAGATTGGATTCAGGCTGTTTAAATTGTTAGCATCATTGATGTATTATTTCATTTGTGCACTATCGGCAAGATTCAGTGGCACACTTTAGATTAGATTAGATTACTTACAGTGTGGAAACAGGCCCTTCGGCCCAACAAGTCCACACCGACCCGCCGAAGCAGAACCCACCCATACCCCTACATTTACCCCTTACCTAACACTACGGGCAATTTAGCATGGCCAATTCACCTGACCCGCACATCTTTGGACTGTGGGAGGAAACCGGAGCACCCGGAGGAAACCCACGCAGACACGGGGAGAACGTGCAAACTCCACACAGTCAGTCGCCTGAGTCGGGAATTGAACCCGGGTCTCAGGCGCTGTGAGGCAGCAGTGCTAACCACTGTGCCACCGTGCTGCCCACTTCTTGAAACAATTTCCTGTAGCACAAATGCCCATTTATTTAGAATCATGCTGGTGGTTGCTTGTGACCATGGTAATTCAGGGGGTGGGGAGTGGTGGTGTAATCCTTTGGCAGCTGTTTAAACTTAATTAATAAAATCCAGAATTGCAAGTTACTCATAATAACGGTGCCCATCGTTGATTATAGTAAAGACCCATCTGGTTCACTAACACCCTTGAGAGAAGGAGACCTGCCCCCCTGGCCAAGTTATGACTCCAGGTCCATTCTAATGTGATTGACTCTTTGCTGCCCCTTGAAATGACCAAGACAGCCACTGGGTACTAGGGCAGTAAGGACGGACAACAAATGTTGGCCTAGATCCAAACAGCTGAAAATGTGTTGCTGGTTAAAGCACAGCAGGTTAGGCAGCATCCAAGGAACAGGAAATTCGACGTTTCGGACGTAAGCCCTTCATCAGGAACGCCCTTCACAGATCCAAACACACAGGATCAATGTGGATTTCACCAGTTTCCCCATTTTCCCTCACCCCCCACCTTATCCCAGATCCAACCTTCCAACTTGGCACCACTCTCATGACCTGTCCCACCTGTCAATCTTCCTTCCCATCTATCCACTCCACCCTCCTCTCTGACCTATCACTTTCACCCCCACCTTCATCTACCTGTCGCATCCCTAACTACTTTGCTCCCATAGCCTCGCCTCCCTCCCATTTATCTCTCAGCCCGTTTGTCCTCCTGCCCAAACCTCCCCCCACCCTAAATGCTTATGCTCAAAGTGTCGATTTTCCTACTCATTGGATGCTGCCTGACCTGCTGTGCATTTCCAGCACCACACTCTTTGACTATGATCTTCCGCATCTGCAGTCCTCACTTTCTCCTCGATTGTGATATCCATGACCCGTGAATGAATTAAAAGAAAGCGAGTATTAAAATACTTTAGAAATTGGGCTCCAGAATGAGACAATGATTGGGGAGGGGGGCGGGGGGAGCTGATTTAGAAAAATAACCCTTCATTGGTCTAACTAAAATAATAGTCATAGAGTCACTCAGCATGAAAACAGAACTGTCAGTCCAACTTGTACCTGCCAAACAAGTTTCCCAAGCTTAACTGGTTCCATTTGCCTGCATTTGGCTCATTTTCTTGGAAATCTTCTTTATTCAGGGACCTGTCCAAATGTCTTTTAAACGTTGTAACTCCCACTTCATCTGACTGTTCATTCTATATGCATCACCCTCTGTGTGAAAATGTTACCCCTCAGATGCCTTTTAAATCTTTCTCCTCTCGCCTTAAACCTATGCCCACCCTACTGTAGGGAAAAGTCAGGATTAGATTAGATTACTTACAGTGTAGAAACAGGCCCTTCGGCCCAACAAGTCCACACCGACGCACACCCACCCAGACCCATTCCCCTACACCTAACACTACGGGCAATTTAGCATGGCCAATTCACCTAACCTGCAAATTTTTGGACTGTGAGAGGAAACCGGAGCACACCCATCACACGGGAGAATGTGCAAACTCCACACAGTCAGTCGCCTAAGGCGGGAATTGAACCCGGGTCTCTGGCGCTGTGAGGCAGAAGTGCTAACCATTGTGCCACCGTGCCGCCCACATGGTCCTTAGCTAATCACTTTTTTCATGCCCCTCATGATTGTATAAACCTCTACAAGATCACCCCTCAGCCTCCCATGCTCCAGAGGAAAATGCCCCAGCCTGTCCTTATAACTCGAACCCTCCAGTCACGGTAACATTCTTGTTTAAAGACTTAGAGAGAAAGTAACTCCTCTGGTGAAATAATTAAGGATGTTTTGTTTTTATTAGGCCATCCTTAATTGCTCATAGGGCAGTTAAGAAGTGGGCCAGATCAGGCAAGAATGGCAGTTCCTTTCCCATAAGAATGTTATTTGATTTGATTTTATTTGATTTTTTTTTAACATCACGTGTACCTAAGCACAGTGAAAAGCTTTGATTATGAGCAGTACAGGCAGATCGTATTAAGCAAGGATATCCAGATCATAGGGTGAAAATAAAACTTCGACAGAGGCATACAGATTACATTGCACAGGCTGTGTGCTAGGCAAGGTCAACGTTAGCAAGATCAACAATTATTTTGAAGTCAGAGAGTCCATTTATCAGTCTAATAAAGATTGGAAAGCAGCTGTTGCTGAACCTGCTGGTGCGTGTATTCAGGCTTCTGTACCTTCTGCCTAATGGAAGGGGTTGTAGGAGAGCATTACCAGGGTGGGACAGGCCTTTGGTAATCTTAGCAGCTATCCCAGGGCAACAAGAAGTGTAAATGGAGTCAGTGGATGGGAGGTTGGCTTCTGTGATGGTCTGGGCTGTGCACACAATCTTCTGTCGCTTCTTACAGTCCCTGGGTATAGCAGTTGCTGTACCAGGCTGTTATGCACCCGGACAGTATACTTTCAGTGGGGCATCTGTAGAAATCGGTGAGGGTCCTTATGGGTATGCTGAATTTCTGAGTCTTCTTGACCATTGCATCTATTAGAGATACAAAGTGGGGCTTTCTAACAATCAATTCAGAATCATTATGAGATTCCAATTCTAGGTTTTAATTGAATTCAAATCCCACATCTGCCAACGCTGGGATTCAAACCAAGGCCTCCAGAACATTGCTTTGGTCTCTGGATGAATAATCTACTAATAACGATGAAGGCCATTAGTTGCCATGTGTGTATGTCAACTATATGGAAGCAGAGTGCTTTAATAAAGGTGAATCATTTCTGGAAACACCCACCTTATCATCTGCGGACAGAAAAGGTCAGGGTACCATGACCTTTTGTCAGAATGTACATCAGGAACATCTCGTCAGCTTGAAATGTGAGCTCTGTTTCTCTCCACAGATATTGTCTGACATGTTGGGCATTTCCAGCAATTTTTGGCATTCAATTAAGATCTCCATCATAGCACTTTACTTTCGTAAAAGGACAGCGCTGTTACTTCTGGATAGCAATTGAGATAAACAAACATGATTTTACTAAATGATGCTTATTAAGTGTGAAAGTGATTAGCTTTGTGAAATAGTGTAGTGGTATTATTTCATGAAACTTGATTCAAACTTTTCTGTAAGGAATTGTAGTCACACTGATAATGACTGCTTTAGGATCTGAAAATAGGATTGTAGAGTATGAGGATCAAAGACAGCAGCTGTCAAGATTATTCTTTTGATTCCTGTTCACCCAGAAGCCTTTTCTGTTCCATTGGCTGTGGGATCAGTTGGAGACTGTACCACAGTTGACTGCTTAATAGTTAGGAATCCTGGTTTCCATAATAAAAGGGGATAATTGGCAAACACAGTTTGGTACTTCGGGTACTTTTACCTGGCCACATGTGTTGTTGGTGTTGATGAGCAGGGTATGGCATTGAGGTTCAGTCCTATACTCTAAATGTTGCTCTTAGAACAGATGGTCACTACTCCAAGTCAGCTGCATCTTTCTCTTTTGGCCTTATCTCAGAGTGACCCACTGCTGGACTTGTTTGTAAACTATATTCATCTGTGGGATGTGGGTGTTGCTGGCTGGGCCAGCACTTATTTCCTATTCCTAGTTGTCCCTTGAGAAGGTGGTGGTGAGCTGGCTTCTTGAACCGCTGCAGTCCACCGACTGTGGGTTGACCCACAAAGACGTTCAGGAAGGAATTCCAGGATTTTGACCCAGCGATGGTGAAGAAACGGCGATACATTTAGAATTCAGGATGGTGAATGGCTTGGAGGGGAACTTGAAGGTGATGGTGTTCCCAGGTATCTGCTGTCCTTCTCAATAGAAATGGTCGTGGGTTTGGAAGGTGTTGTCTGAGGATCTTTGGTGAATTGCATCTTGTAGATAGAACACACTGCTGTAAATGAGCATTGGTGGTGGAGGGAGTGGATGGAGTGCCAACTAAGCGGGCTACTTTGTTCTGAGTGGTGCCACGTTTCTTGAGTGTTGTTGGAGCTGCAACCATAACATTCCAGACGTGTTCCCTACTCCCTCCACCTCATCCCAGATCCAACCCTCCAACTCGGCACTGCCCTCTTGACCTGTCCCAAATGTCCATCTTCCTTCCCACCTATCCAGTTCACCCTCCACATTAACCTATCACAATCACCTCCTACCTGCAACCACCTATCGCCATCGCACTTACCTCCCCGCACCCCCCAGCCCCACCACCACATCCCTATTTTTCTGTCAGCCCCATTTTCCCTTGACATTCCTGATGAAGGGCTTGTGCTCTCCTGCTCCTCGGATGCTGCCTGACCTGCTTTTCCAATGCCACGCATTTCGAATCTGACTCTCCAGCATCTGCTGTCCTCACTTTGTCCTCCTTGTGCCTTGTGGACAGGATTTGAGGAGTCAGGAGGTGAGATACCTGCCACAGTATTCCTAGCCTCTGACCAGCTCTTGTAGTCATTGTGTTTATGTGGTGAGAGCTGTTGAGTTTCCGGTCAATGATAACCCCCAGGATGTTGATAATGTGAGATTCAATGACAAAGTAATTCAACAATCAAATCAGTGACTTTTAGGAGTTCCAATAATTTAGTCATGCATTAATCAATAGAATGTTGGTCTTTTAGCTCTCTAATGCAGGCTATTTCACCCTCTCTTCTCAAAGCTCTCCATAGCATGTGATTGATTACAGCAGAGTGACAACGTTCAGATGCACACTATTTGGTCAGTAACACATGTAATGTTATTATTCCACACCCACTTTGCTTTGTGCTAAGTACTGCAAGATTGCAGTCTGATGCCAAGCTATCTTTAAGAAGCGTCCTGGCATTTATTAGCCCAACAGGGAGGTGGGAGGAGTGCACTGAGGGAGTGCTTTGATCTGATGTTAAGTCCATTACGTGAATGGAGTCTCTGAAGGTTATCCCACCCATGCTCACACCCCCTACCCTATATTTCCCATGGCTCACCCACCCAACCTGCACATCCCTGAACACAATGGGCAACTTAGCATGGCCAATGCACATTTATGGACTATGGGAAGAAACTGGAGCAGCCAGAGGCAACCCACGCAGACACAGGGAGAATGTACAAACTCCATACAGATCAAGAGTGGAATCGAACCCAGGTCCCTGACACTGTGAGGAAGTAGTGCTAACCACTGAGCCACTATGCCACCCACAATTCATTTTAGAGTCTATTTTGCAGGGAGGAAGGGAAATAATTTTGCAGAGATTAGAGCCAATTACATGTGCTTGCATAAGGGTGGTGCCCAAACTGGAAGTTTGTAAATATAAAGGCTGGAGCTTGTCTCTTTCTAAGACAAGGACAGACAGATGATCCTAACGATGAATCTTTAAAATAGCAAAGGCAAGGCAATTGTGGCGATAATTATTCCATTTCTTGGCAAGTCTAAAGCTAGAGAGCCATTGATGCAAAGACAATTGGAAATTCAGGAGAAATCTGTCCCCTCAGAGAGTAGTGAGAGTTTGGAGACTGTTACCATAATTTGAAGTGAATCAGACAGGTGCTGGAAAGGGAAGTTGAAATACACACTGGGGAAGGAATAGAGGGGTTCTTTCAGAGAATACGTGAAAACAGAATCAGAGCATGCATAAACACTGGCATACACCATTGGGCCTAAACAATCAGTTTCTAGACTGTACATTCAATGTGATTCATTTCTGCTTTTGGGAGGGTTTATGTTCCACGTGAATATACAAATGTTGAGCAACCATTAGTGAACCTGCTGCTTCTGACCTTCTGATGGAGGGAAGGTCATTGATGAAGCAGTTGAAGATGGTTGGGCTGAGGACACTACCCTGAAGAACTCCTGCAGAGATCTTCCTATATCCCAGGTATGACTCTAATCATTGGAGTGGTTGCCCCCTATTTCCCATTGATTCCAGTTTTTCCAGGGCTCCTTGGTGCCATGCTCAGTCAACTCCAACCTAGATGTCAATGAGTGTCACTCTCACCTCACCTCATCTCTTATGCAACACCTTGAGACAACCGATCCAACCAACATAACAGGAAGGTTTTAAATCCACAGTGTTAGTCTCAACTTTCAGCGGAGATCAAAGAACACAAAGAAATGTAGTCGCTAAAAACAACCAGAAATATTCTAAGTCTCACTTTTAACTGAACTGTCCCAGAGGAGTGGGGCAGGTTCTCGCTCGATGGCCATTTAACATTCTGTCTGGTTGAGGCTCTCAGTGGACTTGCACAGACGATGGAAGGTCATAGCCGTTGATAATGTGTACCAGAGAGTGTTCAATATTCACCTCAACGTGAACCCAGTCCCCAGGGGCTGGCCTACTGTTCAGGATAAACACAGTGATGTCTCTAAGGTTTCTTCCCCCACAGCCAGCAGAAGGCATCTTGGAGACTGATGCCTTAGACTCTAGCTGCTCTAAAACATTCGCTCCCATAAAAATGAAACTGGTCATGAATGATATAACCGATCACTGGTTCCAAAGGAGGAAAAGGATCCATTTCCATTTCTCTGCAAAGCTGAAGATTTTGCCTTTCGATAAATGACAAACCTTTCACCCGGTTTCAGCATCAGACCCTGAACACATCTCTCTCAGATTCTGATTTAAAGTGAAAATGTGTCAGGAATTATCTGGGGTAGGTGTTTCCCTGTCACGGAGGTGAGGAATATGTTTCCCACCCCCCACCCCCCCGACCTCCCCACACATCCTCTGCCCTCTCTCTCAACAAGCTGCTCCCCCTCCCCCACTCCAATGAGGCCTTTTCTGTCCTTCCCATTGCAATAAATGTCACTAAAGTCCCCCAGCAATGCCTCTCCCTCTTGCTTTGTTGGCACTTATTTGTGGATGGATTGGGATGTTCTTTGGAAGCTTCATTCACATATTGAGCTGCCTGTAGTCCTAGTGCTAATCCCGGGTGGCGTTGGTGCTAGAGGGATGATTGGGCTGTCAGGGAGGGGCAGATGTTCTGTCTCTAGCTAATTACCCCACTTCCTATTGGGGGCGGGAGTGAGGTGGGGGTGGCTGATAACTTCTGCTCTTAATGAAAATCCGTTTAGTTCATTCATGGGATGGGGTCTCTCTGGTGAGCCCTGGATCTACGTGCTTGTTGAGGGAGTCCGTGGTTGAGTGCCATGCTCCTAGAAATTCTCTGGCTGTCCTCTGTTCAGCTTGTCCTATAATCGTTGTGTTGTTCCAGTCAAATTTGTGATCCCTGTCGTCTGTGTGTACGGCTACTAGGGACAGCTGGTTGTGGCATTTAGTGACTAGTTGATGTTCATGGATGTGGATCACTAGTTGTCTGCCTGTTTGCCCTGCGTAGTGTTTTGTGCAGTCTTTGCATGGAATCCTGTAAATTAATTAGTCTTTCCCAGCTTGGTGAACATACCCACAATCATGACAACCAGCATCCAAGCTACAAATCTTTACACAAACCTTAAAGTGAAAGGTTTCAATGGGACTGACTGCTTGGAGACCAGCCAGCTCACCGTAACTGTACAGTGACTAGGGAAATGTGCCATAAACAAATCTTTCATTTAAAGGGGTGATCCAGTCTGGATTATTCCAGGTGAGATATAATACACAGGCATAAAAAAATCTGGAATAGGCAAATTCCATCGAAAACACCATGAGCCCATCAATAATAAGGATTAAATTAGATTCCCCTATGGTGTGGATACAGGCTCTTTAGCCCAACACATCCACACTGACCCTCCAGGAAAAAGCAGCTTTCAAAAGGGAAAAGATGTTTTCCCTTTAAACTTCTTTCTGAGCAAAGCATTGGGAGCCAAAAGATGGTTTCCAGAAGGTTTTCAGTAAAGATTTCCATGCAAATGTTCTGGGATATGTATTCAGGGGTAAATAGAGAGTAACAGGGGAGGGTAATGGGTCTGGGTGGGTTACTCTTCAGAGGGTTGGTGTGGACTTGTCGGTCCAGATGGCCTTTTTCCACTCTGTGGGGATTCTATGATTTCTATGAAAGGCTGTCAGTGAGAGTCATTGGGACTTCATTGTGAAACTACATTTGGAAAAGATATTGGTTCAAGGCTGAAGACCAGTGAGTGAGGTCAGTGAGGGGAGTGGTATTGGGGTGGGGGAAAACTCACTATACTGCCCTTGCATTTGTTCATAACGTCGGTAACTCTGGAAACTTAATGAGATTTGATCAAAATAGCAGATAGTTTTCAACTAGGACTTGATGGGGTCGGGGTGGGGGGAGGGGGTGGGGGTGGGGGTGGGGGGAGGTGGGGAGAGGGATGGGAATGTCAAGTCAAAAGAATAAAAATTTTGAAAGTCAGGAAAGGTTTAGAGGGATATGGGCCAAATGACCAGTGCTGTTTAGGAAATCTGGTTGGCATGGATGAGTTGGGTGAAGGGCCTGTTTCTGTGAGATATGACTCTCTGATCCAAGCCAGTAGTAGGGCGCCCCAGTTTGTGGGTGGCACCGTGGCTAGCACTGCTGCCTCACAGCGCCAGGGACCCTGGTTCAATTCCTGCCTCAGGCAACTGTCTGTGGAGTTTGCACATTCTCCCCGTGTCTGTGTGGGTTTCCTCCAGGTGCTCCGGTTTCCTCCCACAGTCCATAGATGTGCAGGTTAGGTGAATTGGCCATGCTAAATTGCCCATAGTGTTAGGTGAAGGGATAAATGTAGGGGAATGAGTCTGGGTGGGTTGCGCTTCGGTAGGTCGGTGTGGGCTTGTTGGGCCGAAGGACCTATTTCCACACTGTAAGTAATGTAAAAAAATGTAATCAAAATAAATGCAAAATATTACAGGTTAGAGAGGAAAATAATGTGCAATATATGGTAAAAGTGGGTGTGGTTTGTGGGGTAAATAAATCGCTAGAAGGGAATTGGAGGGGAGTTTTTGGACTTGGTATTCAATGTACTACACCACAGTGATGCAGCAACAAATGTGGAGAGTCACAGGCTAGAGTTATTTTTAGCCCAGTGGGGGTAGACCTTGACTCTGTGTGCTGGTGCAGACCAGGTGACTGAGAGCAGATTGGCAGCTCAGTTTAATTCCACTGACTTCAAGTTTGTCCATGGAGGCAGACCTGCCGCTCTTAAAGGGGCTCTGCCCACCATCTTTCTGCTCCTGGAAGACTGTGCAGGGATGCACTCTAGTATACATTCACAAGGAGGCACTTTGGGAAGAGAAATTCAGTACTCTGCACCCTTGTCTCTGTTCTATAAAAGCCTGTTAGATCCATCACAAAATGACCTGCATGCCTCTTCGTATCCCCATGGCCCCTCATACCTCCATCCCGTTGCCGCGCAACCATTAGTCTGCCTGCCTGGTCTGCTGTCCCTCTTGGCACCTCCATGCAGTTCCATGTCACCATGGCCTCCCCAATTCATAAGACCCAACTGGTAATAGTAACCTTTGGCAATGTCAACCATGAAACCTATTGAAACTGCAGAAAGAGATTACTTTTTTTGAAAGCCACACCAGATGGCCTGTCAATCAGTGTCCTCTCTGCAACTCGATTTGAAACCTACAGACTGTTATTTTTCCTTTTAGTTTTTAACGGCTGGAGATTTACCTAACTACAGAGCAGAACCAGATCTCGTCTCCTATTGAAGAGCATTTGCACTGCTTGATATCATAGAATCCCTAGTGTGGAAGCTGCTCAAGTTAGCCCATCAAGTCCACACTGACTCTTTAAAGAGCATCTATCCTTACCCTATCACCCTGCAAATTCCATGGCTAATTCGCTTCATCTGCACATCTTTAAATTGTGAGAGGAAACCCACACAGACGTGGGGAGAATGTGCAACCTCCACACAGACAGGTGCCCGAGACTGAAATCAAACCTGGGTCCTTGGCTCTGTGAGGCAGCAGTGCTAACCACTGAGCCACTGTGCTACCCCTATACGTTCATGAACCCCCATGTTGTGGGGTAAAGCCCTTGGAACAGCTGGAATGGGGTCTGTTTGAACTAAACACCAAGTTCAGAAGGCCCTGCTGAGTTTAAGCTAGTTGCCCTGTGTGATTCATACGTTCTCCTGCCAGAAAAAAACTGGATCCTTTGAAAATAGGACCTCCACATTGGGCTACCCCCAACCACACCCCCCCCCCCCCAACCAACCCCACCCCCCACCCCGATGTTTTAAAAGGCTATGGAATAGATGTAACTTGTACAAATTTGGCCCAAAGTCAGGAAATACTGTAATAACACTCCCCTAGAGGTAACAAGCTCCACTGTTTTCATTGTTGACCATTGGGATGCATGTCTTAGACTCAATGAGACAGATAGAGAAAACAAAGGACAATGGTATTAGCTCAATCAGCAACATCTCAGGATTGAACTAACCATGGAATCAGAGAGAATTGGGAATCTTCAGTCTTGAGGAGACCAGGAGGAACCAGGTGTGTAAAATTCGGCCAGCCCAAAGACAACTGCATGGTATCCAGTGAAGGTTAGAAGACCACTTTGAATGCAGACGTTGACAAGAATGATGCGTGTGCGGAACAATTCGAGTGAAGACGTGATGGAGAAAGGTGTGGAATGCTGGAGGGAGAGTGACACATTTCAGTCAAGACAACATGAAGAGGTATTATAAATGACAAAGGCACAATACTGAAGATGGAACAAGAGCACGGGGCCGAGGGGAGGTTTGGCCACACTTCGTTGAAGGTGGCTGGGTTGTTTGAGAAATTGGTGAAAAGAGGTATTAAATCCTTGGTTTTATATATTGAGATATAGGATTGGAGTTTACATTGCAAAACACCCTGCCATCTTGTCTTAAAGTGACGGCAGGGCTTTTAAATAAATACGTGGCCTTCCTGTCTCCCACATGATGATGAGTGGGAAAAGGGCTAGGGAGCCTACTGAGACCCTTCAGTGAATATCTAATGGCCTCATTCTACCTCTGTTGTCATCTGATGTGTAACAGAGGAAGCTAGGCACCCAGTGATTAGCCCAATAGCCTTTACCAAGCGAGCTGCTACTGGATAGGAATGGCTTTGTTTTACTGTACCCATGGAAAGTGTCTCCATCCCAAATTGTGTAGCCTCCAACTTTAATTTGCCTTTTTACTTTTACCCCGCTGAAAACCAGCATACATACCCCCTCCCTCACTGCCAGATGGCCTATTCCAAAGTCCCAGACTGACCTTCAAGTTCTGGCTCTATGACTTCCTCTTCCTCAGGGAGTTGCCTGTAGTCCCCGTATTGGCCACTGCTTGATCCTAGTGCTGCTGGGACTGCAGAGTTGCCCGCCAATCAGATTTGGTGGCAGCTCTCTAGGGTAGGTCTTCATCCCTGACCCAAGGCGGGGGGTGTGGGTTGGACGGCGACCTGTCAGTCAAGGGCTACACGGAAAATTTTATTTTGTTCATTCGTGGATGTGGGCATCACTGACTTGGCCAGCATTTATTACCCAGAGGGCAGTTAGGTGTCAGCCACATCACAAGGGTTCTGGAGTGACATGTAGGCCAGACCAGGTAAAGGTAGCAGATTTCCTTCCCTAAAGAGGAACCTGTTGAGTTTTTGTCATCAGTGATGGTTTCGCTTCCAGATTTTTTTTTAACCAAATTTAATCTTTTACCAGCAGTTGGGGGAAAAATTAGAATGGATGTTTCAAGGGTAGAACCTGGAACATCGGCCCATTGACATCACTGCCTCCTCTCGTGTCACAGCCTTCTCACTTCTTGTGTGTATTAAAATTCTCACTAGTGGTTTCATCTCTTAGTCATTATGTTCACAGACCTCTTTTTTGCAGTGGTGGATTTTCAATACAGAAAGAGAGCTGAATTATTGCTGGTGACAGCGCCAAAGAATGGTGTTAGCTCTGAAATCTCGAAAATAAAGCAGTTTAAATTAATGACAATCTCCGGTCTGCCTGCGGTTAGGGAGCTGAATCAAACCTAACGCAGGTCAAAGGGCAAGGCTGGGTCTCAAGGTTTCAGGGATCTTTGAGGGCTGCTGGTGGATTTATAGGTGAGATGGATAAAATCAAAGACTCAAATATGCTAACTTTTATTGCCCTTAGCAAAATGGGGTCAGCAATTGCCATACCATCAACATCATTGGCAAATGTGAACAGCACCATTTTGCAGCTTCTTTGGTGTCCAAAGAATTTGCCTGTTTTGTATTAGATTAGACTTACAGTGTGGAAACAGGCCCTTCGGCCCAACAAGTTCACACCGACCCGCCGAAGCGAAACCCACCCATACCCCTACCTAACACTACGGACAATTTAACATGGCCAATTCACCTGACCCGCACATCTTTGGACTGTGGGAGGAAACCGGAGCACCCGGAGGAAACCCACGCAGACACGGGGAGAACGTGTAAACTCCACACAGTCAGTCGCCTGAGTCGGGAATTGAACCCGGGTCTCAAGCGCTGTGAGGCAGCAGTGCTAACCACTGTGCCACCGTGCCACCCACTGTCCTTTTAAAAATAGAGAACCAACAAACTGCAGGATGCTGGGAATCAGATAGAAAATCAGAAACCGCTGAAGAAACTCAGTGACTTCTGTGGCGAGAGAAAGCAGTGTTAATGTTTGGACACTGGATCTGAAAAGTTAACTATGTTTTCTCTTCACAGATCCTGCCAGACCTGTTGTGTTTTTCTAGCAATTTCTTATTTTGCCGCTTACAAAATAGAAATTGGCTCTAGTGATGGGAACAGTGTGCAGATGGCTGTTTGAGGCTTCTGATCTGACTGGGTTCCAAAAGTAAACAGACTTGAAGTCATTTTTGGAGCCAGGCGGAGTAAGATTGTTGTTCTGGGTGACACAAAGCTAATCCAGACTATGCCTGCGTCAGGTCCCACACTCGTCAATCATGCCATCTCCACATACCCATCCTGCCCTCCTCTCACCCCCATTCCCAACCCTCAGATAACTTACATTTAACTCTTGTTTCTTTATTTTTCTAATCTATTCCTACAATCTGTAATGCTGGACCTTTTATTTCTTAATTTTTAAAAAATTTTCCCGCTAAGAATTTGTACTTAAGAATCTGTACAAGGAACCCTTTCTTTGTAACCTAAGATGGTGCTGTAAGTAGAGACTTGTAAACTTTTCACTGTTCTCATGCGAGTACATGTGACAATAAAGCTAATTCTTGTTCTAAATTGGATGTCTGCTTGACACCCTGCAGACTGTCTTTAATTGAGAACAGGTTATATCTCTCAGTCAGTGTACTTTCAAAAACACACTCATCAGATCATCCCTGTGTCACAGATTGTGTTCTAAGGGTATGAAGGTCTATTACTGATTGAGGAACTCTTGAAACATCACATACAATAGGAGCATACTGCTCTCCGTGGTAAGCAGATAGCTTAAAGATATTCCTTATGTGCCTGAGGAATGTAGTGTTTGTGTATCATAGCCCGACTACCATAAACCTCTACTGGATTCTTTAATATCGGGATAAACACGCCCAGTTACATGAGCATTGCCATATCAGGTAAAATAATCTGCTGGAGGCAAAATCCACTAGGTCTGAGAAATGATGATGGCTTTATTGTCAAGTGTTGGAGAGGGCTGAGGGGATGGGGGAAGTGGTGAAGTTTACTGGCCCCATTCCCCAAATTGTTGTGCTCTGCCTCTCTATCACTGTCACTCTATGTCAGTGCATTTTTAAGAGACATGGTCTATCAGTGTGTCTTCAATAGGCATGCTCATAATCTCATCAGTGTCTGATATAATCATTGCATAAAGATCAAAGAATTGTTATGGTTGAGAAGGAGGCCACTCAGTCCATCATGTCTGCACCAGTTCTCCAAATGAGCATTATAATTTAGTGCCATTCTCCGTTTTTTTTTATCCATATGCTTGCAATTTCTTTTCCATATATAAATTATGTAATATTGTATATTTATAGATCTCATAACCCCTCTTAATTCAGACCATTTGAAGCATGGGACTCAGTTTGAAACATGCTATTCTGCTATAACTAAAAGCTTAATATTAACACTGAAGGTCTGTGGTCAAAGTGAGAGCAGCTTTCGTGGATCTGCGGGTTGTCCAGTTAATAATAAAAACTGTCACATTTATTTTTCGGCTACACCAGAGACTATTTGCACTTTGTGACAGGCTGCCTTAAAATAGGTAAAATGAATGGGGATAGAAAATACATCATATTGGCTACAAAAAAGGTTCCTACAAGAATCACAGAGGTAAAAGGTAAAGTTGCCATCGTCTTACCAGACCATTTGAGAGGAAGACCACTGGTGAGTGGTTTAACCTGAGGATGACCACACTTCAGGCAAGGAGAGAGGTCGAGAAGGTAGGACTTAGCTGGTGCAGAAACCGAACCCATGCTGTTGGTGTCACCTTCGGTCACAAAGCAACCGAATCTGGTCGGCGAGGATTTGACAAACAAAAGCAAAATTCTGGCAACTGACAAACAAAAGTGGCAACTTTCTCACTCATTCTCCTCAAATCACCGAGGGATGAGTGAGACTGAGAGTGAACCACAGCTCATACTGGTTAGAGGAATCTCATTGTAGAGATGGTGCTGGCACTGAAGACCCTTCCTGTTGTTTCTCTACGGCCTTGTTACAGCAGCAAGACCCCAGAATAAATAAGGAGTGCAAACTGACCCTTCACTCTCTGCGTTGTGGTTTCAGCCAAGGAGGGGAGTCAGCGATGAATGCTGTTTCCAAACCAGTCACTTTCACGTGTTTGACAACGGTGTTTGTCTATAAATAGCGTGTCATAAAAGTCCTCATTAAATTGCCAGATGAACATATTTTCCCCTCAACCTACTAAAAATGAATAATATATAGATATAGACAGAAAGTTGCTGACTTTATCAGGTATCTACATTAAAGAAATATAGAAGCCATTACGTGATGCCAGAATTGGAATTAATTCCATTAATTTATGCACTAATTGGTAGGCTAAAAAGGCAACAGCAATAAATTACCATAAAGGTAAGCCCCCTAATGAATACAAAATTATTAATGAGCAGCACACTATGTAGACTTTTTTTAAACCCAGCTAATATTAGAATATGTGAAACAACAGCTGAAGGACAAGTGTTCGCCCTTTTCTGAAACCAGATGTATCACAGAACTATTATTAAAATCAACATCCTTGTTAAGTTGCTGTTGCTGGTGATTAAGAACTGAAAATACATGTTATAAATGCGCAGGTAGAGTCAAGCCCAACCTGATGTAGCCTCCAGGTGTAGTCTTTTATTTCCATTTTCTCTGGTCCAGTGGGTGCTGTCTGAATGTCAATGGCGTAAGGCAGTTCTATCCATGGAACAAATTCAATATACTTAACGAAGTGGTGGTCTTTGGGTACGTAGTGGTCTCTCAGCCCAGCATGGCTTCCGGGTGGATTTCTGGTCTCAAGGTGATTCCAGAGTGATCTCTCAGCCTCGTAACCCCTGAGGTGAATCTCACTGTGGTCTGGGCTCAATGCCCAGTGCAGACTGGAGGCTAGATGCTGGCATGGACTGAATCGGAAGACCCGTTGTTCTCAACTATTTTTTGTCCATTTTATAATTTATTCCCAAAATCTGCAGCGCTGGACTTTTTTACTTCTTTATTTTTCCAAGAACTGTAATTGAAAAAGCTGTACCTTGGGATCTATGTCCCTAAGATGGTGCTGTAAGCAGGACTTTGATGTTTTTCACCTCTATTCATCAGAGAACATGTGACAATAAAGCAAATTCCAATTCTAATGTTCTTTACTAAAGCAACATACATCACAAAAAGCCTACAAAAGTCTTACCTGTACAATGTTTACAATCACAAGTGAACCCTTTTACGTGGATTTGTCCAAAGATCACCAGCAGCAACAACTCAACAGGAATGTTGACTTTAATAATATTCCTGTGATACATCTGGTTTCAGAACAGGAGATGAGCCTGCTCTGTCCAAGTTTCTAGTTGTTGACCAGATGACCCCTTCTTGAGCTAGCTAATTGTGCTGTGAGGTCAGGGTTTTTAAAAATAAGTTCTCTATACAAATCTTGATACTATCCAGTCTCCAGCAAATGACAAGTTGGCAAATATTACAACTGTGTCATGTTTCTGGTTTCAGGGTTATCAATTAACTCTGACCTCAGCTTTAGCTTGTCCTCACGGTTAACACTTATGTCATCTAATTAACCATACAAAATTTACACATAGCTTGGTATCATAGTTGAAGTCAGGGGTAGTGCATAGCCCTCGTTATTGATCATATCTGTGCCTGACAATTTTCGCAAGTTTTGTTAGCATTGGATATAGTTTTATGAAGGGCTTTTGCCTGAAACGTCAATTTTACTGCTCCCTCAGATGCTGCCTGAACTGCTGTGATCTTCAAGCACCACTAATCCAGATATTTGGTTTCCAGCATCTGCAGTCATTGTTTTTACCTATATAATTTTATAAGTTAAGTGTGTGTTGCTTTATTGAGACAAAGGCAGAAATTACTGGAGAAACTCACCAGTATATGATATCTGTGGAGAGAAAGCAGTGTTAACATTTCAAGTAGAGTGACCTTTCTTCAGTTCTGAATCTACTCTGCTTTCTTTTCGCAGATGCTGCGAGACCTTCTGAGTTTCTCCAGCAATTTCTGGTTTTGTTTGAGTTTTTGCATCCACATTTTGTTATACTGTTGCTTTACTGATTTATTTTATGTATGTTTGTAAGTATATGATGCTTTACTTACTACTTTTATGTGAATTACAGGGGGAGGCTGAATAGGCTGGGGCTATTTTCCCTGGAATGTTGGAGGCTGAGGGGCAATCTTTTAGAGGTTTATAAAAACATGAGGGACATGGATGGGGTAAATAGACAAGGTCTTTTCCCTGTGGTGGGGAGAGTCCAGAACTAGAGGGCATAGGTTTAAAGTGAGAGGGGAAAAGTTTAAAAGAGACCTAAGGGGCAACGTTTTCACGCAGAAGGTGGATGTATGGAATGAGTTGCCAGAGGAAGTGGTGGAGGCTGAAATGATTACAACATTTAAAAGGTATCTGGTTTGGTATATGAAAAGGAAGGGTTCAGAGGGATATGGGCCATGTGTTGCAAATGGGACTAGATTAGGTTAGGATGTCTGATTGACGTGGACAGGTTGGACCGAAGGTTCTGTTTTCATGCTTCACATCTCTATGAGCTGAAAAATGTGTTGCTGGAAAAGCGCTGCAGGTCAGGCAGCATCCAAGGAGCAGGAGAACCGACACACCCTCCTCATTCCTGAAGAAGGGCTTTTGCCCGAAATGTCGATTCTCCTGCTCCTTGGATGCTGCCTGACCTGCTGCGCTTTTCCAGCAACACATTTTTCAGCTCTGATCTCCAGCATCTGCAGTCCTCACTTTCTCCTAATTGATTTTAACATCTCTATGACTCTATGAGTATCATATACTACTCCTGACTTGCCTGACTTGCCAAGGCCTGTCCATCATCTACAAGGCACAAGTCACGGGTATGATGGAATAGTCCACACTTACCCACATGTGTGCAGCTCCAACAAGGCACAGAGCTTGATATCATCCAGATTAGATAGGGTAGACAGTAAAAGTCCTTTTCCTAGGATGATGATGTCAGCTTGTACTAGGGGCATAACTACAAATTGAGGGGTGATAGATTTAAGACAGATGTCAGAGGCAGGTTCTTTACTCAGAGAGTGGTAAGGGTGTGGAATGCCCTGCCTGCTAATGTAGTTAACTCAGCCACATTATGGAGATTTAAACAATCCTTAGATAAGCACATGGATGATGATGGGGTAGTGTAGGGGGACGAGCTTAGAATAGTTCACAGGTTGGCGCAACATCGAGGGCCGAAGGGCCTGTTCTGCACGGTATTGTTCTATGTTCTATGATCATTCCAAGTTCAGCTGATAACGATAGGATTAGGGTTAACCAGGAGTCGATCTCTATAGCACAGGATCACATCTGATTCACTTTGTTTTAAACAAAACTTCAGCTTTTCCAGAGTTACTTTGACAGTATATTACTACTATGTGACAGTGCATACTTAAATAAACAAACAAATTCCTTCAGCCTTAAAAAACAGTGACCTTTCTAATCATCACCACCATTCATATCCTTTCTTCTTCTCATTTCATTCATTGAGTCATCCAGCACTGAAACAGACCCTTCGGTCCAACAAGTCCACGCTGACCATCATCTCAAACTAAACTGACCCCTCCTGCCTGCGCTTGGCCCATATCCCTCCAAACATTTCCTATTCATGTTCTTATCTAAATGTCTTTTAAACATTGTAACTGTACCCACATCCACTGGAGATCATTCCACACACAAACTGCTCTGTGTAAAAAAAAATGCCCCTCATGTCTTTTTTAAATCCGTCTTCTCTGACTTTAAAAAGATGCCCCTTATTCTTGAAATCCCTCACCCTAGGGAAAGGACACCTTATCTATCCGCTTATAAACCTGTATAAAGATTTAACCTCCGCCTCAACCTCCTATGCTCCAGTGGAAACATGTCCCAGCCTATTGATTCTCTCCTTATAATCAAACCCTCCACTCCTGGCAACATCCTGGTAATGTTTTTTCTGAACCCTCTCCAGTTTAATAATCTCCTTCCTATATCCTGGAGACCGGAACTGGAAATAATATTCCAGAAGAGGCCTCACCAACATCCTGTACAACCTCAACATGATGTCCCAACTCTTATACTCAATGGTCTGAGCATTGAAGGCAAGCGAGCTAAATGCCTTCTTGACTTAATGTTGGCTAATCCAGCAATTTCTTTCCTTATCATCGGCCAACACTTATGCTTATACATCTAGATCATATGAGGAACGGTTGAAAAGGCTAGCCTTTTATGTGCTGGAATTTAGAACAATAAGAGTTGCCTTCCTTGAAAGGTATCAGATACTGAGGCCTGAGAACCTATTCTTGCTCCTTGTCAGCATACAAACAGAACTGCTACTCTCTACTCAGCACAGAACAACCAAGCTGAAGGCACGACCATCCAAATCATTTGCTACAGGCATTCTCTTTCCACTGTAATCTTGGGGTATAGTCAGAAGAAACAGGAAAAGGATAGCGGATCGGATTTATTCAGCCAAAAGTCCGGTGGGACATTATGAGACACCAGTGGGAACATTCTACTCTTCCGAAGAGCATTTCTGAAGATGAGTCAGGCTTGAAACGTTATTTCCTGTTTTTTTTTTGGCTCCACAGATGCTGCCAGACCTGCTGAGTTTCTCAGAGTTTGTTTCAGATTTCCAGCTGTGGGACACATGGGGGGGTGAGGATGCACAGGGGGTTGGGGTGAGTGAGGACATGGGGAGGGTCATTCTTAACATTCCCCCCCCCCTTCACAGCCATATCAGCGAATGCAATCTTTAAAATATCACTTATATGGTATGGTTTCCATTGATTTCTGTGTTTAAGGGGCAAACTTTTAAATATAGAAAAGACGAAGGAAAAGGAGGAGAAGGCAGAGATTTAAAGGAATGTTCAAACCAAGGGCAAGGGTGATGTGAGACAGGACTCTTGAACAAACCAGTCAAGTGCAGGAACCCGAAAGAAACAAGTAGAATTTTCCAATGAGATACGGTGTGTAGTTATGGTGTGAAATACACTGCCTGGAAATGTGGGGGAGGCAGGTTCAAGTGAAGCATTCAAAAAGGGTATTGGACATTATTTTGGATAGTAATGGTGTGCAGGGATAGGGAGAAAAGGACAGGAGATTGTCACTGGGTAATAGAGCCAGAGCAGGCACAATGGGCCATGGCACTCTGTGATTTGCTCTCATTGGAAAATTCTACTTGTTTCTTTCGGGTTCCCGCACTTGACTGGTTTGTTCAAGAGTCCTGTGATCACAGCAATGTACCACATAAGGCTTTCTTGTTTGAAGCACACTGGTTTTGACTCTTGGTCAGAATTATTAGCTAAGATTTCACAGGCTGACAGAGGTCCCTGTCATTGGCTGCAGAGTCAGGGGCAGCCACTTCCCTCGTAGTCATGGAAACCCCCGAGTGCATTTGATGTCACTGAGGGAGATGGGGTGTCAGCACGTTTATGGGAAGAGGTACTTTGGAGGGGTAGTAGGAGTCTTAATAGAGAAGTTCCCAAAACAGGAGTAAGCTGGGTGGAGCTCACCATGGCCTCTCAGACAGACCCTTGCTCAGGGTGCCATCCAGGAGTGCCTAACCGAACCCAGCAGGAGATCACCGGGGGTATGCCTGGTGATGTCTCCACTGGGTGAAACACAAAAAGGCTATTGCATGGTTTTTACCTACCCCCTGACAGGGGCAGTTTGCCCAAGAGTGGAGAGACACATGCCCCCTTTCCCCTCAGGGGTAATGTATTATTTGGTGGGAAGGGGGAGGCACATTACCCATTACATCTCAACCAGCAAGTTCGCTGAGGCCTGGTAAAGTTATACCCAGCATCGATAGCCATCTCTCCTGTGATTGTCAACTGTTCACAAATTGTGTTTAATTGCAGTCTCCAAATAGTCAAATATTTCAAAATATCAAAACATGACAATCACAATTTCAATGGTCATTTTGAGGTCTCTGAGAACAGATTTATGGTATAATGAACAATTTTTCAAAACCCTATCCTCCTTGCTAGTCACAGTGATGTGACTGCTCTTTCCCTCCCTGTTCCTAAAGACCCGATGCCTTTCAGCACTGGGGTTCAATGGGGAACCCAAAGGTCTCATGCTCCTTGTAGATACATACTCAAACCTTGTAGCTCATTCTCTTTGAACCACGCTCCCATCTAATGTGCCCCTGCGGCAATTCTCTTTCCTTTTTACACAGGTTGTGCCACTCTGTATATGGTTCTCACTGACCCTGCACAATGTCAGCTGGTATGCATTATTAACTGGCCCAGGTTCAGGTCCAATCAAAAGACAGGCCAGTGTTAGGTCTTTATCAGAACTGAAACTTGGGATATTCAGATTCATTCTCGCCGTCTGCCATCTTACTGTGTCAGTGAACGTCCATTATAATGCAGATGTAAGAATCCAAACAATGAATCTGTTTTGTAGCTGGACCACATTATAGCTAGGCTAGGTTATAGCTATACTGTGCTCTAAGTGGACTTCTTATAGCTGAATTGAGTTATAGATGAATTGGGTTATTGCTGACTGCATTGTAGCTGGACCACGTTATAGCTGGACTGTATTAGAGCTTGACTCTTCTATATCTAAACTGGGTTCTAGCTGAACTTGGACTGGGTTCTGAGGGGGCATCACTGGCCCTGAAACATTAACTCTGATTTCTCTGCACAGATGCTGCCAGACCTGCCAAGCTTTTCCAGCAATTTCTGGTTTTGTTTCTGATTTACAACATTTGCGGTTCTTCTGGTTTTTATTGTGCTGGAGCTGGACTGCCTGACTCGCTGGGTTGTGAAATAGTTGGATTGTATTACAGCTGGATTGGCTGAGTTCAACTATGTTAATTAGAAAGCTCCTGTTATCTTCTCTTTTTAAAGAGGAGTTTAATTTAAATATGTTTATATTCTCTTTTGAAGCCATGTATCTCTATTTGACTTCACTGCTGCCATTTTGCCTGCTGTTCCTTCCGGTCTGAGACCGGGAGTGTTGACCTGTCCTTCCCTTTCCCAGGGATATGTTACCCCCAATTTCCTTGAACTCTGTGCAGCGCACAAATGTCTTTCAGTGTTAGGCTCATGATGCATTGTGTGTAGCCTTGGCTGCAGCAGCTGCCAACTTCCTTCACTGTAAAATAGTTCTTAATCCAAATGTGTTCAGTGTTTCATTTAACTGTGGTATCTGTCAGACTTTGTTCAGCTGTCAGCCAAATGCATGGGGCCAGGGGACAGTCGTGGTCTGGCTTGATTGGAATTCCAGCACATTATTTGCCATTGTCTGATAGGTTGAAAAAGGGAACCTCTCTGTTTTGACCTCGTCCTGTGCTGCTGAATTGAACAAGACAGTAGTTGAGAACGTGACTTACCAAGAGCGCTGCCCCTCCCATTTACAACAGAGCCACAACAGAATTTATTTTCTTTCACCTTGTCAGAACCTACTCTTTCTGATCTGCTCACCTGTTTCCCTCCTCAGCCTCTGTTCTCCTCTTCCTACTGAGCAAATTCTTCCTGCAACTCCTCAGTATAGGGAGGTCTCTTTTGCCATCACTCCCTTGCCTCCCACAGTTGTCGCACATGGGTACACCTCTACTGCTCTCCCTTTAACAGCTTCACTTTCTCTTGCTCTCCTCAAAAGGGCTTCCCTCTCGACACTTTCTGCTTCCAAATGATCCATTTCCATCTACTTTCTCACTCAGTACCAGTGACTGATGAAAAACTTTGAGAAAATTGAGATAACCAAACAGACAAGTATGCAAAAATAAGGCATGTTATGATATTGTGACTGGATAGCTTTGTAAGAATACATTGGTGTAGATATGGGTATGTTTAATGAATTTTACAAATTTATAATATACGATTGTTCTCTACATTGTCAGTTAAGAGGCTCTGTCCATCGATGTTCAACAAGGTTCCCCATGGGAGACTGGTTAGCAAGGTTAGATCCCATGGAATACAGGGAGAACTAGCCATTTGGATACAGAACTGGCTCAAAGGTAGAAGACAGAGGGTGGTGGTGGAGGGTTGTTTTTCAGATTGGAGGTCTGTGACCAGTGGAGTGCCACAAGGATCAATGGTGGGTCCTCTACTTTTTGTTATTTACATAAATGTTTTGGATGCGAGCATAAGAGGTACAGTTAGTAAGTTTGCAGATGACACCAAAATTGGAGGTGTAGTGGACAGCGAAGAGGGTTACCTCAGATTACAACAGGGATCTTGATCAGGTGGGCCAATGGGCTGAGGAGTGGCAGGTGGAGTTTAATTTAGATAAAATACACTTCCTAAAATGGCTTTCCCAAAATGCAATCATAGCAGGACTTGTATACTTAATGGTAAGGTCCTAGGGAGTGTTACTGAACAAAGAGACCTTGGAGTGCAGGTACATAGCTCCTTGAAACTGGAGTCACAGGTAGATAGTTTAGTGAAGAAGGCATTTGGTATGCTTTCCTTTATTGGTCAGAGTATTGAGTACAGGAGTTGGGAGGTCATGTTGCAGCTATACAGGACATTGGTTAGGCCATTGTTGGAATATTGTGTGCAATTCTGGTCTCCTTCCTATTGGAAAGATGTTGTGAGACTTGAAATGGTTCAGAAAAGATTTACAAGGATGTTGCCAGGATTGGAGGATTTGAGCTACAGGGAGAGGCTGAACAGGATGGAACATCGGAGGCTGAGGGTTTATAAAATTATGAGGGGCATGGATAGGGTAAATAAGCAAACTCTTTTCCCTGGGGTCGAGGAGTCCAGAACTAGAGGGCATAGGTTTAGGTTGAGAAGGGAAAGATATAAAAGAGACCTAAGGGGCAACTTTTTCACACAGAGGGTGGTACATGTATGGAATGAGCTGCCAGAGGATGTGGTGGAGGTTGGTACAATTGCAATACTTAAGAGACGGGATTATGAATGGGTATATGAATAGGAAGGGTTTGGAGGGATATGGGCCAGGTGCTGACAGGTGGGACTAGATTGGGTTGGGATATCTGGTCAGCATGGACGGGTTGGACCAAAGGGTCTGTTTCATGCTGTACATCTCTATGACTCTATGTGTTTCCTTGCTGGACAGTAGTTGTCTCATGGAGGTAGATATGTCAATCTAGTAAGTATATAGGCAGGTGCTTGGGGTTAATTGAATCATTAATTGACTACAATTTTAGCTGGGACAGGTAGAACTCAGGTGGTCTGGTGTTTCACTGGCTGGTTACAGCCTGTGTGTTTCTCTTGTACTTTGAGAAAAGGACTATGTTGATTTTTGTAGCAGGTCTTAGCCCTTGCATTCTGGGTTTGCTTTTTTTTTTGCATGTGTTTTCACTTCTTTGACATTTAGTCTGAGGCCCTGTGAGAAAATGCACCTTTCCAGATGAGCTGTTCCTCTGTGGGTCAGCCTGGCCCTCTGTAAAGTCTGAACAGTTGTGTGTATTGGGAGGTGAGCATTTGCTGCCTGTTAGAGTGAACCATCCACTGAATTAACTGCACCTTTTATAATGAACTGTACTTCTGTGAGTGGGCCTGGTTTTCAGTGGATAGACCAGGCCTCTATGGAGACTGAACACCTGCGTGTGTGCTGTGGGGTAGACATTTGCTGCCTTCAAGAGTGGACTCTGCCTTTGGTTGTGGACCTTATCTCTGACAATGCATTCTGGAGTGGACTCAACTCCTGGGAATGGACTCCTCATTATGAGGAGAATTGTTCATAGTAACGGACTTTGTGTACTAAATGGGACTCTGTCTGTTGGTAGTTGACTGAGTTGTTGCCTGTTGGGTTTATCACTTGTATTATCTTGTGTGTCCCTGGGTCTGGAAGGCCTCACTGAGCTGGGAGGCTCCTCGGTCACCCCAAGAGCCAGAGGATGGGTAGGCCATTCTGAGAACTGAAGGGTGGATAGATTGCAAAAAATGAAAAAGAAGAACTCCAGTTGTCAAGGACTCTCCACATGTAAATGAAGGGCTGGGTGGTGACTGGATACTGTCTCTATGGAATTATTTCATGTTGACAGTTTAAACTTGGTAATATGCAAAAATAAAAAACAGGTGTCAGACATCCTATTCACTCAGAGCTGGATCAGTGTGTGTATGTGTGTACTGCAAGGACTCTGCTCCTTGACTGCGTCTGAGGGGAAGGGGACTGTCTCTGGACCAGCTGCCCCACATCCAGTAAGCTCACAGGAAGGAAGAAAGAGGAAGGAGGTGAAGCTCTGAGTCCTGGGCCTGCTTCTGGAGCTGCAGCCTGGGCCTCCCTCAGGTCAAGGGAGTGTTGATGCTGCTTGGGGCCCCACTGCTGGTCTGAGACCCCACCCGGACCTGCCTCAGCTGCTACTGCTTGGGCCCTGCCTCACTGCTGCTGCCTGGGACTTGCCTTTGGCCCCTCCAAGGACCTCCACCACCACCACCACCGCTGCTGCTAGAGGCCCACCTCCACCGCTGCTGTCTGGGACTCACTTTGGGGCTGCCAGGGACTTACCTTGGGGACCCTCCCTAACAGGCCTGCCTGGGACTCGCTTTGGTGCTGCCTGGGATTCGCCTTGGGGCTCCTCCCCAGGACTCCACTACTGCTGTGACCAGAGGTCTACCTGGGACTTGCCTTGGGACCCTCCCAAAACCTCCACTGCTGTGACACAAGGCCTGCCTCCACCTGCTGCTGCCACTGCCTGAGGCCTCACCTGGACTTAACAACACAGCTGGTTCCCGGGCCTACCGCAACCACCATACAGCAGCACGGCATAGCGAGTCCCAAAATTGCAGGCCCCAGCCGCACCTGTGCCGGGATAGCTGCTGACTTAGGCTCAGCCGCTCCGGCCCCGCTTGCAACCCCGACCTCCTTTAGGCACCTGACTAAATGCCTGAGGGTCAAGGCCTATCCCCATCCCAACATGACCATCGAGGCCTCCAGTAAGGCCATGGCTAGTGTGGTTGGCCCACTGGCCATTGTCGCTGTGGCCAGGATGTATGGGAAGGATGTATTTTTCTTAACGACTGAGCAGGTGGTCCACCTGGCCGTGGTGAGGGGGGTCACTGTGGGCAGGACACATCAGCCCATTGATCCTTTGGAGTTACGGCCCAGAGGGTCGTGATCTCCAACGTCCCACCCTTCATTGCCAGTGAGCTCCTTCTTCCCCATCTCACCACCTTGGAGGAGATCCGGTCAGGCGTCCAACTGCTCCTGCTCGGTCTCAAGGACCCTGCCCTCCGGCACATAAATTCCTTCTGATGCCAGGTGTTCATTTGCCTGGCCCGGGAGTTGGTCGCCAAGGGCTCGTTTACCCTCCTCCAAGGGCACGGCCTACGGCGTCTTCTGGACGGCGGACAACGTGCAGTACCACCTATGCCGTGAGGTGGGGCACCTGAAAAAAGTGCCCCATCCAGAAAGCTGCCCAGCCCACCTCAACGGCTGAGGGTGGCACCGCCATACCCCCTCCTCCAAAGTCAACACCACAAGCCCCGGCAGTGGGGGCTAAGCCAGAGGCTTCCAATGCCTCAGCCTCCAGCAAGGAGTGGAGTGAGTGTCCGGCTGGACAGAAGGTGGTAAAAAAGACCCAACGCACCAGGCTTGCCCACGTGGAGAACACCCTGTCCCCTTCCCCCACGATCTGCCCCACCCCAGCACGACAATGCCCCTGTGGCCATGCCAGCGTCGCCCCGGCACAGGAACCCTGACCCCCCCAAAACCATACCTGATCCCAGCCCTGCTGCACCCACTGACCCCACACCCAACCCCCGCCCTATTACAGAAACCCCTGGGGCTTCAATGCCTGCTCCTGGCCCCGGGGTCCCTGAGCCCAGGCCCCACCACACCCTGGCACTAACCTGAGGAAACCATCGTTGCCTTCCCTCCTGCAGTAGCTGTGCCTCTGGGCCCCAGAGAGGGAACTAAGCCCCTGCCCACCACACCACCACCTGATAAACTAGGGCCAGGGCAAGAAGTGACACAGCTGGCCTGCCACACTCCCTGCCTTCCCCCAGCCAATAATATTCCAGGAGAAGCTGGAGTGGGGGGGGGGTGGGGTGGAACCTCGGGCCCCATGACTTTCCTGGCAGCGCGCCGGTGGCGCTGTCCCTCTCCGGGGGTGAGTCCATGGTGTCTCCTGACTGTCCCACACCGCGGCCTGACCTGCCCAAACCCCCAGGGGCTGCAGCAGGACCTTCTGCTGCCATAACTCCACCGGCCCCTGGGGGTGAGTTTAAAAACCATACGGGCCGTGGTGCAGGTGACAACAGGGAACTGTTCACTGGGTCGTCGAGCGGTGGAGGGGTGGAAGGTGTTGTCCTCGCTCCTCCCTCCCAGACTGTTTCTCCGGGGGTCCTTGGCCCTGGGGGAGAACCTTTTCCCCGAGGAGCTGCGCGTCCCGGTGTCGGGAGAGGAGCGGGGCCCCGAGCCTCTGCCGCCTGATGACCCGAACTCAGGGCGTTCTAGGATGGGGTGCACAGAGGAGGGTAACTCCAATGACCCTGGGGGTGGGATTGCCGGGGGCTTGAGGCCAGTTGGCGGTGCCGGACCCGCCTCCACTCTCTCGGTGGGGGAGGGGTCGGTGACCGAGGGTGACTTCCCAGAGGAGGGTTCGGGATCAGTGGTAGACACCGGGGACGACGCTGAGTCCGTCTCCAGTGACATTTTTGAGTCCCAGGTGCCCCCCACCGATCTCCTCCAATCCCCCTCGAGGAGCTCAGGGAGTTTGTGGAGGAAACTCGGAGTCGCCGGGATAGAGCCCAAATGGCACTCGACTGCTGGAGCTCCTTTGAGAGGGTTTACTGATTGACCCACACTGCTTGCCAGGCGCCTGGGCTTGACCGTAATGAGCGAAAGCGAGTCAGGAACTTCCTGGGGACACTCCTGGTGAGGGCGAGGGCCTTCTGTGCCCCTCTCTCGTCCACCCAGTAAATGTACATAGTTTTTATTAACTGGTGGTGGTTGCACAATGCTTCCGACATGAAGACAACTATAGCCAGCTTCAACATCAACGGCAGCAGGGAGTCACAGCGCAGATTCCAGACCTTCTCGGTCCTTCGGGACGGGAGGTATGCGGTGTGCTTCCTGCAAGAAACCCACACTACCCCGGGAGACGAAGCCACCTGGCTCCTGGAGTGGTGAGGGGGGGTCTACATGAGTCACCTCACCCGCAGATCTGGCGGGGTGGCTATCTTGTTGGCCCCGCATTTTCAGCCGGAGACCTTGGGGGTCAGGGAGCCAGTGCCAGGCCGTTTGCTTCACCTGACGGTTCGGCTGGGGGGGCGCGGTGTTTCACTTGGTGAACGTCTACGCTCCCCTGGCCGGGCCGAGGCAAGCGAGCTTCTTCGAAGAAGTGTCCGCTCATCTCGCTTCCATCGACGAGAACCAGTGCGTCGTCCTCGGAGGAGATTTTAACTGCGTCCTTGAGGACAGGGACCACGGCGGTGCCCGCACTGGTTGGGCATCGTGGAGGAGGTTGGGGGACTTGGTCAAGTCCTTCAACCTGGTGGACATCTGGCGGAATCTCCATCCTGACTCCATCGCCTTCACCTTCGTGAGGCCTGGGGTCGGAGCGTCCAGAATCGACCACCTGTATGTTTTGCGGGCGTAAGCCTCCTGTTTTCCGACGGCCTCCACGCGGCAGGTGTCGTACATGGACCATCACCTGGTGTGGGTGGAATTCCTTCCGTTCGGCGCCAGGTTGGGCTCCGCGTACTGGCACTTTAACAACCTGCTGCTGGAGGACGAGCGGTTCCGGGACTCGTTTCATCGTTTCTGGGCTGGCTGGAGAAGGAAGCTTCCCCTCCCTGAGGCTATGGTGGGACGTGGGCAAGGCTCACTTCCGCATCTTCTGTCAGGAGTACGCAAAGGGGTCGATGAAGAGGCGGAAATCCAGGATCGGGGAGTTGGAGAGGGAGATGCTCGACCTGGAGTCACGCCTCGGTCAGCCCGACGCGGACCCGGCCCTGCGCGGGGTGTACGAAGAGAAGAAGGCCGCGCTCCGGGACCTGCAGCTCGTCGGGGCTCGGGGCGCGTACGTGAGGTCGCGGCTCCAGCTCCTCCAGGACCTGGACCGCGGCTCCCCCTTCTTCTACTCGCTGGAAAAAAGGCGTGGCACCCGTCAGCAGCTCCTTGTGCTGCTGGCCGACGACGGGTCCCTCGTCTCGGATCCGGCGGGTATCAGGGCCCACATCCGAAACTATTACACGGCCCTGTTCTCTCCGGATCCATCCAGTGAGGATGCTCGCAGAGTTCTGTGGGAGGACCTGCCGCAGCTCGGCCCGGAGGACGCCGGAAGGCTCGACGCTCCCGTCACCTTAGAGGAGCTGACCGGCGCCCTCGACCGGCTCTCGAGGGGCAAATCCCCGGGGCTGGACGGGCTGACTGTGGAGTTCTTCAGGGCGTTCTGGGACGTCCTGGGGAGCGACTATGCACAGGTCCTGGGGGAGTGTCTAAATGCCGGAGAGCTGCCCCTTTCTTGGCGCAGGGCGGTCATTGTCCTGCCGAAGAAGGGGGACCTTCGGTCTCTCTCCTCAGCACGGACTACAAAATCTTCGCCAGGGTGTTGTCTTCTCGCCTGGCTTCCCTGCTGGCCTACATGATTCACCCGGACCAGTCCTACACGGTCCCAGGCCGGAGGATACACGACAATGTCCACCTGGTCCGGGACCTGATCCATTTCTGTCGACGGGCTGGTCTGCCGAGCACCTTCCTGTCTCTCGACCAGGAGAAGGCGTTCGACAGGGTCGATCACGAGTACCTGCTCGGGACTCTGCGGTATTCGGGTTTGGGACGCAGTTCGTCGCCCGGATCCGACTTTTGTACGCCGCCGCAAGAGTGTCTGGTTAAAGTTAACGGGTCCCTGACGGCGCCCCTTCGCTTCGGGAGAGGAGTGCGTCAAGGCTGCCCCCTGTCCGGCCAGCTGTATTCCCTGTGCGTGGAGCCTTTCCTGCGCCTCTTGCGGAGGAGGTTGTCGGGGCTGGTTCTGCACGGCGCGGGCACGGGGGTGGTCCTTTCGGCCTACGCCGACGACGTGCTCCTCACTTTCACCGACCCGGCTGACCTGGGGAGGATGCGCGAGTGCCAGGCCGTGTACTCGGCAGCGTCTTCCGCCAGGATCAACTGGGCCAAATGTTCCGGGCTACTGGTCGGTCCGTGGCGGGTGGACTCCCTGCCGGAGGTGTTTCGGGGGTTCAGCTGGAGTACCACCCATCTCCTCTACCTGGGGGTCTACCTCAGCCCGGTCGAGGAATCCTGGCCAGCCAACTGGCAGGAACTGGAGGCCAAAGTCTCGGCTCGCCTAGGCCGCTGGACAGGACTGCTCCGAGTGCTATCTTACAGGAGCCGAGTGCTGGTCATAAACCAGCTGGTGGCCGCCGTGTTGTGGTATCGGCTGGTCACTTTGGCCCCTCCTCTTGGCTTTGTCGCTGACATCCAGAGAACGTTGGTCGATTTCTTCTGGGACAAAAAGATGCACTGGGTCGCTGCGCAGGTTCTGAGTCTCCCTATTGAGGAGGGCGGTCAGTCGCTGGTGTGCGTTCACACCCAGGGGTCGCGACCTTCCGCCTTCAGACCATGCAGTGATACCTTTACGTCGAGCCTCTTCCTTGGTGGTGCGCCCTGGCGACGTATTTTTTTTCTGCCAGGTGCGTAATCTCAACTACGACACGCAGCTCCTGTTCGTCAACCGTGACGGTTTGGAGGTCGCTCTCAAGGCGCTGCCTGTCTTTTACCAGGACCTGATCACTGTCTGGAACATAACGCGGCGCCTACCCTCCGGCTGGAGTAGCGGCTGTCGTCAGGGAGCCGTTGCTCAGGAATCCGCACCTCCATGCTCGCGGGTTCGAGTGGCTGTCGGAGGGGAGGGCCGTGGCGGAGAGGGTGACCAGGGTCGGGGACGTACTGGGTGCCGGGGGCCTGGGCTGGATGTTGCCGCAAGACATAGCGAGCAGGGCAGTGGTAGACATCCGGTACGTGGCCACCGCCATCTGACACCTTAAAACGGCGGTGCTCGGACCCGACGTCGTGCCCCAGTTGGAGGACGCTCAGGTGTGCGGTGGGATCCCGTCCGTGTTTCCCCCCTCCCCTGCAAGTAGGCAGCCTGTCTCCCCAATATAGAGGAGGCCACATCGGGTGCAGCGGATGCAGTAAATGATGTGTGTGGAGGTGCAGGTGAATTTATGGCGGATATGGAAGGATCCCTTGGGGCCTTGGAAGGAAGTAAGGGGGGAGGTGTGGGCACAAGTTTTGCATTTCTTGCGGTTGCAGGGGAAGGTGCCGGGAGTGGAGGTTGGGTTGGTGGGGGGTGTGAACCTGATGAGGGAGTCACGGAGGGAGTGGTCTTTTTGGAATGCTGATAGGGGAGGGGAGGGAAATATATCTCTTGTGGTGGGGTCTGTTTGGAAGTGGCGGAAATGACAACGGATGATACGATGTATCTGGAGGTTGGTGGGGTGGTAGGTGAGGACCAGTGGGGTTCTGTCCTGGTGGCGATTGGAGGGGCGGGGTTCAAGGGCGGAGGATCGGGAAGTGGAGGAGATGCGGTGGAGGGCATCGTCGATCACGTCTGGGGGGAAATTGCGGTCCTTGAAGAAGGAGACCATCTGAGTTGTACGGCATTGTACCACATGGGCCCCAGCTATGCCTCCCTCTTCGTAGGATATGTGGAACCTTTTCCTCCGCTACATCGATGACTGTATCGGCGCTGCCTCGTGCTCCCACAGGGAGATTGAACAGTTCATCCACTTTACCAACACCTTCCATCCCGACCTCAAATTTACCTGGACTATCTCAGACTCCTCCCTCCCCTTCCTAGACCTTTCCATTTCTATCTCGGGCAACCGAATCAACACGGACATTTACTATAAACCGACCGGCTCCCACAGCTACCTAGACTACACCTCCTCTCACCCTGCCCCCTGTAAAAACGCCATCCCATATTCCCAATTCCTTCATCTCTGCCGCATCTGCTCCCAGGAGGACCAGTTCCAATACTGTACAACCCAGATGTCTCCTTCTTCAAAGACCGCAATTTCCCCCCCCCAGACGTGATCGATGATGCCCTCCACCGCATCTCCTCCACTTCCCGCTCCTCCGCCTTTGAGCCCCGTCCCTCCAATCACCACTGCAAGAAATGCAAAACTTGCGCCCACACCTCCCCCCTCACTTCCCTCCAAGGCCCCAAGGGATCCTTCCATATCTGCCACAAATTCACCTGCACCTCCACACACATCATTTACTGCATCCGCTGCACCCGATGTGGCCTCCTCTATATTGGGGAGACAGGCCGCTTACTTGCAAAACATTTCAGAGAACACCTCTGGGACATCCGGACCGACCAACCCAACCACCCCGTGGCTCAACACTTCAACTCCCTCCCCCACTCCACCAAGGACATGCAGGTCCTTGGACTCCTCCATCGCCAGACCATAGTAACACGATGGCTGGAGGAAGAGCGCCTCATCTTCCGCCTAGGAACCCTCCAACCACAAGGGATGAACTCAGATTTCTCCAGCTTCCTTATTTCCCCTCCCCCCACCTTGTCTCAGTCAAATCCCTCAAACTCAGCACCGCCTTCCTAACCTGCAATCTTCTTCCTGACCTCTCCGCGCCCACCCCCACTCCAGCCTATCACCCTCACCTTGACCTCCTTTCACCTATCGCATTTCTGATGCCCCTCCCCCAAGTCTCTCCTCCCTACCTTTTTATTTTAGCCTCCTGGACACACTTTCCTCATTCCTGAAGAAGAGCTCTCTACCCAGGAGTCCTCCCCCTTCTCTCGGGGATCTGGGGTGGAGGGTGCTGCACGCAGCAGTCCCCTGCAACCACAGGGTGCAGTGGTTCACGGACTCCCAGCCCAACTGCTTGTTCTGTGGTGCTGTGGAGTCCGTGGACCATGTGTATATTGGGTGTGGGCGTTTGCACTCCCTCTTTGATTTTCTTAAAAACCTTCTCCTCTGCTTTTGGTTGCACTTCAGTCCCACGCTCCTGATCTTCGGGCACCCGGTACGGAGGAGGGAGGGCAGGTCTGAAGACCTCCTCGTGGGTCTGCTCCTGGGCCTGTCCAAACTGGCCATAAACAGGTCCAGGCAGCGGGCCGTGGAGGGGGTCATTAGGGCTGACTGCCTGCCCTCTTCCGCGGTTATGTTAGGGCCCGGGTGTCCTTGGAGAAGGAGCACGCGTGGTCCACCAACACCCTGGAGTTGTTCAGGGAGAGGTGGGCGCCGCAGGGAGTGGAGTGCATCATTTCCCCCTCCAATGCTATTTTGATTTAGTCCCTGCCCTCCCCTTCGCTGTTTGATCACACAGCATTGCCCTTTGATGTGAAGGGCACTGCTTGTCACAGGCCACTCGGCTGTTTCCTTTTCTTCCTGGTGGTGGAACATGAAACAAAAAGGAACTCTGGTGATTCTGAGGAAAAGTTCATTCAACCCGAAACGTTAACTCTGATTTCTCTTCTCAGATACTGGCAGAGCTGCTGAGATTTTCCAGCAATTTCTGTTTTTGTTTCTGAATTACAGCGTCTGCAGTTTGTTCACTTTTTTTTTAGAAATGAGGTGGGAAAACAGCTGTCAGACTGAGTCACTAATAAACTCTAACCACACAGAAAGGTGCCTTGGTGTCTATCCAGCCAATTGTCTGCTCCGATCCAAGTCAAGGAGACGTGTTTGGACAGCTAGTGAAAATTGGCACCAAAGTAACATGTTTGCCAGAAGGATGGCAGTGAATGGAGAAATGCCACCATTACAGGGAGAGCAGGGAATTCCATCAACAATGCAAATATTTGCCAGATATGCAAAATGTGGAAAAGACAATGAGAACCGTGGTTTGGCAAAACGAGGTAAAGATGTAGGAGGCCAAAGGTGAGTTGCGAAAGTGGAATTAGAAATGACATTTTCTGAGGAACAATTGTGAATTTGTGAAACTTCTAGTGCTAGGAGGAGAGGGCCTGGGAATGGGCAGTGAGCTGGTCTTTCCTCTGAGATATTTTCAGGGTCTTTTGTGTGGAGTTGGATGTTAAATGTGTAAGTGGAAGGTCCACCACAAAGTGACCCATACAAAAAAGTAATGTTTTTTTTTCTAACCCCTCCGTTTAACAGGCGTGCCTTTTTGAGGATTTCCGATAATTCCTTCGAGCCAGCATTGTTCTTTGTTGACAGTTTGGTTCAACCCATACAAGTTTCTTTTCTACTTGCAAGAAATTCCTTGAACTTTTCTCTGTGATATACATTGTCCCAAAGTTCTAGTTATCCACATAAAGTTCTATGGACAATTTTTTCTTCAATTGCTCTTGTATAGGATTTCCTTTAGAATATTAGATTTTTAAAAAACCCTCTATTGTTAGTTTCTATTTGCACCTAAGTTTCAACAGCTCCGAATTATGCTTTTTTTTTAGCTTCCCAGGCTAAAGGACAACATTTGTTATTCTTTCCCGTCAAGGAGGAGATAGATTTTTAATTAGTAATGGGTTGAAGGGTTCTGGATTCTCGCCAAGACTCATAGTTTGCAACTCTCAGTCTTGCATGCAGCACGTTCATATCTACCTCATCCTCCCAAACTACTATCCCTTCCGGCATTCGGAATTCACTGGGGACAGCGCTCCTGCACACGCATCACCACTAACTGCTCTTGCATCCACATCCACCTGACTCCATCTCTCCTACTGTCTCATTGCTGGAAACACTGACCCTCTCCCCTTCTGGGCTCATGCATGGACAATGTCCTGAATGTAATCACTTGTCTGCTTGCCCTATGGGGCCATTTGTATGATTGAATGAGTCCTGTGGCAGTCCCCACCCCATGGAATGTTGACCCTCTTTCTTCTGCTAAGGTCCCCTGGACTTTCTCACACAGCCGTTTGGTTGACATACATGCAGTGTATTTGTGTATGGCTCTGACAGATCCTGCTGCTCTGATGTTGATGTAGCACAGTATCACCGTGACATTTCCATCCTCTGTCCAAGTGTTATTGATTATACAGCGTGACAAGATGCTTGTCTCTCTATCTGCAGTAAAAAGCATACGAGGAGCTATAAGATGCGGTATCCATATTGGCACTAAAGCATGCTGTACAAGTTCATGAGATGCGTGGTTCTTTTGCATGTTTGTCAGATCTCTTTGCATGCAGATCAGAGTGTCCATCAGCTCTAGAGTCAGTGTTGAAGGTCTGAGGGATGGTTGAGTTAGCCTGAGGGTAAAAAATGAAGTCTGCAGATGCTGGAGATCACATTTGAAAATGTGTTGCTGGTTAAAGCACAGCAGGTTAGGCAGCATCCAAGGATTAGGAAATTCGACGTTTCGGGCATAAGCCCTTCATCAGGAATGACCTGATGAAGGGCTTATGCCCGAAACGTCGAATTTCCTATTCCTTGGATGCTGCCTAACCTGCTGTGCTTTAACCAGCAACATATTTTCAACTGAGTTAGCCTGAGAGCAGGCATGATGAGGTGGAGAGGCTGGTGGCCTGCCAATGCTGATTTGTGTGGATGAGAGGTCAAAGACAGTGGTGGCTACGGCCCATGCAGGAACATTGTGTAGGAGAAGCAGGGTCATAATGGCCAAGACAGGCAGTCAGTGAAATGCAACTGTCAGGTACCTGCTCTGTTTTACCTGTCAGCTGTGTGTGTATCCAGGTCCTCAATGGCGGATAGAATTAGTGGCTGAGGATGTTTGGAGGTTTTAAACTGATGCAATACATAGGAATAAACAGTTAGATACAATTCTCAAGGCTAAAGAGATCAAGGGGTATGAGAGAAAGTAGAAACAGGGGACGGAGTTCAATGGAGGAGAGTGCTTGAAGGGATGAATGGCCTAGTCGAGTTCCCATTTTCCCTGTTTCCATGGAATTTGGAGTCAACGCCGAAGAACCATATTCTGTTCTAAGGCTTGAGAGGAAAATTGGGATTTTGTTAGGGAGGTAGATGGTGACATCTTGCAAGATGTCCAGATTACAGAGGAGGAAGTGCTGGATGTCTTGAAACCGGTAAAGGTGGATAAATCCCCAGCACCTGATCAGGTGTACCCAAGAACTCTGGGAAGCTAGAGAAGTGATTGCTGGGCCTCTTGCTGAGATATTTGTATCATCGATAGTCACAGGTGAGGTGCCAGAAACTGGAGGTTAGCAAATGTGGTGCCACTGTTTAATCAAGGGTGGTAAAGACAGGCCAAGGAACTATAGACCGGTGAGCCTGACCTCGGTGGTGGGCAAGTTGTTGGAGGGAATCCTGAAAGACAGGATGTACATGTATTTGGAAAGGCAAGGACTGATTAGGGATAGTCAACATGGCTTTGTGCGTGGGAAATCATGTCTCACAAACTTGATTGAGTTTTTTGAAGAAGTAACAAAGAAGATTGAGGGCAGAGCAGTAAATGTGATCTATATGGACTTCAGTAAGGCGTTCGACAAGGTTCCCCATGGGAGACTGGTTAGAAAGGTTAGATCTCATGGAATACAGGGAGAACTAGCCATTTGGATACAGAACTGGCTCAAAGGTAGAAGACAGAGGGTGGTGGTGGAGGGTTGTTTTTCAGACTGGAGGCCTGTGACCAGTGGAGTGCCACAAGGATCCGCACTGGGTCCTGATGAAGGGCTTATGCCCGAAACGTCGAATCTCCTATTCCTTGGATGCTGCCTAACCTGCTGTGCTTTAACCAGCAACACATTTTCAACTGTGATCTCCAGCATCTGCAGACCTCATTTTTTACCCTCGGTACTGGGTCCTCTACCTTTTGTCATTTACATAAATGATTTGGATGTGAGCATGAGAGGTATAGTTAGTAAGTTTGCAGCTGACACCAAAATTGGAGATGTAGTGGACAGTGAAGAGGGTTACCTCAGATTACAACAGGATCTGGATCAGATGGGCCAATGGGCTGAGAGGTGGCAGATGGAGTTTAATTCAGATAAATGCGAGGTGCTGCATTTTGGGAAAGCAAATCTTAGCAGGACTTGTACACTTAATGGTAAGGTCCTAGGGAGTGTTGCTGAACAAAGAGACCTTGGAGTGCAAGTTCATAGCACCTTGAAAGTGGAGTTGCAGGTAGATAGGATAGTGAAGAAGGCGTTTGGTATGCTTTCCTTTATTGCTCAGAGTATGGAGTACAGGAGTTGGGAGGTCATGTTGCGGCTACATAGGACATCGGTTAGGCCATTGTTGGAAAATTGCGTGCAATTCTGGTCTCCTTCCTATCAGAAAGATGTTGTCAAATTTGAAATGGTTCAAAAAAGATTGAAGGATGTTGCCAGGGTTGGATGACTTGAGCTATAGGGAGAGGCTGAACAGGCTGAGGCTGTTTTCCCTGGAGCGTCGGAGGCTGAGGAGTGACCTTTTAGAAAATTGTGGGGCATGGATAGGGTAAATAGGCAAAGTCTTTTCCCTCGGGTCGGGGAGTCCAGAACTAGAGGACATAGGTTTAGGGTGAGAGGGGAAAGATATAAAAGAGACCTAAGGGGCAACTATTTCACGCAGAGGGTGATACGTGTATGGAATGAGCTGCCAGAGGAAGTGGTGGAGGCTGGTACAATTGCAACATTTAAGAGGCATTTAGATGGGTATATGAATAGGAAGGGTTTGGAGGGATATGGGCTGGGTGCTGGCAGGTGGGACTAGATTGGTTTGGGATATCTGGTCGGCATGGACGGGTTGGACCGAAGGGTCTGTTTCTTGTGCTGTACATCTCTGACTCAATGACTCTGTTTTTTTTCACAGTATTTGACATCAATCACTCCACACCAAGGGTTTAAAGTTTTATTTTCCGATTGGATGGGAACATGTCAATACAGTAAGTAGTTAAGCAAATGATTGGGGTTAATTAGTTAATTGACCAGGCAGATCTAATGGGGAAACCAGTGGGATAGGTGTGTGGAATGAGATGTGAGACTGAGTAGTTCATAAACTCCACTCAGAAAGAAACATATCTCTGTTTCTGTCTCACTAACTGACCTAGATCTAATTTGACAATGAGGAGTGCATTTAGTGTCTGGCATGGCAGTGTTTAATTATTTTTTAAGAGAAAGTGAGGGCTGCAGAGTCAGAGTCAAGAGTCTGGTGCTAGAAAAGTACAGCAGATCAGGCAGCATCCGAGGAGCAGGAGAGTCGACATTTCGGGCATAAGCCCTTCATCTTACCTGACCTGTGCTTTTCCAGCATTACACCTTTCGATTTTTAATTATTTCCAGTTTGATTACATGAGTCTTTATTATCAGCATGGTATTTGATTTGTTGATATTGTATATGGCCTCCGTAAAAGGTAAACAAGCTTTAGAAAGAGCCGGAAGCCAGGGAGTGGAAATGCATGGCACAGATATTTTAAAGTACTCTGACTGAAACCTATTACACACTGACTCCTGGAGTCATCGATGTAAAGTATGGAAACAGACCTTTCATTCCAACTCATCCATGCCAACCAACTATCCTAAATTATTCTTGTCCCATTTACCAGCATTTGGCCCATGTCCCTCTAACCCCTTCCTATTCTATACCCACTCAACTACCTTTTAAATGTTGTAATTTTACCAGCCTCCACCACTTCCCCTGGCAGCTCACTCCATACATGTACCACCCTCTGTGTGAAAATGTTGCCCCCTCTGGTCCTTTTTAAATCTTTTCCCTCTCACCTTAGACCTATGTCCTCTAGTTTTGAACTCCCCCACTCCAGGGAAAAGATCTTGGCTGTTCACCTTATCAATGCCCCTTATGATTTTATAAAGCTCTAGAAGTTCACCCCATAGCCTCCATGTTGCGTTCTCTACATGGCTTGGAAAGGGTGGACGCTAGGAAATTGTCTCCGTTAGGCGAGGAGACTAGGACCCGTGGACACAGCCTTAGAATTAGAGGGGGGTCAATTCAGATCAGAAATGCAGAGACATTTCTTCAGCCAGAGAGTGGTGGGCCTGTGGAATTCATTGCCGCAGAGTGCAGTGGAGGCCGGGACGCTGAACGTCTTCAAGGCAGAGATTGTTAGATTCTTGATGTCACGAGGAATTAAAGGCTATGGGGAGAATGCGGGTAAGTGGAGTTGAAATGCCCATCAGCCATGATTGAATGGCGGAGTGGACTCGATGGGCCGAATGGCCTTACTTCCACTCCTATGTTTTATGGTCTTATTATGTAAGAAGTCACATGACACCAGGTTATCATCCAGCGGGTTTACTTGAAATCGTCAGGTGAAGTACTTGCAGTGCTGATTTCAAATAAACCTGTCCAACTATAACCTGGTGTTGTGACTCCTGACTTTGTCCACCCCAGTCCAACACCGGCACCTCTACATCCTGAAATATAACATTGACAATAGATATCGTTTGTGAGTGGAGCAGCGACAAAAGTGGAAAATAGATCTTTTTTTAGTGGGATGAAGTGTATGACTAATTTATAAAACAAAAAAGCTGTTTTGGGAGATTAATTCTTCATAGTAATGCTTTTCATCTGATTCACCTTGATGATTTATATTACAGTTTGAGATGGATGCGCATTGAGTTTGGTCCATTGCCAAGTCCTCACAGAGATCATCCCATACAATGCACCACAAATACAACACCCGTCGCTATTTGGAAGGTATGTATGAAGCTATTACATTAAGGAATGTTTAAGGTTTTAGAAAAGCTGTCAGGTGAATTGAAAGACCAGGTTGGTGAAGTTTGTAGCCTCCAGAGATTTTACATTGTCCAGTTCCATTGGGTAATGCCATTGCCTGAAGTAGGACTCGAGCAAGGAGCATATATAATGTCAACACAAACCTTAATCCGAAACAAGGGTTCCATCATGGAACAAGATTGGTCATTAGGAAGCTGTTTTCATTGGTGAAAGATGCGGAGATTATAACAGGCAGGCTTGAAGGAAATGGTTGTTTTTATTTCTAGAATAATATTGTAACCAATAAATGTAAACCTGCCTCAGAGAAAACAATTCCCAATTACACTTTCATAGTCTATGAATATAAACAAGCAACAAATCCAGACTTGAACAAAATTTGTTCTTTAATATTCCTAGCTGTGATTTTATACAAAGACGACTTTATATAGCTGATTTTTTCCCCCAGAAGTGTTGATTCTGCTAGCCTTTAGTGAAAGAATAATTAGGATTCTATATTTTAAAAATGCATCATTGACACTATTTTCAGCTCAAACATTTGGCAGGTCTCTGTCGTATTAAATTAATAATGCTTTTTACATTAGGATCTAGCTGTATTTCTGCCAAAGCACACTCATAATGAGGCTATAGGTGTAAGGTCCACTCTTGAGATTAAGAGGGTTAATTGTCTCCTTGGGCAGCACTGAGGTTGCTCTGTGCTTAGCACTACTGCCTCTGAGCACCAGGGACCAGGGTTTGGATCCAGCCTCAGGCAACTGTCTGTGTGGAGTTTGCATATTCTCCCTGTCTCTATGGGTGTTCTGGTTTCCTTCCACAGTCCAAAGATGTGCAGGGTATGTGGACTGACCATGGGAAATGCTGTATTACAGGGAATAAGGTTGGGGGACTAGATCTGGATAGGATGCTTTTTGGAATTTCAGCATGGACTCAATGGGCTGAATGGCCTGCTTCCACACTGCAGGGTTTCTACGATCTATGATGTAGGTTGGGAGGGGATTGTGTGGAGCAAAGAATACCTCGGCTGAATGATTGGTTTGTATGGTGTACTTTTTAGTAATACTAATACTAAAAAAGTACGGCATGGTAGCTCAGTGGTTAGCACTGCTGCATCACAACGCCAGGGACCGGGTTCAATTTCAGCCTCAGGTGACTGTGCAAACTCCACACTGACATTCTCCCTGTATCTGTGTAGACGTCCTCTGGGTGCTCACATTTCTTCCCACAGTCCAAAGATGTGCAGGTTAGGTGAATTGGCCATGCTAAATTGCTCCATGTGTTCAAGGATGTGTAGGTTATGTGCATTAAGTCAAGGGAAATGTAGAGCAATAAGGTAAGGGTATGGGTCTGGGTGGGATACTCTTCGAAGGGTCGATATGGACTTGTTGGGCCGAAGGGCCTGTTTCCACACTGTAGAGATTCTAATTCTAATTGCATCGACTTAGTTGGAGTTTCCATCTTTCCCATGGATGGTTAGAATGAAGCATATCTGCCCTGTTAGAAAGATGTATAAGAATGGAGGGGATTTTTTTTTTGGTTCTAGTCAATATTCATATCTCAACCAATATGAGTGAAAGAGACTATCTGGCCATTTGTAGCACTTCTGTATAAAACACAGTTGCTGCATATCCTTTGTTGTAACACTTCAAAGCTACACAATTGGCTGCAATGTGCTTCGAAAAATCTTAAAATCTCTAAAATTATAATGAGAACTCTGTTTTTAAAAAAGGAATCTAGCTCCAACTCACTAGAATGAGGACTCAAACTGAATTAGATTAGCTTTATTGTCATATGTACTCACATGAATCCAGTGAAAAGTTTACAAGTCGTCACTTATGGCAGCATCTTAGGTACCAAGATCCCGAGGGATAGATTCTTCAGTACAAGGTATGAAAATCAGGAAAGTGAAGAAATAAGAAGTTGCACTGCAGATTGTAGGAATAAATGAGAAAAAAAAGAGAAATACCAAGTTTAGAATTAAAATTAGAATTAGTCCTTCCAACCCATTTCACACTGGTACGTTGTCTCCTGAACGTACCAGTCTTTGAATTACTGAGAGGCTGGAAATCCACAATGAGGTCACACTGGGATGAAACACCACCACAGGCCTCTGAGAGACCACCATGCTGAGGCCGAGAGGCTGGGTCCACGCTGAGGCCGGGAGTTCAGGATGGCGCCAAGAAGAAAGCGGAGGGGAAAAAAGAATCAAAAGAGAAAAAAAGTTAAAAGGATGGGCCGGATGTGCTCTAACTGAAGCATCCTGCTCCACTGCCATCTTGGTGAGATCAGGTCAAGACATTGTAACCAATTTGATTGGTGGGAGGGGCCTTGAGGATTGGTGGGAGGGGCCTTGAGGATTGGTGGGAAAAGTTTGAAATGAAGGTGAGCACAGAATGTGAGAATCGTGGGATGGAAATGACCCAGATTATTTGTGTAGGTTAATTCTTGATCATCCATGACCCAGAAAAATAAATAGATATGTACATTCGCCAGCCTCTCCCAGTACCATGAGGGGCCCAACCTGAGTTAAATTGGCAACATGGACTCTCCTTATGGTGTCAGGCAACTAGTTTCCAGATGAAAATATAAATATCAGTTGTTTATTTGATGGCAAGACACTTTCAAAACAAAAGTGGATTGCTACTGGGCTGCAAACTGTGGCTTAGCTTGGCAACACAGTGCCTCTGAGTCACCCCCACCACCCTGCCACCCCCCCCCCCCCCCCCAAGTCTCTGCTTCACTCAAATTAAAGTAAAGGACCAAAGAGGTTGGAAATCTGAAACAAGCAGAGAAAGTGCTGGAGACACTCGGCAGGGTTGGCAGCATCTGTGGAGAGAGAGAGATGGTTAACGTCTCAAGTCTGTTATGCTAACTCAAAACAGTTTTGAGATTCCCACTGTATAGGGGTCAAGAGGTGGGTCAAATGGCTTGGAGAAGCTGGAAGCAAGGGTAGACGTTGGCATTCAGATGCCATCCCTTTGTCACCAATTCCGAGATTCCAATTGCTTCCAAGATGGCTGACTTCCTCACTCTGGCGTGCAGGTTGTCCTGGTTACACAGTTGGAAACCAGCCAGTTGCATGCTGGGAAGGGGAAGTGACGGATCGAAACTTCAGTGGTCATTGGTTGATTACGCAAGAGCTTTAAATGATGGTGAGTCCAGAACGTCTGCAGGGACCCTCTTGCCCATCACTTTATTGGTGAGAAAGGGGGGAGTATCTGAATCCAGGGCCAATTCATCCAATTATTTCCCCGTCTTGCTCCAGGGAGGGGGAAATTGGGCCTTTGGTATTTGACAGAGGGCACTTGCACTCCATCTGAAAGTTCCCCAAATGTTCTAGTTCCTTCAGCACTGGTTCATTATTTGGTACTCCAAGCTCATGATTGTTATTCTGTGTGTCTTGAGTTATGAATCTCACAAGCAGCCTCTCTGGCTAATGCTAGCTGATGATGCAAAAGGAAAGCTCAATAAGTCAGCAAAGATGTTGTGTCTGGATTGCAATTTTTGTTGTAACCATAGATTTATAACTTGTACAATGAGGTTTCCAATTCCAATAATCATGTCTCATTCAAATCCTGGTCTGATTATTTCTATAAATATAATTGCTGCTATATATTTATTTACATCCAGTTGCCCTATCAGTTACTGCTATGTATTTAATGAGACAGGTTCTATTAATGAATACACAGTTTTACAGGTAATTCTACTTGATCTTACTACGTTGTCGTAGAAAGGCTCATAGGAGTGTTAATGCTGCCAACATAAAGGCTTAACCTGAGCAGCCTCTCACCAAGAGGAGCAAGCAAAGAAAACAGAAAAGAGACCGAGCTCTTTAAAAGAAAATATTCTTCCAGATTTGTTGCTGTAATATTTAATTTTGCACTCACTCAGTTATGACTGAGGAAGCAAAATGGCCTTTGGAAACCAGAAAAATTTTTTTGTGAATGGTACCTTTGAGGGAAATTGCCGAGTAATTTGATCAGTCAGTTTAGTGCTTGTTGCTGGTTATTGTTGAGTGGCCTCTCCTTCCTGCTCAATGAACGGAACTCAGTTTTGATTAGTTTAACCAAATGATCATAAAAATAGTCTCCATGCTATAAAAGTGATGCATCGAAATGATGAATTGCCGGAGCGATAACTCCCATACTGAGACCTGTAGGTGTATTTTTTTTAAACAAATTCTTAGTTCTAAAGTAAACAAAACTCAACACTGCAGTATATGAAATGTAAGACTAACTACTGAAGAATTGATTAAATCAGATGTTTTGAGGAAGATATTAATTCAATATGCTCAATTGAAAGAAAGGTCAAATGCTGCAAACAAAAATTGCTAATTCAAGTATGAATGAAGCAATATTAGCTGTGAATCTGCTTACAAACCTGAGATGTAAAAATACAAGGACAAATAACAGAAAAGGCCAGTGCTCAGTAATTGAAGACGGGGGTAACAGGAAATACTAAATCAAGACAGGAAGAGAGTGCAACAAGAGGGCATTGCTATGAAGCAGACTAGGAGGCGTGTGCGGTGAGTGAGTATCACTGTGTAACAGACTGGGAGGCGTGTGCAGTGAGTCAGTATCATTGTCCATATTACAGAAGAGGAGGTGCTGGATATCTTGAAATGCATAAGTGGTAAAATCCCCAGGACCTGATCAGGTGTACTCTAGAACTCTGTGGGCAGCTAGGGATGTGATTGCAGGGCCTCTTGCTGAGATATTTGTGTCATCGATTGGCATGGGTGAGGTGCCGGAAGACTGGAAGTTGGCTAATGTGGTGCCACAATTTAAGAAGGGTGGTAATCCTCCCTCTACAAGGATTTCAGTGAGTCCCTCTCTCACTGCACCCCCCAGGTCATCTCCTCTGCACAGAAGCTCTTCAGCCACGTTCCTAACCTGCAATCCTCTTCCTGACCTCTCCGCCCCCACTCCACTCCGGCCTATCACCCTCACCTTGACCTCCTTCCACCTATCCCACCTCCATCGCCCCTCCCCCTAGTCCCTCCTCCCTACCTTTTATCTCAGCCTGCTTGGCTCTCTCTCTCTTATTCCTGATGAAGGGCTTATGCTCGAAACGTCGAATTCTCTATTCCTGAGATGCTGCCTAACCTGCTGTGCTTTGACCAGCAACACATTTGCAGCTGTGATCTCCAGCATCTGCAGACCTCATTTTTTACTCGAAGATTTTAACCTACTGCGAATCCTCTTACAAGGATGCCTTCCTTGAAGAAGCTCTCTTCCTCCCTCTACAAGGATTTCAGTGAGTCCCTCTCTCACTGCACCCCCCAGGTCATCTCCTCTGCACAGAAGCTCTTCAGCCACGTTCCTAACCTGCAATCCTCTTCCTGACCTCTCCGCCCCCACTCCACTCCGGCCTATCACCCTCACCTTGACCTCCTTCCACCTATCCCACCTCCATCGCCCCTCCCCCTAGTCCCTCCTCCCTACCTTTTATCTCAGCCTGCTTGGCTCTCTCTCTCTTATTCCTGATGAAGGGCTTATGCTCGAAACGTCGAATTCTCTATTCCTGAGATGCTGCCTAACCTGCTGTGCTTTGACCAGCAACACATTTGCAGCTGTGATCTCCAGCATCTGCAGACCTCATTTTTTACTCGAAGATTTTAACCTACTGCGAATCCTCTTACAAGGATGCCTTCCTTGAAGAAGCTCTCTTCCTCCCTCTACAAGGATTTCAGTGAGTCCCTCTCTCACTGCACCCCCCAGGTCATCTCCTCTGCACAGAAGCTCTTCAGCCACGTTCCTAACCTGCAATCCTCTTCCTGACCTCTCCGCCCCCACTCCACTCCGGCCTATCACCCTCACCTTGACCTCCTTCCACCTATCCCACCTCCATCGCCCCTCCCCCTAGTCCCTCCTCCCTACCTTTTATCTCAGCCTGCTTGGCTCTCTCTCTCTTATTCCTGATGAAGGGCTTATGCTCGAAACGTCGAATTCTCTATTCCTGAGATGCTGCCTAACCTGCTGTGCTTTGACCAGCAACACATTTGCAGCTGTGATCTCCAGCATCTGCAGACCTCATTTTTTACTTGGTAAAGACAAGCCAGGGAACTATAGACCAGTGAGCCTGACGTTGGTGGTGGGCAAGTTGTTGGAGGGAATCCTAAGGGACAAGATGTACATGTATTTGGAAAGGCAAGGACTGATTGATTAGGGATAGTCAACATGGCTTTGTGCATGGGAAATCATGTCTCACAAACTTGATTGAGTTTTTCGAAGTAATAAAAAGGATTGATGGGGCAGAGTGGTAGACATGATCTATATGGATTTCAGTAAGGCATTCGACAAGGTTCCCCATGGGAGACTAGTTAGCAAGGTTAGATCTCACGGAATACAGGGAGAACTAGCCATTTGTGGGCGGCACGGTGGCACAGTGGTTAGCACTGCTACCTCAGCGCCAGAGACCAGGGTTCAATTCCCGCCTCAGGCGACTGACCATGTGGAGTTTGCACATTCTCCCTGTGTCTGCGTGGGTTTCCTCCAGGTGCGCCGGTTTCCTCCCACAGTCCAAAAATGTGCAGGTTAGGTGAATTGGCCATGCTAAATTGCCCATAGTGTTAGGTGGAAAGGGTTAATGTAGGGGAATGGGTATGGGTGGGTTGCGCTTCGGTAGGTCAGTGTGGACTTGTTGGGCTGAAGGACCTGTTTCCACACTGTAAGTAATCTAAGATTTGCATACAGAACTGGCTCAAAGGTAGAAGACAGTGTGTGATGGAAGATTGTTTTTCAGACGGGAGTCCTGTGACCAAAGTTCAGTGCTGGTTCCACTTTTTTTTGTCATTTTATAAGAATGATTTGGATGCGAGCATAAGAGGTATAATTAGTAGGTTTGCAGATGACACCAAAATTGGAGGTGTAGTGGACAGTGAAAAAGGTTATCTCAGATTACAACAGGGATCTTGATCAGGTGGGCTAATGGGCTGATGAGTAGCAGGTGGAGTTTAATTTTTAGATAAAATGCATTTCCCAAAATGGCTTTCCCAAAATGTAATCATAGCAGGACTTATATACTTAATGGTAAGGTCCTAGGGAGTATTGCTGAACAAAGACATCTTGGAGTGCAGGTTCATAGCTCCTTGAAAGTGGAGTCGCGGGTAGATAGGATAGTGAAAAAGACGTTAGGTATGCTTTCCTTTATTGGTTAGAGTATTGAGTATAGGAGTTGGGACGTCATATTGCAACTGTACAGAATATTGGTTAGGCCACTTTTGGAATATTGCGTGCAATTCTGGTCTCCTTCCTGTCGGAAGCATGTCATGAAACTTGAAAAGGTTCAGAAAAGATTTACAAGGATGTACCAGGGTTGGAGGATTTAAGCTGGGGCTGTTTTCTCTGGAGCATCGGAAGCTGAGGGGTGATCTAATAGAGGTTTAAAATATCATGAGGGGCATAGGTAGGGTAAATAGGCAAAGTCTTTCCCTGGGGTGGGAGAGTCCAGGACTAGAGGACATAGGTTTAGGGTGAGAGGAGAAAGATATAAAAGAGACCTAAGGTGCAACTTTTTCACACAGAGGATGAGTTTGGAGGGATATGGGCCGGGTGCTGGCAGGTGGACTAGATTGGGTTGGGGTGTCTGGTTGCTGTGGACGGGTTGGACCAAAGGTTATGTTTCCATGCTGTACATCTCTCTGACTCTGAGTGTGCAGGTACTCAGTATGGATGTGAAACAAACTGGGAGGAGTGTGCAGTGAGTCAGCATCTCTAACAGACTGGGAGGAGTGTTCAGTGGGTCAGTATCACTGTGTAACTGACTGGGAAGAGTATGCTGTGAGTCATTGATATTTTGTGTGGAAGTACAGAACAGAAAGAGAAAGAAGTCCTCGTGGGAATCATCCTTCGGCTCCCAAAGAGTTGCCTCACTGTTGGAATATGGGTGCATGTAAGAGGGGCAGTACAGTTGTCATTTTAATTATTTGGACAAATCAGACGACCCAAGCGTAATATGGAAATTCAATCTTAAGGATGAAACAGCAATGCATTTCGAAAAGCTAATCCAGGTCAGCATGGAAGGGAAATCACATTTGATAAATTTGCTGGAGATCTTTAAGGATATAATAAGCAGAGTTGATAAAGGGCTGCTAGTAGATGTAGTGCATTGGATTTCCAGAAGGCATTTGATAAGATGCAACATTAACAAAAAGATAACCTTTGTGAAGCTTAATCCTAATCCTATTCTCACTTCAGTTCCACAAGGAACTGTTTCTTATTTTGTTTTCCTTTTCTTTACCCCAACACTATCACCTAACTGCGGTAGTGCTTTCTTCCCCCACCACACCCCCCCCTCCCCTGCACCCATGTTGTGTGTGTGCGCAGGTGTGAGACACAGTGAGAGACACCAGGTGCACAAATCTTTATTCAAATTTCCACCACCAGGAAGAAAGGAAACACCCGAGTGGCCAGTGACAAGCAGTGCCCTTCACATCAAAGGGCAATGCTTTGTGATCAAACAGTGAAGGGGAGGGCAGGGACTAAATCAAAATAGAGTTGGAGGGGGAAGTAATGCACTCCACTGGGACTGTTTCTTTAAGCTGTATGTTCTGCAAACTACATGGTGAAAGGTTCTTTTTAATCTAATAACCTGTAATGAGATTGGATTAATAAGAGATCTCGTAGTTAAGGATCCTCTACAAGGTAATGATCATAAAACAGCAGAGTTTCAAATTTAGTTTAATCAAGAGCATCCCAGATCTCAAACCAATGTTCTCAACCTAAGTAAGGGTAATTGCATAGGTATGAAAAAGGTTGGCATCTAAAGCAGTCTGGAAAACAGACTCTGGGGAAGATATTTATGTAGCTATTTCACAACACACAACAAAAAGTTATCCCAGTTAATAAGGACTCGATGAGAGAGACAAACCACTTATAGTTAGTAAAGGAGAGTATCCAATCCAATTTGGCAGAACAGTGGCTCAGTGGTTAGCACTGCTGCCTCACAGTGCCAGCGACCCAGGTTCGATTCCAGCCTCTGGTGACTGTGCAAACTCCACACAGCCATTCTCCCTGTGTCTGCTTGGGTTTCCTCCTACAGCCCAAAGATGTACAGGTTAGGTGAATTGGCCATGCCAAAGTGTTCAGGAATGTGAAGGTGCATAATTCAGGGATAAAGGTAGATTAATGGGTTTGGGTGGGAGACTCTTTTGGAGGGTCAGTGTGGACTTGTCAGGTCAAAGGGCCTGCTTCCACACTGTAGAGATTCTAGGATCTATTTTACTCTAGTTGTCCTCTCTGCCTGGGGAAATCTGCATTTTGTTCTCTTAGTGTGTTGGCTAGGTGCATTATTAAGGGAAATGTAGAATAAGTGGTTAGGGAATGGGTCTGGGTGGGATACTCTTTGGAGGGTAAGTGTGGACTTGTTGGGCTAAAAGGCCTGTTTCCACACTAGGGATTCTATGATGATTTGTAGGAATCAAAAACTAAGTCAGGCAAAATGCTGAAAACTAGAGGCCAGGGGTTTGGGATTTTTATTTTTAGGAACTGGTAGCAGATGATCAAAATGCTAGTAATGAGAGAATTATTTATTAAAGTAAATTAATAAATAATATACACACAAACAACAAAAACTTCACCAGCTATATATAAATAAAGAAAGTAGGTAAAATGAGTGTGTGATCCTTTTGTGATTGAGGAATTGATCATAGAGAACAGGGAATGGCAGATAATGGAAGCCAATATTTTGCATTGGTCTTCTATATAAACAGCCCAAAGATAACAGATAAGCAAGCAATAATGGGAAGAAAGGTCTTGTAACAGTTTTTTAATCATGAAAGACAAGGTATTAACAAAGTGGGGGAACTGAAGGCAGCTCACCATGGCTTGCAATCAAGAGTATTAGATTAGATTACCTACAGTATGGAAACAGGCCTTTTGGCCCAACAAGTCCACACCGACCCTCCGAAGAGCGACCCTCCAAAGAGCAACCCACCCAGACCCACTCCCCCACCCTACATTTACTAATGCACCTAACAGTCCAGATAGTCGCCCAAGGTGGGAATCCAACCCAGGTCCCTGGCACTGTAAGGCTGCAATGCTAACCATTGAGCCACCATCTATTAAAAGGTATTGATCAAAATATTCCAGAACACACTGGATTCTGGACTGGTTCAGCAGATTGGGAAACTGATGGTTTGATGCCCATGTTCAAGAAAGGAAGGAGACAGAAAACAGGAAACTAAAGGTGAAATAGCCCAATGTCTGTTATTGGGAAAATACCAGAGTGTCTATTCCTATGGAGGAAACCGCATGCATTTCGAAAAGCTTAATGCAATCAGTGTCAACATAGCCTTCTGAAAGGGAAATCATCATTGATAAATTTGCTGGAGAACTTTAAGGATATAACAAACAAAGTTGATAAAGGATTGCTAGTAGATGTAGTAGATTGGATTTCTAGAAGCCATTTGATAAGGTGACATTAACAAAAGAAAATCCTTGTGGAACTCAATCCTAATCCTATTTCCACTTCCATTCTCTGTGATATGGTGAAAAAGATCGCTGTATGCCTGTTAGGAGGTGGTTAGCTCAGTTGGCTGGATGTAAAATGGCACCAAGGATGCAGGTTCAATTCCTGTCCCAGTTAAGGTCACCATGATAGCATTGGCTGAGGAAGTGTGTTACCCCTCAAGTCAAAATCGCCATTACCGTATTTCTCTCTCATGAGCCTTTGGGACTATGGCAACTTTTCCTGAATGTCAGGAAACCTCCATCCTCATTTCATTGTGCACGCCATCCTGTTGGGGGAGGGGGAAGAAATTATGAAATGCAATTCACAGTAGAGCAGGCCTGAGTGGGGGAAAGGTGTGAAACCTCAAGGTGAAAAGCTACAATTCCCGCTGACAGTTCAGTCTCTTTCCTTTTCCTAGCATTAACACACAGTCCGTGATTGTATTGCATGCGCTGTAGTAGGTATTTTCCTCACCAACATTGTGACACACCCTCTGGAGTTGGTGGGACTTGAATTCCAGCCACCTGGCTCAGCGGTAAGGACACCACCACAGCACAAGAGCCCTTCATCTACTAAGGTCTAAGCTTTGGTTTAATTGGCAGCACGCTTGTTTCTGACTTCAGTTGCATAGTGACTGAGACTCCAGTCTGATGTGAAATGGCACTGAGAGAGCCAGGGTCAGGAAGTCAGTTCCAGGTTTTGGGCTGACCCTATTTGCATTTGGAGGGGAACAGTGCACTTTGTAACTCTTGCACTGGGGATTCCTGAACTTTGCACCAATTTCTATTGGCCCTGCCATGTTCAAACAGATCCCATTTTGGTAGAACAAGGACCTTATCCTGCAATGAGTGAGTTAGAGTAGACAGAAGTACACAAAGGACAGGTAGAGTCTTTCGAGCTGTCAAGGTATCCTGCTTTTTAAATATTGTGATGCAAAATATAAACAACCCATCTTTGCCTGTGAATTTAAAAATGATTGACCCTTGCAATTTCAATAACTGGAGATGATAAAGGCAGCAAGGATGTCCTCCTTGTGTTCAGGGCTGGCAGCTGCAGGGGGCAGCAGTGATTGGAGGCAACGGCAGTGGACTTTTCAAGGTGGCGGCACTGGTAAGGCAGTGTTTTGGAGAAGGGTAACTGGAGTGGGACTCTCCGTGAGATACCAACAGCCTAGTCTGGCAGCAGTGCCAGAGAGTACAGGTTGTGGGGCGAGTAGGGGTTCAACACAGAATCCGGCATTGATGATAGCATCAGTGAGGTGGGCCCAGCAGTGAAGAGATGGTACTTATACAGGGTAGTTCCGACAGTGATGGTGGACGCACAGATGCCATTGGTGAGCCAGCTCAGGAATCTTAGTTATCCTTCTTATTCTTAAACTATTCAAAGTGGCATCTGATCGTGCCAATTGTTTTCACTGCACTCACATCCACCTCTTCCTCAGGACGTACATTCCACGTGCTAACCTCTGTGTAAAAAAAAATTGCCCCCATGTCTTTTTGTAAATTTCTCTCCTCTTACTTTAAAAATATGCCCCCAGCCTTGAAATCCCCCACCTTAGGGAATAAACACCCAACGTTAACCCGATCTATGCCCCTCATGATTTTATAAACCTCTAAAAGGTCAATCCTCAACCTCGTATGCTCCAGTGTTTCTGTGCTGTGTGACTTGGTGGGTGGCACAGTGGCTCAGTGGTTAGCACTGCTGCCTCACAGCACCAGAATCCCAGGTTCGATTCTAGCCTCAGGTGACCGTGTCTGCGTGGGTTTCCTCCGGGTGCTCCGGTTTCCTCCCACAGTCCAAAGAGCTGCAAGCCAGGTGAATTGGCCATGCTAAATTGCCCATAGTGTTGGGTGCATTAGTCAGAGGGGAAATGGGTCAGGGTGGGTTACTCTTTCGAGGGTTGGTGTGGACTGGTTGGGCCGAAGGACCTGTTTCCACACTGTTGTGAATCTATTCTAATCTGACTCTATGATGCAGGCTGACATTTCAGTGCAGTATTGTTGAAGGAACCAAAGCTATGAAGCATTATCTGTCTGCTCTCAAAGGGGAAGATTAAAATGCCTTGACACTATTGGAAGAAGGCCATTCTCCCTGATACTTTGGCTTGTCTCTCAAACAATGTTACTAAAAACAAATTATTTGGTCAGTTAGTCCATTTCTGTTTATGTGATCTTGCTGGACCTGACTTGGCTTTGGAATTTTCTGTGTTGCAGCAGCAACGACCCCTCAATAAAATATCTCATTGGTCAAAGAGTATTTGGGACACATGTGGTCAAGTGATTTGAATATTAATTTGAGATTCGCATTGCCTCCTATCACACTTGGCTAGATCCTAAGTCAGACCCAAGTTATTTGACTGATTTTCCATGTAAGAGTCCATGGAAATACTTGCAAGACCCCTCATGAACTTCTGAACAGGGTTACATTTAATGGTTGAGTAATGGAGTTGGGAAGTCAGGTTGAGGTTGTATAGGACATTGTTGAGGCCTCTTCTGGAATATTTTGTCTGGTTCTGACCTCCCTCTTACAGGAAGGATATTATCAAGCTGGAGAGGGTTCTGAAGAGACTTACCAGGATGTTGCAGGGAACGGAGGGTTTTTGTGAGAAAGAAAGGCTGGGATTTTTTTCACTGGAGCATTGAAGGTTGAGGGGTGACCTGATGGAAGTTTATAAATAAAGAGGGGTATAGATAGTTTATGGTCTTTTCCCTAGGATGGGGGATTTTAAGGTTAGGGGGCACATTTTTAAGATGAGTAGAGAGAGATTTAAAGGAGATATGAGGGGTAAATGTTTTACTCAGAGGGTGATTGGCATGTAGAATCCACTTCCTGAGAAAGTGGAGGATGTGGGTACAGTGACAATGTCTAAAAGACATTTGGATAAGTATATGTACAGGAAAGGTTTGGAGGGATATGGGTCAGGAGCAGACTGCTCGGACTGGTTTCGTTTGGGATTATGCTCAGCATGGACTGGTTGGGCCAAAGAGTCTGTTTCCGTGCTGCATGACTCTATGACTCCCATCAAATTCATAAATCAGAATGGTTCCAACTGAATATAGACCTTCCTCTCCACTACCTGTCCGTTCCACACATAAAGATTTGAAAGTCTGGTTAATAAGTCATGGATAATTAACCAGTGGGCAAAATCTCCCAGGGTTCTGAAGGACGTTGGCAATGGTTAGAAAGATGGCAGGATCAGGTGAGAAGTTCGAGGCCGGACTTGACATTGGGATCAACTCTCAGCATCTTCAATGCATCAGTTGGGCACTCGGCAGGAGCAAGTTGTCCATGGACGGGGATTATTGCTTGTGAATTACCTTATTTTGGGCTCATGGAGTAATAGAGATGTAAATCATGGAAACAGACCCTTCGGTCCACCTTATTCATGCCGACGAGATATCCCAAACCAATCTATCCTACCCGCCAGCACCTGGCCCATTCCTTTCTAAACCCTTCCTATTCATATACCCATCTAGATGCTTTTTAAATGTTGCAATTGTACCAGCCTCTTCTGGCAGCTCATTCCATACACGTACCACCCTCTGGGTGAAAAGGTTGCCCCTTAGGTCTCTTTGATATCTTTGCCTCTCTCCTGAAGCCCATGCCCTCTAGTCCTGGATTCCACCACCTCAGGAAAGAGACATCTGCCCTCATTATTAATAGCTTCCCATCTTACTAGTTCTGCCAAATAAACTGGGCACCAAGAATTCTCGATATGGTTACTTGGCGAATTCAGCTTACCACTTGCTCTGAAGGACCCTCATGTTGGATTCCAGGCACCACCATCCAAGAAGGGTTACACGTGAAATGTTGACTTGTCTACCTCTTGATGCTGCCTGGCTTGCTGTGTTCTTCCAGCCTCCTGTTTATCTACCCACAGGTCAGAGCACCCAACTACTTGCACCTCAAGTCCACAGACATTGGAATACAACATGTGCCAGCCTCTAAGTTTCTTCATGGCTTCATCTCTGACCCACTTACAGGGTGTTTCAGCCCTTGCAATGACGTACCTCTGGATGCCTTGGTAACTCGCATTGTAATGCACCGACAAGCTGGGAGCAACATACCCCCAGCTCATGGACTGGAACAGGCTGTATCTGTGGGCTCTTTGCTTGCAATCATAGTATCCACTCGCTCTGAGCCTACCTGGATGGTCACAGCATCCTGCCCTGTCTTTTCACACCTTTCCTCCACAGCCAGAGATACCAGCCTCACAGTGCTGCAGTACTGCTGTGGCATTTAGTGCAGACACAAGGCTGGGAAATCTGTCAGAGCTGTTAGCAGCCAAGTCATAGAGTCATACAGCATGGAAACAGACCCTTCAGTCCAACTCGTCCATGCCCATCAGATATTCTAATCTAATCTAGTCCCATTTGTCAGCACTTGACCCATATTCCTGTAAACCCTTCCTATTCATATACCCATCCAGATGCCTTGTAAATGTTGTACCACTTCCTCTGGCAGTTCATTCCATACACGCACCACCCTCTACCTGATAAAGTTGCCCCTTAGGTCCTTTTTAGATCTTTCCCCTCTCACCATAAACCTATGCCCTTCAGTTTTAGACTCCCCCACCCCAGGGAAAAGACCTTGTCTATTTATCCTATCCATGCCCCACATGACTTTATAAACCTCTATAAGGTCACTCCTCCGCATCTGATGCTCCAAGGAAAACAGCCCCAGCCTATTCAGCCTCTCCCTAAAGCTCAAATCCTCCAACTCTGGCCACATCCTTGTAAGTCTTTTCTAAACCCTTTCAAATTTCACCATCTCCTTCTGATAGGTCTGAGGAAGATAATCTTTCGTCTTTCTTTTGAAAGTCAGACCATGTCAAGATAGCAGATTTCATTCCCTTAAAACAGGTTGATGAGCCAGATTGATGGGGGAGGAGGGGGATCTAAATGGCAATCAACAAAGATTACACAGTCACAATGAATTTAATTCCAAAATCTGAGTGAATTCCACTTTCAGAATCTTCCGTGGGAGAGATTTAAACCCATAATACCCCTGGAACATAGCCCAAGATGCTGGATTAATTGCCCAGTTCCCACTTGGCTACCTCTTTGCTGCTGGATTTTTAATAAATTGTTACACTCAAAATAGAAGCTAAAAGGGGCTAAGCAAGTCAGATAAACACACAGTTTAAAGTCTAGTCTGCAGCAATGATTGTTGTGGTCGTGATAAAATAGAGTGTTTTATAATAGTCCGGTCCACACCCAAATGCTCAAACTTTATGAAAACCAATTTCACAATTCCATGTGGTGGATTTGTTCTTTAGATGTTCATATTAGGCTGGTGTGAATACTGTCACACTAGTGTGCAGCAATAGTCACTCAAACCATTGTCATTCAGCCCTCATCCTATTGATAGACAGTTAATGTTAGTGACTATCGGAAGGTTTTTATTCTGAGGAAAGGTCCTGCTTTCCACAAACTGATTCTGAGCAGGTTTTGTTATTTGTTGGAACTTCAGCCGACTCTGTTTCCCTTTCTCCCAGAGACAACACGTTTCAATCAATGGCTGCCCTTTAGACATCTGCTGAGAAATGTGAAGATTGGTTCTGGGTTCCATTCAATTTCTCAGATTTATGTTCTTGCCTTGTGTCATGCGGAGCTATAACCTTCTGGCATTTCTGAAAAATGAAACACTGGATAAAAGATAGAGGAAAAAACAGGAGGCAGAAAAGCAGAGAGGAAGATGGGAGATAAAACGAAAATTAGTTGATTTGGTGAACCTTAGTTACAACATTTAGTCCCAGTGGTTTCAGTACTAAAGGACCCAAGCGCAGCAGTTAATAGAGGGGAAATGATGTTTATACCCATTTCATCTCAGCATGTTGTATGTCAATCATCATTTTGTGAAGGGTGATGGTGACTGCAGCCTGTGTGGGCATTTGAAACATCCAGAGGGAGCATATTATCTCTCCAGTGCCCATCCCATTCTGGATCAGCCACTCTCTCTAACATAGAAGTTCCCTTCACAGTGCTCTTTTATTAACCGGAGAATCCCTACAGTGTGGAAACAGACCATTCGGCCAATTGTGTCCACACCAACTCTCCAAAGAGCATCCCACACCCCCCCCCCACGACCCTATCCCAGTAACCCTACATTTCCCATGGCTAATCCACCTAGCATGCACATCTCCTGGACACTGTGGGATAGTTTAGCATGGCCAATCCACCTAACCTGCACATCTTTGGACTGTGGAAGGAACCCCCATTGCAGACACAGAGAGAATGTGCAAACTTCATACAGACAGTCATAGAAAGGGTGGAATTGAACCCAGGTCCCTGGTGATGTGAGGCAGCAGTGCTAACCTCTGAGCCACCATGCTGCTCCTACCTTCCAGAGGAGACGCTGTTGACCATTTGCTATTGCAGTGTTAGTGGAAGTTCTACATTGTTTGTGTCTGATGGGAGCGGTCTTGGATATTTGGAAGGAATTGTCTACTCTGTGAAAGTTTCTGAGCATGCTACTGGCTCCCAGTTATAGCGATTATCCAGACACATTTCCACCATTGAGGTAGATCGTGATTCCCTGCCTTGGAAAAGGAGCCTTGTGCTTTGGAGACGGGATGGAAGGGAGGTGTGGGATACGATCAGGCCTGCTTCCTGCAGCTGCAGATTAGTAATAGGTACAAACAGAGGCAAGGTTGGCTGTTTGATAAGCCTTCCTCAGTTCTTGACATGTTTTATTCCAATTGCTCTACTAAATATTAGACTCTCTATTCCTCATCTCTAGCATAACCCTAATGCACCATCTATTCTCCATGGCCAGCCTATGCCAGTGCATGATTCCCACGTATTCCTTAGGCCCTCATATCCTCCATGTCAAATCATGTCACTTAGATGCTCATTGACCCAGTATACTTTCTACATAGAATCAATGAATCCTACAGTAATATTGGTATGCACAGAATGCTTAGAAAATAGCTATTCAAAGCTTTCTGTTAAAAATTGCAACTGCAACAACCCTATGAAAGTCTATCAACCGGACATTTCATGTATCAATAACACAAATTCTAAACATGTTTAGATTACTTTGACTGAGTTACCAGACTCCTACCACCTTGCTGAACCTGATGCATAGAAGGGCGAATGTTCCTAGTTTGATAGCTTTATATACATTTATTCCTATGAGGGAGTCATAGACAGGCCCTTTGGCCCAACCGGTTCATGCTGACCAAAATGTCCATCAATGCTGACCAAAATGTCCATCAACGCTAACTGCATTTCCCTGCACTTGGCCCAAAACCGTCTAAGCCTTTCCTATCCATGTTTTTGTCCAAATGCCTTTTAAATGATGTTAATGTACCCGCCTCAACCACTCCCACTGGCAGCTCATTTTATATGTGTACCACCCTCTGTGTAAATAAGTTGCCCCTCAGGTTCCCTTTTATTCTTTTCCCTCTAACCTGAAACTGATCTATTTGGTGACTGGCTCATTGCTAATTTATACAGACTTCAACAGGTTTGAAGCATATCATGGTATTTGCATTTGATATTAGGTCTTGCTAAACTTTTAGCTCTTCATCTGTTCCAAATTAGAAACTCAAGAGCTTAACAATTGAAAACAGAGAGCTAAGTAACATACCTTGAATGATACACATAGTCAAATAATTTCATATTGCAATCATTGTCAATCCTTCTTTAGCTCATGGTCATATTTCTGCTTTTGAGTACAAACAGCTCAGGTTCAAACCATATTCCAGATAGTTCTCACACTGGAAAACCCTGAAATAGAGTTGATTTCCCCACAGCTCTCTCACTGTGAGAGTTTTGGAATCCCACATCTAGTGTCTTGTTTGAATCTTGGCAGTAAGTCTTAGGAAGAACACAAAGGTATGAATGAGAGTGGAGAGCAATTTGTTGAGAATGCTTCCAGCGATGAGGAACCCCAGTTACATGGGGAACACTGGAGAAGTTGGAATTGATCCCAGAGAAGATTGAGAGGCAAGGGTCAAAATAGTTTTGTCCTACCCCCTACACCCCTCCCCCCCACCACCATCCCTCTTGAGACTTTCTCAAAGGCTCCTTTTTGACTTTTGGTGGTGACATTTTGGCTTTTGAGGCCTTCCTTTCCTGTTATTTCTAACTCGGTTAATAGATGATCACATAACACCTTCTTTATTTATATTGATATATAGGAGGTTAAGACTCACACGGAAGCAGAATTAGAAGAATTCATTACTGTCTTCAGTTATCAACTCTTCATTAAACTTAAAGCCACAACTTAATAAAACAGCTTTCATTTTATAGACATCATACTACTGATGAGAGAGGGGAATGTTTAAAGAGACCTAGGTGTCCTTAAGTAAGCAAAATAAGCAAGCACATAGGTGCAGCAGGCAGTGAAAAACCAATGTGGATGTGGCCTTCATAGCAAGGGGATTTGAGTACTGCAACAAGGATGTTGTGGTTCTGTTCGCCGAGCTGGAAGTTTTTGCTGCAAACGTTTCGTTCCCTGGCTAGGGAACATCATCAGTGCTATTGGAGCCTCCTGTGAAGCGCTGCTTTGATGTTTCTTCCGGTATTTATATATATATAAATACCGGAAGAAACATCAAAGCAGCGCTTCACAGGAGGCTCCAATAGCACTGATGATGTTCCCTAGCCAGGGAACGAAACGTTTGCAGCAAAAACTTCCAGCTCGGCGAACAGAACCACAACAACGGACACCCGAGCTACAAATCTTCAACCAGACTTGCAACAAGGATGCTCTATTGCAGTTACACAGGACATTGGTGAGACCTTGCTCGGAATGTTGTGTGCAGTTTTGATCTCCTTATCTGAGGAAGGATGTTCTTGCTACAGAGGGAGTTTGGCAAAGGTTTATCACACTGATGGCAGGACTGATATATGAGTGGAGACTAAGGTGGTTGGGATAGTCTTTACTGGAATTTAGAAGACAATGGAGGTTCTCATAGAAACCTATCAATTTCTAACAGGTTGAGACAGGTGAGATGCAGGAAGGATGTTCCTGATGCTGGGTTGTAGTTTAAGGTTAAGGGGTAAAAAACCGTTTTAGGACTGAAATGAGGAGAAATTTCTTCACCCAGAGAGTGGTGAGCCTTTGGAATTCTCTGCTGCAGTCAGTGGTTGAGTCCAAAACATTGAATGTTTTCAAGAAGGAGGTGAATATAGCTCTGGTTGGTAAAGGGATGCAGTGTGTGGGGAGTAGGACATTGAGCTCCATGATCAACCGTGATCATAATGAACAGCAGAACAGGCTTGAGGGGTTGGATGACCTCCAACTGTAGTTACCTTGTGCATTTCTATGTTCCTATGTTTTAATTGGCTCCAGATAATAGACGTTAGCTAGCAACAAAAAGTTTTTGTCAAAACAAAGTGACACACTTCAATGCACAAAACATCACCACCTTAAACATTTCCCATCGGTGAGTGAGGTGACAGCTGGATAATTCCAAGTTTATATCTAATATAGTTTAGATTTAATATGGTGGCATTAGTTAGTACTGCTGCTTCACAGCGCCAGGGACCCGGGTTCAATTCCAGCCTCAGTGTGAAGTTTGCAGGTTCTCCCCGTGTCTGCATGGGTTTCCTTCGGGTGCTCCGGTTTCCTCCCACAGTCCAAAGATGTGTAGATTAGATAGATTGGCCATGGAAAATGCAGGGTTACAGGGGTAGGGTGTCGGGGTTGGATGCTCTTCAGAGAGTCAGTGTGGACTTGATGGGCCAAATAGCTAGCTTCCACAATGTGGGGATTCTATGATAATACAGTCACTGTGTTTAAACGTAGCACATAGTATATACTGAGAGGTTTAAAATTGCTCTCTCCTTTTTTAGACCATGTCTCCCATTTTCAGACACATGCTCTTCCCAATCTTTGCAGATCTTCTTGCAAGTTTACAGACTCACAACAATCATACACAGAACATCTTCCCCCTTTGTACCCCCTCACTCCTCTTTGCACCCCCTCACTCCCCTTTGTACCCCCTTGCTCCCCTTTGTAGCGCCTCACTCCCTTTTGTAGCCCCTCACTCTCCTTTGTACCCCCTCACTCCCCTTTGTATCTCCTCACTCCCCTTTTACCCCCTCACTCCCCTTTGTAGTCCCTCACTCCCATTTGTAGTCCCTCACTCCCATTTTTACCCCTCACTCCCCTTTGTAGCCCCTCACTCCTGTTTGTTGCCCTTCACTCCTCTTTTTACCCCCTCACTCCCATTTTTACCCCCTCACTCCCATTTTTACCCCCTCACTCTCTTTTGTAGTCCCCCACTCCCTTTTGTAGATCCTCACTCCCCTTTTGTAGGTCCTCTTCCCACTTTGCGGCCTCACCTCCTCCTTCGACCCTCCACAGCATACCCAACAGTGCTCCTACGGGCCGGCAGTCCGCTCCCTGGGCCTTGAATTCACCCCATCACCCCAAATCCATGACCCTCTCCCCCCACTGTCTGAACCCCATCCCAACCTCCTGTCCCTTCCCTATATCTCGTGCAATACCAGCCTTGCTACCCGCTGCTGCTGACAGGATGATAGTGAAATAAGTACATGGCGCAACTATCGTGTGGTTAGAGGAGCTGTCGCTCACTGTTTCTGTCCATTCTACTTGGCGAGGATGACCTTCCTCCGATTGGTTCACAGAATTGTTACAGCATAGTAGGAGACCATTTGGCCCATCATGTCTGAAAGAGCCCATTAAATAAGCATCATTAGCTACTGTCAATCTCCTGCCTTTTGCCTCTGCACTTGCAAATGATTTTTATCCAAATAACCATCTGATGCCTTCGTGAATGCCTTGGTACAACCTACCTCCACCTCCCCACTCTTTGTTGTCACTCCTGACTCCCCTTTGTAGCCCCTATTCCCACTTTGTGGCCTCACCTCCTCCTAAGACCCTCCTCCCCCATCCCAACAGTGCTACCTATGGACCAGCAGTTTGCTCCCTGGGCCTTGAGTTCACTTCCCACCACCCCAAATCCTTGACCCTTTCCCCTCACTGCTTGAACCCCATTCCGACCTCCTGACCCTTCACTATACCTACTGTAATACCAGCCTCCAGATCATAACCACTCGTTCAGCAACAGGATAAACGTTCCTCACTTCATTGCTGCTTCTTTTGCCAATGACTTCAAATCTATGCTCTCTCTTTCTTGTTCCTTTTACAAACGGGAATAGCTTTTCCCCGCCAACTCTATCCCACCCACTCGTGGTTTGGAAAATCTTCATCAGATCTCTGCTCAGCCATCTTCTCACCAAGAGAAAGTGTCCCAACTTCTTCACCATCCTCATAATTGAAGTTCCTCATCTCTGGAACCGTTCTTGTGCTTGACTCAGCTTTTAAACTTTTCCTGGGTGCTTGGTGGCAGGCGTTCCCAATACCCCTGCGTACTTTGAATATCGTTGAGAAAACGCCTCAAAATTGTAAGGATTCTGGTCAGCGTGGATATACAAAACCATTTCCATTGGTGGAGGTTGTTGCAAATGTGCTCTGGGATTGACCTGGAAGAAAGTCTTAATAAGTGTCAAAAAGTATGGCTCTGGATCTGATTTTGACGCTGATCTCCAGCATCTGCAGTCCTCACTTTCTCCCTGCAGGGGGCACAGACAGGAGCATAGATAGAGGCATAGATCAGGGCATAGATCGGAGCATAGATAAGAGTATATAGATAGGGGCATAAATAGGAGCATAGATAGGGACATAGATAGGGACATAGATAGGGACATAGGAGCATGGATTGGACCATAGAGAATGGCATAGATAGGGGCATAGATAGGGGCATAGATAGGGGCATAGATAAGGGCATAGATAGGGACATAGGAGCATGGATTGGAGCATAGAGAATGGCATAGATAGGGGCATAGATAGGGGCATAGATAGGGACATAGGAGCATGGATTGGAGCATAGAGAATGGCATAGATAGGGGCATAGATAGGGGCATAGATAGGGAAATAGATAGGGGCATAGATAGGGGCATAAACAGGGGCATAGATAGGGGCATAGATAGAAGCATAGATAGGAGCATAGATAGGGGCATAGATAGGGGCATAGATAGGAGCATAGATAGGGGCATAGATAGGGAAATAGATAGGGGCATAGATGGGGCATAGATAGGAGCATAGATAGGGACATAGATAGGAGCATAGATAGGGACATAGATAGGAGCATAGATAAGGGCATAGATAGGGGCATAGATAGGAGCATAGATAGGAGCATAGATAGGGGCATAGATAGGGGCATAGATGGGGCATACATAGGGGCATAGATAGGGGCATAGATAGGGACATAGATAGGAGCATAGATAGGGGCATAGATAGGGGCATAGATAGGAGCATAGATAGGGGCATAGATAGGGGCATAAATAGGAGCATAGATAGGGGCATAGATAGGGGCATAGATGGGGCATAGATAGGGGCATAGATAGAGGCATAGATAGGGGCATAGATAGGGGCATAGATAGGAGCATAGATAGGGGCATAGATAGGGGCATAGATGGGGCATAGATAGGAGCATAGATAGGGACATAGATAGGAGCATAGATAGGGACATAGATAGGGACATAGATAGGGGCATAGATAGGGGCATAGATGGGGCATAGATAGGGGCATAGATAGGGGCATAGATAGGGACATAGATAGGGGCATAGATAGGGGCATTGATAGGGGCATAGATAGGGACATAGATAGGAGCATAGATAGGGACATAGATAGGGGCATAGATAGGGGCATAGATAGGGGCATAGATAGGGAAATAGATAGGAGCATAGATAGGGGCATAGATAGGGGCATAGATAGAAGCATAGATAGGAGCATAGATAGGGGCATAGATAGGGGCATAGATAGGGGCATAAACAGGGGCATAGATAGGGGCATAGATAGGGGCATAGATAGAAGCATAGATAGGAGCATAGATAGGGGCATAGATAGGGACATAGACAGGGGCATAGATAAGAGTATATATAGGGGCATAGATAGGGGCATAGATAGGGGCATAGATAGGAGCATAGATAGGGGCATAGATAGGGGCATAGATAGGGGCATAGATAGGAGCATAGATAGGGACATAGATAGGGGCATAGATAGGAGCATAGATAGGGGCATAGATGGGGCATAGATAGGGGCATAGATAGGGACATAGATAGGGGCATAGATAGAGGCATAGATAGGAGCATAGATAGGGGCATAGATAGGGGCATAAATAGGAGCATAGATAGGGGCATAGATAGGGGCATAGATAGAGGCATAGATAGGGGCATAGATAGGGGCATAGATAGGGGCATAGATAGGAGCATAGATGGGGCATAGATAGGGGCATAGATGGGGCATAGATAGGAGCATAGATAGGGACATAGATAGGAGCATAGATAGGGGCATAGATAGGGGCATAGATGGGGCATAGATAGGGGCATAGATAGGGACATAGATAGGGGCATAGATAGGGGCATAGATAGGGGCATAGATGGGGCATAGATAGGGACATAGATAGGGGTATAGATAGGGGCATAGATAGGGACATAGATAGGAGCATAGATAGGGACATAGATAGGGACATAGATAGGGGCATAGATAGGGGCATAGATAGGGAAATAGATAGGAGCATAGATAGGGGCATAGATAGGGGCATAGATAGAAGCATAGATAGGAGCATAGATAGGGGCATAGATAGGGACATAGATAGGGGCATAGATAGAAGCATAGATAGGAGCATAGATAGGGGCATAGATAGGGGCATAAACAGAGGCATAGATAGGGGCATAGATAGGGGCATAGATAGGGGCATAGATAGAAGCATAGATAGGAGCATAGATAGGGGCATAGATAGGGGCATAGATAGGGACATAGACAGGGGCATAGATAAGAGTATATATAGGGGCATAGATAGGGGCATAGATAGGGGCATAGATAGGGTGAACAGCCAAGGTCTTTTTCCAAAGGTAAGGCAGTCCAAAACTAGACAGCACAGTTTTAAAATGAGAGAGGAAAGATTTAAAAGGGACCTGAGGGATAACGTCTTCACTCTGAGGGTGTTGTGTGTATGGAATGAGCTGCTAGAGGAAGTGGTGGAGGTGGAGCCAATTACAACATTTAAAAGATATTTGGACAGGTACGTGGATTGGAAAGGTCGAGAGGGAAATGGGCCAAGCACAGACAAATGGGATGAACTAAGTTGAGGAAACCTGGTTACATCGATGAGTTGGGTCAAAGGCCCTGCTTCCATGTTGGTGGACTCTGTGCTGCATGTAGGAGGGTCTGGAATGCACTGCCTAGGAGTCTGGCGGTAAATTCAAGCAAGGTTTTCAAAGAGAAACTTTACAATTATCAAATGCTAAGGCATTTGCAGCGTTCAAAGGAAGGGGTGGGGAATTGCAATCATAGAGGCCAACTACACAGACAAAGCCCACTGAGTCTGTGCCAGTTGAAAACAAATGCCTAACTGTTCTAATGCCAATTGTTAATACTTGTCCCATAGACGTGTACACCTCGACATCACTAGTACACATCTAAATCGTTCTTAATTAAGATGAATGGAGTTATTCTTGTTGAAAGCCAGCACTGATACAAAGGACAGAATGGCCTATTTCCAGGCTGTCACCATCTAATGAAACTATGATCTCCCGGGTGAAGAAAGAAACTTTCTTAACTATTTTAAAAATATGTTTATGTTACGGAAACCCACAAATTGCTCTGCCTCAAGACTGTGTATGAAACATAAGTATTACCTGCAACTGTACACCTCTTTGAAAAACTAATTAATCCTTCATGAATACTCAGTAGGTGAAAGGGAACTGATTAAGTCATCTGTTACATACAAATTTCTGTTACGGATAAGTATACATTTTTTGTCATGGGATGTAAAGCTTTATTTGAAGGTGAGGAGTTAATGTGGGGTGTGTTCCTTCATTGGTGTGTACCACTATGTTTGAAAAGTGGATTGGCTGATAACTGCAGCAATACGTGGACAATGGCACAGGACTCTGTGCTCTGGGGCTGTTCACTGGGAGGCATACCAAGACAAATATTGACTGCATCTGGAGGACCATCAGCCCAGTGAAAGACGCTCTTTAGTTTGCCTGAAACCTGCTAGTCTTCCAGAGCAAGGAGATGACCTCAGTCAAGTGTTGCAAGCTGGCACATTCCAAGGACCAGGATTATGTGCTGAGGGACGCATTGAAGGTTGGGGCAGCTCCTGCCAAGGTGGGGAAAGACCACAGTCTAAGTATCAAATACAGAGCAGTCTAAAAAAGACCAAAGTATAATGAACGTTGGTTCAGTTATTGGACCCCTTGTTCCCTTAACATTTTTAACTGCGCAGTAATGAAGATTGATGAGGGCAGAGTGGTGGACTTCATCCAAAGCGCTCGACAAAGTTCCTCATGGTAGACTGGTTAGCAAGGTTAGATCACATGGAACAGAGGTAGAACTAGCCATTTGTTTATAAAACTGGCTTGAAGGTAGGAGGCAGAGGTTGGTGGTGGAGGCCTGTGACCAGCTGTGTGCCACAAGGATTGGTGCTGGGTCCACTGCTTTTTGCCATTTATATAAATGACTTGGATGTGGACGTAGGAAGTATGGTTAGTCAGTTTGCAGATAACACCAAAATTGGAGGTGTAGTGGACAACGAAGAAGGTTACCTCAGAGTATAACGAGTTCTTGATCAGATGGGCCAATGGGCTGAGGAGTGGCAGATGGAATTTAATTTAGATAAAATATGAGATGCTATATTTTGGAAAGGCAAATCAGGGCAGGACTTGTACACTTAATGGTAAGGTCCGGGGGAATATTACTGAACAAAGAGACCTTGGAGTGCAGGTTAATAGCTCCTTGAAAGTGGAGTCACAGGTAGAGAGGATAGTGAAGAAGGCGTTTGGTATGCTTTCCTTTATTGATCAGATCATCGAGCATAGGAGTTGGGAGGTCATGGTGAGACTGTACAGGACATTGGTTAGGCCACTACTGGAATACTGTGTGCAGTTCTGAACTCCCTGCTGTAGAAATGATGTTGTGAAACTTGAAAGGGTTCAGAAAAGGTTTACAAGGATATTGCCAGGGTTTGAGGCATTTACCTGTAGGGAGAGTCTGAACAGGCTGGAGCTACTTTCCCTGGAGCATCAGACGCAGAGGAGTGACCTTATAGATGTTTATAAAATCATGAGGGGCATGGATAGGGTGAATAGACAAAGTCTTTTCCCTGGGATTGGGGAGTCCAACACTTCCTTTAAGATGAGAAAGGAAATACTTAATGGACCTAAGAAGCAACTTTTTCACCAGAGGTTTTATGTATACATGGAATGAGCTGCCAGAGGAAATGGAGGAGGCTGGTACAATTACAACATTTTAAAAGGCATCTGGATGGGTATATGCATAGGAAGGGTTCAGAGGGATATAAGCCAAATGTTGGCAAATGGGACTAGATTTATCTAGGACATCTGGTCAGCATGGACGAGTTAGACCGAAGGCTCTGTTTTCGTGCTGTATGTCTCTATGTCTATACTCTCCTGGATGAATAAGAAGTACCTTTGACAAGCATAGAATATAGAATAATACAGCGCAGAACAAGCCCTTTGGCTCTTGATGTTGCGCTGACCTGTGAACTAATCTAAGCCCATCCCCCTACACTATTCGATCATCATCCATGTGCTTATCCAAGGATGGTTTAAATCACCCTGAGTTAACTACATTGGCAGACAGCGCATTCCATACCTCTACCACTCCCTGAGTAAAAAGCCTGCCTCTGACATCTGTCTTAAATCTATCACTCCTCAATTTGTAGCTATGTCCCCTCATACAAGCTGACATCATCATCCTAAGGAAAAGTCTTTCACTGTCTACCCTTTCTAATCCTCTGAACATCTTGTATGTCTCTATCAAATTCCCTCTTAACCTTCTTCTTCCCAATGAGAACAGACCCAAGTCTCTCAGCCTTTCCTCATAAGACCTTCCCCCCCAGACCCAGCAACATCCTGGTAAATCTCCTCGGCACCTTTTCCAATGTTTGCATTTGCAATAACCAAATCTCAATGTTTATCTTTCTTGATACACAAATGCTGTACAGAACCACTTTAGTATCTGTGATGCAGTTTTATGAATAAAATATATTTTTGCAAAAACAAAATTGAAAACGGTGAATGTATCTTAAATTGAGGCATATGGAGAGTCAAACTGGGGCTGATATGGTGATTGTGGCTGTTTCCCTCAGACTGGGACTGAGTGTACCGATGAGGCAACTAACCAATGTATTTAAAGAGCCACATCCCAATGACAGACACACAAGGTGCCCTGTGACTGTTCTAGGAAACACAAGATTCTCTCAGTAGCAATAATTCTGACAGTACCTGTGATAAGTTTAGTGTTGAGGGATGAGTCCTGGAACATTGCTGTGTCAATACTTTTTAAACAGAGGTGCTAAAATTAGAATGATTAAATGATTGTTCCATCATTTAAATAATGTGGAAAGAGATCTGGGTATTAAAGTTCACGAAACTTTAAAAGTTTCTTTGCAGTTTTTAGCAGATGTACCCAAGGCTTGACTATATTGGAAAAAGACAAATGGAACAGAGCTCTTTAGGTTTTGAGTGACTGTTGTACAGAAACTTTGCTCTTAAATCTGTGCGAGGAGATTACTGTGTATGGGTGCTCCCTCCCTTTGGGATACCCCAGCCAACTCTTTCCCTATGCACAGGGAAAGTGAGGACTGCCTGGCTAAAACCAATGTTTAGATTACTTAGTGTGCATTGATGGATTTAAGCGAAAGCCAATCATGGGGCATTACTAATCTTCCCACTGGAATAGCCAGGACAATGTGTACAACAGTGCATGGCCATGTCACATTACCTGGACAAATAGAATGAATCCTAATCCCATTTGCATATCTCCTCCGGATCCCAGTCATGAGCCTGGTTAATTAGTGCATTATTATTGGGACTTTAAGGCACAAAAATTGACAAGGTCCACTTCTCACTGTCAATCTTGGATGGAACATAACCACAAAGACCGAAATGAAAATAGAAATTGCTGGAGAAACTCAGCAGATCTGGAAGTGACCTTTCATCAGAACAAAGAGATGCAATTTATGTTCTCCATTGGGAGGTTGATTAACTCAGTTGGCTTGATGTCCAGTTTGCAAAGTAAACTGATGCAAACAGTATGGGTTTAAGACCCACACCAGCTGAGGTCCAAGGAGGTCCAGCCTTCTCAACCTCCAGTGGTGACCCTCAGGATAATCTCACTCATTCTCTTCCTCTTCCCCTCCACCCCCTCTAAAATGGCCTAAGCAAACCATGCCATTATATGCTCATTCCTGATGAAGAACATATGCCCAAAATGTTGATTCTCCTGCTCCTGGGATATTGCCTGACCTGCTGTGCTTTTCCAGCAACACATTTTTTAGCTCTGATCTCCAACATCTGCAGTCCTCACTTTCTCCTAGTTGATTCAACCTTACTGTGAAGCCTCTTCCAAGGGAGCCTACCTTGAAAAGGTTCTCCTCCTCTTTCTCCTCATTCCTGATGAAGGACTTATGCCTGAAATGTCGACTCTCCTGCTCCTCGGATGCTGTCTGACCTGCTGTGCTTTTCCAGTAGCACACTCTTGATTCAGATCTCCAGGATCTGCAGCCCTCACTTTCTCCTAGTGCCATGGTATGGGTCTACCTACAGCCCATGGACTGCAGCTGTTCAAGACAGCAACTCAGGGGGCACCCTTGGTGATACAGGTAATAAATGCTGGTTCAGCCAGCAATACCTACATCAAAGGGTAGTATTTTAAAAATGCCACGCTCCCTAAAACAGAATTGGAGCCATGTGGTGAATATTGATGAAAAATTGTATGACAGAATCAGGATGTGGGGTTTAACACTATGTTGTGCTCAGTATATGGGGTTTGTTCTTCCTTATTTACATCATTGGGTCAGATTCTGAAACAAAATTATCAAACGTGTCAAGTACTAAGAAAGGTCCGTACAGTTATTGAAGAAAACTATGAGGACAGAGCTGAATACTTGCTGAGGGATTCCGGATCTTTCTGTAAAGAATAGATAATTGGCAGATGGTTTTGAACATTGTCATTTGTAAAATATTGTACATCTGCCAAAAGAACTTACCTGAAGCAAAAATGAATCAGAATGGACTTTAAAACACAGTGACTCTGAAAATGCCCTAACAGTGACAAATAAAGAACACCATGTTCTCAGTGGAATAAATGCTGAATGATATTTATGATGTGATGATTAGATGAAAAATTGCAATGTTATCCTCCAAGTTATCCTCATGGGTGGCACAGTGGTTAGCCCTGCTGCCTCACAGCGCGAGAGACCCGGGTTCACTTCCCGCCTCAGGTGACTCCGTGTGGAGTTTGCACATTCTCCCCATGTCTGTGTGGATTTGCTCTGGTTTCCTCCCACAATCCAAAAATGTGCAGGTCAGGTGAATTGGCCATGCTAAATTGCCCGTTGTGTTAGGTGAAGGGGTAAATATAGGGGAATGGGTCTGGGTGGGTTGCGCTTCGGTGGGTCGGTGTGGACTTGTTGGGCCGAAGGGCCTGTTTCCACATTGTGAGTAATCTAATTTAATCTCCCCCAAAAAAAGTTTGATTGCTAGTCCATACAGGAAATGCTGAAGCTTTGAAGTGGGTGCAGGGAAAGGCATCCAGGATAATCATAAATATTAGATACCTTTATGATCTGTGAGAATATCTTAGATGGATAGACAAGTCTCAGGAGTTAGAGTGGTCTTTTATGCTGGGGATTTTGTCTGCTCTTCTTCAAAAAGCAAGTTGTCAGAAGGTGGCATCAGGCATGGTAGGAAGATCGTATGAGGAAAGGCTGAGGCACTTGGGGGCTGTTCTTATTGGAGAAAAGAAGGTTTAGGGGAGATTTGATGGAGGTGTACAAGATGATTAGGGGTTTAGATAGGGTTGACAGTGAGAACCTTTTTCCGCGTATGGAGTCAGCTGTTACTAGGGGACACAGCTTTAAATTAAGGGGAGGTTGGTATAGGACAGATGTTAGGGGTAGATTCTTTACTCAGTGGGTTGTGAGTTCATGGAATGCCCTGCCAGTAGCAGTGGTGGACTCTCCCTCTTTATGGTCATTCAAGCGGGCATTGGATAAACATATGGAGGTTATTGGGCTAGTGTAGGTTAGGTAGGCTTTGGTCGGCGCAACATCGAGGGCCGAAGGGCCTGTACTGCGCTGTATTTTTCTATGTTCTATGTTCTATGTTGTTGGATATGAGTCAGTAAAAAATGCATTATTCTCAGTGTGGTCCTTCTATTATCCAGTACCCAGCAATAAGTGGTTTCATTGACTTCTCTTTTACAACTTACTAAAAATAGTGCCAGTACCATACTAAGCTTCTACACGGGATAGTGTATAATATGCAAACTGCCTTGATAGTCCAAGTGTCATGTCTTTTTGCCGACCTATTCATCAATGACTGTGAAATCAAGGTTTTCATGCAAAGTGATGTGGCCATTATAAAGTTGGGTTGAACAAAAGATTAGAGGGATGATTAGCGGGTCAAATTATGTTTCAGTCCGGCCACGGCAGAATGACTTGTAAATGGGGAAAAGGCACGAGATTGGCCCTTAGCTGATAGAACTGGAGTAACTAATGGAGCTTCTGCAAGCATAAGTATAATAACAAATCTGTGATTCAGTTTGGTCCTTTCTTACACGTGAAAAGAGATGCCTTTCTGTTGCCTGGTCAGGAGTGCTGAATAAGAACTGTTTGGATGTTTTGCGCACAACTTTAACCTCCATTGCTAACAATGAAATGACAGAGAAATAAAAGATACAAGTGCTTTAGCCCCTCACACTCCTGAACAGTTGGGCCCTATCTATTTCATGGTATGAAATTGGGACAGGCAGATTTCTCCCTTGAATTTTTTAGGAACTATGGGAAGAGAAAATAAACCCTATTTTTTTCAATTGCCCATCACGAAACCTGACGTGGTTGAAATTTGCTATAACGATGGTGGACCATTACAAGATTTGCTTAGCAAATTTGTAACTAGCACAATCATGGCTGCAAAAGGAGCCAGTACAATTGTTTCCAATACGGGGTCCTGAGATCATCCATGAGCAAGGTGCCCAACACATCACTAACAACTATGCTAAGTCGTTGACAGAGCAAAACCTTGACTTGTTCTTGAGTATTTCCCTCATATGTACAGGGTCTTGGAATTAGTAATTACATCACAGTAAAGATTTGGCAATGTTAATCTCTGAATGCTTCCAGCCTCTTTACCAGGATGAAAGCCTTTTCAGAATCAAGACATTTTATTACTCAAACTCTTTAGCCATGTTATTGCACACCTCTGGAGAGGGTGTGACTTGGACCTCCTTGTCCAGGGGTAGAGATATTATCACTGCACCATAAGCCTCTTAGTCTTCTGACCTTATATGGAATTTTTCAGAATGCTCACCTGGCCCTGACATTCTTCACAAGAATATGCTAATCCGGTCATTCTGTGTTTGTTATACATCAAGCCTGCAGCGATATAACTGCAATAAGGATCTGGGCCATCACCATGGGACCATTGAGATCAGCGAGAGGCCTTTACAGATTTTCTCTCAATAGAGCCATTGAACTATGAAAGTGTCCCATTTGGATCTTAGCGACTTGTTCCTTGAAACAGATCTCCAAACAGTCTGACTCCCATAGCCCTGCAAATGTCCTCCTTTTCAAGAACATATCCACTTTGATTTTGAAAATGACGGTTAAATCTGTTTCTTTCAGACAGTACAGTTCAGATTTTTAAAAAAATGCACTGCAAAGAGTAAAAATTTCTCGACTTATTCCTGGTTCTTTTTTTCAATTCCAATTAAATCTTATTGATCTTTGTGGAATATAAGAAGTATGGTTTTACAACAATATTACAAATCTGTAGTTGAGAGTGGCCTGCTGAAAGAGCACAGCAGGTCAGGCAGCTTCCGAGGAGCAGGAGAATCGAGGTTTCAGGCATAAACCCTTCACTAGGTTCCTGATGAAGGGCTCATGGTCGAAACGTTGATTCTCCTGCTCCTCGGATGCTGCCTGACCTGCTGTGCTTTTCCAGCAACACACTCTCGACTCTGATGTCCAGCAACTGCAGTCCTCACTTTCTCCTAGTGCCATTGTATTGGTCTACCTACAGAACATGGACTGCTGCAGATCAAGTACCAATGACCTGTCTTCCCATCTGCGAGCTGGCAATTTCCAGTCACGATGAACTTCTACTTATTGCTGAGATAATGAGCTGTCTGCCAACTTTCAAATTTCAGATTTGACTTTGATCCAGTTCTTGCGCTGTTGTTTTTAAAATGTGACCTATTTTTCTAACCAATCTGTTTAGAGATGTTATTGCGCGTCTCGGAAATAAATGGGAATTGAAATTGGGCCTCCTGGACAATGGGTAGGGGCAGTACCACCATGCCACAAGAATTATAAAATCCCCTACAATGCGGAAACTGTACACTGTGCACTGTGGGGAGATATTGAGACAGTGAAAGAGAGTTAGTGAGAACTACAATGAGAGAGAGCAAGTATCTACCATTTGGTAAGATGGAGAGAAAGAGACAGAGAGGTAGAGCAAATGAATTAGCAAGTGTTGGATAGAAAGAAAGAAGGTTGGAGAGACTCCATACTTCACGTCAGCTCTGATGAAGTGTCATCCAGACACAGAATGTGAGCTTGCCCTCTCTCCATGGGCGCTGCCTGTAATCATCACCCTGCCTCAATTAATTGGATAAGATGTCATCCCTTCCCTCGTTATTCAGCTGTTGACACTTCACTCACACTATTTGTGTGATCTTTCGATCTCTCTGCTTATACATTCTGTGCCTGTGCGCTTCCCACCACTTTAACTGACGAAGGAGCAATGTTCCGGAAGCTTCTGGTTCCAAGTAAACCTGTTGGACTATAACCTGGTTTGTGTGACCTCCAACCTCCTCCACAATGAAATCTTGGAGGAGAGAGATATAGTGAGAAAGGGAAAGAAAGCTAATAGAAGATAATGGAGAGAGACCAGACATTTTTAGATTAGATTAGACTTACAGTGTGGAAACAGGCCCTTCGGCCCAACAAGTCCACACCGACCCGCCGAAGCGAAACCCACCCATACCCCTACATTACCCCTTACCTAACACTACGGGCAATTTAGCATGGCCAATTCACCTGACCCGCACATCTTTGGACTGTGGGAGGAAACCGGAGCACCCGGAGGAAACCCACGCAGACACGGGGAGAACGTGCAAACTCCACACAGTCAGTCGCCTGAGTCGGGAATTGAACCCGGGTCTTCAGGCGCTGTGAGGCAGCAGTGCTAACCACTGTGCCACCGTGCCGCATCTAACAACTGTTCAGATGGAAAGAGAGGGACAGGGTTTTGGGATAGAGAGAATGAATCAGCAAATGCTGGGTAGCAGGATGATTATGGTAAGGAGAAAGAAAGGAAGTGAGACCTTTGAGGAGAGAAAGATGGGGAAAGGGAGGATTGCAATGCTCAGGTTTAGTAAAACAGTTTCTGAGTTTGGATAATGAAGGTAATTTAATGGGGTGTGCCTTGGTTTTGTAGCAATCATGTTATTGCCAATTACTCTCTGTCCAATTACCCTCTGCTGGAGGTCCTCACCAAGGGAAGACCTGGAGTCTTGTGTCATCTCCTGTTAGCTGTTGGCTGAGTATGTCACCACACAGACTCACTGATATAATGGGACCAGGCCTTGTTCTGGGCAGGGGTGTCAAAACAATCCACTCGCAAAAGACTAACTTGAACTCTCTGTAAATTCTGCACCAGCAGTGACCTGGATACCTCTCTTGCAAATTATTTTTGCAAAACGATAGTTTGAGTGGCACTTACTACCTTCTCTAAGGTGCACTGCTATCCAGAGAGCTCTCGTAGAGTTCAACGTAAACACCTGCCACTTTAGTTTATAAAATCTGCACATAGTCCACTGGGCAAGAGCGCAGGGGCACAGCCCTTTCGGTTACTGAGCGATCTCAAGGATGTCACGGTTGCCTTTGAGGGTATTTAGAGTCCGTGAGATCAAAGCACAGTCATTCTGAGCTCAGCCTCATCCCATTTTCAGCATGTTTTCCTGCAGGGCCATGACTTTCTCCTGAACCTAATGAGACGCCAGGAGAATAGATGATTCAAATGGGCTGAGACACCGTGCAGAATACAAAATCATGATTCTTGGAAAAAGTTAAAACATGCTCCAGTGCCTTTACTACTCTTACACGAATTTTGCAGAGCCACTGCAACTTCAAATCTACATGCAACTAATCAGCATTGGAAATGTTTCGAAAATACAAGAGCGAGATTCGGTTTTTGTTTTGAAAACGTACAAAATGACATTTGACCGTTTCGCTGGTTCTTTTATTGGATATTGCTGCATTCAGTTCATTCACTTATGAAATTGAAGAGCAAGAAAACAAGAGTGAGGCTAATTGGGTAGCTCTTTCAAGTAACTGGCACAGCAACAGTGGGCTGAATCGCCTCAACTGTGTTGTAACATCAGATGATTCTGAGGTAATTTGTTTAATCTGACCATTATCTTGAGGTATAAGTGCTGTTGAACAATCACTTTGCTATTTATTACAGTTGTGATGATTTTCCCAGGATTTTGTAGTAGGTTGAACAGGGATGTTATCGCTTTTAGTCGTCAAGGATGTAATTGCCTTGGGGGCTCATTGGATTAATGAGAGGCTTGTTTTAGGAGAGATTGAACAATTTATACACATCTTTTCTGGAGTTTAGTAGGATGAGGGGAGCTCTAATTGATGTCTATTAAGTACTGAAGGGGATTGACAAAGCAGGCATTTCCCATGGTGGGACAATCTGGAATGAGAGTCATAGTTTTAGGATGAAGGGTAGCAGATTTTCTTCTCATTTACCGAATTCAAATACCATCTGACGTGGCAGGATTCGGACCCCAATTCCCAGAACATTACCTGGATCTCTGGGATTTAACAGCCTAGTGACAAGACCATTGTCTCCCAAAGGAGAAAGTGAGGACTGGAGATCAGAGTCGGAAAGTGTGGCGCTGGAAAAGCACAGCAGGTCAGGCAGCATCCGAAGAGCAAGAGAGACAACACCAGGAATGGAGAGCTTACGCCCGACCAGCGACTGTCCTGCTCCTCAGATGCTGTCTGACTGGCTGTGCTTTTCCAGCATCACACTTTTCAAAATTACCCGGATCTGCGGATTAACTTGTGAAAGGCAATGTTATGGGGTCCGAGGTTCCAATCCTGCCAATGGCAGATGGTATTCAAATGTGGTAAATAAAAAAAAACTGCCACCCTTTGGATTCAATAAAGAATCTGGAATTAAAAGTCTAATAATGACCGTGAATCCTTTGTCGATTTTTGGAAAAACCCACCTGGTCCACTGATGTCCTTTATGGAAGGAAACTGCTATCCTTACCTGGCCTGGACTACATGTGACTCCAGACCCACAGCAATGTGGTTGACTTGTAACTGCTCTCTGGGTTAATAGGGATGGACAATAAATGTTGCCTCAGACAGTGACACCTTCATCCTTTGAATGAATAAAAATATTTAAAATAGGCATGAGGAGGAATGCCATATAGATGTCAAAGAAATGTACAGCATGGAAACTGACCCTTCGGTCCAACCCATCCATGCCGACCAGATATCCCAACCCAATCTAGTCCCACCTGCCAGCACCAGGCCCATATCCCTCTGCACCCTTCCTATTCGTTTCCCATCTAAATGCCTCTTAAATGTTGCAATTGTACCAGCCTCCACCACATCCTCTGGCAGCTCATTCTATACACGTACTACTCTCTGTGTGAAAAAGTTGCCCCGTAGGTCTCTTTTATATCTTCATGAATATATAGAATTCCACCTCAGAGTGAGGTGGATGTTAGATACTGAACAAACTTAAGGAGGAGATAGACAGGTTTTTAATTTGGTGGCAGGTTGAAGGTTTCTGAAGAGCGGGAAGGAAAGTGGAGTTGAGTTCAGCTATCGATGGTATTGAATGGTGGATCAGGCCAATTACTCCTGCTCCTAGTCATGTTCTTAAATTATCATTGTGCAGCATCTGCATGTGAGCAGCTCAACGTGGAAATCATAGAATCCCTGCAGTGTAGAAACAGGCCCTTCAGCCCAAAAGGTACACACCAACCTCTGAAGAATAACCCACCCACCCCCATTCCTTCTCCCCAATTACTCTACATTTACCTCTGACTAATGCACCTAACCTACACATCCCTGAACACAATGGGCAATTTAGCATGGCCAATTCACCTGACCTGCAAATCTTTGGATTGGGGGAGGACACTGGAGTACCCGGAGGAAACCCAAGCAGAGACAGGGAGAATGTTCAACCTCCACCCAGACAATTGCCTGAGGTGGGAATTGAACCCAGGTCTCTGATGCTATGAGGCTGTAGTGCTAGCCACTAAGCCATCATGCCACCACTAATCAGTGTGTTGCTACCCCAGTACCTCACCCAGACATGTGAAAGCGTGGATCATGTGAACGTGCTGTACTCGATACATATTCACGAAGCACACTGACGTTCAGAGTCAGGCCATTCTTTTCTGAAATTCATTTTCACAGGCCAACGTGATAGCAGGCTGGGCCAGCATTTACTGCTGGGCCCTAACGGTGAAGGTGGTGGTCAACTGCTACAGCCTGTGTGCTCTTGGTGTACCCGCAATGCCGTTAGGGAGGGAGCTCCAAGTGCTTGACGCAACAATGAAGGAGCGATCATATTGTTCAAAGTTTGGTGTATGACTTAGAGAGGAAAAAGGAGGTGATGGTGTTCCCTTGCATTTGTTATTCAAGATGGTGGCATCTAAGGGCTTAGTTCGGAATAGGTTTTATTTTCACGTGTACTCCAGAGGACACAGGAGTACACTGAAACATGCACAACGAGCTTCTCTTCGAGGGGGGGAGGGGAGGCTGCACCCTGCATCACCTCGAGGGGGGGGAGTCTGTGCTGGGGTTCACCTCGAGGGGGGGAGTCCATCAAGTCTGTGTGAAAGGAAAAAAGCATGAAAAGAGGAAAAAGATGAAAATAAATGGATGCAGCTGCTAAGTTCCAGCTTTGGAACAGCTCTGTTGTCATCTTGTGCTGCCCTGGACTTGGTAATTTGGGAGATAGTGCCCAAAGAACCTTGGCAAGTGCATCTTGTACACACTGTGCGTTCAGGGTGTTAAGCAGGAAGATGGTCGGCCAAACAAATGAACTACTTTGTCCTGGATGGAGTCAAGCTTCTTGAGTGTTGAGATGTGAATGCATTGGACAGAGTGCAACAGCGATTTACAAAACTGATTCCAGGGATGAGAAACATCACTTAATGGGGACAGATTGAAGATGTTGGCACTGTTCTTCCCCAGAGGGAAGAAGGCTGGGGGAAGATTTGACAGAGATTTCCAAAGTTATAAATGGTGTGTGTCCAGTCGATAGGGACAAACTGTTCCCACTTACAAAATGATCAAAAGGAAGAGAGCACTGACTTAAAGTGATTTGCAAATGTAGGAAATGTACTGTGAGAATAAACATTCACACACAACAATTTGTTTGGGCATAGAATCCACTGTTTAGAAATGTAGTGGGAGTAAAGTCAATTGAGGCATTTAAAAATCATTGGATGGTTATTTCAATGTGCAAGGGTATGGGGAGAAAGCAGGAGAATGCCACAATGTCATCATGCTCATCGGGCTGCTAGTACAGGATTGATGGACAGACTAGCCTTCTATGCCCTAGCAATTCTGTGATTCTCATTGTAAGACTTTTACTGTGACAACAGACTAAAATCTGCATCCACTAAACATTACTTAGTCGAGAACATGTACACAAAACTGTGGTAAAGATATTGCCCATTTGTTCCCTAACACAACTGAGAACTTACATTTATATATCACACCGCACGGTCGTATCTTTAGTGGAACCTGTTCAAAGTTGGTCCCGACTCCAAATAGTGTCAGTTCTTCCTGTCAGAAGTCATCACTTTTGGGAACCTTGGAAGCAACCTGTGAATGCAAGGCCCACTCCAGGGACTCCAACTTGCAGCATCAACAGGGCATCCTGAAATCCCTGCAGGTTCGGGCTCTGTGAGCGGTGGATTCACACCTATCAGCATTCTGTTTACAGAGAACAGTCACTTCCCTTATTCTCCACAACAAATGTTACTTCCCCATCCTGCCCTAAGGACTCACTCTGTCCCTGTCTCTGTCTCTCCCTGTATCTATCTGTCTCTGTCTCTGTCTATCCATGTCTGTCTCTCCCTGTCTCTGTCTCTCCCTGTATCTGTCTGGCCCTGTCTCTGTCTCTCCCCATCTCTGTCTCTCCCTGTATCTGTCTGTCCCCGTCTCTGTCTCTCCATCACTCTTCTCACTCCCCTCCTCTGTCACTCCTTGGGACTGTGTAAGTCTGATTAGAACTTAGTCAGCTGCTCCATTTCTTTATCAGTAGGTGTGGTAGCTAGCCCTTGGGTTTGACTAGACTGAACCAGGCCCCTTGTTTCCACTGTGCATTGGCATATTTTCCAGCACAACTATTAGGATATCCCATTCCCCTCACATTATTGTATTACACTTTGAATTAAAGGGATAGTTTAAAATATATCCATCCATTAAACCTCTTGCTCATACCAGTTCTGAAAGGCTCCAGATCTCCCGTGGACAGCAATGCCCTGCAATGGTTCACTAATGGCAGCACGTTCCAGTGCAAAATCCCAACCGAACCTTTGTAAATGTGTCAGTATAATCACTGCTGACCGCACAGTGCAGACTGTTAAGCCTGTGCTGCCTTATTGTAAGCTCAAATTGGGGGGCAGTCCTCAGTTGAACCAATGATCTATTTGTCCTCTGGCACCAGCTGAGTGAGAGAGATTACTGAGGAAGGCTCATGTGAATGACAGTAAATACCACAAAACTATTCCAGCAACACACTGACTTTATGGTTATTGCTTCCCTACCCTGTGCATTAAAATGTTATGAGAACAAATTGCCTGCAGTGATATTGGATTTTGACCATGATTAACGTGATGTAGACCAACATCTGTCGTCAGAATAGTGAAATAGAAAGAAAGAAATGTAGCAACTCCCTACTCTGTACACACCAGCAAAATGCAATATATACATTTGAAAGGACGAAATATCCCTTGTTGCAAATTAGAGTTTAGCTCTATGAGAGTGTATGCACATGAATATAGTAACAAGTCGTCAGAAAAAACTCACTTCCAATATCCGGCAGAACTCGTCCAAAACAAATCAATGAAAATTATTTTTTTTTAGCACAGCAAATTCACTTCCATAAACTCAGCAGTTTCTATCTCTTCTCATCAAACTCACACTATGCTATGAATTCCTTTATTCGCTTGGGCAGTTATTTAAACCACATGTTCAGCACAAGACCAAAGGTGACAGCTGTTTCCCCATTGCCACAGATGTACAGCTCTGGAATACATCAGGTATTCTCTCCAGATCTGTTAAGGCACAAGTTACAAAGCAAATCCTGGATATAGACAGCTTGAGATACTAATTTTGTAATTTGTTTCACTGCATTCATAATCAGAGGCTCCCACACGTTTAGCACTCCATCAATACACTGATATTTAGGTATGCAAACAGCAACCCAGAATCCTGCAACACCGAATTAGGTCATTCAGTCTATAGTGGCTTTACTAGCCTTTGGAAAGAGTTATCCAAATAGCTCTTCCACTATAACATTACCATTTATCTCCCTTTCAAGTACATTTTTCAATCTCTTTCTGAAAGTTTAAACTGAAAGTGCTTCTCTATTCTTTTAGACAACACCCTGACCACTTCAACCCATTAGGTAAAATGATTTTGCTTCATTGCTCCTCTTGCCATTTACTTCAAGTCTGTGTTGCCTGGTTACGGGCTGCTCTGCAGTTTCCCAGACAATTACCCTCTCATGTTAATACTTATCATGGCAATGGCTAGGGGTAATATTTACAGAGAGAATAGCTGATACTGCTGGGGCAAACATCTCACTATTTTGTAACCGACCTGAGTGAACACTGCTGCATTATGCAATCTAAGTGATTTTTGTGAAGGAAACGTATATGATTCTATGCGATTTCCTTCCACCAGGAGGTGCCAAGGCTGCTGGGGGTGCTGTGCCCACTTATTGCCACCCTCCCTGGGCTGGTAATTGCAAGGTTGAACTTTGGACAGAACCTACTTCGACTAGTGAGCTGCATACTCTCCTGAGACACCTTGCCACAGGGATAGGTCACATAAGGAAGACGTGAACAATTCTACCAACTTTAATAAACATGTTGAAGACACTTGTACATCGCACAATCAGAATCCGAACTGCAAGCAGCTGCAAAGATGTCATGGTCAGGGCAAGAGTAATGAATTAATAATCTGTGAAAAGCAGACATAAGGTGCTCTTGTCACTGAGCCAGGCAGTCAGGAGATGATCACGAGAGACAGAGCAATATCAATGACTGGTTGAGAAAATGTGGGTCAGCAAGCTAGAATCTCTGATGTAAATTGAGGTAGTGTCACCCAAGTGCATCAAAGAGGATTAGGAATTAATGGGTTAGCACATTATATTTTATTTAAACAGAACTGATGACAACAAGTGACATGCTTTCAGATATGTTAGCAAACTGTTATTGATGCTATAAATGCCACAACACATGAAGGTTTGATCAGTTCAACAAAGGAAACAAATTCAGATCTCACGTTTGCAACATTTCCTGATAAATCCTCCTGTATCTTTCTTTCCAGTAATTTTGTGGTCCCTGTAATCTGCTTGTGTTTAATAATCCCATGGTCCCTGGGCAATCTCTATTCCAGTAATCTCATGGTTACAGCGTGACTTCAGTCCCAGTAAGACCATGTCCCTGAGTTATCTCTGTCCTAGTAATCCCACAGTCACTGGTCGATCTGTCTGTCCCAGTAATCCCATGGTCACTGGTTGATCTGTCTTTCCCAGTAATCCCACGGTCACTGGTCGATCTGTCTGTCCCAGTAATCCCATGGTCACTGGTTGATCTGTCTTTCCCAGTAATCCCACGGTCACTGGTCGATCTGTCTGTCCCAGTAATCCCATGGTCACTGGTTGATCTGTCTTTCCCAGTAATCCCACGGTCACTGGTTAGTCTGTCTGTCCCAGTAATCTGGGACAGTGTCACTGTGTGGACACTGCTGTGTAATATGATTAATAAACAGTGACCAAAGTCTGACTGTCTTCAGTTTCTTAAACTCCTTTAGGTTTTGTTTATCCTTTAACAACTCAATATTTTAGTTTGCTTGTTAGTGACCAAATAACTTGGCCAATTGTACTTAACCGTAACGTAGGATTGGAGACATTTGAGCATTTGAGCTTTGTGCATGTACTTCCGGGGTGGCCACTCACTAATGAGTAAAGGGTCATGCTATTCCCAACATAACAGTTGCAAGAATGATGGAAGATCTGGGCTGGTATGAGTATGTTAATTAAACACGGCAGTATATGATAACAGCGCTCAATGATTTATATTTAAGGGTGAATTGTTGAAAGGAATAAGTTTAGGTTGCTTGAAGCAATTTTCCACAGATCTAAAAGAAAAACGAAAATGGAGCTTCGTTCTGGATATGTTTCACTTCACACAATCTTTGTCTCAGAAATGCAAATGATCGAAAGCGATACTAAATTATTACAAACTGTGCTGTAAAGCAAATGCACGATGAGAAGGAAAAGGCAGTGAAAGCGTTAATTGATGAGCAGAGACAGTGAAGGGGAGGAAAGAAATGTTCACATTACACTGCACCAGGTGAAAAGGAGGAATGTGCTTTGGGTGGAATTGCAAATTAATTCTGACAACATGGGGTTGAAAGCTAAAGGCTAGCTTTAGGGGAACAATCTATACTCAACAGGAAGTGAGGCCATTAGGCAATCAGATAAAATTGCAATGTTGAAGGATGCGTCCTCTTCCATTCCAAAATCCGTCCTCTCCATTGTTTCGCAAAACACTAGTCTGTTCTTCCTCCTCCGATTTTACACCAAATCCCAGTTGCTGCTCAGAGAACACACCTCGTCTACCTTACCTTCCACTCATTTCAACTATAAGAACTTGGAGCAGGGATAGGCCATTCAGCCCCTTGAGCCTGCTCCACCATTTGGTACAATCATGGCTAATCTCCTCTTGGTTTCAACTCTACTTTTCTGCTACTCCCCAGTATCCTTCAACATATCATTAATAAAAAATCTGTCCATCTCCTCCACAAATTTATTCAGTATCTAACATCCACCTCCCTCTGCGGTAGTGAATTCCATAGATTCCCAATCTTTTGAGAGAAGTGATTCTTCCTCATCTCTGTCTTAAATCTGCCACCTCTTAGCTTAAAGTAATGACCCTTCATGCTGGATTGCCCCACAATGGGAACCATTCTCTCTGTGGCAAAATGAGGACTGCAGATGCTGGAGATCAGAGTCTAGATTAGAGTGGTGCTGGAAAAGCACAGCGGGTCAGGCAGCATCCAAGGAACAGGAAAATCGACGTTTCGGGCAAAAGCCCTTCATCAGGAATGAAGGCCATTCTCTCTATGTCTACTTTGTCAATCCTTTTTAGCATCTGACATACCTCAATTAGATCTCCCAACTGTCTAAACCAGAGGAAGTATAGGTCCAAACTGCTTAAGCCTTGTAAGGCAGGCATTTCATTGCTGGGATCAATCCAGTGATGTGAGCTCCCTTTAATGCAATTACACCTGTCCTCAAGTAAGGGACCAAATATATATATAAAGTCTTCCAGATTGGGTCTGAATAATGCCTTGTATAGTTGCAGCAACACTCCCCTACTTTTAGAGTCTGTCCCTTAAGCTGTAAATGTCAAAATACCATTTGCCTCTGTCACCACTCTCTCAACTTGAATATTAACTGTGTGTGATTCCTGCATGAGGTCACCCAGATCCCTATGAACTGAAGCATTTTGAAGCCTCACTCCAATTGTTGCCTTTTTTAATCTTTCTGACCAACATAGGTAACCTCACACTTATCCACGATAAGATCCAGTTTTGGAATTTTGGCCCATTTGAGTAACAGATTCACATCAATTTGTAAATACCTTATTTTTTCATTGTGATTTATTTTCCCACTTACTTATTCATGTCATCTGCAAATTTATCTATAATACATTCTACCCCCACATCATTCCAAACTCTGTGGCACTCTATTGCCAATCAGAAAAAAATACATATTGATCCTGACTCTCTGCTCTCTGCCCGACCAGCTTGTTTTTAACAGATTGTAAGTGAATATGTTTTGAGCAATCTGAATTTAGGCTCAGATTTGGCTTCAATTCCGATCCAATGTGTCTCTCCTTTCAGTTTTACCGTAAACATATCCCAGCATTCATTCTAGTTCCCTTGCTAACCTATCTTTAAGCACATGTTATAACCCCTTGTTACCTCAAAATGCTAATTAATACCCAGTGGATCCAGTTAGACGGTTAAAAGACGGGAGGGGTTTGGTCAGCTTGTCATGACACTATGAGAGTAAAGTTGCCAAGAATATAACAATTGAAGGTAATTACTTTTAAAAGTGTAGAAAAAGGAGAATAGCTAAAGTAAGTGTTGATCCATCAGAGGCACAGACTGGAGAAATTATCATACAGAACAAAGAAACGGCAGAGATACAACATGTATTTTGGGCCAGGTTTTTACCCTAATATGTGGAAAAACTCCTCACTATTCATTGACATTAGTGCACCTTAACAGAATGGGAAAGGAGGTGTGTCAAAAGCCTGCATATAGCACTCCCAACATTGACAGTCCCATTACTAGGTGGACACATTAGACCTCCGATAATTTTGATGAAGCTATGTTGGTTTCTGAAGGCAACATTGTTCAAAGCAGTTCAGAGGTGAAGACAACCCTGGAAGATACTGGTCAAGAGTCATCAACCTTTTAATAGTTAAGTTGAAGAGTGAACCTCACATGTCATAGTGAAATATTGCATGATAAATTAAACATGTTTTTTACATAATGGTTTATTTTGGGGATTTGTTACCAAATGAAACAGTATTAAAGAGACCAGCATTGTGAAGTTTGTAAAGCATTTAGATGCATTATAATACATTATTTAATTGATAGTCTTCTTCTGCATTAGAAAATACAGTTATTCAGATTTGACTGAGTCAAAGGTCAATTATCACTTTTGATCTAATTGTTTCAACAATTGACAACTCAGACATCTGCTTCTCTGCATTAAGACTTAGAAAGATACCTAACTCTTCCAGTGATTTCAAAGGCTTCAAAATGTATTTAGCTCTGGAGGATGTGTTGACAGAATGGTGCAATGGAATCACATCTCACCCTCTGCTTGGGTGAATTCCAAATCTCTCATCAATTCGGCTTTATAGGTGCTGTTAATGTAGTCATTCAATAGGATTTTGTTGTGCGTGATTGGAAGACAGGATGGTAGGAAGGATCTGTGGAGGAAGAGTGGACATGGAGAAGAGTAGGAAGAAGGAGACATTGAAAAGACCAGTGAGAGCAGGGACTATAGAGAGGGAAGGTAATGAGACGAGTAGGCAGACTGTAGAGAATGGGAAAAGTAGAGGTGGGAAAGAGAGGAGAACAAAGGGAGCTAGAGAGTGAGAGATTGGGAATTCTAGTGAACAGTGGCAAGAGAGGAGATTGTGAGGGAAAAGAGGGGTAAATGAGAAGGGGAGGAGCAGAGAAAGGGGGCAGCAAGAGAGCTGCAAATGTAAGGGAGTGGGAAATGTGAAGGAGAGAGTCAGAAGAGTGGGGACAGCAGGAACAGCAGTGAAAATGGGGAAAAAAGGTAAGCAGGAGATGGGGAAGAGAATTAGGAACAGTTGGAAGAGTGTTAGACAGTAGATGAGAGAGGAATACAGGGCACAACAGGCAGAACTAGTGAGCAGGGTATTTCAGGAGATAATGTATTGTAGGATAGAGTGAGCAGCACAGGCAGTGTGGGGAGGGGTGTGAGAGTGGAGAGAGCAAGGGGTTGGGGGAGTGAACATAAAGCAGAGACAGGGAGTGAGCGGGGAAGGTGGGGAGAACAGGGAGAGTCTAGAAAGCTAGGTGGAGATGCATGGGGAGAGCAACAAAAGCGTATGGAGAATGGGGAGGGTGGGGGAAAAGGAGAGGAGGAAAGGAGGGAAAACAGGGAGAGTGGGGAGGTGAGGGTGGAGGGGAGGGGTGTGGTCATGTGGAGGGGGAAGGGCAAAGAGGGAGAAGAGCAGAGAGAGTGAGCTGAGTACTGAGTGCTTGGAGAGTGTCTACAGTAAAGATATAGAACATAGAACATAGAAAAATACAGCGCAGTACAGGCCCTTCGGCCCTCGATGTTGCGCCGACCGAAGCCTACCTAACCTACACTAGCCCAATAACCTCCATATGCTTATCCAATGCCCACTTAAATGACCATAAAGAGGAAGAGTCCACCACTGCTACTGGCAGGGCATTCCATGAATACGAACTATAAATAGTTCAGGCCTCAACACTAATCCATGTGACACTCAACACGTTATGTTTGAAAAGTGGCCATTGTGTCCCATGGAAAGGCAATAATTCTTTAAAGCTCCTTTCCTGAGGGGACGAAAATAATGAATTGTAGTCATTGAAAAAATTAATGAACCTCTGATATAAAATGACTGACAGCTCAGTTGAATTCAGGAAGGTTCTGGAAAGGCTTTTGCTGTCTCCATGACATTAATCTGAAGAAGACTTCTCAATTACAAAACAGAGATAAATCTTTTCGCAAAGAAATGGCATTTGATCTATTTATAGTTGGAGGTATATCCTTGCGAAGAGAAGGCATAGGGTCAGGGGAAAATATGAAGTGAGATGAATAAATTAAGATGAGGTTTTCACAACTGAATTGTTTTGTAGATATATTGAAGGTAACAGTGTTGCAGTTTCTGGTAATTTTAAAAGATTTGCATTTCCTACATGTTAGACCACTATTAAATGTCCAGAATAACCTTTTTGCAATAAAAATCATTGAATTCTACTAGCGTTCAAGAACTTTTTGAGACCATAATTAACATTTTGTTTCTGTTTGTTACATTGTAGGCGCTGTCCTTGCTTTGGACATTATGTCTAGTTTATACATCAAAAAAAAATTTACCCAAATGCTCCTGTACATAAGGAGGATGAAGTGACAGAGTTTAATTTGCAGTTCCACTCATTTTTATTAACAGGATGTTTCTTATTATAAACACCATGTGAGCATTTTCCACCTTTCCATAATATTTACTCTCTATCCAGCTCTTTGTGTTTGAGCTGTGCCATTGGAATTGTCTTTCTCTCTGACCTAGGGCTGGCTCTCTTCTGTGAAGGTGGGTTTCACAGATCAGGGCAGATCTTTTCCTGGGTCTTCTTAGGTTACCACATGGTCTTCTGCCACAGATTTTCACTCAGTTTTTACTGCATCTTCACTTAGGGGTGTTTTCCTTGAGTGTGTTTATCCACACATGCCTCAGAATGTTCTGTGTCCTTTAGCCAATGAGGTCAGGAGTTGGATTCAAATCATCCAATGGGGTCATGCCAACACCCTTCATTGTTGGCTTGCCAGGAAGTGTAAAGTGTACTTACTTAGGCAGTCGAGATGCCAGAAAGTTTGATTGATACTTCTTCAACACACAGCCCTTGGGCTGGTTATAATTGGTTCCTTCTGAACCTGTGATCTCTTTGACCTGGTTTCCACTGTTTTCTGAAGCCAATAGCTGTGGTTGCTGTTAACTTTAATTCAGTCAACTTTCTGTCAGGTCGGATTTCTCTGGCTGTCGGTCTATTTAGAATGTCCAATTTTTGACCCATGGTCACTTGACCACACAGTGCTGGGTGAAGACATCATGCTGAAGTAAGAGATTTGCTTTCAATGTGAATCTTTAGTTTACGTTGAAATGTGCCAATTGTACCTTGCAGTGTGACAGAAGTAGGGAAATCAGATATTGGGCCATGCATGCTATTATGGTTAGCCCATTCAAAGAATCTGCAGAAAGGCAAAATTGATTTTGGGTTTCTTAGTACAGGTAATAAAAATTTTCAGGATTCTCTTAATGGTAAGTCCCTTGGTTTTTTTTCTAGGAGTATGTTCTTTGCATGTTACAGAGCACCAAAACTCTACCTATTCCCTGTTGTACTGCTTTATGAATTGCAACTCTACTTATTGAACCACGTAAAAGCAAAAATACTTCAGAATGCTGGAAATCTGAAATAAAAGCAGAAACTGCAGGAAAAATGCAGCAGATCTGACCGCATATATGAAGAGATAATCAATATTTTTGGAGAAGTCACGGTTGACTTGAAATGTTAACTAATCTCTCCACAGATGCTGTTAGGCCTGCTGAGTTTCTCTAGCATTTTCTTGATGAATTAATTAGAGTCATAGAGATGTACAGCATGGAAACAGACCCTTCAGTCCAACTCATCCATGCTGACCAAATATCCCAAACTAATCTAGTCCCATTTGCCAGCATTTGGCCCATATCTCTCTAAACCCTTCCTATTCAAATACCCATCCAGATGCTTTTTAAATGTTGTATTTGTACCAGCCTCCACCACATCCTCTGGCAGCTCATTCCATACACATACCACCCTGTGTGCGACAAAGTTGCCCCTTAGGTTTCATTTAAATCTTTCCCACTCATCTACAACCTGTGTCTTCTAACTTTGGACGGCCCCATCCAAGCGAAAGTGTCTCACAAAGTTTAATTGAGGGCAATAGACAGATACAGTGGTCCAAATAGTTTTCTTCGGTACTATATCACTCTGTGACAAATATCCCAGCATTTTCAGATCTGATAATGAAAGAAATGTGTACAATATTGGGGGAGATTCATAATTTCTCATTCCCTACCAACATGAAGATAGCATGCTAGAAAGAAATATCAAATCATACAAGTCATGCTTAAAAATGTGTGAGAAAAATAGCAGTATTGAAAATTTGTACCCTATAGAGTCATAGATGGCTACAGTACAGAAAAAGGCCACTCAGCCCAATAGTCTCATGCACAAGTGCTACTTTTTGAGGTTATGGCTGACACTCCATTACAGTTCCTGTACACCCATAGAATGATTGCAGCCAAAAAACTATTAGTCATGGAAAAGTGGGTGCAGTACCTAATTCAGCCCAGAGAAAATACCCAACTAGATAGTGGGAGTAAGTGACAGAAAGAGGGATACCTTAACAAAGGGGCACCACAAATGCTGGAAAAGAGAGAAGTCAGTTGATGGTACAACAGATTAGTGAAAAGGAGCCTTTTCTCAAGCCTATATGGGATTTATTAAATTATTGTACTAAAATATACTGTAAAAATAACTCAGCCAATCAGTTTATCCTGTGTGAGTAGACTGTAAGATGGTAGACACTGATGCTGCGACTGTTTAATGTTGAAAGCATTTAGTTTTTTTGAATAAAACTCACTTGGGTTTCAGAATGTTATTCTGTTAATGTCTTACACACATATCTGTGGTGCCATAGCTCATATTGACAATGGCTATAAGCCTTTGAGAATGAGGATTGTACATTGCTGAGAGGCAGGGGGTGACAATAGTGGGACAATGAAAGTCCATCGGTATTGCAATGGAATCTCATTCTGAATGATTGGCTGAGTGCCATGCCTCATTAATGAATCAAGCCCAGCAGGGGTTATGTACACAGCTGTGATGAGGACTGTGGGATTTATTTGGTTGACAGTTTTATAAGATTAAAGCATTTTGAAGAGGTTTTTAAATTGCTGTTTGCTTACTTGGACTTAATTATGTGTTTGAAAGGAATAGGTTACCACCAAGGGTAGTTTGATTGCTGTGCATTTGATTGAAAGTTTTATGGAGTTTCTTTTTAAACTTGTGGATTCTAGGGTTGATCATTTATTTGAATGAGCATTTAAAGTCTTTTCAATGCTTTTATAGAGCTTGTACATTCTGATCCTTGGCATGAAGGAACTGTCTTATGAATAAAAGTTAAACATGCTAGCACTCTACTCACTGGAATTGAGAAGAATAAGAGGTGATCTCTTTGAAACATATAAGATTCTTAAGGGACTTGACAGGGTAGATACTGAGAGGCTGTTTCTCCTCGTGGGAGAGGCTAGGACCAGAATAAAATGTGACTATTTAAGACTGAGGTGAGGAGATATTTCTTCAATGAAATGTGTCCGAGGGTGCTTCACATGAAAGTTATCATATTGTGTAAAGTGCTTCAAATGTTTTTCCAGATATATTTGCCCCCATTGAAATACACTGAATAAATGCTCATCTTAGACTTCATACCAAAGTAAACCACATTACGCAATGGCCTACTGAATTTCACTGATCATTCATCCAACTGTCTCTGCTCACCTGTTTTTACTACGGCCATAAGAAGTAGATGCTAACATGAAATGCCATTTTAAAGGAACAAAACTATTGAGGATGTGTAGATCAGTTTCTGATTCTGAATTGGACTCTCCCTTAAGTAATGAACAATAACCCTATAGCAACGTGAATCTTAGGGCATGATATTGATAGGCAAACGTTCATACTCATATTGACTGACTGGTGTCAGCTCCTTCAGGCAGGGCAGTATCCATTAGTGAACATCATCTAAAGTGACACTATTGACTGATGTCTCTCTCAGTCTCCATCCACTTGAAGGACACTTACTGAGATTATCACAATAGTCAGCTTCAATTGGCATTGAAAAGAGAAATGGTATGCTGCTTTCAGTACCAGAACCAGTAAGAGCCCCCCGGTTCTATAGAATATAGCAATGATACAGCACAGGAGAGGGTCATTTGGCCCATCTTGTCCATGCCAACCCCAAAACACCCAGATGCCATTTGTAATCCCATCTTCCTCCAGGCATCCCATACCCTGCAGCTTACTGGCCTTAAGGTGCTTATCCAGGTTTTTTTTTAAAGACTTTAGGGTCTCTGTCCTCATCAACAACTCAGCCAACAAAGTGCAGGCACCTCCCACCCTCTGCATAACAACAAAAAGTTGTTTTGTTTTGTTGTTATCTGTTAATTCTGCACAGAACATGCATGTGTCACATGAGAATGGTCTAAAACAGGTCACCAGGGCAGGAAGACATGACCTAGCTGTGCTTCAGTAATAAGGGATTGACATTCCGTGGGGAATTGAGGCCTTGGTTGATTGGACCTCTGCTGAAAGTCACAGGGGAACTGTCAGAGGAACTGCAACCTCTTTGTATCCAGTCCACAGATCACACCAATTATCAGCAGCACCCCTTCTTATACAACTTGCTGTTCCTGCTGTGAGGGATATGTAATGTGAAAAGATGCCAACTTGCCCCCTTGGCATCTCATACAAGCTTTCCAAACGTACCTGCGTCTATCAGAATGGATTTGTGATGATTTGGAGTGTATTGCCTGACAGGTCAGTGGAAGCAGATTCAATGGATAACATTCATGGGAAAGTTGGATAAACAGCAGACTGGGGAGATTTGCCAGGGGGATTGCGTTAAGGGAGCGTGACTAATTCAACTGACTCTCTCAAAGACCTGTCCAAGAAATAATGAGTAAAATGCTTTCTCCTTTAATGAAATTGATGTGCTATTTTGCTCATGTACTGTTACTACTCAAATAATGCCACAGAGGCTGATGTCCCTCCACGAAGTCTCTCATTATTTACATATGAACAGTCATTGACACTCCTGTTTATATCTGTCAGCTAGGGCTCCCTGATTGGGGTTGTTAGTCTGTCCCAGTCAGAGAACTCACATTCTCTGAGGTGCAGCTGGCTGACCATGTCATAATTGCTACAGCCTCCAATTACAGCAAGTCATATTCAAAGCAAGTCAAGACCTCAAAATTAATAGGCATCTATTAAGGAGATGCAAATGAATTCGGGCTCTGCGTTGAGCCAATCCCAAATGGTAAAGAGGGCGGCTATGTCGATATGTGAGACCAAGTCACTAGGAGAGGAACCGTGTAGCTAGAGAACTGAGGCGGTGGAACTCGGGAGCAGCTATAAAAGGTGCAATGTATCTTATACCAAAGATTCAAGCAAGAAGGGAGTAAATGTGCTGAATCTCCACAGGTAATGTCTGTGTGGCAGCCAGTTGTGGAATCTATGATTCTGTTCTGAGGGGGTAAAATGGAGCCTCTCGGCTGATGTGAGGTCTATTGGGTTATTAGGAGTTAACTGGACGGAGTTTTCGATGTGACTCAGAATGCTCCCCTGACAGGCACATCTACAAATCTAAAAGATGGCTGCCTCTCGGATCAGGGAGCAACTTGTGATCCGTGTTATGTGGATTGGAAACCCCTGGTGGACCCAGATTCTCCACCCGTTCTGCATGCACCATGCAATGTGGGAGGTTGATCCAGTTCTCTTCTCTTCTCATCCCCTGCAGAACCCACTCCCCCGATCCTAAATTTTAAATTCTTGTAAACAAATGAATCATAACTTCAGACAACCAGACAGCAATCCCAATGAAAGGAAAGAATATAGAACCTCTAATGACAGCAGAGCTGCACAGTTAAGGAAGCACTGTTGAAATATGTTGTCACCGTTACAGTACTGTTGGTCCCAGTAGAATCTTCAGCTCTGCCTCGCTGTCAGGGAGTACAGCGAAATATTGCAGATTCTTAAACTTTATCTTATTTTTAAACTGTATCATCAGAACCGGATCTGTAAACACTGAGCCTTTGGGTCAAACAGTGAGAAACTGGCGAGTTTCACAGAGGCCTCTTTCCCGTGGACGCTCTCTTTCTCATTTGTTTCGTTTTGTGGAACTCTGCCATGTGCAGCGACAGAACCTGAACCCTGGCTGAAGTCGGTGTGCAGACTTTGTAAATCCTCTATTTGGAATATATGGCACCACTTACAAAGGAAGAAGGTAACAAATCAAACTCTGATGCAGAATTTTATCAAAATACACATGCATTCATATCGATACAGGTGGGAGAAAATGCATAGAGGCTGCAAATGCTGGAGATGAAATGGAGTTTTATCTGATGAGGGACATGAATAAAACACTGTGACTACCTTTTTCGAGATGATTTGATGAATCAGGACATTTGACCTCGCTTTGTCCAATCAAAGTCATTTGCTCCAATTTGTCTATACTGGGCTTCGCAAAAAATCATCAATGTTAGAAAATGTGAAGCGCAAGTCGATGGATTTAGAAATTGTGTTGTGCGCACAACCTTGACTGGCTTTCTCATTGTCCTGAGAGATTACAGGAAGCTCATGTGCTCTTCTTGCACTGAAGGGCTATCAACATAACTAGCCCCATAGACAGCACTTGGAATAGCATCAACTTATGTGCTGCTTTCCAAATGAGACACATCTCACAACACAGTGCAGGGTTCAGCTTTACTCTGGAGAATTCCTGTTCTGACAGAGCCTCAAATGAGTCATGCATCAGAAGTAGCTCATTTCACAGCATTATCCCACAATGTCTGATGTACACATCACCGTGATTTATTTGCCTGAAGTCTAGTCATGTCCACCATCTCCACCAGGGATGAGGGCAAGGAGGAACACCCCAAATTCGTCCCAGCCAGAATCCTCCACTGCTGGCACCATTCTACATAACACAGACTGTCCCCCCAACCAACAACTCCCAGCACACCCCCAACTACATGGAGTCTGGGTTTTTTAAAAATTCATTCATGGGCTGAGGTTGGTTAGGCCAGCAATTATCCATCCTTAATTGCCTAGAGGGCAGCTAAGGGTCACCTACATTGCTGCGGGTCAGGAGTCCCATGTTGACCAGACCAGAGAAGGATAGCAGTTTCCTTCCCTAAAGGACATTGGGGAACCAGATGGGGTTTTCCTGATAATTAGGTAAAAACAAGGACTGCAGATGCTGGAAACCAGATTCTAGATTAGAGTGGTGCTGGCAAAGCACAGCAGGTCAGGCAGCATCCAAGGAGCAGGAAACTCGATGTTTCGGGCAAAAGAAGGGCTTTTTCCCAAAACGTCAACTTTCCTGCTCCTTGGATACTGCCTGACCTGCTGTGCTTTTCCTGATAATTGACAACCGATTCATAGTCATCATTAGACTCTTTAATGCCAGATATTTATTGAATTTCAATTCCACCAACTGCTATGGCAGGATTTGAACCTAAATTCCCTAAACATTTTCTGGGTCTCTGAATGAACAGTCCAGCAATAATACCACTAGGCCATTGCCTCCCTCATTGCTGTAGCAACATTCCTCTTTTTACATGTATGTTGCAGACTGGAGCTTGGGCTAGTGAGGGAAGAGGCTCCAAGGTTCTTTCCATCTCACAACTGACCAGGAATATATCCAATTCTTAATGCTTTGGGAAAGTTTACCAGTCAGTTATCAACCTGTCACACAAAACGCTTGTGTCTACAAAACAAAATAAGTGTAACTTGGATCACTTCTGTTACACTGACTTGATTAATTCCCACAGAGCATTCAATCGCTAGAACAAATTGCAAAAAGCCCTTTCGAAAGCTAACAGGTGCTTTTGGAATATGTTAGTTTACACACAACAATTGCTGATTGGAGACAGTTTCGGGAAATGTATCAAATATTCATCAGCAGCTTTGTCAATCTTGGCCCTCATGAGTTTGGGCTTCATGTTTTATTAACCAACACCTGCCAAATTATAATTTTGCCCATTTTTAATTTTGTGCAGTTAAACAGAGGTAGCAGTGTTGGGTAATTTCTCTCTGGTCAATGCTGAGCAAAGCAGGACCATGTGGCCTTCAAGCTCCGTGTTGGATTGTTTAGCCAGCTGAAAGACATTGACCAGTGGTTTTGATCTGAATTAAAATGGTTCTAATGTAGCAAACATAACAGCAAATATGCACAAGGGTTCCTACCAGTATTGTTGTACTAATTAACCAGATGACCTGCTTTTAGTGACATCGCTTAAGGCATAAATCAAGGATCTCAGAAAGAATTTCTCATTGAAAAAGTGGCACAGAATCACTCAGGTTCATCTGAATGGTAAATCTTCTCCAAAAGATGACATGCGTTCCTCAGTACTGCACAAATCCATCTCCCTTGTCATGACCATGGGTCAGAACCCCAAAATAATCTGCACATTTGTCTTTTCAGGGGGTTGATACAGCAAATATGTGGAAGTAACTTAAGTGGCTACCAAAAGAGACCTATGGAATATCATATCTAAAGATGCAAAGGGAATTGTATCTTCAAAGGATGGGCAGTCCAGAGTGGAAAATCAAGACACAGTAGACAGTGATCTCTTGTGCTCACAATGATAACGAGTGCAACCTTCAGGTTAAGTTCCAAAGCGTAATCACATTTTTCCCTTTTGAAGAATACACAAAGACGGGGGTTAAAAAGCCAATTCCATCACTACTGGAGTGTGTTAGGGGGACTGAATGTTCTCCTGTATACCATCCTGGGTTTGAGCTCAGTGTGCTGCGGTGGTCGCAGTCAGAGAACTTATCCTCTGTTATTCCTGTCTTCTAGGTAAAGATGTTCTCTTACTCTGAGTGCTAGAAGGCAACTAGATAGCAGCCAGACAGATAATGAAAGGCTCCCTCTCACCCTGAATGTTGGAATTCATCCCAGGTAAAAAGAATCAGAACTGCAGAAGCTCAACCAACCTGCAAAACTAAGCACCGTGAAACCGACGATATAACTACCAATTCTACCAGTAGCTGCAATTGCCGCAGTATTCAATGGCTCTTGTGAAAAGTTCAACAACTGATCCATATAACCTTTTCTTACTTCTGATCTAGGAGTGTCTGTGTGTGTGTGTGTGTGTGTGTGTGTGTATGTGTGTGTGTATGTGTGTGTGTGTGGGTATGTGTGTGTGTATGTGGGTGTGTGAGTGTGTGAGCGTGTGTGTGTGTGTGTGTGTGTGTATGTATGGGTGTGGGTGTGTGTGTGTGTGTGTGAGAGAGTGTGTGTGTGGGTGTGTGTGTGAGTGTGTGTATGTGTGTGTGTGAGTGTGTGTGAGAGTGTGTGTGAGAGTGTGCGTGAGTGTCTGTGTGTGCGTGAGTGTCTGTGTGTGCGTGAGTGTGTGTGTGTGTTTGAGTGTGTGTGTGTGAGAGAGTGTGTGTATATGTGAGTGTGTGTGTGTGAGAATGTGTGTTGTGTGTGAGTGTGTGTGTACTTGAGTGTGTGAGTATGTGTTGTGTGTTGTGTGTGTTGTGTGTGTGAGTGTGTGTCTGTGTCTGTATGTGTGCATGTGTGTGTGAGAGTGTGTGTGTGTGAATGTGTGTTGTGTGTTTTGTGTATGTGTTGTGTGTTGTGTGTGTGAGTGTGTGAGTGCGTGACTGCGTGTGTGCGTGTGCGTGCATGTGTGCGTGCTTGTGTGTGTGCATGCGTGTGTGTGCGTGCGTGTGAATGTGTGTGTGTATGCGTGTGTGCATGTGTGCGCGCGTGTGTGTGTATGTGTGTGCACGCGCGTGTGTGTGTGTGTATGTGTGTGCGTGCTTGTGTGTGTGTGTGCGTGCGTGTGTGTATGTGTGTGTGTGTGTGTGTGCGTGCTTGTGTGTGTGTGTGTGCGTGTGTGTGTGTGGTGAGACTCAGGGCATCTGGCAGCATCTGTTTGAAGCCAGTCGAGTTAATGTTTCAAGTCTGGTGGCTCTTCATCAGAAGAGGTTCTGATCAGGAGCTGACGAACAGTCACCAGACTTGAAACATCAACTCGACTGGCTTCAAACAGATGCTTCCAGACGCCCTGAATCTCACCAGCAGTTTCATCAGAGCCTGATCGGAACCTCTTCTGATGAAGAGTCACTGGCTTTGAAATATTAACTCTGCTCTCTTCCCACGCTACCAGACCTGTTGAATTTCACTCGCATTTTCTGCTTTAGTTTCAGACCTCCAGCATCTGCAGGTTTTTTGTTTGAATGGAGTTAATTTGGATCTGAGAGGAGGCTCTGCTCAAGGGAAATGGTCGATTTTTACGCCAGCCTTGTTACAATCAACTGATGGGGTGGGTGGCAAAAGCAGGGTAGAAGACTATAGGAAGCTGAGGAACTTGGGGGTCCTTGTGTGTGAATCAAAAAGAGCTCACATCCAAGCTCTGTGGGTCATGGGGAAGGCATATTGGCCTTTACTACAAACTGAATTGAATATAAAAACAGGGAAGGTTTGTGAAACTATACAAGGCCCGAGTTAGACCACAGCTAGAATACTGTGAACAGCAGGATCACAGAATCCCTACAGTGTGGAAACAGTCCATTTGGCCCCACATGTCCATACCGACCCTCCAAAGAGCATCCCACCCAGATCTATTCCTTTACCCTAAAACTCTACATTTCCCCTAAACCTACACATCCCTGAATGCTACGGACAATCTAGCATGGCAAATCCACCTAACCTGCACATCTTTGGATGCTGGAGATCTGAAACTAAAGTAAGGTACAATGGCATTGGAGGCAGGCCAGGGAAAGTTCACTCAGTTGATTCCACATGTGGAGGGAATGTGTTAGGAGGAGAAGTTGAGTTGGGTGGCCTGTACTCATTGGAATATAGAAAAATGAGAAACATAAAGGATTCTTAGGGGTCTAGGTGGATATGGAGAGGTTGTTCTCCCTTATGGGAGAGTGTAGAACCACAGGGCAGAATCTCAGTATAAGAGGTCACCCATTTAAGAAATATAAGCAGAAATTCCTTTTCTTAGTGGGTATTGATATCGTGGAATTCTCAACTGCAGAGGGCTGTCGAGGTTAGATCGTTAAGTATATTCAAGGCAGAGACAGGTTTTTACTCAGTACGGGATTCAAAGCTTAAAATTCATCAGCGTTTGAAAGCATAAAGCACAAATCAATGGGTTTCAAAATCAGCTTCCTCTCCCTCCTAAAAGATTATGGGAAGGTCATGTGATCATGCACCTGAAGTTGAGGATTATCAGATCAGCCATGATTGCATTGAATGACGGACCAAACTCGATGGGCTGATTGGCCTACCTCTGCTGCTACATCTTATGATTTAAGCGGATCCAGTATATGCCTCCTCACCCTGGGAATTTAGCTGTTTGTGGTCTCTTCTCTGGAACCATGACAAATTGGGGAAACCTCACCCAGAATTTGTGTGTAACACATACTTTACCACAGTGGGTTTAAGGCCTCAATCTGCTCAGAGGACAGGCTGATATCAGCAGAGCCACTTGTGCTAGTCACTGTCACACAGAGGCAAGGTTCACTCCAGCTTACCTGTTGTATTGGCCTGACCTGTATTATCTGCATCGAGAAAGAAGATAAAAGACTTTCCAGACCTGATCTGTGGACTAAAAGAATAAAACATGCAAACAGCAAATACAAGCACAGTAAAACAAATGATATTTGTACGTTATATAGGAGGCTATGGTTAGTAAGTCTGCAGATGACAGAAGAATACATGGTGTAGTGGACAGTGAAGAAGATTACCTCAGAGTACAACAGGATTTTGATCAGATGGACCAATGGGCTGAGGAGTGGCAAATGGAGTTTAATTTAGATAAATGGGAGGTGCTGCATTTTGGAAAGGCAAATCAAGGCAGGACTGGGGAGTGTTGCTGAGCAAAGAGATCTTGGGGTGCAGGTTCATAGTTCCTTGAAAGTGGAATCACAGGTAGACAGGGTAGTAAAGAAGGCATTTGATGTGCTTGCTTTTATTGGTCAGTGCATTGAGTACAGGAGTTGGGAGGTCAGGTTGAGACTGTACAGCACATTGGTTAGGCTGCTTTTGGAATACTGTGCGCAATTCTGGTCTCTCTGCTGTAGGAAAGATGTTATTAAATTCAAAAGGGTTTAGAAAAGATTCACAAGGATTGTTGTCAAGTTGGAGGGTCTGAGCTACAGGGAGAGGTTGAATATGCTGGGGCTATTTTCCCTGGAGCATTGGAGGCTGAGGGGTGACCTTATGGAAGTTTATAAAATCATAAGGGCCATGGATAGGGTGAATTGTCAAGCTCTTTTTCCCTGGAATAGAGGAGTCCAAAACTAGAGGGTATAGGTTGACAGTGAGAGCAGAAAGGTTGGAAAGGGACCTTTCACACATAGTTGAGCGTGTATGGAATGAGCTGCCAGAGGAGATAGTGGAGGCTGGTACAATTACAACACTTAAAAGGCATCTGGATGGGTACATGATTAGGAGAGGTTTGGAGGGATATAGGCCAAATGCTGACAAATGGGGCTAAATTGATTTAGGATATTGGGTTGGTATGGAGGAGTTGGACCAAGGATATGTTTCCGTTCTGTGCATGTCTATGACGCTAATGTCTGAACCAGCAATTCAACAGAATGCATCCGATAACCACATTGCATTTAGTAACAATTAATTTCTACTCTGAGAAAAAAAACTAACCATCATTTGGAAAGCTCAGTGACCTGACGGTTTAGTTTTGTGGGTGGAACTTTAACAGCGCCCCCACCTTCCTGCCCAAGGTATGAAACAGAGAGCCCAAAATGACATTGGTGGAGATTTGAGAGGTGCCAATTTGGTGGCAGGCAGAGTTTAATGGAAATGGTTCTGTATAAAAACCCTAAAGCCACCTCAATCGATGGACACTTTCAAGGAACTATGAACCTGCACCCCAAGGTCTCTTTGCTCAGCAACACTCCCCAGTCCTGCCTTGATTTGCCTTTCCAAAATGCAGCACCTCCCATTTATCTAAATTAAACTCCATTTGCCACTCCTCAGCCCCTTGCTTTCAGATTTCAGTCACTGTCTCAAACTATCTACAAAATAGAGCTTTTCCCTTCGTCCTCATTGTGACAGAGTGCACCCTTTATTACAGCTGAAAATGTGTTGCTGGTTAAAGCACAGCAGGTTAGGCAGCATCCAAGGAACAGGAAATTCGACGTTTCTGGCTAGAGCCTTTCATCAGGGTCTGGCCCGAAACGTCGAATTTCCTGTTCCTTGGATGCTGCCTAACCTGCTGTGCTTTAACCAGTAACATATTTTCAGCTCTGATCTCCAGCATCTGCAGACCTCACTTTTTACTCATCCTTTATTACAGCCAATCAAGGTTTAAATGAAAGAATGTTTTTTTGATTTGCACTCTGAAGAGACACTAGCTTCTAGCAAATGCTTCTAACACCTGAGCTTCAAACACTGAGGAGGATTGAGAGAAATGCGACTTGAATTCCATCACAAAGGTACCTGCTGGAGTTAAAGGTTCAAGCAACTGGTTTTTCTCTGTCAATCTCAGATGCTCAGGGGATTGGGTTGTGAATGGTGTTTCTGCTGTCATTTCTCAGGCTTTATGCTGGTCTCTTGTGCTTCAATAATGGGATTGTGGAAAATGGGTCCTATTAACCTTGAAGAGTCAAGTGTACCTGTTGGCTCATGAGAGCTCAATGTTATATTGTGTGGGAAATGGCATTTGTTTAAATAACAAACTGCTCATGGGAATCACCAGAATTTATTCACCGTCCCTGAGAGTCCAGAGGGAAGATAAAAGTTGACCACATTGCTGTGGGTCTGAAATCATATATAATCCAGATCAGGGAAAGCAGCAATTTGCTTCCCTAAAGGGCATGAGTAAATCAGATGGGCTTCCTCCCCCGCAACAGTCATTTCATGGTCATCATTGACTCTTAATTCCAGATCTTTAAGCTCAAACCTTTCCATCTGCTGTGATGTAACTCAAAACCAAATCCCCAAAGTACGACCTTGATGCGAACTCTAGTAACTATATCATTGCGGCCAGAACCTCCCCTCTGATAGCTGTGAGGGCTAATTCCTTTATGCCCCCTTTTTCTGATCATTCCAAAGTAAAGGAATGGTCCAGGGTCCCAATATTTCCCAATGTCCTATGCCCCCAAGTGGGGATTGTGAGATGAAACTTCACAGTTCCCAACTCCAGCACCCCCCGACACCCCCGTCCCCAACACACCCACCACCACCCCACATTCCTTCCTCTCTCAGCTCTCATTTTGGGATCCTTGACAACTTTCAAGCTTCAAAGTGGTTGCTGTGGTTAAAATGAAAGGCTTGGGGAGCACTGGTGTAGACTTGGGGAGCACTGGTGTAGACTTGGGGAGCACTGGTGTAGGCTTGGGGAGCACTGGTGTAGACTTGGGGAGCAGTGGTGTAGACTTGGGAGCACTGGTGTAGGCTTGGGGAACACTGATGTAGACTTGGGGAGCACTGATGTAGACTTGGGGAACCCTGGTGTAGACTTGGGGAGCACTGGTGTAGACTTGGGGAACACTAGTGTAGGCTTGGGGAACACTGGGGTAGGTTTGCGGAGCACAGGTGTAGGCTTGGGAAGCACAAGTGTAGGCTTGGGGAGCACTGGTGTATACTTGGGGATCACTGGTATAGGCTTGGGTAGCACTGGTGTAGGCTTGGGAAACACAAGTGTCGGCTTGGGGAACACAAGTGTAGGCTTGGGGAGCACTGGTGTAGGCTTGGGGAACACTGATGTAGGCTTGGGGAACACTGGTGTAGGCTTGGGGAGCACTGGTGTAGACTTGGGGAGCACTGGTGTAGGCTTGGGGAACACTGGGGTAGGCTTGGGGAGCACTGGTGTAGGCTTGGGGAACACTGGTGTACACTTGGGGAGCATTGGTGTAGGCTTGGGGAACACTGATGTAGACTTGGGAAGGACTGGTGTAGACTTGGGGAGTACTGGTGTAGGCTTGGGCAGCACTGGTGTAGGCTTGGGGAGCACTGGTGTAGACTTGGGGAACACTGGTGTAGACTTGGGGAGCACTGGTGTATGCTTGGGGAGCACTGGTGTATGCTTGGGGAACACTGATGTAGACTTGGGGAGCACTGGCATAGGCTTGGGGAGCACTGGTGTAGGCTTGGGAAGCACTGGTGTAGGCTTGGGAGCAGTGGTGTAGGCTTGGGAGAAGTGGTGTAGACTAGGGGAGCACTGGTGCAGGCTTGGGGAGCACTGGTGTAGACTTGGGGAGCACTGGTGTAGACATCGGGAGCATTGGTGTAGGCTTGGGGAGCACTGGTGTAGACTTGGGGAGCACTGGTGTAGGTTTGAGGAGCACTGGTGTAGACTTGGGGAGCACTGGTGCAGGCTTGGGGAGCATTGGTGTAGGCTTGGGGAGCATTGGTGTAGATTTGGGGAACACTGGTTTACACTTGGGGAGCACTGGTGTAGACTTGGGGAACACTGGTATGGACTCGGAGAGCACTGGTGTCGGCTTTGGGAACACTGGTGTAGGCTTGGGGGGCACTGATGTAGACTTGGGGAGCACTGGTGTAGGCTTGGGGAACACTGGTGTCGGCTTTGGGAACACTGGTGTAGGCTTGGGGGGCACTGATGTAGACTTGGGGAGCACTGGTGTAGGCTTGGGGAACACTGGTGTAGACTTGGGGAACACTGGTGTAGGCTTGGGGAACCCTGGTGTGGACTTGGGGAGCACTGGTGTAGTCTTTGGGAACACTGGTGTAGGCTTGGGGAGCACTGATATAAACTTGGGGAGCACTGGTGTAGGCTTGGGGAGAAGTGGTGTAGACTTGGGGAACTCTGGTGTAGGCTTGGGAACACTGATGTAGACTTGAGGAGCACTGGTGTAGGATTGGGAGCAGTGGTGTAGACTTGAGGAGCACTGGTGCAGGCTTGGGGAGCACTGGTGTAGACTTCGGGAGCATTGGTGTAGGCTTGAGGAGCACTGGTGTAGACTTGGGGAGCTCTGGTGTAGGCTTGGGGAGCACTGGTGTAAGCTTGGGGAGCACTGGTGTAGACTTGGGGAGCACTGGTGTAGGTTTGGGGAGCACTGGTTTAGGCTTGGGGAGCATTGGTATAGGCTTGGGGAGCATTGGTGTAGGCTTGGGGAACACTGATGTAGACTTGGGGAGGACTGGTGTAGACTTGGGGAACACTGATGTAGACTTGGGGAGCATTGGTGTAGGCTTGGGGAACACTGATGTAGACTTGGGAAGGACTGGTGTAGACTTGGGGAGCACTGGTGTAGGCTTGGGGAGCATTGGTGTAGGCTTGGGGAGCATTGGTGTAGATTTGGGGAACACTGGTTTACACTTGGGGAGCACTGGTGTAGACTTGGGGAACACTGGTATGGACTCGGAGAGCACTGGTGTAGGCTTTGGGAACACTGGTGTAGGCTTGGGGGGCACTGATGTAGATTTGGTGAGCACTGGTGGAGGCTTGGGGAGCACTGGTGTAGACTTGGGGAACACTGGTGTAGGCTTGGGGAACCCTGGTGTAGACTTGGGGAGCACTGGTGTAGTCTTTGGGAACACTGTTCTAGGCTTGGGGAGAAGTGGTGTAGACTTGGGGAACTCTGGTGTAGGCTTGGGAACACTGGTGTAGACTTGAGGAGCACTGGTGTAGGATTGGGAGCAGTGGTGTAGACTTGGGGAGCACTGGTGCAGGCATGGGGAGCACTGGTGTAGACTTCGGGAGCATTGGTGTAGGCTTGGGGAGCACTGGTGTAGACTTGGGGAGCACTGGTGTAGGTTTGAGGAGCACTGGTGTAGACTTGGGGAGCACTGGTGCAGGCTTGGGGAGCATTGGTGTAGGCTTGGGGAGCATTGGTGTAGATTTGGGGAACACTGGTTTACTCTTGGGGAGCACTGGTGTAGACTTGGGGAACACTGGTATGGAATCGGAGAGCACTGGTGTAGGCTTGGGGAACACTGGTGTAGACTTGGGGAACACTGGTGTAGCCTTGGGGAGCACTGGTGTAGACTTGGGGAGCACTGGTGTAGACATCGGGAGCTTTGGTGTAGGCCTGGGGAGCACTGGTGTAGACTTGTGGAGCACTGGTGTAGGCTTGAGGAGCACTGGTGTAGACTTGGGGAGCACTGGTGTAGACTTGGGGAGCACTGGTGTAGGTTTGGGGAGCACTGGTGTAGACTTGGGGAACACTGGTGTAGGCTTGTGGAACACTGCTGTAGACATGGAGAGCACTGGTGTAGACTTGGGGAACACTGGTGTAGGCTTGGGGATCACTGGTGTAGACTTGGGGAGCACTGGTGTAGGCTTGAGGAGCACTGGTGTAGACTTGGGGAGCACTGGTGTAGGCTTGGGGAGCACTGGTGTAGGTTTGTGGAGCACTGGTGTAGACTTGGGGAGCACTGGTATAGGCTTGGGGAGCACTGGTGTAGACTTGGGGAACACTGGTGTAGACGTGGAGAGCACTGGTGTAGTCTTGGGGAGCACTGGTGTAGACTTGGGGAACACTGGTGTAGACTTGGGGAGCACTGGTGTAGACATGGGGGACACTGGTGTAGGCTTGGGGAGCACTGGTGTAGACTTGGAGAGCATTGGTGTAGGCTTGGGGAACACTGATGTAGACTTGGGGAGGACTGGTGTAGACTTGGGAAACACTGATGTAGACTTGGGGAGCATTGGTGTAGGCTTGGGGAACAATGATGTAGACTTGGGAAGGACTGGTGTAGACTTGGGGAGCACTGGTGTAGGTTTGCGGAGCACAGGTGTAGGCTTGGGAAGCACAAGTGTAGGCTTGGGGAGCACTGGTGTATACTTGGGGATCACTGGTATAGGCTTGGGTAGCACTGGTGTAGGCTTGGGGAACACAAGTGTCGGCTTGGGGAACACAAGTGTAGGCTTGGGGAGCACTGGTGTAGGCTTGGGGAACACTGATGTAGGCTTGGGGAACACTGGTGTAGGCTTGGGGAGCACTGGTGTAGACTTGGGGTGCACTGGTGTAGGCTTGGGGAACACTGGGGTAGGCTTGGGGAGCACTGGTGTAGGCTTGGGGAACACTGGTGTACACTTGGGGAGCATTGGTGTAGGCTTGGGGAACACTGATGTAGACTTGGGAAGGACTGGTGTAGACTTGGGGAGTACTGGTGTAGGCTTGGGCAGCACTGGTGTAGGCTTGGGGAGCACTGGTGTAGACTTGGGGAACACTGGTGTAGACTTGGGGAGCAATGGTGTATGCTTGGGGAGCACTGGTGTATGCTTGGGGAACACTGATGTAGACTTGGGGAGCACTGGCATAGGCTTGGGGAGCACTGGTGTAGGCTTGGGAAGCACTGGTGTAGGCTTGGGAGCAGTGGTGTAGGCTTGGGAGAAGTGGTGTAGACTAGGGGAGCACTGGTGCAGGCTTGGGGAGCACTGGTGTAGACTTGGGGAGCACTGGTGTAGACATCGGGAGCATTGGTGTAGGCTTGGGGAGCACTGGTGTAGACTTGGGGAGCACTGGTGTAGGTTTGAGGAGCACTGGTGTAGACTTGGGGAGCACTGGTGTAGGCTTGGGGAGCATTGGTGTAGGCTTGGGGAGCATTGGTGTAGATTTGGGGAACAGTGGTTTACACTTGGGGAGCACTGGTGTAGACTTGGGGAACACTGGTATGGACTCGAAGAGCACTGGTGTCGGCTTTGGGAACACTGGTGTAGGCTTGGGGGGCACTGATGTAGACTTGGGGAGCACTGGTGTAGGCTTGGGGAACACTGGTGTAGACTTGGGGAACACTGGTGTAGGCTTGGGGAACCCTGGTGTAGACTTGGGGAGCACTGGTGTAGTCTTTGGGAACACTGGTGTAGGCTTGGGGAGCACAGATATAAACTTGGGGAGCACTGGTGTAGGCTTGGGGAGAAGTGGTGTAGACTTGGGGAACTCTAGTGTAGGCTTGGGAACACTGGTGTAGACTTGAGGAGCACTGGTGTAGGATTGGGAGCAGTGGTGTAGACTTGGGGAGCACTGGTACAGGCTTGGGGAGCACTGGTGTAGACTTCGGGAGCATTGGTGTAGGCTTGAGGAGCACTGGTGTAGACTTGGGGAGCTCTGGTGTAGGCTTGGGGAGCACTGGTGTAGGCTTGGGGAGCACTGGTGTAGACTTGGGGAGCACTGGTGTAGGTTTGGGGAGCACTGGTGTAGACTTGGGGAGCACTGGTGTAGGCTCGGGAAGCACAAGTGTAGGCTTGGGGAACACTGGTGTACACTTGGGGAGCATTGGTGTTGGCTTGGGGAACACTGATGTCGACTTGGGAAGGACTGGTGTAGACTTGGGGAGTACTGGTGTAGGCTTGGGCAGCACTGGTGTAGGCTTGGGGAGCACTGGTGTAGACTTGGGGAACACTGGTGTAGACTTGGGGAGCACTGGTGTATGTTTGGGGAACACTGATGTAGACTTGGGGAGCACTGGCATAGGCTTGGGGAGCACTGGTGTAGGCTTGGGAAGCACTGGTGTAGGCTTGGGAGCAGTGGTGTAGGCTTGGGAGAGGTGGTGTAGACTAGGGGAGCACTGGTGCAGGCTTGGGGAGCACTGGTGTAGACTTGGGGAGCACTGGTGTAGACGTCGGGAGCATTGGTGTAGGCTTGGGGAGCACTGGTGTAGACTTGGGGAGCACTGGTGTAGGTTTGAGGAGCACTGGTGTAGACTTGGGGAGCACTGGTGCAGGCTTGGGGAGCATTGGTGTAGGTTTGGGGAGCACTGGTGTAGACTTGGGGAGCACTGGTGCAGGCTTGGGGAGCACTGGTGTAGGTTTGGGGAGCACTGGGGTAGACTTGGGGAGCACAGATGTAGACTTGAGGAGCACTGGTGTAGGCTTGGGGAACACTGGTATAGGCTTGGGGAGCATTGGTGTAGACTTGGGGAACCCTGGTGTAGACTTGGGGAACCCTGGTGTAGACTTGGGGAGCACTGGTGTAGACTTGGGGAGCACTGATGTAGACTTGGGGAGCACTGGTGTAGACTTGGGGAACACTGGTATAGGCTTGGGGAGGTCTGGTGTAGGCTTGGGGAACACTGGTGTGGGCTGGGGGAACACTGGTGTAGGCTTGGGGAGCACTGGTGTAGACTTGGGGAGCACTGGTGTAGATTTGCGAGCACTGGTGTTGGCTTGGGGAACACGTGAAGACTTGGGGAGCACTGGTGTAGGCTTGGGAGAAGTGGTGTAGACTAGGGGAGCACTGGTCTAGGTTTGAGGAGCACTGGTGTAGACTTGGGGAGCACTGGTGCAGGCTTGGGGAGCACTGGTGTAGGTTTGGGGAGCACTGGTGTAGACTTGGGGAGCACTGGTATAGGCTTGGGGAGCACTGGTGTAGGTTTGGAGAGCACTGGGGTAGACTTGGGGAGCACTGATATAGACTTGGGGAGCACTGGTGTAGACTTGGGGAACACTGGTATAGGCTTGGGGAGGTCTGGTGTAGGCTTGGGGAACACTGGTGTGGGCTTGGGGAACACTGGTGTAGGCTTGGGGAGCACTGGTGTAGACTTGGGGAGCACTGGTGTAGATTTGCGAGCACTGGTGTCGGCTTGGGGAACACGTGTAGGCTTGGGTATCACTGGTGTAGACTTGGGGAGCACCTTTCTAGGCTTGGGGAACACTGGTGTAGACTTGGGGAGCACTGGTGTAGACTTGGGGAACACAAGTGTCGGCTTGGGGAACACAAGTGTCGGCTTGGGGAGCACTGATGTAGGCTTGGGGAACACTGGTGTAGACTTGGGGAGCACTGGTGTAGACTTGAGGAGCACTGGTGTAGGCTTGGGGAACACTGGGGTAGGCTTGGGGAACACTGGTGTAGGCTTGGGGAACACTGGTGTACACTTGGGGAGCATTGGTGTAGGCTTGGGGAACACTGATGTAGACTTGGGAAGGACTGGTGTAGACTTGGGGAGTACTGGTATAGGCTTGGGGAGCACTGGTGTAGACTTGGGAAGGACTGGTGTAGACTTGGGGAGTACTGGTATAGGCTTGGGGAGCACTGGTGTAGACTTGGGGAACACTGGTGTAGACTTGGGGAGCAATGGTGTATGCTTGGGGAGCACTGGTGTATGCTTGGGGAACACTGATGTAGACTTGGGGAGCACTGGCATAGGCTTGGGGAGCACTGGTGTAGGCTTGGGAAGCACTGGTGTAGGCTTGGGAGAAGTGGTGTAGACTAGGGGAGCACTGGTGCAGGCTTGGGGAGCACTGGTGTAGACTTGGGGAGCACTGGTGTAGACATCGGGAGCATTGGTGTAGGCTTGGGGAGCACTGGTGTAGACTTGGGGAGCACTGGTGTAGGTTTGAGGAGCACTGGTGTAGACTTGGGGAGCACTGGTGCAGGCTTGGGGAGCATTGGTGTAGGCTTGGGGAGCATTGGTGTAGGTTTGGGGAGCACTGGTGTAGACTTGGGGAGCACTGGTGCAGGCTTGGGGAGCACTGGTGTAGGTTTGGGGAGCACTGGGGTAGACTTGGGGAGCACTGATGTAGACTTGAGGAGCACTGGTGTAGGCTTGGGGAACACTGGTATAGGCTTGGGGAGCATTGGTGTAGACTTGGGGAACCCTGGTGTAGACTTGGGGAGCACTGGTGTCGACTTGGGGAGCACTGATGTAGACTTGGGGAGCACTGGTGTAGACTTGGGGAGCACTGGTGTAGGCTTGGGGAACACTGGTATAGGCTTGGGGAGGTCTGGTGTAGGCTTGGGGAACACTGGTGTGGGCTGGGGGAACACTGGTGTAGGCTTGGGGAGCACTGGTGTAGACTTGGGGAGCACTGGTGTAGATTTGCGAGCACTGGTGTTGGCTTGGGGAACACGTGAAGACTTGGGAGCAGTGGTGTAGGCTTGGGAGAAGTGGTGTAGACTTGGGGAGCACTGGTGTAGACATCGGGAGCATTGGTGTAGGCTTGGGGAGCACTGGTGTAGACTTGGGGAGCACTGGTCTAGGTTTGAGGAGCACTGGTGTAGACTTGGGGAGCACTGGTGCAGGCTTGGGGAGCACTGGTGTAGGTTTGGGGAGCACTGGTGTAGACTTGGGGAGCACTGGTATAGGCTTGGGGAGCACTGGTGTAGGTTTGGAGAGCACTGGGGTAGACTTGGGGAGCACTGATATAGACTTGGGGAGCACTGGTGTAGGCTTGGGGAACACTGGTGTAGACTTGGGGAGCATTGATGTAGACTTGGGGAACCCTGGTGTAGACTTGGGGAGCACTGGTGTAGACTTGGGGAACACTGGTATAGGCTTGGGGAGGTCTGGTGTAGGCTTGGGGAACACTGGTGTGGGCTTGGGGAACACTGGTGTAGATTTGCGAGCACTGGTGTCGGCTTGGGGAACACGTGTAGGCTTGGGGAGCACTGGTGTAGACTTGGGGAGCACCTTTCTAGGCTTGGGCAACACTAGTGTAGACTTGGGGAGCACTGGTGTAGACTTGGGGAACACAAGAGTCGGCTTGGGGAACACAAGTGTAGGCTTGGGGAGCACTGATGTAGGCTTGGGGAACACTGGTGTAGGCTTGGGGAGCACTGGTGTAGACTTGAGGAGCACTGGTGTAGGCTTGGGGAACACTGGGGTAGGCTTGGGGAGCACTGGTGTAGGCTTGGGGAACACTGGTGTACACTTGGGGAGCATTGGTGTAGGCTTGGGGAACACTGATGTAGACTTGGGAAGGACTGGTGTAGACTTGGGGAGCAATGGTGTATGCTTGGGGAGCACTGGTGTATGCTTGGGGAACACTGATGTAGACTTGGGGAGCACTGGCATAGGCTTGGGGAGCACTGGTGCAGGCTTGGGAAGCACTGGTGGAGGCTTGGGAGAAGTGGTGTAGACTAGGGGAGCACTGGTGCAGGCTTGGGGAGCACTGGTGTAGACTTGGGGAGCACTGGTGTAGACATCGGGAGCATTGGTGTAGGCTTGGGGAGCACTGGTGTAGACTTGGGGAGCACTGGTGTAGGTTTGAGGAGCACTGGTGTAGACTTGGGGAGCACTGGTGCAGGCTTGGGGAGCATTGGTGTAGGCTTGGGGAGCATTGGTGTAGATTTGGGGAACACTGGTTTGCACTTGGGGAGCACTGGTGTAGACTTGGGGAACACTGGTATGGACTCGGAGAGCACTGGTGTCGGCTTTGGGAACACTGGTGTAGGCTTGGGGGCACTGATGTAGACTTGGGGAGCACTGGTGTAGGCTTGGGGAACACTGGTGTAGACTTGGGGAACACTGGTGTAGGCTTGGGGAACCCTGGTGTAGACTTGGGGAGCACTGGTGTAGTCTTTGGGAACACTGGGGTAGGCTTGGGGAGCACTGATATAAACTTGGGGAGCACTGGTGTAGGCTTGGGGAGAAGTGGTGTAGACTTGGGGAACTCTGGTGTAGGCTTGGGAACACTGGTGTAGACTTGAGGAGCACTGGTGTAGGATTGGCAGCAGTGGTGTAGACTTGGGGAGCACTGGTGCAGGCTTGGGGAGCACTGGTGTAGACTTCGGGAGCATTGGTGTAGGCTTGAGGAGCACTGGTGTAGACTTGGGGAGCTCTGGTGTAGGCTTGGGGAGCACTGGTGTAGGCTTGGGGAGCACTGGTGTAGACTTGGGGAGCACTGGTGTAGGTTTGGGGAGCACTGGTGTAGACTTGGGGAGCACTGGTGTAGGCTTGGGAAGCACAAGTGTAGGCTTGGGGAGCACTGGTGTATACTTGGGGAGCACTGGTGCAGGCTAGGGGAACACAAGTGTAGGCTTGGGGAACACTGGTGTAGGCTTGGGGAGCACTGGTGTAGACTTGGGGAGCACTGGTGTAGACTTGGGGAACACTGGGGTAGGCTTGGGGAGCACTGGTGTAGGCTTGGGGAACACTGGTGTACACTTGGGGAGCATTGGTGTAGGCTTGGGGAACACTGATGTAGACTTGGGAAGGACTGGTGTAGACTTGGGGAGTACTGGTGTAGGCTTGGGCAGCACTGGTGTAGGCTTGGGGAGCACTGGTGTAGACTTGGGGAACACTGATGTTGACTTGGGGAGCACTGGCATAGGCTTGGGGAGCACTGGTGTATGCTTGGGAAGCACTGGTGTAGGCTTGGGAGCAGTGGTGTAGGCTTGGGAGAAGTGGTGTAGACTAGGGGAGCACTGGTGCAGGCTTGGGGAGCACTGGTGTAGACTTGGGGAGCACTGGTGTAGACATCGGGAGCATTGGTGTAGTCTTGGGGAGCACTGGTGTAGACATCGGGAGCACTGGTGTAGGTTTGAGGAGCACTGGTGTAGACTTGGGGAGCACTGGTGCAGGCTTGGGGAGCACTGGTGTAGGTTTGGGGAGCACTGGTGTAGATTTGGGGAGCACTGGTGCTGGCTTGGGGAGCACTGGTGTAGGTTTGGGGAGCACTGGGGTAGACTTGGGGAGCACTGATGTAGACTTGAGGAGCACTGGTGTAGGCTTGGGGAACACTGGTATAGGCTTGGGGAGCATTGGTGTAGACTTGGGGAACCCTGGTGTAGACTTGGGGAGCACTGGTGTAGACTTGGGGAGCACTGATGTAGACTTGGGGAGCACTGGTGTAGACTTGGGGAACACTGGTATAGGCTTGGGGAGGTCTGGTGTAGGCTTGGGGAACACTGGTGTGGGCTGGGGGAACACTGGTGTAGGCTTGGGGAGCACTGGTGTTGACTTGGGGAGCACTGGTGTAGATTTGCGAGCACTGGTGTCGGCTTGGGGAACACGTGAAGACTTGGGGAGCACTGGTGTAGACTTGGGAGCACAGGTGTAGGCTTGGGAGAAGTGGTGTAGACTAGGGGAGCACTGGTGCAGGCTTGGGGAGCACTGGTGTAGACTTGGGGAGCACTGGTGTAGACATCGGGAGCATTGGTGTAGGCTTGGGGAGCACTGGTGTAGACTTGGGGAGCACTGGTCTAGGTTTGAGGAGCACTGGTGTAGACTTGGGGAGCACTGGTGCAGGCTTGGGGCGCACTGGTGTAGGTTTGGGGAGCACTGGTGTAGACTTGGGGAGCACTGGTGTAGACTTGGGGAGCACTGGTATAGGCTTGGGGAGCACTGGTGTAGGTTTGGAGTGCACTGGGGTAGACTTGGGGAGCACTGATGTAGACCTGGGGAGCACTGGTGTAGGCTTGGGGAACACTGGTGTAGACTTGGGGAGCACTGGTGTAGACTTGGGGAGCACTGATGTAGACTTGGGGAGCACTGGTGTAGACTTGGGGAACACTGGTATAGGCTTGGGGAGGTCTGGTGTAGGCTTGGGGAACACTGGTGTGGGCTTGGGGAACACTGGTGTAGGCTTGGGGAGCACTGGTGTAGACCTGGGGAGCACTGGTGTGGATTTGCGAGCACTGGTGTCGGCTTGGGGAACACGTGTAGGCTTGGGGATCACTGGTGTAGACTTGGGGAGCACCTTTCAAGGCTTGGGGAACACTGGTGTAGACTTGGGGAGCACTGGTGTAGACTTGGGAAACACAAGTGTCGGCTTGGGGAACACAAGTGTAGGTTTGGGGAGCACTGATGTAGGCTTGGGGAACACTGGTGTAGGCTTGGGGAGCACTGGTGTAGACTTGGGGTGCACTGGTGTAGGCTTGGGGAACACTGGGGTAGGCTTGGGGAGCACTGGTGTAGGCTTGGGGAACACTGATGTAGACTTGGGAAGGACTGGTGTAGACTTGGGGAGTACTGGTGTAGGCTTGGGCAGAACTGGTGTATGCTTGGCGAGCACTGGTGTAGACTTGGGGAACACTGGTGTAGACTTGGGGAGCATTGGTGTATGCTTGGGGAACACTGATGTAGACTTGGGAAGGACTGGTGTAGACTTGGGTAGTACTGGTGTAGGCTTGGGCAGAACTGGTGTAGGCTTGGGGAGCACTAGTGTAGACTTGGGGAACACTGGTGTAGGCTTGGGGAGCATTGGTGTATGCTTGGGGAACACTGATGTAGACTTGGGGAGCACTGGTGTAGGCTTGGGAGCAGTGGTGTAGGCTTGGGAGAAGTGGTGTAGACTAGGGGAGCACTGGTGCAGGCTTGGGGAGTACTGGTGTAGACTTGGGAAGCACTGGTGTAGGCTTGGGAGCAGTGGTGTAGGCTTGGGAGAAGTGGTGTAGACTAGGGGAGCACTGGTGCAGGCTTGGGGAGTACTGGTGTAGACTTGGGGAGCACTGGTGTAGACATCGGGAGCATTGGTGTAGGCTTGGGGAGCACTGGTGTAGACTTGGGGAGCACTGGTGTAGGCTTGGGGAGCACTGGTGTAGACTTGGGGAACACTGGTGTAGACTTGGGGAGCACTGGTGTATGCTTGGGGAACACTGATGTAGACTTGGGGAGCACTGGCATAGGCTTGGGGGGCACTGGTGTAGGCTTGGGAAGCACTGGTGTAGACTTGGGGAGCACTGGTGTAGACATCGGGAGCATTGGTGTAGGCTTGGGGAGCACTGGTGTAGACTTGGGGAGCACTGGTCTAGGTTTGAGGAGCACTGGTGTAGACTTGGGGAGCACTGGTGCAGGCTTGGGGCGCACTGGTGTAGGTTTGGGGAGCACTGGTGTAGACTTGGGGAGCACTGGTGTAGACTTGGGGAGCACTGGTATAGGCTTGGGGAGCACTGGTGTAGGTTTGGAGTGCACTGGGGTAGACTTGGGGAGCACTGATGTAGACCTGGGGAGCACTGGTGTAGGCTTGGGGAACACTGGTGTAGACTTGGGGAGCACTGGTGTAGACTTGGGGAGCACTGATGTAGACTTGGGGAGCACTGGTGTAGACTTGGGGAACACTGGTATAGGCTTGGGGAGGTCTGGTGTAGGCTTGGGGAACACTGGTGTGGGCTTGGGGAACACTGGTGTAGGCTTGGGGAGCACTGGTGTAGACTTGGGGAGCACTGGTGTGGATTTGCGAGCACTGGTGTCGGCTTGGGGAACACGTGTAGGCTTGGGGATCACTGGTGTAGACTTGGGGAGCACCTTTCAAGGCTTGGGGAACACTGGTGTAGACTTGGGGAGCACTGGTGTAGACTTGGGAAACACAAGTGTCGGCTTGGGGAACACAAGTGTAGGCTTGGGGAGCACTGATGTAGGCTTGGGGAACACTGGTGTAGGCTTGGGGAGCACTGGTGTAGACTTGGGGTGCACTGGTGTAGGCTTGGGGAACACTGGGGTAGGCTTGGGGAGCACTGGTGTAGGCTTGGGGAACACTGATGTAGACTTGGGAAGGACTGGTGTAGACTTGGGGAGTACTGGTGTAGGCTTGGGCAGAACTGGTGTATGCTTGGCGAGCACTGGTGTAGACTTGGGGAACACTGGTGTAGACTTGGGGAGCATTGGTGTATGCTTGGGGAACACTGATGTAGACTTGGGAAGGACTGGTGTAGACTTGGGTAGTACTGGTGTAGGCTTGGGCAGAACTGGTGTAGGCTTGGGGAGCACTAGTGTAGACTTGGGGAACACTGGTGTAGGCTTGGGGAGCATTGGTGTATGCTTGGGGAACACTGATGTAGACTTGGGGAGCACTGGTGTAGGCTTGGGGAGCACTGGTGTAGGCTTGGGAGCAGTGGTGTAGGCTTGGGAGAAGTGGTGTAGACTAGGGGAGCACTGGTGCAGGCTTGGGGAGTACTGGTGTAGACTTGGGGAGCACTGGTGTAGACATCGGGAGCATTGGTGTAGGCTTGGGGAGCACTGGTGTAGACTTGGGGAGCACTGGTGTAGGCTTGGGGAGCACTGGTGTAGACTTGGGGAACACTGGTGTAGACTTGGGGAGCACTGGTGTATGCTTGGGGAACACTGATGTAGACTTGGGGAGCACTGGCATAGGCTTGGGGGGCACTGGTGTAGGCTTGGGAGCAGTGGTGTAGGCTTGGGAGAAGTGGTGTAGACTAGGGGAGCACTGGTGCAGGCTTGGGGAGCACTGGTGTAGACTTGGGGAGCACTGGTGTAGACATCGGGAGCATTGGTGTAGGCTTGGGGAGCACTGGTGTAGACTTGGGGAGCACTGGTGTAGGTTTGAGGAGCACTGGTGTAGACTTGGGGAGCTCTGGTGCAGGCTTGGGGAGCACTGGTGTAGGTTTGGGGAGCACTGGTGTAGACTTGGGGAGCACTGGTGCAGGCTTGGGGAGCACTGGTGTAGGTTTGGGGAGCACTGGATAGACTTGGGGAGCACTGATGTAGACTTGAGGAGCACTGGTGTAGGCTTGGGGAACACTGGTGTAGGCTTGGGGAGCATTGGTGTAGACTTGGGGAACCCTGGTGTAGACTTGGGGAGCATTGGTGTAGACTTGGGGAGCACTGATGTAGACTTGGGGAACACTGGTATAGGCTTGGGGAGGTCTGGTGTAGGCTTGGGGAACACTGGTGTGGGCTTGGGGAACACTGGTGTAGGCTTGGGGAGCACTGGTGTAGACTTGGGGAGCACTGGTGTAGATTTGCGAGCACTGGTGTCGGCTTGGGGAACACGTGTAGGCTTGGGGATCACTGGTGTAGACTTGGGGAGCACTGGTCTAGGTTTGAGGAGCACTGGTGTAGACTTGGGGAGCACTGGTGTAGGTTTGGGGAGCACTGGTGTAGACTTGGGGAGCACTGGTGTAGACTTGGGAGCAGTGGTGTAGGCTTGGGAGAAGTGGTGTAGACTTGGGGAGCACTGGTGCAGGCTTGGGGAGCACTGGTGTAGACTTGGGGAGCACTGGTGTAGACATCGGGAGCATTGGTGTAGGCTTGGGGAGCACTGGTGTAGACTTGGGGAGCACTGGTCTAGGTTTGAGGAGCACTGGTGTAGACTTGGGGAGCACTGGTGTAGGTTTGGGGAGCACTGGTGTAGACTTGGGGAGCACTGGTGTAGGTTTGGAGAGCACTGGGGTAGACTTGGGGGGCACTGATGTAGACTTGGGGAGCACTGGTGTAGGCTTGGGGAACACTGGTGTAGACTTGGGGAGCATTGATGTAGACTTGGGGAACCCTGGTGTAGACTTGGGGAGCACTGGTGTAGACTTGGGGAACACTGGTATAGGCTTGGGGAGGTCTGGTGTAGGCTTGGGGAACACTGGTGTGGGCTTGGGGAACACTGGTGTAGGCTTGGGGAGCACTGGTGTAGACTTGGGGAGCACTGGTGTAGATTTGCGAGCACTGGTGTCGGCTTGGGGAACACGTGTATGCTTGGGGATCACTGGTGTAGACTTGGGGAGCACCTTTCTAGGCTTGGGGAACACTGGTGTAGACTTGGGGAGCACTGGTGTAGACTTGGGAAACACAAGTGTCGGCTTGGGGAACACAAGTGTAGGCTTGGGGAGCACAAGTGTAGGCTTGGGGAACACTGGTGTAGGCTTGGGGAGCACTGGTGTAGACTTGGGGTGCACTGGTGTAGGCTTGGGGAACACTGGGGTAGGCTTGGGGAGCACTGGTGTAGGCTTGGGGAACACTGGTGTACACTTGGGGAGCATTGGTGTAGGCTGGGGGAACACTAATGTAGACTTGGGAAGGACTGGTGTAGACTTGGGGAATACTGGTGTAGGCTTGGGCAGCACTGGTGTAGGTTTGGGGAGCACTGGTGTAGACTTGGGGAGCACTGGTGTAGGTTTGGAGAGCACTGGGGTAGACTTGGGGAACACTGGTGTCGACTTGGGGAGCATTGATGTAGACTTGGGGAACCCTGGTGTAGACTTGGGGAGCACTGGTGTAGACTTGGGGAACACTGGTATAGGCTTGGGGAGGTCTGGTGTAGGCTTGGGGAACACTGGTGTGGGCTTGGGAAACACTGGTGTAGGCTTGGGGATCACTGGTGTAGACTTGGGGAGCACCTTTCTAGGCTTGGGGTACACTGGTGTAGACTTGGGGAGCACTGGTGTAGACTTGGTGAACACAAGTGTCGGCTTGGTGAACACAAGTGTCGGCTTGGGGAACACAAGTGTAGGCTTGGGGAGCACTGATGTAGGCTTGGGGAACACTGGTGTAGGCTTGGGGAGCACTGGTGTAGACTTGGGGAGCACTGGTGTAGGCTTGGGGAACACTGGTGTAGGCTTGGGGAGCACTGGTGTAGGCTTGGGGAACACTGGTGTACACTTGGGGAGCATTGGTGTAGGCTTGGGGAACACTGATGTAGACTTGGGAAGGACTGGTGTAGACTTGGGGAGTACTGGTGTAGGCTTGGGCAGAACTGGTGTAGGCTTGGGGAGCACTGGTGTAGACTTGGGGAACACTGGTGTAGACTTGGGGAGCATTGGTGTATGCTTGGGGAACACTGATGTAGACTTGGGGAGCACTGGTGCAGGCTTGGGGAACACTGGTGTACACTTGGGGAGCATTGGTGTAGGCTTGGGGAACACTGATGTAGACTTGGGAAGGACTGGTGTAGACTTGGGGAGTACTGGTGTAGGCTTGGGCAGCACCGGTGTAGGTTTGGGGAGCACCGGTGTAGACTTGGGGAGCACTGGTGTAGGTTTGGAGAGCACTGGGGTAGACTTGGGGAGCACTGATGTAGACTTTGGGAGCACTGGTGTAGGCTTGGGGAACACTGGTGTAGACTTGGGGAGCATTGATGTAGACTTGGGGAACCCTGGTGTAGACTTGGGGAGCACTGGTGTAGACTTGGGGAACACTGGTATAGGCTTGGGGAGGTCTGGTGTAGGCTTGGGGAACACTGGTGTGGGCTTGGGGAACACTGGTGTAGGCTTGGGGAGCACTGGTGTAGACTTGGGGAGCACTGGTGTAGATTTGCGAGCACTGGTGTCGGCTTGGGGAACACGTGTCGGCTTGGGGATCACTGGTGTAGACTTGGGGAGCACCTTTCTAGGCTTGGGGAATACTGGTGTAGACTTGGGGAGCACTGGTGTAGACTTGGGAAACACAAGTGTCGGCTTGGGGAACACAAGTGTCGGCTTGGGGAACACAAGTGTAGGCTTGGGGAGCACTGATGTAGGCTTGGGGAGCACTGATGTAGGCTTGGGGAACACTGGTGTAGGCTTGGGGAGCACTGGTGTAGACTTGGGGTGCACTGGTGTAGGCTTGGGGAACACTGGTGTAGGCTTGGGGAGCACTGGTGTAGGCTTGGGGAACACTGGTGTACACTTGGGGAGCATTGGTGTAGGCTTGGGGAACACTGATGTAGACTTGGGAAGGACTGGTGTAGACTTGGGGAGTACTGGTGTAGGCTTGGGCAGAACTGGTGTAGGCTTGGGGAGCACTGGTGTAGACTTGGGGAACACTGGTGTAGACTTGGGGAGCATTGGTGTATGCTTGGGGAACACTGGTGTAGACTTGGGGAGCACTGGTGTAGGCTTGGGGAGCACTGGTGTAGGCTTGGGAAGCACTGGTGTAGACTTGGGGAGCACTGGTGTAGGTTTGAGGAGCACTGGTGTAGACTTGGGGAGCACTGGTGCAGGCTTGGGGAGCACTGGTGTAGGTTTGAGGAGCACTGGTGTAGACTTGGGGAGCACTGGTGCAGGCTTGGGGAACACTGGTGTACACTTGGGGAGCATTGGTGTAGGCTTGGGGAACACTGATGTAGACTTGGGAAGGACTGGTGTAGACTTGGGGAGTACTGGTGTCGGCTTGGGCAGCACTGGTGTAGGCTTGGGGAGCACTGGTGTAGACTTGGGGAACACTGGTGTAGACATCGGGAGCATTGGTGTAGGCTTGGGGAACCCTGGTGTAGACTTGGGGAGCACTGGTGTAGACTTGGGGAGCACTGATGTAGACTTGGGGAGCACTGGTGTAGACTTGGGGAACACTGGTATCGGCTTGGGGAGGTCTGGTGTAGGCTTGGGGAACTCTGGTGTGGGCTTGGGGAACACTGGTGTAGGCTTGGGGAGCACTAGTGTAGACTTGGGGAGCACTGGTGTAGATTTGCGAGCACTGGTGTCGGCTTGGGGAACACGTGTAGGCTTGGGGAGCACTGGTGTAGACTTCGGAGCAGTGGTGTAGGCTTGGGAGAAGTGGTGTAGACTAGGGGAGCACTGGTGCAGGCTTGGGGAGCACTGGTGTAGACTTGGGGAGCACTGGTGTAGGTTTGGAGAGAACTGGGGTAGACTTGGGGAGCACTGATGTAGACTTGGGGAGCACTGGTGTAGGCTTGGGGAGCACTGGTGTAGACTTGGGGAGCACTGGTGTAGGTTTGGAGAGAACTGGGGTAGACTTGGGGAGCACTGATGTAGACTTGGGGAGCACTGGTGTAGGCTTGGGGAACACTGGTGTAGACTTGGGGAGCATTGATGTAGACTTGGGGATCCCTGGTGTAGACTTGGGGAGCACTGGTGTAGACTTGGGGAACACTGGTATAGGCTTGGGGAGGTCTGGTGTAGGCTTGGGGAACACTGGTGTGGGCTTGGGGAACACTGGTGTGGGCTTGGGGAACACTGGTGTAGGCTTGGGGAGCACTGGTGTAGACTTGGGGAGCACTGGTGTAGGTTTGAGGAGCACTGGTGTAGACTTGGGGAGCACTGGTGTAGGTTTGGGGAGCACTGATGTAGACTTGGGGAGCACTGGTGTAGGTTTGGAGAGAACTGGGGTAGACTTGGGGAGCACTGATGTAGACTTGGGGAGCACTGGTGTAGGCTTGGGGAACACTGGTGTAGACTTGGGGAGCATTGATGTAGACTTGGGGATCCCTGGTGTAGACTTGGGGAGCACTGGTGTAGACTTGGGGAACACTGGTATAGGCTTGGGGAGGTCTGGTGTAGGCTTGGGGAACACTGGTGTGGGCTTGGGGAACACTGGTGTGGGCTTGGGGAACACTGGTGTAGGCTTGGGGAGCACTGGTGTAGACTTGGGGAGCACTGGTGTAGATTAGCGAGCGCTGGTGTCGGCTTGGGGAACACGTGTAGGCTTGGGTATCACTGGTGTAGACTTGGGGAGCACCTTTCTAGGCTTGGGGAACACTGGTGTAGACTTGGGGAGCACTGGTGTAGACTTGGGGAGCACTGGTGTAGGTTTGGGGAGCACTGATGTAGACTTGGGGAGCACTGGTGTAGACTTGGGGAGCACTGGTGTAGACTTGGGGAGCACTGGTGTAGGTTTGGGGAGCACTGATGTAGACTTGGGGAGCACTGGTGTAGGTTTGGAGAGAACTGGGGTAGACTTGGGGAGCACTGATGTAGACTTGGGGAGCACTGGTGTAGGCTTGGGGAACACTGGTGTAGACTTGGGGAGCATTGATGTAGACTTGGGGATCCCTGGTGTAGACTTGGGGAGCACTGGTGTAGACTTGGGGAACACTGGTATAGGCTTGGGGAGGTCTGGTGTAGGCTTGGGGAACACTGGTGTGGGCTTGGGGAACACTGGTGTGGGCTTGGGGAACACTGGTGTAGGCTTGGGGAGCACTGGTGTAGACTTGGGGAGCACTGGTGTTGATTAGCGAGCGCTGGTGTCGGCTTGGGGAACACGTGTAGGCTTGGGTATCACTGGTGTAGACTTGGGGAGCACCTTTCTAGGCTTGGGAAACACTGGTGTAGACTTGGGGAGCACTGATGTAGACTTGGGGAGCACTGGTGTAGGTTTGGAGAGAACTGGGGTAGACTTGGGGAGCACTGATGTAGACTTGGGGAGCACTGGTGTAGACTTGGGGAGCACTGGTGTAGACTTGGGGAACACTGGTATAGGCTTGGGGAGGTCTGGTGTAGGCTTGGGGAACACTGGTGTGGGCTTGGGGAACACTGGTGTGGGCTTGGGGAACACTGGTGTAGGCTTGGGGAGCACTGGTGTAGACTTGGGGAGCACTGGTGTAGATTAGCGAGCGCTGGTGTCGGCTTGGGGAACACGTGTAGGCTTGGGTATCACTGGTGTAGACTTGGGGAGCACCTTTCTAGGCTTGGGGAACACTGGTGTAGACTTGGGGAGCACTGGTGTAGACTTGGGAAACACAAGTGTCGGCTTGGGGAACACAAGTGTAGGCTTGGGGAGCACTGGTGTAGGCTTGGTGAACACAAGTGTAGGCTTGGGGAACACTGATGTAGGCTTGGGGAACACTGGTGTAGGTTTGGGGAGCACTCTTGTAGACTTGGGGAGCACTGGTGTAGGCTTGGGGAACACTGGGGTCGGCTTGGGGAGCACTGGTGTAGGCTTGGGGAACACTGGTGTACACTTGGGGAGCATTGGTGTAGACTTGGGGAGCACTGGTGTAGACATCGGGAGCATTGGTGTAGGCTTGGGGAGCACTGGTGTAGACTTGGGGAGCACTGGTGTAGGTTTGAGGAGCACTGGTGTAGACTTGGGGAGCACTGGTGCAGGCTTGGGGAACACTGGTGTACACTTGGGGAGCATTGGTGTAGGCTTGGGGAACACTGATGTAGACTTGGGAAGGACTGGTGTAGACTTGGGGAGTACTGGTGTAGGCTTGGGCAGCACTGGTGTAGGCTTGGGGAGCACTGGTGTAGACTTGGGGAACACTGGTGTAGACATCGGGAGCATTGGTGTAGGCTTGGGGAACCCTGGTGTAGACTTGGGGAGCACTGGTGTAGACTTGGGGAGCACTGATGTAGACTTGGGGAGCACTGGTGTAGACTTGGGGAACACTGGTATAGGCTTGGGGAGGTCTGGTGTAGGCTTGGGGAACTCTGGTGTGGGCTTGGGGAACACTGGTGTAGGCTTGGGGAGCACTGGTGTAGACTTGGGGAGCACTGGTGTAGATTTGCGAGCACTGGTGTCGGCTTGGGGAACACGTGAAGACTTGGGGATCACTGGTGTAGACTTGGGGAGCACTGGTGTAGACTTCGGAGCAGTGGTGTAGGCTTGGGAGAAGTGGTGTAGACTTGGGGAGCACTGGTGTAGACATTGGGAGCATTGGTGTAGGCTTGGGGAGCACTGGTGTAGACTTGGGGAGCACTGGTGTTGGTTTGAGGAGCACTGGTGTAGACTTGGGGTGCACTGGTGTAGGTTTGGGGAGCACTGGTGTAGACTTGGGGAGCACTGGTGTAGGTTTGGAGAGCACTGGGGTAGACTTGGGGAGCACTGATGTAGACTTGGGGAGCACTGGTGTAGGCTTGAGGAACACTGGTGTAGACTTGGGGAGCATTGATGTAGACTTGGGGATCCCTGGTGTAGACTTGGGGAGCACTGGTGTAGGCTTGGGGAACACTGGTATAGGCTTGGGGAGGTCTGGTGTAGGCTTGGGGAACACTGGTGTGGGCTTGGGGAACACTGGTGTAGGCTTGGGGAGCACTGGTGTAGACTTGGGGAGCACTGGTGTAGATTAGCGAGCACTGGTGTCGGCTTGGGGAACACGTGTAGGCTTGGGTATCACTGGTGTAGACTTGGGGAGCACCTTTCTAGGCTTGGGGAACACTGGTGTAGACTTGGGGAGCACTGGTGTAGACTTGGGAAACACAAGTGTCGGCTTGGGGAACACAAGTGTAGGCTTGGGGAGCACTGGTGTAGGCTTGGTGAACACAAGTGTAGGCTTGGGGAACACTGATGTAGGCTTGGGGAACACTGGTGTAGGCTTGGGGAGCACTCTTGTAGACTTGGGGAGCACTGGTGTAGGCTTGGGGAACACTGGGGTCGGCTTGGGGAGCACTGGTGTAGGCTTGGGGAACACTGGTGTACACTTGGGGAGCATTGGTGTCGGCTTGGGGAACACTGATGTAGACTTGGGAAGGACTGGTGTAGACTTGGGGAGTACTGGTGTAGGCTTGGGCAGCACAGGTGTAGGCTTGGGGAGCACTGGTGTAGACTTGGGGAGCACTGGTGTAGGTTTGAGGAGCATTGGTGTATGCTTGGGGAACACTGATGTAGACTAGGGGAGCACTGGTGTAGGCTTGGGAAGCACTGGTGTAGGCTTGGGAGAAGTGGTGTAGACTAGGGGAGCACTGGTGCAGGCTTGCGGAGCACTGGTGTAGACTTGGGGAGCACTGGTGTAGACATCGGGAGCATTGGTGTAGGCTTGGGGAGCACTGGTGTAGACTTGGGGAGCACTGGTGTAGGTTTGAGGAGCACTGGTGTAGACTTGGGGAGCACTGGTGCAGGCTTGGGGAACACTGGTGTAGGTTTGGGGAGCACTGGTGTAGACTTGGGGAGCACTGGTGCAGGCTTGGGGAGTACTGGTGTAGGTTTGGGGAGCACTGGTGTAGACTTGGGGAGCACTGGTATAGGCTTGGGGAGCACTGGTGTAGGTTTGGGGAGCACTGGGGTAGACTTGTGGAGCACTGATATAGACTTGGGGAGCACTGGTGTAGACTTGGGGAGCATTGGTGTAGACTTGGGGAACGCTGGTATAGGCTTGGGGAGGTCTGGTGTAGGCTTGGGGAACACTAGTGTGGGCTTGGGGAACACTGGTGTAGGCTTGGGGAGCACTGGTGTAGACTTGGGGAGCACTGGTGTAGACTTGGGGAGCACTGGTGTAGGCTTGGGGAGCACTGGTGTAGACTTGGGAGCAGTGGTGTAGGCTTGGGAGAAGTGGTGTAGACTAGGGGAGCTCTGGTGCAGGCTTGGGGAGCACTGGTGTAGACTTGGGGAGCACTGGTGTAGACTTGGGGAGCACTGGTGTAGGTTTGAGGAGCACTGGTGTAGACTTGGGGAGCACTGGTGTAGGTTTGGGGAGCACTGGTGTAGACTTGGGGAGCACTGGTGCAGGCTTGGGGAGCACTGGTGTAGGTTTGGGGAGCACTGGTGTAGACTTGGGGAGCACTGGTATAGGCTTGGGGAGCACTGGTGTAGGTTTGGAGAGCACTGGGGTAGACTTGGGGAACACTGATGTAGACTTGGGGAGCACTGGTGTAGGCTTGGGGAGCATTGGTGTAGACTTGGGGAGCACTGGTGTAGACTTGGGGAGCACTGGTGTAGACTTGGGGAACACTGGTATAGGCTTGGGGAGGTCTGGTGTAGGCTTGGGGAACACTGGTGTAGGTTTGGGGAGCACTCTTGTAGACTTGGGGAGCACTGGTGTAGGCTTGGGGAACACTGGGGTCGGCTTGGGGAGCACTGGTGTAGGCTTGGGGAACACTGGTGTACACTTGGGGAGCATTGGTGTAGACTTGGGGAGCACTGGTGTAGACATCGGGAGCATTGGTGTAGGCTTGGGGAGCACTGGTGTAGACTTGGGGAGCACTGGTGTAGGTTTGAGGAGCACTGGTGTAGACTTGGGGAGCACTGGTGCAGGCTTGGGGAACACTGGTGTACACTTGGGGAGCATTGGTGTAGGCTTGGGGAACACTGATGTAGACTTGGGAAGGACTGGTGTAGACTTGGGGAGTACTGGTGTAGGCTTGGGCAGCACTGGTGTAGGCTTGGGGAGCACTGGTGTAGACTTGGGGAACACTGGTGTAGACATCGGGAGCATTGGTGTAGGCTTGGGGAACCCTGGTGTAGACTTGGGGAGCACTGGTGTAGACTTGGGGAGCACTGATGTAGACTTGGGGAGCACTGGTGTAGACTTGGGGAACACTGGTATAGGCTTGGGGAGGTCTGGTGTAGGCTTGGGGAACTCTGGTGTGGGCTTGGGGAACACTGGTGTAGGCTTGGGGAGCACTGGTGTAGACTTGGGGAGCACTGGTGTAGATTTGCGAGCACTGGTGTCGGCTTGGGGAACACGTGAAGACTTGGGGATCACTGGTGTAGACTTGGGGAGCACTGGTGTAGACTTCGGAGCAGTGGTGTAGGCTTGGGAGAAGTGGTGTAGACTTGGGGAGCACTGGTGTAGACATTGGGAGCATTGGTGTAGGCTTGGGGAGCACTGGTGTAGACTTGGGGAGCACTGGTGTTGGTTTGAGGAGCACTGGTGTAGACTTGGGGTGCACTGGTGTAGGTTTGGGGAGCACTGGTGTAGACTTGGGGAGCACTGGTGTAGGTTTGGAGAGCACTGGGGTAGACTTGGGGAGCACTGATGTAGACTTGGCGAGCACTGGTGTAGGCTTGAGGAACACTGGTGTAGACTTGGGGAGCATTGATGTAGACTTGGGGATCCCTGGTGTAGACTTGGGGAGCACTGGTGTAGGCTTGGGGAACACTGGTATAGGCTTGGGGAGGTCTGGTGTAGGCTTGGGGAACACTGGTGTGGGCTTGGGGAACACTGGTGTAGGCTTGGGGAGCACTGGTGTAGACTTGGGGAGCACTGGTGTAGATTAGCGAGCACTGGTGTCGGCTTGGGGAACACGTGTAGGCTTGGGTATCACTGGTGTAGACTTGGGGAGCACCTTTCTAGGCTTGGGGAACACTGGTGTAGACTTGGGGAGCACTGGTGTAGACTTGGGAAACACAAGTGTCGGCTTGGGGAACACAAGTGTAGGCTTGGGGAGCACTGGTGTAGGCTTGGTGAACACAAGTGTAGGCTTGGGGAACACTGATGTAGGCTTGGGGAACACTGGTGTAGGCTTGGGGAGCACTCTTGTAGACTTGGGGAGCACTGGTGTAGGCTTGGGGAACACTGGGGTCGGCTTGGGGAGCACTGGTGTAGGCTTGGGGAACACTGGTGTACACTTGGGGAGCATTGGTGTCGGCTTGGGGAACACTGATGTAGACTTGGGAAGGACTGGTGTAGACTTGGGGAGTACTGGTGTAGGCTTGGGCAGCACAGGTGTAGGCTTGGGGAGCACTGGTGTAGACTTGGGGAGCACTGGTGTAGGTTTGAGGAGCATTGGTGTATGCTTGGGGAACACTGATGTAGACTAGGGGAGCACTGGTGTAGGCTTGGGAAGCACTGGTGTAGGCTTGGGAGAAGTGGTGTAGACTAGGGGAGCACTGGTGCAGGCTTGCGGAGCACTGGTGTAGACTTGGGGAGCACTGGTGTAGACATCGGGAGCATTGGTGTAGGCTTGGGGAGCACTGGTGTAGACTTGGGGAGCACTGGTGTAGGTTTGAGGAGCACTGGTGTAGACTTGGGGAGCACTGGTGCAGGCTTGGGGAACACTGGTGTAGGTTTGGGGAGCACTGGTGTAGACTTGGGGAGCACTGGTGCAGGCTTGGGGAGTACTGGTGTAGGTTTGGGGAGCACTGGTGTAGACTTGGGGAGCACTGGTATAGGCTTGGGGAGCACTGGTGTAGGTTTGGGGAGCACTGGGGTAGACTTGTGGAGCACTGATATAGACTTGGGGAGCACTGGTGTAGACTTGGGGAGCATTGGTGTAGACTTGGGGAACGCTGGTATAGGCTTGGGGAGGTCTGGTGTAGGCTTGGGGAACACTAGTGTGGGCTTGGGGAACACTGGTGTAGGCTTGGGGAGCACTGGTGTAGACTTGGGGAGCACTGGTGTAGACTTGGGGAGCACTGGTGTAGGCTTGGGGAGCACTGGTGTAGACTTGGGAGCAGTGGTGTAGGCTTGGGAGAAGTGGTGTAGACTAGGGGAGCTCTGGTGCAGGCTTGGGGAGCACTGGTGTAGACTTGGGGAGCACTGGTGTAGACTTGGGGAGCACTGGTGTAGGTTTGAGGAGCACTGGTGTAGACTTGGGGAGCACTGGTGTAGGTTTGGGGAGCACTGGTGTAGACTTGGGGAGCACTGGTGCAGGCTTGGGGAGCACTGGTGTAGGTTTGGGGAGCACTGGTGTAGACTTGGGGAGCACTGGTATAGGCTTGGGGAGCACTGGTGTAGGTTTGGAGAGCACTGGGGTAGACTTGGGGAACACTGATGTAGACTTGGGGAGCACTGGTGTAGGCTTGGGGAGCATTGGTGTAGACTTGGGGAGCACTGGTGTAGACTTGGGGAGCACTGGTGTAGACTTGGGGAGCACTGGTGTAGACTTGGGGAACACTGGTATAGGCTTGGGGAGGTCTGGTGTAGGCTTGGGGAACACTGGTGTGGGCTTGGGGAACACTGGTGTAGGCTTGGGGAGCACTGGTGTAGACTTGGGGAGCACTGGTGTAGATTTGCGAGCACTGGTGTCGGCTTGGGGAACACGTGTAGGCTTGGGGAACACTGGTGTAGACTTGGGGAGCACCTTTCTAGGCTTGGGGAACACTGGTGTAGACTTGGTGAGCACTGGTGTAGACTTGGGGAGCACTGGTGTAGGCTTGGGGAACACTGGTGTAGACTTGGGGAGCACTGCTGTAGGCTTGGGGAACACTGGTGTAGGTTTGGGGACCACCGGTGTAGACTTGGGGAACACTGGTGTAGGCTTGGGGAGCACTGATGTAGACTTGGGGAACACTGGTGTCGGTTTGGGGAGCACTGGTGTAGACTTGGGGAACACTGGTGTAGGCTTGGGGAGCACTGGTGTAGGCATTGGGAGCACTGGTGTAGGTGATGGAAAGTGAATCGGCTCCCATGCAATGAGCAGTAGACTGTTGTCATGGGCGCCGTTATTTTTGCTTTAACCTTGTCACCCTCGCTGCGGAATTTGCCAATTTAAATAATGATATCCTTTGTCCCTAAACGGTGTTTGTGAATTGAAAATTTAGCTCATCCATAACAATGAAACTTGCATTGCTGCAAAAAAAATCAGCCTGTTAATTTGCAACTAAATAACCGAACACCATATGGAGACCCATCTGAGAAGTGGTGCTAATACAAACATGGCTGGTCGTATAAATAGCCATGCATGGAATTTTGTCTTGGTAATTCATCTCACTTCTGATGAGAGAGGAACTCCGATGAAAGGCATGACTTCCTTTAACCATCTGTTATGCTGATATCCAGAATCTGACAAATTTAGTTGTTTTTTTGTTGTTTATAATGATTTTAGAGGTTATAAGTTAATTCAAATGTGTTCTGAGCAAGTAAAAAGATCACAGAAACTGAGATCCTTGGTTGGGTCAGTCAGAATGCTGTGTACAACTCTGTTCTCCGTATTATAAAAAGGATATAAAGGCTTCAGTGAAGGTGAAAAATAGAAAGATTTACAAGCTTGATATCAGAACTGAGAGGTTATAACTCGTGAATAAATTGAACAGACTGCAGCCCTTATCTCCAGAAAGGAGAAGGCTGAATGGTGACCTGATAAACGTCTTTAATGAAAGTGCTTCCACATCTGGAGAATCCGGAATGATCAACCATAGATACATAATTGTCACAAATAAATTCAATCAGGAATTCAGGAGCAATTTCTTCACCCAGGGTGTGGGGAGAATGTGGAACTTGCTCCAATCACATGATCTTTTTGAATTAAAGACATAATACATTTATTACCTGCTAACAATCACACACACACACACACACACAAATAAAGGCACACACATAGACACACTAAGACACACATGCACACATACACATGCAGGTGTGCACACATGCACACACACACACACACACACGCACACATAGATTAATAAATAAAGGCAAACAGACACACATACAAAGCACACACCTACACATTGACACACACATAGGTATACACACAGAAACTGACACAAATACAAGACACACAGGCATACAAGTATGCACTAACGTACACATTGTACGCACACACATTGACACACCCATTCATAAATACATATGTAAGCATACACAAACATACACAAAGACATATACACACACCGATCCCCACATACATCACACAGATGCACATATACACATGAATCACATGCATGACTACAGACACACACCCATTCCTTGAGATACAAGATTCTAACCTCCACATAAAGAGGATTTTATCTTCATTGACAGGCAGTGGAAATTACTCGTTTTGTCAGTTTCTTGTTAAAATCTAATTGCCCTTCACATTATAGTGTTGAGCTGCTTTATTGAACTGTGTTGTCCATGTGCTGTAGGTTGAGAAACAATGCCCTTATGGAGGAAATTCCAGGATTTTGACCCAGTGACACTGAAGGAACAAGAATATATTTCCAAGTCAGGATGGTGAGTGGCTTGGAGGGGAACTTGCAGGTGGTGGTGTTCCCATATATCTGCTGCCCTTGTTCTTCTGGATGGAAGTGGTCGTCGGTTTGGAAGGTGCTGTCCAAATGCTCTTGGTAAGATTGTGCAGTGCATCTTATGGATGGTACATACTACTGTTTCTGAGCATCAGTGGTGGAGGGTATGAATGTTGGAAGTGTTGGATCGGAGGAGTAGGGTTGTGGAATATTAATCTGGTTTTGAGCTCCTTGTTTGTTGTTGGTGGCTGGGTTTATGGGTAGAGTCAGCTTTAGTAAACGCTGTTTTGAACATCCTCAGTTCCAAATGCATTGTTTTTGATTCTGTCAGAACTAGTCCAGTTCCTTTTCGGGAGCAATAACAATTACAACAGACAGCAGCTTCTAAGCCAGCAAGTTCAAAGGTCTCTCAGAACCTCCTGTGAAACATTAGTTCCAGTGCGCATTTCCTTTCGAGTTAGTCCATCTCTGACAGCCATGATGTCAATGCCCAGTACTTCGCATTTATTAATGTCTTCCTGAGACCATAATATGTTTTGATGGGTCTGGATTGGAGGGACTCCCTTGTTGCAATCCTATCCCCTGCCAATTAATTGCTTCTCTAATTTCCATCTTAAGATGGTTTCACATTTTTAAGACATTTTCAAGCAACTTGTCCTTAAGCAACAGACCTTTTTCTCCACAATCCACGTCAAGCATAATCTACAACTAAACTAGTCCCACCTGCCTATACTTGGCCCATATCACTCCAACATTTCTTCGTCATGAATTTATCCAAATAATTTTTAAATGCACACTGTACTCGCATCTATAAGACCATAAGACATAGGAGTGGAAGTAAGGCCATTCGGCCCATCGAGTCCACTCCGCCATTCAATCATAGCTGATGGGCATTTCAACTCCACTTACCCGCATTCTCCCCGTAGCCCTTAATTCCTCTATACATCAAGAATCTATCAAACTCTGCCTTGAAGACATTTAGCGTCCCGGCCTCCACTGCACTCTGCGGCAATGAATTCCACAGGCCCACCACTCTCTGGCTGAAGATCCACAGGCCCACCACTCTCTGGCTGAAGATCCACAGGCCCACCACTCTCTGGCTGAAGATCCACAGGCCCACCACTCTCAGGCTGAAGATCAACAGGCCCACCACTCTCAGGCTGAAGATCCACAGGCCCACCACTCTCACGCTGAAGATCCACAGGCCCACCACTCTCAGGCTGAAGATCCACAGGCCCACCGCTCTCAGGCTGAAGATCCACAGGCCCACCACTCTCAGGCTGAAGATCCACAGGCCCACCACTCTCAGGCTGAAGATCCACAGGCCCACTGCTCTCAGGCTGAAGATCCACAGGCCCACCACCCTCAGGCCCACTTGTCCTGCCTGCTTTGTTCCAAACACTAAAAATTGTTTTGGTATCTTTTTGACCAAAGTTCTGATCAATTTTTGGTTCTATGCAATCTGTTTAGTTGCATGTTATTTTACTGTGTATGTCATTTTACCACCTCCTCAAGAATTCATTCCACACATGAACCACCCTCTGTGTTTAAAAAAAAGTTGCCCTCATGTCTCTTTTAATTCTTTCTCCTCTCACTTTAATAAAAAAAATGCCCCCCTTAGTCATAGAGTATAGAGATATATGGCACAGAAACAGACCCTTTGGTCCAACTTGTCCATGCTGACCAGATATTCTAAATACGTTTACTTCCATTAGTCAACATTTGGTCCATATCCCTCTAAATCCTTCCTATTCATACACCTATCCAGGTGCCTTTTAAGTGTTGTAATTGTATCAGCCTCCACCACTTCCTCTGGCAGCTCATTCCATTGTCAAGATTTGAGTGGTGCTGGAAAAGCACAGCAGGTCAGGCAGCATTCGAGGAGCAGGAAAAATCGACGTTTCGGACAAAAGCCCTTCATCAGGAGTGAGGCTGGGAGCCTCGGGGGTGGAGAGATAAATGGGAGGGGGGTTGGGGGTTGGGGAGAAGGTATCTGAGAGTGCAATAGGTGGATGGAAGTGGGGGTAAAAGTGATAGGTCAGAGAGGAGGGTGGAATGGATAGATGGGAAGGAAGATTGACAGGTAGGACAGGTCATGGGGACGGAGCTGAGCTGGAAGATCGGAACTGGGGAAAGGAAGGGGGGAGGAGAAATGAGTAAACTGGTGAACCATTTCCCCTCCCCCCGCCTTATCCCAGTTCCAACCTGCACAGCTCATTCCATACATGCACCACCCTCTGCATGCAAAAGCTGCCCCTTAGATCCCTTTTAAAAATTTTTCCTCTCTCACCTTAAACCTCTGCCCTCTAGTTTTGGACTTCCCAATCCTGGGGAAAAGACTTTGTTTATATATGCAATCCATGCCCCTCATGATTTTATAAACCCACTCAGCCTCTGACATTCCAGGGAAAACAGTCTATATATTCTGCCTCTTCCTACAGCTCAAACCTTCCAACCCTGGCAACATCCTTGTAAATCTTTTCTGAATCCTTTCAAGTTTCACAACCTCCTTTCTATAGCAGAGAAACCAGAATTGCACACAATGTTCCAAGAGTGTCCTGAACAATGACTTGTGCAGCCACAACATGAACTCCCAACTCCTATACTCAATACATGACCAGTAAAGGAAAGCATACCAAATTTTAAAAAAAAAATATTTCCAATCCTATCTACTTGTGACTCTACTTTCAAGGAGCTGTGAAACCACACTCTCAGGTTTCTTTGTTCAGCAGGACTCCCAGGACCTTACCAGTAAATGTACAAGTCCTTCCCTGATTTGCCTTTCCAAAATGCAGCACCTCACATTTATCTAAATTAAACACCATCTGCCACTCCTCTGCCCGTTAACTTATCTGATCAAGATCCCATTGTACTCGAGGCAACCTCCTTTGCTGTCCACTACACCTCCAATTTTGGTGTCAACTGCAAACATGCTAACCTTATCCCATATGTTCACATTCAAATAATTTCTCTAAATGGTGAAAAGCAGTGGATCTAGCACCGATTCTTGTGGCACTCCACTGGTCACAGGCCTCCACTCTGAAAAGCAACCTTCCACCACCACCCTCTGTCTTCAACCTTTGAACCAGTTCGGTATCCAAATGGCTAGTCCCTGTATTCCATGTGATCTAACCTTGCTAACCAGTCTCCCATGAGGAACCTTGTCGAACACCTTACTGAAGTCTATTAATCTTGAGATCTCCCACCCAAGGAAAAAGACACCTGCCATTCACCTTATATATACCCCTCACCGTGGGTGGCACGGTGGCACAGTGGTTAGCACTGCTGCCTCACAGCGCCTGAGACCCGGGTTCAATTCCCGACTCAGGTGACTGACTGTGTGGAGTTTGCACGTTCTCCCCGTGTCTGCGTGGGTTTCCTCCGGGTGCTCCGGTTTCCTCCCACTGTCCAAAGATGTGCGAGTCAGGTGGATTGGCCATGCTAAATTGCCCGTAGTGTTAGGTAAGGGGCAAATGTAGGGGTATGGGTGGGTTGCGCTTCGGCGGGTCGGTGTGGACTTGTTGGGCCAAAGGGCCTGTTTCCACACTGTAAGTCTAATCTAAAAAAAAATCTAATCTATTTTATAAACCTCTATATGGTCACGCCTCAACCTCCTACGCTGCAGTGAAAGAAGTCCCAGCCTATCCAGCCTCTCTTTATAACTTAAACCCTCCATTCCTGGCAACATTCTGCTAAATCTCTTCTGAACCCCCTCTATAGCTTAATTCTATAATTGCTGTCGTAGGGTAACTAGAACTAGACACAGTGCTTCAGAAGAGGTTTCATCAATGTCCTCACCGTAATGCCCCAATTGCTATTCATAGGTATGAGAACTGAAGGCAAGCATGCTACTTGCCTTCTTAACCACCCTGTCAAAACATAGCCGTGTGAGATTATGTTTTGGAGTTGAGATGAGTAATTGTCTTTTAAAGGGAAGTCAGATAAATATTGCTTTGGTGAAGGGAGTCTCTGCCTAATTTTCCAGTGATTCAAGGTCAATCCGAAAGCACATTCTGCAGACTAGGTGGATTAGCACCTAGGGAAAATTCAGGGTTACAGGGATAAGGTGGGAGGGGGGTTTGGGTGTGGGAGGGATGCTTTTCGGAGGGTTGGTGTGCACATGTTGGGCAGAATGACCTGCTCCCACACAGTATGGACTCTATGAACTCAAAGCATTGAATCTAGCGCTAGGTGCTGCTCTTCAGGGAGGGTGAATTTTTAGAGAGGGTACCAAATAGATCTACAACAATCACTGCAGGGGCATGAGCTGGATCCAGCGTTGAAGCTTATGAGAAGGCAAAAGAGAAGGAGATTTGCTGGGATGGGTTCAAATTTATGAGGGGCCTGGACAGAGTACATAGAGAGAAACTGTCCCCAGTGGCGAAGGATCAAGAGGACACTGATTTCAGTGAGAACCAATGGCTGAGATGGTTTTATGAAGTTTTATCGAGTGGATAGGATCTGAACACACTCTCTGAAAGTGTGGCAAAGGCAGGTAAAATACAAGGCTCTCGGAAAGGAACTGGATAAGCACCTGAGGAGAAAGAAAAGAAAAACACTGGGCTATAGGAAAAGGCCAAGAGTGGGGAAATGGCTGAGTTAATCTCACAGAGAAAGAGGCTGAAAGGCCTCGCTCTGTGGTGTAGCCAATCTCGGATTCCAGGTTGGTGTCAGCAGCTCTCCCCTTGGTTTTATTTTGACGTGATAGAGTTTTTGTCACACCAACAGTCTCTTGATTACATCTCACTTTGCCAACCATTTAATGGTTCTGCTAATGTGTGAAAGACACTTTATCATCCTTTTGAAGTCTGCTGCAACATTTTGGAGTGACAATGCTCTTCAAGTCTATTTCAGTTTTAAAACACCATCGTGGCTTGCTCCATAGTAGTTGATGCTGCCTCATCCACTAACATGGGGCACTATTAAAGGCACTAACAACTGACATTCTAACTTAGATTATTTTACCGATGTGACAGGGACTCTGACATCTTTTGACATTTTGAAATAAACGTTGCAATGATTGTTATCCTTTACTGAGCTTGTATTTCAATTGTGTCTAATGTGTTAAAAATCCCTTCCCTTACCTCCACAAACTTTCCCACCCCAACAACTATCTGACATCTTGACGCTTCTCTGAGTCTGCTCACTTCTTTGCTTTTTCACTATTCCTTTCTCCACTCGGGTGCCTTGCCCTTCAGTTGACAAGGGTCTATCCTCCTTTTCTAAACCTCTCCCTCTCTGTCTTTCAGGAATTCTGGTTTGGTTGTGTATGATGGCGGCCATCAGTATTTCTGTGATGAAGACCCACTGGTAGGGCAGAGGTAGGCCCCACTCATGATCAAACAGATGCCAGCTCTAAACGTCAACTTGGGCTTGAAGAGAAAGTTATAAAAGGGGTTGGATCAAATAGAAATGAGGCTGGGGGCAGGACGATAACTGGTGGTGATGAATCAGAACAAGTCCTCTTCCAGAAAAAGTGGTCAACTCTGAGGTTCATCACAAGTGGTGGTTAGCAGAAGGCAGATGTAATGCTTTAAGAATGTCCTTTTGTGTTCATTGTCCCCACTGACTTGGGCCACTCTTAGCCTAAGACCAGCTGAATTAGACAGGGAGCATCAACAGACAGGTCACCCAATACAAGCATTGTCAGTTGGTCTTTCCGAAATGTTTCTCATTAAAACTGATCCCTGTAAGATCACAAAAGTGCATTCTTGTCAGACATTGTGGTGTTTGACATACTTAATCTGAATTAGTAATGGCAGACCAATCATAATCAAAGGTCCTCAGGAGGCCAGAATGATAAGGACTGCAGCGATCTCAGAGGACTGGCGAGTTGGAGGAGATTACAGTGATAGGAAGGGGTCTTTGACAGACCTGGGTGGAGGTAGAACAGAAGGAGTGTGCCTCTCCTGCCCGCTTTTCAAACACTGCCCAGCACGCCTTTGGTGCAGTGTGAGAATTGTAGAACCCCCACAGTGTGGAAACAGGTCACATGGACTAACAAGTCCACACTAACCCATTCCCCTACCCTATTGTGCTGCATCTCCCCCGACTAATGCACCTAACCTACATGTCCCTGAACACTACTGGCAATTTAGCATGGCCAATTCATCTAACCTGCACACCTTTGGACTGTGGGAGGAAGCCAGAGCACTTGGAGGAAATCCACACAGACAATCACCCGAGGTAGGAATCAAATCCGGCTCCCTGGCATTGTGAGGCAGCAGTGCTAAGCACTGAGCCACCGAGCCACATTGGATTCAACATTGGATTGTATAAGCATCCAACAAGGAAGTCACCCTCCCTGAGAAAGACTGACTCAGCAGCTAAAAGGACTAGAATTTATGAGTTTGCCTTCACAATATTGAGTAGGAGGTGTTTTTGTTTTCTTGTTCAAAGTTGAATTTTGGACTATCTGGCTGATAACGTAACAGTCATCGAAGGGTTGGGATTTCAGCTGAGGATGTAGCTAAGTGCTATGGACCAACTCAGTAATGTTGCTGGAAGATATAGCTCTTAGATGGGGAAAGGAAGGAACCAAACAAAGATTTTCAGATATTCCAGAGGTCATGACCTGGGGCGGGGAAGGAAGGCGTTGTTGCCATGGCAATGCTTGGCAAAGGAGGAAGTGAATCACTTGAAGCAGTCCCATGTACCTTGTATCTCGAGAATGGCTAGATCAGAGAAAAGGGGAGTGTCCATCTGGGTCCTTGAAGGATTGTTGGAGAGGGTAAAAAAGTAAGTTTAAATGTCTTACTTCATGGCCTCATCAAGACTGTTTAATATCAGCAAACCTGATCCGACATTTAACCTTATGTAGGGTCCAGCAAAATTGCCAAGTCTCCTCCCCGTGACCCAGTCACCCTGAATGCTACTCATTCATTTCCTCCTCAGCTTGCTGACCAACATTGACTGCTTAGATTTTGACATTTTCATCCTTGTTTTTGTATCCCTCTACTGCTTGATCCCTCCCTATCTCCGGAATCTCCTTCAACGCCCTCTGAGATCTCGGCAGTCCTTATCATTCCGGCCTGTTGAGCATCTTCAATTTTGATGGGACTACCATTGCTGATACAGACTGAATATATCAGATACAGGCACTAACAGAAAACAGCCGCATCTGACAATATGCATGTTTGTGATCTTCCAGGGATCAATTTTAATTGAGAAAAATTTTGAAAAAGGACTAATTTGATGATCAATTCAGAGAGACAGTGCATTGCAGCTCCAGATGACCCTTGACACGCCCTGACCTGGCAAACTGCCCAAAGCCAAAACCACCTGACCTGAAATCTGGAAAAGTCTGAAGGTTGGACCATGCTCAGGACTGAGGGGTACCATTCTGCTCATGCCTTCAGCTGTCTGACCTCTATGTTCCAGAGTTCTCTCTCTCAATCTCTCTGACTCTTTTATTCTTTTCTCCTTTAAGACCCCTTTTGGATCAAAACTTTTGGTCACCTGACCTCATATCATTTCTGCGTGTCAGTGTCATTTTGTTTTCGCAATTCTCGTGAAGTGCCTCAAGATGTTTCATCATGTGTGAAAGGGTGCTGTGTAAATATAAGTTGTTGTTGTTATCCTGACTCATTTAGATGAATGTTGTCTCCCAAACCATTGGGAGAAAGTCTTGGAACAGGTGAGCTAGTTTCCCAGCATGCAGCTAGGAAGTCTCTCAGTTGAGCAAAGAGTGCCTTGCATTTGCATAGCACCATTCATGATCTCAGGTTGTATTAAAACAGTTTACAGCTGGTAATATTCTTTAAGGGTGTAATTACTGTTTTTACTCAGGGGTTGCTGAAGTATCACAGAATTGCAGAATTGTTATGGTGCGGAATGAGGCCATTCAGCCCATCATTGTATACACCTGATTCTATCCTCAGTGTCCTATCTCCAAATCCTTTCACACCAATTCTACCCAAATAACCATCCAATGCTTCTCTTGAATGTCTCAATTGAACCTGCCTCCACCCTGTTTCCAGGCAATGCCTTCCACATCCTGGCATCATGTTGTGTGGAAAAGCTTTTCTCTCACATCATCCTTGCTTCATTTGCACATCACTTTAAAGTTGAGGATGCACCCCAAGTCTTACGAATGCATGTAGATTTTTTTGATCTTGTGCAAAAAGACTTTCAAATGAATTCAATTTTAACAAGCAATGGAATTATTTGAGACAAGGCTCACCCTTAATATTAAGGCAATTTCTTTTCTATTATGAACCACTCACTTGATTAGTGCAGGCTGCGTTGACTGGACTCATTCTCCCTTGAGTATGGAAGTTTAAATGATTATCTAATCAAATGTGTTTAAGACGATTAAAAGATTAGGCAGGGTAAATGGAGAGGAACTGTTTCCACAGCGCAGGAACTCAGATCATTCCAGTGGAACTAGAGTGTTCATGACTGGTGTCAGGCATGTTTGTTTGCAAAACAGAGTGGAAATCTGAAAGGCCATCCTACAAACAGCTGTCAATGCCAAGGTACTATTGTTAAATGCACAGCTGAGATTGATAGGTTTTTTTTGCAGGGACAGTGATGAAATGTAACAGGCCCAAGGCGGGGAAATGCTGGCTTGCACGTCAGTGATAACAGAATTAAACAGCACGGTGACTCAGTGGTTAGCACTGCTGCCTCATAGCGCCAGGGACCCAGGTTTGATTCCACCCTTGGGCAACTGTCTGCATGGAGTTTGTATATTCTCCCTGTGTCTGCGTGGATTTCCTCCCACAATACAAAGCTATGCAGGTTAGGTGAATTTGTCACACTAAATTGCCTATTGTGTTTGGGGATGTGTAGGTTAGGAGCATTAGTCAGGGTAAATGTAAAGTAATAAGGTAGGAGGTGGGTTACCCTTTGGGGGGTCAGTTTGCACCTGTTGGGCTGAATGGCCTGCTTCTGCACTGTAGGTATTCTAAAAACTTGTGGGTTGAATTTTACATTTTTCTAATTCGCTGAGGGGATCTGGGATTTGGGAAGAGTGGGCACTTTGAGAGTCACTTTCTTGACGACTGAGTGCTGTGCTCACCCATTTCAGAGATGATGTGCGATTGCACAAAGAACTGTGAATACTGGAAATCAGAAACAAACCCAGAAACTGCTGGGGAAACTCAGCAGGTCAGGCAGCATTTGCGGAGAGAAAGCAGGATTCACATTTCGAGTCCGGTGACCTTTCCTCAGAACCCAGAACTCTCGTTTTCCTTCCATGGGGATGGAGAGCAGTTTCCGGTTTTGTATGGGATTAGAATCTGACTTTTGCTGGGGACAGCAGATTTCTCTCAGTAACAACATTTTTATTTCCTAAACCTTAACTCTCAAGGATTCAAGACGGAATCAGAATTGGAGTGAGAGTTGATGTGGACAATGCAGGGTTAAATCTAATGTAGCTAAACACGTACCTGGCCTCTGGACCATCTCGTTCATATATTGCTAAATAATCTGCTTAAAAAAAATGCATTCCCAGTTGCAGGATCATACTTCCCAGACTGGACGTTGTATGATAAGGATGCATTTCTTTCTATCCGTTGAAAGGTTCAGAAGGAATATGAGCTGTTTTTCAAGTGAGTTCAATCATTGAAAGGAGTTTGAATGAATCATCCTTACATCAATCAGGTAAATATTCAGTTTAGTTCTCCCGTTTTCACATACTGTTGGAAGTCACATGACAGCAGGTTATAGTCCAACAGGCTGATGCGAAGTCATACGCATTCGGAGAGCTGCTCCTCACCAGGTGAAGTGTTTTAAGTTTTGGGGCTCAAGAATAATGATACTTGAAAACTGATTGGACTCAGTTCAGTGTTTGAATGAAATTTCACATTTGTTTTGGTCTGGAATACTGAGAAAGATTTACTGAAGCCCAGACCAGACCTCTCCTGGGATCTGGGAAAATTGCAGAGGGAAGTGTCAAAACCTGGATGACTGAAGACATGCCTGGGTTCTGGAATGTGTTTGGACATTAATAGGAATCCCAACATTTCTTCACTGCTTTATTCTTTGGAAGTTAGGTCCATTTTTTACATGTCTCCCTTCAGGTTTTCAGATATCCCACCTCTTCCCGAAGTCCAGAAGCTCTACCATTACTTTCTCAAACCTTAGTTTCAATGCATTGGAAGTTTCTGTAACTTAAATCCCAAAACCTGTTCTCAGTATCAGATCTCCGTTCTACTCCAATGCTGATAACAGAGTGCACCGGTAAAACTCCACTGTTTTTGACCAGTACAGTGGGGATGAGCCAAAAAGCCTTTTTTAATGATTCCATGTTGTCACATGTTGAGGCCCGGCAAACCCAACAGCCAACTTTCATCCAGCAAGTTTCCTCAAATAACAACATGACAGTGACCAGATCATTACTTCTCATCATGTTCATTGATCTGCACACAAGGAATAGCTCAAAGCTCAGGAATGGATATGCTCTGGATTTAAACAGACTATGGCGTAGATAATGAACACTGGCTTAGCCATTTCAGCCAATGGCCTGTTTCTGAGCGACAAATCCACAGCAATTCTATTGAATTATTGCTTCGCCGCTTTCCAAAGATCATATAATCACACAACTTCTCAAATTTTTTCCTCTTATCGCACACTTCCTGTCACATCTCACACTGTCACTCCATTCCAATCTCCTCTTCCTCTGATATTTCCCAATCAGCCTCCACTTGGTGGAACTTGAACCTGGGATTTCTGGGTCAGAGGTCAGGACACTACCACTGCAAAACAAGAGCCCCATCACCTTCAGTGTACTTGATCTCCAAATTGCTTCTGTGTTGCTTATCTATTTTGAGACCTTTGTCTACACCTCCAAGACAAAGTTAAAAAATCACACCACACCAGGTTATAGTCCAACAGGCTTATTTGGAAGCACTAGCTTTTAGAGCGCTGCTCCTTCATCAGGTGGTTGTGTGGACTCCGAAAGCCAGTGCTACCAATTAAACCTGTTGGGCTATAACCTGGTGTTGTGTGATTTTTAACTTTGTATACCCCAGTCCAACACTGGCATCTCCAAATCATGACCTCCAAAACAGGTGGCGCTATGATCCGGAATTCTGCTAATGCATTGCCTCACACTGCAGTCTGCCAAGTGACCAGTTGGACCCATCCAGCAGTGTAATCCTCAGCACAGTTTCAAATCTCAGCTGAATTCTACTTCCACATATGGACTCACTGCACTGCCAGAAATTGTCGTCCTGTGATGGAGACTATCTTCAAGGGCATTGTGCACTTATTGATTCTCTGAACCTGTTGTTCCCATCATACATGTTTCCCAACTGCTGGGCAACAGCATCACTTTTATTGTTTTCTCCATTATAGGTTATAACTAATTATTGCCTATCATTAAATTGATTCAGAACAGTTCTTTCAGTTTATCGACAGACATAAACGGAACTAAAATGAGGACTATTGTTGGGAATCATTGAGTCTTAGATTAGATTACTTACAGTGTGGAAACAGGCCCTTCGGCCCAACAAGTCCACACCGACCCGCCGAAGCGCAACCACCCAGACCCATTTCCCTACATTTACCCCTTCACCTAACACTACGGGCAATTTAGCATGGCTAATTCACCTGACCCGCACATCTTTGGACTGTGGGAGGAAACCGGAGCACCCGGAGGAAACCCACGCAGACACGGGGAGAACGTGCAAACTCCACACAGTCAGTTGCCTGAGTCGGGAATTGAACCCGGGTCTCATGCACCGTGAGACAGCAGTGCTAACCACTGTGCCACCGTGCCACCCACAAACAGTCTTGTACTGTTTCAGATTCAAGTGGGAGCATGTCTCGTCGAGGATATTGAAGAGCTAAACAAATGGCAGCAATATAATGTAGTAGCTGCATTATTTGGGCCTTTGGTCCCAAAAGATTGACGATAACTTCTGGATGGTGAGAGGTTTAAGTCAATTTGTATTACAAAAAGTTGCGGAAATCCCTTCACAAGAGTCAGACCAGGCTGGTTCCCTGATTTGTCAATAATTTCTCTCAGGAAAGCTGTGAAACACTAATTGTTGGTGGATTTGTAGCTCAGAAATAGGCCATTGGCTGAAATGGCTAAGCCAGTGTTCATTATCTACGCCATAGTCTGTTTGAATCCAGAGCACATCCATTCCTGAGCTTTGAGCTATCCCTTGTGTGCAGATCAATGAACATGATGAGAAGTAATGATCTGGTCACTGTCATGTTGTTATTTGAGGGAACTTGCTGGATGAATGTTGGCTGTTGGGTTTGCCGGGCCTCAACATGTGACAACATGGAATCATTAAAAAAGACTTTTTGGCTCATCTCCACTGCTCTGGTCAAAAACAACTAGCGTTACATTGAGATTTTACCGGATGTTGGTGAGCCCTCTTATGGAGTACCATGTCCAGTTCTTGTCACCCTGCTTTAGGAGGAATATTATTAATTTGGAGAGGGTTCAGAAGTGATTTACCAGGAGTTTTCTGGGAATGAAGGGCTTCAGTTAAAAGGAGAGGATGGATAGGTTGGGACTTTTTCATTAAAGCGAAGGAAGTTGAGTGGTGCCCTTGTGGTATCCTGCTAACAAAGGGTAGAGATAAGGTGAACGGTAGGTGCTATTTCCTTAGGGTGGGGGGCTTTCAAGACCAGGGACATATTTTTAAGGTGAGATGAGAAAGATTCTAAAAAAGACATGAGGGGCAACTTTTTTAACACAGAGAGTGGATCATATCTGGAATGAATTTCCCGAGAGAATGATGGATGTGAGCACGGTTGCAATGTTTATTAGACATTTGGATAAGTATGTGAATTGGAAATGTTTGGAGGGATATGGGCCAAGGGCGGGCAGGTGGGCCTAGTTTAGTTTGGGATTATGGTCTGTATCTGTGCTATATGACTCTATCACTCTATAACTCTCATTTCCCAACACTTGGCGTGGTGCCTTGGCATTGCAATTGCCCATCTAAATACCTCTCAAATGTAACCAGGGTTTCTGCCTCTACCATCCTTACAGGCAGTGCGTTACAGACGCCTATCACCTTCTGGGTGAAGCCATTTCCCCCCCACATCTCCACTAAACCTCCTGCCTCTTACCTGAAATATATCCTATCTATGTCTTTCATGATTTTACACATCTCAATCATGTCCCTTCTCGATCCCCTCTGCTATAAGGAAAACAATTCCAATCTGATCTATCTTTCTTCATAACTGAACCTCTCCAGCTCAAGCCACATCCTAGTAAATCTCTTCTGAACCATCTCCAGTGTTGTCACATTTATCCTGTAATGTGGACTCTAGAACTGCACACAATAGTCTACATGTGTCCTAGCCAACACTGTACTCAGTTACAGCACAACCTTCCTGCTCTTAAACTTTATACCCTGACTCATAAAATCAAGTATACCATGTTCTTAACTAGATTTACAGCATTTCAGAGCACATTAGGATCACTGGATGGTTGTGTAAGACCACTATAAATATATTTTTATTTTCCTTAAATATATTTCTTTGCTTCGGGTGACATAGTGGCTCAATGGTTAGCATTACTGTCTTACAGTGGGAGGGACTCGGGTTCGATTCCACCCTCGGGTGACTATACAATCTCCACACAGGCATTCTCCCCATGTGTGTGTGGTTCCCTCTCACAATCCACAGATGTGCAGGTTAGGTGGATTGGCCATGCTAAATTACCTGCAGTATCCACAGATGTGCATGCTAGGTGGGTTAGCCATGGGAACTGCTGGGATGGAATGGGTTTCGCTTGGATGTTCTTTGGGGGTGGGTCAGTCTGGACATGAGGGCAAAATGGCCTCTTTCCACACTGCAGGGATTCTATGATTTTGTCATCCTTTCTTCCTCAATCTTATCAAAATTCTCCTTAAATAAAACTCTCCTACTCACAAAAACTACCTCATGCAGTAGCAAGTTCCTCATAACCACTATCGTGAGTCAGGAAGTTTCCCCTGAAATACATGTTTTTCTTTAATGCGTTCAGTACATGGCCAAGCCAGCATTTCTTACCTACCCCAGAAGGCTGTTAAGGGGTCACCACATTACCTGGAGTCATCCCTGATGAAGTGCTTATGTCCCAAGCATCAGCTCTCCTGCTCCTCAGATGCTGACTGACCTGCTGTGCCTTTTTAGTGCCTCAATTTTCGACCTTGACTCTCCAGCATCTGACTTTCTCCTGGACAAAGTTAAAAATTGTGCAAGACCAGGCCGAACAGGTTTATTTGGAAACACTAGCTTCAGAGTTTATAGTAAGAGATCAAATTCTGTGTCCTAGGGTCCTGCCCCACTAGCTACCTGATGAAGAAGCTAATGCTTCCAAATAAACCTGTTCGGCCATAACCTGGTATTGTGTGATTTTTAACTTTGCAGATAGTTCTTGAATTAATTTGCCAGGGTGGATTTGAATCCAAACCTAGAACCGTCATTTGGGATTCTGCATTACAAGCCCAGTGACATTACCTTGACAACTACTGCCCAGCTTGAGAGCGGTTGGCTTAGTGGCTGCCAGTTCACCAGTCTATTATATGTAGAAACATCTTTCCTACATCTACCCTGCCAAACCCCTTCGCAATTTCAATAATGTCAATCCTCAGCCATCTATTGCCTACAGAAAAGAAGCAAACCTACTCAGTATTATTATTTCTCGTTGGTTTAGTGGAGTCAAAGTGATACAGAATCCCTACAGTGTGGAAACAGGCCATTTGGCCCATTGAATTCACACTGACCCTCTGAAGGGCATCCCATGCAGACTTAGCCCCTACCCTATCTCTGTGACCCTGCATTTCCCATGGCTAATCAACCTAGCCAGCACATCCCTGCTCACTATGGGCAATTTCTCATGGCCAATCTACCTAACATGCAAATCTTTGGTTTGTGGGAAGAAACAGGGGGGAACCTAAGCAGATATGGGGAAAATCTGCAAACTCCACACAGACAGTCACCCGAGGGTGGAATTGAACTTGGGTCCCTGGTGCTGTGAAGATTAGATTAGATTACTTACAGTGTGGAAACAGGCCCTTCAGCCCAACAAGTTCACACCGACCTGCAGAAGCGCAACCCACCCATGCCCCTCCATTTACCCCTTACCTAACACTATGGGCAATTTAGCATGGCCAATTCACCTGACCTGCACATCTTTGGACTGTGGGAGGAAACCGGAGGAAACCCACGCAGACACGGGGAGAACGTGCAAACTCCACACAGTCTGTCGCCTGAGTCGGGAATTGAACCCGGATCTCTGGTGCTGTGAGGCAGCAGTGCTAACCACTCTGCCACCGTGCTGTCCACAGCACTAGCTCCTGATGCCTCCAATCAGCCTGGACTATAATAGCTGTTTGCCACTGTCTCAGTTTGATTTCTACCAACAGATTGAGGGGTGATACCCCATGAAGCAGATGATGGCCTGGGGCAGAGGTCATAGAAAGGTGGAGTTTCCCTAGGAGGAGGTTAGGGGTGTTTTCCATAAAGAATGGTCATGGCACAGAAAGTGGATTGTGGCCCTGGGTCAGTGCCAGCGCTGAGCAACAGCAGCACAGCTGATCCCACTCTCCTGCAAATTCCCAACGCCTGGTATAACCCTTTCCTTTAGTCGCTTATCCAATTCCCTTTTGCATCCACCATCCTCGCAGTGCATTCCACATCCCAATCACTCCCTCATTGGTTCAGCTGGCACACAGCTTAAACCTATCCCTCTGCTTCTTAATCTGACCACTCAACAGAAACACCTTCTCTCACCCTCGTCTTTCCAGATTACTCACAATTTTGAAACCCTTCTTGTCAACCTCTTCTCCAAAGGGATTACTTTCTGCTTCTGCAATCTATCCACAACGCTGCAGTCCCTCACCCCAATAATTTCAGGCAGAATGATAGTTTTCATTTTCTGCCATGATATGATGCTACTTCCCAAAAAAGTACTTTTCCTCTTTCGTGAACATAACAACTAGCAGCAGCAGTAGGCAGTTCAGCCCCTGCTCCACCATTTACAATGATCGCAGTTGATCTCATCTCAGGAGAAAGTGAGGACTGCAGATGCTGGAGATCAGAGTGTGGCACTGGAAAAGCACAGCAAGGCAGGCAGCTTCCAAGGAGCAGGAGAATCAATGTTTTGGGAATAAGCCCTTCATCAGGAATTGGGGCTGATGAGGGGCTGATGCCTGAAATGCAGATCTAAAACTTCGAAAGAGGATCCTACAATTTAATAACAACCAATTTCAGATAATCAGTCAAGGCTTATTTATCAGCAACTCATATTCATACATGAAGATCTGCAAACAAAGGTAATATGTTCAAGCCTTCTGCACTTTTGAATGACTCAGGGGAGTGGGTAACTAAAAATTGTTTTCTCCATGACGATGACTCAGCCGATCCGAACTGATTTGCAACCAATCAGCACTCTTTTCACCTTGTTGCAATTGGTTGAAGTTTGGCATACTTGTGTGTGCATAGGTGAACAATAGAGAAAGCTTTGTTCCCCAGTACTTCTTTCCAAGCGTCTATTTGGAGCTGTGCCAAATGCAAGACAGAGAGGGGTAAAGGGGCTGAATACAGTGGGATAACTGTACAGTGACTCCATCCTCTGGAGGAGATATGGGCCTCACTGTCTGATTTACACAGTGGGAATAAACATTTAGTCCAGAGTGACTTTGGTTTAACAACTGCTGTTCTGCCTTTATAATGTAGCAACAATCTTAACACTAACAAATTACTGGGTCGTTCAGTAAGATAGTAAAATGATTGTAAATTGTTATTCATTCGACATTGTAAGACAAGGGACTAACATGTTACATTAAAAAGTGTGGATCTGGGTGTCTCTGCAGCCTACCTGCAATCTCATGTTGGATGTAACTGGTATTATTCTTCATTGTCCAAAATGTAATTGCTCCAATTTATTTTGATGAGCGAAGCTTTATTTGACAGTTTCTGGGCACATCAGCTGGTGGAAATAAATCAGATTCAAACTCTCCTACCAAGGGTCTGTCAAGGCTAATGGAGAAAAGAAGAAATAGAGAGAGAGTGAGAAAAGATAAGAAGAAAATAGAGACCAAAAGAGGAGAGGGAGAGAGAGAGTGTGAGGGAGTGATTTGATTTGATTTTTCATTGTCACTCGTACTGAGATACAGTGAAAAGTATTGTTTTGCATGCTATCCAGACAAATCATACCTTATGTAAGTGCAGCAGGGTAAGAGAACAAAATGCAGAATATAGTGTCTTAGCTAAAGATGGAGGACATTGAACAGGGACTTCCAGATGTGCCTTTTGTAACTCTTTCCAACAGACTGAGAACGTAAAGTGAGCCTGATGGGTCAAGGACACCTGACACAAAATAAAAATGGCGTGTTTGTGCTAAGACAGCAGAATCCCAGGTGAGTGCTCAGTCTTTAGAACCAGCCTTTACAGATATCAAATAATTGGAAAAATGAAAACTGAGACCAAACAAAACCCAGAAATGGCTGGAGAAACTCACTCCGATCTGACACCATCAGTGGAGAAGAAGCTGAGCTAATGTTTCAGGTGCAGACACCCCTCCTCAGAATGGTGTCCCATCCCACAGAGCCTTTCACCCACCTCCAACACTCTCCATCCACCTGAACCCCTATCCATCTGGCCTTTTACCTGCACTTGACCTGGTCATAAAGAACTGTCAACACGACATTGGTCGTCTCAATTTCTCTTATTCCTGTTCCCTATTCGAACCTATCTCCATCTGAACTGACTGCACTTTGCAAGATGTTGCGCCAAATGGCACCAGTTAAATTATTGCCGTTTGCTTGCCCTTGGTCCATATCTCTCCATTCCTTGCATATTCATGTGTTTATCTAAAAGCCCCTTAAATGCTCCTATCATACCTGCCTCCACCACCTCTCCTGGCAGTGCGTGCCAGATCTCTACCATTCTCTGTGTAAAAACAACCATTGCCTCTCATTCTCCTTTGAACTTTTTCCCTCCCACCCTAAAAACATGTGCACTAGTATTAAACATTTCACCTCTGCGGGGAATAAAAGGTTCTGATTGTCAACCTTATCTATATATCCCATAATTTTATAAACTTCTATCAAGTCTCTCCTTAGCCTCCGCTGGTCCAGGGAAAACAGCCTGCGTTATTGTGGCGTACCTTTATAGCTCACACCTTCTAATCCAGGCAGCATTCTGATAAACTTCTTTTTCACCCTTTCCAAAGCCTCATTATTCTTCATGTAATGTGACAACCAAAATTGAACACAATACCCTAAGTGCGGCCTAACCAAAGTCATAAAGTTGCAACATGATGTTGTGACTCTTGTACTCAATTCCCTGAACAATAAAGGCAGGTATGCCATACACCGTCTTTACTACCCTATCTAGACTCATAGAATTCCTACAGTGTGGAAACAGGCCCTTCGGCCCAACAAGTCCATACCGACCCTGCGAAGAGTATCACACTCTGAAACATTCCTTATTACTCTACATTTACCCCTGATTAATGCACCTGGCCTACACATCCCTGAACACTATGAACAATTTAGCACGGCCAATTCACCTAACCTGCACATCTTTGGATTGTAGGAGGAAACCAGAGCACCCGGAGGAAACCCACGCAGACACGGGGAGAATGTGCCAACTCCACACAGACAGTCACTTGAGGCTGGAATTGAACCCAGGTCCCTGGTGCTGAGATGGAGTCGTACTAACCACTGAGCTTGCATGTCTAGTTTTAGAGAATAACGGACTTCAACCCCCAAGTCTGAATTTGAAAAAAAATACTCTGAAGAAGGGTCGCTGAACCCGAAATGTAAACTCCATTTGGAATGGTATGAAATGAGATGCTTTCTGTATGGAATGAGGAGAAAATGAAAAATTTTAAAATATTGAAAAGACCACACCTAACAAAAATATCGAATCCTTTTGTTCGAAACTTACACGAGTCATTCTTGGAAAAGCCAAAAATGATTTTGTTCAGATAAGGAATGGGATGTTGACACACAAAGAAGCCATTTTAAGTATATTTTATGAAGATTTATCACTTCTGACGTTGGAAAATGATTTTAAAATTGGAATTAGCATGACCGCTAAAGAAGAGGGTAACAGTTTGGGCGTGGACTTATACATTCACGATGCAGTTAGACAAGCGATATATGAAGGAATTTACTGGGCGATCCAGGCATTGGTGCTCACCACCATCACAGGCAAAAGGGAAGAGAGGATGATGGGGACTATGCCATAGGGTGGTGGTGCGGAGGTAATGAGGAATATGGCAGACAACAGTATGAGAAACAGAATTGAATCTGGAGAAACTCAACACATCTGGCAGCATCTGTGGAGAGGAATCACATTTAGGCTGATGGTTAGAAGTTCTCCACGAAACTCACTCACAATGAAATGTAGTCGAATTTCTGGGAAAATCAGCAATGGTGTGTGCAGTGAACAAATCGGCAGCAACGGAGTGGGCATTTATGTAGTGGGCAGTGATGGAGTGGACAGTGGCGGAGTGTGTGCAGTGACAGGGTGGACAGCAATGGGCTGAAGGGTGATGGAGTGTGAGCATTGGTTGTGTGACAATAACATGACCAATCGTGCCTTGAAGATGGAACATTCGGAGAGTGATGCGCAAAGTGATGGTGCCCAGTTTGGCTGCAGTGTGGGACGTGCTGCTGGTGACAGAACATCTGTTGCTGCCTGACAGGATTCAACTCTTCCAGGCTGTATGCAGGCTGGCTTTTAACAATCAAATGAGGGATGTTTCTTGAGGGCGGGTTTGAGTAATGAGCTTCCAAAATTATTTTACCCAAGTTGTCACTAGGAAGTACATGTGTCTCTCCCTCAGAACACTGTCAGTCACTGACAAACTGATGGCCCAGCGATGGTGTCACTGTCAGGGGAGAAATTCGGGGCTAACGACAGGCCATGGAATGAAAAGTGCAAGCTTCATAATTTGAGAACTACAGGAAACGATTAATTTGGATTTAAATACCACTCATCTCTATAAAACTCCCAAAAAACTGCAGAAAGCCCCAGTGTAATCCACATTATTGTGGGAGTTAAAATTGCATGGGTTTACTGGCTGAATAAGCGGCCACAGAATTAAATTCTCCACCAATATTTCTCAATCTCACTCACCGTTTTACTGCCAGAGCTACTTAGAATTTGAAATGACTGAAATAAGCAGCCCAGTAGAACAGAGAGAGAGGGATTTCTGTTCACTTGAATTATGGGGTGAGATTGCATAAAAAGAAACTTAGGCTCTCATTAATGAGTTGAGGGTAGTTCACTGTAGGTTGTAACAGTAAGTCAAGTGAAACAACTGTCATGCAGTAAAATTAAAATTCTCGTTAATTCTCTGCCTTTGTGGCTCTTAGTCTAATCTTTTTTAACAAGGCACCCTCCATTTATAGTGACTGAAGCATGCATTCCTACTCTAATTCACTCCCAAATACAATTAAAAATCACAAAATCCTCCTTATATTGATTGTAGATCTAATTAAAATATCTGATCTTAAGATTTATCTTCACTACAAGAATCATAACATTGCAATCTATTGTCAGCCAACATCCTGTAGACCTCTCAGTGATAGGTAATGTTCCTTCACTCAGACATATTGCTGGCTAAAGCAAAGACTCTGCCTCAGTAATGACTCTCTGAGTTAATATTTCTAGGAGGTGATTTGGACAGGACTTTCGTTGCAATTTACATTTGAAAGTGACCTCTGTGAATTTTCAGGACTTCCTAAAGCTCACCATTGAGTGGAAGAGAGCTCAGACTGATCATTAGAAGTCAGGCATTTAGATACAAGGAAATCCTCAGCGATGGGGAATGCTGCTTTAATGACACCCACCAGGGAAGGGTTCAGTATGAGTGTCTGTCACATCCACAGGCTCCGTTGTGTACTTCGGAGATACTGGGGCTTAAGGTCAGGATGGACAATGTAAAGGCTGCCTTTAATTGGACGACTGCAAAACAGTCTTCAGGTGGAGAGGCCTGTAGTCGATGGGTAGAGCAGGTTGATAGGGTAGTGGGTGTGAGGGGGAGGTCTGTGCCCATGCCTGTCCTCCCTATCACCTTGAGCATTTGTTTTTACCTCCAATAGATTAAATTAGATTCCCTACAGTGTGGAAACATTCTCTTCAGCCCAACCAGTCCACACCGACCCTCTGAAGGGTAACCCACCCAGACCCATTTCCCTCTGATTAATGCACCTCACTACGGACAATTTAGCATGGCCAATTCACCTGACCTGCACGTCTTTGGACTGTGGGAGGAAACCCACGCAGACACGGGGAGACTGTGCAAACTCTACACAGCCAGTCGCCTGAGGCTGGAATCAAACCAGAGACACTGGTTCTGTGAGGCAGCAGTGCAAACCACTGAGCCACCATGGCACCCCATTCCATTCATAGCTGCTCAATTCTTGTTTGCCAAGACTGCCAATTATGGGCACTTTGCCTGCAATCACATCAATTAGAATGAGTGGGCATTAGGTTTGCATTTCATTCAGGCCACCAATGGGCACTGGGTGTCGGCTATTGCTGGCAGCTGGTAACCTCTTTAACCCCAAAACTTCCAGGACTCTTTGTAACTTGGAAGGGCTTCCACACCATCAGTACACAGCTGGTGTGTAACTGCAGGAAGTAGTTCATAGAGGGATACAACTGACAGCCGAGTGAGTGGAGTGATGTTTTCAGCCTGCAGCAGCCCACACTTACTGCCCTGAGAGGCAGGGCAGGAGAAACTATCATGGGGACTGGGGAATGGCAGGGACATGAAACAAGCCTTAACCACCTGCCTTCACAGTCAAAAACACAACTTACAAACCAGAAATAGAGGTTAGCCAAGAGATTCATATGAATAAAGAGTGTGAGGAAATTCATTGCAATTAGGAGAGAAAAAACAAGTATCTGCAGCAGTGGTGGATACGCCTGTTGCAATTATCTTAGACTTCACTGCACTCTGTCCAACAGGTAGGCCATGAGCTACGATATAGCTTAGTGACAGGTTCCATGTGATCATTTGAGGGCAGTCTACATGACCCACTGAGGGATTCTACCTGTTTTGTTGAGGTGTTCTATGTGATCCACCAGGGGAGTCTATGTGATCCACTGAGGGATTGGATGTGATCCCTTGATAGATCCTACATGATCCACCGAGGGATTCTGTGTGATCCACTGAGCGGTTCTCCATGATCCCCTCAGCTTTTGTGTAAAATGCTGTGAAACGTAACTGGAAGATTTTGCAAGGAGCAGCTCATCCAATCAGAGGCAAGTGTGACGGAGACACAGTGTGTGATTGGAGGAGCAGTTAGCATGCTGTGCAATTTGAGTGGCTGAATTCTGTCTAAGGTCCGGAGCTGGCCAATGAGCTTGCAGGACAGCGACTGGGAATCATTCAGAGAGCCCCTTGACTTGGAGAGGACACAGGAAGGCTGGGCCTTTGGGGGGAGTGCGATGGAGGGAAGAGTTTGGGTGGGCTGTCGATGAAGGGGTGGGGGCCATAACTGAGTGACAGGGAGGTGAGTGACCGAGTGATTTGAGGGCTGGTTTTGGAGGGTGGGCCACAACGCTCAGTACCCAACTCTTCCAACCTTTGTTACCTAATACCTCCTGAAGTTTTCTAATTGTATCAGTGTTTCTCTGGATTGTGTTCCTTGGATATGATTCTATGGACAAAGACGACATTAAAAACAAGAGGTCAAGTGCTCATGGTTTAATGAGCTTTTGGAATTGTTATCTCTTTGTGACTCCTGGCTTGTTTTATTTTGGTTTCCAGATGCTACGACTGAAGATTGCACCCTGTTTGTTTCAAATGCATAGCATTGTTAAAGTAACCATTGTCATGTAATGTTTGTGGTCACATTGGAACTGAATGGCTGGGAGTGAGCTGCTGGGAGATCCTGAGTGCACAGCAGCTCCACCCACTCACAGTAACTGGCAGGTGGACCTGCACTCAATCGGTGATGACAGGCTCACTGCCAAAAACATCTCAAGTCTGGACTAAATTGACTCCAACTTTGCAAAGACTGTAGAACTTGTGGAGGCAGGGATTTTGACTGATCTTGCAAAATGTATCATGACATATTGATGCCAGAGATCGTGATAACAAGGGGGAGAGAGAGAGAGAGAGAGAGAGAGAGAGAGAGAGAGAGAGCAGATTAAAAGGGAGAGGTCTCACAGCCTCTCGAACAGTTGTAGGAATAATCGCTAGAAGACACGGAGTAAACAAACGTACTGAGTCACCAGCTAGAGAAGGCTGCCCCCACTTAAGTGTATCTCAGAGATTCAAATGCCTCTTCCATGAACTGACCCCACAGAAAAGGCAAATCAGACATGTCGGGGACATAGGAACAGGAGTAGAGCCCATCATTTAATACAATTATGGCTGAACAATAGCATTTACCAACACAATCTCTGTATGCCATCAGAAATCAGAAATCTATTAATCTCTACCTTGAAGATGCTCAAAGATTGAACTTCCATGGCCTTCTGTGGTATAATATTCTGAATACTTATAACCCTCTGAGTAAAAGACATTTCTCCTCATTTTGGACTCCTTCATTTCTAATTTGTATCCCTTGGTACCAGGATCCCCAGTGAAGTTAAATCTCTTACCTGCATTGACACATGTCTATCCCTTGAATTGCTGAGTAAGATTCAATACGTAAATCTCACATTCTTGGAAATACAGGCACAGGTAGCTCAACCTCTCTCCACTGGATGGTCCTGGGAACAAGTCTAGTGAATCTTTGTTGAGCTCTCTCTCTATGGCCATAACATCCTCACTGAGATAAGGAGACTAAAACGGCACAAAAGTGAACGGGTTCAATTCCACCCTCAGGCGACTGCCTGTGTGGTGTTTGTACATTCTCCCCATGTCTGTGTGGGTTTCCCTTGGATTCCTCCGATTTCTTTCTGCAGTTGGATTTGGCCATGCTACTTGCCCCGTAGCGTCAAGGGATGAGCAGGCGAAATGGATTGGCCATGGGAAATGGAGGATTACAGGAATAGGGTAGTGGGGCAGGTCTGTGTAGGATTCTTTTCAGAGGATCAGTGTGGACTCAATAGGCCAAAAGCCCTGCTTCCGCACTGTAGGGGGTTCTATGATTTTATGATGCTAAAACTGCCCAGAGTACAGGTGTGGTCTAACCAATTTCATATACAATTGGAGCAAGACTTCACTATTTCTGTTCTTAAATCCTCTTGCAACAAAGGGTAACATAAATTTAACCTTTCTAACAGCTAGCTGCATCTGCAAGTGTTACACGTCGATGGCTTATTAACAAGGAACACTCTACAATTTCCAAATTCTTACCATTTAGGAAATATCCTAGGCCCCTTAAGGAAAGATAGACTGACAATGGAGGCAGTCCAGAGAAGGGCTCACCAGGCTGATCCCAGGTGTGAAAGGACTACCTTAGGAGGAGGGTTTGTGCAGGGTGTGCTTGTAGTCACTAGAATATTGAAGAATGGGAAGCCACCATGTTGAAACATACAAGATCCTTTGAGAACCCAAGAGGATTGATATGGAAAAGCATCAATCTCCCTGTGTGGGAGAACGTAGAGACCTAGGGGGACAATCTCAGAATGAGAAGTTGCACATTTGAGATGGAGCTGAGGAGGAATTTCTTCTCTCTGAGTACAGTGAATTTGCGGAATGCTTTTATCATCAAGGCTGGGGCGTTAAATATATTTAAGGCTGAGTTTGTAATCCGTAATCAATATGTTGGACTAGACCAGACTCCCTCGAAATATTTTCAGAAGGTATCCTAGACCCTAACCTTTCCTTGTTTTAAAGGTAGATGCTAAGTGCGTGTTCCAGATGTGATGTAACTGGTCTAATTACTCAAAATTAAGCAAAACACAATTTATTTATACTCTTTAGTTAAAATCCAAATGAAAGAAAGAGAAATTTAGAATAACTTAACGATTGGAAAACTTAAACGAATAATAGATAAAATACCTATTACAAATTAACTGTTCCAATATAGTGCCATCCCATAAACACACCCCTTGGTAAAAAGGTAAATTCAGACACAGATTTTTACATGCAGTTCTCTGATCTCGGAGGAAACAACATCAAGAGAGATTTCAGAGAAAGTAGCAACTAGGAATCATTCACTGAAGCTTTCATTCTTCTGGGACCCCAAACAGTTTCTGGCTGTTGCAGCTAAAACAGCCAAAAAGCCTGCTCTGAGGGGACTGGCCACTCCCCTTCCATTGTTACAACTGTTTTTAAAAAAATCTAAAGGCCTCTTAAATTGTTGACTTAGGGGGTCTCCAGTAGCCAGTCTGGTTCCTCTGCCTTTACAACTTATTTTCAAAAAAAACCCAGGACAAAATAATCTTCTGAACGTGACAGCACAGGGTTATGGTGAAAAGGCAGGAAAGTGGATTTGATGATTATCAGATGTGCTGTGAGCTCATTGAACAGTGAAGTAGACCCTGTGGATGGATTGCTTATAGCTGAAGGTCTTCCTCCTAACAAAGTGGGTAACAGTGATGTCCATGAAGACACCTGTCTGTCATGGGGCCTGGTGCAGTAAATCAAATGCAGGATCTGATCCAGGCCATGGTCAAGCTTCTGGTCAGGGTCATCTCAGGTCGGACTGCCTTTGCCATCCGAGTAAAGAAATGTGAGGGGGTGATCCTGATTGAGGTGTACAAAGTTCTAAGGACCATAGACAGGGTAGATAGGGAGACAATCTTCCCCTTAGTGGAAGGGTCATTGGGGAGGGAGCTGAAAAAGGAACAGAGATTTAGGGAGGATTTAAGTATCATTGAATTCCTGCAGTGCCAAAAAAGGCCATTCAGCCTATCAAGTCTGCGCTGACCCTCCAAAGAATATCCCACCCAGCCCTAGCCCCACAAACAATCCCCACGAGTCTGCGATCTCCATGGCCAATCCAGCCAGCTTGCATATCCCTGGATATTATGGACAATTTAGCATTGCCAATGCACCTAACCTGCACATTTTTGAACTATGAGAGGCAGACATGCAGCCAGACATATGGAGAATGTGAAAAACACCACACACAGTCACCCAAAGCTGATATCGAACCTGGGTCCCTGGCGCTGTGAGGCAGCAGTGCTAACCCATAAAAAATATGGTTTAATACCTCACTCATACGCCAACAGGACTGATTAACATGAGGATTGAGCCCACAATTTTGCTGTTAATAGCACCATTCTCTATCCATCTGATCTAACTGGGTTAGCCCAGAGGTATTGGGTATCTGGAAACCACTGCTTAAAAGGATGACAGAGGTGAGGATCCTCTACACATTTCAGAAGTGTGTGGATGAGTATGTTAAACATAACATCCAAAGCTACAGATCAAGTGTTGGGGAATGGAAAGAGATTGGTTAGATGCTTGAAAACTAGGGTAGACATGATGGGCCGAAGGGTCATTCTCCATGCTGTAAAAACTCATCAGTGAGTCTAAGAGATGAAAGCCCCGATACTGACTTGAGTCTCACTGAAGTATGAACATCTGAGCTGGAGCATGCGGAGAGTGAGACCTGTTGTTGTGTTGCTGCAGAAGGAACCAGTTCCTTTGAGAAATCATTAGCCAGAAAATAAGGGATTGCTGTTCTGAATGTCAGCGCCCGGAGGAGAGACAAGGCAGATAGGAATTCATAGCGACAATGTAGTAATGAAGCTCCTGAGCTTAATTAAAATGCTCGTATTTTACTTGTTGCTGAAGGCACATCCAGTCGGTGGATGGTGTAATTTGAGGCAGGAGGCAGAGGCATCAGGGAGCTTCCCATCTCCTACAGTCAGTGGGACAGAGCTACTGCTGACCGCTTCCTGTGCAGTTGGCACATGCAATGCCAGGCCACCTCATGTCTCTTGTTCCCTGGTGCTGTCTGTATCAATGTTATAAGGAATGACAGATGAGACAGAATGAGACTTGTGTCCTGTTCTTCTGATAAATGCAGAGCTGTCTGTGACTGTTGGGGCTTTAAGAGGTGTATGTCATGCTGTTTGCTTTTGAAGACAGGTTTTAAGGCAGAGATGGCAAGCAGTTTACTTGAACCACATGACTCATTGGTTAGCACTGCTGCCTCACAGTGCCAGGGACCTGGGTTCAATTCCAGCCTTGGGTGACAGACTGTGTGGAGTTTGCTTATTCTCCCTGTGTCTCTGGGGTTTACTCCCACAGTCCAAAGATGTACAGGTTAGATGAATTGATTGGCCATGTTAATTTGTCTATGATGTTCAGGAATGTGTAGGTTAGGTGCTCCATTGGGAAGTAATGGGTCTAGGTGGACAATGGGCCGAATGGCCCATTCCCACACTGTATGGATTCTCTGATTCATTAGAATAAACAGTTTGCGAGGCCTTGGAGTCTTTTTTTTAAGTTAGAACAATAGAAGCAGCCTGATTGGGTGTGGCTAAACTCCCTCAGAACCAGGATCTTTAGGTTAGCTTTCAGCAATGTTGTTGGGGTCTTGAAGAAGTGAACATTCTTCCCCTCTCTTGGTTACAGCCATAAGCTGTAGGTTCTTTGCACGCTATGGGAGTTGCATTTGAGACAATGTGAATTCTGGATGTATATTTCTCCAAAGGTGTGTTTTTGGGATAGAACAGCTTTGGAACAGTTAATTAGTAATAGTTATTGTACCTATTATTCTATCAGGTTTTCATGGCGGGTAAGTTATTGGAGGGAATCCTGAGGAACAGGATTTACGCATATTTGGAAAAGCAAGGACTGATTTGGGGTAGTCAACATGGCTTTATACATGGGAAATCATGTCTCACGAATTTGACTGAGTTTTTTGAAAAAGTAACAAAGAGGATTGATGAGTGCAGAGCGGTGGGACATGATCTATATGGACTTCAGTAAGGCGAATGACAAGGTTCCTCATGGGAGACTGATTAGCAAGGTTAGATCTCATGGAATACAGGGAGAACTAGCCTGTAGCCTTTGGATACAGAACTGGCTTGAAGGTAGAAGACAGAGGGTGATGGTGGAAGGTTGTTTTTCAGACTGGAGGCCTGTGACCAGTGGAGTGCCACAAGGATTGGCGCTGGGCCCTCTACTTTTTGTCATTTATATAAATGATTTGGATGTGAACACAGGAGGTATAGTTAGTAGGTTTTCAGATGACACCAAAATGGGAGGTGTAGTGGACAGTGAAGAAGGAGCTGAAAATGTGTTGCTGGAAAAACACAGCAGGTCAGGCAGTATCCAAGGAGCAGGAGTATCGATGTTTTGGGCATGAGCCCTTCTTCAGGAATGAGGAAAGTGTGTCCAGCAGGCTAAGATAAAAGATAGGGAGGAGGGACTTGGGGGAGGGGTGTTGGAAATGCGATAGGTGGAAGGAGGTTAAGGTGAGGGTGATAGGCCGGAGTGAGGGTGGGGGCGGAGAGGTCATGAAGAAGATTGCAGGTTAGGAAGGTGGTGCTGAGTTGGAGGGTTGGGACTGAGACAAGGTGGGGGGAGGGGAAATGAGGAAACTGGAGAAATCTAAGTTCATTCCTTGTGGTTGGAGGGTTCCTAGGTGGAAGATGAGGCGCTCTTCCTCCAGCCATCGTGTTGCTATGGTCTGGCGATGAAGGAGTCCAAGGGCCTGCATGTCCTTGGTGGAGTGGGAAGGGGAGTTGAAGTGTTCAGCCATGGGGTAGTTGGGTTGGTTGGTCCGGGTGTCCCAGAGGTGTTCTCTGAAGCGTTCCGCAAGTAGGCAGCCTGTCTCCCCAATATAGAGGAGGCCACATCGGGTGCAGCGGATGCAGTAAATGATGTGTGTGGAGGTTCAGGTGAATTTGTGGCGGATATGGAAGGATCCCTTGGGGCCTTGGAGGGAAGTAAGGGGGGAGGTGTGGGCGCAAGTTTTGCATTTCTTGCGGTCGCAAGGGAAGGTGCTGGGAGTGGAGGTTGGGTTGGTGAGGGGGCGGGGGGGGGGGGGGGGGGGGCGTGGACCTGAAAGGGAGTCACGAAGGGAGTGGTCTTTCCGGAACGCTGATAGGGGAGGGGAGGGAAATATATCCCTGGTGGTGGGGTCTGTTTGGAGGTGGCGGAAATGACGAAGGATAATACGATGTATGTGGAGGTTGGTGGGGTGGTAGGTGAGGACCAGTGGGGTTCTGTCCTGGTGGCGATTGGAGGGGTGGGGCTCAAGGGCAGAGGAGCGGGAAGTGGAGGAGATGCGGTGAAGAGCATCGTCGATCACGTCTGGAGGAAAATTGTGGTCTTTGAAGAAGGAGGCCATCTGGGTTGTTTGGTATTGGAACTGGTCCTCCTGGGAGCAGATGCAGCGGAGACAAAGGAATTGGGAATATGGGAGGGTGGCACAATTGCAACATTTAAAAGGCATTTGGATGGGTATATGAATAGGAAGGGTTTGGAGGGATATGGGCCGGGTGCTGATAAATGGGACTAGATTATGTTGGGTTATCTGGTTGCTATGGATGAGTTGGACCAAAGGGTCTGTTTCCATGCTGTACATCTCTATAACTCTATGACTCTAATAAAGTTGAGTTATTCCAATTCCTTCTGTCTTTTGCTGTATTTTAACTGTGGTAGATGAATAAAGTGTGTTTTGCTTTAAATCTGGTAGTTTGACCAATCAAATTGCATCTGGAATGCAACACCTTACATCTATCTTTAAAACAAGATAATGTTAGGGTCCAGACTATCTTCCAAATACTTTGAGGGGGTTCGGCCTGTTTGAGGATGAAGCTGAATGGTAGTGGGGACGGACAGCTGAGAGTGTGAGCAAGTGACAGCAAAACACCTTGGATTCTGAGAATTGGGAACACATTCAAATCATGGCAACATCGGTTCAATGAGACGGAGTCAGGATGTCATTGGAGAAGCAGGTTTTGATGGAGGTTCACCTCTGTTTCTCTCCCCACAGCTGCTGCTTGACCTGCTGTGTCTTTCCTGTCTGACTGTGTTTTTTAATTGGAGGAAGTTTGTAGCAGCACAGTGGCTCAGTGGTTAGCACTGCTGCCTCACAGTGCCAGGGATCGGAGTTTAATTCCTCTCTTGGGTGACTGCCTGTGTGGAATTTGCACATTCCCCCTGGGTGTATGTGGGTTTCTTTCGGTTGCTCCGGTTTCCTGTCACAGTCTAAAGATGTGCAGGCTAGGTGGATTGACCATGCTAAATTGCCAATAGTGGCCAGGGGATATATGTAAGCTGGGTGGATTAGCCATGGGAAATGCAGGGTTAGGGTGGGGTGGGGTAGGGTAGGGTTGGGGGGGGGAGGGGGCGAGTGGGTCTGGGTGGAATGCTCTTCAGAGGGTTGGTGTGGACTCGATGGGCTGAATGGCCTGAATCCACACTGCAGGGATTCTATGATTCTAGTGAACAAGGGTGCACTCAATTTAAATGGGTGTGAAAAGTGAGGCAATGAACAACTTGACAAGGGGGATTGCGTATGGAGGGAATATTGTGCTATGAAGGTGTATTTGTATTATTTCCCGACCTGATAAGGTCATTAAAGCTCTCTCTGCACTGGATTGACGTAAGGACCATTGTGTTCCCTTTGCTGACCTTTGATTTGCACTTCCTCGCGTTGGACCAGTAGAGGTGGCAACTCCCATTGCATGGCAGGGTATGTCCCTCCTGTTTCCAAAGTCAGCAGCAATTCAAGAAGGGAGCCACTGTAAAACAGGAAACAGCCTATCATCACAGAATGGTTACTGCGTAGAAAGAGGCTATTTGGCTCATAGCATCCACACTGGCTCTTCATAGGAGCCATTCACTGAGGTGCTACTCCCTGCATGTTCTTCCTTTTGAGAGTTTAATGCCACTTCTCTGACATGCCTCAATTGAACCTGTCTCCTCCACACTCTCATGACTTTCATTCTAGACCCTAACTAGCTTTTGCCTGAAAAGCTTGTCCCTCAGGTCACCAATTCCCTTCAAGATGGACCCGCTGGCTTCTGGATCCGAACAGCAATGGAGTGGATTGTCCCTCTGTCCAGATCCCTCGTGATTTTAAACACCTCAATCACATCTCCTCTCTGTCTCCTTTTCTGCAGTCTGTCTTTGTAATTGAAGTCACCCATCCCTGAGACAATTCTTGTAAATCTTTCTGCATCTTTTCTGATGTGTTAACATCTTTCTAAAAGGGTGGTGCCCAGAACTGGACATCATACTCCAGTAGAGATTGCAACCAATGTTTTATCAAAGTTTAATGTGAGATCCTGGCTTTTAGACTCTCTGCCGAGGATGCTGTTAGCTTTATTAATCATGCTCCCAACCTGTCCGGTCCCCTTCAGTGATTTATCTCTGGGCCTTCTGCAGCAGCTTGTGTATAATTAACTTATATAATTTCCTTTGTTCACTCGTGGGATGTGGGTGTCACAGGCTGGGTCAGAATTTGTTGCCCCTACCAAGTTATTCAGCCAAAGAGATTACAGCACAGAAAAAGCCCTTCGGCCCATCACATTTACACCTGTCAAAAACAGCCCTCCATTTTAATCTCATTTTCCAGCATTTAGGCCAAAGACCTGGTATGGTTTACTGGGAGTTGCCCTTCAGAAGGTGGGGGTGAGCTGCATTGTTGAAACGCTGCAGTTCCCCTGCTGTGGGTTGATGCACAATGCCCTTAGGGAGGGAATTCCAGGATTTTAAACCCAATGACAGTGAATATATACCAATATATTTCCATCTCAGAATGGTGAGTGGCTTGGAAGGGAACTTGCCGACGTGATGCTTGTCATGTATCTGCAACCCTTGCCCTTCAAGATGTTAGTGGTTGTGCTATCTGAGGAGTTTTGGTGAATTTCTGCAAAGCATTTTGTAAATAGTACACACTACTGCTACTGAGCATCAGTAGTGGAGGGAGTGGATGCTTATGGATGTGGAGCCAATCAAGCAGGCTGCTTTGTCCTGGATGATGTCAAGTATTAAGTATCTTTTATCAAAATGAATCACTTCAATCTTCTCAACATTAAATTTCATTTGTTATTTGTTCACCCATTCTGTCCAATTGCAATATGTTTTTAAAGTTCTAAACGGTGCCCCTCACAGTTCTCAATGCTTTCAAGTTTTGTATTATTCACAGATTTTGAAATTTCACTTGGTACAGCAAAGTCTAGGCCATTAATATATATCAGGAGACAAGCTAGTCCAAATACTGGGGGAGCTCCACTCCAGAACATCCTCCAGACCAAAAATTGTTCATTGTTTCCTGTCACTCAGCCAATCTTTTATCCACGTTGCTGCTGCCTCTTTTATTCCAAAGTTCCAACATTGTTCACAATTCTGCTGTGTGGCACTGTGTGTAAAGTCTTCTGGAAGTCCATGTGGTCTACCCTCATCAACCCTCTCTTTCCCCTGTTTAAAAAAACTACAGCAAGTTCATTCACAATGATTTGGCTTTCACACCATTCATTGACTTTCTGTCATTAACCCAGAAAGTGATTATTAATGTTGTCCCAAATTTATCATTTTGAGAAGCTTCCCTGCTACTGCGGGGAAGTCTGTAATTGCTGGGGTTATCTTTAAATCACTTTGTGAACAAGGATATAACATTTGAAATTCTCTAGTTCTCTGAAACTACCCCTGAGTCTAAAGAAGGCTGAAATATTATTGTCAGTGCCTTTGAAATTTCCACTTTGTATTTTTGGATGCTTTTCATCCCATCCCCAGGATTAAATAAAGCCCAGATCCAATACCTCCTGCTTATCAATTTTTAACCCTTCAAGTGTCTGAGTTACTTTCACTGTCACCACAGCCTGCACATCACCTTGTTCCTGAGTAAAGAGAGATGCTGTTTTGTCTATCAGCCTTGCCTGCTGCCTCCATCCATAAATCCCCTGGTTGTTTCCTAGTCAACCCATTCCCCCTTTTGCACTCTTTTACTACTCATATGTCGATAGAGGCCTTGTTAATTGCCTTGTACATTAGCTGCCACTTGCTTCTCATGCTCTCTATTTAGTTTTGAGGAAAAAGGAGACATGCTGTTAAAGCATTTCATCTTGCACTGATCAGGACAGGTGCCAGAATACCAAATTCCAAAAGAACAACAGTTAGAATTGCCTGGTTTAGTTGGCAAGCAAACTCTGTTTGGTAAACGCTATGAAATGGATAATGCACCTCAGAATGTGTGTGTGCGTACATGACGTATGTGTTTATTTATATACGTGCAACCTTAAAAAGGCAAGTTGGCTCTGGTTGAGTTGGTGTCATGGAGATTACAACTGCACAGAAGAGTCCTCTATGTACTTGTTACATGAAAAAAGGCAAACTATCTGAATAAGTTCCTTTTCCCTACAGAGGACTGAGACCTGCACATGAAAATCTGTAGCTTCTAGCAAATATAGGAAACCCTATAGTGAGCTGAACTGAAAACCTTAAGGGAGATGGTAATGTGACTAGACCAGTAGACCCTTCCTGAAGAAGGGCTTATGCCCGATTCTCCTGCTCCTCGGATGCTGCCTGGCCTGCTGTGTTTTTTCAGCACCACATTTTTCACCTCTGGTCTCCAGCATCTGCAGTCCTCACTTTTTCCCAGTAGACCCAGAAACCCAAAGATAATGCTCTGAGGACATGGGTTTGAATCCCACAAATGACAGATGTTGTATTTTTATAGTCAATTTTTAAAAATCTAAATAAAAGACTGGCCTAATTGCAACTATGTAACCTTTGATAGTTATCTTTAAAGCACATCTGGTTCACTACTGTCGTTTGGGGAAGTAAACCGCTGCCCTTACCTGGTCTGTTGTACATGAGACTCCAGATCCACATCATTGCGTTTGGCTGTTAACTGCCCTCTGGGTAATGAAGGATGAAGAATAAATGCTGGCCCAGCCAGTGATGCTGAAACCCTGAGAACTAATCAAAAAGATTGTGTCATTGTAATTCTTGACACCATGATGATTATCAGTAATTACTGTCCCATTATGGAATCACATCTGATTATCTTGTTGGCACAGTGGTTAGCACTGCTGCCTCACAGTGCCAGAGACCCGGGTTCAATTCCCGCCTCAGGCGTCTGACTGTGTGGAGTTTGCACATTCTCCCCGTGCTATCGTAAGGACAGACTGACGGGCAGAGGGGGTGGAGTGGCCTTGTTGGTAAGGGAGGATATTCAGTCCCTTGCGTGGGGGGACCTAGAGTCAGGGGATGTAGAGTCAGTGTGGATAGAGCTGCGAAATACTAAGGGTAAAAAGACTCTCTTGGGAGTCATCTACAGGCTCCCAAACAGTAGTCTGGATGTCGGATGTAAGTTGAATAAGGAGCTGAAATTGGCCTGTGGTAAAGATGTCACTACAGTTGTTATGGGGGATTTAACATGCAGGTAGATTGGGAGAATCAGGATGGTATTGGACCTCAAGAAAGAGACTTTGTGGAGTGCCTCAGAGATGGATCCTTACAGCAGCTGGTGCTGGAGCCGACCAGGGAGAAGGCAATTCTGGATCTAGTGTTGTGTAATGAACCAGAATTGGTCAGAGACCTCGAAGTGAAGAAGCCATTGGGAAGTAGTGACCGTAATACAATAAGTTTCAACCTGCAATTTGAGAGGGAGAGGGTACAGTCGGAAGTGACAGTACTTCTTTTTTTTTAAGATTAGATTAGATTACTTACAGTGTGGAAACAGGCCATTCGGCCCAACAAGTCCACACCGACCCGCCACCCACCCATACCCCTACATTTACCCCTTACCTAACACTACGGGCAATTTAGCATGGCCAATTCACCTGACCCGCACATCTTTGGACTGTGGGAGGAAACCAGAGCACCCGGAGGAAACCCACGCAGACACGGGGAGAACGTGCAAACTCCACACAGTCAGTCGCCTGAGTCGGGAATTGAACCCGGGTCTCAGGCGTTGTGAGGCAGCAGTGCTAACCACTGTGCCACCGTGCCGCTTCTGTTGAATAAAGGGAACTATGGAGCTATGAGGGAGGAGCTGGCCAAAGTTCAATGGTGCAATACCTTAGCAGGGATGACCGTGGTGGAACAATGGCGGGTATTTCTGTGTATAATGCAGAAGTTGCAGGAACAGTTCATTCCTAAAAGGAAGAAAGATCCCAGGAGGAGGCATGGGCGGCCGTGGCTGAGGAGGGAAGTTAAGAATCATATAAAGTTAAAAGAGAAAAAGTATAACATAGCAAAGATAAGTGGGAAAACGGAGGACTGGGAAGCTTTTAAAGAACAACAGAGGATTACTAAGAAGGAAATACGCAGAGGAAAAATGAGGTACGAAGGTAAACTGGCCAATAATATAAAGGAGGATAGTAAAAGCTTTTTCAAGTATGTGCAAGGCAAAAAAATGGTTAGGACTAAAATTGGGCCCTTGAAGACAGAAACAGGGGAATATATTACAGGGAACAAAGAAATGGCAGAAGAATTGAATTGGTGCTTCAGATCTGTGTTCACTGGGGAAGACACAAGCAATCTCCCTGAGGTAACAGTGACTGAAGGACCTGAACTTAAGGGAATCTGTATTTGCTAGGATTTGGTGTTGGAGAGACTGTTAGGTCTGAAGGTTGATTAGTCCCCGGGGCCTGATGGTCTACATCCCAGGATACTGAAGAAGGTGGCTCGGGAAATCGTGGATGCATTGGTGATGATTTCCTAGAATTCGATAGATTCGGGATCGGTACCTGAGGATTGGAGAATGGCTAATGTTATACCACTTTTTAAGAAAGGTGGGAGAGAGAAAGCAGGAAATTATAGACCAGTTAGTCTGACCTCAGTGGTGGGAAAGATGCTGGAGGCTATTATAAAGGATGAGATTACGGCACATCTGGATAGTAGTAACAGGATAGGACAGAGTCAGCATGGATTTATGAAGGGGAAATCATGCTTAACTAATCTTCTGGAGTTTTTTGAGGATGTAACTCTGAAGATGGATGAGGGCGATCCAGTAGATATAGATGTACCTGGACTTTCAGAAAGCTTTTGATAAAGTCCCACATAGGAGGTTAGTGAGTAAACTTAGGGCGCATGGTATTGGGGGCAAAGTACTCGATTGGATTGAAAATTGTTTGGCTGATAGGAAACAAAGAGTAGTGATAAACGGCTCCATTTCGGAATGGCAGGCTGTGACCAGTGGGGTACTGCAGGGATCAGTACTGGGACCACAGCTTTTTATAATATATGTTAATGATATAGAAGATGGTATCAGCAATAACATTAGCAAATTTGCTAATGATACAAAGCTGGGTGGCAGGGTGAAATGTGATGAGGATGTTAGGAGATTACAGGGTGACCTGGACAAGTTAGGTGAGTGGGCAGATGCATGGCAGATGCAGTTTAATGTGGATAAGTGTATGGTTATCCACATTGGTGGCAAGAACAGGAAGGTAGATTACTACCTAAATGGAATTAATTTAGGTAAAGGGGCAGTACAGAGAGATCTGGGTGTTCTTATACACCAGTCAATGAAGGTAAGCATGCAGGTACAGCAGGTAGTGAAGAAGGCTAATAGCATGCTGGCCTTCATAACAAGAGGGATTGAGTATAGAAGCAAAGAGGTGCTTCTGCAGCTGTACAGGGCCCTGGTGAGACCACACCTGGAGTACTGTGTGCAGTTCTGGTCGCCAAATTTGAGGAAAGACATTCTGGCTATTGAGGGAGTGCAGCGTAGGTTCACGAGGTCAATTCCTGGAATGGAGGGATTACACCGAAAGACTGAAGCGACTGAGCTTGTATACCCTTGAGTTTAGAAGACTGAGAGGGGATCTGATTGAGACGTATAAGATTATGAAAGGATTGGACGCTCTGGCAGCAGGAAACATGTTTCCACTGATGGGTGAGTGCCGAACCAGAGGACACAGCTTAAAAATACGGGGTAGACCATTTAGGACAGAGATGAGGAGAAACGTCTTCACCCAGAGAGTGGTGGCTGTGTGGAATGCTCTGCCCCAGAGGGCAGTGAAGGCCCAGTCTCTGGATTCATTTAAGAATGAGTTGGATAGAGCTCTCAAAGAGAGTGGAATCAAGGGTTATGGAGATAAGGCAGGGAGCGGATACTGATTAGGAATGATCAGCCATGATCATATTGAATGGCGGTGCAGGCTCGAAGGGCTGAATGGCCTACTCCTGCACCTATTGTCTATTGTGCGTGGGTTTCCTCTCACAGTCCAAAGATGTGCAGGTCAGGTGAATTGGCCATGCTAAGTTGCCCAGAGTGTTAGGTGAAGGGGTAAATGTAGCAGGTTGCCGTAGGCTTGTTGGGCCGAAGGGCTTGATTCCGCACTGTATCTAATCTTGTGAGTTCTGCAGGTTGAATATATTCTGTTCTATGCCTGCTTTGAACAGCTGAAGTGATGATTTGTTTGATACAGTTTTCTGCTTATTGAGATATATAGCCGACAGACCTGGCACTGCAGCCGTACTGCCGCGTGAGTCATTTATGGCTCAATGACACCATCCTGGTAGAGGGGTTTACCACTTGTGTTGCTACTGCATAGTAACAGCATGAGAAGTGTTACTAAGGAAGGCTGAAACTAACTTGGCAGGGTGATAGAAACCAGAAGGTAACACTGGAAAGACAAAGCAAAATTTGCAGAATAACTTGGCAGGCAGAAGGCACTGGGGTAGCAAGTACTGTTGGCTTTAAAGTAAAGGGTGGGGTGTGGGGAGGGTGAAGTGATAAATTCCATGTTAGAGTGACTATGCATTTACGTAAATGTCTGGAAATTCCTTCCAAGGTAATCTGAGGCCAAATGAACACTTTCTGAGTGGCCTGTTCCTGAGCCAAAGCAGAATATTGGCACCCCGCTCCCCCGCTCCCCCCACCAGCCCATCACCACTCCTGGCACCTTCCCCTGCCACCACAAGAAGTGCAAAACCTGTGTCCTCACCTCACCTGTCACCTCGGTCCAAGGCCCCAAAGGATCTTTCCACATCTGACAGACATTTACCTGTACTTCCACAAATGTCATCTACTGTATCCATTGCACCCGATGTGGTTTCCTTTACATCATGGAGACCAACTTGTGGACTATTTCAGAGAACATCTCTGGAAAACCCACACCAACCAATCCCACCGCCCTGTGGCTGAACACTTCAACTCCTCCAACCACTCGGTCAAGGACATGCAGGTCCTGGGCCTCCTCCATCACCAAACCCTTACCATCCGATGCCTGGAGGAAAAACGCCTCATATTCTGCCTTGAGAACCTCCAAACACATGAGACCAATGTGGATTTCACCAGTTTCTTCATTTCCCCTTCCCCTATCTTATCCCAGTCCCAAGCCTCCAGCTTGGCACTGCCTTCTTAACCTGTCCATCATGTTATCCGCTCCACCCTCCTCTCTGACCTATCACTTTCTCCCCCACCTCCATCCACCTATCGCATTCCCAGTTACCTTCCTCCTATCCCTACCCCCTTCCCATTTATCTCTCAGCCCCTTGGCACAAGCCTCATTCTTGATGAAGGGCTTATGCCCGAAACGTCGACTCTCCTGTTTCACGGATGCTGCCTGACCTGCTGTGTTTTTCGCGCACCACTCTCTCGACTTTGATCTTCAGCATCTGCAGTCCTCGCTTTCTATTTGGTAGTGATGGTCAATTGAGGGGCCAGTGCAGGCATGATGGGTCGAAGAACTTCCACCTGCACCATCCCACTTCTGTGATTCTGCGAGATTGTGTGATCTATTTGGGGTAGCTATTATCCCACAGGATTAGAGCTAGGGTCAAGTTTGGGTTACGTTTGATGTTCCTCAATTCAGCATCAAGCTCACCTGGTGAGGAAGTCTTCCATTGCCTTTTTTACCTGGCTGCTTAAGGGTAATTTCACAGTGTAGGGAACTGTAGGAATCCTAACCCATACATTAACCAGTCAAATGTGGATCTGAGGTAGGCAGTCGTGGAGATCCCATGAGCAGATTTCTTGACTAGAACACTGAGGAAGGGTATTCCATAAGATTCTCCATTTCAAAGGTGAATTTGAGTTCAGGATGCAGCATCCTAAGATGTGTGAAGAAATTCTTACATAAAGCTGCAGATATAAAACAGTGAAAATATTGTCTTGGAAACATGAAAGGGGTAGGATTTTAGCGTTCATATTATTAAGAATACATTTCTGGTGAAACCCAACATAAGTGTTCACGAGTGCTGGGCTGAGAGGATGTCCCATAGCAACACCCATATATTTGGACACACACATCAAAACACAACTGAACAGTGTGAATTTCTTGCCTCAGGAATATTTAATGCCCAGGCCTGTCCTTCTGGGAGTTATACCACAGTGTCATATTTCACGATCTGAGGAAGAGTCACAGGATTCATCTCTCCATAGACGCTGAGCTTTTCCAGCAACTTCTGCTTTTGTTTCTAATTCCCACATTCCGCAGTTCTTCAGGTTTTTAATATCACATAGCCATGTGGCTGCCTGCAACCCACTGTACTTATTGACTGCACTCCACACATTCACATAAATCCCTAGTCACCCTGATTTAGAACTGATTACTCAAACCTCCCCCCTCACACTGACACCAACTAATAACTCATTACTTTCTTCTCTAGTATTGTACAAGACTTGAAAAGTGTGATGAAGGGCTTATGCCTGAAATGTTGACTCTCCTGCTCCTCGGATGCTGCGTGACCTGCTGTGCTTTTCCAGCAACACACTTTTAGACTCTGACTGTACAGCATCTGCAGTCCTCACTTCCTCCAAAATATTCTCTGCTTTTTTTTGCAAGTATTACCTCCTGGTTTCTATAACCCCTGCCAAGTTAGTTTGAGCCTTCCCCAAAAGCATTTACAATTCCCCACAGGAAAATTGGTTTTAGCTTCGCTTAAGTACAACGCTTATAAAAGTTTTGATTAGATTAGATTACTTACAGTGTGGAAACAGGCCCTTCGGCCCAACAAGTCCACACCGACCCACCACCCACCCATACCCCTACATTTACCCCTTAACTAACACTATGGGCAATTTAGCATGGCCAATTCACCTGACCCGCATATCTTTTGGACTATGGGAGGAAACCCACGCAGACACGGGGAGAACGTGCAAACTCCACGCAGTCAGTCACCTGAGTCGGGAATTGAACCCGGGTCTCAGGCGCTGTGATGCAGCAGTGCTAACCACTGTGCCACCGTGCTACCATAGTCAGTCCTAATGATCCAAGAATCTGAAGCCCTCTTTCCTGGACCATCTTAAGCTGGAGTAATCCAGAGATGATTACTTTCAAATAAAAGCACAAAATGCTGGAGAAACTCAGCAGGCCTGTCAGCATCTGTGGAATGAGGGAGACAGTTAATGCTTCAAATGCAATATGACTCTTCTTCTGAACTTGTTCCTTTCAACTTTTTGAGCATCCTGAATTCAACTTATACAGTCGCCAGTCTATGAAAAATCAGCCAACTCCTCCAAATTTCTGTTTGCAATTGGCCCTTTGAGTATCAAGTCTGCAGGCTAAGATTTCATCTGTTTGATTTATTCATATTTTTAATATGACTTTTTGTCAGTGTGGGCTTGGTTCTGAATAACTAACCAATGGATTTTCTGTGTCTGATGTTGATAATTAAATTGTAAGTATTTCAGTAGCCATGGTGATTTTTTTGAAAAACAGTTTTAGAGGCCAACTTGAGAATTAATGCATATATGTATCCACTGGTAAGGTTTTGAGACTCAACAAAGTAAGTTAGCTTCAGTATAGAGGATCAGGATAGCTTTATTTAAACTTAAGAAAAACTGCAATAGTTTGGGGAATAACAATCTGTTTAAAAAATCAATTTTGAGCAGCTCGATGAAGTTCTTGGACGGAATAACATGTAAGGGGCAGGGCTCCTGAGAAGTGGAGAACATAGTTAATCTAGATTACTTTAGAATAAGGAATTAGTGATAGTCCAGAGCACACGTGTTGGGATAAAACTCGAAAGGGGATCTGAAGCTGAGCATGTTTAATTTCAGGTGTATGATAGTCAAGAATAGCCAAGATAGCCAATCAGGGGTCCGAGTCTAGGATTCAAAATTCCTCTTACATTAAGTCTATTGAGGTATAAGGCAATTACTTTTTCCTTCGGATGTGAGTATTGTGCAGGCGATTTGTCTTTTATTTTTGGAAGCTGGTTTTGGATTAATTGAATTACACTTCTACAGTCTGTTTAAAAACTTGGGATTGTGTTATAATTACATAACGAGGTTCAGACGGGTTTGTCTTCATTTCGGTTGGTTAATAAATTTCTATTTTACTTTTAAGACAGAATCTGCAGTATTGTGCGTTTTTATTTCAGTGAAGGACCATTTTGTTAAAACCAAAATAAAACAACTATGATCTATCAAGCCAGCTTTCAGTCTGGGATCAAACATTTCCAACAATAACGCCAACTGGGATCGGCATAAGGTGAAGCATGGAAACATGAAGCATACAAACAGCATTTATATTTTGTTGCTGAAATAACTGAGCTGCGCCCAGTATTCCATCACCATGTTGCTGTTTATTTATTTGATTAGATTAGATTCCCTACAGTGTGGAAACAGGTCCTTCAGCCCAACAAGTCCACACCGACCCACTTCCCTCTGACTAATTGACCTAACACTATGGGCAATTTATCATGGCCAATACAGCGAACGTGCACAGCTTTAGATTGTGGGAGGAAACCGGAGCACCCGGAGGAAACCCACACAGACACGGGGAGAATGTACAAACTCCACACAGACAGTTGCCCGAGGGTGGAATTGAATCTGGGACCCTGGTGCTGTGAGGCAGCCGTGCTAACCACTGAGCTACCGTGCCACCTCGTGTACAGTACTGTACTTGTGTACAGTATGTTGGCTGTGGCCAGCCAGCTCAGAGTCAGGTGCCTGAACTGAGGAGATTCTAATCTCCTGGTTAGATTTTCTAAAAAAAATATTCCCCACATTACGGCTATGCAGCAGTTGTGTTTGTGCACATGCAGGGACTCATAAAGAACACAACCTCCTGGTTATATTGGTCAGCCAGGGCTTTCCTGTTCCACCTGTCCATCTTCCTTCCCATCTATCTACTCACCCTCCTCTCTGACCTACCACCTTCACCCCCACCTTCATCTACCTGTCACATTCCTAGCTACCTTCCCCCCTCCACCCCCCCAAGCCTCACCTCCCTCCCATTTATCTCTCAGCCCCCTTGGGACATCCCCTCATTATTGATGAAGAGCTTATGCTTGAAACATTGACTTTCCTGCTCCTCAGATGCTGCCTGACCTGCTGCGCTTTTCCAGCGCCACACTCTTTGACTCTGATCTGCAGCGTCTGCAGTCCTCACTTTCTCCTTCCCTGATTGGCCCAGGTTAAAAACCTCAATTAAGGACTGCATGGTCAACAAGGCCCACCTAGTTCTAATCACTATCGTTGCCAATTTGAAATATTCCAAAACACCAAAAACTCTTCTACTCACAATTTGAACTTGTTTCCAGGTCAATTCCTGGAATGGAGGGATTACCTTACACTGAAAGACTGAAGCAACTGGGCTTGTATACCCTTGAGTTTAGAAGACAGAGGGGGGATATGATTGAGACATATAAGATTATGAAAGGATTGGACACTCTGGCAGCAGGAAACATGTTTCCGCTGATGGGTGAGAGCCGAACCAGAGGACACAGCTTAAAAATACGGGGTAGACCATTTAGGACAGAGATGAGGAGAAACTTCTTCACCCAGAGAGTGGTGGCTGTGTGGAATGCTCTGCCCCAGAGGGCAGTGGAGGCCCAGTCTCTGGATTCATTTAAGAAAGAGTTGGATAGAGCTCTCAAAGATAGTGGAATCAAGGGTTATGGAGATAAGGCAGGGAGCGGATACTGATTAGGAATGATCAGCCATGATCACATTGAATGACTGTGCAGGCTCGAAGGGCTGAATGGCCTACTCCTGCACCTATTGTCTATTGTCTATTGTTTATTCTGCTTCCTGTCAGCAAGTGTCGAGAAACAGAGTGAAAACAATAGACAGGTCTGGACAGAACAAACAGTTGGTACGTCAGGAGGCCGAGAGCAGACATTAGACAAGCCTGAAGACAGAGCAGACAGTAAACATGTGAGCAAACAGGGAGCAGACTGTAGGTATCTCTAGAGACAGGGACCAGATAATGAACATGGCTGGAGAAGACTCGAGGCAGTAAGAAGTAATTTCCCTCTGCCTCCACCTTTTCATAGCTTAACGTGCTGCTAATGCTTGTGTGTCAGGATATTTTTTTTGAGTTGAAATGGAGAGCAATGCAGTGAAAGAACATAATATTTGCACATTTTTCTGACTCGTTTAAAGACAATGTTGGATGATAGAACACATGCTGTAATTAACCTCATTGGCATATGCAATCATTATTATTAAATGGATTGGAAAGCAGTCTGTCCCCAGGACCTGAACAATAAATGCCACTTTCACAACATCACAAGATATATTTGCTACAATAGAAAAGGAAAATACATTGCAGATTGCTATTTAGATAAATTTAATGATATAATTAAATTCCACGATAATCTCACTGGAACTGTTTCTCACTTGGGGACACAGGCTTCATTACAACTTCTGACAATACAGCACCTTTTAAATCCTTACAAAATAGGACATTTATCTAGTTATTGCTTCATGCATCATAGTCACAAGGATTAGGACAGTGCCTCCAGAAATGGAAAATAAGGTCAGAGTAAAAGCCACATGGAATTAATTGTACAGTGCTAACTGTCTCCGCACAGGAATAGAAATACTATTACTGAAGCACACCGCAACAACACAACTATGTCACTAATATGGACAGGAACAGCAAGACTGTTACTAACTGAAACGGGAAGACCCTAATTGTGCCGCTGTCTGGGTCAGGAATTCCAATATGGGACAGGAATGCCAACATAGTATCGCTGTACCAAACTGGAATGCCAAGTCTGCCTTATGTCTGAAGTAGGAACACCACAAGATCACAAGACCATCGGGTGTAAGAGCATTAGTAGGATATTTAGTCCATCAGGTCTGCTTCCACATTCGATGAGATCAAAGCTAATCTGATCATCCTCAACTCTGCTTTCCTGCCTTATTTCTATAACTCTCGATTCCCTTACTGAGAAAAAATCTCAGGCTAAAAAAAAACACTCACAGACCCAGCCTCAAAAGCCCTCTGTGCTAAAGAATTACATAAATTTATTACTCTCTGAGAAAAAAAATCCTCACCTCTATCTCACCCCTTGATCTGAGATTTACCCTCTGGAATTGGACTCTCCCAGAAGGGAAAACAAGCTCTCTGTATCTATCCTATTAACCGCCCAAAACAAAGTTATATGTTTCAATAATGTCACTTCTTATTAGAACATAGAAAGAACATAGACTTTTACAGCGTAGTACAGGCCCTACGGCCCTCGATGTTGCACCGACTTGTCTGAAGCCCATCTAACATACTCTATTTCATTCTCGTCCATATTCCTGATGAAGGGCTCCAGCCTGAAACATTGATTTTCTTGCTTCTCAGATGCTGCCTGACCTGCTGTGCATTTCCAGCACTACTTGAATCTTGACTCTAATCTCCAGCATCTACAGTCCTCACTTTCGCCATTCTCATCCATATGCCTGTCCAATGACCATTTATTCTTCTGAACTTCAAGAGGTCCAACCTTCTCATTAGGAATTCCCTCCATACCCAGAAACAGCCCTTGTTTTGGAATGCCTCCAGTGTTATTATATTTTTCCTTTAATAAGGGGGTCAAATCTGTTTGCAGAATTCCAGGTGTGATCTAATATAGTTTTGGCAAGAGCTTCTAATTTTTATTCTCCGTTCCCTTAGAAATAAAGGTCAACATTCAATTTGCTTTCCCTCACTTGGGTGATAGCTTTTGATGATTCACCCATCAAATCTGTCTGTGTTGCAGCTTTCTGCAGCCTTTCATTATTCATGTACTAATCCCCTCCTCTATTCTTTGTGCTAAAGTGCATCATCTCTCTTTTTACTGCATCATATTCCATCTTTCAAGTGTTTGCCCACTGAACCTGTCTCTGCCTCACCACTTGCCTTCCCATATATGCTTGTGTCACTGCAAATTTGTCTGTAATACATTCACTTCCGGATGAAAGTGAGGACTGCAGATGCTGGAGATCAGACTCAAAAGGTGCTGGAAAAGCACAGCCGGTCAGGCAGCAACCAAGGAGCAGGACAGTCAACGTTTCAAGCATAAGTTCTTTGTCAAGTCATTAACATACATTATAAATAATTGTGATCCCAACGCTGATTGTTTTGACATACCACTATTTACAGGGTGCTATCCTGAAAATGCTCCATTTCTCTACAAGTTAGTGAATCCTACTAACATAATACCACATAATAATAACTACATCAACACTAACATAATACTTTCTACACTATGGCCTCGTATGTTGTTAGGTAGCCTATTGTGTGATACAGTATTGAATGTATTTTCATAGGTTTACCGTCTCCCCTTTATCTATCCTGTTCGTTACCTCTTTAATGAACTTTAATAAATTTGTTAGGCATGATTTCCCCTTCATGAAGCCATGTTGACTCTGCTTGATTATGTCATGTATTCCAAAGTGCTTAGCTTTTACATCCTTTATCATAAACTCTAACATTTTCCCAATGACAGATGTTAAGCTAACTGGTGTGTGGTTGTCTTTTTTATGTCTCTCCAGTTTTGAATGTTGGTGTTGCATTGGCCGTTTTCCAATCCTTTGTCAGCATCTAAAGATTCCTAGGAGATTGTGATCACTGTATCTACCATCTCTGTAGCTACTTCCTTTAAATTCCCAGAATGCAAACCATCAGGTCCAGGAGACTTATCCGCCTTTAGCCCCATTAGTTTCCCTAGTACTTTTTCTCTCGTGATTCTTCTTCTCAATGTGTTTCTTTCCTCTGCCTCCTTTAGGTCCTCGATGATTTAGTATTTTTGGAATTGTATGAGTGTACTCAAATGTAAAGATCGATGCAAAGTATTTATTCAGCTCCTCTGCCATTTCTGAATTCCCCATTATTATTTCCTCAGCCACATTCTCAAAGTGACCTCTGTTGACTAATGCCGATCTCTTCTTCCCTATCTACTCAAAGAAGCTCTTACGTTACATTACCTGCTACTTTGTCCTCAGAGTTTATCTTTTTCCCTCTCTGTTTTGTTTTGATCATCCTTGGGCTTTGAAAATCCCATTGATATTACTGTCTGGATGTATTACATCAAACCTGTGTTCGACAGAGATATAACTGTTTAAGATAGGACTACCCAAGTGGTATTCCAAATATCAAGGTGGGGGACAGTGTCATAATTGTGCTCAGAGTTTATTGACATCAAGGCGCATTGACAAAATTGATATCAATGGGATTGGGGTGGGGGAGGGGGAGGTGGTGAAACTCTGATGGTTGGGGTCATTCCTCACACATATGAAGGTGGTTGCTGGAAGTCAGTCATCATGTCTCTGTAGCAGTTCCTCAGGGTAATGTCCTAGGCCCAACCATCTTCAGTTGCTTCACCAATGATCTTCCCTCCATCCTAGGATCAGAAGTGAGGACATTCGCTGAGGATTGCATAATGTTCAGCTACCATTCGCAACTTCTCGTATGCTGAAGCAGTCCGTGTCCAAGTACAAGACCTCAAATGGATTCACTTTTGGGGCTAATAAGTAACAAGAAACATTTACACCACACTATGACCATCTCCAGCAGGAGAGAGTTTAACCGTGGCTCCTTGACATTCACTGACATAACGATTACCAGCACTGAACCCTGCAGTAACTTCAGCCAGAGGATTACCATTTACTAGAAAATAATCTGGACTAACCTTATCAATATTGTGGTTACAATAGCAGTTCTAAGCTGGGAATTCTGTCATACTTCCGAGCTCCTCAAAGAATGTCCACAATCTAAGAAGCTTAACTCAGGAGTGTGTTGGATTACACTTGTCTGGCTGAGTGAAACATGACAACACCCAGGATAAAAGGCACGTTTTTGGCATAACCAGACTTTTTTTTTAATTTCATATTTTTCTTGAATTCAGACTTCACTATATGCCCATGGTAGGATTTGAACTCATCTCTGCAAAACATGAGCCTGAACTTCTGGATTATGGTATTACAAGGATGCCACAGTCTAATGCTGTTAGCATTTCAGCTATGCTTGCTTCCTCTTGACTAAATGGCCAATTTGTCAGTCATTACATGGAGGCCAGGCACAAGGTTCCTTCTCCAAAAAAGCACGTTAATGAACCAGATGGATTTTTACAACAAACATTTCTAACATCACAGACACCATTGCTGTGATGTGAACTCTGGATTTTATGAATTGAACTTAAATCCCACCAGTTACTCCTGAAGCTGTGTCCTCAGAGAATTAGAGCTGAAAATGTGTTGCTGGAAAAGCGCAGCAGGTCAGGCAGCATCCAGGGAGCAGGAAAATCGACGTTAAGGGCATGAGCCCTTTTTTCCAGCAACACATTTTCAGCTCTGATCTCCATCATCTGCAGTCCTCATGTTCTCGTCAGAGAATTTGCCTGTATTCTGGATTTTGAGTCCAGTGACATTACCTCTATGCCACCATCATTCCAATGAACAGGTAAATAGCAACACATAAACGATCCCACGACATTACCTGAACAAGAGTGCCTCTGGGTGTACTGGCTAGTATTTATCTGCCATGTTTATTATTGTATTATTGCTTGTGGGATCTTGCTATGTCCAAGTTGGCTACCATCCTTCCTACAACCTAAAGAGTGAGAACACATCAGTTTTAGTTCACTGGCTTAAAAGCACTTTGGGTCACTCCACAGCTGTATCATTTGCTAACATTCCCGTTAAGAGTTAAAACAGGACATCTCTCCTGGGATAAGTCGTTAACAATTTCAAGCCCCAACAATTTCCTGAACCCAGTGCACCCGCAATTGCACAGAACAAGGAGGTTGATAGTTTAAACCTCACTTGATCCAACATTTTCTTAATAAGTTGTCTGGAGGAGAACAGAGAGCTGTGCTGGAAGATCGAACCAATAATGTCACGGTTGCCTTAGGGATGCAATGTGTTGTGAGGCGTTTTGAGCATAGCCAGTATGAATTCTAACATGCAGTCGTTAAAATCTGCATTTCATTGTCGGCTCAGGCAAGGACCAGGATGTGTGAAAACTGGTAGCGCTTCTCCTGGGCAGAATGGAGCTGGAGAGCTGAAAGTGCTCTTTCGTCTCAATAAAGCACTGTTGGTTGCCAGCTCTTCAATGTTATTATAAAGTACAGTGAATAGGAGAATCCCCACTGCTGTCAGCAGTTGTATCTGACAATGCCTTTTACTTATGAATATGACCAAACAGCATTTGGCAAATCCAGATTCCTCAAGCACTGAGGGAAAGCTGCAATACTCAGAAAGCAGTCTTTCAGGTGGAATATTAACGTGTGACTTGACCACTCCCAAAGATTCTGAACGTGGGTCTGTGCACCTGTTATCCTGGTCAATACTTATCTCTCAACGCACTGGATTAAAATAGATAATCTGGTTATAATTGCACTGCTGTTGTGAGACCTGGCTGTGTCCAAATTGGCTGTGCCATGCCCAAGTTAAGACAGAAACTGCATTTCAAAATTACTGAACTGTTCTGAAGTCGAATCACACTGGACTCGAAATGTTAACTCTGTTTCATTTTCCATGGATGCTGAGTTTCTCCAACGCTTCCTGTTTTTATTTCAAGTGACCAGCATCTGCAGTATTTTGCTTTTGCTGGCTCTGACTCACTCTGGGGACGCGAGAATTTTGGAAAGGCAAGTTCTTGCTTCTATTGCACAAAGGTTGAAAATTAATCTGCTCCATTATCAATTTATTCCAAGAAAGATGTTGCCACAAACTGTCTGTCCTCATCACTTTCCCTGTCATTCCTGCGGCAGCTCATTTTGAAAGTTAGCAAGCAGATAAATGAACAGAGTGAGGAATTCTTTGAAGGCCTAGGGCAGGAAGGTCGCATCACAATTTCAGTATATTTAATAAAACTGAGGTAGAGAATAGAGAGGACTGGAATGATGGTAACAGCGCTGGGAAGATTAATAAAGAAGAGGACCTTCATGCCCAATTTTATCAGCAGGACCCACAGAGTCCAAGTCTGTGGCTGGGCCATACAATCCCTGCATTTGGCCCATCAAGTCCACATCTGATGAGCATCCCACCCAGAACCAGTGCCCCCCCCCCATTCTGTAACCCCACACTGGCCATGGATAATCTAGTTATCGGTGGCCCAGTGGATAGCACTGCTGCCTCACAGCGCCAGGGACCCAGGTTCGATTCCAACCTTGGGTGACTGTCTGTGTGGAGTTTACACATTCTCCCCGGGTCTGTGTGGATTTGCTCCGGTTTCCTCCCACAGTACAGAAATGTACAGGTTAAGTAGATTGGTCATGGATATGCAAGGATAGAGTAATGAGACCGTAAGACACAGGAGCAGAAATTAGGCCATTCAGTCATGGTTGATAAATTTGTCAATCCCTCTTTCTCCCTGTAACCCTTGATCCCCTTGACAATCAATAACCTACCTGTCTCAGTCTTAAATACACTCAATGACCTGGCCTCCACAGCCTCATGTGGTAATGAATTCCCCAGATTCATCACTATCTGGCTGAAGAAGTTTCTCCTTACCTCCCTTCTGAAAGGCCTTCGCTGTGCCCGCACGTTCCTAGTCCCTCCTAACAATGGAAACACCTTCCCAATATCTGATGTGTCCAGGCCATTCAGTATTCTGCAAGTTTCAATTAGATCCCCTCTCATCCTTTTAAACTCCGTTGAATTTAGACGCAGAGTCCTGAACCATTCCTCTTGTGTTAAGCTTTTCATTCCTGGGACCAGTCACGTGAACCTCCTCTGAACATGCTCCAGGGTCAGTACATCCTTCCTGAGATACGGGGCCCAAAACTGCACACAATACTCCAAGTATGGTCTGACCAGAGCCTTACAGAAGTATGTCCCTGCTCTTATATTCAAGTCCTCTCAAACTGCCTTCCTAACTACTGACTCAACCTGCAAGTTTACCTCGAGAGAATCCTGGTTAAGAACTCCCAAGTGTCTTTGCATCTCAGATTTCTGAATTTTCTCTCCATTTAGAAAATACTCCCTGCCTCTATTCTTCCTACAAAAGTGCATGAGCTCACACTTTCCCACATTGTACTCCATCTGCCACTTCTTTGCTCACTCTCCTCACCTCCAAATTCTTCTGCAGCCTCCCCGCCTCCTCAGTGCTACCTACTGCTCCACCTATCTTTCTATTATCTGCAAACTTAGCCAGAATGCCTTACTTCCTTCATCTAGATCACTAATGTATCAAGTGAAAAGTTGTGGATCCAACACTGACCAATGTGGAACATCAATTGTCACCACCTGCCATCCTGAGAAAGACCCTTTTATCGTCACTCTCTGCTTCCTGCCAGACAGCCAGGCTTCTATCCATGCTATCCATGCACCTTGCCTCTAACACCATGGGCTCTTATCTTACTCAATAGCCTCCTATGTGGCACTTTGTCAAAAGGTAGGTAAGATCCATCGACTCTCCTCGGTCTAACCTGCTTGTTACTTCCTCAAAGAATTCTAACAGATTTGTCAGGCATAACCTCCCCTTGATGAAACCATGTGGACTTTGCCTTACTCTCTTTTTAAACAGGGATGTCATGTTAGTGATTTTCCAGTCCTCTGGGACCCTCCCTGACTCGAGCAATTCCTGAAAAATCACCACTAACACCTCCACTATCTCTTCAGCCATCTCCCTTTGAACTCTTGGGTGTAATCCATCTGGCCCAGGTGATTTATCCACCTTGAGGCCATTCAGTTTTTCTAGCACCTTTTCCTTGGCGATGCCCTCCATTCTCGTCTCTGCCCCCTCACTCTGTTGAATGTTGGGATATAACTTGTACCTTCCAGCAAGAAGGCTGCCATGAGGTAATTATTCAGTTCTTCAGCCATTTCCTTGTTCCCCACTACTATTTCTCCAGCATAATTTTCCACTGATCCAAAGTGCACAGGCAGAACGGTGGCTCAGTGGTTAGCACTGCTGCCTCACAGCGCCAGGGACCCAGGTTTGATTCCAGCCTTGGACGACTGTCTGTGTGGAGTTTGCACATTCTCCCCCTGTCTGCATGGATTTCCTCCGGGTGCTCCAGTTTCCTCCCACAGTCTAAAGATGTGCAGGTCAGGCGAATTGGCCATTCCAAATTGCCCATAGTGTTAGGTGTATTAGGCAGAGGGAAATGGATCTGGGTGGGTTACGCTTTGGAGTGTTGGTGTGGGCTTGTTGGGCCAAATGGCCTGGTTCCACACTGTAGATATTCTAATCATTGTTTGCTCTTTATATAGCCAAAGAAACTCTTACAGTCTTCCTTTATATTACTGGCTAGCTGACCTTCATATTTAATCTTCTCCCTCCTTATTTCTTTTATTTTTGTTGCCCTCTGTTGTCTTTGTAAGCTTCCCAAGCTTCTGGTTTCCCACTGCCCTTCTATGCTTTCTTGTTTGCTCTATGCTATCCCTAACTTCCTTAATCAGCCACGGTTGCCTCATCCTCCTTGTGCAAACTCCTTTTCCCTCAGGATGAATCCCTGCTGTGTTTCCTGAACTACTCCCAGAAACTCCTGCCGTTGCTGTTCTACTGTCATTTCCTGCTGGGCTCCTCTCCCAGCTCCTCCCTCATGCCTCTGTAGCTGCCTTTATTCAGCTGCAATCCTTTTACCTCTGATTCTGTCCTCTCTCTCAAATTGCAGAGTAAATTCTATCATATTATGATCACTGTTTCCTAAAGGGTTCCTTCACCTTAACTTCCTTTATCAAGTCTGCCTCACTGCACAACACTAAATCCAGTATTGCCTGTTCCCTAGTGGGCTCTAACACAAACTGCTCCAAAACACCATCTTGTAGATATTCCACAAATTCCTTTCCTTGCAATCCACTACCAACCTGATCTTTCCAGTTCCCTGCATGTTGAAATCCTCCAGGGTCACTATAACTTTGCCTTTCCTTCACATCTTTTCTATCTCCTGGTGTATCTTGCTCCCCAGCTCCTGACGCCTGTTTGGATGTCTGTAGACAACTCTCATTATGGTTTCTTTAGTTCTGCAATTCCTCAATTCTACCCACACAGATTCTACACCATCTGACCCTACTTCATTTCTTACTATTGGTTTTAATTTAATTTCTTACTAATAAGAAATTAATCCATCTTTTTGCCAGGATGTGTATCCTTCGAAATTCATCTCCCCGTTCTGATCCCCTGGCAGGGTTGGTCTCGTCGGGAGGTTCTTGACAGGTTCAATGTTGCCTCATTGGCCTGCTCTCATGCTGTAGGAATTCTATGATCCCTGGACACTACAGGGCAACATAGCATGGCTAATCCACCTTCATCTGTACATCATTGGACTGTGGGAGGAAGTCCACGCAGACACGAGGAGAATGTGCAAACTCCACATAGAGAATGGCCTGAGAGTGAAATCGAACCTGGGTCCCTGGTGCTGTGAGGCAGCAGTGCTAACCACTGAGCCACCCATGGATACACCAATCTAACGCTGACAGCAGTGTCGAGTCACTGGGCTAAGAAGCTGATGTCCAAGCAAACCTGTTGGAAATGTGAGTTCCAATTCCACCGTCGCAATGAATAACCATTGTCAACGGGACATTGATCATTGCAGAAATCATCTGCTTGACTTCCTTGGTCTAGTTCTATGTGACCTGAGACTCACAGCAACATGGGTCATTCTCAACTGCAAGTCCCTCAGTGGCAGGGCAATTAAGGATAGACAACAAACACTGACCTTGTCTATGATGCCCACATCATGTGGAATAAATAAGGCAAAGTATAAGTCATTTCTGAGGGGAGACTGATCTATAGAATAAGGACTCAAAGTGTCTTATAAAAAACCTACATTGGCCTTTTGATTTCATATCAGCACAGTCGTTCATTATCTTTCACACACTGACGTACATCAGCTTTGATTTTAGATGCTTGACTTTGTTTCCAATTCCCTCCAAGACCTTGCTGCTTTCCGATCATTGTGAACTCCTCTGATCTAAAGCCCTCCTTCTGAGATCATAGAATCACAAACTCTCTGGGTGGTCCAAAATCACTGTGGCTCTGCATAACCACCTCACAGAGTGTCACTCCCCCATCTTTTCCTCCTTGGTCAGCCCGACAAATCCTTCCATGTCAGACAATTTCCCACTTCCATTTTGAGTGTTGCAGCCATATCTACACATCAGGCATTTATATCTATCTACACTCCTCCAATTCTGGCCTCCGATGTATCTTAAATCTCTTCCTTTGGTGCTTGGGCTTTCAGTTGCTTTGGCTCCAAGTTTTGAAATTCCTTCCCTAAAACTCTACATTTCTCACTTCTCTTTAGCTCCTTAAAGAACTACACCTTTGACAGAGCTTTTAGTAATTTTTCCTAAAGTATCCTCATTGTGATTCTGTGTCAAATCATCATCTGATTGTGTTCTTGTGGAACAGTTTAAAACATGTTGTTGGATAATATTTGAATTTGAATCTGAATTGAATTTATTGTCACATGTACCGAGGCACAGTGAAAAGCTTTGTCTTGCGAGCAATACAGGTAGGTCACAGAGTTAATTAGCATAGATAGTAAATAATAGGTAAACAGCGGCAAAAACAAAAACACAGGTACAGGTGAATGTTAAGAGTTTGTGCATCCATTCAGTATTCTAACAACAGTAGGGTAGAAACTGTTTTGAAACCAGCTGGTGCGTATATTTAGGGTTCTGTATTTTTACCCCGATGGTAAAGGTTATAGAAAAACATTGCCAGGGTGGGATGGATCTAAGAGAATGATGGTGGCCTTTTCTTCACAACGGGCCTGGTGGATGGATTCTATCAATGGGAGGTTGGCCTTTATGATTGTCTGGGCCGAGTTCACCACTCTCTGTAACCGTCTCCGATCTTGAATGGCACAGTTGCCATACCAGGTAGTGATACAGCCAGAGAGAATGCTCTTGATGGCATGAATATCAAATACCCAAAGTGCTCAGGCTAGTAGGGAGAGCTGGGAAATCTTTATCACGACCAAACAATTGGAGAAAGGACACTCCAGAGTGGACAGAATCTGAAGAGTTGCTCCTCCAATCACAGACGGGTCCTGTCTCGCAAGGGTTGGGGGGGGGTAGGGAGTGCGGGGTGCTGCTGGGTTGCATAAGAGCCTATCAGCTGAAATTGTGGAGAGAGGCAGCCTGTGATTGGAGGAGCAGCAAGAAGGTGAGTTACAGCAAAGAGCCAAGCTGCTGAGGTCAGGGGTCAAAGGGAAGCGGGAAGGTTGGAGAGTGAAGCCATGGCCCAGGGAATGACGATGATGTTCTGGGGAATTGATGGGTCGAAGGTGAGAGTGAGACTGAGACTCCTGGTTGGCTATGGGGAAATGAAAGTTGTGTTTTCAGGGTGGAAGACGGTTTTAAATCTTTCAATCATGGAGCAGAGAATGTTATTGTTACAACGACTGTGTCTGTTTGATAACATTGCCCAATAGTTCTTTTTTTGTAATGATTTACATTTTATCTGTTATCAAATCTCAAAAGGGTTTCAGATATTGTGAATTACCAAAGATGTAATTTTAGAGACAAATGTGAGACTGTTTACTGTGATCTTACCAGGAAATGTGTCTGTTTAATAATGACTTCTTTGTCTAGTTTTGTGTCAGTTACTTTAAAAATATTTTTGTTGCCAATTTATGCCTGTTGACTTATTTCAATTTAAATACTGATGGGAAATTAATGCCTTTCATGTGTGTCGGGGCTTTCAGTTTAATTGAGAAGTGATGATTATTGAGGATGTTGTTGAATTCTAACTCTGCTTCTGTTTGAGTCTGAATCCTCTAAACACCAGCACAAAGGCAGGAGGTGTTGTTACTACATGACTGTGTTGATTATTATTCTTAATCTCGCAAGGAATGAAGGGAGACGGGGAGAGTGTGGGTAAGTGGCATTGAAATGCCCATCAGCCATGATTAAATGGCGGAGTAGACTCGATGGGCTGAATGGCCTTAATTCCACTCCTATTTCTTATGGTCTTACGGTCTTATTAGCCTACCCCCCATCTGTTAGTGCTTATCTCTATCCCTTTAGTTTCCATCTCTCCAATGCTTGCCTATGATCCTACCCAGTGTCCATGTTTTCCCTTCTTACACTTGACCATCACCTGTGCCCACCTCTGAATCTCTGCGGTGCTTTCTGTCAGGGTAATGGCTTCAGCTTGAATAAGGAACTATGGGGGCCACAAGATATCACTTGGAAAGGCAAGGCTGTACGAAGCAGCTTCTCATTTAAAGCTTTTGTAAATCCGTAAACATGATTTGATCTGTGACTTTGACTGTGTTCTTGCATCCTGAGATGTCATCCTTGTGCCTCACCCACTCCTCTAGACCTGGATGTTGCCTGTTGGGCCAAACATGCTTTTATACACATGACTTCCTCTGGATCCCAGTGTGCAACAGTTGCAAATGACCCACAGTCCTCTGTTGATTCAAGTGTAAGTTCAGTGTCGTTGGTCATGGGGATGGGAAGGTTTAATTCTGGAGAACAGAAAAAAAATTATTGACCAGAAAAGAAGATGAACAAACAGAAGAGAAATGCTGGGCATTGCAATGCCAGGAATTGAATTGCTCCCATGTCATTTTCTCAACTCTTGTATATTGATAGTGTCAGAGGCTAATCACAGTCACTGAACTCCCACTAAGTTGCAGGCTACAGGCAGAATACACCAGAATTATCTCTGGGACCTATTTCACATGGGGAACATTGTATTTCTTGTTGCACAGGTACTGTCAAATAGATTTAAAAGCCCAAATCTCCATGTGGTGCCAATATGTCTTTAATTATTGTGTGTTAGATGAATTATTGGAGGGTGAATCTCCCATCTGTTAACCATTGTAATTCCCAGCTTCAATTCATGAACATTTTCTGAATAATTGACCATATGTTCAATACCAAATATCTGTCTCGGTTACTAACAGAATTCTTCTAACTTCTTTTTGCAGCTACAACTCTATTAGTGACACTCTACCTTCGATTTAATAGTTATGGCTGCACATCTCACTCCGGGACTAGGGCACCAAATAATAAAAAAAACAAGGTTGACATTCTGTAACCATCCTGTTGGGGGCACCATATTTTGGATTAAATGCTGAACTGTGGCCTATCTGCACTCTCCTGCGCATATAAAAGATCGCATGGCACTATGTTCATGAGGTCCAGAGATGTCATCCCAAATTGATCAGCCAAATATTTATCTTCCAATAAGCATCCCAAAGAATGTCAGTGCAGGCGGCACGGTGGCTCAGTGGTTAGCACTGCTGCCTTACAGCACCGGGGCCTGGGTTCGATCCCAGCCTCGGGCGACTGTGGGGAGTTTGCACATTCTCCCCGTATCTGAGTGGGTTTCCTTTGGGTGCTCCAGTTTCCTCCCACAGTCCAAAGATGTGCAGGTTAGGCCATACTAAATTGTCCATAGTGATGTGTAGGTTAAATGCATTAGTCAGGGATAAATGTAAATAATAGGGTTGGGGTGGGTTACTCTTTGGAGGGCTGGTATAGATTTGTTGGGTCTGCACTGTAGGGATTATTTTTTTAAAAAAGAACATTACTGTTGTTGTGAACTTGCAAATTAGCCACTGCAGTTCTGAAATTGCAACAGTGGTTACGTATGAAACGTGCTTCAATGTACTTTGAGATGTCCACTGGCTACGAATAGGCGTGACATAAATGCAAGTCATTGTTTCTTTACATGTAATTTTTTTGCACCCATGATGCTGCAGGTTATTAACTCAAAAGTTGGATTGCAAACATACGGACTATGACTGTATGAAGTAGACCCATCTGTCCCTCGAGCCTGTTATTCCATTCAATAAAGGTCATGGCTGATCTGCTTTATGTTTCAAATTCCACTATCCCATCTATTTCCGATAATCTGTGACTCCACTCCCATCCACCTCTGTCTTCAGAATCATGAGTTGTTCGAGCTGTCCCTGCCTTTTTGAGGCAGAGACCTCCATCCCTCTGAGAAAGAGATTCACCTCCTCTCAGACCTGAACCTAACTTTAAAACTGTGCTCCCCCAATTCTGGAGGAGGCATCCTTTCTATGTGTGCCTTACATGTTTCAGTGAAGCTACTGTTTGAAACTCCAGTGAGTTCAGTATGGTTTGTTCACCTTATAGACTGCCAGTCACAGCAGGATTGGAGGTGAAAAGAAGGGATTGTATCCTATTGGGAGTGTAAGCCAGGACGGCAGTAGAAGACATCGGTTATGATTAAGAAGTTGGCCAGAGAGTCATGGAAACAAACCCTTCAGTCCAATTTGTCCAAATTTCTCAAACTAAGCTAGTCCCACTTACCTGTGTTTGGCCCATATCCCTCTAAACCTTTATTATTCGCAATCCTGTTCAAATGTCTCTTAAATATGATAACTGGATGTAGGTTTTCTCCCTGAGCTGGAAGATTCATTTTCAGATGTTTCGTCACCATACTAGGCAACATCCTCAGTGAACTGCCGGATGAAGCATTGCTGATGATTCCTGCTTTCTATTTATATGTTTGGGTTGGTGATGTCATTTCCTGTTATTTTTCTCAGGGGGGTGGTAAATTGGGTCCAAGTCATTGTGTTTATTGATAGAGTTCCTGTTGGAATGCCATGCCATGTCATAAATAGAAAGCACACCCTTTGGCAAAAAGGCAAATTCAGAGCAATAAATTTTATCTCCAGCTGCATAGGAAGAGAACTCACAGCTTTTGACTGTAATCAAGAAAGGGAAAAATTGTTTTTACTTCTTCAAGCCCACAACACCAAAACTAATAAAAAAACTAGTAGTTCCAGTCTGGTAGCATTATGGTGTCTTTACCTATTATTGTCCAAAACAAGCCCTTGTGGGATACCATGTGTTGCAAGTTTCTCATTTCAGACTTGAATAAGTGATTCTGCTCCAGTGTTAACCTCACCATTGAACTCACCTTGTGTAGATTTAGATCTTTGTTGGACTGTAATAAATCTGACGAAGAGTCATCCATACATGTATCAATCCTATCTCTTACAATTCGGAATTTTAAGTCACAATAGTCGCACCTCTGGATGTTGCACATTTTCGTTAAAAGGCTTCTCCAGTATTTATTGATGCTGAGTTAGACATTATTATTGAAAGCTTTCAGTAGCTCATCAAATTGCTGATGTTCTATTTGTTGCTTGGTTGACAATACCATCAGCTGCTATATTCTCAATTGTGTGTGGAAGTGTGTTTACTTGTTCAACTTCTGAATTCAGTTGAGAAACCATTCTATACCTCAAGAATTGTTCTCTCCAGAATGTTTAATTCTATGTTCTATTTGACCCATCTATAAATTAAATCTTTCCAGTAGTACTATTTCTGTTGCAGTTCAACCAGAATTACTCACATCTTTAAATTACCAGTAACTGTTGACAATTTCCTCAGTTCTCTGCTCCTGTATACAGCATTGTCTCTCCTGGCCCTATAGTTCTGGTTTCTTCCTCACTGTGCCAGGTAGTATCCATACTCTAGCAGTAATAGTCAATGCAAACAGTGAATTATTTTTTAAAATTCTCACCTACTTCAACCTGAATTATTGTGCCGTTTTAAAGTTTCACCCTTTGCAACAGGGATTTGAATCAATCTCCGATGTTTATTCACTCAATGAGGGAAGAGTTTGAGCAGGAGAGTCCATCACGGTAACATTAGCTGGTGTGGGAATGCAGGCCGCTCTGTTGACATCACTCTGCACTGTAAACCATCCAATTCAGTTATATGGACCCCCCAATCCCTTTGGACAATGGGCCACAAATTGTGGGTGAGAACTCCATCTACTTTGCAGCCAGTTCAGAATTCTGAGCATCTCACAAGCTCACTATGGTACCCCCATCTAATGGGGAGGATAAGCATGGGGTCAGAACACTTGGTTCGTTGTTGACGAAGAACTCCATTTTCAAAATTACAAGTCCACAAGACAACAGACAATAAAAAATACAAACAGGAGGAGGCCATTTGGCCCCTCCAGCCTGCTCCACCTTTCAAAAGGATCACAGTTGATCCAACATCCCTCACATCCATTATTCTGCCCTTTTCCATGAACCTTTGATGCACTGATTCATCAAGAATCTATCTATCTGAGCTTTAAATGTACACAGTGACTCTGTCCCCACATCTCTCCATGGCAAGGAGTTCCAAAGACTCTTAATCCTTTGACAGAAGAAATCCCTCCTTATCTCTGTCTTAAATCGGTGCCTCTTTAATCTGAGACTATTCCCTCTGGTCCTGGACTCTCCAATGAGAGAAAACTTTTACTCAGCATTTACCCTGTCAAGTCCCTTAAGAATCCTTAGGGCTTCAACAAGAACAGTTCTCATTCTTCTAAACTCCAAGGAGCCTCCCTCTGTTTAGTCTTTGTTTCTAAGACAATCCCTCCATGCCGGGGATCATCCTAGTGAACCTTCTCTGAACTGCCTTAATGTACCAATGTCTTGCCTTAAATTAGGAAGATCCTCCAGAGGACGAAACAGCCTACCTTGTCAATTCCTCTCAGATTCTTGAATGTTTCAATAAGGTCACCTTCTCAAGCATTGGCCCAACCTACACAACCTCTCCTCATAAGGCAGGCCCTCCATACTTGGTGATAGTCTGGACTTACAGTCTCTGGACTGACTCCAATACCAGCATACCTTTCCTCAGATAAGGGTCTCAATACTGTTCCATTATTCGAGCTGTGATCGGACCCATCCCTTGTATAGTTTAGCAACACCTCTTTAGTTTTAGGCTTCATTCCATCTGAAGTAAAGACCACCATTTGATTTACCTTTCCTATTGCCCACTGATCCTGAGGTTAGTCTTTTGCACTTCATGGAATTAATACAATATAGTAGTCACTGCTTTAAAGCAGGGAAACACAGCAACTGACTTGTACACTGCAAAATCCACACACAGAGATGAAGGAAATGAATGGATAATGCATTTGTTTAGTTGAAGGATACACATCAGTCAGGAGATTTGGAAACTTAATACCTGTTCTTCAGATAGTGGACATAAGATGCGTTATGTCCAACTGAGAGAGTGGGTGGTGTTTTCGTAATGGATTCTTCTGTTCAGCATGTAGTGATTGTAATGGGGTCAGCCAGGTGGACCTCATACAACATGAGTTCCCTGATTGAGGTGGTTAACGTGGTCCAATCGGGGAGCCCTGGCTGACAGATAAGAACAGGAATATCAGAGGTTCTGTTCAAACTAGGAGCTGGTTCTGAGCTAGCTGGGTCATTGTCATGTATTATGCACTTGTAAATAAAGGATGACTTGGTGGTGGGATATTGGCCTTCATGGAGTCATAAGCTTAGACCAGACTTCAATGTGCTTTTTCAACAACATTTATTAATGGTATATATGGTATAGGGGAGTAGAGCCGTCTGCTTCACTGGTTCCAACCTTCTCGCAAACTCCCTAACACATGACTTACTGAGCTCACAGGTACATCACAGCATACCTTAGAGACACATCTGCACATTCATTTAACCTTACCTCCACTGATAGCCTTGGTTTCCAAAAACGGCATGGATGCCGGATCTATTGTTCGTTTTAAATCTGAGATCATTAATCTTTTGTTAAGCAAAGGGATATGGGCCAAAAGCAGGTACATGAAACTAGGTCATGGATCAGCCAAAACCTTACTTAATAGCAGAACAGCTCGAGGGACTGAATGGCTTAATCTTGTTGCAATATTTAATCTTGCCACTCATGATGCAATGTTCAATACTGCACTGAGAATCAGCCTAGATTAAACCTCAAAGGTGAGATTTAATTCAGAGACTTTGTGATCCTGATTCAGTGTCTCTCAGAGTCATGGTGAATGTTGAGACATAGAACATAACAGTGGAGTACAGGCCCTTCGGCCCTCGATGTTGCGCTGATCTGTCATACCAATCTGAAGCCTGTCTGTCCTACATTATTCCATTTTCATCCAATATCCACTTAAAAGCCCTAAAGTTGGCAAGCCTACTGCTGTTGAAGGCAGTAAATCCCACACTCCTACTACTCCCTGAGTAAAGAAACTACCTCTGATATCTGTCCTACATCTATCACTCGTCAATTTAAAGCGATATCCCCTCAAGCTAGCCATCAAGGATCTATGTGCATGGAGACCAAGAACTCACTGCACTTCTACACAATCAAGAATCTTACCATTAGCCCAGTACTCTGCATTCCTGTTGCTCCTTCAAAAGTGAATCACTTCACACTTTTCCGCATTAAATTCCGTTTGCCACCTCTCAGTCCAGCTCTGCAGCTTATCTATGTCCCTCTGTAACCTGCAACATCCTTTGGCATTATCCATAACTCCACCGAATTTAGTGACATCCACAAATTTACTAACCCATCCTTCTACGTCTTCATCTGGGTCATTTATAAAAATGACAAACAGCAGTGGACCCAAACAGATCCTTGCAGTACACCACTAGTAACTAAACTCCAGGATGAACATTTCCCATCAACCACGACCCTTTGTCTTCTTTCAGCTAGCCAATTTCTGATCCAAACTGCTAAATCACCCTTAATCCAATGCCTCTGTATTTTGTGCAGTAGCCTACCGTGGGGAACTTTATCAAACACCTTGCTGAAATCCACATACACCATATCAACCGCTTTACCCTCATCTACCTGTTTGGTCAGTTTCTCAAAGAACTCAATGAGGTTTGTGAGGCATGACTTACCCTTCACACAACCATGTGACTATCCCTAATCAGCTTATTCCTTTCTAGGTGATTTATAAATCCTATCTCTTATAAACTTTTCCAATACTTTACCCACAACTGAAGTAAGGCTCACTGGTCTGTAACGGAGAAAGTGAGGACTGCAGATGCTGGAGATCAGAGTCGAGAGTGTGGGTGCTGGAAAAACACAGCAGGTCAGGCAGCATCCGAGAAGCAGGAGAGTCAATGTTTTGACTCTCAGAGCCCTTCATCAGGAATAATTACCAGGACTGTCTCTACTTCCCTTCTTGAACAAGGGAACAATATTTGCTAAACTCCAGTCTTCTGGCACAATTTATGTAGACAATGACGCGTAATGATCAAAGCTAAAGGCTCTGTAATCTCCTCCCTGGCTTCTCAGAGGATCCTAGGGCAAATCTCATCTGGTCCAGGGGACTTCCCTTTTTTCACACTTTCCAGAATTGCTAACACCTCCTCTTTGTGAACCTTAATCCCGTCTAGTCTAGAAGCCTGTATCTCAGTATTCTCCTCGACAACACTGTCTTTTTCCAGTGTGAATACTGAAGAAAAATATTCATTTAGTGTCTCTTTTATCTCCTTGGACTCCACACACAACTTCCCACTACTATCCTTGATTGGTCCTAATCTTACTCTAGTCATTATTTTATTCCTGATATACCTGTAGAAAGCTTTAGGTTATTCCTTGATCCTATCCACCAACGACTTCTCATGTCCCCTCCTGGCTCTTCTTAGCTCTCTCTTTAGATCCTTTTTGGCTAACGTGTAACTCTCAAGTATCCTAACTGAGCCTTTATGTCTCATCCTAACATAAGTCTTCTTCTTCCTCTTGTCAAGAGATTCAACTTCTTTCATAAGCCACATGGTTCCCTTGCTCGACCACTTCCTCCCTGCCTGACAGGTACATACTTATCAAGGACACACAGTAGCTGTTCCTTGAATAAGCTCCACATTTCAATTGTGCCCATCCCCTGCAGTTTCCTTCCCCATCCTATTTATCCTAAATCTTGCCTAATTGCATCATAATTGCCTTTCCCCCAGCAATGACTCTTCCCTGCGATATATACCTATCCCTTTCCATCGCTGAAGTAAACGTAACTGAACTATGGTCACTCTCACCAAAGTGCTCACCTACCTCCAAATCTAACAGCTGGCTGGGTTGATTACCCAGTACCAAATCCAATGTGGTCTCGCTCCTTGTTGGCCTGTCTACATACTGTGCCAGGAATCCCTCCTGCACACATTGGACAAAAACTGTCCCATTTAAAGTACTTGAACTATAGTGTTTCCAGTCAAAATTTGGAAAGTTAAAGTCCCCCATAACAACTACCCTGTTACATTTGCTCCCGTCCAGAATTATCTTTGCTATCCTTTCCTCTACATCTCTGGAACTATTTGGAGACCTATAGAAAACTCCCAACAGGAGTCCTCAAATGTCCTATCTGCTACTGTAATGCTATCCTTGACTAACAATGCCACACCTCCCCCTCTTTTACCACCTTCCGTGTTCTCACTGAAACTTCGAAATCCTGGAACCTGCAACAACCATTCCTGTCCCTGCTCTACCCATGTCTCTGAAATGGCCACAACATCGAAGTCCCACATATCAGTCTATGCTGAAAGTTCACCCACCTTATTCCAAATGCACCTGGCATTGAAGTAGACACACTTCAAACCACCTTCCTACTTGCCTCCTTGTGACCTTGAAACCTGACTTCTGACCTTGCTATTGTCAACCTCCTGGACACTGGAACTACAATCTAGGGTGGCCTCCCCCTGCTGAATTAGTTTAAACCCTCCCAAAGAGCATTAGCCAACATTTCCTCACAACACCCCACCCACAAGATTTTGGTACCCTTTCTGTTTCAGGTGAAGACCATCCTGTTTATAGAGGTCCCACCTACCCCAGAATGAGCCCCAATTATCTAGGTGTCCAAAACCCTCCCTCCTGTACCATCCCTGTAGCCATGTGTTGAACTCCTCTCTCTCCCTATTCCTCGCCTCGCTAGCACGTGGCATGGGCAACAAACCAGAGAAAACAACTCTGTTTGTTCTAGCTCTAAGCTTCCCCTTAGCTACCTGAATTTCTGCCTTAAATCCCCATCTCTTTTCCTACCGATGTCATTGGTGCCTATGTGAACTATGACTTGGGGCTGCTCCCCCTCCCCCTTAAGGATCTTGAAATCAAAATCCAAGACGTCACGAACTCTGGTACTGGGGAGGCAACACACCAACCATGAGTCTCTCTTGTTCCCACAGACTCTCTTACCTGTCCCCCTAACTATGGAGTCCCCAATGACTAATGGTCTGCTCCTCTTCCCCCGACCCTTCTGAGTAAGGGACAGACTCTAAGCCAGAGACCTGTGCCCCATAGCTTATCCTTGGTAAGTCACCCACCCAACAGTATCTAAACCGGTATACTTGTTGTTGAGGGGAATGGCCACAGGGGATCCCTGCACTGCCTGCCAGTTCCCTTTCCATCCCCTGATGGTAACCCATCTACCTGCTTCTTTTACCTGAGGTATGGCTACCTACCTGTAACTCTTCTCAATAACCCAGTATTAATCAATCTCATGCCTTCTATAAAATTCAGAACTGAGCAGGGTGGATTGAATATGATAATCCTGTTTCAGTGCTTCCGAAGTGCACACATCAAGACGAAATACCGCCACTTACTCAAAAATTCTTGCTCCAAGCATGTTTTAGCCAACTGTTTCATGCTTCATCTCATTTCACATTCACTGCTAATCATGTAATCTTTCCATCATTACATATTCAGTTGCAAACTGAATAAAATCCTTTAAAAAAACACAAGTTAATTAGATACAAAGCATCCAAATCGAAAATGTAATTATTGATACCATGACCATTTAACAACTCCTCAAATACAAGTTGGTGGATTAGCAGGATATTAATTAAATTTATTATTCCAAGGGGTACAGTACGAGCTCATGAACTATTCAATGTGTTACATCCTTGGGAGAAAACAGTGTCATTAGAATAACCACCATATGTTATCAGAATGTGCTACCTCTGTGAGCACTCTGTAAAGCATTCCATTTTCCAATCTTTTCTGCAAAAAAAGTAGAAAAGGTTTCTCAACTGTGGGGAGACAGGATGGTGTAAGCTGCTAAGAACCACAATGATTTCCATTCTGAATTCTGCTGATTTTCCAATGTGAGATAAGAACAACACGCATTGCTGTAAATGGGAAGTGATTGACTTCCAATACCCATATGGTCTATGACCACACACAACCACTGCTGCATTCTGTTTGCCTACCTCAGACTATTCACAGTGCTGTCTTTTCAGAGATGGCATCCAGTGATAAGGGGAATGCTTTTAGTTAAATGATTCAGCTAATAATGTTTGGAAAATACTCGTTAGTTAATAATGTTGGAAACTGAGAACGTACTTGGGACATGCATGGTTAAACAAATATGTACCTTAGATATAGATTTATTGTCACATGTACTCTAGTCTGAGCTAAACGGTGATAACATGGTAATCTCAATAGTTATGTGCTATACTCTGCTAGGAGATTGGAATCAGAGCCTGTTGTTCTGTAATCTCAACATTAGGTACAGTCTCTCGATAAATGCTGCTAAGTAGTCATCCTGAAGTCGAGACTAAGCTTGCATGTAGATCCAAAGGGCCTTGAACTGAACAGTGATATCAATCTGTGGCTTGTCACCGAATGTTTCACCGTGTTATTTAATTGTTATTAAAAGTTGTTTCCATGATATTTCTGCTTTCATTTCCTATCAGTTTTTAGCTTTAAAATGTATTCAGTTTCTTTTATATTTCTCACGATGACATTAGACACTTCAAGGACCTTCAGAGCCCATCTTTAACTCTCTGGGCTTCATTTACTGTTAAGCGGTCAGCTGGTAGGGAGCCCAGACTAGCTGTCTGTTGGTTCAATGGGAAAGGGATGGATGGAGAACCACAACTGGAGAGGTCACAATCTCCATTGTGAAGGCTTCAAGGAGCCAGTGTTTCATAAAACATAGAACATCACAGTGCAGTACAGGCCTTTCAGCCCGAAATGGTTTCATAGGTTGGCGCAACGATCTGACGCCCAACGCTATTCCATTATCATCCATATGTTTATCCAATGACCGTGAGGCGACATGGTGTCTCAGTGGTTAGCACCGCTGTCTCGCAGTGCCAGGGGCCCGGGTTCAATTCTGTGTGGAGTTTGCACATTCTCCCCGTGTCTGCGTGGGTTTCCTCCGGGTTCTCCAGTTTCCTCCCACAGTCCAAAGATGTGCAAGTCAGGTGAATTGGCCATGCTAAATTGCCTGTAGTGTTAGGTGAAGGGGTAAATGTAGGGGAATGAGTCTGGGTGGGTTGCTCTTTGGAAGGTCGGTGTGGACGTGTAAGGACGAAGGACCTGTTTCTGCACTGTAGGGAATCTAATCTAAAAACAATACCTCTGACAGTTAAAATCCTGAAATAGCTCTAACCCCTTGTCAATTGTGGATTCTTCACAACATTTTAAATTATATTAAATTGTTAAACATATTAAAATATGGATTTGATAGATATTTGGTCTCTCAGGTAATTAATAGATATGGGCAAGTGGAGCTGAGGGGGAGAATGATTGTAATTGTACTGAATGACAGAGAAGGCTTGAGGAAATGTATAATCTACTCCGACTCCTATTTCTGATGTTCATCTCTTCAAAGTTAATTTATTGACAGTAAAGCGCTTTAGCATGTCCTTGGGGGCACAAAAGATGCTATACAATGCAGTTTATTTCATTTTCCTGTGTTTCTAGCTATCCATTCAAGAAACTCTTTATATTTGCACTTTTCCCCATTGCTAATTGCAATCTGATCCCTTATCCACTGTACTAAAGTAGAAAGAATCATAGGATATCATAGATTTGTAGAGTATGGCAAGAGATCCTTCATTTTAACTTGTTCATGCTGACTAGATATCCTAAATTAATCTAGTCCCATTTGCCGTACAGGTACATAATCATTTATCTGAAACGCTCGAGACCAGCTGGTTTTCGGAATTCAGATTTTTTCGAATTTTGGAAAAGGGGAGAATTCAACTGTGAAATGTTTAAAAGTCATACTGAACAGCTAGCTCGCTGTGAGTACTACGGGCCCTGAGACAGAATTGAGGCCTGCCAGTGCTGGGCCACGCCCACACACACCCCCATGTCACAGCTGAGTGACACGCATAGAGTGGGTGTGGAATTGGGTTCACTGTTTGCATGCCAAACACCTTGTTAATGAGATAAAAACTTCACCAAAATATCTTCGGATTTTGGAGCTTTTTGGATTTTGGGATTTTGGATAAAGGGTTGTCTACCTGTACTTGACCCATATTCCTATTCATATACCCACCCAGATGATTTTTCAATGTTGTAATTGTACCACTTCCTCTGGCAGCTCTTTCCATACACGCACCACCCTCTGTGTGAAAAAGTTGCCCAGGAGGTCCTTTTTATACTTTTCCCCTCTTATCTGAAGCCTATGTCCTCTAGTTTTTGACTCCCATAGCCTGGGGAATTGACCAATCATCTTATCCATGTGTCTAATAATTTTATAAATCTCCCCTCAATCTCTGACGCTCCAGGGAAAACAGCTCAAGCCTATTGGGAGCACATGTTTTATGAGGAAAGGTTGACGGAGCTAGGGCTTTTCTCATTGGAGCAAGGAAAGGTGAGAGGTGACTTGATAGAGGTGTACAAGGTGATGAGAGGCATAGATAGAGTGGATAGCCAGTGAGTTTTTCCAATGGCGGAAATGACTCAAGAGGGGGCATAATTTTAAGATGATTGGAGGAAGGTTTAGGGGAGATGTCAGAGATCGGTGCTAAACACAGAGTGATGGGTGTGTGGAATACACTGCCAGCAGTGGTAGTAGAGTCAGATACATTGGGGACATTTAAACCACTCTTGGTTAGGTACATGGATGATAGTAAAGTGAAGGGTATGTAGGTTAGTTTGATTTTTGAATTACAACATCAAACACTGAAGGGCTTGTACTGTTTGTACTGTTTTACGTTCTATGTTCTATGTTCTCTACTCAGCTTCTCCCTATTGTTCAAACCCTCTAAGCCAGGCAACACCTTTGTAAATGTTTTCCACACTCTATTAAGTTTAGCAACATCTTTCCTATAGCAGGGAGACTAGAATTGAAAGCAGTATTTCAAAAGTGGCCTAACCAATGTCCTGTACAGCCACAATATGACCTCCCAACTCCAATATTCAATGCACTGATGAATAAAGGGAAGCACACCGAACATCATCTTCACTATCCAATCTACCTTGTGACTCCACTTTCAAAAAACTTTGAACCTGCCCTCCAAGGTCTCTCTGTGAGAGTACAATTTGATAGCTTATGCACAAATCAAAACATTGACTTGGCTACTATTCCCAGTACCCTGGTTTCCAACAAATTACAAAGCTCAAAGAATTTTTGAAGTTTCGGTGTCCGTAATGCTCATGGTGATAGTATGCTCCCGCCTCTCCCCTACACCTTCCATCTGAACAAACCCATCATTCCAAAACTGGCTGTCCCTACTTTGGATTTGTTAGGAATTGTCAATTACTGTGCCACCCGATATTATGAACAGAAATTGAGTCAAAGAGTCATAGAGTCATAGAGATGTTCAGCATGGAAACAGACCCTTCGGTCCAACCCGTCCATGCTGACCAGATATCCCAACCCAATCTAGCCCCACCTGCCAGCACCTGGCCCATATCCCTCCAAACCCTTCCTATTCATATACCCATCCAAATGCCTCTTAAATGTAGCAATTGTACCAGCCTCCACCACTTCCTCTGACAACTCATTCTATGCACAACCACTCTCTGCGTGAAAAAATTGTTCCTTAGGTCTCTTTTATATCTTTCCCCTCTCACCCTAAACCTATGCCCTCTAGTTCTGGACTCCCTGACCCCAGGGAAAAGAATTTGCCTATTTACCCTATCCATGCCCTTTGTAATTTTGTAAACCTCTGTAACGTCACCCCTCAGCCTCTGACGCTCAGGGATTCAGCCCCAGCCTGTTCAGCCTCTCCCTATAGCACAAATCCTCCAATCCTGGCAACATCCTTGTAAATCTTTTCTGAACCCTTTCAAATTTCACAACATCTTTCCGATAGGAAGGAGACCAGAATTGCACACAATTTTCCAACAGCGGCCTAACCAATGTCCTGTACAGCCACAACATGACCTCCCAACTCATGTACTCAATATTCTCAAAGCATGCCAAATGCCTTCTTCACTATCCTATCTACCTGCAACTCCACTTTCAAGGAGCTATGAACCTGCACTCCAAGGTCACTTTGTTCAGCAACACTCCCTAGGACCTTACCATTAAGTATATAAGTCCTGCTAAGATTTGCTTTCCCAAAAAGCAGCACCTCACATTTATCTGAATTAAACTCCATCTGCCACTTCTCAGCCCATTGGTCAATCTGGTCCAGGTCCTGTTGTAACCTGAGGTAACCCTCTTCACTGTCCACTACACGTCCAATCTTGGTGTCATCTGCAAACTTACTAACTGTACCTCTTATTCTCGCATCCAGATCATTTATGTAAATTACAAAAAGTAGAGGACCTAACACCGATCCTTGTGGCACTCCACTGGTCACAGACCTCCAATCTGATAAACAGCCCTCAACCACCACCCTCTGTCTTCTACGTTTGAGCCAATTCTGTATCCAAATGGCTAGTTCTCCCTGTATTCCGTGAGATATAACCTTACTAATCAGTCTCCCCTGGGGAACCTTGTTGAACGCCTTACTGAATTCCATATAGATCACATCTACCGCTTTGCCCTCATCAATCCTCTTTGTTACTTACTCAAAAAACTCAATGAATTTTGTGTGACATGATTTCCCATGCATAAAGCCATGTTGACTATCCCTAATCAGTTCTTGCCTTTCGAAATACATGTACATCTTGTCCCTTAGGATTCCCTACAACAACTTATCCACCACCAATGTCAGACTCACTGGTCGCAAGTTCCCTGGCTTCTCCTTACCACCCTTCTTAAACGGTTGCACCACGTTTGCCAACCTCCAGTCTTCCGGCACCTCACCTGTGACTATCGATGATACAGATATCTCGGCAAGAGGCCCAGCAATCACTTCCCTCGCTTCCCACAGAATTCTCGGGTACACCTGATCAAGTCCTGGGGATTTATTCATCTTTACCCATTTCAAGACATCCAGCACCACCTCTTCTGTAATCTGGACATTTTGCAAGGTGCCACCATCTATTTCCCCACATTCTATATTTTCCATATCCTTTTCCACAGTAAATACTGATGCAAAATACTCGTTTAGTATCTCCCCCATTTTCTGCAGCTCCACACAAAGGAGCTTAATGTCCTTAATGTATTTGTAAAAAACCCTTTGGATTCTCCTTAATTCTATTTGCCAAAGCTATCTCATGTCCCCCTTTTTGCCCTCCTGATTTCCCTCTTAAGTATACACCTACTTCCTTTATACTCTTCTAAGGATTCACTCGATCTATCCTGTCTATACCTGACATATGCTTCCTTCTTTTTCTGAACCAAACCCTCAATTTCTTTAGTCATCCAGCATTCCCTATACCTACCAGCCTTCCCTTTCACCCTGACAGGAATATACTTTCTCTGGATTCTCGTTATCTCATTTCTGAAGGCTTCCCATTTTCCAGACGTCCCTTTATCTGCGAACATTTGCCTCCAATCAGCTTTCGAAAGTTCTTGCGTAATACCGTCAAAATTGGCCGTTCTCCAATTTAGAACTTCAACTTTTAGATCTGGTCTATCCTTTTGCATCATTATTTTAAATCTAATTGAAATGTGGTCGCTGGCCCCAAAGTGCTCCCCCACTGCTACCTCAGTCACCTGCCCTGCCTTATTTCCCAAAAGTAGGTCAAGTTTTGCACCTTCTCTCATAGGTACATCCACATACTGAACCAGAAAATTGTCTTGTACGCACTTAACAAATTCCTCTCCATCTAAATCTTTAACACTATGGCAGTCCCAGTCGATGTTTGGAAAGTTAATACCCCCTCCCATAACCACCCTATTATTCTTACAGATAGCTGAGATCGCCTTACAAGTTTGTTTCTCAATTTCCCTCTGACTATTAGGGGGTCCATAATACAATCCCAATAAGGTTATCACCTCTTTCTTATTTCTCAGTTCCACCCAAATAACTTCCCTGGATGTATTACCAGGAATATCCTCCCTCAGCCCAGCTGTAATGCTATCCCTTTTCAAAAATGCCACTCCCCCTCCTCTCTTGCCTCCCTTTCTATCCTTCCTGTAGCATTTGTATCCTGGAACATTAAGCTGCCAGTCCTGCCCATCCCTGAGCCATGTTTCCGTAATAGCTATGATATCCCAGTCCCATGTTCCTAACCATGCCCTGAGTTCAACTGCCTTCCCTGTTAGGCCCCTTGCATTGAAATAAAATCAGTCTAATTTATTGGTCCTATCTTGTCCCTGCCTGCCCTGACTGTTTGACTCGCTTCTGTTCTCAGCTGTACCCATCTCAGATTGATCTCTTTCCTCACTATCTCCCTGGGTCCCAACCCCACCCTCACCTTATTAGTTGGGGAAATACTTTCTGATTTTTACAATGAATTGTAATTCGAAATTACAACGCTTCCTCAGTCATGGATTCTAAAGAAGGCTGCAAATGTGTTGCTGGTCAAAGCACAGCAGGCCAGGCAGCATCTCAGGAATAGGGAATTCGATGTTTCGAGCATAAGCCCTTCATCAGGAATAAGAGAGAGAGAGCCAAGCAGGCTAAGATAAAAGGTAGGGAGGAGGGACTAGGGGGAGGGGCGATGGAGGTGGGATAGGTGGAAGGAGGTCAAGGTGAGGGTGATAGGCCGGAGTGGGGTGGGGGCGGAGAGGTCAGGAAGAGGATTACAGGTTAGGAGGGCGGTGCTGAGTTGAGGGAACCGACTGAGACAAGGTGGGGGGAGGGGAAATGAGGAAGCTGGAGAAATATCTTTGAAAAGGGATAGCATTACAGCTGGGGGGGGGGTGTGGGGTGGGGTGGGGGGGGTGGGGGGTGTGGGGGGTGTGGTGGGGGGGGTGGGGGTTGGGGTGGGGTGGGGTGGGGGTGGGGGGGTGGGGGGTGTGGGGGGGTGGGGGTGGGGGTGGGGGGGTGGGGTGGTGGGGGGTGGGGGGTGGGGTGGGGGTGGTGGGGGGTGGGGGGGGTGGGGGGGTGGTGGGGGGGTGGTGGGGGTGGTGGGGGTGGTGGGGTGGGGGGTTGAGTGGGGGGTGGAGTGGGGGGTGGGGTGGGTGGGGTGGGGTGGGGGGTTGGGTGGGGGTGGGGTGGGTTGGGTGGGGGGTGTGGGGTTGGGGGGGGTGGGCTGGGGGGCTCACTGCTATTGCAAACAATCCACTGGCAGTGATCCTGCTTCTTACCTTCCCCTGGACCTCTCGCTGCTTACATCTGCCCCAGTGAGGCAGAGGAACCTCTTTATACATCTCCTTTACAACAACTCTCCAGAGCTCAATACTATCCAGGAGAGATCAGCCAGCTGATGTGGCACTGCATACTCCAGCCTGAGCACTCCCTCAAGCTCCACTGTGGCATGCACCATTTATAAAAATTAACTTATAGCGTGTGGGCATCACTGGCTGGGTCAGTGTTAGTTGTCTGTCTCTACTTGCCCTTGAGAAAATGATGGTGAGCTGCCTTCTTGAACTGCTTCAGGCCACATGCTATAGGTTGACCCACAAAGCCATTAGGGAGCGCATTCCAGGATTTTAATCCAGTGACAGTGAAGGAATGGTGATATACAGGTGGTGGTGCTCACATCTACAAGCTGAACGGCAGCACCCTGACAAGTTCCTTTCAACCGCACCTTCCAAACCTGTTACCTCAACCACTAGGAAGGACAAGGGCTACAGATATATGGGAACATGTAGACACAGAGGGCTCTGTGTCTTAATATATGTAGCCTTCAGTACACCCAAATGCATTACACTGAGAGCCCAACTCTTAACATTCAATTGGTTGTCAGTGTAGTCCTTCATGGACTCTGAGCATCATTTCCTGGATAGCCCTATCATATAATCACATCTAATGTTGGATACTCGAGTGAGTTATACAACTGGGCTGATTAGGTACAGTCAGAACCTTGTTTGTTCTGAAGAGCTATGATCTATGATATGATCCACATGCTTTGGGGGATATAGTCAACTTCACACATTACTCATTATCATTTTTCTAACTAATTCATTAACTCCACCAAAGTTTGTGATAAGATTTGTAGCTCGGGTGCTCGTTGTTGTGGTTCTGTTCAGCGAGCTGGGAATTTGTGTTGCAGACGTTTCGTCCCCTGTCTAAGTGACATCCTCAGTGCTTGGGAGCCTCCTGTGAAGCGCTTCTGTGATGTTTCCACCGGCATTAAAAGGCTCCCAAGCACTGAGGATGTCACCTAGACAGGGGTCGAAACACCAATTCCCAGCTCGGCGAACAGAACCACAATTAACTCCACCAGTTAGATTGCACTTACCAACCAATCAGTGCTGTCTTCTTGCACAGTACAAGCACTATTTTCAGTTTACATTGATATTTTTGTAAATTGTCCTGATCAGTGTAAGATGCAAAGCTTTGACTTTGAAAAAGGTGCATCTTTGATCAGCAATACTCCTGACTTTGCTCTATGTTTTCTTCATTGGCTGGGCATGTTGAGTATTGGGTCAGTAAGATTTTAATCTTTTTCAAATCCATCTCTAGTTATTTCAACAATACTCAGATTTGGCATCTATTATCCATGTTTCTTTCACATTTGTTAATACCGTCTGTGATAGTCGTTACCCATAGTTGCTCTACACGTTCACACTAGAATACTTGCAAGTACACATATATCTCCTGGGAACTGTTATGCTCATTCATACAGATGAGACAGTAGGGGGACAAGAAAGCGAAGATGCATGTCTGCATCCTTTATCTTTCTACTGATCAACTTCCAGCCAATGAACTTCTTCATTAACCTTCACAGGTATTGAGCAGGCTGGTCAAAGTCATCAAACCAACATATAGTGCAGGCTAAGAGACATGAACAACTGAAAGCTACTCTGATAGACATGTGATTGCTTTCTTTATTTGACTGATTGTGACTGAATCCAATTATCACAGCATGGAATAATTTAAACACAGGACAATTAATCCAGCTTCCCATATCGAACAAAACTTTGAAGAAACAGGGAGAGGTTGACACAGTGAGACTTCAGTGGAATAGTTAATCAAAACTAAAGTACACTGTGGTTTACCACATTTTACAATTGGGTATGTTTCAGATTATAATCTGATCATTGTTTGTCAATGGCACATGGGAGACATCGTGGGCGGCACAGTGGCACAGTGGTTAGCACTGCTGTCTCACAGCGCCTGAGACCCGGGTTCAATTCCCGACTCAGGCAACTGACTGTGTGGAGTTTGCACGTTCTCCCCGTGTCAGCGTGGGTTTCCTCCGGGTGCTCCAGTTTCCTCCCACAGTCCAAAGATGTGCAGTTCAGGTGAATTGGCCATGTTAAATTGCCCGTAGTGTTAGGTAAGGGGTAAATGTAGGCGTATGGGTGGGTTTCGCTTCGGCGGGTCGGTGTGGGCTTGTTGGGCCGAAGGGCCTGTTTCCACACTGTAAGTCTAATCTAATATTCAGTAGAAGGACAAAGGCTGGGAACTTAAGGTGCACATTGTGACTTTAATCTTCATGTTGATTGGGTCAATCAAGTTGGAAACGATAGCTACAACAACGGATTCATGGAGTGCATTAGGAATTGTTTCCTTAAGCAATATGTCAAGGAGCCAAGTGGGGAACAGGCTATCCTAGATCTAGTAGTGGATGCTGACGTAGGTTTAATAAATGACCTCTGAGTAAAAAGATCCCCTAGGAAAAAGTGATTATAACATGATAACATTTATTGTGTTCTAATGTGAGAAGATCAAGTCAGAAACAATTGCATTTAGCTTAAATAAGGGAACTACACTGAAATGAGGAAAATGTTAGTTAAAGTGGATTGACCACATTGATTAAGGGTGGCACTGTGGCTCAGTGGTTGGCACTGCTGCTTCTCAGTGCCAGGAACCTGGTTTCAATTCCAGCCTCAGGTGACTGTGTGGAGTTTGCATGTTCTCCCTATATCTGTGGGGGTTACCTCCCACAGTCCAAAGATGTGCGGATTAAGTGAATTGGCCATGCTAAATTGTCCAAAGTATTCAGGGATGTGTAGGTTAGGTGCATTAGTCAGGGGAAATGTCGGGGAACGGGTCTGGGTGGGTTACTGTTCAGAAGGTTGGTATGGACTTGTTGGGCCAAATGGCCTGTTTCCACAATGTGGGGATTCTGTGATTGGCAGGCAAGACAGTCGGCAAGCAGTGAGGTAATTTATGACTCTTAGCAAAAATATATCCCAGTGAGGAGGAAAGATTCCAAGAGAGCGATAAACCAATAATATCTAAGCAAGGTAGTTAAGGAGAGTACACAGGTGGAAGAAAAATTATATAAGAGGGTTGGGATATAAGAGTAGGGAAATCGTACTGCAACTGTACAAGGCTTTGGTGTGACAGTAATGTATCTTTAAGAGATAATTGTTCTATGCTATTTCTCTTGGACAGAGGTGTTGTCACAGTGGTCTGCTTCAGAAGCAGTGGGTAAACAGCTTTGAGTGGCTGAGTGTTCCTTTAAAATTAGACAAAAGAAGCACAAGAGAAGGCACACACAGATTCATGATGTGGAGAGGTCGGTGTTGGACTGGGGTGTACAAAGTTAAACATCACACCACACCAGGTTATAGTCCAACAGGTTTAATTGGAAGCACTAGCTTTCGGAGCGACACTCCTTCATCAGGTGATAGCGGAGGGCTCGCTCCTACCACACAGAATTTATAGCAAAAAATTTACAGTGTGATGTAACTCAGGTGAGCACCTCACCAAGACCTTCCCCCACATCTCCACTACTTGCCTTTAAACAACCGCCAAATCTCAAACAGATCGTTGTTCGTAGCAAGCTGCCCGGCTCTCAGGGCAATGCCATGCAACCCTGTCACGGCAGACGCTGCAAGACGTGTCAGAGTGTGGACATAGGTGCCACTATTACGTGTGGGGACACCTCCCACCTTGTACATGGCAGGTACTCATGTGACTCAGCCAACATTGTCTACCTTATACATTGCAGGCAAGGATGCCCGGAGGCATGGTACATTGAGGAAACCGAGCAAAGGCTATGGCAACGAATGAATGGGCACCGCACAACAATCAACAGACAGGAGGGTTTCCTCCCAGTTGGGGAACACTTCAGTGGTCCAAGATATTCGACCTCAGATCTTTGGGTGACCATTCTCCAAGGTGGACTTCGGGACAGGTAGCAGCGAAATGTGGCCAAGCAGAGGCTGATAGCTAGGTTTGGTACCCATAAGGAGGGCCTCAACCAGGACCTCAGGTACATATCACACTACAAGTGACCACCATTGCACTATACACACACAGACACTCCGACACACACACACACACACACGCACACGCACACGCACACGCACACACAGGCACTCCTATACACACATACACACGGACACACATATACAGAGATGCGCACACAGACACCCACACACACCCTTACAGACACACACTCCCACGCTCACACGTGCACCTCCTCACAGACTTAAGATACTCTATACTCACTACACACATACACTTTCTTACACTCACAACCCCCAACCCAGACAGACAGACACACACAGGCAGACAAAGACCCACATGTACACATACATTTTGTGGGGTGAATTTGTACTTTGCTCAAAAACTGCATGAATTCATATAAAACTCCGTTATCTCACTTTTTAGATTAAAATCAATCTAAACATCATGGCATAGATAGAGAACACAGGGGGCTAACACCTACCCTATTACCTGCCCTCAACCTCTTCATTTCCAACTGTCACCGGGACATTAACCGCCTCAATCTGTCTACCCTCCTCCCCCCGCTCCAACCTTTCACCCTCACAACGCGCAGCTCTCCAATCCCTCTGCTCCAATCCCGACCTCACCATCAAGCCAGCAGATACAGGGGGCACAGTGGTAGGCTGGCTCACTGACCTTTACACTGCTGAAGCCAAACGCCAACTCGAGGACATTTCATCCGACCGCCCCATCGACCATGACCCCACCCCCCATCACCAAACCATCATCTCCCAGACCATACAGAACCTCATCACCTCAGGAGATCTCCCACCCACAGCTTCCAACCTCATAGTCAGGGAACCCCGCACTGCCCGGTTCTACCTCCTTCCCAAGATCCACAAGCCTGACCACCCTGGCAAACCCATTGTCTCAGCATGCTCCTGCCCCACTGAACACATCTCTACCTACCTCGACACTGTCCTATCCCCCCTAGTCCAGGAACTCCCCACATACGCTCGAGACACCACCCACACCCTCCACTTCCTCCAAGACTTCCGCTTCCCCGGCCCCCAACGATTCATCTTCACCATGGATATCCAATCCCTCTACACCTCCATCTGCCATGACCAGTGCCTCCAAACCCTCCGTTTTTTCCTCTCCAGACGTCCCCAACATTACCCTTCCACTGACACTCACATTCGTTTGGCCGAACTGGTCCTTACTCTTAACAATATCTCCTTTGAATACTCCCACTTCCTCTAGACCAAAGGGGTAACCATGGGCACACGTATGGGCCCCAGCTATGCCTGTCTCTTTGTTGTTGTGGTTCTGCTCGCCGAGCTGGAGGTTTTTGCTGCAAACGTTTCGTTCCCTGGCTAGGGAACATCATCAGTGCGGTGGGAGCCTCGTGTGAAGCGCTGCTTTGATGTTTCTTCCGGTATTTATATTAGTTTGTTCTTGCTGCTTCCGGGTGTCAGTTTCAGCTGCAGTGATTTGTATTTCTTAAACTATGAAAGTAACCACCCCAACACACACAAACGAAGCTGCATCAGGACACTATTCAAAAGAGCCACAACACACTGCAGTACACCAGAACTGCGAAAAGAGGAAGAGGAACATCTATACAAGGTATTCGCCAAAAACGGATACCCACGCAACTTTATCACCAGATGCCTAAGAGATAGACCACGGAACGAGGACATGCCACAACCAAAAGGACTAGCCACTCTACCATACGTCAGGAGTGTCTCAGAACTGACAGCCAGACTACTGCGACCCTTAGGACTCATAACAGCACACAAGCCAACATCCACGCTCAGACAACAACTCACTAGAACAAAGGACCCAATACCCAGCATGAGCCAAACTAACGTAGTTTACAAAATACCATGCAAGGACTGCACAAAACACTATATAGGACAAACAGGAAGACAGCTAACAATCCGCATCCACGAACATCAGCTAGCCACAAAACGACACGACCAGCTATCTCTAGTAACCATACACTCAGACAACCAGCAACATGAATTTGACTGGGAAAACACCACTATCATAGGACAAGCCAGACAGAGAACAGCCAGAGAATTCCTAGAAGCATGGCATTCATCCCCAAACTCCATCAATAGACACATTGACCTGGACACCATATACAAACCACTACAGCTGAAACTGACACCCGGAAGCAGCAAGAACAAACTAATATAAATACCGGAAGAAACATCAAAGCAGTGCTTCACACGAGGCTCCCACCGCACTGATGATGTTCCCTAGCCAGGGAACGAAACGTTTGCAGCAAAAACCTCCAGCTCGGCGAGCAGAACCACAACAACGGATACCCGAGCTACAAATCTTCAATCAGATTTTGTCTCTTTGTTGGCTACGTAGAACAGTTGATCTTCTGTAATTACACAGGCACTAATCCCCACCTCTTCCTCCGCTACACTGATGACTGCATTGGCGCCACCTCGTGCTCCTGCGAGAAGGATGAGCAATTCATCAATTTCACCAACACATTCCACCCTGACCTTAAATTCACCTGGACCATCTCTGACACCTCCCTCCCCTTCCTGGACCTCTCCATCTCCATTAATGACGACTGACTTGACACTGACATTTCTTATAAACCCACCAACTCCCACAGCTACCTGGATTACACCTCTTCCCACCCTACCTCTTGCAAAAATGCCATCCCGTATTCCCAATTCCTCCACCTCCATCGTATCTGCTCCCAGGAAGACCAGTTCCACCACAGAACACACCAGATGACCTCCTTCTTTAGAGAACACAATTTCCCTTCCCACATGGTTAAAGATGCCCTCCAACGCATCTCATCCACATCCTGCACTCCACCCTCAGACCCCAACCCTCCAACCATAACAAGGACAGAACGCCCCTGGTGCTCACCTTACACCCTACCAACCTTCGCATAAACCAAATCATCCGCCGACATTTCCGCCACCTCCAAAAAGACCCCACCACCAGGATATATTTCTCTCCCCACCCCTTTCCGCCTTCTGCAAAGACCGTTCCCTCCGTGACTACCTGGTCAGGTCCATGCCCCCCCCCTACAACCCACCCTCCATCCTGGAACTTTCCCCAGCCACCGCAGGAACTATAAAACCTGCGCCCACACCTCCTCCCTCACCTCTATCCAAGGCCCTAAAGGAGCCTTCCACATCCATCAAAGTTTTACCTGCACATCCACTAATATCATTTATTGTATCCGTAGCTCCCGATGCGGTCTCCTCTACATTGGGGAGACTGGGCGCCTCTTAGCAGAGCGCTTTAGGGAACATCTCCGGGACACCCGCACCAATCAACCACACCGCCCCGTGACCCAACATTTCAACTCCCCCTCCCACTCTGCCGAGGACATGGAGGTCCTGGGCCTCCTTCACTGCCACTCCCTCACCACCAGACGCCTGGAGGAAGAACGCCTCATCTTCCGCCTCGGAACACTTCAACCCCAAGGCATCAATGTGGACTTCAACAGTTTCCTCATTTCCCCTTCCTCCACCTTACCCTAATTCCAAACTTCCAGCTCAGCACTGTCCTCATGACTTGTCCGGACTTGTCCTACCTGCCTATCTCCTTTTCCACCTATCCACTCCACCCTCTCCTCCCTGACCTATCACCTTCATCCCCTCCTCCACTCAACCATTGTACTCTATGCTTCTCTCTCCCCACCCCCACCCTCCTCTAGCTCATCTCTCCACGCTTCAGGCTCTCTGCCTTTATTCCTGATGAAGGGCTTTTGCCTGAAACGTCCATTTCGCTGCACCTCGGATGCTGCCTGAACTGCTGTGCTCTTCCAGCACCACTGCTCCGGCACCTTCAACATATGGTCTAGCTATCACCACAGCGAACCTGAGAATGCAACTTTTAAAAAAAGGTTTTGTGATTTACACATGAAAGAAGTGAAATTATATGCTATTTCAAACAGATTGATTGATTGAAAGACTTAACAATCAATTTTTCAATGTATAATTTCAGTTACATTACACTGTAAATTTTTGCTATGAATTCTGTGCGTTAGGATTGAGCCCTCCACTATCACCTGATGAAGGAGCAACACTCTGAAAGCTAGCGTGCTTCCAATTAAACCCGTTGGACTATAACCTGGTGTTGTGTGATTTTTAACTTCACACAGATTCAGGGTTTTAGTTTTGGTCTCAAATGGGATTTGGAGTTGGCTGTTGAAGCTGATAGATACAGCTCTCTCTCTACTTCAGCTTTAAACTCGAGTTCACTCTCTACTGCTGGATTGTTTCTTCCCAGTGTTACTTTCTCCTGGACTGGAGAACATGAAGAAAATGTGTTCGCTGAATTTGCCTTTGTCAAGAGTGCGTTTATGGGATGCTGCTATATTGGATTGATTGATGATTAGCAGTTAAATAATATATTATTTTATTAAACATTTCAACAAAGTTACAGATATATCAATTCTTCTTCTTTTGTTTGTATTTTAACTATGTGGTAAGAATACAGTCCGTTTTGCTTCAAGCCTAGTAGTTAGACCAATTAAATCACATCTGGAACATAATACCTTATGCTTGACTTTAAATAAGATTTAAAAAGTTAAGATCTAGGCTATATCCTTGATCTATTTTGGTTTGTTCATAACACTAGTGAGACCACATCTAGAATACTATGAGCAGTTTGAATGAACTATGTAAGAAAATATACCATTTCATTGAATGTAGTTCATCGAAGGTTCACTAGGATTCACTCACATTAAAGGCAATGCGCCTAGTGTAGGAAGAAGTATATTTTTGCCAACATAGATGGGCAAAAGGATTCTATGATTGTTGGATGATTCCCCAGTTTAGAGGAATCGTCTTATAAGCAAAGGCTAAACAGGTCAGGAGTCTATTCATTAAGTTAAGGACAATGAGAGGTGATCTCATTAAATGGGGCTTGACAGGGTAAATGCTGAGAATATGGAAGAGTCATAGACCAGAGGGAGAATTCTGAAAATAAAGCGGTGCCAACTGAAGACTGTGATGTGGGAGGGTTTCCTTTCTCAGAAGGTTCTGAGTTTTTGGAACTCCTCGTCACAGAGAGCTGTGGGGCAGAGTCCTTGTGTATGATTAAGGCTGAGATGGATCAATTCTTTGTCTGTCCAGGAATCAGATGTTATGAGGAAAAGGCAGAAAAGTGGAATGTGAGGGCTGTCATTCAATCCCATTCACTGATTGGTGGAGCAGGCTCACAGGTCCAGATGGCCTACTCCTGTTCCCATTTCTTACGGTCTCATCACACAGTACAGGATGGGGACTTGAGGATCAGCTTCAAGAACATTAATGGAATGGAAAATCTAACTGGCTGCGTGACTCACTGCTGCTCTTAAAGGTCAGAGCTTGGATAATCGGAGGCAAAACCAGGAAGCAATTTTACATTCAAAACTAGGAGGATTTGACGCTGTAAAAGGTTATACCTGCTCTGGGTCAACTGGAGATTTTGAAATGGAGGTTGTTAGCTTCTGCTTAGCTACAGAGATTACAGCTAAAACAGCTAACAAAGATTGTGGTGTAGATCAACTATGGTCTAACTGACTGCCGGAAAATGGCACAAGGAGCTAAATGTAGAGAGTGTGGTGCTGGAAAAGCCGAGCTGGTTGGGTAGCATCCGAGGAGCAGGAGAATCGACATTTCGGGTATAAGCCCTTCAAGTGACTAAATGCCCCATTACTGTTCCTATTTTCCTGTCATGAATATAAAAAAATTAAACTCTATCCTACATTATTCCACAAGCTTGGAATATGCTTTAGTTCACAAGTGATAAAATTCATGAGTGGCTAAATTTTTAAATGGTTTCGGCAAGTCTACATTATATCTTTTTAGATGGGATTAAAATAGTTAAATTATGAGAAGAGGTTACATAGACTGGTATTGTATTTCCTGAGTATAGAAGATGTAGGAGTTACCAAGTTGGGCTGCTAAAGATGGTGGGCATGTTTAATTGGGTAGTTAGAAAGAAACTATTTTCTTTGGTTGGGGAAGTCCAAGGCAGTGGGAAATAAGCTTAAAATTAAAGTGGGTCTGTTCAAGAGCACTGACAGGAAGCATACAGGTCATTAGATTACTTCCCGTATGGAAACAGGCCCTTTGGCCCAACAAGTCCACACCGACCCTCCGAAGAGTAACCCACCCAGACCCATTTCCCCTGACTAATGCACCTAACACTATGGACAATTTAGCATGGCCAATTCACCCGACCTGCACATCTTTGGATTGTGGGAGGAAATTGGAGCACCCGGAGGAAACCCACAAAGACATGGGGACAATGTGCAAACTCTACACAGACAGTTGCCCGAGGCAGGAAATGAAGCCGGATCCCTGGAGCTGTGAGGCAGCAGTGCTAACCACTGAGCCACCGTGCTGCCCCTAAAAGTTTGTCATGTCATAAAAGTTTGGAACTTTCTACCTCAAAGCTTCATTGAGGAGGAGGGGCAATTGAAAATAGCAATGCTGAGATTGATAGGTTTTTGACTGGCAAAGGGGTTATGGGATACAAATCTGAGATAAAAAGATGGAACTAAGATACAGATCTATCTTGATCTGATTGAATGACAGAGCATGAACATGTAGTTATCACTGTAGACAGAGTTAAATAAAGAATAATGTTAAATGATATGTTGTTAAATCGACTGTCAGCAGTTGTGTGGGCAGTCATCATATTTTCTTTCCTCCATTTCTGTTCAGATTTCTTAAACCTGGCACTTGCTTTGTCAAACACTTGGTGATTGAAGATTAAAGTCAACGTGCCCAACTCCTCCCCCTGTTCTGTAAAAGAGAGGAAAAGCCGGTCAGCTCTAAAACAGATGCCCTGACTTTTCCCTCCAACTTCCAGAGTGAGCTCCCAGTTGATGGAACAATTCGCCAGAAGAGAATCAAATGTGTCACACTTCTTAAATTTGCCCTGAAAAGAGCTGAGATATTGACAAAACAGCTGACTGAAAGAACAACCTATTATCACCACTTCAAGATACTAATCAAGTCGAGTCAACAATCCACTTCCATTGTCAAAATAGAACAGTTTGTTTAGCTAATGCCTTTATTGGCCTGGGCTCCCAGCCAAGCGTCATTATTCATAGAATCCTGGAAACAGGCCATGTGGCCCAACAGGTCCACACCAACCCTTCAAAGAGTAACCCACCCAGACCCATTCCCCAACATTTCCCCTGACTAATGCAGCTCACCTACACATCCCTGGACTCTATAAGCAATTTAGCATGGCCAATTCACTTAAACTGTACAATTTTGAACTGTGTGAGTGCGCGAAACGAAGCTCACTCACTTCAATGATTTCAGTCCGAGACAAGATCTGAAGCAGTAGTATCATTTATTACGCTCTTGCAAGGGGGTGTGGTGTCTACTGTTTACACAGGCAGTCACACACACACACACACACACACACCGAATTTAACGAGTACACAATATTTATGTTTTTAGTTTCTCTTCCCTCCTCCCGTTGCTCCTCCCCTGTTTACAGCTGTTTCTAATCTAAACCCGGCTGTTTATCTCTGAACTCATCTGGCCCTATCCATGACAAAATGTTTATCCCTGGCCTCATAAGGCCATTTGACCACCTCCCTCCGTAGTCTTAATGTTATATAGCCTTCTTCAGTACCATCTGTTTCCCTTGCTAGCCAAAGCAATATTTCCTTTTATTCTTTATTTACACAGAGCCTTGATGGTGGTCTTTTTTGTTTTCGCTGATGCAGGAACCAGATGCTTGTAACAGTTTGTACACGTATATCTAGGTTAACCCCCTCCCCTCACAGCACCATATCTATTTGTCTGTAACATCTACCATTGTTTGCAGGCACATTTTGTTCTTGTATGCACATTTTAGCTAATGCAAAAACAATTATATATTTCCTTCACTTGGTTTTCATTCTTGTCAACTCAGCTCTTGGCTGAAACAATTATACACTGGTGTGAGTTCGTTTACCTTGCGTAAGTAATGATGATTGCAGAAGTAACACTGCTTTACCTATATCCCACATGCGCACCTAGGGCAGACACTGGGAGAATGTGCAAACTCCACACAGACAGTTGCCCAAGGCTTGAATCGAATCCAGGTTGAGGCAGTAGTGCTAACCACTGAGCCACTGTGCTGCCCTATTATGCATGTTTCTGAACCTCTGTCAATGATATTTAGATAGTTTTTCTGATTGATACTTTGATAGGGTTGTAGGAAGAACAGGAAGGTTTGTGCATGTGTATCCGACATACTTTCAGCAATGTTATATTTATTGTATGGCTCATTGGTTAAGCATATAACACATACCAGGTGATTTGACATGAGTTGGCATTGAGTTGGTATGAAAGCCATAATGGGCCACGAGGGAAAGGAGAGATAAAAGGTGAGGTCTAGAGGTTCTAACGTCAATCAAAGATAACCAGTTCATGCCAGAGAACTGGCTTCTAAACAGTTCGCCTGGGGTTGCATTGTTGCTGAACTGCTACTTGTGGGTTTGGTGGGTCATGTTTGTACCCTCCCTTGGCCAAAATCCAAACTTGTGGCGAGTTCAGTCAGTCAGAGTGTTCCCTGATTGAACTATCCACCCTAATAACCAAACACTGGCCCCTGTAATCTTTACAGCACTCATATGCATTATAGGTGTCTGTTTGTCCCATCTGAAATGTCATGAGGTTCTCTTTAGCTTGAATTTGGGTGATGTGGCCTTTAAGCCCATTCCTCTGTTCAGTTCCTTGAAGGAGGTGTTCCAGTGTCACTCTGGGGATAATGACTGTTTTCCCTTTGAATAAGATACTATTCTAGACATTGTCATCATTTCTCTCTTACAGGAACAGATGTGTTTGATGATGGTTTCAGGCCACCTTTCGACACAACTTCACGTAAGACTCGAAGAGCTGCGCCTTGTTGTGTAATTTGCTTAATATGACCAAGTTACTTGTCCTTCAGATTCAATGCCCCGCTGGTTCGATGATCCAGTGAGCTGTTGCTTCCTGTTGGAACCTGGAGAGTTTCACATCCAATACTCACATTGTCAACTTTCTTCATAGAGACTGCAGTTTTTGACAGAATGTTGGTGACAGACATCTACTCACCCTGTCTGTGTTTCCCTTCCAAGTGATATTTCTGCCCGTTGAAGTAACAGCCTCAATTGTCACTTTCTCTCTCCTGAGCAAATACTGATTGAAATGTTTATAAGCAAACACAATGGGCTTGCACTCTTTTCTGATCAGTGCATCGTGGTTTATTTTAGTTTCCATTAACAGACTGGGTGCAAATACTACTGGTTGTTCTTCTTTCATCAGGGCTGCTCCAAGCCCTGATTTGCTGGGTAACTTTTGTTGCTGAGATCAATGTTGTCAGCATTGATGCTGTTGCCACTAGTTATTGGATGTGAGTGGAAGTGACTGCAGATGCTGGAGATGACAATTGAAAAGTGGGGCGCTGGAAAAGCACAGCCGGTCAGGCAGCATCCGAGGATCAGGAGAGTTGACGTTTCAGGCACGTATTCCCGAAACGTCGACTCTCCTGCTCCTGAGATGCTGCCTGACCAGCTGTGCTTTTCCAGCGCCACACTTTTCGACATCCTGTTTTCTGTCCCAATACCTCTGGTTATAAACTTGTGTAAAATTTTACACTCTGCTGGCAAAAAAGAATCTGGCTGGCATAATTGAACCATCCTCCCTTCTGTTTTCTTTTCATGGTTGGAACCAACCCCTTTAGTTGTGAAGGGCATGAGTCATACGATTGAAGTCAGTCACCTTCAGTTTCTTTGTCTTATTGTTCAGTTCATCTGCTGAGGTGACAGTCTCAATAAATTCTCCTCGTGCTCTGTGATGGCTACGTCCATTGTATCTCCACATTAATCGACTGGTAGATCACCCACAATAGGTTTCATTCCATTGTCTTTCTCATGTTGCCCATGGTTTTACTCATCCAAAGCAGTTGAACCTCCAAAATGGCACCCAAAATATACATTCATTGGACATGGATGTTATTGGTCAGGGCCAGCATTAATAGCATGTCTCTAATTGCCCAGAGGAGAAAGTGAGGACTGCAGATGCTGGAGATCAGAGCTGAAAATGTGCTGCTGGAAAAACGCAGCAGGTCAGGCAGCATCCGAAGGGGAGCCCTTTCCTGAAGAAGGGCTCATGCCCAAAACATCGATTCTCCTGCTCCTTGGATGCTGGAGATGACAATTGAAAAGTGTGGCGCTGGAAAAGCACAGCCGGTCAGGCAGCATCCGAGGAACAGGAGAGTTGACGTTTCAGGCACATATTCCCGAAATGTCCACTCTCCTGCTCCTGTGATGCTGCTTGACGGGCTGTGCTTTTCCAGCAACACATTTTCAGCTCTAATTTGCTATGGGTCTGGAATCCAAGAGAGCAGATACATGTGACAAGAATTTTCTTTCCTTAAAGGATATTACTGAACCACATGGGTTTTTATGATGATGGTCACCATTAGACTAACTTTTCAATTCCATAATTTTCTAGAATTCACTTCATGGTGGGATTTGAAACCATATTCCCGAGGAAATTAGCTTGCTGTTCTGGATTATTATTTACCTAATCAGAAAACTGCTGCTTCTATTCAACTTTGCGTGGCAGTGCCCATCCTTCACATTGACAGCAGCAAAGACTTTCACCTGGGCAAGTTGTGGCAGAATTTCTATACGCAGTTGGTATGAGGTAATGAGATCCCCTTCAGGAATTGTATGATCCTAGAATCCCTACGTGTGGGAGCAGGCCATTTAGCCCATTGAATCCATAGTGACGCTCCAAAGACTATCCCACCCAACTCCAGCCCCAGTCCCCCATCCTATCCCTGTAACCATGCATTTCCCCATGGCTGCTTCACCTCGCCTGCACATTTCTGGACACTATGGGCAATTTAGCATGGCCGGACACAGGGAGAATATTCAAACTCCACACAGACAGTCATCTGAGGGCGGGAATTGAATCTAGGTCCCAGGTACTGTGAGGTGGCAGTGCTAACCATTGAGCCCCTGCTTTATTGAGATTGTGTGGATCTGTGTATGCTCTGTCTTCCCAGTTGTCTCGCTGGTACTGTGACACTAATCCAGTCTGTGGGAGTTGTCACTTCCTTTGTTATTCCCTTCTTTTCCACACCCTCCTGTCTTTCAGGTTGGAATTATGGAAGGTTTGAAATATCCTTGACAGCTGGTCTCACACTCTCATCCTCTTGAAGGTGACGTTCAACAGCAAAAACTTGTTTGTAATCTGTCAGGACCATTCAACAGTCAAGGGGTTGGCGCCATATGAAATGTTGCAAATCCTGCTGTTATAGGGGGTTACCAGTCCAGTAATTGACCTGTTTCAGCCAAGATGAAGGAACTTTGGGTGGCACGGTGGCTCAGTGGTTAGCACTGCTGCCTCACAGCACCAGGGACTCAGGTTTGATTCCAGCCTCGGGCGACTGTCTGTGTGGAGTTTGCACATTCTCCCTGTGTCTGTACAGGTTTCCTCTCGGTGGCCCAATTCCTCCCGCAGTCTAAAGATGTGCAGGCCAGGTGAATTGGCCATACTAAATAGCCCATGGTGTTTGGTGCATTAGTCCGAGGGAAATAGATCTGGATGGGTTATTTTTCAGAGGGTCGGTGTGGACTTGTTGAGCTGAAGGGCCTGTTTCCACACTGTAGGGAATCTAATCTAATCTACCCAGTTTCTCGAACAGTAAGTCTTCTTTCTTTCAGTTGCAATAGACTGCCAGCTTAGTTTGTCCCGTTGGACTACGCATCTTTTCATTATTTATTATCATAGAATTTTACAGTACAGGAGGAGGCCATTTGACCCATTGTGTCTGTACTGACTCCTGAAAGAGGTATCCACCTAGTCCCACTCTCCAGCCCTATCTCCATACCCTTCTAACTTTTTCACTTCTAAATATATATCCTTGCAACCTCCTATGAAATTTGCCTCCACCACTTTCCCAGGCAGCGCATTTCAAATCCTAACAACTGTCTGAGTAAAGAGGTTTCTCCTCATCCCACCCCTAGTTCTCTTGCTGACCAGCTCCAATTTGTGACCCCTAATTACTGAAATAGCCTCAATTTTATCTTTGTGTTCATGTTCAGGTTGCTGTCGTAAGTCACCTTGCATCGATCTGCAAAGATCTGCAATTGCACGAAGTCCTGGTGTCTGACATCCTACAGACTCTGATGCTTTCCTCCTGCAGCTGTCATTTTAACAGCCATAAGCCACTTTCTATCTCAAGGCTTGATCATGCCAACTGGCTCATGGGGGTGTGGGGGGGTGGGCAGAATCAGCTTTGCCCATACTCTAACAATCATCTTCAGAAGGGTCAATTCTGCTTTCCAGCAAAACATTTGCAACCAGAGTCACAGAATTGGTAGAGTATAGAATGAGGGTCAAAGTTTGTGAGAAGATTTGTAGCTCGGGTGCTCGTTGTTGTGGTTCTGTTCACCGAGCTGGGAACTTGTGTTGCAGACGTTTCGTCCCCTGTCTAGGTGACATTCTCAGTGCTTGGGAGCCTCCTGTGAAGCGCTTCGGTGTTGTTTCCTCCGGCATTTATAGTGGTTTGTCTCTGCCACTTCCGGTTGTCGGTTCCAGCTGTCCGCTATGAGGTGATTTGGCCCATCGTGTTTGCACCAGCTTGTTAAATGGGCATCATTACCGAGTGCCAACCTTCTGCATTTTCCTCCACACCTTGATCAAAATCTTTCCAAGGTACATCATAACTGTTTCTGAAAATTAATGATTTGAAATCTTCAACCTTTGAGAGCAAATATTTTACAGAACACCAGATATCGATATATCAAAAAACAGTTAAGACTTATTCCAGTGATTTAATTTGATTCACTGTAGTCACATGTACTTAAGTGCAGTCACAATTTTTCTTTTGCGAGTGATACAGTCTGCTGATAACAAACAAGGATATGCGGATCATTGGATGTTTAGACAGAGCGAAGAATACAAGCTTACTGCTGTGCAGTAGGTCCACAAACTAAGATCAACATTAGCAAGATCATCACAGACCACAGATGATAATAGAACAAATAACATTGAAATACAATTGCAGACTGTTACTCACTATAAGTCTTCAAGTATATTTATTCTTCACCTTTGCAACAGACAAGATATATATCTATGATAAATTCCCATGTTCTAATGGAATCCACCCAGGTAAATGGTTCACACTTCAATTAAATGTTCAAGCCTTTTCCTAATCCATCATTACCAGAAGATTACATTAGGTCCAGAATTTCCCAGTACAATGCCACAGGAGATGTATATACATCCATCAGGCTATGTATTGTGAGGCTATAACTGTATATTAAACAATGTTTGTCAATTAAAGCAGCTGAATAATATTATCAATCGCTGTCTATAATTATTTTACATTTTACACGGTTATAATTAAAATTTGAAAGATCAGTGTTTATACAAAGAAAATAATGCAATAGCTTTTAGGTTTTATCCCTCCAGCATCCAGGAGGTCTTTTTATATCAGTATGTCAATAGTCTGACTAGAGATGGCTCAGTGTTGGAACTAATCCGAAGGAATGCAGCCAGCCAAATGGTTGAAGTTTCAGTGGGCAAGCATTTTGGAGATAGAGACCATAACTCTATAAATTTCAAAGTCAATATAGAACATAGAACATAGAAGGATACAGCGCAGTACAGGCCCTTCGGCCCTCGATGTTGCGCCGACTGAATCCTACCTAACCTATACTAGCCCAATAACTTCCAAATGCCTATCCAATGCCCGCTTAAATGACCATAAAGAAGGAGAGTTCACCACTGATACGGGCAGGGCATTCCATGAACTCACAACCCGCTGTGTGAAGAATCTACCCCTAACATCTGTCCTATACCTACCACCCCTTAATTTAAAGCTATGTCCCCTAGTAACACCTGACTCCATTAGCGGTAAAAGGTTCTTAGTATCTACCCTATCTAAACCCCTAATCATCTTATACACTTCTATCAGATCTCCCCTAAACCTTCTCTTCTCCAATGAGAACAGCCCCAAGTGCCTCAGCCTTTCCTCATAAGATTTTCCTACCATTCCAGGCAACATCCTGGTAAACCTCCTCTGCACTCGTTCTAAAGCTTCCACATCCTTCCTATAGTATGGCGACCAAAACTGCACACAATACTCCAGATGAGGCCTCACCAGAGTCTTATACAACTGCAACATGACCTCAGGACTCCGGAACTCAATTCCTCTGCCAAAGGAGGTGCAGAAGATTGGGTGTCTCTATTGGGGAAAGGCCAATTTCAATGTCATTTGACAGGATCTGGCAAGCATAGACTAGGAGCAGTTACTTGCAGATAAGTCCACATTTGGAAAGAGTTGAGTTCTTCAAAGTGATATAGTGAGAATTCGGGGCCAACGGTTTTCTCTCAGAGTGAAGAGTAAGGGCAGCAAGTCCAGCAAACCTTGGATGTCAAGGGATAGCAAAAATGGGATAAAGGAAAAGAAAGACGCAGAAGTCAGGAAGCACTGAAAACAGTGGAGACCCTTCAGGTGTTTAGAGAGGGAGGGGCTGGTGGTTGCTTCAAAATAAATTGGGTGGGAAAAGAGGGGTCATAAAATACTGTTGGCAGATCAGATCAAGGTAAACCCCAAAGCATTTTCTAAGTATACTAAAAGTAAACGGATTTCCATGGTAAGTGTGGGGCCTATTAGGGACCAAAGAGGAAAGTTTTGTGTGGACTCAGTGGACATGGTTGAAGTCTTAAATGATTATTTCTCATCTGTATTCACAAAGAAGAAAGACATCATACATTTCAGTTGGGATGGTGAGGTTCTAGAACATATTAAGATTAATAAGGAGGAAGTATTAGATGTTTTAGCAGGCATGCAGGTGGATAGATCTTCAGGGCTTGAAGAGATGCATCCCAGGGTGCAATGGGAGGCATGGGAGGGGATTGCAGGGGCCTTAATGCAGATTTGGAATACTTTGCTGGCCACAGGTGAAGAGAGCTAATGTGGTTCCCTTGTTCAAGAAGGACAGCAGGGATAGGTCAGGTAATTATAGACCTGTTAGTCTGATAACAATTGGAGGGAAATCATTAAAAAGAAATCTGAGGGACCAGATTACTCAACAAATGGAAAGGCAGGAATTGGGTAAGTACAGCCAGAACAGATTTGTTTGTGGCAGATCCAATTGACTAACTTAATTGAGATTTTTGAAAAGGTCACTAAATATATTGATGAGGGTAATGCAGTTGATGTGGTTTACATAGACTTCAGTAAGGCCTTTGACAAAGTCCCACTTGAAAGGACACACCAAAAGGTAAGAGCCCATGGGATCCAAGACAAATTTGAAAACTGGGTCCAAATTTGTTTTGCAAATAGCAGGTGTTGGTGCAGTGTTATTTTTGTGATTGGAAACCTGTGTCCAACAGTGTACCACAGGGATTGGTGCTGGGACCCTTACAGTTTGTTGTGTACTTTAATGACCTGGATGTGAATGTAGAAGGTATAATTAGTAAGTATGCAGATGACACAAAAATTGCTTCTGTTGTTGATACTAAGGAAGGTGTTCTCAGTCTACGGTCAGATATTGATCAGAGCAATGGCAGATGGAATTTAATCCTGATAAGTGTGAGGTTTGCATTTTGGAAGGTCTAATAAGGGAAGGATATGCACAATCAATGGTAGGTCCCTAGGGAGTACTGAGGAACAAAGGGATCTTGGTGTACAAGTCAATAGATCCCTGAAGGTGTCAGCACAGGTAAATAGGGTGGTGAAGAAGGCCAAGCAGATGCTTGTCTTCATCAGTTGAGGCATGGAATATAGGAGGAAAGGAAGTCTTGTGACAAATTTGTTGGACATTGGTTAGGCCACAGATAGAATACTGTGTGCTGTTCAGTTTGTCCATCACTGGAAGGATGTGTTTGCACTGGAGAGAGTACAAAGGCAATTCACCAGGACATTGTCTGGATTGGAAAGTCTCAGCTATGAGGCAAGATTGAATGAGCTGGGTTTGTTTTTCCTGGAGCACAAGAGACTTGAGGGTGGGTATCTGATCGTGTTATACAACATTACGAGAGGCATGGACAGGGTGGATTATGAGAATCTTTTCCCAATAGCAGACATGTTTAAGACCAGAGGGCATCTTTTAAGGTGAGGAGTTAGTGGTTTGGAGGAGATCGAAGGAAAATGTTTTTCACCCAGAGGGTGGAGAAAGATGGAACACGCTGCCTGAGAGGATAGTGGAGACAGACACTCTTGCAACTTTTAAGAAGTATCTGGATGAGCACTTCAAATGCCAGAGCATGGTAGGCTATGGATGAAGTGCAGCTAAATAGGATTAGTGTAGATTGGTGTTTGATGGTCCACATAGAAACAGGCCTTTCAGCCTACCATGTCTATCACGTAAGACTATATGACTCGAAAGCTCAAGAACTGTGTGAACTCTTACAAAATTGAGAAAGAGCTTATCAATCAACCAGAACTCTGGGCATAAGAGCCTTATACTTCTGGCTGGTGCCTCTATTAATCTTTAAAACGGGGAGGTTCAAATCCCACTCTGCAGCACCTTAATTCACCGCAGGCAGTATTTAAGCCAGTCAGAAGTTATGCTGAATTATTTAAATCCAACATTTCGATGAGCGTGAATGGGGCACTTGACAAATGCTAATATATTCATACCTCATCCAATTCACTCCACCAAATCTGGCTCCACATCTGCCATCTCATAAAGATTCTGTCGGTCACAGTTGGCATCTTCATTGATGTGAATCAACAGATTTGCAAGTATTACACCAGGACTGAGAGTTCTGAGTGATCAGGAATGACTGAAGACTGAGGGAAGGCTCTAATAGCAGAAAATTGTGAAGTCTTTGTCACAGCAGACATTGAGAAGCTGTTTCAGTTTGCAAGGAGCTCAAATTTCAGGGCTGTACACATGTAGGGGTAATGGACTATGAACTGGATTTGCCATTTAAACACAGTGCCTATAAGAGCAGGTCAGAGGCTAGGGATACTGCGGTGAGTAACTCACCTCCTGACTCCCAAAGGCCTATCCACCATCTACAAGGCACAAGTCAGGAGTGTGATGGAATACTCCCCATTTGCCTGGATGGGTACAGTTCCAACAAGACTCAAGAAGCTTGAACCATCCAAGACAAAGCTTGATTGGTACACATCCACATGCATCCACTCCCTCCACCACAGATGTTCAGTTGCAGCAGTGTGTATTATGTATCTGATGCAGCGCAGAAATTTACCAAAGATCCTCAGACAGCACCTTCCAATCCCATGACCACTTCCATCTAGAGAAACACAAGCAGCAGATACATGGGAACACCACCAGCTGCAAGTTCCCCTCCATTGCGGCACGGTGGCATAGTGGTTAGCACTGCTGCTTCACAGCGCCAGAGACCCGGGTTCAATTCCCGACTCGGGCGACTGACTGTGTGGAGTTTGCACATTCTCCCCGTGTCTGTGTGGGTTTCCTCCCGGTGCTCTGGTTTCCTCCCACAGTCCAAAGATGTGCGGGTCAGGTGAATTGGCCATGCTAAATTGCCCGTAGTGTTAGGTAAGGGGTAAATGTATGGGTGGGCTGCGCTTTGGCGGGTCGGTGTGGACTTGTTGGGCCAAAGGGCCTGTTTCCACACTGTAAGTAATCTAATCAAGCCACTCACCATCATGACTTTTAAATATGTCATCATTCCCTTCAGTGCCATTGGATTAAAATACTGAAATGCTCTCCCTAACTGTACTGTGGGTCAACCTACAGCACACAGACTGCAGCAGTTCAAGATGGTAGCTCACCACAGTTTCAAGGGGGACTAGGAATGGGCAATAAATGTTGGCCCAAACTTTGCCACCCACAATGCACAAGTGGTGAAAATAAATCGCCAACCCAAGGAGTAATGTGGATCTATTTAAGAGAAGCTAAACACCCAAGTGAATGAGGAATTCGTACAATGAGGTGAAGCATTCAGAACTTAGCTGAGCTGTTCCCAAAAAGTTTTATTTCCTCTCTGGTCACAGGAGAGGACTGGGGGGCAATCAATTGTGGTACCATTTTTCAGCGAAGGAGAAAGCTATAAACCAGGAACCTACAGGCTGCTCAGTCTAACCTCAGTGAAAGGGAAACTATTGGAAATGATTCTGAGGGACTGAATTAACGAAGAATAGTCATCATGGCTTTGGCTCAGGGGCGGTCATGTCTGACCAAGTTGATTGAACTTTTCGAAAAGGCAGCCAGGTGTGCAGATGCGGGCAATGCTTTTGATGAGGTCGAGCTGGGCTTCAGCAAGGCTTTTGTTAAGGTCCCTCACTGGAGACTGACAGCAAAAGTAAAAGCCCATTGGATCCAAGGAAATTTGGCAAATTGGATCCACAATATGGCATGAAGCAGGAGAGCATGATGGGTGAGAGTTTTCTCTGACTGGAAGTCTGTGTACACTGGGGTCCCACAGTGTTGGGTCCTTGCTGTTTTTATTACATAAATGACTTCGACTTGAATGTCGGAGGGTTGGGAGTATGTTCACAGATGATACAAGAATTGGTGGGGTGGTAAATCCAGTGGATAGTTTAATCGGAGATTATAGATGAGCTGGTCAGATGGGCTGATCACTAACAAACGGACTTCAATTCAGATAAAGGTGAGATGACGCTGTCATAGCAGAATTTACTTAGCAGGGATCTGTGAAAGCAAAGGAAATCAACAATACTCAAAACATCAATTGGACTGACCATAATCCGTCTTCATTGTAAGTCCTGCAGCAGTTTGGCTGAGACTTGGAAAGAGGAGGGGACCAGATCATTCCCTGTTTCCCTTCCAAGTTTTGTGCCCTTACAAAAGAAACTGCGCACATTATATGGGTGGCACGGTGGCACAGTGGTTAGCACTGCTGCCTCACAGCGCCAGAGACCCGGGTTTAATTTCCACATCAGGCGACTGACTGTGTGGAGTTTGCACGTTTTCCCCATGTCTGTGTGGGTTTCCTCCAGGTGCTCCGGTTTCCTCCCACAGTCCAAAGATGTGCGGGTCAGGTGAATTGGCCATGCTAAATTGCCCGTAGTGTTAGGTAAGGGGTAAATGTAGGGGTACTGGTGGGTTGGTGTGGACTTGTTGGGCTGAAGGGCCTGTTTCCACACTGTAAGTAATCTAATCTATATACTTTAAAATATGCTGAGCAATTACAGATTATCATAGAATGTGTGTCACCTGTAGCACATTAAACAAAAATTAATTACTTGTGTCATTCCATAACTCTTTCTATAATACAGACCTCTTGTTTAGGCTGAGATCTGCAGTTTGAAATATACAAGGAGCCTTTGAGTTTGTTTACATTCAGCCTGGTCCTGAAAGTTGTTTCTGACCTTTTTTGTCTTTTAACTCACTGAATTATAACTCGAAGATTGATCTTTTTTTTCCATCATACAATGTTGAATGTTGCCCACAATGCCACAATGCAATTGGGCAGGACAAACAAGACAATGGAATAAATGGTGAATGGTAGGATACTGGGAGGTACAGAGGATCAGAGAGACCTTGGTGTGCATGTACACAAATGTCTTAAACAATCATGACAGTTGAGAGTGTGGTGCTGGAAAAGCACATCAAATCAGACAGCATCCGAGGAGCAGGAAAATGGACATTTCGGGCATAAGGCCTTCATCAGGAATGAGGCTTTTGGCCCAAGGGGCTGAGAGAGAAATGGGGGGGGGGTGGGATTAGGGCAGAAGGTAGCTGGAAATACGATAGGTAGATGAAGGTGGGGGTGAAGGTGGTAGATTGGAAGGGTAATGGTCAGGAGGGTGGTGCCAAGTTGGAGGCTTGGGAGTGGGATAATGTGGGGGGGAAGGGGAATGAGACAGCTGTTGAAATCCACATTGATCCCATGTGGTTGCAGGGTCCAAGGTGGACTGAGGCATTCCTCTTCCAGGTGTCATGTGGTAAGGATTTGGTGATGGAGGAGGCCCAGGACCTGCATGTCCTTGGAGGAGTAGAAGGGGGAGTTGAAGTGTTCAGCCATGGAGCGGTGGGGGTTGGTGAGTGTGGGTGTCCCAGAGATGTTCTCTGGAACGATCTGCAAGTAGGCTTCCTGTCTCGCCAATGTAGGGGAGTGGCGACAGGTGAATAATGTGGTTAAGAAGGCATATGATATACTTGTCTTTATTAATCAGGACACAGAGTTTAAGAACAGGGAGGTTATGCAGGAATTGCATGAAATGTTGGTTTGGTCATAGCTAGAGTATTGTGTCCAATTCTGGAACCCATATAATAGGAGGCATTGGATAGCACTGGAGAGAGTGGGAATGAGATTTATCACAATAGTTCCTTGACAGGAGAGTTTCAGTTCTGAAGAAACTGTTTTGCTTAGAGCAGAGGAGAGTAGGAGGGGACATGACTGAGATATAAGTAAACTTACGAGGGGCATCAATAGGTTACACAGAAATAAACTTTTCCCCTTAGTGTAGTGATCAATGACCAGGGGTATAGATTTAAGGTAAGGGGCAGAAGATTTACAGGAGATGTAAAGAAACACTTTTTCACCCAGAGTTTGGTGAGAATCTGGAATCCATTGCCTACAATGGTGGTGGAGGCCGAAACTCTCATCACATTTAAGAAGTATTTAGATGTGCAATTGTAGTGCCAAAGCATACAGGGCTATGGGCCAAGTGCTGGAAAATGGGATTGGAACAGCTCATTGTTTTTGACGGGAGCAGACAAGGCTTGACTAGGGAGGCGATGGCCGTATAGTATTATTGCTAGACCAATAATCCAGAGACCCAGGTTGTGTTCTGGGGACCTGGGGTTGAATCCTGCCCTGGCAGTTGGTGGAACCTGAATTTAATAATAATCCAGAAATAAGTGTCCATTCTCAATTGTCGGTAAAACCCATCTGGTTCACTAATGTCCTTCTTAGGGAAGGTAACTGCCATCCTTACCCAGTATGGCCTACATGTGACTCCAGATCCACAACAATGTGGTTGACTCCTAACTTGACTTCTTCTGGGTAATGAGGGATGGGCAATAAAAGTTGGCCCAGTCAGTGACGCCCACATCCATGGATGAGTGAATTAAGGACATCAGCACTTCCAAGTAATACCTTCCTTGATGGTCTATTTAGCCAAAGACATTTGCAGAACCTCAATAGGTGTTGGTGACCAACTTATTTAGCTACGTTTGATTTATGATGTGTGTTCATGGAATGTTACTGACTGCGATGGTTCATGGGAATAAGTTTAACTTTACAAAAGATGCATTTTGCTCGTAGGTTCTTGTTGCACGTTTTCAAAATACATTATAGCTGTAGCTGACACATTAAAGACATAATAGTTGGTGAAGGAACATGGATAGCCATCTATAGTTTAAAAGTATCAATGTATTACATATAAAGAATTTACATATCCAAAATCAATTTAATTTGAAATGTTCAACTATTTGAAAAGAAGTTTAAAATCTTAAACTATAGCAGGTTAAAAATCACACAACAGCAGGTTATAGTCCAACAGGTTTAATTGGAAGCACTAGCTTTCGGAGCGCTGCTCCTTCATCAGGTGGTTGTTTATTTAAACTATATCAGAGTTTGTTAAACAAGTATTAGGCATCTCGTGTTAATTACTGAGCCTTCCATTTCTACAAATGCCATCTGAAAATGGAAGGATAATCTCAACTGGAAGTTCCATTCTCTAGAGTTAAGAGTTAAAAATATTTTCTTACGTACAAGTATCTCACACCCAACACAACAAATATGTTGCTGTATTAACAAACTTACAGATGCATGAATTTCTCTCCATGAAGATATTATCAGGCAATTCTACTAAAACTGTCACTCTCAATCACACATTCAAGAATATCAGAGGGAAAAAAAAATCATGTCTCAGATATTGCATTACAAAGAGCCCTTCATGGAATGATTTGAACTATCTCAAGTCAGGAAAAGCTGACTAAGATGTCAATAGACACTGCTGCCAAAATGCTCAAACTCCTGCTGGCAGCCATGTTGGGTTTACCTAGCAATGTCGGAGGGGACAGAGGGGAAAGGATTGGCTGGTCCATCAGGTCTGTTCCAATTCTGATGCATCATGACCCTCCTTGCCAATTCATTGGCACACATGTAATATCCTGAAAAGGTAATAGAAAGAAAAATAATCCTAATCTAATTCAGAGGAAAATAAAAGTGAGAAACTCTTCTGATTCATCCAATTAAACAGCACGTATTCCAAACATCATCATTACCTTAAAATACAGATCCAAACATTAAGCTTTCTTTTTAAACATAGGGCTCACCATCATGCTCATGCATTGATAAACATCTACAAAGTCAAACTTGTTGGTCTTCCACAACAAGGAGTTGACCCCAGCTGAGTGCTGCAGTCTGGCACATTCCAAGGTCCAGGACGATGTGCTGAGGGACACATTAAAGCTTGGGGCAGCTCCTGCCAGGGTGCAGTGGGGAGTGACCACAGTCTAAGGTCTTCCTGCCAAAGTTAATTGGGGCCAGTTCAGTTATCGGACTCTCCCATTGCTCAAATGCATATAAATATAGTCAGCTCTGATGAAGACTCATCCAGACTTGAAAAGTTAGCTTGCTCTCTCTCCACGGATGCCACTGACTCGCTGCGATCTCCAGCATTTTTTGCTTTCACAGCAGATTCCAGCATCTGCAGTAATTTGCTCTTAAATATAATCTTGTCTTGTTTGAGTAAGAGATGCCTTTGGTTTGTTTGTTGGACCGAGTCAAACTCGGATGTTTGTTTGTTTCTTTGATATGTTACTGTACAGAACCAAACTGCTTTTGTGACTATATATAAAGACATTTTTAAAATTAAAATATATTTTTGAAATAAAAAAATCTGCAAAGTGAAAATGCTCTTGACATCTGTCAGTTCCCTGCATACATTGTTTAAGCCCACCATCCATTATTTCCCCTCCTCTTACCAGTTCAGACGGTCTGTCCATACACATTGAGATGCCTAAATTGACAAAGGGACTATCAGTCCAAAGTTTCAATGTTTCCAGGATGGGATAAAAGACTCAGTCCTTTAAGCCTGCCACAAGAACCCAAGGTCTTCAAACTAGGATACTTCCAATGGCTCACATCTGGGCATTTTCCAGTCCAATGGTCCCTTATGAAGAAGCTGAAAACTGGACGTCATTTAAGGTGGCTATTTACACAAATGTATACTGATTCACACTCATGGAGTCATGGTATTATAGAGTTGTACAGGACCGAAACATACCCTTTTGTTCAATGCGTCCATGCTGACCAGATGTCCTAAATTAACCTACTCCCAGTTGCCAGCATTTGGCCCATATCTCTCTAAATCCTTCCTATATATGTACCCATCCAGATGCCTTTTAACTTTTACTCCCCTCTACCATTTCCTCTGGCAGCTCATTCCTTACATGCACCACCCTCTGTGTGCAAAAGGTACCTCCCAGGTCCCTTGTAAATCTTTCCCCTCTCGCCTTAAACCTATGCCCTCTAGTTTTAAACTCCACTATCCTGAGGGAAATACCTTGGTTATTCACCTTATCAATGCCCCTCATGATCTTATAAACTTCTATCAGGTTACCCATCAGCCTCCAACACTCCAGGAAAAATAGCCCCAGCCTATTCAGCCTGTACCCTACAGCTCAAACCCTCCAACCCTGGCAATATCTTTGTAAATCTTTTCTGAATCCTTTCAAGTTTCACAGCACCTTTCCTATAGCAGGGAGACCAGGATTGAAAACAGTTTTCCAAAGGTGGCCTAACCAATATCCTGTACAACACAACATGACCCCCGAACTTCTATACACATGTACTCATCAATCAAGGCAAGCATGCCAATCATCATCTTCACTTCCTATCTACCTGCAACTCCACTTTCAAAGAACTAGGAATGTGCACACCAAGGTCTCTTTATTCAGCAACACTCCCCAGCACTCATTTTTTACACAGACCATCATAAATTCCTACCAAAAAAATCTCTCGATCATGCATCAACACAATGTTTCAGTATTTGTTGTTCCCCATCTACTTGTGTAGTGCTAATCCTACATCTGAAACCAGAAACTTTAATTCATCTCTATTTCTTATGCTGTCTTGGGTTTGATTCCCATAATATTCCCAAAATAGATGAATTTACTCTTGTGGAGGGCTCTGCAAATGCACATGGTTCCAGTCTGGACTTAGAATGTTGCTGCAATGATTCTGTATCATTACCAAAAATATCCTGCATGGAAAATGCTTCCTGATCCCCATTGTTGAAATTTGACATAGCGTGGATCCAAAAAAATGTGTATTCTTTCAAACAGCATTTATAGACAAATATTGTAATTGGGTTTTACCAGGTGATGATTACAGCTTGTAAATTAATTGCTAGTATAGCTGCTCATGGCACAGATGGCACAGTGGTTAACACTGCTGCCTCACAGCGCCAGGGACCCATATTCGACTCCACCTTGGGTAACTCCACGGAGTTTGCTCAACCTCCCTGAGTCTGCTCTGGTTTCCTCCCACAATCCAAAGATGTGCAGGTTAGGTGAATTGGCCACGTTAAATTGCCCATAGTATTCAGAGACGTGTAGATCAGGTGCACTAGTGCGGGGTAAATGTAGTGGAATGGGTCTGGGTGGGTTACTCTTTGGAGGGTCGGTGTGGGCTTGTTGGGCCAAATGGCCTGTTTCCACACTGTAGAGATCCTATGGTTTTATTAGAGTTGTTAAAAATATTGGGACCTGTAGATGCAGACTCTGCAGAATGTACGTGGTTTACATCTATACAGCAAAAAAACAACTTGTGCTGCACCACAAAAGTAATTTATTAGTGATGGTTTTGCAAAATATATTGCAGATTTTAATATGTAAGATAAATTGCAATGGATACCTTCAGAATATTTTATTCAATTCTGGTCTCTAGAATATTGTAATTGTAAGAAAGATGTCAGACCTGAAAGGGTTCAGAAAAGATTTACAAGGATGTTACCGGGACAGGAGGATTTGAGGGTGAATAGGCTGGAGCTTTTTTACCTGGAGCCTCAGAGGGTAAGGGTTGATCTGATAGAGGTTTATAAAATCACGGGGGGCATGGTTATGGTAATTAGACAAGGATTTTACCCAGCTTAGCACAGTCCAAAACTAGAGGGCACAGGTTTATGGTGAGAAAGGAAAGATTTAAAAGGGACCTGAAGTGTAACTTTTTCATGGCGAGTGTGGTGCATGCATGGAATGAATTGTCAGAACAAATATCGCCAGTGGATGCAATTACAACATTTAAAAAGCATCTGCATGGGTATACAAATAGGAAGGGTTCGGAGGGATATGGACCAAATTATGACAAATGAGACTAGATCAGTTCAGGATATCTTGTTCTGCTTGAACGAGTTGGACCGAAGGGTCTGTTTCTGTGCTGTATGATTCTATAATGGGCTAAAGGCCTATTTTATGACTGTAGCTCTCAGTGACTGTATGTCTTTATGGCAGGAGGAGACTCATGTAGAACTTAAGCAGCTGCACAAACCATTTGGGCTGAATTAACTTGTATCTGTGTATATGTGCTTATGTGTGTGTGTTTATATATATCTGTTTGTTCGTGTGTGTGTGTTTGTGTGCATTTGTGGGTGTGTCTGTTAGCATTTGTGTGTCTGTGTTTGCGTGTCTTTGTGTGCCTGTGTGCACTTGTGTTTTTGTCTGCGTGTTTGTGTTTATGTGTGCACATTTGTATTTATGTTTGTGTGTGTGTGTTTGTTTATAGAGGTCTATTTGAGTTTGTGTGCCTGTGTGGATTTGTGTAAGTGTTTGTGTGTATAGGCCGCACCATCTGTGTAAACCTCCAGCAGTTTATTTTTTTTGTTCGGGCTGCTGAACGTTCACATGAGTTGGGTCCACTCAGGCCTCTCGTCCAGTAGGTGAAGATCCAACTGTGCCTTTAAAATCTCAGTGTACACTTTCCCTGCTGTCTTTTTTTTACTCCCAGTTACCTTCTCATAGAAACTCTCTCAAATCCAGAACAAGATCCAGTTTTACAGTGCATAGGCAACAAAGTACCTGTGACAGGTCTTCATGCCTGTTGAGCTAAGGAAAGAGCTACATAAGAATCCTACTCATTGACTACAGTTCAGCCTTCAACACTATTATCCCCTCGAGACTGATTACTAAACTTAGTGATCTCGGACTAAGCCCCACTCTCTGCAACTGGATCCTCAGTTTCCTGACCCACAGGCCACAATCAGTGAAGATTGGGGACAATATTTCATCCTCACTAACACTCAACACTGGGTGCGTACTCAACCCCTACTGTATTCACTGTATACCCATGGCTGCTTCACCAAATACCAGACTAATGCTATTTACAAGTTTGCTGATGACACCACCACAGTTGCTAGAATCTCAGATGGTGACAAAACAGACTACAGACGGGAGGTGGAAGACCTGGAAAAATGGTGCACTGAGAACAACCTAGCTCTCAATGCCGGTAAAACCAAGGAACTCATTATTGACTTTCAGTGGGATGTAACTCATGCCCCCTCCCCCCACCCCACCCCCCTACACATTAACATCACTGAGGTGAAAGGAGTAGAGTGGTCAAGCTCCTGGGAGTAGTCATCCACAACAAGCTTTCTTGGACTCTTCATGTGGACGCACTGGTTACAAAGGCCCAACAACGTCTCTTTTTCCTCAGGCAGCTGAGAAAATTTGGCATCACAGCAAATACCCTTGCCAGCTTTTATAGGTGCGCCATCGAGAGCATTCTGTCTGGATGTATCACTACCTGGTATGGCAACTGCACCATTCAAGATCGGAGTCGGTTACAGAGAGTGGTGAACTCGGCCCAGACAATCAAAGGCCAACCTCCCATCTATAGAATCTATCTACCAGGCCCGCTGTCAGGGAAAGGCTGCCAGCATTCTCAAAGATCCATCCCACCCTGGCAATGTTTTTCTACAACCTCTACCATCAGGGAGAAGGTACAGAAGCCTGAACACATGCACCAGCCAGTTTCGAAACCGTTTCTACCCCAGTGTTGTTAAAATACTGAATGGATTCACAAACTCTTAGCATTCACCTGTACCTGAGTTTTTGTTTTGTTTACCTATTATTTACTATCTATGCTACTTAACTCTGTGACCTGCCTGTATTGCTCGCAAGACAAAGCTTTCCACTGTGCCTTAGTACATGTGACAATAAACTCAATTCAATTCAAAGTATTAACTCTGTTTAAGAGCCATCTTACTATGGTTTCTGAGGCTGTAAGAGAGACCGAGTGACATTATATGATGAAGACGGTGTCTCATTAGCTTATCAACCTTTCTCCTTTTCTTACAGTGAGCAGCAACTCAGATATTGATCCCACTGGAAAGATTGTCCTAAGTGGGAACATCCAGCGAAAACCCAGTGTGTGCACAAATATTAGCTGAAGGAGTCTCTCTCTCTCTCTCTAAGAAAAATATAAAAATCAAAACTGGTTTATCTGGAATCCATAGTTCAACTGGAAGCAATCGCCAGCAAAAACAGATTCTTTGGTTCTCAAAAAACTCCTTGTCCATGAGGCCTGCTGTCTGTGATATTGAATAATCTTGATGAATGTCCTTTTGGAGTTGGGTAAGCTGTAGTTACTTTCAACAATGCTTTCAACCTGTCGATGCACTTCAGTGAGTCGATGAAAAATCTTCCTTTTATCGGTTTTTCAGTGCCATTATACTTTTTGTCTCTCACAAGCCCAAATATTTTACTCATTGAAACACCGAAAATTCTGCCAGGGATTGCCTGGCAAACACAGGAAAGATGCTTCCCCCAGTCACTGGGGGACCAACAGAAGCTGGGCTGGATTTTCTGAAGATATCACTCTCAATCACACTGCCATCCGTCCCTTCATTTTCCAAAAGGAGACAGCTCTGCATTTTCTTCATTCATTCATGGGATGAGGGCTAGGGCAATATTTATTGCCCATCCCTAATTGCCCAGAGGGCAGTTAAGAGTCAACCATATGGGTCTGGAGTCATATGTTCTCTGGACCAGGAAAAGAATGGCAATTTCCTCCCCTAAGGGGTATTAGTGAACCAGATGGGTTTTTTCTGACAATCGACAATGAATTCGTGGCCATTATTAGATTCTTAATTCTAATTTTTTAAAAATTGAATTTCAAATTCCACCATCGACTGTGGTGGCGTTTGGACCCAGTGCCCAGAACATTAGCTGGGTCTTTGGACTAACAGTCCAGGGATAATGTCACTAGGCTATCACTTCCCCATAACTTCCAACTGGGACTGAGTCAGAAAGGCAGAGACATATTTCCACCCTGACATTTCTCAGAGCTGGCAGGGAAGACAGACCATGTGCCTTTTCCCAGCACTGAGCTGCTGTACTCTGACATTGAAACATCCTGAATCACAGACAGCTACTGTGACAGCTCCTGTCTAACAGTAAGAATGCAAGATGTGTGAGATTTGAGTGTCACAGAGCAGGGTGCCGAACTGTAGGGGGTAAGGTTCCAAGGTAAGTAAGGTGCCAGATAGGTAGGAGGGAAGATGCCAAGTGAATGGGGGTGGGTTTCCAGGTGGGTATGATAGAATTACAGAATCATACAGCACAAAAACAGACCCTACGGCCCAACTTGTCCTTACTGACCAGGTCTTCTAAACTGAACTAGTCCCGTTTGCCTGCGTTTGGCCCATATCCTGCTAAACATATCCTATCCGTGTATTTGTTCAAATGCGTTTTGAATGTTGTAATTGTACTCACCTCCACCACTTCCTCTGGCAGCTTGTTTCAGACACGTACCTCCCTCTGTGTGAGAAAGCTGCCCCTCAGATCTCTATTAAATTTTCCCCTCTCACCTTAACCCCACACCTTCTAGTCTGGGTCTCCCTCACCCTTGGGGAAATAAAAACCCAGGCTGTTTACCCTATCAATGCCCCCCTGTGATTTTATGACCTCTATAAGGTCACCCCTTTGCCTCTGCTGGCTCCAGGGCAAAAAGCCCCAGCCTATTCCACCTGTCCTTATAATTCAAACCCTTCTGTCTCAGTAACATCCTTGTAAATCTTTTCTGCTCCCTTTCTAATTTAACCATCTCGACCAGAACTGTACACAGTACTCCAAAAGTGGCCTCACCAATGTCTTGTACAACCACAACATGAGGCCCCAGCTAGTATGCTGGCTGGGTAGGATGCAAGTGTTGGATGGCAGGCTGCATGATGGGAGGTGGGTGACAGGTAAGTGATGCAGTGATTATGATAAGCCAGGGCAATGGGAATGTATCCCAGACCAGCAAGGGGTGGAGGAGGGTAACAGTCAAGTCCCAAAAGGACCCCCTCCCCCCAGGATCCAGAGTAGAGGGGGTCATGATTGGAGGTAGGTAGAGTTTGTAGAGGGGTAAGAGAATGGGGGTGATATATTTGGAGTGGGGCAAGGAGAGGACTGGAACCTGAACAATGATGGCGGGGTGGGGGTAAGTGGATGGATTGGGTACTGGGGTGGGGTTGTTGGGTCCCTTGGAGAAAGAGGGAGATGTTAGGTCAGGGTCTGGGGGATATAAGTTGTTTTGGGGAGGGGTCATTGGGGGTGTGTTTGTGTAAGGTTCCGGTCAGTAGAATAGTTATTCAGGAGATAGACTTTTAAATACAGAGTCTAACATTCCTTGAGTAACTATTTACTTCATTTCATCAGATTTGAATGGATTCTTTTGGAGTCGTTGTGTGCAATACCCATCACAGCTGAACTAGGGACCGTCTGACCCTCAGAAAATCCAGTCCACTGTCTCAGAGTAGGTGTCAGGCTGCTTAGGATTGAGATGAAGTGGAATGTCTTCTTTCAGAGGATGGTGAGTTTTTGGATTTCTGTCTGGGACAGTAGCATAAGTGTTGCGGTGATATCACTGGACTGTTACTCCAGAGGTCCCATAATGTTCTGGAGACATGGATTCGAATCCAGCCATGGTGGAAACTCAATTTAATAAAAATCTGGAATTAAGAGTCTAATGATGACCATGAATCCATCGTAAAAACCCATCTCGTTTATAGAAGGAAACTGTTGTCCTTAACTGGTCTGCTCTACATATGACTCCAGACCCACAGCAAGGTGGTCAGCATTTAACAGTCCTGTGAGGCAATTAGGGATAAGAAATGAATGCTGGCTGAGCCAGTGACACTCCGATCCAAACACCTAACCTCAGTCCAGTGGTTACCAGAGCGACTGACAACGTAGTTTCAAGTATCCAGAATTTGAAAGGTCGAGTGTACGATCAGAACATCTGGAAATTGTGTTGTGGCTTCCACCCGAATTTGCGGTGGCACTATTAGTCAAGGAGAGTATTACAGGGGCAGAAAGGACATTTGAGGACTAGTCTACTGAGGTAGTATGGGCTGGGGTTAGAAACAGGAGAGGAGAGGTCACCCTGTTGGGAGTTTTCTATTGGCCTCTGAATATTTCAGAGATGCAGAAGATAGGGTAGCAAAGGTGATTTTGGATAGGAGCGAGAGTAACAGGGTAGTTGTTAAGGGGGCCTTTAACTTTCCAAATATTGACTGGAAATACTATAGTTAGATGTGTCAGGTTTTGTGCTTTGCAAGTTACATTCAAACAGAATTCAACTTCAACTACAGAAGTGCAAATTCTTGAAGATACTATTGATTCTAAAGAATATTTGAAATGGTTCCCAGCATTAACCGAATGCTATATGACGTTATGAAATAAATCACCCCACACTGATGCAGGATGATTAATCACAGATCTGAGGCACAGCACAAAAAGCCTGGCAGATTAAAACTTAGAAGATGACCAACGTTGCCCAAGGAACTAATTGCAAAGTATCTTTATCTTTAAATAATCTGTGAGTGACAAAATACTCCTTCATCGTTCTTTCCTTAAAAATACTGGGCTAGAGTTTAAAGGGATTGACACACTCACACTCACCTAGATTGTCACTGCCCCCCCCCCCCCACTTCTTTTCATTGAATGAAAGAAGAGAGCTCTGCATTTCTGACAGGAGATTTTGAGTAGGACTGCCTCAGACTTGAGAAGCCACACTCTGAGTTCTCTCTGTACTGTCAGAGGGAGAGGCAAACCAATGAGCCGTTTCCACAGCAGTCAGCTGTTGTTTTCGGAAACACAGAGGTCCAGATTGTGAGACAGCCACTTTGTCAGCTGCTGTCAAGTGGTAAGTACCTAAATAAGCATGAGGTTAAGGTATCAGGAAGGTAGAGTGCCAGGTGGGTAGGGTGTGGGGTGACAGTGGGTTAGCTGCTTGGTATGACAGGGTACCAAATGTGTAAGTGGATATGTATCAAGTGGGTTTAATGCTACAAGGACAAAGAGTAGGTTAGCATGGGCATGGTGCCATGTAGGTAGGATGCCAAGTGGGTAGAGGTGGAATAAGGTAAATAAGGTAGTAGTCCACGTTAAAGTCGTTCTCAGTGCAAACTATAAAAATAAAATTAAATGTAGTAAATTAAGTTGCAATGTATTCCCTTAGAGTTTTGCACAGTACAGTACATAACACAAACTGCATTCCTTGCCAACTGGCTTCAATACAACAGCCCTTCTGATGCAATTTACAATGCACGAAACTGTTGGATGGAACAATATCCTTTATACGCGAAAGGTTGGTGCTCTCATCTAACCGTGTCGAATTGGGGTCCACGCAGTGTTAGGCACAGCCCCAACAGAGCGTGCTCAGGGCAAGGTAAAACTACCAGAAAAACTGAGGATGTGGAAGCTGGAGGCCAGGGTCCATACTTCCAGTTGCTCCCAAACCCACCAGATTGTCTGCATAAGTTCAGTGGAAGCAAACATGGGGAGAGCTGCAAAGCGGCCTGCCAACTCGCTATCATCTCTTTTACACAAAAGCATAACATGATGAAAACCAAAATAACTGCAGATGCTGGAAAAAAGAAACAAACACTGAAAATGCTGGAAAAGCTCAGAAGGTGCTGCGGAGGGAAATCAGGGTTAATATTTCGGCCCAGTGACATTTTCTTAGAACTGCTCGATGCTGCGGCCATTTCAGAGACATGAGTAGAGCAGGGACAGGAATGGTTGTTGCAGGTTCCGGGATTTTGATATTTCAGTTAGAACAGAGAAAAACAGTAAAAGAGGGGGAGGTGTGGCATTGTTAGTCAAGGACAGTATTACAGTGGCAGAAAGAATGATTGAGGATTCATCTACTGAGGTAGTATGGGCTGAGGTTAGAAACAGGATAGGAGAGGTCATCCTGTTGGGAGTCTTCTAAATGCCTCTGAAAAGTTCGAGAGATATAGAGGAAAGGATAGCAAAGGTGATTCTGGATAGGAGCAAGAGTAACAGAGTAATGTTTATGGGGCCTTTAACTTTTCAAATATTAACTGGAAATACTATAGTTCAAGTACTTTAGATGGGTCAGTTTTTGTCCAATGTGTGCAGGAGGATTTCCTGATACAGTATGTAGACAGGCTAACAAGGACCGAGGCCACATTGGATTTGTACTGGGTAATGAACCAGATTTGGAAGTAGGTGAGCACTTTGGTGATAGTGAGCACTTTGGTGATAGTGACCACAATTCGGTTACGCTTACTTTAGCGTTGCAAAAGGAAAGGTATATTTTGCAAGGCTAGAGATTTTGTTGGGGGAAAGGCAATTATGATGCGATTAGGCAAGATTTAGGATGCATAGGATGGGGAAGGAAACTGCAGGGAATGGACACAATTGAATTGTGCAGCTTCTTCAAGGAACAGCTACTGCGTGTCCTTGATAAATATGTACCTGTCGGGCAGAGAGGAAATCATTGAGCGAGGGAGCTGTGGTTTACTAAAGAAGTTTAATCTCTTGTCAAGAGGAAGAAGAAGGCTTATGTTAGGATGAGATGTGAAAGCTCAGTTAGGGCCTTGAGAGTTACAAGTTAGCCAGGAAAGTTCTAAAGAGAGAGCTAAGAAGAGCCAGGAGAAGGCATGAGAATTCTTTGACAGGTAGGATCACAGAAAACACTAAAGCTTTCTCTCAGTACATAAGGAATAAAAGAATGACTAGAGGAAAATTAGGGCTGATTAAGGATAGTAGTAGGAAGGTGTGCGTGGAGTCTGAGGTGATGGGGAAGTGCTATATGAATATATTTCCTCAATATTCACACTGGAAAAATACAATGTTGTCGAGGAGAATACTGAGGTACAAGCTACTAGACTGGATGGGATTGAGGTTCACAAGGAGGAGGTGTTAGCAATTTTGGAAAGTGAGAAAATAAATAAGTTCCCTGGGCTGGATGGGATTCATCCTAGGATTCTCTGGGAAGCCGGGGGTGGGGGGGGGGTAAAATTACTGAGCCTTTGGCTTTGATCTTGATGTAGTCATTGACTACAAGAATATTGCCAGAAGACTGCAGGATAGCAAATGTTGTCCTCTTCTCCAAGAAGGGGGGATAGAGACAACCCTGGAAATTATAGACCAGTGAGCCTTACTTCAGTTGTATAAAGTGTTGGAAAGGGTGATAAGAGTTAGGATTTATAATCATCTAGAGAGGAATAGCTTGATTAGGGATAGTCAACATGCTTTTGTGAAGGGTAGGTCATGCCTCACAAGCCTTAGTGAGTTCTTTGAGATGGTGATCAAACAGGTGAATGAGGGTAAAGCAGTTGATATGGTGTATATGGATTTCAGTAAAGTGTTTGATAAGGTTCACTACAGTAGGCTGTTGCACAAAATATGAAGGCATGGGATTGAGGGTGATTTAGTGTTTTGGATCAGACATTGTCTAGCTGGGAGAAGACAGAAGGTGGTGGTTGATGGGAAAGTGTCGTCCTGGAGTTCAGTTACTAATGGGGTACCAGAATGATCTGCTTTGGGGCCACTGCTGTTTGTCATTTTTATAAATGATCTGGATGAGGGAATAGAAGGATAGGTTACTAAATTTGCAGATAAGATTGGTGGAGTTGCGGATAGTGTTGAAGGGTTTTGCGGGTTACAGAGGGACATAGATAAGCTGCAGAGCTGGGCTGAGAGGCAGCAAATGGAGTTTAATGTGGAAGGTCTGAGATGATTCAGTTTTGAAGGAGTAACAGGAATACAGAATACTGGGCTAATGGTAAGATTCTTGATAATGTGAATGAGCAGAAAGATCTGTGTCCATAAGAACATAAAAACTAGGAGCAGGACTAGGCCCCCTGGCCCTTCAGGCCTGCTCCACCACTCAATAAGATCATGGCTAATCTTTTTATGGATTCAACTGCTCCACTTACCTACATTTTCACCATATCCCTTAATTCCTTTATTTTTCAAAGAAGTACCTACCTTTATGCTCGAAACGTCGAATTCTCTATTCCTGAGATGCTGCCAAGGAATTCCACAGATTAACAACCCTTTGGGTGAAGACGTTCCTTCTCAGTTCAGTTATAAACCTGCTTCCTCTAATCTTGAGGCCATGCCCTCTTGTCCTAGTCTCACCCACCAGTGGAAATCTCCTCTCTATCTCTATTTATCGATTCCATTTATAATTTTGTATGTTTCTATAAGATTCTCCCTCATTCTTCTGAATTCCAATGAATATAGTCCCAGTCTACTCAGTCTGTCCTCATAAGCCATCCCCCTGAACTCTGGCATCAACCCAGTGAACCTCCTCTGTACTCCCTCCAGTGCCAGTACATTCTTTCTCAAGTAAGGAGATCGAAACTGCACACAGTACTCCAGGTGTGGCCTCACCAGTACCCTATACAGCTGCAATATAACCTCCCTGCTTTTAAACTCAACCCCTTCAATAAAGGCCAGAATTCCATTTGCCTTCCTAATTGCCTGTTGTACCTGCAGACCAACCCTCTGTGATTCATGCACAGGGACACCCAGGTTCCTCTGCATGCTGCAACTTTTTTAACCATTCAAGTAATAATTTATTTTGCTGCTACTCGTATGTCCATGTACATAGATCCCTGAAAGTTGCCACCCAGGTTGATAGGGTTGTTGAGAAAGCATATGGTGCTTTTGGTGGGAGAAGGATTGAGTTTCGGAGCCTTGAGGTCATGCTGCAGCTGTACAAAACTCTGGTACGGCCGCACTTTTTGCGTACAGTTCTGGTCATCACAGTATAGGAAGGCTGTGGAAACATTGGAAAAGGTTCAGAGGAGATTTACCAGGATGTTTCCTGGTATTGTGGGAAGGTCTTTATAGGAAAGACTGAGGGGTTTGAGGCTGTTTTAATTGGAGAGAAGATGGTTGAGAGGTGACTTAAAGACATATAAAATAATCGGAGGGTTAGATAGGGAGGACAGTGAGAGCCTTTTTCCTCAGATGGTGATAGCTAGCATGAGGGACATTGCTTTAAAATTGAGGGGTGATAGATATAGGACGGATGTCAGAGAGTAGATTCTTTATTCAGAATGTGATAGGGTCCTGGAGCGCATAGCCTGCAACAGTAAGGGCATTGAAATGGTTATTTGATAAACATATGGATGAAAATGGAATAGTGTAGGTTAGATGTGCTTCAGATTCGTTTCACAGGTCGGCACATCATCGAGGGCTGAAGGGCCTGTACTGTGCAGTAATGTTCTATGTTCTATTATGTCTGCTGTGAACTTTGTTCCCTACTCAGACAGATTCATTGTTCCATGGTTAAGCTGTCCCTGAATTTGAAATGAGTCGAATTTCTGGTGTACATGATTGGTCGTTTGTCATATTTGCCCTTCCATCTCGGTTCCTAAATAGAGTAACCTTCCTGAGGGAGATCCACCAGGAGACATTCTTTGGATCAAGGAATGGGACATGGGAAGTCACAGACATGTTCCTTGTGACAAACCCCATATATCAAATGGTAGGGTTTGAACTCCCATGGTGAGTGTGGCTGTTTATTAAACAGGTTCAGGAGAACACAGTTCCCCAGCCCAGCCAGCCTTCACTCAGTACAAACCCATTGTGTTCAGAGACACAGACAGTGCTGCACCTTTCCAAGAAATGGCCCCTCGACAGAGCAGTTTAGGTGGCACGGTGGCTCAGTGGTTAGCACTACAGCCTCACAGCGCCAGGGACCCGGGTTCGATTCAAGCCCTGGACAACTATCTGTGTGAAGTTTGCAAATTCTCCCCGTGTCTGCGGGGGTTTCCTCCGGGTGCTCCAGTTTCCTCCCACAGTCCAAAGATGCGCAGGTCAGGTGAATTGGCCATGCTAAATTGCCCATAGTGTTAGGTGCATTAGTCAGAGGGAAATGGGTCTGGACGGGTTACTCTTCAGAGGGTCGGTGTGGGCTTGTTGGGCCGAAGGGCCTGTTTCTACACTGTAGGGAATCTAATCTAATTAACCACCTTCAGCTGAGTAAATGTGGACATTATCACTTGGCTTTGAGAATTTACTCTCATGGAATCAATTTATCTCCTATCAATTTTTCATCAGGGAGAATCAGATGCAAACAAAAACTGAAAAGTACATTTTGGATTTTCCTTTCATTCTTTGGCATCACTGGTTAGGCCAGCATTCATTACTCACATTGCTGTGGGTCTGGAGTCGCATGTAGGCCAGACCGGGTAAGAATGGCAGATTTCCTTTTCCAAAGGGTATTAGTGAGTTTTCTCTTCAAGGATCAGCACTGGCTGTATGGAGATCATTAGCCTCTGAGTTGTTATTCTTGAATTCACGTTTCATCATCTGCCGTAGCAGGCATTTGAGCTTAAGCCCCCAGAACCTGGGGCTCTGGATTAATAAATGCCCCTCAGGGTGCAAGTCATCACACATAATGAAAAGGAGGTTCGATAAACTTTGATAATGCTTCAAAACTAAGAATAGTTTTCAATCAAAGATGGAGTTGATGGCCAGCCATCTTCCTGTCTCCCTTGCCTCTTGGCCAATTTCTGTCTGTTTATGCTCTCCTGAAGGACCTTGAGCCAGTATGCTATGTCAGGCACTATGCAAATGCAGAGTGTTGCTACTTTGCCAGACCCATACTCAGTGAATCAACCATCAGTTGTAACAGGTGATAAAATGAGTGGGCCTTTTCCAATGTGGAAAGCAGCCACAGTGCTTGACCAACGTTTTTGCGGTCAGTTACCTCACGCAGCGAAATTTGAATTTGCTCGTGTGATGATCAGGATGTTGATGCAGTCACTTGTAAACATTGAAAGAGCAGGTGAATCTATAACTAATGGTTGTTTCAGAATCCCTTCAGCTGCTGCCATAGTCAACAAATTATTAAGTGAAAAATGATCAAGGTTTGACATTATTCTCAAGGTTTTATGCTGCAGAATATTCTTGATAGATTTCAAGCTCCAGATTTTTTTGGGTTGTGCAATTAACTGTTGAACCTAATACATCTTATTAGTGACAAAATTGAATTCAGTTGACGTTTAAAATGATTTTTTTTACACCTTTATGTCATAGCTGCTCCTTAGATTGGTTTTGCATCCTTGCAGGAGTTCAGCTGTAAGTACTGATTCTGTCATGTGAGATGTATCGTACGTCAGCGAACCCTGCATGGGGCCTTTGAAAACTTTTGACACTTGGAATAAATGACTGTAAATGATCGTTTTATTACAGTGCTGTATGCTAATCCTTAAAGAGAAAGAGACCGACATTTATATGCTAACTTCCACATCCCCAGGATGTCCCGGAACACTTGGCAGACAATTACTGAAGTGTAATCACCAAACTCAAAAGGATCCTTTTGAAATAAAGCTTTAACCCATAGCACGTTGACTTTGAGGTATCATCAAATCAGTACCTCATCCAAGACCTTACAGCTTCTGGACTTCATTCACTTCATACATCTCCACGTTCGGCAATGGGACCTCTGTGCTCCTTATTTCCATGTGGGCGGCACAGTGGTTAGCACTGCTGCCTCACAGCGCCTGAGACCCGGGTTCAATTCCCACCTCAGGCGACTGACTGTGTGGAGTTTGCACGTTCTCCCCGTGTCTGCGTGGGTTTCCTCTGGGTGCTCCGGTTTCCTCCCACAGTCCAAAGATGTGCGGGTCAGGTGAATTGGCCATGCTAAATTGCCCGTAGTGTTAGGTAAGGGGTAAATGTAGGGGTATAGGTGGGTTGCGCTTCGGCAGGTCAGTGTGGACTTGTTGGGCCGAAGGGTCTGTTTCCACACTGTAAGTAATCTAATCTATTTCCTGATGACTATCGGGTGTTTATGCACCCTCGGGTTTATGCAATTTGTATGCAAAAAGGCCACTTGTACCTATCGCTGGATACAATTTTTTGGAATGATGTTTTATTGTTTCATGTACTCAAGTACAGGAGCACAGTGTGAAGTTTACAGTGTTGCCACTCCTGTTGTCTGAGGTACAAGGAACTGAGGTAGAAAATCTTAGGTACTGGTCGAACAATAAAGAAATAAGTTAAAAGTAAAACTTTACAGTTCTTCTTGGTATAATTACTGAACAAAGAAATAAAGTTAAATGAAAAATTCCAGTCCTTCGTTAGCTGTGGGCCTGCAGTCACCTCACTCTGGGCTTGATTCCATCCACTCGATAGTCATCAGGAAATAGATGGAAATAAGGGCAGCACGGTGGGCGGCACGGTGGCACGGCGGTTAGCACTGCTGCCTCACAGCGCCAGACACCTGGGTTCAATTCCCGACTCAGGTGACTGACTGTGTGGAGTTTGCACATTCTCGCCGTGTCTGCATGGGTTTCCTCCGGGTGCTCTGGTTTCCTCCCACAGTTCAAAGATGTGCGGGTCAGGTGAATTGGCCATGCTAAATTGCCCGTAGTGTTAGGTAAGGGGTAAATGTAGGGGTATGGGTGGGTTGCGCTTCGGCAGATCAGTGTGGATTTGTTGGGCCAAAGGGCCTGTTTCCACACTGTAAGTAAACTAATCTAATTCCTCCCTATGCACTGGGCTCAATTTCTCCCCCCGCACTGGGCTTGACCCCTCTCTCTGCAGTTGTTGCCAGACCTGTTGAGTTTCTCCAGCTATCTTTGATTTATCAACTGCATTTTTTTCTTCATTCACTCGGGATGTGGGCATCGTTGGCTGGGCCAGCATTTATTACCTATCCCTAAACCTCTTACCTCAGGGGTTAAAGTCTCATCCCCCACCAAAACTCAGATCACTTGAAGTGTGACACTGTACTTAAAGGATGCTAAGCAGAAGTAGATACTGCAGATGCTGGAGATTAAAGTCAAGATTAGAGTGGCACTGGAAAAGCACAGCAGGTCAGGTAGCATCCGAGGAGTAGGAGAATCGATGTTTCGGGCAAAAGTCCTTCAACGAGAATGAGTCTGGGAGCCTCGGGTGGAGAGAATAAATGGAAGGGGGAGGTGGGGCTGTGGGGAAGGTAGCTGAGAGTGCAATAGGTGGATGGAGGTGGGGGTAAAGGTGATAGGTCAGAGAGGAGGGTGGAGTGGATTGGTGGGAAGGAAGATTGACAGGTAGGACGGGTCATGAGGACAGTGCTGAGCTGGAAGTTTGGAACTGGGATGTGATGGAGGGGATGGGAAATGAGGAAACTGGTGAAGTCTACATTGATGCTGTGGGGTTGGAGGGTCACCAGGCATTCTTCCTGCAAGCATCAGGTGGTGAGGGAATGGCGATGGTCCTCTGTTATAACTGATTAGCCTTAATGTTAGCCCAGACACTTATGATGAGTGTATCATTTGTATTTAATAGTTAATTGGAGTCATAAGTAGACAGGATAATGAAGAAGGCTTTCGGCATGCTTGCTTCCATAGGACAGAGTGTTGAATATAGGAGTTGGGACGTATTGTTGCAGCTGTGAAAGACTTTGGTGAGACCAGATTTAGATACTGCGTGTAGTTCTGGTTGACCTCTGTTTAGAATGGATATTATTAACCTAGAAAGAGTGCAGCAAAGATTTACTAGAGTGCTTCCTGGACTGGAAGCTTTGAGTTACAAGGAGAGGTTGAATAGGCTGGGACTTTTTCCCTGGAGCGTAGGAGAGTGAGGGGTGACCTTATAGAGGCCTATAAGGCCATGAGAGGCTTAGGTTCCCTACAGTGTGGGAGCAGGCCCTTCAGCCCACAGAGCAACCCACCCAGACACATTTCCCTCTAACTAATACCATAGACAATTTAGCATGGCTAATTCACCGGACCCACACATCTTTAGACTGCAGGAGGAAGCCAGAGCACTTGAAGGAAACCCATACAGACAATTTCCCAAGGCTGGAATTGAACCTGAGACCCTAGTGCTGGGAGGCAACAGTGCTAACCACTAAGCCACCATGCTGCCCCATGGTCAATAGCTTTTCTCTAAAACAAGAGGGCATAAGGTAAAGTGGGAGAGATATGAAAGGATCCAGAGGGGAAATGTTTTGCCCAGAGGGTGGGGAGTGTCTGGAATGGGCTGCTGGAGGTGGTGGTGAAAACATGTCCAATGTTGTCATTTAAGAAACATTTAAACAGATACGTTGATGGGATAGGTATGGATGGATATGACCAAATGTGGACAAATGGGACTAAATTAATTGTGAAAGCTGGGTGGCTTGGTCATGTTTGGCTGAAGGGTCTGATTCCATGCTGTAAATCTCTATAATTCAATGAGTCTAAGTGTCATTCATGTCTGTTGGATTCTTCCAGACTGTGACAACCACTTTCAGTTTCTTCTGTTAAAAATGACAAAAACATTGCCACATCAGGTAATATACCCAGCTGGTGGCAAACTCATAGTGACATCAGTGACCATCTACAAAGGACTCCAATACCTTTGTGACAACTATTTAGAAAATGAATGGAATAACCAAGAATAAAAAAGAATCATATATGAGATTTAAACTAGTGGGTTTGAATTAATCCCTTGAAAAGTGTGAAGAGTATAAGGCATTCTTAACAGGGACATCAGGAAGGCAAAGTGAGGATATACAATAGCCTTGGCAAATAAGTTCAAGGTAATCCAAAGAGATTCTACAAGTACATTAGGAGCAAGAGGACAACAAGAGAAAGAGTAGAGCGCCTTTAAGATCAAAGATCATCTTCTTGTTGAACTTAGGAGATGGGAGAGATATTAAATGAAGTTTTATTGTGAAGAAAGAAATGGATGCTTGAGAACTCAAGGAAATAAGTATCGATGTGTTGAAAACAGTTCACATTACAGAACAGGAAGTGCTGTAGATCTTAGAAAATATAAAGGTGGATAGATCTCCACGATCTGAATCCTAGGGCTTTGTTGGGGGTTAGGGAGGAAATTGAAGGGCCCTTTGCAGAAATATTCAGATCATCTATAAATACGTGTGAGGTGCCAAATGACTGGAGAGTGGCTATATTGTGTTTGAGAAGGGAGGTAGGAGAAGGTTGGGAACTATAGACTGTGAGTCTGACTTCAATGGTCGGCAAGTTGTTGGAAGTGATTCTGGAAAATCGATTTATGTGCGTTTGGAGAGACTAGGAATGATTAGGAATAGTCAGCCTGGTTTTGTGCAAGGAAAATTGTGTCTCACAAACTTGATTGAGTCTATTGAAGAAGTAACGAAGAAGATTGAACGAAGGCAGTATGGTAGGCATTGTTGATTCGGGCTTTAGAAAAGCCTTTGACAAGGTACCACATATTGGACTAATTAGCAAAGTCAGATTACGTGGAATTCCAGGTAAACTTGTCACATGGATACAACATGGACTTTGTGGCGTGAGATAGACCGTGATGGTGGAGGGTTATTATCACACAGGAGACTTGTGACCAGTGGTGTTCCACAGGGATCGGTGTCATTCATGTTTTGTTTGTCATTTCTATAAATGATTTAGATTAGAATATTGAAAGCATGTTGAAGAAGATAACCTAAAATTACAAAGAGATCGTGATCAATTGGGTCGATGGGCTGAAAAGCGGCAGATGGAGTTTAATTTGGATAAGTGCGAGGTATTACATTTTGCTAACATAAACAAAGACAAGACTTATACAATTATAAGTAGGGCCTTGGACAGTGTTGCAGAACAGGCAGAGCTAGGAGTTTAGGTACATAATTCTTTGCAGTTGCATTATTTATGGAAAACGTGGTTTAAAAAAGATTTAGCGTGCTGGCCTTCATTGTTCAGACCTTTAAGTACAGGAGTTGGGATGTTATGTTGAGGTTATATAGGATATTGGTGTGGTCTCTTCTGGAACACTGTGCCCCGTTCTGGTCGACTGGTTATCGATAGGTGATCATTAAGACAGGGTTCACAAGAGATTTAAGCTGGAGAGGGTTCCCAAGAGACTTACTGCATTATGTTATTACTCTATGACTATGACTCTGTAATCAAACAAGAGCAGTGGATAACAGAAAGACTAAGTAAAGGGCATCATCATCCACAGCATCAGCTTAACTTGGCTGGGCCACTATTTATTGCTCATCCCTAATTGTCCAGAGGACAGTTAAGAGTCGACCACATTGCTGTGGGTCTGGAGTCACCTTGGGGCCACATTGGGAAGGAAGGCGGGTTTCCTACCACATAGCCTGTCAAAGCTCTGGTGTTAATTCCCAATCCATGCCATTTCTCATATTACAGCATGGATCCCAGACCAGGCGGTCTGTGTACCTTTAAGATAGTTGCGAACATCACAATATGTGACACTTCAGAATGTAGCTACGGTCAAGTATAGGAGAAAGTGAGGACTGCAGATGCTGGAGATCAGAGTCGAAGAGTGTGGTGTTGGAAAAACACAGCCAATCAGGCAGCATCCGAGGAACAGGAAAATCTACATTTAGGCATAAGCCCTTCATCAGGAATGAGGTCTCATTCCTGATACATGGTCAAGTATTGGAAGAGGTGGAAGTGGCAGGGTGCTAACTACGTAAATTGACCACTTCTCAGATACAATAATGCGGTGTTAGACAGGGTTGAGAGGAAAGGAAGATGCCACACGTCATGGGGTCACCCCAATACCAGAATTAGGAAAGCTATAAATCACGCAACACCAGGTTATAGTCTAGCAGGTTTAATTGGAAGCACACTAGCTTTCGGAGTGTCGCTCCTTCATCAGGTGATAGTGGAGGACACAATTCTAAGGCACAAAATTTATAACAAAAATTTACAGTGTAATGTAACTGAAATTATACATTGAAAAATACCTTGATTGTCTGTTGAGTCGTTCATCTGTTCGAATATCATGATAGTTTCACTTCTTTCATGTGTAAATCACAAAACCTGTTTTTAAAAGTTGCATTCTCAGGTTAGCTGTAACCATGGGCGTTAGTTAGACAATCAAGGACTCAACAGTAGCAGTAGCCTGGCTCATGACACCATGGCTGGCTCTGTTGTACAGAAGGGCGGGAAAAAGAGTGGAAGGAGTATAGTCATAGGGAATTCAATTGTAAGGGGAGTAGATAGGCGGTTCTGTGGTCGAAAACCAGACTCCCGAATGGTATGTTGCCTCCCAGGTGCACTGATCAGGGATGTCACTGATTGGCTGCAGAACATTCTGAAGGGGGAGAGTGAACAGCCAGTTGTTGTGTTGCATATAGGCACCAATGATATCAGGAAAAAATGGGATAAGGTCCTACATGTGACTCCAGACTCACAGCAATGTGGTTGACTCTTACCCACACTCCAGGCAATTAGAGGTGGTTAATAAATTCTGGCCTAGCCAGTGGAGCCCACATCCCATGAATGAATAAAACCACTCAAAATGTCAACTGATTTCACAAAAGTTATGGTGCAAGAGGAAGGCATTCAGCCCATTGTTCCTGCTGTTCTTCAAATGAACTTGGAGGCTATTGTGCATTTAACTGAGGAAATGCACCATTCGCACTACCATGGTTAAAGCTGTAGATCCATACAACATTTTAATATGGCACAGAATTCAATCTGCATGTGGCCACTGACAAACATAGAGGCTATTCAGGTGGAGTTAAGATGCCAATTTTCAATTAGAAATGGGGAGTAAAAGGACAAATAGCTTTTCTGATTTGGAGATGCTGGTGTTGGACTGGGGTGTACAAAGTTGAAAATCACACAACACCAGGTTATAGTCCAACAGGTTTATTTGGAAGCACCAGCTTTCGGAGTGATGCTCCTTCATCAGGTGATAGTGGAGGACAACAGTATCCAAAATGTAAAACCTGTTTTGGAGGGAGACGGCCGCAGGGGACACCTGCAATGCCTTTCTACTCTTTCTCTGCCCTTTTGTCACCCATTCCCCTTTTCCCCCAGCAATCTTAATCACAGCGTGACCAATGCACTAAACGTGCTATCCACAACTTCCTCAGCATCACAGATGCTCCACAATGTGTCCACTCGCAGCTCCAGAGCCGTCATGCGGTTAAGTAAGAGCTGCAGTTGGACACACTTCCGGCACGTGATGGTGTCAGGGACATCAGCCACGTCCCAGAGCTCCCAGATTGAGCAAGGGGAGCACAACACGGGCCTGAGAACTTCTGCCATTTTTAATCTTAAGGTTAACTTAGATAAATGAATAAGGAAAGAAAGGTTATTACCAATTATGGTAAAAAAAATGCTCCCGCTCCCACTCAGCTCCTCATCCTCCCCACTCCCACTCAGATCCTCACCCTCCCCGCTCCCACTCAGCTCCCCGCTCCCACTCAGCTCCTCACTCTCCCCGTTCACACACAGCTGCTCAGTCTTCCCTCTCTCACTCAGCTCCTCACTCTCCCCGACCCCACTCAGCTCCACACTCTCCCCACTCTCACTCAGCTGCTCACTCTCACTCAGCTGCTCACTCCCACTCAGCTCCTCGATCCCACTCAGCTCCTCACTCTCCCCGTCCCACTCAGCTCCTCACTCTCCCCGTCCCACTCAGCTCCTCACTCTCCCCGTCCCATTCAACTCCTCACTCACACCGCTCTCACTCAGCTGCTCACTCTCACTCATCTGCTCACTCCCACTCAGCTCCACGCTCCCACTCAGCCCCTCACGCTCCTCAGTCCCACTCAGCCCCTCACGCTCCCCACTCCCACTCAGCTCCTCACTCTCCCACTCAGCCCCTCACTCTCCTCGCTCCCACTCAGCTCCTCACTCATCCCCTCTCACTCAGCCCCTCACTCTCCTCGCTCCCACTCAGCTCCTCACTCATCCCCTCTCACTCAGCCCCTCACTCTCCCCTCCCCCACTCAGCCCCTCACTCTCCCCTCCCCCACTCAGCCCCTCACTCTCCCCTCCCCCACTCAGCTCCTCACTCTCCCCGTCCCATTCAACTCCTCACTCACACCGCTCTCACTCAGCTGCTCACTCTCACTCAGCTGCTCACTCTCACTCATCTGCTCACTCCCACTCAGCTCCACGCTCCCACTCAGCCCCTCACTCTCCCCACTCCCACTCAGCTCCTCACTCCCTCTCAGCTCCTCACTCTCCCACTCAGCCCCTCACTCTCCTCGCTCCCACTCAGCCCCTCACGCTCCCCACTCCCACTCAGCTCCTCACTCTCCCACTCAGCCCCTCACTCTCCTCGCTCCCACTCAGCCCCTCACTCTCCTCGCTCCCACTCAGCCCCTCACTCTCCTCGCTCCCACTCAGCCCCTCACTCACCCCTCCCCCACTCAGCCCCTCACTCTCCCCTCCCCCACTCAGCCCCTCACTCTCCCCTCCCCCACTCAGCCCCTCACTCTCCCCTCCCCGTCCCACTCAGCTCCTCACTCTCCCCGTCCCACTCAGCTCCTCACTCTCCCCGTCCCACTCAGCTCCTCACTCTCCCCGCCCCCACTCAGCTCCTCACTCTCTTAGCCCTCCCCACTCAGCTCCTCACTCTCCCTGTCCCACTCAGCTCCTCACTCTCCCTGTCCCACTCAGCTCCTCACTCTCCCCGCCCCCACTCAGCTCCTCACTCTCTTAGCCCTCCCCACTCAGCTCCTCACTCTCCCCGTCCCACTCAGCTCCTCACTCTCCCCGTCCCACTCAGCTCCTCACTCTCCCCGCCCCCACTCAGCTCCTCACTCTCTTAGCCCTGTCCCACTCAGCTCCCCACTCTCCCCGTCCCACTCAGCTCCCCACTCTCTTGTCCCACTCAGCTCCTCACTCTCCCCGTCCCACTCAGCTCCTCACTCTCCCTGTCCCACTCAGCTCCTCACTCTCCCCTCCCCCACTCAGCCCCTCACTCTTCTCGCTCCCACTCAGCTCCTCATTCTCCTCGCTCCCACTCAGCTCCTCACTCTCCCCGCTCCCACTCAGCTCCTCACTCTCCCCGCTCCCACTCAGCTCCTCACCCTCCTCGCTCCCATTCAGCTCCTCACTCTCCCCGCCCCCATTCAGCTCCCCACTCTCCCCGTCCCACTCAGCTCCTCACCCTCCTCGCTCCCATTCAGCTCCTCACTCTCCCTGTCCCACTCAGCTCCTCACTCTCTTAGCCCTCCCCACTCAGCTCCTCACTCTCCCCGTCCCACTCAGCTCCTCACTCTCCCCGTCCCACTCAGCTCCTCACTCTCCCCGCCCCCACTCAGCTCCTCACTCACACTGCTCCCACTCAGCTCCTCACTCTCCCCGCTCCCACTCAGCTCCTCACTCTCCCCGCTCCCACGCAGCTCCTCACTCTCCTAGCCCTCCCCACTCAGTTCCTCACTCTCCCCGCCCCCACTCAGCTCCTCACTCTCCCCGCTCCCACTCAGCTCCTCACTCTCCTCGCTCCCACTCAGTTCCTCACTTTCCTAGCCCTCCCCACTCAGCTCCTCCCTCTCCCCGCTCCCACTCAGCTCCTCACTCTCACCGTCCCATTCAGCTCCCCACTCTCCCCGTCCCACTCAGCTCCTCACCCTCCTCGCTCCCACTCAGCTCCTCACTCTCCTCGCTCCCACTCAGTTCCTCACTTTCCTAGCCCTCCCCACTCAGCTCCTCCCTCTCCCCGCTCCCACTCAGCTCCTCACTCTCACCGTCCCATTCAGCTCCCCACTCTTCCCGTCCCACTCAGCTCCTCACCCTCCTCGCTCCCATTCAGCTCCTCACCCTCCTCGCTCCCACTCAGCTCCTCACCCTCCTCGCTCCCACTCAGTTCCTCACTCTCCTAGCCCTCCCCACTCAGCTCCCCACTCTCCCCGCTCCCACTCAGCTCCTCACTCTCACCGTCCCACTCAGCTCCTCACTCTTCCCGTCCCACTCAGCTCCCCACTCTCCCCCCTCCCACTCAGCTCCCCACTCTCCCCCTCCCACTCAGCTCCTCACTCACACCGCTCTCACTCAGCTCCTCACTCTCACCACAAAAGATGGCTTCTGTCGATCGAGGCAAATCCCTGTTATTTCGGAAAGTTACCTTCCCCACAGTGCCCTGCATCATTAAAGGCCAATCAATCGATGCGTTACACCTCGGTTTCGGACAGGCTTAACAAAGTGATAATAAGCAGGATTACAGCTGATGGAGTTGGGCTGACATATTAGAGACAGGTAGCAAATAGGGAATATAACTGGGGCATTTTCCGGTTGGTGGCAGTGAATACTGGACTACCACAAGGACCATTGCGGGGACTTCAGCTTTTTACAATTAATAGTAATGACCTGGAGCAAGATCCCAAGAGTAATGTATCTAATTTGCTGACAATGCAAAGCCAAGGGGAGGATACACAGAGGCTGCAATGAGATATAGACTGTGCAGCAAGGTGTCAATGGAACATAATGCAGCAAAGTGTTAAGTTACTCACTTTGGTCATAAGAATACAAAGCATTATATATTTTAAATTGTGCAAAGTTTAGAAGAGTTGATGTTCAAAGAGCCTTGGATAGACTTGTACAGGGGTTGGAGAAGTCAGCATGAAGGGACAACCAGCAATTAGGAAGGCAAATGCTTTTATTGCAAAGGAATTGGAGTTCAGCAATAAAGTGGTCTTGCTGTAATTGGACAGGGATTTGGTGAGAGTGCTGTGTGTAAATTTGGCCTCCTGTGGGTGAGAGGATATATTTGTACTGGAGGCCGGCTGCAAAGGGCCACAAAATTTGTCCCTGGTGTGAAAGGATTGCCTGGTAAGGCTGAGCAAACTAGGTCGCGACTCCTTGGAGTTTGGAAAAATGCGAGGCGATCCCAAGGAGATGTGAAAGAGGCTGGAAAGGTGCAGTGCTGGGGCTGGCACCCGCTGCTTTGGGGAATCAAAAACCAAGTATGTTCACAGGTGTCAGATAAGCTGTCAGCATTTAGGACTGAGAAGAGGAGAAATTATATCATTTCTGTGTCCCAAGGTGGTGGATGATGTATCATTGAGTTTATCTGAAATTGGGACAGAATTTTGGCCCCTCGGGGAATTGATATAGATACAGAACAGGAAAAAAGGTGAAATTGAAATACAAAATCAGCAATAGTTGTTTGGAATGGCAGACTGGGTTGGTAGGTCACAATACTCTCCTCCTGTTTCTTATATTTTTGTACGGTCAACAGCAATGGTCATCCCTGGACCTGACCCCTTATACCCTGTGACTCCCAGAGCACTTTTGCCAGTATAAGAGCTAAGTAATTGCAGTAAACTCAGGGGTTCAGTAGATAACCTTGTCACTGCATTCAGCTTCTAATAAAACTTATGTCCTTCTATCTTCTTGACTTTAAAAGCAGTTTTCATAAAAGAAAAAAAAAGTTGCTATATTTCAGGCAGTGAAATCTGTAGCTGAAATGTCAAAACATTTTCTCCTCAATCAAAGGCAGGGCAATCTATACCAGAATAGCAAAGAAATGCATATTTACCAACAGAAATATTTATGTACTTATAGAATCAAGTAATCAACCCAGGAATGAACAAATTTGCACAGCAGGAGGAGGAACATTGTACAGCAAAAGGTATTTCATTGGCGGGCTAACTTGTGATCAACATTATTGAATGAGAAAGAACAGAGAAAAGATACATTTCCTCAACATTTTTCGTCTTGAATCATCAGGACACTTTGCAAGAATACCAGTTCAAGGACAAAACAAGCACTTATATTGTATGAGAGAAGATTGATTGGCAAGTGGGCAGCACGGTGGTGAGCTCTGCTGCCTCTGCATTTCAGTGTGGTATTAGGATTGATGGATACAGTCAAAGAATTGCAAAATGCATCCTCAATACTTAAATTCTGCTCTACTAAACAATTATTTGTAGAAGCAACAGAAGTGAAATTGAAGGATTGAAAATAGAGGACAGCTATCGATGAAGATACTCTTAAAAGGATGGAATAAAAATCACATTTGTAGCTTGGGGCAAATTCATAGATTGATGAATGGCCTATTCCAGTGATTCAAACAATTTGTGTGGTTATTTTGCATTTTCAAGAACTTGGTGTTAATCAGGAAGTCAGGCAGAAATTCCAGTCCCAGTTCAGTACACCACAATATTCCCTGGTCAACATCTCTATCTCAGGCTTGCTGTCGTGCTCCAGTGAAGCTCAGCAAAAAGCTGGAAGAACAGCGTCTCATTTTCTACTTCGGAATCCTAAAGCCTCTGGACTCAATATCAAGCTCAACAACTTTGGGGCTTGAGCTTCTGTCATGTCCTTCCCCCAACCCCCCCACACAACAAGCCTTGTTATCACATGGTCTTCTATTACAGACCACCCATTATTAGCCACTAACAGTCCCCATTAAAAGCTAATCATTCTCCAAACCAGATTGTTATCCACTCGTTTGTCTGTCCAACTGTAATTTTCTCTCTCGCTGGGCTCTGACTCCACCTAACCTTTACTCCTTATCCCCATCCCCTAATCTATCTTTTGCATAAAACCCAACATTTGCTGAGTTACTGTCAGTTCTGAGGAAGGGTCACTGGACCCAAAACCTTGACTCTGATTTCTTTCCACGGATTCTGCCAGACCTGCTGAGCTGTTCAGTTTTTGTTTCAGAAATTCCACTCGAACTGATTCTTGCTTGGTTCAAGTCTGCATCTGTGGACCAGTTTTGCACCATCCCTTGTACTTATAGTCCCATTACACAAAGCTGACTCAAAGCAGCCAGCCTGTTGCATACTTGTCAAAATGCCAATGACAAGCTACATTTAGCTGACTGGATGTCTCCCATTGCTGCAGTGCTGGCTACTGGCCTACTCCTGGTTTGTAGTAATTGTGCCACATGGGTCATTGGCAAAACAATTACAAATAGACCGCAAAATTCCTCAAAGTTAAAGAGATTCTATCCCTCTTTCAGTAATATCACAGATTACATCTTTTGGGCACCATTATAAAGCTTTATTCACATTTCATTAACTCTAATCTAAGCATTGAAAGGGCTTGCAGAGGGGAACTACAGTATTCTGCACTAAACCCTGTTCTATCATCCTTAGAACCAAAGTGACTGCCTCCTGACTGTAGCACCCTCTGTCTGCAAGGACTTGGTTTTAAACCCCACCCTTCCCCAGAGACATTCAGTAATGGTTAGGATCAGGGCTTAAAATATCAGATTGAGCAATCTGACCCTTCCTCCATCCCTAACTTGTATAATCAATAGAAGATATATGCTTTGTGCCAATGCAGCTGTCTCCGTGGACTATGCTACTTGCATGAGTTTGAGCCGACATCACTGTCCACTCATGGGTTCTGTTATCCATGGAGTGTGAGTATTGGGTGTCCCTACTGCACACATAATGCTGCTCTACCCACCAAGGATGTCCCTACTCTGTGTCAAAAAGTGTGGTGCTGGTACAGCACAGCAGGTCAGGAGGCATTCAAGGAGCAGGAGAGTCAATGTTTCATGCATTAGCCTGTCATCAGCAATGTCCCTACTCTGTGCCTGCCTTATCTTATCTTATCTTATCTGAGTGTAACTACTGTCTGAGTCTCAGTTCTGTGTACTTGTTATTTAATTCTAACATGTAGAATAGTGATCCTAACTCTCCAATAGAGATCCTCTATTCCTCCCTTCATAGTGTTCAACACCATGTGACCATTACACGTCAGCGTTGCATCATCATTGACGTATTCAATTTCAGTATTACTTTCATGCCGGTTCCTGCTAAAATTAGGCTGTGACCTAAATGATATATATATATAAGTTGGTGTCTAGGGGCTCTCAGGCCCTGGAGCAACCTGGCACTGAGGTAGAATATAGAACAGTAAAGCACAGTACAGGCCCTTCAGCCCACAATATTGTGTTGGTTCCCTCATTGGATATAAATAACACAATGTGGGTGGGGTTATTCAGATTTGGAGATTTTTTTAAAAAGTGCAGAGAATAAGTATTTCAGAATTGCAACAGTGTAATTAGAGCCTGGGTTATCTCAGATCACCATGTATTGTAGAGTCATAGAGTCCTGCAACACACAGACAGGCTCTTTAGCCCAAACTGGTCCATGCAGACCAAAATGTCTGTCCAAGCTAACCCCATTTCCTTGCATTTGGCCCATATCCTTCTAATCCTTTACTTTCCATGTATTTATCCAAATGCCTTTTAAATGTTGGTGATGTACCCACTTCAACCACTTTAGCTGGCATCTTCTTCCATTGGCTTAGCACCTTCTGTGTAAAAACATTGCCCCCAGGGTTCCCATTTATTCTTTCCCCTCTAACCTGAAACTGATGCCCTCTAGTCTACGATTCCCCAACCCTGGGAAAAAGACTAAGTGCATTCACCCTCTCCATGCCTCTGATGATCTTATGCACTTTTATAATGTCCCCCCTCACTCTCCTATGTTCTAAAGAAAAAAGTCTTGGCTTGTCCAACCTCTCCCTATAACTCATGTAATTGAGTCCTGGCAATATCCTTGTAAATTTCTTCTGCACTATTTCAAGTTTAATGACCTCCTTCTTCTAACAAGGTGATCAAAACTGAACTCAAACTCCAAGTGCAGTTTCCCCAATGTCCTGCAAAACTGCAACATAACTTCTTAACTTCTACACTCAATGCCCTGACTGATGTAACATTTACTCTTCACAACCTTGATATTCCCATTGCCACATAAGTGTTGGAGTAGCATGGATGGGATTTTTAAAAATTTATCTGTGGGATGGGGTGTGACTGGTTGGGCCAGTCCCTGGTTGCCCTTGAGAAGGTGGTGGTGAGCTGCCTTCTTGAATTGCTGCAGTTCACCTGCTGTGAACCTACAATGCCATTAGGGAGGGAATTCCAGGATTTTGACCCAGTGACAATGAAGGAATGGCGATACATTTACAAATCAGAATGGTGAGTGGCTTGGAGGGGAACTTGAAGGTGGTGGTGGTGGTCCCATTTATCTGCTGCCCTTGTCCTTGCAGAGGTAAGTGATTGAGGATTTGGAACGTGCTGTCTGAGGATCTTTGGCGAACCATGTATTCTGAAGAAGACACTTGGCTTACCTTCCCTACATGCAGTTGTTGGAGTGTCTGGCCTGTGCTGCTGCATGCGGAAGACACAGAACACACCACACTGACTGCCATAAACAGAACCACAGAATCCCTCCAGGGTGGAAGCAGGTCATTCAAGTCCACATCAACCTTCTGAACAGCAGCTCACTCGGACCCACCCCACTACCCTATAAATTCCATGGCTAATCTACCAAGCTTGCACATCATTTAGACTGTGGGAGGAAGCACACACAGGCACAAGGAGAACGTGCAAGCTCCACACGGTCAGTCACCCAAGGGTGGGATTGGACCTGAGTCCCTTCCATTGTGAGACAGCAGTGCTAACCACTGAGCCACCATGCCACCCCGTGAAGGGGACCTGCTGTGATTTCCCCTTAATATCCCGCACTAGTCTTAATTCAGGTACACTCCCCATTCCTGAAGAAGACAAGGTCAGAATTCCTGGCTTGAAATGTGCAGTGGAATTGCACTCTGACTACACTTTCCTGAGATCCCTGGCCTGGTATGGAATACACAGTGTGATAAAAGTCTGCAGTTATACTTCATGGTGGTTCAATGGTTAGCACTGCTACCTCAGAGTACCAGGGACGCAGGTTCGACTCCAGCTTCGGGTGATGATCTGTGCAGAGTTTGCATATTCTCCTTGTGTCTGTGTAGGTTTCCTTCCACAAGCCAGAGGTGTGCAGGCCAGGTGAATAGGTCATGCTAAATTGCCCATAGTTTTCAGGGATGTGTTGGTCAGGTGCATTAGTGGGGGTAAATGTCTAGTAGTAAGGTAAGGGTCTGGGTGAGTTACTCTTTGGATGGTTAGTGTGGACTTGTTGGGCCAAATGATCTGTTTCCACACTGTAGGGATTCTATGATTGACCTTGCCTTATTCTTGGAGAAAGTGAGGACTGCAGATGCTGGAGATCAGAGCTGAAAATGTGTTGCTGGAAAAGCGCAGCAGGTCAGGCAGCATCCAAGGAGCAGGAGAATCGATGTTTCTGGCATGAGCCCTTCTTCAGGAATGAGGAAAGTGTGTCCAGCAGGCTAAGATAAAAGATAAAAGGGACTTGGGGGAGGGGCGTTGGAAATGCGATAGGTGGAAGGAGGTTAAGGTGAGGGTGATAGGCCGGAGTGGGGGTGGGGCGGAGAGGTCAGGAAGAAGATTGCAGGTTTGGAAGGTGGTGCTGAGTTGGAGGGTTGGGACTGAGACAAGGTGGGGGGAGGGGAAATGAGGAAACTGGAGAAATCTAAGTTCATCCCTTGTGGTTGGAGGGTTCCTAAGTGGAAGATGAGGCGCTCTTCCTCTAGCCGTCATGTTGCTATGGTCTGGCGATGGAGGAGTCCAAGGACCTGCATGTCCTTGGTGGAGTGGGAGGGGGAGTTGAAGTGTTGAGCCACGGGGTGGTTGGGTTGGTTGGTCCAGGTGTCCCAGAGATGTTCCCTAAAATCTTCCACAAGTAGGCGGCCTGTCTCCCCAATATAGAGGAGACCACATCAGGTGCAGCAGATGCAATAAATGATGCGTGTGGAGATGCAGGTGAATTTGTGGCGGATATGGAAGAATCCCTTGGGGCCTTGGAGGGAAGTGAGTGTGGAGGTGTGGGCGCAAGTTTTGCATTTCTTGCGGTTGCAGGGGAAAGTGCCGGGAGTGGAGGTTGGGTTGGTGGGGGTTGTGGACCTGACAGGGAGTCACAGAGGGTGTAGTCTTTTTGGAATGCTGATAGGGGAGGGGAGGGAAATATATCCTTGGTGGTGGGGTCCGTTTGGAGGTGGCAGAAATGACGACGGATAATATGATGTATGTGGAGGTTGGCGGGGTAGCAGGTGAGGACCAGTGGGGTTCTGTCCTGCTGGCGATTGGAGGGTGGGGCTCAAGTGCGGAGGAGCAGGAAGTGGAGGAGATGCGGTGGAGGGCATCGTCGATCACGTCTGGGGGGAAATTGCGGTCTTTGAAGAAGGAGGCCATCTGTGTTGTTTGGTATTGGAACTGGTCCTCCTGGGAGCAGATGCGGCGGAGACAAAAGAGTTGGGAATATGGGATGGCGTTTTTACAGGGGGCAGGGTGGGAGGAGGTGTAGTCTAGGTAGCTGTGGGAGTCGGTCGGTTTATAGTAAATGTCCGTGTTGATTCGATTGCCCGAGATAGAAATGGAGAGGTCTAGTAAGGGGAGGGAGGAGTCTGAGACGGTCCAGGTAAATTTGAGGTCGGGGTGGAAGGTGTTGGTAAAGTGGATGAACCCCACCACCAGGGATATATTTCCCTCCCCTTCCCTATCAGCATTCCGAAAAGACCACTCCCTCCGTGACTCCCTTGTCAGGTCCACACCCCCCACCAACTCAACCTCCACTCCCGGCACCTTCCCCTGCAACCGCATGAAATGCAAAACTTGCGCCCACACCTCCCCCCTTACTTCCCTCCAAGGCCCCAAGGGATCCTTCCATATCCATCACAAATTCACCTGCACCTCCATACACATCATTTACTGCATCTGCTGCACCCAATGTGGCCTCCTCTATATTGGGGAGACAGGCCGCCTACTTGTGGAACGTTTCAGAGAACACCTCTAGGACACCCGGACCAACCAACCCAACCACCCCGTGGCTCAACACTTCAACTCCCCCTCCCACTCCACCAAGGACATGCAGGTCCTTGGACTCCTCCATCGCCAGACCATGGCAACACGACGGCTGGAGGAAAAGCGCCTCACAGCGCCTGAGACCCGGGTTCAATTCCCGACCCAGGCAACTGACTGTGTGGAGTTTGCACATTCTCCCCGTGTTTGCGTGGGTTTCCTCCGGGTGCTCCGGTTTCCTCCAACAGTCCAAAGATGTGCAGGTCAGGTGAATTGGCCATGCTAAATTGCCCATAGTGTTAGGTAAATGGGGTAAATGTAGGGGAATGAGTGGGTTGCGGTTCGGTGTGGACTTGTTGGGCCGAAGGGCCTGTTTCCAGACTGTAAGTAATCTAATCTAATCTAATCTTCCGCCTGGGAATCCTCCAACCACAAGGGATGAACTCAGATTTCTCCAGTTTCCTCATTTCCCCTCCCCCCACCTATTCTCATTCCTAACCCTCGAACTCAGCACCACCTTCTTGACCTGCAATCTTCTTCCTGACCTCTCTGCCCCCACCCCTTCTTCGGCCTATCACCCTCACCTTAACCTCCTTCCACCTATCACATTTGCAACGCCCCTCCCCCAAGTCCCTCCTCCCTACCTTTTATCTTAGCCTGCTTGGCACACCCTCCTCATTCCTGAAGAAGGGCTCATGCCTGAAACGTCGATTCTCCTGCTCCTTGGATGCTGCCTGACCTGCTGTGCCTTTCCAGCAACACATTTTCAGCTCTTGCCTTCTCCTTGACCACTCTGCCTTATACCCAAACTCTTGGATGTGAGCATAGAAACCACATGACAATCCAAGCCTGGTGACTTATTTTCAACTTCACTGCAGGGGAGTCTTGGGCTGTCTGCTGTCTGTTGCCTGGTAGAGAAATGTGGAAGGAGAAATAGACTGGCCATGTGAAACCTAAGGAAATGTATCCATTGCCTGCTTTTAAACATCTCCATGCCATCAGGTAATGAGGAAAGTGAGGGAGGCACATTAACTTCTTTGTAATGGTTCTACCTTTAGCCATGCATCCAAGGTCACAGGTAATTATGGAGGGAAGCATTTTTCTAAACTCCAAATTGGAGAGAATTAGCCCAATATTCTGTTTCAGCAATTCACCTTTTGACATTCCAAAAAAAAAGTCTCCTCTGAGAGCATTCATCAAAACCATCATGTTGAGTCCTAATTGGTACAGTTTTCCCAGTATCTGTTACATCTGTGTGTAATTGTAAACTTGATCCATTGTTTCCTTACAACTGCTAAGACGTGCTCTCCCATTGTACATATACTGTTTATCTATATAGGCAAAGACTTTGCAATCTCTTCCCTCCCTGCAGGCCTTTTTCAAATATCTTATAAATAGTTCCAAAGCCACAATCTTGAGAGGAACAAGGTTTATCTGGGAATTAAGATAAGTATAATTTATGTCTCTTTTGCTTCTGATAACTGACATTAAAACTAACAGTATACTAAAATTAGAATGATATACGTATAAAATTTAATAAATGTCCCTTGAATTGCTCGTTATTGGCATTAATTAGATAACATCCATGCATATTATGTGTCTATTAGGAAGATTACAATGTTCCTGGCAATTGGCACATGTAGTCATTAATTCTGCATAATGTGACCTTGGCCTCAAAGAGAATATTTCCAAAGATTTAATTCTGTTGAAAATGAGGTTATGGCGACAAAATACAAGGGATGCCATTGCTGTTTGCATCTTTGAAAGGCAAGTTAAATTTCCCTTCAAGTTAATATGTATTAGCAATGGTGTCAGTATTTGTGCAGCTCTGATGACTTGTGAGGTGTAAGATTAGATTAGATTCCCTACAGTACGGAAACAGGCCCTTCGGACCAACCAGTCCAGACCAACCATCTGAAGAGTTACCCACCCAGACCCATTAACCTACCCTGTATTTACCCCTGACTAATGCACCTAACACTATGGGCAATTTAGCATGGCCAATTCACCTAACCTGCACATCTTTGGACAATGGGAGGAAACTCACACAGACACGGAGAGGAAATGCAAACTCCACACAATCAGATGCCCAAGGCAGGAATTGAACCCAGAGTCTCTGGCACTGTGAGGTAGCAGTGCTAACCACTGAGCCACCGTGCTGCCCACTGTAACTCCTATTGTTGCATCATAATGATGGTGGGTGCAGTGGTCATCTCACTGTATTTGTAACCTAGAGGTCCATGCTGGTAATAGGGATTCAAATCTTGCCATGACTGTTGGTGGTGTTTAAATTTAATTTATATTTTAATAAATAAATCAGAATTGAGTAATCCTAATGGTGACCATGACTAACGATTATTACTTGCTGAAGAAATACATCAGGTTCACTGCTTCCCCTAACCAAGCCTGCCCTACATATGAGCTGAAAATGTGTTGCTGGTTAAAGCACACATAATATAGTTGTCTCTTAGCTACTCTTTGAAATGGTCCAACAAGCCACTCAGGGGATGGACAATTAATACAAGCCTGCTCATAAAAGAACAAGTGCTGTTCTTGTTCTAGGGTGAAGGGCTCTCTCCATGTAGTTACAACAGAGGAAGGTACATGCATGGGGCAAGGACATGACAGCAGCATATTCTAATGGTGTTGTATTGATTCATTAACTGGTCCATATCTGTGGCAGTAGAATGACACCACAGTCGCTGGGAAGTGAGATGATGCAGGCCGTTTACTGTTATATAACCTTGTAGTCCGTATCAGCAGCAAATCCATCTCCCTGATCTTGGGGATAGCATTTTCCCAGCCACTGGATGATGCAGTCATTGGTGCAAAAAATATGGAGCGGTCAGAAAAATGAGACATTCAACGCTGAGCAAAAAAAGCAGTCTGATTTTACACCTGACAATGCTTTAAGAGGTATGCTGGCTACTTTTAGAGAGAGATTGGAGGACAAGTGACAAGCAGTCGATGAGAAAATAAATTACTCGTGAGGCCTTGAGGTTTTTTTTAAGAATTTGGATCAATAGAAACACAAGTAGGTGGAGACACAACCAAACCTAAGAGTTGACAGGTTTTGCTTTGGTTAGTTGGTCGGTGTGTATTAAGGTTGTGGAAGGAAAAGACCTCTCTCTCTTCTGGGAGAGTTGCCGCATGGCTCTCTTTCTTCCTGCCTGCAGATGCATGAGAGACCATCTGTTTTCTGCAGTTGCCTTTTTGGCAAATGTGTGTTGATAGGATGTTACTATATTGGAACAGTCAATTAGTAAAATTACTGTATTGAGTATTCTGTTACGTTTTCCAATAAAGTTATTTCAATTTGTTTTGTTGTATTTTAACTATAGTGTGTTTTCCTTTAAATCCACTGGTTTGACCAATTGAATTGCATCTGGAATACAACATTTACTTTTAAAATAAAAAAAAGCTGGTATCTCGTCTACCTTCTGAAGATACTTTGAGGGGATCTAGTTTGGTCCATAACAATATCTAAGGCTGAATGGCGAGACAAGATGTTTAAGTGTCGTTGGAGCTGCACTCATCCAGAAAAGAGGGGATTTTTCTCCCACATTCCTGCTTTGTAGCTTGTGGATATGCTCTGGGGAGATAGGTGGTGTGTTACTTGCTGCTGGGTGAAAGTGAGGACTGCAGATGCTGGAAACCAGAGTCTAGATTAGAGTGGTGCTGGAAAAGCACTGCAGGTCAGGCAGCATCCCAGGAGCATTTCAACTCCCCCTCCCACTCTGCTGAGGACATGCAGGTGTGAAAGCTCAGCCACGTTACCTGGCTTTCTGTGAACGCCTGTCCAAGAACAGAGAACCACCACTTAATTAATACACTTCAACAGTACTGTTTTTATTCAAGACTATCAGTATATGAATATACTAACAAGGCTTGGGAGAGAAAAGCCACTTAGACCACACTGGGTACTAAAGAGTGGATTCTCTCACCGTTGATAGGGAAAGTTGTTACATTTATACATAACTTCTCACGCAATACAGAGTCCCGTGTCATTAAGCTATCGCAAAGTATATTAATCAAAGTATACTTAATTGTAAGCTTACACATCAAAACATGCTCTAAATCTAACACACAGACACCAGCACCCATCTGGTTAAGATATTAACACTATCTTTAAAGTCTGACATTAACTCCCATTATTTTTCTAACCCTTAAAGGCAACAGTCAAATCTCAGAGATGCTCTTTAAATGTAAACATTCAAACCTCATTAATGTGTTACAGCTAGACCGTAAGGCACCAGTACTCCTCTGATGGCTGCCCTTTGACCTAGTGCTGGTACTATGTCATTCTCAGATCTGTGGGATTGGACATGTTTACCCAGCCTGTGCAAGTTGCTGTATTAGCAATTTGTTCGCTCAGGATGCTGGGCAATACAGCCAATGTGCTTCAGCCATTTTAGTTAACATTCTAAGCTCCATTTTCTATATGGTCACTATATCTATTTCCAACTTATCACAGGTCTTGGGTCTCCTTCACCACCACTCTCTCACCGCCCAACACCTAGAGGAAGAACACCTCATCTTCCACCTTGGAACACTTCAACCCCAGGGCATCAATGTGGACTTCAACATTTTCCTCATTTCCCCTTCCCCCACCTTATCCCAGTTCCAACCTTCCAGCTCAGCACTCTCCCCAATCTCCCTTCCCACCTATCCACTCCACCCTCCTCTCTGACCTATCACCTCTATCCCCACCCCCATTCACCTATTGTACTCTTTGCTACCTTCAGGCTTTTGCCTGAAACATCAATTTTCCTGCTCCTGAGATGCTGCCTGACCTGCTGTGCTTTTCCAGCACCACTCTGATTTAAACACTGTTACTTGCTGCAGGATTCCCAGTCTCTGAGCTGCTCTAGTCATGGATTTATATGGCTGGTTCAATTCATTTTCTGGTCGATGGAAACCTGTAGGATGTTGGTCATCAGAGATTCAGGAAAAGTAACACCATTGAATGTTTTGGGGTGTTAGGTATATTGTTTCTTTTCTGGAGATGGTCACAGTATAGATGGCATTTGTGTGGCATGAATATTATTTGCTTCTTGTCAGCCCAAGCCTGGATATTGTCCAGGTCTTAATGCGTTTGAACATGGACAGCTTCAGTACCTGAGGAGTGGTGAATGGTGCTGAACATTGTGTGATCATCGGCGAACATTCCCACTTCTGACTTTATGACGGAGGGAAGGTCAGTGATGAAGTAGCTGTAGATGAAGGGCACTACCCTGAGAAGCTCCTACAGTGATGTCCTGGAGCTGAGGTGACTGATCTCCAACAACCACAACCATCTTCCTATGTATCGGGCGTGACTCCGACCCGCAAAGTGTTTGCCCCCTGGTTCCCAATGATTCCAGTTTTGCCATGGCTCCTTGATGCCACTCAATTAAATGTGACCTTGATCCCAAGGGCCATTCATCTCACCTCCCCTCTGGAACTCAGCACGATTTTCCATGTTTTAACCAAGACTGTAATGAAGTCAGGAGCTTAATGGCCCTGGTCGAACCTCAACTGGGCACACTGAGCAACAATCAAGGTGCTGAATTTTTATATTGCCGGTTTCTTCCTTGAATTCATTGAGGACCTGTGTGTGATGTGCTGAATGTTTTACAATGATGGTTGCTGGGAGACAAGGGTAATCTCAGTGATCATAGCTGATGTCTCTGTCTGACAACCCTTTGACTGATGTCTAATGTGGATACAATGCTGTCCATTCTTTCACCAAGGCGATGGTGAAGCAAACAATAGGCCTGAAAAAGAGGGTCCAATACTTGGATCGGTCTTCGGGAGGGGTGGGGGAGACTTGTGGTAAATTCCAGACAGAGTGTGCTGTATAATTCTAGCATGCTGTACTCTGGTTCTCAATTGTTTGACAGTTTTTGATGTTCTCCCATTGAACAATGACAAGATATGGAGCCTGGCTGGGCATTAGACAAAGAGTAATATTGTCTTACAAAGAACTGGTTGAGCAGCAGGAGACAGAGAGTAGTAGTTGAAGGGAGTTTCTCGAAATGGAGAAAGGTGCCCAGTGGTGTTCACAGGGGCCAGTGTTGGGGGTCACTGTTGTTAGTAATATACGTAAATGGTCTGGAAGAGGGCACTGTTGGTATGATCAGCAAGTTTGCAGATGACACAAAGGTTGGTGGAGTAGCAGAAAGCATAAGGGACTGTCAGAGAATACAGGAGGATATAGATAGACTGGAGAGTTGGGTGGAAAAGTGGCAGATTGCTTTCAATCCAGATAAATGTGAGGTGATGCATTTAGGCAAGACTAATTCTAGAGCGAATTATACGATGAATGGAAGAGCCTTGGGAAAACTTGATGAGCAGAGAGATCTCAGAGTGCAGGTCCATTGTACCCTGAAGGTTGCTACACAGGTGGATAGAGTGGTCAAAAAGGCATATAGTCTGCTTGCCTTCATTGGACGGGGTAATGAGTATAAGAGCTGGCAAGTCATGTTAAAATTGTACAAGACATTGGTTTGGCTGCACTTAGAATACTGTGTATAGTTCTGGTCGCGACATTACCAAAAGGATGTGGACGCTTTGGAGAGGGTGCAGAGAAGGTTTACGAGGATGTTGCCTGGTATGGAAGGTGCTAGCTATGAAGAAAGGTTGAGTAGGTTAGGTTTATTTTCATTAGAAAAAAGGAGATTGAGGGGCGACCTGATTGAGGTTTACAAAATCATGAAGGGTATCCAACAGGGTGGATAGAAACAAGCTTTTTCCCAGGTGAAGGATTCAATAACGAGAGGTCACGCTTTCAAGGTGAGAGGTGGAAAGTTTAAGGGGGATACACGCGGCAAGTACTTCACACAGAGGGTGGTGGGCATTTGGAACGCGTTGCCAGCAGAGGTGGTAGAGGCAGGCAAGGTAGATTCATTTAAGATGCGTCTGGACAGATGCATGTGTAGGTGAGGAGCAGAGGGATATAGATGCTTAGGAATTGACTGACAGGTTTAGACTGTACATTTGGATCGTCTCAAGCTTGGAGGGCCGAAGGGCCTGTTCCTGGGCTGTAAATTTTCTTTGTTCTTTGTCTTAGACAGGATTTGAACATGGAATGCCATGATCTAAGAAGAAATGGCTGGTCAGGTGATGTGCTGTAGCTGTATGATGTGAGAGCTGGTTGATCCCATTGTGAACGGCAGTGACCACATCTGCAGCAGGTGTTTGTTGCTGGAGGAACTCTGGCTCAGAGTTGATGATCTGGAATCTGAGCTTCAAACACTGTGGCACATCCAGGAGGGTGGGAGGTATCTGGATGCTTTGATATCAGAAGGCAGTCACAGCTGGTAGATTAAATAATTCAAATTCAGGGTGTGATTGCAAGTGAGGCAGGGAGGGGGATCCTGAGTTCAGGGGACAGAGGAGCCTCAGCTCGTGACCTTATCCAACAGGTATGAGGTACTTGCTCCCTATGTGGATGAGGAAAAGGGCTGTGGGGAGGATGAGCCAATTGACCATGGCACCATGATGCAGGAGTCCATTCAAGACTGGGGGAGCAAAAGGACAAATGGTAGTTATAGGGGATTCTATAATTGTGGGATCGATAGTATCCTTTGCAAGCTGGATCGGAGTCCTGCATGGTGTGTTGCCTGCCTGGTGTCAGGGTGCAGGATATCTCTGACAGGCCTGAAAGGATACAGGAGCAGGAAGGGGAGGATCCAGTTGTTGTGGTCCACATTCGGACTAACAGCTTAGGTAAGAATAGGATGGAGGACCTGTTTGGGGATTATCGAGCACTAGGAACTAAATTAAGGAACTGGTCTTCAAACGTCATCATCTCCAGATTACTGCCTGAGCCACGTGCAAATTGGCTGAGGGACATGAAAATTAGGGAATGTCACCAAAATGGATGACTTCACGTTTAGGGAATTAAATTAGGGAATTAAACTCATGGCTAAGGGAGTGGTGTGGGGAAGAGCGGTGTCATTTCATGGAGTATTGGCATCAGCTCTGGAACAGGAGGGACTTATACTGATGGGATGGTCTCCACCTGAACTGATCTGAAACCAGTGTTCTGGTTTAAAAAAAAGGGTAAATAAGGTGGTCACTAGGACTTTAAACTAGTGAGTTGGGTGGGGGGGAAGAAGGGAAGCGGAAAACGACAGGAAGTATGGCGGTAAATGAAAAGGAAATCAGCAGGTTAGCATTTGTGCAGAAGGGTTTAACTACAAGGCAGACTATGAAAGAAGTAAAAAGCAAGGATAACTCAGGAGGTATTATTATTGGAGATGTTGGAATTCATAAAGTGGGTACAAAATCCAGCATAAGGGCACTTTGCCTGAATGCTCGTAGCATTCGTAACAAGGTATGTGAGTTAACGGCACAAATCATTGCGAATGATTATGGTTTAGTAACCATTGTGGAGACATGGTTACAGGATGGTCATGACTGGTGTTAAATATCCAGAGGTATCAGACTGTTCGGAAGGATGGACAGGAAGGTAAGGGAGCTGGTGTAGCTCTGATATTCAAGGACAACACCAGGGTGGTGCTGAGAGATGATATAGGTTCAATGGAGAATAAGGTTGAATCCATTTGGGTGGAAATTTAGAAATTCTAACAAAAGGGCTTTTGCCCGAAACGTCGATTTCGCTGCTCTTTGGATGCTGCCTGAACTGCTGTGCTCTTCCAGCACCACTGATCCAAGAAAAGGTCATTGACAGGTGCTGTCTATCGGCCACTAAATAATAATATCACATTGGGGTGGGCAATAAGCAAGGAAATAGCTAATGCCTGTAAAAATGGAATGGCAATTATCATGGGGGATTTTAAGCTACATGTCGATTAGTCAAACCAGGTTGGTCAGGATAGCTTTGAGGAGGAATTCATTGAATGTATCTGCGATAGTTTTCTTGAGCAGTATGTAATCAAACAACAAGGGAGCAAGCTATCCTAGATCTGGTCCTGTGCAATGAGACAGGAATAGCTAATGATGTCTTCGTTAGTGATCCTCTTGAAAGGAGCACTCACAGTATGGTTGAATTTAGAATACAGATAGAAAGTGTGAAGATAATATCCAATACCAGAGCCCTGTGCTTAAACAAGGAATACTATAACAGGACAAGAGAGGAGTTGGCTAAAGTAGACTGGAAACAAAGACTTTGTGGTGGGACAGTTGACAAACAGTGAAGGACTTTCAAAGCAATTTATCAAAGTGCTCAGCAAAAGTACACACTAGTGAAAAGGAAGGACTGTAGGAAAAGAGGTAATCGCTGGTACGGTGGCTCTGTGGTTAGCACTACTGCCTCACAGCAACACGGTACAAGGTTGATTCCTGCCTTGGGCGACTGTCTGTGTGGGGTTTGCACATTCTCCCCATGTCTGCGTGCATTTCCTCTGGGTGCTCCAGTTTCCTCCCACAGTCTAGAGGTAGAACATAGAACATAGAACAATACAGCACAGAACAGGCCCTTCGGCCCACGATGTTGTGCCGAACATCTATCCTAGATTAAGCACCCATCCATGTACCTATCCAATTGCCGCTTAAAGGTCGCCAATGATTCTGACTCTACCACTCCCACGGGCAGCACATTCCATGCCCCCACCACTCTCTGGGTAAAGAACCCACCCCTGACATCTCCCCTATACCTTCCACCCTTCACCTTAAATTTATGTCCCCTTGTAACACTCTGTTGTACCCGGGGAAAAAGTTTCTGACTGTCTACTCTATCTATTCCTCTGATCATCTTATAAACCTCTATCAAGTCACCCCTCATCCTTCGCCGTTCCAACGAGAAAAGGCCGAGAACTCTCAACCTATCCTTGTACGACCTATTCTCCATTCCAGGCAACATCCTGGTAAATCTTCTCTGCACCCTCTCCAAAGCTTCCACATCTTTCCTAAAGTGAGGCGACCAGAACTGCACACAGTACTCCAAATGTGACCTAACCAAAGTCCTGTACAGCTGCAACATCACTTCACGACTCTTGAATTCAATCCCTCTGCTAATGAACGCTAATACACCATAGGCCTTCTTACAAGCTCTATCCACCTGAGTGGCAACTTTCAAAGATCTATGTACATAGACCCCAAGATCCCTCTGTTCCTCCACCTGACTAAGAACCCTACCGTTAACCCTGTATTCAGGTGTGCAGGTTAGGTGAATTGGCCACGATAAATTGCCCATAGTGTTCGGTGGATTAGTCAGAGGGAATGGGTCTGTGTGGGTTACTCTTCGGTGGGCTGGTTGGGCTGAAGGGCCTGTTTCCAAACTATATGGAATAAGAAATAAGGGGGGGCTATCAAATTGAAAGAGAAGGCATACAAAGTGACCAAGATCAGCAGGAAACTAGACGATTGGGAAACCTTTAAAGGTCAACAGAAAGTCACAAAAAGAACTGTAAAGAGAAGTTAGATAGAACATGAGAAAAAAATAACAGCTCAGAATATAAAGACAGATAGCAAAAGGTTTTTATAAATATATAAAATGAAAGAGAGTGGCTAAAGTAAATGTTGGTCCTTTAGGGGAAGAGTAGGGGGCTAAAGTGATGGGATCTGAGGCAATGGCCAAGGCACTGAACAGGTGTTTTGTATCGGTCTTTGGACACGAATAACACGTCAGTAATTGACAAGGAGATGAAGATAGTTGAGGACCTGAAAACAATCATTATCATGACAGAGGCCGTGTTGGGCAAGCTAATGGAACTAAGGGTAACCAGGTTTCCTGGCCCTGGTGGAATCCATCCCAGGGTGCTAAAAGAATCGACGGGAGAAATAGCAAATGTTGTTGTGGTAATTTCCTAAAATTCACTGGACTCTGGGGCAGTCCCAGCAGATTGGAAAACAGCAACTGTGATGTCACTGTTTAAAAAGGGTGGTAGACAAAAGGTGGGGAATTATAGACCAGTTAGCTTAACGTCTGTAGTGGGGAAATGCTTGACTTTAGATTAGACTTACAGTGTGGAAACAGGCCCTTCGGCCCAACAAGTCCACACCGACCCGCCGAAGCGAAACCCACCCATACCCCTACATTTACCCCTTACCTAACACTACGGGTAATTTAGCATGGCCAATTCACCTGACCCGCACATCTTTGGACTGTGGGAGGAAACCGGAGCACCCGGAGGAAACCCACGCAGACACGGGGAGAACGTGCAAACTCCACACAGTCAGTCGCCTGAGTCGGGAATTGAACCCAGGTCTCAAATTATTATCAAGGAAGAAATAACAAGGCATTTAGATGGACGTTGTCCCACTGGGCAGATGCAGCATGGGTTCATGAAGGGCAGGTCATGCTTCACTAATCTACTTGACTTCTATGAAGACATTATAAGCACGATGGACGATGGGGACCCAGTAAATGTGGTATACTTAGATTTCCAAAAGGCATTCAACAAGGTGCTGCATAAGATAAAGATGTAAGGCATAATGTGTAATGTATGAGCATGGATAGAGGGTTGGTTAACTAACAGAAAGCAAAGAGTGGAAATAAATCCGTGTCTTTTCTGGTCAGCAATCAGTACCTAGTGGTGTGCCTCAGGGATCAGTGTTGGGACCACAATTATTCACAATATATATAGATGATTTGGAGTTGGGGACCACGTGTAATGTGTCAAAGTTTTCAGATGACACTAAGATGAATAGCAGAGCAAAGTGTGTGGAGGACTGTGCAACTTTGCAGAGGGATATAGATACTATAAATAAGTGCACAGATGGAATACAATGTTAATAAGTGTGAATGATTTGGAGATGCCGGTGTTGGACTGGACTGTACAAAGTTAAAAATCACACAACACCAGGTTATAGTCCAACAGGTTTATTTGGAAGCACTAGCTTTTGGAGCGCTGCCCTTCATCAGCTGGTTATGAAGGAGCGGTGCTCCAAAAGCTAGTGCTTCCAATTAAACCTGTTGGACTATATAACCTGGTGTTGTGTGATTTTTAACTTGTTAAATGTGAAGTCATCCATTTTGGTAGGACTAACAGTAAAAAAGTTGCAGCAAACTGCTATGTAGAGGGACCTGGGTGTCCCTGTGCATGAATCACAGAGGGTTGGTCTGCAGGTACAACAAGTAATTAGGAAGGCAGATAGAATTTTGTCCTTCATTGCTAAAGCGATTGAGCTTGAAAGCAGGGAAGTTATGTTACAGCTGTACAAGGTGCTGGTGAGGCCACACCCCGAGTACCGTGTGCAGTTTTGGTCTCCTTACTTGAGGAAGGATGTCCTGGCACTGGAGGGGGTGCAGAGGAGGTTCACTGGGTTGATTCCAGAATTGAGAGGGTTGGCTTATGAGGAGAGACTGAGTAGACTGGGACTATATTCATTGGAATTTAGAAGAATGAGGGGGAATCTTACAGAAACATATAAAATAATGAAGGGAATAGATAAGATCGAGGTCAAGTGGATGTTTCCACTGGCTGGTGAAAGGTGGTTTAATTGGGCAAAGCCTCAAAACCAGGGGGAGCAGATTGAGACCTGAATTGAGGTGGAACATCACCCAGAGGGTTGTGAATCGATGGAATTCCCTGCCCAGGAAGTAGTTGAGGCTTCCTCAGTAAATGCTTTTAAAGCTAAAATGGAAATTTTTTTTGAATAGTGAAGGAATTAAGGCTATAGTAAGAGGGCGGGTAAGTGGAGCTGAGGCCATGAAAAGATCAGCCAAGATCTTACTGAATAGCGGAGCAGGCTTGGGGGGCCAGATGGCCTATTCCTGCTCCTGGATCTTATGTTCTTATGACCGATGGGCAGCCTGTGTTAGCTTCATTCTTCAAAATATCTGCAGATCCAATACAGACAGGTAATGATGTCAAATGGGAATATATTCATGAAGTGAATCAATGGTTAGCACTGCAGCCTCACAGTGCCAGGGACCTGGGCTCAATTCCACTCTCAGGTGACTGGCACATTCTCCCCATGTCTACATGGGTCTCCTTTGGGTGCTCTGGTTTCCTCCCATAGTCCAACGATGTGCAGTTTAGATGGATTGGCCATGCTAAATTGCCCATGGTGTCCAGGAATGTGCAGGCTAGGTGGGTTAGCCATGGGAAATGCAGGGTTACAGGAATAGAGTAGGGGGTAGTTCTGGGTGGAGTGCTCTTCAGAGGGTTGAGGTAGATTTGATGGCCTGAATGGCCTGTTTCAACACAGTGGGGATTCTCTGAACTTGACCTTTTATTTCCAATGAGGGCGTCACCCCCACAGAAACTTTTCATTTCCGTTTCCCTCCCACTACATGTGCTGGGAAGGATTATACATGACCAAGCAACATTTGACCTAGGGTACAGCTGGGCTTTCAGTGTGGCACCAGCAGCACAAGGACCTGGTAGTGGTTAACACTTCTGCTGCTGGGAAGTGTAAGGTAGCATAAGAGTTCATCCATCACAAGGGGAGCTCTGTAAAACTCACATGAGAATTACTCGCAGGAGCTCACAGAGTGAAACCTCTCCAGATTGATACCTACCTGCCATTTAGTAAACTCCGGCCCTGGGTTTTCACAACAATACTTAACTATCCTGAAGTCTGTCATCCTGAAGCTGAACAAGTAGATTCCTTTAGTTTTACCTATTTTTCCATATCAACCTGTTCAGAGGTGTTATTAAACAGCTCTAGAACAAGTGGGACTTGAACCCATATCTCCCAGTCCACAGGTAGGGACACTATCACAGGAGCCCTACCAGATTGCTTTATGAGGAAAGGCTAAACAAGCTAGGCCTTCATACTCTGGAGTTCAGAGGAGTCCGAGGTGACTACATTGAGAAGGAGAAGATCCTGAAATGGCTTGACTGTGTTAGTGTGGAAAGGATATTTCCTTTTAGAGTCATACAGCATGGAAACAGATCCTTCGATCCAAACTTAATCCCAAAATAAACTAGTCCCACCTGCCTGCTTCTGGCACAAATTCCTCCAACCTTTCCTATTCCTGTACTTATACATATCTCTTTCAAACTTTGCAATTATACCCATATCCACCACCTCCTCAGGAAGTTGTGCCACATGAGAGCGACTCTGTATGTAAAGAATTTGTCCCTCACGTCTTTATTAAATCTCTCTCCTTTCTACCTGAAATTGATGCCCCCCCATCCAAGTCTTGAAATCCCCCACCCTAGGGAAAAGATACCTGCCATTCACCTTATCTGTACCCATCATGATTTACTAGACCTTTCTAAGGTCGTTCCTCAACCTCCTGTATTCCCGTGAAAGGAGTCCCAGCCTATCCAGCCTTCCACGATAAGTCAAACCTTCCATTCCCGGCAACAGAGTGTCTGGAATCAGGGGTCATTGTTTAAAAATAAGGAGGTAACTTTTTAAAACAGAGATGAGGAAATATTTTTTTCTTTCAGAGGGTTGACAGCTTTCCTCAAAAAAACAGTGAATGCAGAATCTTTAAAATTTATCTGAGGCAGGTGACCAAGGGGATGAAGATTATTGGGGGCATACAGGAGTTTAATTCAGATAAATGCGAGGTACTGCATTTCGGGAAAGCAAATCTTAGCAGGGCTTATACACTTAATGGTAAGGTCCTAGAGAGTGTTGCTGAACAAAGAGACCTTGGAGTGCAGGTACATAACTCCTTGAAAGTGGAGTTGCAGGTAGATAGGATAGTGAAGAAGGCATTTGGTATACTTTTCTTTATTGGTCAGAGTATTGAGTACAGGAGTTGGGAGGTCATGTTGCGGCTGTACAGGACATTGGTTAGGCCACTGTTGGAATAACATGTGCAATTCTGGTCTCCTTCCTATCGGAAAGATGTTGTGAAACTTGAAAGGGTTCAGAAAAGATTTACAAGGATGTTTCCAGGGTTGGATGATTTGAGCTATAGGGAGAGGCTGAACAGGCTGGGGCTGTTTTCACTGGAGTGTCGGAGGCTGAGGGGTGACCTTATAGAGATTTACAAAATTATGAGGAGTATGGATAGGATAAATAGACAAAGTATTTTCCCTGGGATCAGGGAGTCCAGAACTAGAGGTCATAGGTTTAGGGTGAGAGGGGAAAGATATAAGAGACCTCAGGGGCAACATTTTCACGCAGAGGCTGGTACGTGTATGGAATGAGCTGCCAGAGGATGTGGTGGAGGCTGGTACAATTGCAACATTTAAGAGGCATTTGGATGGGTATATGAATAGGAAGAGTTTAGAGGGTTATGGACCGGGTGCTGGCAGGTGGGACTAGATTGGGTTGGGATATCTGGTTGGCATGGACAGGTTGGACCGAAGGGTCTGTTTCCATGCTGTACATCTCTATGACTCTATGACTCTATGTAGAGTTGAGGTTACAAGCTGTGACCTTAGAGTGGTAGAGCAGACTCAAAGGTAGAAGTGACCTACTCTTGTTCCTTCTCATGTTTGTAAGCTGAGGTACAGTGAGATTTCTAATGCCAAATAACCATGCAGTTACCAAGTCAAAAATCCATGGGATTAGAGTATAAAACACATCCATATGGTGCTAAAGAAGAAAAATCCATACAGTTAACGGCAGAAAAACTCATTGGAACTGTAGGACGGACAAATCAATGAAGTGATAGAGCAGAAAGAGGCATGCGGCTATGGGACAGAAAATCCACATGTAACAGAGCAGAAACATCAATACAGAGATAAAGTCGAAAAACCCATCATCAGAACAGGTTAGTCAACATGAGCAACAAAGTCCATTGGGCTATGGACAGTGAAATTCATATCACCATGTGACAGGGAAAACCAGTATGGCTACAGGTAGAAAGCATCAGACAATAATAGAATAGAAAATTGATATGGATTAAAAAAAAACAAAAAAGTGGGAAAAGCTATATCGGTCTGGACAGATGAGAATGTTTAAGTAGGAATGAAAAATTAGCTGTCAGTTAGTGGGAGGTGGGTGTGAAATGTTGATCACTGTCCTTGGCAGCAAACTGACCAGCTTTAGAAATAGTCATCCGCCAACAGCAGTGATACCATCTTGTAGGCTGCCCCTACAGGCAGAGAGTGGGATGCTGCCCCTTGCTGGAAGGAGGTCCCAACTGAGAGCTGGGGCCTATCTGATCTGCCAGCAGCTCAGGCAGTCCTCAGCAGAGCCTGAACTCAGCTGCTCTGACACCAAGGTGGCCTGCGAAGAAGATTGATAGGGATCGAGCCCAGTTAATGTCCCAGGACAATTGTGTACGGAGAAATCAAGCTCCCTGCAGTGGGGGTGGAGGGGATGTGAAAATAGGAAGCCCCCCCCAACACGGTGTACACAGGGCATCTACCCCAAAGGAAAGCCCCTGCCCCAATTCCTTTCTGCCTTCATGTAAGTGGGCAAAAAGTTGGCAAATGGAGTATAACATGGGAAAATGTGAAGTTGTTCATTTTGGGGGAACAAAAGAACAAGAGTAATATCTAAATGGAGAGAAACTGCAGGAAGCTGCAACAGCAAGGGACGTGGGGGTAAGCTACATGCATAAAACACAGAAAGCTAGCACCTAGGTGCAGCAGGTAATCAGGAAGGCTGATGGAATATCAGCCCTTATTTCAAGGTGGTTGGAGTATAAGAGAAGGGAAATCTTATTGCAACTGTGCAAGGTGCTGGTGAGACCACATCTGGAACACTCTGAGCAGTTTTTGGTCTCCTTATTTAAGAAAAGATCTTGTTACATTGGTGACAGTTCAGGGAAGGCTTGCTCAGATAATCTCTGATCTGGAGGACTGTCTTATGACCAAAGGCTAAACAGGTGGGGACTCTACTCACTGGAGTTTAGGAAAATGAGGGGTGATCTCATTTGAACATTTTGGATTCGCAAGGGTGACAGGGTAAATACTGAGAGGATATTTACCTTCATGGTAAAGTCTAGAACCAGAGGGCATATTCTCTGAATAAAGAAGCACTAATTTAAGCCTGAGATGAGGATGATTTCATTCTCTCAGACAGTTATGAGTTTTTGGAACTGGTTACCACAGAGAGCTGCGGGCTCAGAGACCTTGTCTATATTTAAGCTTGAGTTAGATTCTCGATCAGGAGGTAATCAAGGGTTATAGGGGAAGGGTGTGAAAGTGAGCGTGATGAATGATTTGGAGGTGCTGGTGTTGGACTGGGGTGGACAAAGTTAAAAATCACACAATACCAAGTTATAGACCAACAGGATTATTTGGAAGCACTGCTCCTTCTTCAGGTGGTTGTGAAGCAGAATTTACAGCAATAGATTACAGTGTCATGCAAGTAAAATGATATTTTACATTTAACAGCAATTCAGGTTTGAGGTTAGAGTGGACTCAATGGACCAAATGATCTGTTTCCACACTGTTGGGCTTCTATATTCACTGGAATTTGGAAGAGTATGGGGTGATTCTCATAGAAGCTTATCAAATTTGAACAGGAGTAGACAGAGTAAATTCAAGAAGGATGTTCGCTATGATCAGGGAGTTGAGAAACAGTTGTTATAGAAAGGCTGTTTGTGACTGAGATGAGGAGAAATTTCTTAACTCAGAGTGGAGCTTACTGCCAAAGTTGTGGTTAAGGCCAAAACGTTGAATGTTTTCAAGCCAGAGTTAGGAATAGAGGGATCAAAGGGTATAGGGTGAAAGTGGGGACAGGGATTTGAGTTGGATGATCATAATGAATGGTGGAGCAGGTTGGAAGGGCCTATTTTCTGTGTTTCTCTGTTAGCACCAATGGTCTTTTCACACTCACCTACCTTCCTCAGCATATAGTGGCGGTGTGCCCAGATTGTGTAACAATTTCCATTTATTAGGGCATTTAAGGGGCTTAAGGGTGGGCAAATTAGTGGACCACCTCTCATATTATGATGGCTAGCTTGAAGACATACCCAGCTGCAGAGGGAGGGGTAAGGTGGGTGCACGTATAGTATCCAGCTCATAGAAACAGGAGTAGACCATTCAGAGCCTTAGTTCAATGTTTATCCGTAACTCAAATCCATTTGCTTGTTTTTGCTCTACATGTCTTCATACAATGAAAAGCAATCAAAGGATCAACAGGATAATTGTTCCACTTGCAGAGAACCCCCAGAAATAATAACGCAGTCCAATGCCTCTGACTGTTGTTGGAAATGCATCATACCTGCCACAATAGTTTGAGTTAGTGTTGGCGGAGTGGGGTTTGCAAGGAATCTTCACATGCAACCATCCGAAACTTACTGGTATAGCTCAAGAGGCAAAATCATCGCCAATTTGATTGGTTTAGAATGACCGAGTGATAGTCTTCTTTTCTCTTTCTGAGTGTGGGATGGGCATATTAGGCAATGCCCAAAACATCACCCCCACTGGTGACATAACTCGACTATTGCCTGCCAATCAACTCATTGATTACTGACAGGCAGCAAAGGGATACTATCTTGGCCTATCCCAGGCCTTGATACTGATGAGCCAGGTCAACCTCGACCCAAGCCTACTTCTCAGAGGATGCAGTGGTAAGAGTATAAGGATCTTCTCCCTCTTCTCACAGGGTGCCATCACAATCTGTAGGAGTTTGCACTGATGGTTCAAAGCAAGGGCAGGGAGCTGGCTTTCAGATGTCATCTCCTCACCTCTTCTGAGGTTCCAATAGTCCCCAGATTGGGGGTGACCGAAGTTTAACCTTTAGCCTAGCAGGTAAGTTGTCATGGTTTTCCAGAGAGGAAACTAACCATCTTTCTCATCATTGGGAAGGGAGACAATCAGTGAGGGAATGAATTGAAGTTGTAAACTGACCTTCAATTTATCACTTCAGAGTCTTAATTGTGAACAAGTTAAATAAATCCAGTTATTTAAGCTTCTTCCCATAACTACCTATATCCTAAGGAGAACAACTTGACTGCTCCGTCCAATCAGTCTTTAGTTTCCCATTCTCCTATTGTGAAGGGAAATGTAGCAGCAACAGAAGACGACAGCTGGAGAATGAGGAGACAACAATTTGGAGGCCCAAGGAGGAATTGATTCTGATCATTGAAAGACAAATAGGAGAGGCTGCAGGAGGTAGGAATTAAGAGATGAGGTGTTTGAAATCAGATAAATGCATTTTTGGATTGTCAAAGTCAAGCAGCGATCTTTCAGGGCCTCCTGCATTTGGATGGGCACCACAAGGGGCTGATGTGCTTTATCTCAGCCCCCAAAATAGTATGTTGATATTTTTGATTTCTGTTACAGTGCCCAATGAAGGATGTGCATGTTACTTTTGTTTCTTATGTTTCTCATAAAATAGTAGAGCATTGATCTGTCTTCTGCAAATGACTATGAGGATCCTGGACATGTCCTACCTGTGGTAATAGCACAGTATGAAATGTCAGCATAAAGCTTGATTTTGTGAATGTGATGGTTTGGGTTATTGCCCGACTGGTCTCTGGGACAACTCCTGCAATATTGTCAGTGAGGAGATCTTTTCCAGGGTCGCAAGGACTGGGAACCCCATCAGTGTACGCTGGCTTGATGCTGTGCTTTGAGATGTGTGCTTCATCTGGGTTTTCATTGTCTTTAGTTTTCTTGCAAATGAGGCCATTTCCACAGGCAGCTGATAGGCTGTGAGGAACTGGGGTCTCTCAGGACACACTGAGCAAGGAGAGTAAGATTTCTTCTTTAAAGTATGTGAGTGAACTAACCAGACTTTTATAAAAATCCAACTGGTTCATTGCCACTATCCAAGGATTTAAATTGAGTTCCAATTTCCAAATTTCTGGGAACTCATGTTGGCTGGATTACTCCAGGTTTGAGGCTTTGACATCCAATTACACATTGATAAGTAGGAACGTACAACTTTCTGGCTTTGTGACAAATAACAAGACCCTCTTCAGAGAACTCAAAGGCTTTCCTCAAATAACATTTACCGACAAATTTGAGCAGGGTCAGCCAGGAAGGATCCAGTGGAAAAACGAATTCACCAGTGTGGTGACTGTAGAGAAAGCTGTCCATCTGGTCTAAAAGGTTTCAGAGTTCTCACTCCGAGTGGTCAAAGCTCCATCACAGATTTCACAGTTTGGATAAGTTTGGTGGAGTGCAGCACTGGGGGAGTAGTTGAGAAAACATTGTTATATGAGACACTACTAGACAGAAAAGCATGCGTCATTTTCTTTGGGACGGAATTTCTCATTGGTGTTGGGCTTTTCCCATCAGCTCGGCGTGGGAGTCCTGAGTTCACACGTGTCAACCCAGGGCAATCAAGAAACAGCCTCCTGCTTGGTCATCTGTGCACTTGGCATCCCATTAAGAGACAGCAGACAGACTCCCAGAGGCTGGGGGGCCCAATCAGAAGCCTCCTGTTTCTCTAGCCTGGTTGTTCCATTCTTCTTAAATATTGCTGAAGGTGTCCTCTCAGCTGCCTGCTGGACTGACAAATGAAAGTCTTCTGAGGCAATCTGGGAAATTAAGTTTGAGGAGAAACCATAGCCTGACAAAGGGTGGGCTTCCTGAACTGAGGCACTTAGTGAGAGGGTGAGGTGATCATCTATCATCCTCAAAATAATGGTGCCAACTGGAAATAGCAACTAAGTGGCCTTTTAATGACAGAGATAAGGACCTAAGGTAAGGATGTCACAAGCCAACTCAGAGACAGCTGAAGGCACACTGTTTTAGTTAATAAATCATATGATCTATGCTAAGAGTCATTTTGAAGCATATAATTTTAAATGGTCAAAGATTTTCATCTTACACTCAACAAGATGTCTGCAGGAATACCAATGGAAAGAGGAGTAACACTTTACACTGTAAAAGAAGAGAGTGCTGGTTTCTTATTGGCCACTTTGGCAGGGAGATTAAAAGGAAACATGTTACCTCAATGGTGAGAGATGCCAAAGCTCTGAGATACAGAGGGATCTGGGTGTTTTCATGTATGAATTGCACAAGGTTAGTGTGCAGGTACAGCAAGCAATTGGGAAAGTTGATAGAATGTTATTGTTATAATGAGAAGAATTGAATGCAAAAATAACGAGGTTATGCTTCAGTTATAGATGGGGTAATGGTGAGACCATATCTGGAGTACTGTGTCTGGTATTGTTTAGCTTATTCAATTAGCTCAGTTCGACAGCCAGCTGGTCGATGGTGCAGAGTGATGCTCACACCATGGGTTCAATTCCTGCATCTTGAAGTCACCTTGGTGTGATACCATGTTCATGTACTCTTTCCCTTCCTTTTGTTTTCTGATAACGACCAGACTCACCACTATCATGCACTCCCATCTACTCCTTTAAGTTTGATTTTCTAACCATGAAATGGAACCCTCCTCCTCCACTTCTCTCAGAAGTATAAGAAGTACCCACAACTTTCCAACACCTTTGAGTTCAGGTCTGAAGAACAGTCACATCAGATTTGAAATATGAACGCTGTCTTTCTCTCTCCGCAGATGCTGCCAGACCTGCTGAGTTTCTTCAACATTCCCTGTATTTGTTTCAGATTTCCAGAATCTGTAGTATTTTGCTTTCATCCTGGACTGATTCGGTAACAAAATGCCAGTGAGGATCACCACAGCTGAGATTCATTTTGCAAATACTTAGATTTCGAAGATGAGGATGTGCTGCTGTTGGACTGGGATGAATAAAGTTAAAAATCACACAACACCTGGTTATAGTCCAGCAGGTTTATTTGGAAGCACTAGCTTTTGGTGCACTGCTCCTTTATCAGGTAACTAGTGGGGCAGCATCATAAGACACAGAATTTATAGAACGAGATCGTAGTGTCATGCAACTGATACGTATATTGAACAAACCCAAATTGCTGTTAAGCTGCTGTTAATAGCACTCTAGGTTTGTTCAATATATCGTATCAGTTGCATATGATCATGTGCTATAAATTCTATGTCTTATGATCCTGCCCCACTAGCTACCTGACCCAGGAACAGCATTCCGAAAGCTAGTACTTCCAAATGGACCTGTTGGACTACAACCTGGTGTTGTGTGATTTTTAACTTCGATTTCAAAGGCTTTCCTGACTGCATCCCTTGGAAATCACAGGATCATTTGTAGAGATGCCCTTTAATAGCAAGACAATAGTGAGTAGACCTAAAAGTAACTGGATCCTGACATTGATTAGTACATTTTGCCAGTCTCTCATTGCAAACAGGATGATTTTGAAAGTATAACAGTAGAGGGAGAGGAAGGACCTGCGATTCTACAATGAGTTATTATGTCCACACACTCTCCAAATGGTTTTGGCCAATTAATTACTGTTGATGTGCAGTTATTACAGTGATCATGCACAGGGAGACCCTACAACCAGGTCATTAGATGAATGACCAGTTAATGTCTAAAGTTGTTGGTTTGCAGGAGGTATCAATGAGTTACAGTCATAGAGTCATAGAGATATACAACGCAGAAACAGACCACTCAGTCCAACTTGCCGACCGGGTATCCTAAATTAATTTATTTCGATTTGCTAGCATTTGGCCCATATCCCTCCAAACCTTTCCTATTCATATACCCATCCAGGTGCCTTTTAAATGCTGTAATTGTACCAGCCGCCACCACCTCCTCTAACAACTCATTCCGTACACATTCCACCCTCTGCATGAAAACGTTGCCCCTTAGGTTACTTTTATATCTTTCTCCTCTCACTGAAAAACATCTCCTCTAGTTTTGGACTCCCCTACACTGTGGAAAAAGACCTTGTCTATTCACCCTATCCGTGCCCTTCATGACTTTATAAACTGCTATAAGGTCACTCCTCAACCTCCAACACTCCAGGGAGAACAGCCTAAGCCTATTCAGCATCTCCCTTTACTCAAACTCTCTAACCCTGGCAACAACCTTGTGAATCCTTTCTGAACCCTTTCATGTTTCACAACATCCTTTTGATGGAAGGAGACCAGAACTGAATGTGGTATTCTAAAAGTGGTCTAACCAATGTCCTGTACAGCCACAACATGACCTCCCAACTCCAAACTTGAGTGCATTGACTAATAAAGGCCTTCTTCACCACCCTGAGTACCCACGACTCTACTTTCAAGGAACTATGTACCAGCACTTCAAGGTCTCTTTGTTTGATAACACTTCCCAGAACCTTATCATTAAGTGTATACGCCCTGCCCTGATTTACCTTTCCAAAATACAGCACTTCACATTTATCTAAATTAAACTCCCTCTGCTGCTCTTGAGCCCATTGGTCCATTTGATCAAGATAATTTGATAGGGTGAAATGTAATCTGTGCTGGCTTTGACCAATTCAGAAAGAGTATGAGCTGTTGTGCAGTGGTGTACTGGCAATCGTTTACTGGTAGATTGGGCCTCAGAACCTCTGATTGCAGAATTACACATTGAATGGATTTAAGAGTTACTCAGTGGCGGAAGTTGAAATGCACAGGGTCTCTGATTTAACCTGTGCCTGTTTCCAGGCAAGGTGACTGTGATTCATAAGCAGCCTGTGCTCAGTCCCACTGAGGTAGGCCTCACCCTAGCTTTATACTTGCACTTTAGTTTCCTGTCATGACATGCAGATGAACCCGAGCCAAGGCGCGAGCTGACTGTTCCAAAGAAAGCAATGTGCAAAGACAACAGGTGGACACCCGTGTACCTCCAGCTCTTAAAGACTGTTTGACCCTCTTCAGGGCAAGTTGCACTGACTGTAATTGGCTCCAAACACCATTCAGTTTTGAAGTGTCTATTTCCTTCATGCCCAATATATCCTTAAGGAATGTTCTTTGAAGGAAATAGGGACAGGTGGACAGGGAGAATCCAGAAACTGTGAGCTGCCTTGTTATAGCAGCATCAAGAGGACAGGAGAGGGAAGTCCCACACCCTTGCTGTGGATGCTCCGCTATTCAATCTGACATTCATGGTCACCAGCTCAGATACTCACAGCAGCAGAGGACAGTATTACAAAACATACTCGGTATACTCTGGTACTTGTCATCTCCGTTTCTCCCTCTGCAGTACAGGTGGAAGCAACGCAGGGTGTCTGTGCTACACTGGAATCTCCAGAGGAGGATGGAAGGCATGGTCTACTTGCTTTACAGCTTTACGTGGCTGATGCCAGAGCTCTGAACCCAAAGGGAGGTGACCAACTCCTGAGCCACTCTCTCTAATGAACACTCACCGAAAAGCCCCTCCAAAACAAGTCACTTTAGAAACTCTTCCCCAACAAGCATAAGCCAGAAACAACTCGTCTGACTTTAAATAGCGGCACTGAGTCCATTCCTCATGGACTGAGAGTGGTTAGCTTAGACATGGATTGAGCCTGTCAGGTCTGAGTTAGAAAATCCTGGACCACACCAGATGCTTAGGATGTTTGAAATCACTATGTAAGGACTACATGTATTTCTTCTAGTATGAACCGGAAAGTGGACTTTTGCATCATGTGGTGTTACAGAGATGTCATTTTTTTTAGAACTTGAAAGTTGGATTGGAACTGTGCAGACTCAAAATATTAACTCTGCATAGATGCTGCCAGACATGTTGAGTTTCTCCAGCATTTTCTGTCCTTGTTTGTTTTCTTTCAGATCGTGGTCAAAGTCAGGCATTCACCTGCCCCATGTTGATGTTGATGTTTGTCAGAGATTATGGAATGGTGAGGGTTGATTTCCTGTGTTGGATGGCTGGCTTGTAATACAGACTGATGTGAACAGCATGGGTTCAATTCCTGCACTGCCCGAGGTTACCATGAAGGACTCTCCTTCTCAATATCTCCCCTCACCTGAGGTCTGGTGACCCTCAGGTTAAATCACCACCAGTTACCTCTCTCTCTAGTGAGAGTGCAACTCTATGTTCTGATAGGTCTCAGGCAGTGTTACCCATCAGGGCTGTGACAACTAACACTTCTGGGACTGTGCACTCAGAGAGGACACTTTCTAAGATGGAGACCTGCTCAGGCTCCACTATAAGTAGCCAGACGTACTGTGTACATAACTTTTGCCACCCTGTACTTCTTGCAGTACCTTAATTAGCAGCATCGTGGAGCCCAGTTTCCCAATCTCGGTGTTTCTCATTTATTACACTGTGGACTCATCTCTTCATCAAGATTTTGCAATTTCACATTTGTTCATTCTAGCGAAGAAGTGGGTGTCTTGGCTGAATTGACAATTGGCTGAATTCCAGAATAACGTGCTGCATTATTCAGGCAGCTCCTGCAGTCCTGTGGAAAACCAATGAATATCATCTCTCAGGGAAAGTGATGGTATAAATCCCATGCATGGGCATATTCCGAAACAGATTGATCTGTTTGTACAAGAAATGAATTGAATCTTGATTGACGATTACTCAATCCAAGAAATTACACATCAGCCATTCTGCCATCATACACATGGGACAGTGTGTTCCTGGACCTGACCAGACCAAGGTCTGGTGCTGACCTGTACTCACCAAGTAACTCTCTGCTCTATATTCACCTGCAAACTTGCAAGGGTAAATCCTGACAATGGGTCAGGTGACTAGTTTCCCTTTACTCTTTCCAGGATGTGGCTATTGTTGACAATGTTGAAGAGTGTGATGCTGGAAAAGCCCATCAGGCAGCATCCAAGGAGCAAGAGAGTGGACTTTTCGGGCATAAGCTCTTCATCAGGAATGTATCGCTGACATTGCCAGCATTTGTTGCCCAGCCTTACGTATCTTGGAACCATGTGGGTCTGCATGGCCATTTCAGAGGGCAGTTAAGAGTCAACCACGTCACTGTGGGTCTGGAGTCACATGTAGGCCAGACCGGGTAAGGATGGCAGTTTCCTTCCCTAAAGGGCATTAGTGAACCAGATGGGGTTTTCCCAACAATTGATGATAGTTTTATAATTACCGTTATATTCCAGATTTATTAATTGAATTTAAATTCCACCATTTGGTGTAGTGGGATTTGAACTCATATCCCCAGAGCACTAGCCTGAGCCTTTATATTACTTGTCCAGTGATATTAACACTGTCACCATCTTCCCCTAAAGGGTGATGTTGGGATCCTGACCCAAAATCACATTTAGGGGATTTAACTCCACACCAAGTCCAACCACCCCCTCACAATGCCTGGAGTCTTCCCTCCTCCTTCCACCTCCCACATCCCTCGATTACTAGATCTCCCTCTCTTCAGGTGTTCCAGAATATTGCAGGAAGTTTAAGCTCTCAGCTGTTTTTATTTCAGATTTCTAGCATCTGAACTTTTTAAAAATTTCTATTACCACCAGCATTGAACAATGGCTCAATGTTGGATGGGTCTTCACCTGAACATTGAGAAATCATGTCTTTTACTTTGCTGGGTCTTGTTTTGGATTTCTCTGACTGAAGTTCTCAGATGTCAGGATGGCTGCGAAGACCATTCTGGAACTTTCCACGGAGGGATAGAGATGAGCTGGAGGAAATTTGAATCCTGGTCCCCAGCCCATTTCAGAGCAATGAGTATGCTGTCATTAATCAGAAATCATGATTTGATTCAACTACCATAAGACACTGTTTCTTGACACAACAACTAACCACCCCTCAAAACTTGGTCAATCATTTGAAGAATCAGCAAGCTTTTAAAGTTAGAAGTACTAAAAGTGGCACGGTGGTTCAGTGGCTCAGTGGTTAGCACTGCTACCTCACCGCACCAGGGACTCAGGTTCAATTCCCACCTCAGGTGACTCTCTGTGTGGAGTTTGCACATTCTCCCCGTGTCTGCGTGGGTTTCCTCCGGGTGCTCTGGTTTCCTCCCACAATCCAAAGATGTGCAGGTTAGGTGAATTGGCCATGCTAAACTGCCAGTTGTGTTCAGGGATGTGGAGAGCAGGGGAATGGGTCTGGGTGAGTTACTCTTTGGACAGTCAGCGTGGACTTTTTGGGTCGAAGGTCCATACTGGGATCTAGTCTAATCTTGGCAAATAAGGCATCCCGGAGTATCAGATTTCCTTAATTCGTCTGGCCCTACGTTATTGTAGATAATTAGTGCATACAATGCCCAAACCTCTCTGGTACCTTTCAATGTCTTGGTAGCTCAGTGGTTGGCACAGTGGCCCCACAGCACCAGGGACCCAGGTTCAATTCCAGCCTTGGAGCTTGTACGTTCTCTCGGTGTTTGCATGGTTTCCTCCTGCAGTCCAAAGATGTGCAGGCTGGGTGGACGGGCTATGAAAAATGCAGGGTTACATGGATAGGTGAGGGGGTGCACACCCTTCAGAAGGCCAGTGTAGACTTGATGGGCCAAATGGCCACTTTCCACACTGTAGTGATTCTATGATTCTAACCCTGAAGTGCAGTTGTCCACTATAATTATTGACGCCGCAAATGAATATAATCCTTACAGTGTGGAAGCAAGCCTTTTGGCCCATTGAGTCCACACTCTTTTTTTTTCCCAAACAGCATCCTACCCAGACCCATTCTCCTCCCGTATCCCTGTAGCCCTGCATTTCCTATGGCCAATCCACCTAACCTGCACATCTTTGGATTGTGGGAGGAAACCGGAAAAAGCCGGAAAAAAACCCCACAAACGGGGAGAATGTGCAAAGTCCACACAGAGAGTTGCCAGAGGCTGGGATCAAACCCGGGTCCCTGGCGCTGTGAGGCAGCAGTGCCAACCACTGAGTCACCATGCCGCCCACAGATTTATTCAGATGTGTCAGACTGATGATCACACATACTTGCTGCAGAGGATGACTCATTTAGTGATTATCACGACACCCCTGTCTCCCCTAATGGTCTTACCTCGACCAACACTAGTGGGGTAAGATCAGTCTGCTCCCTCCAAGAGATGGACTGAAGGTGAAGGTTAGACTTCACCATGATGCTCGATGTTACACACTGTTGAGCAGTGAGTTGGAGCTACGGCAACATTCAGTACAAACATTTACCGAAAGCCTCAAAGTTTGAACAAAAAGGATTCGGGTCGATTATGCAGCAAATCACAGTGACTGCAAAGTTCCCTGAGCATTTGAAACGCTGCCTACAAACAAATTGACAACATTAAAAAGACACCAGCAACGCTGCCCCAGGTCACAACACAGGAGTGAACAATACATAAGTGGCCTTGAAAAATATCTACCCAAGCAACGCTCAGTTCCTTGTTTAGTTGCATGCATGCCTGTGGTTCTAAAAAGAAACGAGTTGATGGCATCGAGAAATGTTGTGCTTTAAATCGACAGGTACAGATCAAAGTTAATGCAGCTTTGTGCCAAGTTACAGATGGCTGAGAGGATGCCTATTGATGACAACTGAATGGAGGAGCCAGATGTTGCAGTGTGCTGTTAAATCTCAGAGATCCCACAAGCAAATGTTGACAGCAAAGTGGGACAGTCTCAATGACATCCATAGGCATTGCTTGGTGAGTGGGATGGAATGGCTTTTGACATCTTGCTGTCTGTTGTGTGAGACAGGCTAGGCCCTGAGTCAATGTGACATTACCGTCTGCCCCGCACAGAGGCAAGCTGTTCCTGTTGATCCTTGTACATTTCACATAGTTCTGAATCATCCTACGCTCAGCCATTTCAGCAACATTACATTTAACATTGGCATAACTTAGTGCTAATTGAATCTGTGTGGGCCAGAAGACTCATTTGCAATTCTGAGCTGCATAGCAGTATGTGATATGGCTTAACATCCGACTGACTGCCCCAGTGGAGCTGTCAGTGTAGGTCCAGGGTTGAGGACAGTGTGGATGTCACTCATACCAACAGGCAATGGTTAAAGATGCAATCCAGATGCTTAAGGACACAGTCTGTCTTATTTTTGCCCCTTTCTTTTGAGTTCTTCAGAAAGGATTTACCAGCTGTACTCTCCAGCAAAGAAACCCGGGACGCCAGAAGCATACTCTTACAAATCACCTGGACCCAGGACACAATTTTTCATCTTTTGTGCCTGCATTAAGAAAATGTAATTGGTAGATTTATCCATTTCAGGGGGTAACCTTTGGGCTGTTTAGAAGACCGCAAACCCATGAGCGACTCGTCCATCTTAAGTAATTATTCTCCTGTATCTGAGTTGGTTAGCCCCTGTGTCTGAGTTGGTTAACCCCTGTGTCTGAGTTGGTTAACCCCTATGTCTGAGTTGGTTAGCCCCCGTGTCTGAGTTGGTTAGCCCCCGTGTCTGAGTTGGTTAGCCCCCGTGTCTGAGTTGGTTAACCCCCGTGTCTGAGTTGATTAGCCCCCGTGTCTGAGTTGGTTAACCCCTGTGTCTGAGTTGGTTAGCCCCTGTGTCTGAGTTGGTTAGACCCCGTGTCTGAGTTGGTTAACCCCTATGTCTGAGTTGGTTAGCTCCTGTGTCTGAGTTGATTAGCCCCTGTGTCTGAGTTGGTTAACCCCTGTGTCTGAGTTGGTTAGCCCCCGTGTCTGAGTTGGTTAGCCCCCGTGTCTGAGTTGGTTAGCCCCCGTGTCTGAGTTGGTTAGCCCCCGTGTCTGAGTTGGTTAACCCCTATGTCTGAGTTGGTTAGCTCCTGTGTCTGAGTTGGTTAGCCCCTATGTCTGAGTTGGTTAGCCCCCGTGTCTGAGTTGGTTAGCCCCCGTGTCTGAGTTGGTTAGCCCCCGTGTCTGAGTTGGTTAGCCCCCGTGTCTGAGTTGGTTAGACCCCGTGTTTAAGTTGATTAGACCCCGTGTTTAAGTTGGTTAGCCCCTGTGTCTGAGTTGGTTAGCTCCTGTCTCTTAGCTGGTTAACCCCTGTGTCTGAGCTGGTTACATGTACCATGAGGCCTTGTCCATTACGGAGCACAGAGATTCCATAGCCAGTCACCAATCTGTGATGGGTGTGTCGCCTTGAGAAATAAATGTTGCAGTTAGCCTCTTGTCTCTTGGTTAAAAAGTGGAAGCAGAAGCCAGTGTTCCTGCCCCTGACACCAATGTTTCGCACACAATTCCTGATAGTTGCCACCCAGGTTTGTTGGGTTGTTACGAAGGCATACGGTATGCTAGCTTTTATTGGTTGAGGATTGAGTTTCGGAGTGATGAGATAGCAGTACAAAACTCTGGTACGGCCGCACTTGGAATATTGTGTACTGAACTGGTCACCGCATTATAGAAAGGATATGGGAGCTTTGGAAAGGGTTCAGAGGAGAGTCATATGGATGTTGCCTGGTATGGAGGGAAGGTCGTACGAGGAAAAGCTGATGGAATTGAGGCTGTTTTTATTAGAGAGAAGAAGGTTGAGAGGTGACTTAATAGAGATGTATAAGATAATCCGAGGGTCAGATAGGGTGGACAGGGAGAGCCTTTTTCCAAGTATGGTGATGATGAGCACGATGGAACATAGCTTTAAATTGAGGGGTGATAGATATAGGACAGATGTCAGAGGTAGTTTCTTTATTCAGATTATCCTGCTCCTCAGATGCTGCCTTACCGACTGTGCTTTTCCAGCACCACACCTTTTGACTCTGATCTCCAGCATCTGCAGTCCTCATTTTCCCCAAGTTGATTTTAACCTCATTGCAAAGACTCTTCCAATGATGTCTACCTTGAATAAGTTCTCCTCCTCCCTCAACAAGGATCTCAGTGAGTCCCTCTCTCTCTCTCTCTCTCTCTGATTACCTTATAAGTCTCAATTTAGTCAGCTCTCAGCCTCCTTCTCTCTAACGAACACAGCCTCAAGTCCCTCAGCCTTTCCTTGTAAGACCGTCCCTCCATACCAGACAACATCCTGGTAAATCTCCTCTGCACCTTTTCCAATGCTTCCACATTCTTCCTATAATGAGGTGACCAGAACTGTACACAATACTCCAAGTGCAGCCGCACCAGAGTTTTGTACAACTGCAGCATGACCTCGTGGCTCCAAAACTCAATCCCTCTACTAATAAATGCAAACACACCATATGCCTTCTTAACAACCCCCCTTAATCTGGGTGGCAACTGTCGGGGATTGATGCACATGGACACCGAGATCTCTCTGCTCATCTACACTACCAAGAATCTTACCATTAGCCTGGTACTCTTTATTCCTGTTGCTCCTTCCAAAATGAATCACCTCACACTTCTCTGCATTAAACTCCACTTGCCACCTCTCAGCCCAGCTCTGCAGCTTAACTGCTCCTCGGATACTGCCTGAACTGCTGTGCTCTTCCAGCACCACTAATCCAGAAGTTTATTTAAGTCCCTGTGTAACCTACAACATCCTTCAGCATTACCCACAATTCTACCAACCTTAGTGTCATCCACAAACAAACTAACCTAACCTTCTCCATCCTCATCTAGGTCATTTATAAAAAATGACAAACAGCAGTGGATCCAAAACAGATCCTTGCAGCACACCACTAGTAACTGAACTCCAGGATGACGATTTCTCATCAACCACCACCCTTAATCTTTCAGCTAGCCAATTTCTGATCCAAACCACTAAATCACCCTTAATCACATGCCTTTGTACATTCTGCAATAGTGTACCATGGGAAACCTTATCAAATGCCTGACTGAAATCTATATGCACCACATTAACTGCTTTACCCTCATCCACCTGTTTGGTCACCATCTCAAATAACTCAATGAGGTTTGTAAGGCACGACCCTTCACAAAACTGTGTTGACTATCCCTAATCAACTTATTTCTCTCTGGATGATTATAAATTCTATCTCTTATAAACTTTTCCAAACTTTACCTAAACTGAAGTAAGCCTCACTGGTCTATAATTACCGGGACTGTCTCTACTCCCTTTCTTGAAAAAGGGAACAACATTTGCTATCTTCCAGTCTTCTGGCACTATTCTTGTAGACAATGATGACATAAAGATCAAAGTCAAAGGCTCGGCAATCTCCTCCCTGGCTTCCCAAAGAATCCTAGGATAAATCCCATCCAACCCAGAGGACTTTTCTATTTTCAAACTTTCCAGAATTGCTAACACCTCCTCCTTGTGAACCTCAGTCCTGAAGATTAGATTACTTACCGTGTGGAAACAGGCCCTTCGGCCCAACAAGTCCACACCGACCCGCCAAAGCGCAACCCACCCATACCCCTACATTTACCCGTTACCTAACACTACAGGCAATTTAGCATGGCCAATTCACCTGACCTGCACATCTTTGGACTGTGGGAGGAAACCGGAGCACCCGGAGGAAACCCACGCAGACACTGGGAGAACATGCAAACTCCACACAGTCAGTCGCCTGAGTCGGGAATTGAACCCAGGTCTCAGGCGCTGTGAGACAGCAGTGCTAACCACTGTGCCACCGTGCCGCCCAAATCCCTTGTTCAACATGGAGTATGAATCCATTGGCTGAGGGAGGACAGTATGTGATGATCAGCAGGAGGTTTCCTTGTCCATTTTTAACCCAAAACCATGAGACATCGTGAGGTTTGGAGTCAATGGTCAGGATTCCCAGGACAACTCCTTTCCGACTGTCTGCCACTGTGCTGCCAAATCTGCTGGGTCTGTGCGGTCGATGGGACAGGATGCACCTAGGGATGATGATTGATGAACTATAATCTGGTTGTAAGGTATAATTCCATGGGAATAACAACATAGAAACATAGAAAATAGGTGCAGGAATGGGCCATTTGGCTCTTAAAGCCTACACTATCATTCAATATGATCATGGCTGATCATGTGATCTCAGTATCCCATTCTCACCCTCTCCCTATACTCCTTGCTCCCTTTAGCTGCCATGGCAATGCCCAGCTCTTTAATGTATCTAATGAACTGGATCCCAACAGCTCCCTGTGGGACAACAGCTAGCATTGACCTTGATCTGACATATGATTGGCGAAAACATTGCTTCAGCACCAATTATTGATGGTTTCAGTTTCCTGAATTAGTTAACTTGACCTTGAAGATCACAACATTTGCTCTGTTGAAAACATATGACTGTCTTCTTGTGCGACAGAATTCCACAGGTTCACAACTCTCTGAGTGAAGAAATTCTTCATCATCCCAGTCCTGAATGGGTTACCCCTTATTCTGTCTCTGACCCCCTGCTCTGGATTTCCCCAACATTGGGAACATTCCTCCCACATCGAGCCTGTCCAGCCCCATCAGGATCTTATGTGTTTCTATGAGCTCTCCCCTCGATCTTCTAACCTTCAGCAAGTACAAGCCCAGTCGATTCAGTCTTTCTCCATACCTCCGTCAGTATGACTGCATCAAGCTTGGGCCACTGTTATTGAATTGCTGAGTGGGAATGTGAGGGATGTGAGGGAAGTGAGGGGGGGTGGGTGGGGTCAATGATTCCTCTTGACTGTGGTCAAATGCTGATGCTGACAATCCTGGAGACACCAAGGAAATGTGAATTTTCATCTCTGTGTGAAATATTGCCAGAAACCAAAATGATCAGGCTTTTTCATGTTTTAATGAAAATCCTGGCCCATCTGAACAGAAACTCAAAGTCACTTTGGTCCGGTCACTTTTCTAGCCTTGATGTAACAATTTTGGATGTTAATAATTTTATTTATGAATAAATTGTTTTTTGTGATGTTCTAAACCTTTGAGCTTGATGTGCATTGATGTCAACGTTCCGTTCCCACTGCCTGATTGCTCATTATAAAGGGCTGCTTTCTGCTGCTCCCCATCAAGAGAGTGACAACGCGTTGACAGAAATAGTGTCATCAGTTCAGTCTTGTCTCTGACCTTGATCTGACACATCATTGGCTAAACCGTTGCTTCAGCACCAGTTATTGACGGCTTCAGGTTTCTGTATTAGTTAACATGACCCTGAAGATCACAACATTTGCTCTGTTGAAAACGTATGACTGTCTTTCAGCATGTTACCTTGAAAACTAAGATTGAAAAGGTTCATTCGTTGCTCTTTCATGATCTTAGTCAATGGACACAGCACAGTGGCCTTGCCCTTTAATAAGTAACCAACATTAAATCACAGACAAGTTCTATTTGTGTCAATCTATGGACAAACGTAGTCCTGCACAGGAAGGCACCACAATGAGAAAGGTTGAGTGAGATTCCCGATTAGAACAAAAATCAAAAGATTGATAGATTTCTGGTTAAATATTTCAAGACTGCAGTTTCAATGCACCATCCACAACATTTACCCCTCCAACAGTCAGTAGCAGTGGTGTGGTCAGGTGACCTATGACCTCCAGCATTATTTGAGAAATATTGATATTTTTTCATGACCGTGGATGAAAACTGGAAGCCAAGTTTAAACCGAGCTGGCCTCCACAACTTGAAAGCCGCAGAGCTGGAACAGACAATATCCGTGTAGCCAGGCCTTGGACAGTCAATGTCCCATTGAAACCAGACGGACCTGGCACTGACTAGCCTGGTGCTAATGGTCACAGTGTTTCAGAATGATCTGCTGGTTACATCTCCACTGAAGCTCCTTTGTTTGAAGAATGTTATACAGACTTGGTGGCACCCAGCTCAGCAGGAGGCCAGAGGTGTAGCATGACAAGGACAGCACTTGACAGCTGAAGGTTCAGAACCAGGTTCTGCAAAATGGAAGGTGGTCACCTTATTGTATCTCTCTGCCCCTTCCCTGATGCCAGCATTGGACACAGGCCACAGATTTATGAGAAGGGGATGTAGAGGGAGATAGAAGGGACAACCTAGAACCCAGCTCGCTCTGCTTTTTGTATCTTCTTCATATGTACGTCCAGAGAGCACCTTTGACCAGCAGCCAAAGCATCACCAAACCCTTGTACCTCAGGGCGAGCATCATTAGACTGGCCAAACCTAGAGAGACTACCTCAGTAAGACAACCCGAAGACCAGAACCAGCCCTGAATGACAGGGAAAGCCCAAAGTGATGACTGCAGAACCTGAAACATCAGCCAGCCCTCAAAGACCAAGGAACAGCCTATCACAACCTTATTGAATGGGTGTGACCAATCCTTTCAGACAAACAGCTCATATATATAGTGGGAGGGACCTGTGGGTAGTGGGTAGCAAATCCTTGGAAGTGTGTGTGTAAGAAGTAAATGGCTAGTGTGAATTTGAAACTTTACAGGATTCTTCAGTAAATCTCTAAATAAAGAGATTGATAGTTTTATTAAGGTATAATAGTAGAGTCTGATTAATGTTGCTTCTCCTTGATAAAGTATTCAATAAAGTTGTGTTGGATTTCCCCCTGACTCATGTCCCCTTTGCCTATCTCACCACATAGCACCTGAGTTAAAAAGGGTGACTGCAACCCTGGTTAAGATTAGCAAGTTACATTTACTCACCCTTTCGCTTCACAACACAAAGATACACGCTCACACCAAGGCTTCTCCAAAAGAACCGTCCAAAACACCCAGGGCAAAGGCAGCAGCTAGATGTAAGTACCTAAGAGATTCCCTTCAAGCGAGATTTGATTCCGAGGTGGAACTACGTCAACACCCCTCCATAGTTTCTAAGACAACCAGAGCTCCCTTCCTAACTTCATTGTGGGTGTCTCTAGACCCCAAGGACTGGAACTGTAAAGAAGGTAGCTTAGCACCACCTTCTCTGGGACAATTACAGATTGGCAAGAAATTCTAGCCCAGTCAGCAACACCTACACCCATGAAAGAATATGTTTTAAAATGCCAGATTTGGAGGCACATGGAGATCCTGGAGATTTCTGGGAATGCAGGAGGTTACTTAGAAAGGGATGTAACAGGAGCTAAATTAAATACCCCTAAAAACACTGTAGACGTTGTCATTCAAGCATGTTCCATTGGCCAAATCCATCAGCAGGGATCAATGTTATGTGGCAAACATCTTAAAGCTTGTCTGTGTGACCTAATGTTCTTTGCAATATATAAATGGTGGCTAGGAGTGAGTGGGTTCTACATTATAGCTGGAATAGGTGTTACTTTGACCAGAAGCAGTGAAATTAGTGCAACATATGATGGTAATGCGATGGCTTTAAGAAGTGTATTTGGTCCGGGTTTTCTTTTATGAAGAGAGGTTGAGATGGAGATGGTGGACTTGTCTGTTCCAAGCTCATAATGAGAGATCATTCACCTGAAGCATTGACTCTGCCTCTACTTTCACAAATGCTGCTAGATATTACATATTTCTTTTTCTCCTTTCAGTTTTCCAGCATCTGCTGTTCTTTCAATTTGGTATTTTTTCAATTCGATTCAAAATGGTACAGGAACAGGCTCCCTGGCCCATTAAGCCAGAACTGATTCTAATCCTTATTTAGACCCCTACTTATTGCCCAGGTATAGTTTCTATTCCTCTGTTCACCTCTTGTTCATATGTTTAACTGGGGAAGATGGTGGTGTAGTGGTCCCAGAGGTCCAGGCTAGTGCTTTGGTTATCATATGCTACCAGGGAATTGAATTCGATTCATAAATCTGTGATTGATAGCTAGTCTCAATGATGGTGACTGTGAAACTATCATTGGCGAAAAACCCATTTGGTTCACTAATGTTCTTTAGTGAAAGAAATCCATTGTCATCACCTGGCCTGGCCTCCACAACACTTCAGATTGACAGCCATGTCACTCGCTCTGTGTAATAGCTCCTCAGTTCAGAGGCAGCAATAATTGTTGATCCGTCCTGCATATGCCAACTCTCACCCAGAGAGTGTGGGTTAAGTATTCCCACTCACACACATATTCCTCACAGCCTCTTGGAGTTTCCATCTGGAATTTGGACTCGACATCTCTGGGCCAAAACATGAGTACTATAATCCCTACATACATATATACACCCACAGAGTTTTATTATGTTGGAAACAGGTTTACAAGGTACATGCATTGTGCTAATACTACTGTCTCCGTGAACTGTGCTGCTTGCATGAGTTCCAGCCTACATCATTGTCCACTCATGGATTCTGTGATCCATGGGGTCTGGGTGTTGGGCGTCTGTACTGCACACTTAATGCTGCTCTACCTACCAAGACTGTTCCCCCTCCCCTCTGTGTCTGCTGTACCCCTGTCCTTTATCTTATTTCAGTGTAACTGTTGTCTGACTCTCAATTCTGTGAACTCTCTATTTAATTGTCACACGTAGAAAAGTGGTTCTGGCTCTCCAGTACAGATCCTCTCTTCCTGTCTTCTTAGAATCTTGATAGCATATGATCAATACATGTCAGAGTTAGGTACATTGTCATCGGTAACAAATTCTTCTTTCTCCTACGATCATCCCCTCCATGCTTGGGGTCAGCATTGTGACCCCACTATCTACTCATTGGTGCCAAACCTCTGTGCCCACCTTTATGATAATGGTCTGCACCCATTTGCTTATTTATCCTTTGGGGTGGACGATGGTGGATTTCCAAAAGAATCATGTGTTGGCAGCTTGTAGGACAATTGCTTCATTTCTTTGAAAATAATTACACAGATAAATCTCTCTGTGTGAGCTGTTTTAACCAGGCTTGAATTGATGGCTATTGTGGCAGTCTTGTAAATTCAGATCTAAGCCAGTCAGTGAGACAGAAACCAACACATCTGCCCTTATGGATAGAGTTTATTAACTACTCCACAGTACAGTATTTGTCACAGAGCAGACCCATCTGCCCCTCCGCTTTATGGATATTTTCTTGCTCAGGGATGTTATAACATCTCTGGGACTGCGCAGGTTACTCTTCGGAGGGTTGGTGTGGACTTGTTGGGCCGAAGGGCCTGTTTCCACACTGTAGGGAATCTAAAAAAAAGCTCTGAAGCAGATGGGGCTGGAACCCAAGCCTCCTGGCTCAGAGGCAGGGACACTACCACTGTGCTCCAAGATCTCTCTGCTCCCTATTATTTAATTAACCATGATCATCTACTTAACTACTCGCTACACTACCAAGCCTCCTTAATAAAGCCAATAACTAATTGAATGACTAATTTTGCTTGAGTAATATAATTTGTTCTCGATAACCATAGAGTTTGGATAGAGATACTCCTTCAACAAATTTAGAAAATATTTTCCTAGGCTTCTGAGTTTCATTGGACAGTTAAATTTCTGGATGAACCTTAACTCTGACCCCACCAAGCCTTCAGGAGATAAAACATTCCTTATCAAAAACCAGGGTATCATTTGGTCTGTATTTTTTTTGATGAGCTTTCCCTTGTCACAGCTTAATGGAAATTTGTGTCAGTACTTTGCGTACAGAATCTGTTGCCTTGAATATGAGGATTTGAGGGGTAAACTTGATAATCCATATGTGTTAATCCTTGTGTTTTAATGAGGGACTCAGAAACAAGCTCTTAAAAGTAGATTGAACCATTTTGGAAGGGAACACATTGTCAAAACGGATGCAATGGAGACCAACAATGGGATGGAGTCCAAGCAGGAAGAAGGGTTGAGGAAGTGCAGTCAAGGTAACTGTGGGAATCGGTGGGTTTGTAATGTGTGGGCAACCTAATGTCAGAATTGGAGGAAGAGGTGTCAAGTAAGGGAAGGGAGAGTCAGAGATGGATCACTTGCCTGAATGGGTACAGCTACAACTACACCATGCAGGACAAAGCAACGTCTTTACTTGGTACCCCATCAATATTGAAAGATCTTTAATCTTCTCCTGTGGTCCTTACAGAACCTTTGGTGGGGGCTTCTGCTTACCTGATATAGAGAAACAAAGTCCTTGCAGTACAGGCTGCAGTCAGACTTTAAAGAGATCTAACACCAGTTTCAGGATAACACCAGGATGGCCTAACCATGAGAGGAGTGGGAGAGGCTAATTAATATGCAAATAAGACATTCTACATCATCAGCAATGTCAAATCACATGATGACCTAAACAGCTAGGGGATGGTTTTGTATAGAAGTCTCATGTAAACTTTGGCCTTGTAAATACTGAGAAGACAAAGTTCAATATAACATGGTACCTGAGGAGTTCTCTATCAACTCCAATCACAGACATCATGGCATGGTTTATCAGTGGTTAGCTCTGCTGCCCGGGGCCCGGGTTCAATTCTAGCCTTGGGCGATTGTCTGTTTGCACATTCTCTCCATGTCCAAAGATACGTAGGTTAGATGGATTGGCTGTGCTAACTTGCCCTGTAATGTCCAGGGGTGTGGAGGTCAGGTAGATTAGCCATGGGAAAATGTAAGGTTACAGGAATAGGATCTGTAGTGGAATCAGGAATATTTCCTATTGTGCTGTTAATGTGATTGTCCCTACGAGGCATTCTGCTCCACCTCATCATGCTGCCCTTTCAGTGTGAGGGGAATACTGTAGGGGAGGGGTATAATGACATGGGTTAGTGGCTATTCTCTACATTCTTCCCGAAAATCATGGAGGTGAAAGGCCAAGAAGGAATCCTGTGGTCTTTTTGCATTGGGTAATGGTACAGAATGGGTTAATGCTCACTTCCCATTGGCTCCACCCATTCTAATGATATCATGCAAAGTGTGTGGGTGCAAACAAGGGGTTTTAGTCATAGACTCAGTGAGTGATACAGCACAGGAATAGGCCCTTTGGTCTATGTCATCCAACAAACACCAAGTGACACTAATCCCGTTTTCCTGCTCTTGGTACTTGGTCTACTATGCTCTGACGTTTTAAGTGCTCATTAGGATGCTCCTTAAACATTGCGAACATACCTGTCTGCATCACCCTCTCAGGGAACCCGGTCCGTATTTCTACCACCTTCTGGTTGAAAATCTCTTCCACAGATCTCGTCTAAACCACTTATTCCTCACCGTAAACCTATGCTCTCTGGTCTTAGACACGTCTGCCCTGAGGAAAAGATTCTCACAATCTACTCTGTCTCGCATAATTTTATCAACTCAATCAGATTCCCCCCTCAGCCTCTTGTGCTGCAGGGAAAACAAACCCAGCCGATCCAGTCTCTCTTGATAACTGAGACTTTCCAGCCCAGGCAACATCCTGGCTAATCTTCTCTGCACTCTCTCCAGTGTAAACATGTCCTTCCATTAGTGTGGCGACCAGAACTGCAGACAATATTCCGTCTCTGGCCTAACCAATGTTTTATAAAGTTGTAACAACACTTCCTTTTCTCCTATCTTCTATGCCCAGCCTAATGAAGAAAAGCATCCACATGCCTTCTTCACCAGCCTGTCTACCTGTGTTGACACCTTCAAGGATCAGAGGACTTGTACACCAAGGTCCCTTTGTTGCACAGTACTCCCTAGGATCCTACCATTCATTGGGGGTATCCTTCTCTTTTTGCTGAAATGTATCACACAGTTACTGAGATTAAATTCCACCTGCCATTGCTCTGCCAAATTTACCAGCTGATCAATATCCGACTGTAACCTGAGACCATCCTCCTCAGGATCAACAACAGAACCAATTTTTAATTTTGATTTGATTTTGATTTGATTTATTATTGTCACATGTACTTGAGTACAATGAAAAGTTTTGTTTTGTGAGTAGTATGGGCAGATCATAGCAACCAAGAACATACAGATCATAGGTTGCTTAGACATATCATAGGCCTCATCTGCAAACTTACTAAGTATACCTTCTACATTTACATTTAAGTTATCAATGTATATAGTGAATAATAAGGCCCCAGCACTGATCCCTGAGGTACACCACTGGCCACAGACTTTCAATCATAAAATCATCCTTCCACCATCATCCCCTCTCTCCTAATTGGAGCTAATTTTGGATCAATTTTGCCAACTTGCCTTGAATCTCATTGTCTCTTATCTATTGGAGAGAGCAGATGTATCTGTGCCAGCTCCATAAAGTCTTGGTAATTATCCCTCCACAAATTTGGTTGTATTTATTGCTAACATGCAATAAACCATCCTGTATTCCAAGAACTATCGAGTTCCTCTTCCGCGCATACACTATAGTGATACATCCTCAAGCATTTATCTTTAAATTGACCTCAGACAAAGGAAAGACAAAGGTGGATTGATGACATTGAACTACTCTGATTTACCTCTGAGGCAGCACGGTGGCTCATTGGTTAGCACCGCTGCCTCGCAGTGCCAGGGACTGGGGTTTGATTCCGTCCTCATGTGACTGTCTGTGTGGAGTTTGTACATTCTCTGCATATCTGTGTGGGTTTGCTCTGGTTTCCTCCCACAATCCAAAGATGTGCAGGTCAGATGAATTGGCCATGCTAAATTGCCCTTAGTGTTAGGTGTGGTTAAATATAGGGAGGGGAATGTGTCTGGGTGGGTTACTCTTCGGAGGGTCATTGTGGACCTGTTGGGTTGAAGAGCCTGCTTCCGTACTGTAGGGAATCTAATCAAACCTGTACCCAGTAGCACACACGGGTAGGCGTGCCAAGTACCACATGATGCCAGGAGTGGTCATCAGGGAATATACCACAGAGATCTCAGGGGTTAGGGTTTGTAGACTATCAATAGATTCCCTATTTATACCATGATGAACACTTCTTAACAAATCAATGTTCATTTGAGCATGTGGTTTTTTTGTAAGCATTTTTAAATAGTCGATTTCCTCAAACATTGAATGCCTCTCTTATTGAATACTGAGCTATAACAGATACCATAAATGTCAGAATTTCACCTCTTATACTGGAATATTTGGACACGACATATTTTAACTGTTACACCATTGTATTCGTCTAAATCTTTACACATTTTTGAGCATAATGTACACACAATATTTATTTCCTGCAACAGTTTCCGTCATGTTGTCTCCAAATTCTGTCTTCCATTATCATTTTATGATGTCTCTAACCTTTCAGTTCTGCTTTCAAGGGAACTGGCACCATTCTGCACAGTATTGCTCTTTTCAAGTCCCTGAAAACCAAGAATTGCCCCTGATCCACTGAAGCTGGGCTATAATATTTCAAATTAGATGCTGATGAGGGAATGGAGGCCACCCCTGTATGGACTTTCAAACGAGGAGTGAAAAGTGACTCACTATCTAGTGGTCTGGCTGATGTACCGTGGGGAAACATTGCAGTCAGCTGACCAGGGTCTGAGGTTCGGACAAAACACAAGCCAACAGCAGCCGATATTTTTACCGGCTACAGCTCCACAGGGATGGAATGAGGATTGGCAGAATTTGCCACATGTAAGGAAGACCTGTACCCTATGATGCCAGTACCCACTTTGGCGGGGGGAGGTTCCATTCAGTGAGCTGTTAGTGTTTTGTATGTGATCCCCTGCCCAAAAGGGGTGCCAGTATATCCTCACCATCATAGGCACAGCTCCACACCTCTCAGAGGCTGTTCCCCTGAGTACCACATCTATCCATGGGGGAGGGAATGAACTCGGATTTCACCCAGTGTGGTCTGTCCATTGAGATCCAGTCGGATCAGGAAATCATGGGAGTGACCCAGTAGAAGTCTTTCATGCATCACCCACAGTCAGCGGGGGGATGGGAGGGTTGGTCACTCAGATGCTGAAAACAATGATCAGGGCACACTGCTATAAGTAACCCCAAAGACTGGGAACGAGGGATGGATTTCCTTCAGTTCACAACCAATGACGCAGCCAATTTGACCCCAGAGACTACTCTATCTATAATTAGTTCACAGGCATCATGTGTGAGAGCCTCTGGAAGTAATCAAGGAGAGGTTTCTCGAATAGAAGCAGTTGGAGAGGATTCAGAAGACATTTACCAGGATGTTGACAGGAATGGAGGGTTTAAGTTATAAGGAAAGGTTGGATAGGTCAGGACATTTTGACTGGAACGTAGGAGGTTGAGGGGTGATCTTATACACCCCTCAGGCTTATAAACCATGAGGGGCATGGATAAGGTGGATGGCAGGTGTCTTTTCCCGAGGGTGGTAAATTTCAAGATTAGGGGACATATTTTTCAGGTGAGAGGAGAAAGATTTAAAAAAGACGTGAGGGGCAATTGTTTTACACAGAGAGTGGTTCATGTGTGGAATGAACTGCCAGAGGAAGTGGTGGATGTTGGTACAGTTACAATGTTTAAAAGACATTTGGATAAGGACATGAACAGGAAAGGTTTGGAGGGATGTGGGCAATCACAGGCAGGTGGGACTAGTTTAGTTTGGGCTTACGAAGGGTCTGTTTCCGTGCTGTATAACTCAATGGGGATGTCTCAATGTTAAAGGATGGAACCTGACTTCCGAGAACATCTCTCATGAAACCTATGAAATGACCCAAGAAAACCTCCCAGACAATGACATGTCAGTGCCCATATTTATCAGCCTATGTGTTAGTGCTGCTACCAACACCAGATGAATCTTTAAAGGCCAAGTTCACCATCTCCTATAGAGTTGTGAAGAAGCTCAGGGAAATGAATGATCTAACCGAGACTCAAGATCAGGGTAAAAAACACATCGATATCATATTGACATGATAACACAGCGCCACCACAGAGAAAGGGACTCGTTGTCCTATTGGAGATGAGGATAGCAGTGGGGATTGGAGGGCTTGAGCTACTGGGATAGGTTGAATAGACTGGGGCTATTTTCCCTGGAGTGTCAGAAGTTGAGGGGTGATCTTATAGGGGTTTATAAAATCATGAGGGACATGGATACAGTGAATAACCAATGTCTTTTTCCTCAGGTGGGACAGTCCAAAACAAAAGGGCATAGGTTTAGGGTGAGAGAGGAGAGATTTAAAAGGCACCTGAGGCACAGTGTTTTAGCACAGAAGGTGGTGCACTTATAGAATGAGCTGCCAGAGGAAGTGATGAAGGCTGGTACAATTACAACATTTAAAAGGCATCTGGATGTGTACTTGAATAAGAAGGGTTTAGAGGGATATGGACAAATTCTGGGCTAGATTAATTTAGCATATCTGGTCGGTATGGACAAGTTGGACCAAAGGATTTCTTTCCAGGCTGTATAACTCTATGACTCTCTGAGTTTAGAGTTAAAAATCATGCAACACCAGGTTATAGTCCAACAGGTTTATTTGGAAGCACTAGCTTTCAGAGCGCTGCTCCGTCATCAGGTGGTTGTGGAGAATACGATTATAAGACACAGAATTCTCCACAACCACCTGATGACGGAGCGTTGTTCCGAAAGCTAGTGCTTCCAAATAAACCTGTTGGACTATAACCATGTGTTGTGTGATTTTTTTTACTATGTACACCCCAGTCCAAAACCAGCATCTCCAAATCTATGAACCCCATCTGATCTAGCTAACCAATCCAGAAATACTCGCAAACTTTGATAAACATATGGATGAAAATGGAATAGTGTCGGTTAGATGGGCTTCAGATTCATTCCACATGTCGACGCAACCGTAGGGCCTGTACTGTGCTGTAATTTCCAGGACTCCTTATTCATGCACCTCAGCGCAGAACAGAGAGCAGACTTAATGAGGGTACTCACTACATTCATGGGTTTATGCTGAGGTAATCTCCACCACCTTAGCTCGACATGATGTTGATGTGGGACAGGTCCCTCCCATTGTGCAGCATCCCTGTTGAGTAGATCCAGCAAAGCTGGCCTAGGTTCAGGAGGAGACTAGCTACAATGGGAGCACCAACTCATAAGTCTAGTGGCAGGCGTGGGATCTCCTCCACTGGCTTCACAAAGTTCTGCACTGATTAGTGAGAAATCATGGCCAGAGCTGACTCCTACCCAATAACGCTGCTGCAAGATTGCATCAACATTTCGGGCATAAGCCCTTCATCGGGAAACAGGATTCCTGATGAAGCACTTATGCCTGAAACATCGATTCTCCTGCTCCTCAGATGCTGCCTGACCTCCTGTGCTTTTCCAGCAACACACTCTTGACTCTGATCTCCAGCATCTGCAGGCCTCACTTTCTCCTAAGACACTGTGTGTATGCACATGTGTGTACATGTGTGTACGTGTGTGAATGTGTGCACATGCACATATATGTATCTGTATGTATGTTTGTTGTTTGATAAACTTAATTCTCTTGTTATGAAATGAGAATGGGTCTCATCTGAAGCATCCAGTGGTGGAAGTGATATGCTGATGGATGAGTACTTACAGACCTTTTCATTGTAACAGGTAGTTTTTTTTAAAAAAATGAATATGTAGCCTAAAGACGGCTGTGGGTGTACATTCAGTTGCAGTCTGAACAGGGAAAGCTTGGGCTGGCATACCTGATGAGATGTGATTGAAGCTCTAAGGCAGAAATGTCTACCAAACTGAGTTGTAATCACCTGGGAGTCATATCAGACTGTGAACATGGTGGGAGAAAATACAGCAGTATACACAAGAGACATGTTTTATGCATTCACCTTTCAAGTATACATTAGAATAGGGGTTAAAAGCCATTTCAGCTCCAATCTGGTGTGTGCTACTGGAAGAAGGTGATATACTCCTTTGTACTTGTTTGGGTTTCTCATGTGCTGTGAGAAACAGTCAAAGAATCACTGACAGTATTGTCAGTAAATGACTTTATTGTACTGAATGCAAGAAATCAGCAAACCAGTCCAAAAAAAAGGACGAAAGAATCTCAAACTCAACTGCTCAACTATCTACCCCTCATGAGTGAGTGAGAGATTTCACTGTATATCTGCTTTTGCTGGATTTTCTTTTCATGCCTGGTGTGTGTGGGTGTGTGGGTGTGTGTGTGTGTGTGTGTGTGTGTGTGACGTTACTATTTCTTTTCATATTTAGTAATTAATACAACTCATTCCTTTCTGAACTTAGGAGAGCCTGGTTCAATTGGCTTTTTCTAAAACATGACTTCATTTGGGTTTCGGAGAGAGGTATCTGTAGAGGAAGGGATCCTTTTCAAATTAATTTTGGACTGACCAACCAAGAGGGTGGATCATTAAAGAAGGGGAGACACTTCATCCACCTTCAGCCAGGACAGTTTGGTGATTCCACCATGGTTGCTCTGGACTAGTTCCATGCTGTATGACTTTCAGACTCGATAACTTGGGAAGTATTGCTCGGGTTCTAGCTATAGCATTGTGATCTTATTGATGTACACTGTGTTTGATTAGTGAGGCTTGGGTGTTGACTTAAGGACAAGAAGAAAGAGCTGCTGGAAGATAGGGAATGAGTAAATACCTTTTCTCTTCATTCTATTCCTGAGCATCGCTAGCTGGGCCTGCACCTATTGGCCATCTCTAGCAGCCTTTGAGAAGGTGGTGGTGAGCTGTGTCTTTGAACAGCTGTGGTCCATGTGCTGTGGTACCAGAAGACAGCTCACCATCACTTTGCCTGGGGCAACTAGACATGGACAATAAATGCTGCCCTTGACAATGACGCCAATTTCCCATGAATGAATTTCTGATTCTAAGCTGAAGATTGCACGCCTTCCCTTCCAGATAATTGACACACTTTTAACATTTGATATCCACAATCAACGCATTAAACTCAGAGTCATCTGAAAATTTGCTGAACATTCTCATTGTTAAGTGAGTAGCGAGAATTAAGTTGACACTCACTTTGATAGTTGTGGCATCCACCCGACAATACTTCAGGTGGCCTTTGGAGCTTAGCAGCTGCTAATGATTGATAAACAAATTCCACAAGCAATTTCCTTGCCCTCTCAAAGGATTCTTCAAAATCAAATACCACTTTAAAGGAGTGCCTTAATTGGTTCTTTCCTTCCAGCTCTCTTCTGAAACTCATGGTTCCAACAATACATTGGAATAGTGCAGAGGTATCACTACCAGTTCCTGGCTAATTTCCTTTCCAGTCCTTTTATGGGTTATTGGTATCACTGTCTCAACCCTTCACTTAGTTCCAATCTTTAATTGAGCTTGAGAAGTGCATTACTGAGTCACCATGTTGAAACACTGCAGTCCAATTAGCAGGAGTCTGAACAGCATTGATGTGCAGAGGGATCTTGGGGTTCAAATCCATAGCTCCTTGAAAGTAAAGACACAAGTACATTGGATTGAACAGAAAGTGTGGCATGCTTGCCTTTATTAGTTGGGTCATTGGTTACAAGAGTCAGGGTGTCGTGTTGCAGCTTTATAAGACTTTGGTTAGGCCACACTTAAGAACATTCCGTTCGCCACATGACATGAAGGATGTGGAGGCTTTGCAGGGGGTGTAGAAGAGGCTACCAGGATGTTGCCTGGCTTAGAGGGTGTGAGCTATAACGAGAGGCTAGAAAAATTGTGTTGTTTCCTCTGGAGCAGGAAGGCTGAAGAGAGACATCTATAGAAGTCTATAAAATAATGCGATGCAGAGCTGGGGTGACAGTCAGAATCATTTTCCCAGAGTTGAAATGTCTAATACTAGGGGGCATGCATCTAAGGTGAGAAGGGAAAGTTCAAAGGAGATGTGAGGGACAAGTATTTACACAGAAAGTAGTAGGAGTCTGGAACACACTGACAGGGCTGGTGCTAGAGGCAGAGATGATAGAGGTGTTTAAGGGGCTTTTAAATAAGTATATGAATATGCAAGAAATGAAGGGATATGGACCCAGGGCAGGCAGAAGGGATTATTTTAATTTGGCATCATGAAGGACCTGTTCCTGTGCTGAACGGTTCTATGTTCTAAGTGTTATGGGTACACCCACAGTGTTGTTAAGAAAGGATTTCTGGGATTTTGATCCAATGACAGGGAAAGAACAGTGATATGTTTCCAGATGAGGATAGTCTGGGCTTCAAAGGGGAACTTGCAGCCAGTGTGATTCCATGGGACTGCTGTGCCTGTCCTTCCAGTAGGTAGAAGCTGCAAATTTAGAAGGTACTGTTCAAACAGTCTTCATGAGGTGTTCCTTCAATGGCTTCAAGTGTGCTTGGTAACACAATAATCAAGTATTTCTGGACATTTTTCTATGTTAAAAGTAGCTCTAAGTACATCTACCTATTTCATCCCAATCCCACAACTGCAGTCACGGTATTGATATAGTTAGTTTCCAGCAATACAGATGGCACGGTGGGTCAGTGATTAGCACTGCTGTCTCATAGCACCAGGGACTCAGGCTTGATTCCTGCCTTGGCCGACTGTCTGTGTGGAGTTTGCACATTCTCCCTGTGCCTGCGTGGGTTTCCTTCGGGTGCTCCCACAGTCCACTTGTGTGCAGGTTAAGTGGATTGGCCATGCTAATTTGTCCAGGGATGAGCAGGCTAAGTGGGTTAGCCGTGGGGATTGCATAGATGGCTGGGATTCTCTTCAGAGGGTTGGTGCAGACTTGTTGGGCCGAATGGTCTCTATCTGTAAGCTTTCAATCAGTGTGGTGACATTGCTGGTACTAATCAAGGGAATCAGCTGACCTTTGACGGGGATGGTTAATGTCTGTGTCTGTCTTGTGTCATGTCAATGCATCTAGAATGTTTCTGCAAAGGCTGCCTCATTTGTGATGCAATACTATGGAGTGGTCAAATCATGAACAATTATTCCTGACTTTCTGATTAGAAGGAAGGGCACTGATAAAGCACTGGAAACTGGCTGGATTTCTCTGAAGAACACCTTCTATAATGTCCTGAGGATGAGATAATTGACCTTAACTCGCCACAACCAATTTCCTTGAGAATTGGGTTCGACTTTTGCCTCTGGAGTGTTTTCTGTTTGACATCATTTTTTTCTCTCCGTCATGACAATCAGGTTGACTTTTCCCTTGACATGAGGAGCAGTTATTTTTATTCTTCCTCTCCGGGGGAAAAGGGTTATTTTCTGGTTCTGTTATAGAACATTCTGATTGAAAACATGTAATGCACAGATAATGCCATCTCAGACTGCAGCATATAAAGGGGGTGTTTCGCTGTTAAAAAACATGATGACATGGAACTGTAAATAGTACATTATCTCACTGGAAAATTCTCTATTTGTCACATTTTAAACTGTGGGCAGCTTATCAGCTTTCCCTAATGCTTAGAGTTCTATTCAGGCCTGGCAATAATAATAGGATCAACTGATGTCAGACTATGTGATAGCCAATGTGAAAGATATCTTAGATCTGTTATTTTATGGCGCATGTTACAGACTTCCACTGTTGTGGGAGTTAATAATTATCATCTAAGTGCCACAGGAAAGATTTACAGATCAGCTCAGGACCATAATTCAACAAAGGCCAAATTAGAAGTCATTGATTAGGCTTTTCAGGATTACAGCGATTAAATCCAAACATCAAATTGAGTGCATTTCCAATAGACCATTTTGAACGAAATATTTTTTATGATAAACTATATTTGAAAGTGGTATTCATGCCTCATTGTGATATTTTACAAGGTCTAAGAGGATAATAATGGATTACAAGGGCTAATTCTTTTAGATTTCATACCATGAGTTTAAAATCTCAGCAGTATTGATGAAAACATTTGCGTTTAGCCAACCTCACACTCCTTTAAGCCTATTCTCATTAAGAACATAAGAGCTAGGAGCAGAAGTAGGCCATTCAGCCCTTCGACCCCGCTCCACCATTTAGCACCATCATGGGGCTGATCTCATTTCAGCCTCAACTCCACTTAGCTGTCCGGTCTTCATAACCCTTTGACAAATGTCTAATTAGTACAGGAACTGATGGTATTCACTGCACTCTGGGTTAGTGAATTCCACAGAATCGTGACACCTTGAGAGAAGTAGTTCCTCCTCATCCCGATTTTAAACCCTTCTACCCTTTATCCTAAAACGATGACCTGTCATTCTAGACTGCTCCACATGAGGAAACATTCACTGTATGTCTACTTTGTCAATCCCCTATAGCATCTTATAAACTTCAATTAGATTTCCTCTTGTTCTTCTAAGCTCCAGAGAATAAAGGCCTAAACTGCTCAATCTCTCTTCACAAGACAAACCCCTCATCTCTGAGATCTCATAACCCTCTCTGAATTGCCTCCAATCCAAGGGGACCAAAATTGTAGAAAATACTCCAAGTGTGGTCTTACTAACACTTCGCACAATTACAGAGCACCTCCCTACTTTTATACTCTATTCTTTTAGCAATAAGTGCCAGATTTCCATTTGTCTCCCCTATTACCTGCTGTAACTCTACACTAGTTTTCTGTGATTCATACACTAGGGCACCCAGATCTCTCTGCACCAGCTCACTTTGACGTTGCTCTTCATTCTGATAATGATAGTAAGGTGTCTTTCTGTTTTTCTGACCAAAATGGATAACCACACACTTATCTACATTAAACTCCATCTGCCAAATTTTGGCCCATTCACTGTATCTATCCATGTCCATTTATAAATTGCTCATTTTTTCATTACAACTTGTTTTCCCAACTATTTTACACTCATCTGCAAATTTAGTGATAGTACTTTCTATCCCTGCATTCACGTCATTAAGACAGACTGTAAAATTTGGAACCCAAGGCCTGAACCCTATGGAACCTCACTGGTTACATCTTGCCAACCAGAAAAAGACCCAATAATCCCAGTTTGACCTAGTGGTTATCATTCCTGATCTCTACGGCATTACAAATGGCCTCTCTCTTTTGGGTAGTTTGCTCTCATCTTGTTAAAATAGTACACTCACCCCAGCCTCTCAGAAATAAAAATCCTCTACCCCTCTATTTTTCCAAACTACACACCCACCTCCAACCTTTCTTTCCTCTCTACAACTCTTGATTGCACTTTCCAGATGCACGTCTGTCTTTTCTGCACTTTCTGCATTTCTGAGTCTCCTCAATCAGGTTTATGACCCCTGCCACACTACAAACATTCACTATCATAAACTATTTCTTCTATGGTTTGACCTGGGTGCATTTATTGCTCCTACACTTGCCTGTAGCTTTTTCTCTTATGAACCACACCAATCTGTCCCTACTAATCTCATTCCAGCTGGAACATCTCCAGGAATCCCTTCATTGACAGCTCCCACATAATCACCAATGGAGTACCTCCAGAACTTGTCCTCAGCAAGGCCACCATCACAAAACCCTTTCTCATTCACCTGGTATCTCTTAACAGTCAGCTTCCACTTGAATCCTGACAATGTCCTGATCTCTCACTCTCTCTGTCTTTCTGACCCTCTCTCGCCCACACCCTCTACCACCCTCATATTGTCAGGTATCTTGTCTGATATCCAATGTTGGATGTATTTCTGATTCCACTCATTGGAAGGTCACAGGCATTGTCTTTATCTCCCAAAACAAGCTCCATTGTCTTCCTAGTGACTCCATTCACCTCCCTGACCATCACCGGAAACTGAACCAGATTTTCCGCTACCTTGGCATCCCATTTAACCTTTGGCTGGCTATATCCCCTCTCCATTACAGAGAGAATCTGCCTCTGTATTTCCCTATAACTTTGCCTATCTCAATCTACTTGATACTGATAGATGATGCTGATGCTGTCTAGACCAACCTTGCACTCTCCAGGCCATAAATACTTCAGCTTATCCAAAATTCTGCCAGTATCTATATTTTTCCCTTTATTTGTTGATCTACATTGACTTTCAAATCTCTGAACTTAAGGTTGTAATTCATTCATGGGTTTGTCACTCCCTGCTCCTTCTCAGTGACCTCCTTCAGATCTGTGCTCAAAGCTCACAGCTTCTTACCTCCTGTACAACCACCTTTCCTACCTATTCCTAATTCTATTCACCGCTGGTGCTCATGATTTCATGCTCTCCAATGTTCACCCTGACCTCTTCTGCCTCTAAACTATCCCCTGACTTAAGGATTTTCTCATCCCTCCTAATGCCGTTCCTTAGACTCAACTGAGCTCTGTGACTCACTTCCTTAGACTGACTTGAGCTCTTCCAAATCCAGCTGCACCATACCCAGCTAAAAGTAGGGCAAGTGTTCTGACAAAGAGTCATCTGGACTTGAAACATTAACTTGTTCTCTCTCCATGGATGGGCAGCACGGTGGCTCAATGGTTAGCACTGCTACCTCACAGCACCAGGGACCCAGGTTCGATTCCAGTCTCGAGTGACTGTCTGTGTGGAGTTTGTACATTCTCCCCGTGTCTGTGTGAGTTTCCTCTGGGTACTCCTACAGTCAAAAGAGCTTCACTTGGAAGTTGCCACTGATGCTGTTACCTAGCCAGGTAATGAAACGTCTGGATATCAAACAGCTCAGCGAGCAAACCTACACCCTAAACCTCAACCTGAGCTACAAACCTTCACAAACCTTGTCAAAAGATGTGTAGTTTAGATGAATAGGCCAAGCTACATTGCCCATGGTGTTCAGGGATGAGTAGGTTAGATGCATTAGACAGGGGTCAATGTAGAGTAATGGGGTAAGGGAATGAGTCTGGGATATACTCTTCAGAGCTTCTTGTTGGGCCAATGGACCTGTTTCCACGCTATAGGGATTCTAAGAAAATGGATGCTGCCTGACCTGCTGTGATCTTCAGCATTTGTTGTTTACAGTCGACATAGGGAGAGCTCTCCTTTGCCGTGCTTTCACAACTTGCCTTCAGTTTGACAAAAAAAAAACAAAATTCTCCTCATGTTGACTGTAGTTTTTTGACAATTATTTTAAATTTGTATCCTCTGGTTACTGATACTTCTCCAAACAAGACAATTCTTCCTTACTAATTCTATCAATACCCTTCCTGACTTTGAACCCTGATATAGAAGACAGTTCATTCCTGAAAGTGTGAACTAGCATCTTGAGATGTTTTGTCCATAGGGATATCAAGGAATGTATCTTGGAGGAGCTAACCAGTTCTAAGACCGATGTCTGTGTTACCTCTGCATTGTTGTTCTTGTGCTAAGTTGATGTTGTTAAACAGTAATATGTACTTATTCTTACATGAAGACTAATGTCCCACCAGGTAACTCAGATGTAATGTCACTAGCTATTAAGTACTATATAATAAACCTATTCTACCTGACCTCTTTTGCCAAAGATTAAATGTGGGCATTTTTACTCACTTGATGTTAATAACTCAGACTAATATGAAGGATTGATGACTGTGAATCTACCTAAGCTGTCTCAACTAAGTCTGCTGAACGAGACTGCAGTATAGACCGAGCTGACAATGGGGCAGATTTTGCTATATACCCCAAATACTTTGATCATACCTTGCCTTAACTTGCTTTGTTCTAAGGAGAACAATCACAGAGCTCCTAATTTTCCAAAGAACTGAAGCCCCTGATCCATTCCAGTCCGTCATACCTGCCTGCTCTGATTCTGTGCTGTAGTACATTGTGTGTTGGGCTTCCAGTGCTGTAGCTGAAGGCATCATTAAGAAGTTGCTAGTTCAAATCCCATCAATGCTGCCTCTCTACATCCAATTTTTAGGGATTACAGTAGGAGAAAGTATGTGAAAGAACTGAAAAGAATTCTGAACGGATTTATGAGAATGACTCACAGTGGAAAATGCAAATCACACCCCAGAAATAGATGGTGGCCAAATGACCAATAAATTGAGGAATCTAAGGGAATTGACATCAACAGAAGAACAAAAAACATTGGAAATAAGCTGAATGTATGGAAATGGTGGATCCACTGCTGTTGTTTTCACAAGTTACCCCAGATTCTGGAACAGTCCCAGCCAATTGGACGTTTGACACTCTAACAATTCTATATGAGAATGGGGGAAGAAAGGGAAAGCTGAGAACAATACTCTGAAGGGCTTAATAAAATAGGCACAGAGATGTTGGTCCCTCTGATCAGAGAAGGGAGAAGACCTTTAGAGTAAGGGTTTGATCATTTAAGACTCTAACTATTTGGAATTATCTACCTCAGCAGTTGGTAGCTACTTTGGACATACTCAGGATTGAGATTGACAGATTTTTGGAAACTCATGGAAGCAAGAGACTTGGGCAGCACATGGATCATGAAGCAGAATAACAGTTGTGACTATTGAGCAATGGACTGGTCTGGAGGAATGAATGGTTTATTCCTGTTTCTACTCCTTCAGGATGAGAGACTTTGGTTGCATATGTGATTTGGCACAGCCCAGAGTCATTCTGTATGATGAGAAGAAAGTGGACAGGGAATGTGATAAAAGTGTTCAATAGCATTGAGTGGTTTGGACAGTGTAGATAGAAAGGAACTGTTCCCATTGCCAGAAGATACATGTGGAGAAACATTCTACAGAGTAGGATGTGCCTGGAATGCTTGCTTGAGGGTGCAGCGGAAGGAGATTCAGTCATGGCACTCATAGGGATAATTACCTGATGAGAAAGAAAATGTCCAGGGCTACAGGGAAAAGGCAGGACTTTGGGGCTAGATGAGCAGCTTTAACTGGCATGGTGCATAATGGGCCAAAAGGCCTACTTCGGTTCTGTAACCATTCTCTCTCACCCTTGAAATCCTTCTTGAAATGGAAAATAATGCACCAATTTGAACACAATACTCAAACAGACGGACAGGCTGTGTTTACTAAAGATTTATCATAATTCCACCCTCTTATGCTCTATTACCCTATTTATAAACTCAAAGACGCCATTCTGTTTTTGTAACCACTTCTGGCATACCCGGAAATTAAGCTGTCAAATTGGAGTCTGTGAATGCTCTGTAAGCTTCTCTTTCCCATACTTTGATACAGATTTTTAAAAAAACAAACTAATGAGCGTAATGGAGAATTTTCATTTCCCTGCTCCTGTCCCACCCGAGACATATCTGAGAGGTTTTAAATACTGAGTCTGAAATTCACAGGCTCGCTTTCACTAAGGGAGCTAAAAGAGAAACGTAAAAAAAAACCAACTTCTCTATATCATTGAGTGCATTAAAATTAAAGATTTACTAGTTTGGCATTGGTGCAGTCTGGTTCACTACAATGTCCAAGTAATAGAAATCTGTTCTTGGTGATTTATAGGCCAGTCAGTAAGGCAGTCATCTGTGGACACAGCTTCAGATTACCATAGGATTGTGCCTTGTGACAGGTCACAAGATCTCCATCAGTGAATCATTCTCACCAGCAGCCACTCAGAAATGTCCAACCTTGACTTTACTGTGAGGTCTTTACCTGTATTCATCAGAGAGAGTCGGGCAAAGAAAAAAAAGCCCAACAAATCACAGATGAATCTCTCTGAAAGAGACCAGACCTCGCTGTGGGTTAACACCACGCTCATTTTGAGGCAAAATGGTATTGGATTGTGCATCTCAAATGAAGCTGGGTTGGGGTCAGGTCAATCTGAAACATGATCTCACTCCACCTCAAACCTGCTCACTTCAGATTTTATCAGAGACAGGTCTGAGGGCGAAGTTATGAATATGTACCCAAGGGGAAAACTAATTGTTCAAAAATTAGGAGGTTACACAACTGTGTTTTGAGAATCATTCTATTTTCGTCTTATCTCAGCTGGGTTTTTCAGGCCAAGGGGAACTGGACAAGTGCAAGTAGGTGAGAAGTGGTGGAACTGTAATCGGTTTTATAGCACTGTTTGTGGGCTAGGAAGAGACAGCGAGGTTTCCTTCAAGTTCTATAACTTGTGCAGAAAACACCTCCCACTCAGGTCTTTCTGTTGCTCCCATACTGTCAGGTTGTCATGACTGTATTATTGTCATCATCAGACCTTCATCAGGCATCTCCTAATCACCACCTCTACACAGCATTGCCTCAATCAGGCCATGACCTGTCCCCTAAATATGATCTGGCCCTGGACGACAGTTGCATGTCCCACTCACCTCCATCTCATTCCCCTAACCACCACTGGATCTCTTCTTCCAGAATAGGGTGGCATGGTGGCTCTGGGGTTAGCAGTGTTAGCTCCCAGAGCCAGGGATCTGGATTTGATACCACCCTTGGGTGACTGTCTGTGTAGAGTTTGTATGTTGTCCTTGTGAGTGCATGGGTTTCCTTCAGGTGCTCTGGTTTCCTCCCACAATCCAAAGATTTGCAGGTTAGGTGGATTGGCCATGCTAATTTGTCCATAGTGTCCAGGGATGTGCAGGCTAGGTGGGCTAGCCATGGTAAAGGCAGGGTGACAGAGATAGGCTGGGGGGGCTGGCTCTTTGGAAGGTCAGTGAAGGCTTGATGGGCTGAATAGCCCCAACAGCATTGGAAGGATTCCATGATCTTCCCACAATCATTATTTCCTCCCACTTGACATCTCTTCATTACTCTTCCCAGTGAACACAGCCACTTTCTGACCCGGGGTTAGAGCACTGTTCAAAGGGATGGCCCATTAACAAGCCTCCAGCTTCTGTGGGTGGAAAACCAGCAAGAGCAATGTTGCGGAATCCATATAGAGTTTCATGTTATCCTTCTCTCAGGTTTCCCAACCTTGTGAAGGAATCTCTGCAGGTGTTCCTCCACACAAAGACCCTGGTCAAAGTACCTGAAATGAGAAAGAATGAGGAAGAGATATGTTGCAATGACCTAAGTTTGGATGCAAGAGTCCCATCGTCCATTTCTGACAGACCCTGTTGTTACTCCTGGGTAACAGGGTATAATTCACACACAGAATCAATAGGGGCTACTTCAACTTATGAGTTTGAGTGAATGCCATTTTGACTTTAACCTGTAACGTGGAGCTATAAGCTGGTTGATGGAGTTTGTTTTTTCACTGGATGAGAGGAGCATTACATTGACAGAAGGATTTTGTATCACCTCCACATTGTTCTTGCAAGATATTGGATGAATGACTGTGAAGGTGGCATGGGGTGGTTTAAGGAGGCATGGGGTGTTAGATGAGAGGCACGAGTAGGTTGAAAGGAGAGCAAGAACAATGGGCCGGTAGGCGTTGTGAGAGCAATGTTGTGTAACAACCTCTAAAATAACTGGAACACATGTTCAAAACAGCCCATCTCAACACTGGTCACTGGCCTTCCCTTGTGTCTGCACACCTTCTGCTCGGGAATCCCATTCCATTTGATTCAAACCCTGCACTCAGGGCCACGCACTCCACCCACCCTGTTTTCATGGGACCGTGAGTGGGAAAATGTCTCCACTTGGGGAGTTCCCACCTCAACAGGTCAGAATCCAGTCAAACATGACCTAGCACTTTTGCACATTATAGCCAACAGGAGTCAATCTTTATAAACAAACCTGAAAAAACTACAGACTCTGGAAATCAGAGACACAAACAGAAATTGCTGCAGAAACCCAGCAGGTCTGGCAGCATCTGTGAAGAGAAATCAGAGTTAATAGTCTGGGCCTAGCAAGCCTTCTTCAGAATAGGAGTCCATTCTTACCGCTCAGTTCGACACTGTTTGCGAAAAAAATCAATTAGACAGGGTGCAAGATGAGCTATTGATCAATTATCTATCTTGGAAAGAGTACAAGGAGAAATGGAAATTGCTTGTCACATTGAAAGCTCCATCCAGGGAACATTGAAGCACAACTAAACCATTCCTCTTCACAAGCTTGACCAACTATTCAAATGTACCATGTCTAATCTGCATCTTTCACTCCATGTAGCTAATTTGGATCCATGACCAATAACACACGGACCTGTGCACAAATCTCAGAGCTGATCTTTTTAAAAAAAATGCAGCCCTAGTTCCAGCAATTTTTGGGGGGGAGGGTGAGGGGGGGGGAGAGAGAGAGAGAGTGGGCTAGGTTTCAAGTTGTGTGTGGAGTCCAAGGAGATAGGGGAAGCACTAAATGAATATTTTTATTCAGCATTCATACTGGAAAAAGACAATGTTGCCGAGGAGAATACTGAGGTAGAGGCTACTAGATTAGGTGTGATTGAGGTTCGTAAGGAAGAGGTATTAGAAATCTTGCAGAGTGTGAAAATAGATAAGTCCCCTGGGCCGGATGGGATTTATCCTAGGATCCTCTGGGAAGCAAGGGAGGAGATTGCTGATCCTTTGGCACTGATCTTCAAATAATCATTGTCTACAGGAATAGTGCCAGAAGACTGGAGGATAGCAAATGTGGTTCCTATGTTCAATAAGGGGAGTAGAGACAACCCAGGTAATTATAGACCAGTGAGCCTTACTTCAGTTGTTGGTAAAGTGTTGGAAAAGGTTATAAGAGGTAGGATTTATAATAATCTAGAAAAGAATAATTTGATTAGGAATAGTCAGCAAGGTTTTGTGAAGGGTAGGTCGTTCCTCACAAACCTTATTGAGTTCTTTGAGAAGATGACCAAACAGGTAGATGAGAGTAAACTGGTTGATGTGGTGTATATGGATTTCAGCAAGGCGTTCGGTAAGGTTCCCCACAGTAGGCTATTGTACAAAATACAGAGGAATGGGATTGTGGGAGATATAGCAGTTTGGATCAGTAATTGGCTTGCTGAAAGAAGACAGAGGGTGGTGGTTGATGGGAAATGTTCATCCTGGAGTCCAATTACCAGTGGTGTACACAAGGGTCGGTGTTGGGTCCACTGCTGTTCGTCATTTTTATAAACGACCTGGATGAGGGTGTAGAAGGGGGGGTTAGTAGATTTGCAGATGACACCAAGGTCGGTGGAGTTGTGGATAGTGACGAAGGATGTTGTAGGTTACAGAGAGACCTAGATAAGCTGCAGAGCTGGGCTGAGAGGTGGCAAATGGAGTTTAATGCGGAAAAGTGTGAGGTGATTCACTTTGGGTCGGAGTAACCAGAATGCAAAGTGCTGGGCTAATGGTAAGATTCTTGGTAGTGTAAATGAGCAGAGACATCTCCGTGTCCAGGTACACAAATCCTTGAAAGTTGCTGCCCAGGTTGACAGGGTTGTTAAGAGGGCATACAGCTTTTATTAATAGAGGGATCGAGTTCCGGAACTATGAGGTTATGCTACACCTGTACAAACTCTGGTGTAGCTGCACTTGGAGTATTGTGTACAGTTCTGGTCACTGCATTATAGAAAGGATGTGGAAGCTTTGGAAAGGGTGCAGAGGAGATTTACTAGGATGTTGCCTGGTATGGAGGGAAGGTCTTACGAGGAAAGGCTGAGGGACTTGAGGCTGTTTTTGTTGGAGAGACGAAGATTGAAAGGTGACTTAGTAGAGACATATAAGGTAATCAGACTGTTAGATAGGGTGGACAGGGAGAACCTTTTTTCAAGTACGGTGACGGTGAGCACGAGGGGGCGTAGCTTTAAATTGAGGGGTGATAGATATCGGACAGATGTCAGAGGTAGAACATAGAACATAGAACAGTACAGCACAGAACAGGCCCTTCAGCCCATGATTTTGTGCCGACCATTGATTCTCATGTTGCACCCTCAAATTTCTGTGACCATATACATGTCCAGCAGTCTCTTAAATGTCCCCAATGACCTTGCTTCCACAACTGCTGCTGGCAACGCACTCCATGCTCTCACAACTCTCTGTGTAAAGAACCCCCTCTGACATCCCCTCTATACTTTCCTCCAACCAGCTTAAAACTATGACCCCTCATGTTAGTCATTTCTGCCTGGGAAATAGTCTTTGGCTATCGACTGTATCTACACCTCTCATTATCTTGTATACCTCAATTAGGTCCCCTCTCCTCCTCCTTTTCTCCAATGAAAATAGTCCGAGCTCAGTCAACCTCTCCTCATAAGATAAGCCCTCCAGTCCATGCAGCATCCTGGTAAATCTCCTCTGAACCCTCTCCAAAGCATCCACATCCTTCCTATAATAGGGCGACCAGAACTAGATGCAGTATTCCAAGTGTGGTCTAACCAAAGTTTTATAGAGCTGCAACAAGATCTCATGACTCTTAAACTCAATCCCCCATTAATGAAAGCCAAAACACCATATGCTTTCTTAACAACCCTGTCCACTTGGGTGGCCATTTTAAGGGATCTATGTACCTGCACACCAAGATCCCTCCGTTCCTCCACACTGCCAAGAATCCTATCCTTAATCCTGTACTCAACTTTCAAATTTGACCTTCCAAAATGCATCACCTCGCATTTATCCAGGTTGAACTCCATCAGCCACCTCTCAGCCCATCTCTGCATCCTGTCAATATCCCGCTACAGCCTACAACAGCTCTCTATACTGTCAACGACACCTCCAACCTTTGTGTCATCTGCAAACTTGCTAACCCTTCCTTCAATCTCCTCATCCAAGTCATTAATAAAAATTACAAACAGTAGAGGCCCAAGGACAGAGCCCTGTGGAACACCACTCACCACAGACTTCCAGGCAGAATATTTTCCTTCTACTACCACTCGCTGTTTTCTGTTGGCCAGCCAATTCTGTAACCAGACAGCTAAGTTCCCCTGTATCCCATTCCTCCTGACCTTCTGGATGAGCCAACCATGGGGAACCTTATCAAATGCCTTGTTGAAGTCTATATACACCACATCCACATCTCGACCCTCAACAACTTTTCTCGTCATATCCTCAAAGAACTCAATAAGGTTTGTGAGGCATGACCTGCCCCTCACAAAGCCGTGTTGACTGCATTTAATCAAGCCATACTCTTCCAGATGGTCATAAATCCTATCCCTTAGAATCCTTTCTAACACCTTGCAGACGACAGATGTGAGACTGACTGGTCTGTAATTGCTGGGGATTTCTCTATTTCCTTTCTTGAAGAGAGGAATTACATTTGCCTCTCTCCAGTCCTCAGGTATGACTCCAGTGGAGAGTGAGGATGCAAAGATCTTCGCAAGTGGCGAAGCAATTACATTTCTCGTTTTCCAAAGCAGCCGAGGACAAATCTGGTCCGGGCATGGCGACTTGTCAATCTTAATGTTTGACAAAATTTTCAGCACATCAGCTTCCTCTATCTCTATCCATTCCAGCATGCACACCTGAACTAGATGCAGTATTCCAAGTGCGGTCTAACCAAAGTTTTATAGAGCTTCAAAGGTTTCATTCACTACAAATTTTGTTTCTTTCATAAAGACAGAAGCAAAAAACTCATTTAGGCCTTCCCCTACCTCCTCAGACTCCACACACAAGTTCCCTATGCTATCCCTAATCGGCCCTACTCTTTCTTTGACCATTCTGTTATTCCTCACATAAGTGTAAAATGCCTTTGTGTTCTCCCTAATCCGTTCTGCCAAACCTGTCTTGTGCCCCCTCCCGGCTCTCCTCAGACCATTTTTCAGCTCCTTCCTCGTCTACCTGTAATCCTCTAGAGCTGAGCTTGACTCTAGCTACCTCCACCTTATGTAAGCTACCTTCTTCCTTTTGACGAGGAGCTCCACTGCTCTCGTCATCGAAGGTTCCCTTATCTTACCCCTTCTTGCCTGTCTCAGAGGGACATATTTATTCATCACTCACACCAACTGTTCCTTAACCAGTCTCCACATGTCTATAGTGCCTTTACCATGGAGCAATTGCTCCCAGTCCATGCCTCCTAACTCATGTCTAATCGCATCATAGTTTCCGCTTCCCCAATTAAATATCCTCCCATTTTGCCTAATCCTCTCCTTCTCCAGAGCTATGTAGAATGTGAGGCCATTGTGGTCACTATCACCAAAATGCTCTCCCACTACAAGATCTGATACCTGCCCCAGCTCGTTTCCGAGCACCAAGTCTAGAATGGCCTCTCCCCTTGTTGGCCTGTCAACGTACTGAGTTAGGAAACCCTCCTGAACACACCTTACAAAAACAGCTCCATTCAAATCTTCTGCTCGAAGGAGGTTCCAATCAATATTGGGAAAGTTAAAGTCACCCATTACAACAACCCTACTACGTCCACACTTTTCCAAAATCTGCCGACATATGCTTTCTTCCATCTCCCTGCTGCTATTGGGGGGCCTGTAGTAAACCCCTAATGGGGTGACTGCTCCCTTGCTGTTCCTAATTTTCAACCATACTGACCCGGGAGGCAGATCTTCTTCAACAATGGAAGCTTCTGTAGCTGTGATACTCTCTCTGATTAGTAGTGCTACACCCCCTCCTCTTTTCCCCCCTCCCTTTTCTTTTTAAATGCTCTAAACCCTGGAACATCCAGCAACCATTCCTGCCCCTGAGAAACCCATGTTTCTGTTATGGCCACAACATCATAGCACCAGGTACTGATCCATGCTCTAAGTTCGTCACTTTTATTCCTGATATTCCTTGTGTTAAAGCAAACACACTTTAACTGATCCCTTGGTTCCTTCCCAGGAAAATCCTTCCTCCTAGCTGATCTACCTCTTGCTATTGCCTCATTTGCATCAACTCTCACCTCTGGTATACAGCTCAGGTTCCCACCCCCCTGCCATACTAGTTTAAACCCTCTCGAACTACTCAAGCAAACCTTCTTCCCTGGACATTGGTCCCCTTCCAGTTCAGATGCAACCCGTCCTTCATGTACAGGTCCCACCTTCCCCAGAAGGCATCCCAATTATCTACACATCTGAAGCCCTCCCTCCTACACCAGCTGCGCAGCCACGTGTTAAGCTGCGCCCGCTCCCTCTTCCTCGCCTCGCTATCTCGTGGCACTGGTAGTAAACTAGAGAACACTACTCTGTTCGCCCTGCTCTGCAGCTTCCATCCTAACTCCCTGAAATCACTTTTTATATCCTCGATCCTTTTCCTGGCTATATCATTAGTGCCAATATGTAACACGAATTCTGGCTGTTCGCCCTCCCCTTTTAGAACCTTATACACCCGATCGGAGACGTCCCAGACCCTGGCACCAGGGAGGCAACATACCTTCCGGGAATCCCGATCCTGACCACAAAATCTCCTGTCGATTCCCCTAACTATCGAGTTCCCTACCACGAGTACTTTTCTATTCTGCCCCCTTCCCTTCTTTGCCACAATGTCAGGCTCAGTGCCAGAGAACTGACTGCTATGGCTTTCCTCTGGTAGGTCATCCCCCCCCACAGTATCCAAAACGGTATACTTATTGCTGAGGGGAATGTCCACAGGGGATCTCTGCACTGTCTGTCTGCCCCCTTTCCTCCCCCTAACTGTAACCCATCTATCCTTGTCCTGAGTCTTAGGAGTGACCAACTCCCAGTAACTCCTCTCAATTACCCCCTCAGCCTCCCGAATGATCCGTAGTTCATCCAGCTCCAGCTCCAATTCCCTAACACAGTTTTCAAGGAGCTGGAGTTGGGTGCACTTCCCGCAGATGTAGCCAGCGGAGACGTGTGCCATGTCTCCCACCTGCCACATTCTGCAGGAGGAGCAAGCAGCTGCCCCAGCATCCATACCCCACTTATCTGAACACCCACTCAGTACTGAAGTAGAAAGTCTACTTCAAGTTGCTATAAAATTAATAAACTTATATTCCATAGAGTAGGTTTAGAATGAACCTTACCTTATTACTAGGTTAGAGGAGGAGGGCGGGTGGGAGACCCTACAGTTGTAGAGTCTCGGGTTTAGCCGCCTTGCTGACATGTCTGGTCACTGCTTTCCTTCCCAGCTGCCCTCTGGTCCTCATCACTTCCTCCGCTGCTCCCGCTCCTTCTGTGAAAGAGAAAACACCGCTCTCCGTTACTGGTAAGTAATTTTAAAAAACTGCCTTACCTGAGCTGCAGTCTTCCGGGTTCGTCTTACCTCCGCTGCTGCTCGCACTCAAACAAAAGGTAGTTTCTTTACTCAGAGAGTAGTAAGGGTATGGAATGCTTTGCCTGCTATGGTAGTAGATTCACCAACTTTAAGTACATTTAAGTCATCACTGGACAAGCATATGGATGTACATGGAATAGTGTAGGTTAGATGGGCTTCAGATTGGTTCCACAGGTCAACGCAACATCGAGGGCCGAAGGGCCTGTACTGCGCTGTAATGTTCTATGTTCTATGTTCTATATTCTATGTTCCAACTTTGGAAGGACTCTTCAGATGTGCTCCTTGTCCCACACAGGGATGAGGATACACATTACATTCTATTTCCCTCCATCTCTGAACCAGAGTACACTCAACCCGTATGTCACCTCCTGAATGGTGTCAGAAATTTTCCCTCGTGCTCTTTCTCGGAATGCTGAAATGATTGTTTCTGCCAGATCATCACAGACTCCATATTTCACCTCTCTCACAAGGTCTCCTGGGCAATGTGATGCCTTTGTTTTGGGTCTGGCCTTTTAGACCAGCATTGGTTTTCCCTTGCAAACTGCTGGAGGGCAAATTTCTGTCATTGGATCCTGAAACTTGAACCATCCACTCTATCATACGGAGTTAGCTGGGTTGGTGATGTCTCTAATGAGCAGTTCGGTCTAATTCATTGTTACAGCTCCTGTCGGAGCAGAGAGTGGAAGATGCAGCGATGTAGTGGGGGGAAGATGGATGGAGAGGCCTGGGAATGGGTGGCGATTTGGAAATGTGGGTGTTTCCTTATCCTCACTCCCCTCTCACACTCCCTCCTCACTTGCTTTCTCACTTGCCCCCTTACAAGCCCCTGCTCGGCCCCTCATTCTCCATTGCTCAGTCACTCCCTCTAGCCTCTCATTCCCTTCACTCTACCCTCTTGCCCCTTTCAGTCTTCCCACCCATTCACTCCCACCCTTACTAACCCTTCAGCCTTCCCTTACTTGCCACTTCATTCCTCCTCTCACTATCTCCTCATTGTCCCTTTGCATGCCTGCACACGCCACTTCACTCGTCAGGTTATTCACTTCGACTTAGTCCCCTCCCAACAGCCCAACTCATCCCCCTCTCCCCCACTCTATACCCTGAACGTTCCCCCCATCCCGTTCATCCTTAATAACACCCTCCTTCCTGTCCCTCACCCCTCTTCTGCACTCTCACTTCCTGTTGCTGAACCCCATTTCAAAATCGCACTTGTTATCTCCTTAATCCAGCCTTTGGCTTTGGCGCCATGTGTAACCTTTATGTTAGGCAATTGGGTCTGGAATCATGTGCACATGTCTCTGACTTAGCATGATGGGCAACTGCAGTGGTGAGTGTCATGAGGAGCGGTTGAGGAATCTAGGTCTCTATTCTATGGGGCTTAGAAGGATCAGAGGCATCTGATTGAAACTTACTGAATACTGAGAGTCCTGATTACACAGGGATGATGTTCCACCAGTAGGAGAGTCTAGGACCCAAGGGCACACCCTCCAAGTGAAGGCACAGCCCTTTCGAACTGAGATAAGAAGGCTTTCCTTCAGTCAGAAGGTGGTTAATCTGTGGAGCTCTTTGCCATAGATAGTTGTGGATGTCAGGTCATTGATTGTATTTAACACAGAGAAAGATAGGTTCTTAATTGGTTTTGGGGAGAAGGCTGATGAATGGGATTGGGAAACATATTCAAAATGGTGGTGCAGACTGGATGGACTGAGTGGCCTAAACCTGCTCCCATATCTTATGTTCTTTTGGTGGACACTGCCATTGAATGTCAAAGGGAGGAAGTTGGACTCTTTCTGATTAGAGATGAACTTACGATGGCTCAGTGGTTAGCGCTGCTGTCTCACAGGGCCAGGTAGCCTGGTTCGATTCCAGCCTCAGGTGACTGTCTGTGTGGAGTTTACACATTCTCCTCGAGTCTGTCTGCATTTCCTCCCACAGTTCAAAGATGTGCAGTTTAGGTGAATTAGCCATGCTAAATTGCCCATCGTGTCCAGGGATGTGTAGGTTAGGTGCATTAGTCAGGAGAAATATAGAGTTATAGGGGAGGGGAACGGGTCTGGGTGGGCTACTCTTCTGAGGGTCGGTGTGGATTTGCTGGGTCAAATGCCCTGTCCCTATAATGTAGGGATTTTATGATTTCCCCCTGTGCCTGTCAGCTTCCAGCTACCGTGACTTCACAAGCTGCTCTCTCAGCTCTGCCCAGCGAATTCTTGAAATGGAACAATATCTTGTTGATATTAAATGGAGTGACAGCCACCTGGTCTTGGAATTTACTGTGAGATGTGTGTACTTTACGTCACCGGCGTAATTTTCTCTACAGAATGTTAACCATTGAAGATACTAGCAAATAATGGAATCCTTGTTCTTGATCTTTTGATGCTTTTACACCTTTCTGCATCATGGGTGCCACACATGTTCATCAGGCTTTTTAATATAAACGTTTGTGGAAATTGCATTTCGAGCAGTTACTATTGCAAACAATCCCATGGGAAATCATATAAGCACTTCAATGAAGAAATCCTTCCGAAGGTATGCAAAAATTACAGAAAAGTGGTGCAAGTTGATTTGTTTCTGTTGCTTTATTATATCCACAGATATTTGCCAATGATCAAGACAGAGTTGATGGTAATGAAAATTTTAAAAAATAACAAATGACTGATCTAGAATAGAGATTGATCAAGATAGATAGAATCATTAGCAACAGTTGCAGTCTGGAAAATGGCAATGGTGGTGGTGATTTGAAACTGTTGAATGCAAAATTCAAGTTGTAAGATGCCTAATTGGAAGATGAAGTGCTGTTCCTTTTGCTCAGTTTTAGCTTTATTTCATCTGGAACCCGAGATATTAGAACAATGGTTGACTGTGATTGAGAGAACTCAACACTTCAAACTTTCAACTTCTCACTCTCTCATAAGCAAAACATTATCTGTCTGCATTTCATCAAATCTTCTCATGATTTAACTTCCAAAAACACCTCCCACGTAATTCATCACCACATCCACATTTTGTTGAAGTGAAGACTTCTTTTATAATCTCTTCAATCTCACGTGTCTATTCTTGGGATCTCAAATCTGTGCCACTTAATTTCTTCAATTCTCCCTTCCTCAAAGTTAAAAATCACACAACACCAGGTTATAGTCCAACAGGTTTATTTGGGAGCACTAGCTTTCAGAGCGCTGCACCTTCATCAGGTAGCTGCAGAGCAGGATTATAAGATACAGAATTGAGAGCAAAAGATTACAGTGTCATACAACTGATATAATATATTGAACAAATGTAGATTACTGTTACATCTTTCATCTTTTTGAATGGGTTGCAGGTTCCAGTTCATTAATATGTAAATCCTTTCAAATCACATTCTCGAGATAACTTAAGGTTTTACAAACAAATATGACATCTCAGCTTAGACAATGTATTAAGGTGTGAGGTTAGAGTCTGTCTGTCTCCTAACCTTGAGTCAGACTGGTTCTATTTCCATAGAAGGAATTTATAATATGTTACATGGATTGATGGCATCAAAGATGATGCTTGCCTTCCTTTCCAGAGTAGAAACAGTGGCAGCGGATTGGTTCAGTTTATTAAAGGAAGAGCCCAGAGTTCCATCGGAATGCCAGCTTTCTACCCTGGGGTCTCAAAAAGAAAATCCATCCCACTGTCTGCCTTCCTTATCTATTATAAACATCCACGATGAGCCCACTCTGGAGTTCAGACCTACACAATGGTTCACTGACAGCAAGAAGGTAAATCATTGCTCAGCACACAGATGGATTAGCCCAGTCTCAAATCCTCAACTATTTGAGAATTTGTAGTGATGATGCCCAGTGCAGTGACAGAGTCACCAAAACTTATGTGCTGCACAAAGACCAGAGAAACTCCTAATGCAAACCCATGTGCCATCGTAACATAATCAATCATACAATCCCACAGTGTGGAAGCAGGCCATTCAGCTTTCAAGCCCACACTGACCCTCCAAAAAGCATCCCACCAGACCTGCCCCTCGACAATATTCTTGTAACCCTACATTCCCATGGTTAATCCACCCAGCCTGCACATCCCTGGACCCTACAGGCAATTTATCCTGGCCAACATACTTACCCTGCACATCTTTGGACTGTGGGAAGAAACCGACTCAGACACAGGGAGAGTGTGCAAACTCCACACAGTCACTCAAGGCTGGAATCAAAGCCAGGACCCTGGGTCTGTCAGGCAAGAGTGCTGACCACTGAGCCACCGTACTATGTGAGCATGCTCAAACACATTTCCAATGTCAATTCCACAATACAGCCAGAATCTTAACTAATCTCTGACATTAACAACAACGACTGCATTTTAAAATTGATTTCTTGGCAGTGATGTGCTTTGTGGTCTCCTGAGGTGCTGTTTGAATGAAAGTTCTTACTTTTTTTTCAGCTGTCATGTGCTTCTGTTCTGGTATCATTGCCATTATCAGTTCACCACATGAGCTTGGTGAGACAGTAGGACTGAGACAGAAGGCTGTCGGTTTTAAATTCCATTTTAGAAATTTCCACACGTAATTTGGGCAGGAAGTCCTGACGGTTAGAACAAAGGATAATCTAAGATTCTCCAAGGATGATATCAAAGATCCCAGGGCATTTCCTTAACGATTACCAGGGGTTGGGTGAGGACATGGGAGTAGGTGACAGCGGGAGAGATGTGTGGTGTGCATTAATGATGTAGACAACCTTCCTCTCTCAACTAAAACCAACAAAAAATACTAACTGATAAATTAGTTAATTGAATCTGGTGGAATCTAACTGTCTAAAAGAATGGTTGCTGCAAAGTCCCTCAGAGTAGTGTCCTTGGCCCAACCATCTTCAGCTGCTTCATCAATGACCTTCCCTCCATCATAAGGTCTGAAGTGGGGATGTTTGCCGATGATTGTACAATGTTCAGCACATTCGCGACTCCTCAGATACTGAAGCAGACCATGTTCAAATGCAATAAGATCTGGGCAATATTCAAGTTTGGACTGGCTAGTGGCAAGTAACGATCACATTGTATAAATCTAGTCAATGACCATCTCCAATAAGAGACAAAACTAACCACTGCTCCTTGACATTCAATGGTGTTACCATCACTGAATCCCCTACTCTCACTGTGGGATTTACATTGAATAGAACTGAAATGGTCTCACCATATCAACATAATAGGTCAGAGGCTAGGAATACTGTAGCGGTAACTCGCTTCCTAACTTCCCAAAATGTATCAAGCCAGGAGTGTGATGGAATACTCCCCACTTGCCTGGATGGGTGCAGCTTCAACAACACTCAAGAAGCTTGAACCATTCAGGCCAAAGCAGCCCTCTTGATTGGCACCATATCCACAAACATCCACTCCCCCTACCACTGACGCTCAGTAGCAGCAGTGTGTACTATCTATGAGATGCACTGCAGAAATTCACCAAGGCTCTGACAGAACCTTCCAAACCCAGGACCACTTCCATTGAGAAGGCCAAAGGCAGCAGATACATGGCAACACCAGCCCTTGCGAGTTCCCTCCAATCCACTCACCACCCTGACTTGGAAATATATTGTTGTTGCTTTACTGTCACTGGGTCAAAATCCTGGAATTCTCTCTCTCAGAGGGCACATGGGCTGCAGCGATTCAAGAAGGCAGCTCACCCTACCTTCTCAAAGGTGACTAGGGCCAGGAAATAAGTGGCAGACAGCACAACACTTACATACCATTAATGAATTAAAAAAGACAACAGGAATTGCACTTCAAATGCAATTCATTAGCTGTGAAAAAGCTTTTGTTACATTATGAAGTGTGATCGGTGCCATACAAATGTAAAACCATTCATTTGTATCACCTGCTCAGAATTCACAATGATATTGGTGGCACTGCTGAGGCCCATTAGGGGTTAAATTCTCACCAGATGTTCAGGATAGTACACATTACTGTAAGCACTAAATCTAGCAGAGAGCTGGGAGGTTTGAATAAACGGTGTCTCTCTCTCTCTCTCTGCTTTTCGCTAAGCCCACATGCCTCGCCAGGATCAAAGTAATAAATTTTATTTTTATTCCCACTAGTAAGGCCAAATGTGATTTCTGTGGCAGGATACTTTATTTGTCTAATATTGCAAATTGCCATTTCTTTACTTAATATGGAATACATTCATCCAACCTTGAACAGGAATTAACACAACAGAACACACTAAATGCTAGACTGCTCCATAGTAGTCATGATTTGGAGATGCCGGTGTTGGACTGGGGTGTACAAAGTTAAAAATCACACAACACCAGGTTATAGTCCAACAGGTTTAATTGGAAGCACTAGCTTTCGGAGCGTCGCTCCTTTCGGAGTACTACCACCTGATGAAGGAGCGACGTTCTGAAAGCTAGTGTGCTTCCAATTAAACTTGTTGGACTATACCCTGGTGTTGTGTGATTTTTAACTTTAGACTGCTCCTGGTTTACCGCTCATTGCTATTGCACAGACACAAAAGATTCAGAGACAATCCCTGGCACCAGCCATCTGTATAAGAGCATTGACCACCTGAGGACTGTCTGACTGATGTAACTGTACATATCTGTGATCAACCAGAAAGGGGGTCCTTGTATTGTGTCACTTTGTGGCATTCTGCCCTGTGGTATCTGAAGAGATCAATTCTGAAATTCATTCTCAGATGTGAGGCAAAACCAAACTTCATTACCCAGGCTGTTACCTTTCAGATATTGGGAGGAGTCATCCTTCAGAAACTGTTGCTATTCTTTGGACTGGCTTGTTGGAGTTGACAGGCTCCTTCAGATGGCAGTTAAGCTTAACCCAGTTTGTGTGAAATTGGATTCCCATATTCGCTCATGAGATGTGGGCATCATTGGCTGCCCAACCTGAGCTGCCCTTGAGGTGCCGCTGGTGAGCTGCCATCTTGAATCACTACAGTCCATTTGATTTTGCCACCCCCACAGCATCAACAGGATGAGTGTTCCAGGGTTTTTACCCAGCAGCACCGAAGGAGCAATGATATCTTTTCCAAGTTAAGGTGATGAGTGTCTTGGATATAGGTCAGATTAGGTCATGTTGGAAGGTTTGCTCTCCTGACCTGTCAGCCAAGAAGGCAATGGTTTCACAATGACAATATCACAGGAGTAATAATCCAGGGTCCCAGGCTATAGGCCATGGGTTCAAATACTGCTAAAGTAGCTACTGAAAGTATAAATCTAATTTATAAATCTGGAACTGAAAACTAGTTTCAATAATGCTGGCCTCAAACCCATCATCGCTGTAAAGTCTCTGTAATGCAACGAGGTCAACTAGGTGAATCTCACAGAGGTCGAGAGTGTGGTGCTGGAAAAGCACAGCAGGTCAGGCAGCATCCGAGGAGCAGGAGAATCAATGTTTCAGGCATAGGGCCTTAATCAGGAATGAATTTGTAGTAGTACAGGTTGTCCTGCTTCAGAACTCGAAAGAAGTTTTCTTAAAATAAAGGAAATGGAGTGGTGGAATTTATAAACATGACAATGCAGCTTTTGGTTTGTATTATTTCAGTATGGGCAGTTATTGGAATCAATACATTGGTGACAGGTCATCATTTGATGGTATAGAACACACTTTCATTTGGAACTCATCAGGACAATTTGCAAGAGTGCCAGCCAAAAATACATTCTGCCTATCATACAAACGAGTGTCATGGTATATGAATTTCGGTGCCAGTATAATGGCCAGCGAAGCTGACTGAACATGTTGAAGACTGGTCGGTCTTGTCAAACATTCAACTGTTCACAAGAAGTAAGATACTGACTGTACCCAACTAGGCAGCAGCTGCAAAACCTGCAGCACAGTGTCCAACATCAAGTGGTCAACATTAACAGGAAACTCCGAAATGTGTGAAGAATTATGTTGCCAACTAACTTACGATTGCCGGTTGGGCCCTCAGAGTGACACACATATGTACACTGTAAACTACATCCAGTTATCCTCCATGCCCGCGAGAGACATGTTCCAAGACCAAAGCAGAAGCCTGAAACCTTGAATGAACAAACCCATTCATTTAAATACCAAACATAGCTTCCCAGCAGCCTCCTGGTCCCTGGTTCTGGAATGTTCCCTGAACTATGTTCGAGCTGCGGTAAATCACAGGTAACTGACACTGCCGTAACACGACCCGCGGACACTGGGGTCATCCGGTATATCAATATACAGAGCCCTGTTCCCATAGACAGAAAGAACGTGTATGGACACTGTGGTCAACTCAACGAAATAGGTGGCATCTATTCATTGGTTCATTTCTCAGCGTAATGTCTGGTGCAGGGTTGAGCAGAAATCTCAATCATTTTGAGAAGAGTCCCGATCATCTAAAATTACTGGACTTTGACCAGAAACTTGGCGGGACAGTTGTCCGGAAGCTGGGGAGACCCATTCACACCTCAGCCCTACAAGAACAATGACGTAACCTTTCTGACAAAACTGAGTTCAGACAACACAGAGTCTGCACACATTCCAAGACCTCCAACTTCAATGAATAATCAATCACATAAACACAGGGACACTTGCACCTATTGTAATAATCAGGAAGACCAATTCATCTCGAAAGAAACAATGAAGACACCATTGTAGGAGCAACAGATTTGCCGCCAAGATAGGGAACCTGTGCTCAGTATAATTGCAGGCCCTATCTCTCAGCAGAGTTAAAGTACCCCAGCAACTGTCACCAGGAGAAGGATCCCAGATAGTTGCCGCCCTGAAAAGCTATCCTGCAGCTATCGGCAGGAAAGTGAGATCCAAGGGCACCAACGCTCCAACAATGATCCCCACAGCCAGCCTGAGAAGAGGGATCCCGACAGCAACTCTGAAACCTTACTGACACTGGCCTGCTCCTTACCGGGGAACCAGCAACGACCGACCATGACCACCACACTCGAGATCAATAACTTCTGAATAGGTCGGTGTTGGGGCTTGGGTTTTGAGGGACGGGATGCATGGCGAAACGATGGTGATGGGGTTTGGAAGCTAGGCTGCTGTTTGTGATACCTCTGCCCATGTACGTCCCCTCAAGTGGTCAGACTGAGAGATCTACTCCAAATGAACCACAAGTGTGCCTCTTGGGTGGGCTGTGAATCACGCCTGGGCTGAGAGAATTGCTGTGCAGTCTGTAATCTGGCCGACACTGGTTCTGAAGTGGTTGTTCACTGCCCACCTGCCTACTTAAGAGTCCTAAGTAAAGATGGGAAGATAGCATGGCCGATAGGTCTTGCTTCCTAGAAATTATTCATATGGATGTGTGAAGGAGTTGGATTTTGGTGCCAACCTTATTGTCCAAGTCTCTTGCCTCCTTCCTCACTTCCTTCAGGCTGAGAAGACTCCACTGTGTGACTAAAAGCACCTCACTGGCTCCATATTTGGGATTTCTGAAGTTATATACTATATGAATACAAGCTCTAATTTGGAAGATTGCACTTTAACACCACACTGTACTAAACTAAATGCAGCAATTAATATACTCAGAGTCGAGAGTGTGGTGCTGGAAAAGCACAGCAGGTCAGGCAGCATCCAAGGAGCAGGAGAATCGACGTTTCGGGCATAAGCCCTTAATATGCTCCACTGAGTTCATTTATATTTTTAGTTGTGTGATTGTCAGAGAATCAGATGTTAGTGCTGGGAATCAAATGCATTCTAAATAATTATCAACATCATAGAGCCATAGAGAGTCCTACAGCACGGAGACAAGGTCTTTGGCCCAAACTAGTTCATGCTGACCAAAATGTCCATCAACGCTAACCCCATTTTCGTGTAGTTGACCCATATCTTTCTAAACCTTTCCTATTCATGTATTTGTCCAAACGCTTTTTAAATGTATTTAATCTACCCGCCTCAACCACTTCTGCTGGCAACTCATTACATATGTGTCTTACCTTCTGCATAAAGAAGTTGACCCTCAGGTTCCCTTTTATTCTTTCCTCCCTGACCTTAAACTGATGCCCTACGGTTGTCGATTCCCCAACCCTGGGAAAAAGTCAGAGTGCATTCACCCTATCCATGCCTCTCATGATCTTATATACCTCCCTAAGATCCTTCCCAGTCAACCCATGCTCTAAAGCAAAAAGTTAAGCTATTCCAACCCCTTTCTATAACTCAGTTCCTTGAGTCCTGAAATTTCTTTCAGTTTAATAACATCCTTCAGATAGCAACGTGACCAAATCTGAACACAATGCACCAAGTGCGGCCTCACACATGATATGAATAATTGCAACATAACTTCCCAACTGATACTCAATGCCCTGACTGATGAAGGCCAGTGTCCCCAAAGCCTTCCTCACTGCTCTGTCTACCTAGGACTCCACTTTCACAGAACTGTGCACCTGAACTTTAAGGTCCACCTGTCCCACTGCACTCCTTAAGGCCCTACCATTCACCATGACACTGTTACTTTGATTTGACTTTCCAAAATGCAAGACCTCAACTTATCTACATTGAACTCCATTTGCCATTACTTTGCCCACTTCCCCAGCTGATCAAGGTCCTGCTGCAATTTCTGATGACCTTCTTCATGTCCACGATACCACCTATTTTAGTGTCATCGACAAACTACTCATCATGCCTTGTACATTCTCATCCAAATCATTGATATCGATAACAAACAGCAATGGGCCCAGCACCGATCCCTGAGGCACTCCGCTAGTCACAGACCTCCAGTCCGACAGGCATCCTTGCACTGTTACCCTCTGCTTCCCTTCCTACCATCAAGCCAATGTTTATCCAATTTGCCAGCTTGTATTCCATATAGTCTAATCTTTCAGAGCAGCCTACCATGTGGAACCTGATCAAAGGCCTTACTGAAATCCATACAGATATCTACCACCCTACCGTGCTCTCTCAGATATACAGTTACAGGCTATTAAATGTCAACCCTGTCTCTGTCTGAGAAGAGGATAAGTTCAAGTTCAAACGGTTTGATACTGTTTATTGATTCAGTTAATGTGAATTCTCAAAGCCAAGTGATAATGTCCACATTTACTCGGCTGAAGGTGGTTAATTGCTCTGTCGAGGGGAAATTCCTTGGGAAGGTGCATCACTGTTTGTGTCGCTGAACACAATGGGTTTGTACTGAGTGAAGGCTGGCTGGGCTGGGGAACTGTGTTCTCCTGAACCTGTTTAATAAACAGCCGCACTCACCATGGGAGTTCAAACCCTACCATTTGATATATGGGGTTTGTTACAAGGAACCTGTCTGTGACTTCCCATGTCTCATTGCTTGATCCAAAGAATGTCTCCTGGTGGATCCCCCTCAGGAAGGTTACTCTATATAGGCACCGAGATGGAAGGGCAAATAGGACAAAAGACCAATCATGTACAACAGGAATTCTACTCATTTCAAATTCAGGGAAAGCTTAACCACGGAACAGGGAATAATGAATCTGTTTGAGCAATGAACACAGTTGATTGATTTGATTTATTGTCGTCACATGTACTGAGACACAGTGAAAAGTGCTGTTTTGCATGCTGTACATTTCCTGAGGCAATGGGTTAGACACAATGGATGGGAGGCTGGTTTCTGTGATGGACTGGGCTATGTTCATAGAGTCAAATGTAGTTTCTTGCAGCCTTAGGGAGAGCAGTTGGCAAACTACACTGTGGTGCATCTAGATAGAATGCTTCCTATAGTATGGTGCATCGAAAGAGTTGTTAAGAATCATGGTGGACATGCCAAATTTCCTTAACTTCCTGAGGAAGTTGAGATGTTGTTGTGCTTTCTTGACCATTGTGTCGACATGGGTGAACCAGGACAGAGTATTGGTGATCATCACTCCAGGAACTTGATTATCTCGACCAGCTCCACCTCAGCACCATTGATACAGAGGGGGGCATGCCCTCCACCCTGTTTCCTGAAGCCAATGACCAGCTCTTTCAATTTTCTGACGTTGATTGTTGCCTTTGCACGATGCTGCCAAGCATTCAATTTCTTTCCTACACTTCATCTCAATGTTTTTTGAGATCCAATCTACAATGATAGTGTCATCAGCAAACTCGTCAATGGAGCTGGGGCAGGATTTGGCCTCACAGTCATGGGTGCATAAAGAATTCAAGCATGGCTGCACATAATGTTACTACTTGTGTTAATAGACCCCAGTTTAACCCGAACCGTTTGAGAAAGGAACAATCTCACCATGATAGCCCCAAGATTGCCAATTTACTGGTGAGCATATAAATCTGTACTGACATTGAGAGCTGAGGGAATGCTGCACTGTCAGAGAGATGAGACATGAAATGAAAATATAAATTAACTGCTGTCCAAGATGGACATATGCAAGAATTCAAGAAAGTACTCACTGAAAACCAATTGCATGTGCCAGTGTTACCCGATATAGCACAGTCAGTGTAGAAAGTGAAGAAAACGTATCTATCCACAACTTCCAACTACAACCAGGGGAGGGTGACCCGATTAGCTGCTGTAAAATTACACCAGGGGATTGTTGGTGGATATACCATTTGAGGTAGACTTTGTTTTTTTTTAGATTAGATTACTTACTTACAGTGTGGAAACAGGCCCTTTGGCCCAACAAGTCCACACCAACCCGCCAAAGCGCAACCCACCCAGACCCATTCACCTACATTTAACCCTTCACCTAACACTATGGGCAATTTATCACGCCAGTTCACCTAACCTGCACATTTTTGGGTTGTGGGAAGAAACCGGATCACCCGGAGAAAGCCCACGCAGACACGGGGAGAATGTACAAACTCCACACAGTCAGTTGCCTGAGGCGGGTTCTTGGCACTTCTAAGCAATCAGTGTGATTCTGTGTATGCATCATTACTTCGTATTGTAATAAAGGTTTACCACACTAAGTGAAATATATCAAAATAGTTGTGTGCCTTTAGATCAAAAAGGACGTTGTACACACAACAGTTTGGACAGCCCTACTTGAGGATGAGGAGATGATGATGGTAGAGTGAATGTGTTAAATATTATCTGGCCATTCAAAGGCTTCCCACATTGTGGAAGCAGGTCATTCATCCTACATCGACCCTCTAAAGAGTATCCCTCCCGGATCCAACCCCTGACTCTCTAACCCTGCATTCCCCATAGCTAACCCACCATCCCTGGACACTTTAGCATGGTCAATGCACATAACCTGTACATCTCTGGACTCAAAGAAACTCACACAGGTGTAGGGAGAATGTATAAACGTCACACTGATAGTCAGCTGAAGGTGGAATCAAGCCTGGGTCCCTGCGGCTGTAAGGCAGCAGTGCCAACCACTGTGCCACCCTTTTCTGGTTGCTGTTGTTCGTGTGAACTTGGTGTTCATCAATTGGCTGCCCCATTGACTGTAAAACACTTTGGGATGTTCTGTATTCATGCCTGATTTATTTAGTAAGCTTCATGTTTCTTGAAGTTTTCTGATGCACTTCATTTCAATTTACTGTTATTATATAACACATACGAGTGACGGTTTTGTAAATTATTAGGACACTACTGTCATTCTTGTTAATATAAGAACACCGAATGGAGAATTCAGCACGAAGGTATACAGAAAAGCCACACACACAGACCAAGTCCTGAACTATGAAAGCAACCACCCCAACACACTCAAACGAAGTTGCATCAGGACACTATTCAAAAGGGCCACAACACACTGCAGCACACCAGAACTGCAAAAAGAGGAAGAAGAACACCTATACAAGGTATTCACCAAAAACGGATACCTGCGCAATTTCATCATCAGATGCCTAATGGAAAGACAACGGAAAGAGGACATGCCACAACCAAAAGGACTAGCCACACTACCATACATCAGGAGCATTTCCGAACTGACAGCCAGACTGCTGCGACCACTAGGACTCATAACAGCACACAAACCAACAGCCACTCTCAGACAACAACTCACCAGGACAAAGGACCCGATACCCAGCATGAGCAAAACCAACGTAGTGTACAAAATCCCATGCAAGGACTGCACAAAACACTACATAGGACAAACAGGAAGACAGCTAACAACCCGCATCCACGAACACCTACTAGCCACGAAACGACACGACCAGCTATCCTTAGTAGCCACACACACAAATGACAAACAACATGAATTCGACTGGGACAACACTACTATTATAGCGCAAGCCAAACAGAGAACAGCCAGGGAATTCCTAGAGGCATGGCACTCATCCACTGATTCTATCAACAAACACATCGACCTGGACCCAATATACCGGTCACTGCAGCGGACAGCAACTGACAACTGGAAGCGGCAGAGACAAGCCACAATAAATGCTGAAGGAAACATGACAGAAGCGCTTCATAGGAGGCTCCCAAGCACTAAGGATGTCACCTAGAAAGGGGACGAAACGTTTGCAACAAAAACTCCCAGCTCGGCGAACAGAACCACAACAACGAGCACCCGAGCTACAAATTTTCTCCCAAACTTTGAATATAAGAATCCCAAGGGCTTAGTGAAGTAAGAAAATGTAGACATACATAACTTCAATCAGCAAAGGTGAATGCATTACATTTCCTTCACAAAATATTTTAGACTCTTAAGAATGTCTCAGGTTGGGAGGTCTGGATAACACGTAATGCAGTAATGTATCACACGACCACTCCTCTCTGATGTACAGAAATATGGACAAACATTTGAGGAGACAGTATTACATGTAGATCCTGCTTAATTAGCTCATCATTGGACTAAATCCATGCTCCAACACATAATTAAATTTATTTAAGAAACACATGAGATAGCAAGGTCCAGTTTGGGAATGTGTCATGCTCAGCAATTCAGGCCATAATTCTGGAAACATTTACCTGATTATTATTTCCATCGATTTGGCGACATGTTTAATGCCCTGATAGAGAAACATGAAGAGAAAGACATGTGTAACGCCTTTGATTTGTCCCACAGTGCATTGCAGGCATTGAAGTACTTTAGAGGGATGTCCCAGCTATAATGTGCACAGCAGGTTCCCACGACAGCAATGTGGTAATTACCAGGTCACCCACTTCTGTGCTGTGGATTGAAGGGTCAGTGAGGACACCAGGGACAACTCGTGCCATGGGAGCTTCTTTGTCCACTTGAAGGGGCAGACAGAAACTCAGTTTAATACCTCATCTCTAAGAGGGATAATAGACTTTAAATTCCAACAATGAATATAACAGTGGGTTTGATGTTGGTATCAATATTTTTGAGACTGCATTGGATTACATTGCTGGGAACGACTACAAAGAAAGCAATTAATATTTATATTAAGTCAGTGTAAAGATATTGTTAAATGCGTCCCGTCTTGTCTCCCTATTCTACATCCTGTAATAACAAGGTCATCCAAAGCTCTGCTGCTCTTTTCTTAAATCACATCAAGTCTTGTTCTTGAACCACCGATATCTGCACTGACCTACACTGGCTACAGGTTAAGCAAGGTCTCATGCTTGTTTTTATATTCCTCCCTGACCTCATCCCTTCCTATCTTCATAATCTCTTCCAATCTCACAATTCTCCAAGATACCTGAACACCTCTAATTCTGATCTCATGAACATCTCTGATTTAATTAGCCCATCACTGATGAACATGCCTTTAGCCAGCAGGACCCCGAGTTCTGGAATTCCCTCTCTACATCTACCTGTTTCTTCCATCACTTTCTTCTTCCAGAACACTTTTTGAAACTGATGTCCATATATACAGATATAAAATATGTATGTGCGTGTTTATAAAATATATATATTTCCAGCTCAAGATGTATTTTACATAACAGTAGTGTTTAACATTCACTGATGAATTGGTCCTTACTGAAATATAGAACTACAGGGTCAATGAAACATAAAATGCTGTAGGTAACGTTTCAGATATCATTTTCTGGTTAATAGTTACTATCCTAAATATGAATATTTATGGAAGATTCCTGGAGTGGTATAAATATTCATGTATGCAGAATTAAAGACATTTTCCCTTTGGATTGTGCAATAGAAGACAGTGAGATACAGATGTTGAAAATCATCAAGCCACAGAGTTTGATTGATTGGAGAATAAAAATCAAATTGCCATAATTGTTCATCGGTCAATCTGTAACGCTTGGGTTAATGTATTGTTCACTCTTAAATTCCTCATTAAATTCGTTCCTTGTTCCTTGATTCAAAGTTAATTCTTTAATATGGACTCATTTTTAATACTTAGTTCTTCAGTTCATTGTTCATTCTTTTAATGTATTACTCTTTCTTCGTACTTGGCTTAATGCGTTGCTCGTTATTTAATTTAATTTATTCCTGATTCTGTAGTACTTAGCTTAATTTAATAGTCATATTTTCTGTCTCAGTTGAATTTGCTTGATTGAGCTTGGGTGTACCTTTGTGAAGTATTCCTGCAAAGTCTTCCTCACTAACATTCCTGTCAAGCCCTTAAGATTGGACAAGCAATAATCCTACATAGCCGTACCGCATCTTACAGACAATGATCTAGAATCTACCATCGTCATTGCTGAATATGACCTGTCCCCATAGCAAAGACATACCCACCAGAAGCAGTACAGTGCTGTAGAGTTAGGATGGAGGGGTGCTGAGACTTTTCAACATTGACCCCAGGAAGTCTCGTGGCATTTGGTCATATATATGGCGAGGAAACCTCCTGCTGATCATGTACCACACTCCTCATCTGATGAATTAATGATGAGCATGGTTTAGAGCAAGCACAGAGGGTAAGAGTGTTCTCTGGGTGGGAGATTTCAAGGGCCATCTTGAAGTGTCTCAGTAGCACCACTGCTGATCCAGCTGACAAAGTCATACAGCACAGGAACAGACCCTTCAGTCCAACCAACCCATGCCAAACATGTTTCCAAACTAAAATAATCCTACTTGCCTGTGTTCACCCCATATCCCTCCAAACCTTTCTTATTCATGTATTAATTTAAATGTCTCTTAAACTGTTGTGACTGTACCTGCATCACTCTGGAAGTGCATTCTACACACGAACCACTCCGTCTTTTTAAACCTTTCTCCACTCACCTTCAAAATATGTAACCTAATGTTGAAATCCTGAAGGAAAAGACACCACTTTTACCTTATCTATACTGCTCATGATTTTACAAACCTCCACATGGTCACCCCTCAGAGTCCTGGATTATCCAGCCTCTCCTTACAACTCAAACCCTCTATTCCCAGCAACATTTTGGCAAATCTCTACTGAGCATTCGCCAGCTTAATACTATCTTGCTTTTTAAGGGCAACCAGAACTGGACATCACTGCCAGACCGGGTGTGTGGCAAATGGTTGGATAAGACACATTTGGTAAAAGTCTACTTAGTCCCATCATCAACAATCCACTCTGCCTGAGGGTATTAGTTAGAGTGACAACCTGTAAAGGCCCGTCCATCTTCCTTCCCACCTATCCGCTCCACCCTCCTCTCCAACCTATCACCTTCACCCCCACCTTCATCGACCTATCGCATTCACGACTACCCTGACCCCAGCCACAACCCCCTCCCATTTATCTCTCTGTCCTCTTGGTCTTCTCCTTCATTCCTGATGAAGAACTTATGCTCAAAATGTTGACTCTCCCGCTCCTCAGACGGCTGTGCTTTTCCAGGAGCTCATTCCCCAACCCATAAAGAAAAACTGAGTTGAAAACTGCAACCTGCCTCTGATCAGAATAAACAGGCTGTGCTGGGAACACCAAGAACAACTGGGAAGCCAACCTAATACTATACCACATCTGATTCTCATGGCCAGCTTTGGTTGTGTCCAGTTGTGACTCACTGGTGAAAGTTGCCTTGTGAACTGAGTAGGGAGTGCCTGAAATGACTGACTGCAATCTCCCTGCATTGCAGGAGTGCTGCCGCAAATAATCTGCCTTGCTTTTTGGCACTGGCGCTGAATATTCATGCTTTTTGCCCGAACAGAGTGTGTGACAGGCCTACAGCAATGACACTGTTGTTAATCTGCAACCTTCTAAGAACATATTTCCCTGACTGGTTCCAAAAGGAAAATACATCCACATTGCACGCATTCAAAGTTCATATTTGAGGAAGGGTGTCCTGGCTATGGAGGAAGTGCAATGAAGATTCACCAGGATAGAACTGCCATCCGAAAAGAGATCCACTTGTTTAAGATTACATGCACTGGAGTCTAGAAGAATGGTGGGTATTGGGGGTGGGGGCGGAATCTCATAGACACTTATAGTCTAACAAGACTAGACAGGTCAGATGCAGGAGGATGGTCCTGATTACCAGGGAGTCCAGAACCAAGTCTGAAAATGTGTTGCTGGTTAAAGCGCAGCAGGTCAGGCAGCATCCAAGGAACAGGAAATTCGACGTTTCAGGCAAAAGCCCTTCATCAGGAAGGGCTTTTGCCCGAAACGTCGATTCTCCTGCTCCTTGGATGCTGCCTGACCTGCTGCGCTTTAACCAGCAACACATTTTCAGCTCTGATCTCCAGCATCTGCAGTCCTCACTTTTTACTAGTCCAGAACCAAGTGTCATGGTCTAAGCATATGAAGTAAATCATTTAAGACTGAAATGAGAAATGGTTTAACCCAGACAGTGGTGAGCCTGTGGAATTATCTACTACTGAAAGCAGTCAAAGCCAAAATGTTGAATGATTTCAAGAAGGAATTAGACATAGTTCTTAGGAATAAAGGTATACGGAGTAAATGGGACCTGTGTACTGAGCTGGATGATGGGCCATGACCATATTGAATGTGGAGCAGGCTCAAAGGGCTGAATGGTCAATTCCTGTTCCTATTTCTTACGCTTCTGTGCTCCATTTCTTTTACTTTGCACAAAACCGAATTACATAGACAACATCCTCACATGTTCAACTGCATGCTAAAGGCCGAAGAAATATGGGGGCATATGAGTGAGCGGCCTGGAACTGGTGTACATGGTGTAAAAGCCTGTGCTGCCAAATACCCTCCGAGGCCTGCAGGCTCTCGGCCTAGATCCGCATTGAAACCATACCCTCATTCATACCTCCATATTCCAAGATGGCGACCGTAATTTGCATTCAACATGGATAATAAAGAGAAACAAGTGACAGGGGTATTCTGGCTGGGAAAGGCAGCCAATGTTGACCCTCACCAACGAATAAGAGAGGTTCGACAACAGGAAAATGTATAATTGTTTGAACCCATTCTGGTTCAACTATTTCTCATTTAAATCACTTGTAAAGTCCCACCTTCACACTGAAAATGCCGCAGTCGTGTTGTGTGGCACAACCTGGACTAGGTTGGATAAATTTGAATCAGATCTTGCAGCTCGAAACTGGGCATCCATGAGGTGCTGTGGGCCACCAGCAGCAGAATTGTATCAAATACAGTGTGTAAACCTATGGCCTGGCACCATTCCACCAGGATCTTCAAGCCAGGACAGCAAGCCTGGTTCAATGGAGAGTGAAGGAGGGAAGGGCAGGAGGAGCATACCTAAAAGACTCTGTTCATGAAATGTTGTTGCTCGGGTACAGCACTGCACGTGAATACAAAAGGAGTTTCCGAGCAGGAAACACGTTACCAGGCAACAATGATTCTAATGTTACTTTAAACTGGTATTAACATTCAGGAAAACACCAACAACTATAATCATCTGTAAATTTCTTCACAAATTGATACCTCTGAGACATAATTCTTAATAATAGAACATTGGCCACTTTCGGAATACGGCATTCAACTTTGGTCTCACTGCGATAGGAAAGATATTAAACTTGAAAGGGTTCAGAATTGTGGGTGGCATGGTGGCACAGTGGTTAGCACTGTTGCCTCACAGTGCCAGCGATCTGGGTTCAATTCCCGCCTCACGCAACTCTCTGTGTGGAGTTTGCACATTCTCCCCGAGTCTGTGTGGGCTTCCTCCGGATGCTCCCGTTTCCTTCCCCAGATGTGCAGCTTCGGTGAATTGGCTGTGCTAAATTATTGTTGAAGAGGAGAGTATGAAACGGACTGGTAAGCGAGAGGAGATACTTGTTAGGAAGGAAGATGTGTTGGGCATTTTGAAAAACTTGAGGATAGACAAGTCCCCCCCGGCCTGACGGGATATATCCTAGGATTATGTGGGAAGCAAGAGAGGAAATTGCACAGCCGTTGGCAATGATCTTTTCATCTTCACTGTCAACGGGGGTGGTACCAGGGGACTGGAGGTGGCGTATGTTGTGCTCCTGTTCAAAAAAAGGGAATAGGGATAACCCCGGGAATTACAGGCCAGTTAGTCTTACTTCGGTGGTAGGCAAAGTAATGGAAAGGGTACTGAGGGATAGGATTTATGAGTATCTGGAAAGACACTGCTTGATTAGGGACAGCCAGCACGGATTTGTGACGGGTAGGTCTTGCCTTACAAGTCTTATTAAATTCTTTGAGGAGGTGACCAAGCATGTGGATGAGGTTAGAGCAGTGGATGTAGTGTACATGGATTTTAGTAAGGCATTTGATAAGGTTCCCCATGGTAGGCTTATGCGGAAAGTCAGGAGGCATGGGATAGTGGGAAATTTGGCCAGTTGGATAGAGAACTGGCTAACCGGTCGAAGTCAGGGAGTGGTGATAGATGGTAAATATTCAGCCTGGAGCCCAGTGACAAGTGGAGTTCCGCAGGGATCAGTTCTGGGTCCTCTGCTGTTTGTAATTTTTATTAATGACTTGGAAGAGGGAGTCGAAGGGTGGGTCAGTAAGTTTGCAGACGATACGAAGATAGGTGGAGTTGTGGATAGTGAGGAGGGCTGTTGTCAACTGCAAAGGGACTTAGATATGATGTAGAGCTGGGCTGAGGAGTGGCAGATGGAATTCAACCCTGCCAAGTGTGAGGTTGTCCATTTTGGAAGGACAAATAAGAATGCAGAATACAGGGTTAACGGTAGGGTTCTTAATAAGGCAGAGGAGCAGGGGGATCGTGGGGTCTATGTTCATAGCTCTTTGAAAGTTGCCAGTCAGGTGGATAGAGCTTGTAAGAAGGCCTATGGTGTATTAGCGTTCATTAGCAGAGGGATTGAATTCAAGAGTCGCGAGGTGATGTTGCAGCTGTTCAGGACCTTGGTAAGGCCACATTTGGAGTACTGTGTGCAGTTCTGGTCGTCTCACTTTAGGAAAGATGTGGAAGCTTTGGAGAGGGTGCAGAGGAGATTTGCCAGGCTGTTGCCTGGAATGGAGAATAGGTCGTACAAGGATAGGTTGAGAGTGCTAGGCCTTTTCTCATTGGAACGGTGAAGGATGAGGGGTGACTTGATAGAGGTTTATCAGATGATCAGGGGAATAGATAGAGTAGACAGTCAGATACTTTTTCCCCGGGTACAACAGAGGGTTACAGGGGACTAAAATTTAAGGTGAAGGGTGGAAGGTATAGGGGGGATGTCAGGGGTAGGTTTTTTACCCAGAGAGTGGTGGGGGCATGGAATGCGCTGCCTGTGGGAGTGGCAGAGTCAGAATCATTGGTGACCTTTAAGCAGTAATTGGATAGGTACACGGATAGGTGCTTAAGCTAGGAAAAATGTTCGGCACAACATCGTGGGCCGAAGGGCCTGTTCTGTGCTGTATTGTTCTATGTTCTATGTTCTAAATTGCCCGTAGTGTTAGGGGAAGGGGTAAATGTAGAGGAATGGGTCTGGGTGGGTTGCTCTTCGGCAGGTCGGTGTGGATTTGTTGGGCCGAAGGGCCTGTTTCCACACTAAAAGTAATCTAATCAGGATAGATTTATAAGGATGTTGCTAGGGTTGGAGGATTTGAGCTATCAGGAGAGGTTGAATAGACTGGTGCTGTTTTCCCTGGAGCATTGGAGGCCAAGGGGATGACCTTATAGAGGTTTATAAAATCATGAAGCGCAAGAATAGGGTGAATAGCCAGGATCTTTTCCCTATCGTGCCAGACCTGTATAGACATTCAGTGAATTAACAGTTATCAGAAGTGCTGATTTATACATAAATTTACCAAATAATCATAATTGGTGCTGTTTTACTGGATCATAAAACTGTTTGAAAACAATGCTACATAGAACATAGAAAAGTACAGCACAGAACAGGCCCTTCAGCTCACAATGTTGTGCCGAGATTTAATCCTAATGTAAAATATAGTAACTTAACCTACACACCCCTCAACTCACTGCTATCCATGTGCATGTCCAGCAGTCGCTTAAATGTCCCCAATGACTCTGCTTCCACCATCACAGCCGGCAACACATTCCAAGCATTCACAACTCTCTATATAAAGAACCTTGATGTCTCTTTTATACCTTCCTCCTAATATCTTCAAACTATGACTCCTCATACCAGTCAGTCCTGCCCTGGGGAAAAGTCTCTGGCTATTGACTCTATCCATTCCTCTCATTATCTTGTACACCTCGATCAGGTCTCCTTTCTTCCTCCTTTTCTCCAGAGAAAAAAAGTCCGAGCTTATTCCACCTTTCTTCACAAGGCAAGCCCTCCAGTCCAGGCAGCATCCTGGTAAACTTTCTTTGCACCCTCTCCAAAGCCTCTGTGTCTTTTCTATAGTAGGGAGATCAGAACTGGACACAATATTCCATGTGTGGTCTCACCAGGGACTTGGAGAGCTGCAGCAAAACCTCACGGCTCTTAAACTAGATCCCCCTGTTAATGAAAGCCAAAACACCATATGTTTTCTTAACAACCCTATCCACTTGGGTGGCAACTTTGAGGGATCTATGTATTTCACTGCATTGCAGGAGTGAGTCACAGATAGATCTTGCCGGCTGATTTTGCATTGGGAACAAACACTTTGCCCTTGAAAATGTTGTCACAAACTGGTGAAGCAGCAGTGCAGGACCACTTACTGATTTTCTGTGGAAAGCAACACGTTGGAGAGCCATGTGGTCCCACGACTGAAAGATTGAATCTAAGCTCCACAGTCCTGCCACATCCGGTCAAAACACAAAGCTGTTGCCTTTGCAAATGTCTTTCACAGGAAACACTGAGTAAATGTCCCAATTGAGCACCACCCACTCACTCCTCCACCCCCATTCCTACCCTCGATTATTGTCCAAGTGAAAGAGGTGAGAATCGGAAAGAAAACTAGCAAGGTTGACAAAGGAGCAGAGCAGAGCGTGAGGATGAGGCAGCATGGGGTAGACAGTGAGGGCAATTGTAAAAGAGACTGTGAGTTCCTCTTCTCTCGCTGATGAGGAACCTTTGAAATAAAACGGTGGAAATTAAGTTGTGTGGTGTTATCACAGTGCTGGGAGCTTTGTGCAATCAGGATACAGGAAAGCATTCAATCTTACTTAGTTTAATCAATCCATAACATGAGCAAGATCAGTTCATTAACGCAGCAATTAAAAAGCTGATCAAAAATGTTAAATTGAACTTATTGACTTTAAATAGAATTGAGTAGCAATTTATTGTCATGTGTGCTTTAAAATAATAGAGTGAAGAGTTTTACATGGCGTCGAAATTAATGACAGAAATCATAAATAAGAAGAAAATAAAAATTAATCACAGTTCAATTAATGACTCTCATGTTCCTTTTGCAGGATGTGGGAGCTCAGGGAGCCTTCCACCGTCCCTGACGGCTACACGTGTGCAGCTCCTGGGAGACTGTGTTAGGGAGCTGGAGCTGGAGATGAATGCACTCAGGATCACCCGAGATGCTGAGAGCTTCATAGGTATGAGTTTTAGTGAGGTGGTCACACCTAAGGTGCAACCACAGAGTAGTTGGGTGACCATTAAGAAAGGCAAAGGGAGAAGGCAGAGGGGGCAGGAATCCCCTGTGACCATTCCCCTCGAAAACAAGTATACCATTTTGGATACTGTTGGGGGAGGGGGGGGGGGTGGGTTGGGGGGTTTGACCATTCAGGGAAAAGCAACAGTGGCCAGGATGGTGGCACTACAACTAGCACTGGTAAACAAGACCTTAGTGATCTGAGAGTCAATAGTTAGAGGGACAGATAGGAGATTCTGTGGCCGCAAATGGAAATCCAGGACGGTGTTTTGCCTCCCAGGCGTCAGGGTCCAGGCTGTCTCAGAGACGCTGCAGAATGTTGTCCAGGGGGAGGGGGAGCAGCAGAAGTCATTGTGCACATTGGCACAAATGACATCGATAGTAATAGGGATAAAGTCCTGCAGAGTGATTACACACAGCGAGGAAAAAAGTTAAATGTTGGTGATAATCCCTCTGAGTCCTTCCAGTCCCACGTGCTGGTGGGGGTAAGAACAGGAGGATGTAGTAGATAAGTGCGTGACTAAAGAATTGGTGCAGGGGGCAGGGATTCAGACCTTTAGATCATTGGGATCCTTTCTGGGGCAGAGGTGACCTAGAACGTAGAACATGGAAAAGTACAGCACAGAACAGGCCCTTCGGCCCATGGCGTTGTGCTGAGGAATATTCCTAATCTAAAACAAAATAACCTAACCATGCACCCATGTACATGTCCAGCAGTTGCTTAAGTGTCCCCAATGACTCTGCTTCCACCACCCCAGCAACATATTCCATGCATCACAACTCTCTATGTAAAGAACCTACCTCTGACGTCTCCTCTTTACCTGCCTCCTAATATCTTAAAATTATGAATCAGCAGCACAGGAAGCAAGTGTGATGCTCAAAGGACCTGCAGTAATCAGAAATAGTAAGTTGAAGAGACAGGTCAGGCTGGAACATGACAGGGAGCCAGGAATGCCTGTTGGATTAAATTGCACTTATTTCAATGCAGACGGCTGACAGGTAAGGCTGATAAACTCAGGGCAAGGCTAGCTATGTGGGACTGGGATATTATAGTCATTACAGAAACATAGCTCAGTGAGGGACAGGACTGGCAGCTTAATGTGCAAGGGTACAGGTGCTTTAGGTGGGACGAAGGTGGTGGAAGGAGAGGAGGGGGAGTTGCACTTTTGACTAGGTGAATATCACAGCAGTAGTCTGAGCTGAAATAACTGAAGGAACATCCAGTGAGGCTTTGTGTGTGGAGTTAAGAAATAAGAAGGGGGATGGTGACATTATTGGGGTTATACAGTAGGCCCCCAATGGGGATTAGAGGAACAAATATACAGAGAGACTGGGGAGACTTGCAGGAGCAATAGGGTTGTCACAGTAGGGGATTTTAATTTTCCTAAAATAGACTGGGACTGCCAGAGTGTTAAGGTGAGGTGGAATTTGTTAAGTGCATTCAGAAAAGTTTCCTCAAGCAGTACATAGAGGGTTCTACTCAGGAAGGGGCAGAACACGACCTACTCTTGGGAAATAGGGCAGCACAGGTCATAGAGTCCTAGAGATGTACAGCATGGAAACAGATCCTTCGGTCCAGCCTGTCCATGCCAACCAGATATTCCAACCCAATCTAGTCCCACCTGCCAGCACCTGACCCAAATCCCTCCAAACCCTTCCTATTCATATACCCATCCAAATACCTCTTAAATGTTCCAATTGTACCAGCCTTCACCACATCCTCTGGCAGCTCATTCCATACACGTACCACCTTCTGTGTGAAAAAGTTTCCCCGTAGGTCTCTTTTACATCCTTCCCCTCTCACCCTAAACCTATGCCCTCTAGTTCTGGAGTCCCTGACCCCAGGGAAAAAGACTTTGCCTATTTACTCTATCCATACCCCTGATAATTTTGTAAACCGCTATAAGGTCACCCCTCAGCCTCTGACACTCCAGGGAAAACAGCCCCAGCCTGTTCAGCCTCTCCCTATAGCTCAAATCCTCCAACCCTGGCAACATCCTTGTAAATCTTTTCTGAACCCTTTCAAGTTTCACAACACCTTTCCGATAGGGAGGAGACCAGAATTGCATGCAATATTCCAACAGTGGCCTAACCAATGTCCTGTACAGCTGCAACATGACCTCCCAACTCCTGTACTCAATACTCTGACCAATCAAGGAAAGCATACCAAACGCCTTCTTCACTATCCTATTTACCTGCGACTCCACTTTCAAGGAGCTATGAACCTGCACTCCAAGGTCTCTTTGTTCAGCAACACTCTCTAGGACCTTACCATTAAGTGTATAAGTCCTGCTAAGATTTGCTTTCCCAAAATGCAGCACCTCGCATTTATCTGAATTAAACTCCATCTGCCACTTCTCAACCCATTGGCCCAGCTGGTCAAGATCCAGTTGTAATCTGAGATAAAACTCTTCACTGTCCACTACACCTCCAATCGTGGTGTCATCTGCAAACTTACTAATTGTACCTCTTATGCTCGCATCCAAATCATTTATGTAAATGACAAAAAATAGAGGACCCAGCACCGATCCTTGTGGCACTCCTCTGGTCACAGGCCTCCAATCTGAAAAACAACCCTCCACCACCACCCTCTGTCTTCTACCTTCTGACCCAGTTATGTATCCAAATGGCTAGTTCGCCCTGTAGTCCTGAGATCTAACCTTGCTCATAGTCTTCAAAAGGGAACCTTGTTGAATGCCTTACTGAAGTCCACATAGATCACATCTACTGCTCTGCACTCATCAATCCTCTTTGTTACTTCCTCAAAAAACTCAATCAAGTTTGTGAGACATGATTTCCCATGCACAAAGCCATGTTGACTATCCCTAATCAGTCCTTGCCTTTCCAAATACATGTACATCTTGTCCCTCAGGATTCCCTCCAACAACTTGCCCACCACCGAGGTCAGTCTCACCGGTCTATGGTTCCCTGGCCTGTCCTTACCGCCCTTCTTAAACAGTGGTACCACATTTTCCAACCTCTAGTCTCCCGGCACCTCACCTGTGACTATCGATGATACAAATACCTCAGCAAGAGGCCCAACAATCACTGCTCTAGCTTCCCACGAGTTCTAGGGTACACTTGATCAGGCCCTGGGGATTTATCCACCTTTACCTATTTCAAGACATCCAGCACTACCTCCTCTGTAATATGGACATTTTGCAAGATGTCACCATCTATTTCCCTACAGTCTATATCTTCCATATCCTTTTCCACAGTAAATACTAATGCAAAATAATCATTTAGTATCTCCCCCAATTTCTGCGGCTCCGCACAAAGGCCACCTTGCTGATCTTTGAGAGGTGATAAATGTGTTGCTGGAAAAACGCAGCATCCAAGCAGCAGGAGAATCGACGTTTAGGGCATAAGCCCTTCTTCAGGAATCTTTGAGGGGTCCTATCCTCTCCCTAGTTACCCTTTTGTCCTTAATATATTTGTAAAACTCTTTGGATTCTCCTTAATTCTATTTGCCAAAGCTATCTCATGTCCCCTTTTTGCCCTCCTGATTTCCCTCTTAAGTATACTCCTACTTCCTTTATACTCTTCTAAGGATTCACTCGATCTATCCTGTCTATACCTGACATATGCTTCCTTCTTTTTCTTAACCAAAACCTCAATTTCTTTAGTCATCCAGCATTCCCTATACCTACCAGCCTGTCCTTTCACCCTGACAGGAATATATTTTCTCTGGATTCTCGTTATCTCATTTCTGAAGGCTTCCCATTTTCCAGCCGTCCATTTACCTGCGAACATCTGCCTCCAATCAGCTTTCGAAAGTTCTTGCCTAATACCGTCAAAATTGGCCTTTCTCCAATGTAGAACTTCAACCTTTCGATCTGGTCTATCCTTTTCCATCACTATTTAAAATCTAATAGAATTATGGTCGCTGGCCCCAAAGTGTTCCCCCACTGACACCTCAGTCACCTGCCCTGCCTTATTTCCCAAGAGTAGGTCAAGCTTTGCACCTTCTCTAGTAGGTACATCCACATACTGAATCAGAAAATTGTCTTGTACACACTTAACAAATTCCTCTCCATCTAAACCCTTAACACTATGGCAGTCCCAGTCAATGTTTGGAAAGTTAAAATCCCCCACCATAACCACCCTATTATTCTTACAGATAGCTGAGATCTCCTTACAAGTTTGTTATTGGGGGGTCCATAATACAATCCCAATAAGGTGATCATCCCTTTATTTCTCAGTTCCACCTAAATAATTTCCCTGGATGTATTTCTAGGAATATCCTCCATCAGCACAGCTGTAATGCTATCCCTTTTCAAAAATGCCACTCGCCCTCCTCTCTTGCCTCCCTTTCTATCCTTCCTGTAGCATTTGTGTCCTGGAACATTAAGCTGCCAGTCCTGCCCATCCCTGAGCCATGTTTCTGTAATTGCTATAATATCCCAGTCCCATGTTCCTAACCATGCCCTGAGTTGATCTGCCTTCCCTGTTGGGCCCCTTGCATTGAAATAAATGCAGTTTAATTTATCAGTCCTACCTTGTTCTCTGCTTTGTCCCTGCCCATGCGCTGACTGTTTGACTCATTTCTGTTCTCAACTGTACCATTCTCAGATTGATCTCTTTCCTCACTATCTCCCTGGGTCCCACTCCCTCACCTTACTAGTTTAAATCTTCCAGAGCAAATCTAGAAAATTTCCCTGCCAGTATATTAGTCCCCTTCCAATTTAGGTGCAATCCGTCCTTTTTATACAGGTCACTTCTACCCCAAAAGAGATTCCAATGATCCAAAAGTGTGAATCCTTCTCCCAAACACTAGCTCCTTAAGCCATGCATACTTCTGCTCTATCCTCCTTGGTGATGGAGGTGACAGTGGTACGCACTTTGGGACCAGTGACCTAATTCTATTAATCTTAAAATAGTTATGGAGAGGGACAAAGCTGGTACGGACCAAGGCGAATTTTGATGGAGTTGGTTGGAGTGATTTGTTTGCAGGTAAAGGGACCTCTGGCAAATAGGACGCCTTTGAAAAAAAGTGAGATAGCTAGAGTTCAAGGTCTATATGTTCATGTGAGGATGTAGGCAAGGTTGGCAGGAAGAGTGAAACCTGGATGATAAGAGATAGACATGGCTCAGATACAGGCAGCTGGGATCAAGGGAATCCCTGGAGGTATACAGGGAATACAGGAGTTTACTGTACAAGGAAACCAGGAGGGTGAAAAGGGGGCACACAATAGCCTTGCCTGGAAAATTAGGTTGAATCCAAAGAGGTTCTTTAAGTATATTAAATGAGAATGAATAACCAGAAAAAGAATAGGGTCCCTCAAGGACCAAAGTTGACATGTATGTGTAGAAACACAGGACACGTGCGAGATCCTCAATGAAAATTTCTCCTCTGTGATTCCTATGGAGAAAGACATGGAGACTTGGGAATTGGGGAAGTTAGCGGTGACATCTTTGGGACAGTCCATATCACAGTAGAGGTGTTGGACAATATTGGAATGTATGAAGGTGGATAAATCTCCTGGTCCTGGCCAGATATATCCAAGGACAGTGCAAGAGGCTAGAGGAGAAATTGCAACGGCCCTGGCTGATATTTATGCATCATCGTTCGCCACGGGTGAGGTCCAGAAGACTGGAGGGTAGCAAATGTTGTGCCATTATTCAAGAAGGGCTGCAAAGAAAAACCTGGGATATAGACCAGTAAGCCTAACATCTGTGGTGGGTAAGTTACTTGAGAAGATCCTGAGAGATAAGATATACATGCATTTGGAAAGACAGGGTTTGATTAGGAGTTGTCAGCATTGCTTTGTGCATGGGAGATCATGCCTCACAAATTTGTTAGCATTCTTTTGATGAAGTGACCAGGAAGGTTGACGAGGATAGGGTGGTAGCTGTAGTCTGTATGGATTTCAGTAAGGCCTCTGATAAGGTTCCACATGGTAGGCTGCTCTGGAAGGTTAGACTGCATGGAATCCAGAGCGAGCTGGCAAATTGCATACACAATTGGCTTGATGGTAGGGAGCAGAGGGTAATAGTGGAAGGATGCTTGTTAGACTGGAGGCCTGTGACTAGTGAAGTGCCTCAGGGGGTTTGTGCTGGGCTCATTGCTGTTTGTTATCCATATTAGTGATCTGGATGAGAATACACAAGGCATGATTAGTAAGTTTGCAGATGACATTAAAATAGGCAGTATTGTGGACAGCAAGGAAGGTTCTCAGAAATTGCAGCAGGACCTTGATCAGCTGGGAATTGGGCCGAGAAATGGCAGTTGGAGTTTCATATAGAAGAGTGTAGGTCTTGCATTTTGGAAAGTCAAATCAAGAGAGGAATTTTCATGGGGAATGGTAGGGCCTTAAGGAGTGTAATGGAACAGAGGGACCTTGGAGTTCAGGTTCACAGTTCTCTAAAGGTGGAGTCACAGGTAGACAGGGCAGTGAAGAAGGCTTTTGACACACAGGCCTTCATCAGTCAGGGCATTGATTATTGAAATTGGGAAGGTATGTTACAGTTGTACAGGACGTTGGTGAGGCCACACTTGGAATATTGTGTTCAGTTCTGGTCCCCTTGTTACAGGAAGGATGTTATATTAAACTAGAAAGAGTGCAGAAGAAATTTACAAGGATGTTGCCGGGACTCAATAGTCTGAGTTATCGGGAGAGGTTGGACAAGCTAGGACTTCTTTTCTTTAGAGCATAGGAGACTGAGAGGATACCTTATAGAATCATATAAGATCATGAGAGGCGTGGATAGGGTGAATGAACTCAGTCTTTTTCCCAGAGTTGGGGGGAATCAAGGACTAGAGGGCATCAGTTTAAGGTTAGAGGGGAAAGAATAAAAGGGAACCTGAGGGGTAACTTATTTACACAGAGGGTAATATGCATACGGAATGAGCTGCCAGTGGGAGTGTTTGAGGGAGGTACATTAACAACATTTAAAAGGCATTCGGACAAATACGTGGACAGGAAAGGATTGGAAGGATATGGGGCCAAGTGCAGGGAAATGGGATTAGTGTTGATGGATATTTTGACCAAGTTGGACGGGTTTGGGCCAAAGAGCCTGTTCTGTGCTGTAGGACTTTATGACTCCTGGTTTCGGGGTATCCTGGGCCAAAACTCCCGGTTTTGGAGTATCCTGGGCCAAAATTGCTGAGCCAGGCTGAGCCCACCACACTGGGCCGAGACAAGATCTCCATGCTGGGCTGAGACAAGATCTCCACGCTGGGCTGAGACAAGATCTCCACGCTGGGCTGAGACAAGATCTCCATGCTGGGCTGAGACAAGATCTCCACGCTGGGCTGAGACAAGATCTCCATGCTGGGCCGAGACAAGATCTCCACGCTGGGCTGAGGTGAGAATCCCACACCCAGGACTAGTCCTCCATGCTGAGCTGTTGGAATATAGATAGATGTAAGTTCTTATGTGAGGTGGCAAAGATGACCTCCACAGCGGGGTGAGATCTCTACACTGAGACAAAACCACTCCCCCAGGGGCCAGGCCTTTACTGCTGTTCTGGGCCTTTGGAAGCCACTTAGTCACTGGTCTGGGCCGGGAGAAGACACCTTCCACTAAAGTCACTCAAGGAAGGTAACATTTGTGGTCATTGGAGATGTTTGGCATTTGTAGGGCTGTGGGATAAATGTGCTGTGAACATTGCTAGCAGCAATGAAATGGGTTGCTATCAGGAGGAGGCATGTGCTCTGTAAAAGGTACCATTGGCGAAGGGTGTAAGGGGGAAGGTGGCAAACATTGTCAGGAGCATTGGGAAATGAACAGGGATTCCCAAGGCTGAGCATTTTCGGGGGTGTGAACTGGACAGCATTGAAGGGTGGGACACAAGGATGCAAGGGTGGTGTTCAACATTGTTGGAGGTAACAGACGGAGCTTGAGCAGTTCGAGGGAAAGGGGGTGAACATTGTCAAGGGTTAGAAAGGAAGACTGAGCTTTCTGAATGGTTCAGGGATTGAGGTGCTGAGCATTACTGGGGATGCAGCAGGTGGGATATTTTTGCAGGTTTTTCCATGGTTTAAGGTTAATCATGTTCATTGGTCTGTGATTAAACAGTGAGAGAGGGATAGGTCAAGAAGGCAGTGTACCACCAACTTCTCAATGGTATCTTGAGATAGGCAATAAATTCTGGTTTTGTCAGTGAAACTCACACTCCATGAATGAATAAAAACAAAAGCTCCCTTTTGTTCATCCTCATTTCTTGCTCATTGATTACATTTAATTAATTGCTCATTCTTTAAAGCTTAGTTTAATTTGTTTCTATTCTGTTCAATGTAATTAGTTCACTGCTTATTCATTAATGAGCTGAATTGAGTCTTAAAAATGGACAATAAATTATTGATTGTCATGTGTGTCCTGCCTGAAGGCAACTCCTTGGCTCATTACTCACTGCTGTTTAATTCGGAGCTGTTTTACTTGGCAGACTTTGCCATTGAGGGTTGCTCTTACCTTCCCCATGAGTAGGCAGGTCCCAAAACCTTCTCAGCAAGAATCATAGAATCCCTACAGTGTGGAAGCAGGCCATTTGGATGATCAAGTCCATACCGACCCTCCGAAGAGCATCCTATCCAGACCCATGACACTACCCTCTCCCTGTAGCCTTGCATTTCCCACGGCTAATCCACCAAGCCTGCTTATCCCTAGACACTACGGGCGATTTCCCACGGCCACATCTTTGGACTGTGGGAGGGAACCTCTGAAGGAAACCCATGTAGACACGGGGAGAATGTGTAAACTCCACACAGTCACCTGGGGGTGGAATTGAACCCAGGTTCCTAGCGCTAACCATGTTGCTACTGTACCATCCAAAGGGACTTGCACCAGCACTCCTAGATTGAGCTATATCCTCTGGCCAACTGAATGTCAAGCTCTCTCAAGCTATTAAATAAAGAGAAATCAATTAAACATTACACTACAGCATGTTGAATGTGTTCAAATGTGAGAGTGCAATAGTTAATCTTTTTTTTGAATCTAGTGTAAAATAAATAAATACAATTGTTAGGAATAGACTTCCCAAAATGGCAACAGTGAAATTGTCTTGATTTTCTCTAACTTCACTTTTTGAGTGTAACCACATCTAAATTGAGTGAAAATGGGAAAATAATTAGAAATGGATTGAAAAATCCTTTCAATAACTGAGCATTATGATTTTGAACATTGATTGAAGACAAATATTGAAGGCTGGCGTTCTATCCCCACAGAGGTAATGTAAATCAGAATAATCAAATTTACTGAATGACCCCAGACAGAGAAATAACTACAAGTCCCACTTTTGTAGCTTTTACTTTTATGTGTATTCTGCCCAATGTTAAAGTGATAGGAATTAATAGACACATGATATTTAAATAAAAAGGCACATTTTGCATGAAATAAATGATAAAGTTGCCGTATACCCTACTAGACTGTGAGGCTGCTCTTTCACCTATTCCTGTAACCTTGCATTTCCCATGGTTAATCCATCTAGCCTGCACAGTATGGGCAATTTAGCATGGCTAATCCGCCTAACCTGCATGCCTTTGGATTGTGGGAGAAGGCCAGCACATCTACAAGGAACCCATGCAGACACACGGAGAATGTGCAAACTCTACACAGACAGTCGCCCGAGACAGGAATCGAACCCAGGTCCCTGGGAGACAGCAATGCTAACTACTGAACCACCATGCTGCCCCACCTCTCACTTTATCATTCAATCGAGTTAATTATCAAATTGTGAATACCGGCGGCTGTGTTTCCACTGTGGTCCATGACAAACCTCATCACCAAATTCCTGCAGAACCCCCTGGGCGAAGTTCATAACTGTCTTGTTGGTCCAGGTTTTCCAGAGACACCAATACCTGGCCCACTTAATGAGCGCTGTTACACTGTTTGGTCTGCTCTGGCAGCACAGAAGTCCTGACCTTTAGCTATCCTGGAGCAGCGATTGAATAGTATGGTGTTGTGAGAAGAACATCAGGCAGGAGTAGGGTGGCACCATGGCTCAGTGGTTTGCACTGCTGCCTCACAGCGCCAGTGACCGCGGTTCGCTTCCACCCCCCGGGTGACTGTCTGTGTGGTTTCCCTGTGTCTGCGTGGGTTTCTTCCAGGTGCTCAGGTTTCCTCCCACAGTCCCAGGATGTACAGGTTAGGGTGGATTGGCCAGGCTGAATTAGCCATAGTGTCCAGGGATGTGAAGATTAGATATGTTAGCCATGGGGAAATGCAGGGATAGGGCAGAGATCTGGGTGGGGTGCTCTTTGCAGGGTTGATGTGAATTTGTTGGATCAAGTAACCTGTTTCCACACTGTAAGGATTCTATTTAAAAAAAAAACAAAGTTTGAGGAATCAGTAGGTGAAATCAGAGCTAATAAGGTCTGGGGAGCTGAGAAAGTGGAAAGAATGTTGGCTCTATGTTGAGGGAAGCCATGCAGGACTCAGATAAAGCTTACCAAAATGAATACTTTCATGCGACTCAGAGAGTAGGGATTGGAAAACTCACAACCAGTATTAAACTTGGTTTAAACCTCTATGTGATATTAGTGCTCAGGGAAAACCGAGAGACATACCAGGCTCAGAAAAGCTAGCTGACAGTGAAGAGGTAATGTCAGGCCTGTGAATGGAGACTATGGGAAACATGGACTAAGGACAGAAGGGGTTTGGGCCAGAACAGAACCAATCACTGAGGAGATCAATGACATAGCTGTTCTCGAGAAGGCATTTCAAAGCCAGATCCGCAAAAGTGAAGAATGTAATCCCTTGTGGAATTTAATGCGATTTGATGACCCAGCATGGGCTTACTACTAGGAATATTGCTGAGAAATCAATGGGATCAGCTTAAATGTATTTGATATTTGGTGTGAGCTATAAGAATTCAATCACAATATATTACCCATGTTTACCACCTATTAATTCTGGATGTTAGAAATAAATTATACATATAATCCAGATTATATTATGGCTCTAACTTGTATAATAAAGCATTATTTGTTCAAAATTGTGGAACAGGAGTAGGCCATTCAGCCCCTCAGGCCTGGTCCTCCATTCAATATGATCATAGCTGATCTGTGGCCGAACACCATATACATGCCTTTAGCTTATCTCCCTTAATACCTTTGCTCAACAAAAAAATGTACCTATCTCCAATTTAAATCTAACAAAATTGACCCACTGTGCATAAATGTTTCAAGCATCCACCATCACCTGTGTAGATCTTGTGAAACTGTGGAATCTTTATTTTCTTTGTAAATCTGCTGGATCTCACCTTTTTTTGTCTCATTTAAAAATAAAGGTTACTAAGCGTTGAGTTACTTTAAAACTTTGATGATCTCATCTAAGATCCCACTACTTGTTATGGGGGACTTTAACTTCCCAGATATTGACTGGGAGAGCTATAGCTCGAGTTCATTAGATGGGTCGGTGTTTGTACAATGTGTGCAGGAGGGTTTCCTGACACAATATGTCGACAGGCCAACAAGAGGGGAGGCTATATTGGATTTGGTTCTAGGTAATGAACCAGGCCAGGTGTTAGACTTGGAGGTAGGTGAGCACTTCGGGGACAGTGACCACAACTCGGTGACTTTTACTTTAGTGATGGAGAGGGATAATCGTGTGCCGCAGGGCAAGAGCTATAGCTGGGGGCAGGGAAATTATGATGCAGTGAGGCATGACTTAGGATGTGTGGATTGGAAAAACAGGCTTCAAGAGAAGAACACTAATGAGATGTGGGGAGTGTTCAAGGAGCAGCTACTGCGTGTCCTCGATAGGTATGTACCAGTCAGGCATGGTGTAAAGGGCCTTGTGAGGCAGCCGTGGTTTAGTAAGGAATTGGAGTCCCTTGTGAAAGGGAAGAAGGCGGCATATGTAAAGATGAGGCGTGAAGGTTCAGTAGGGGCGATTGAGTGTTATAAGGTAGCCAGGAAGGAGCTAAAGAGGGAGCTAAGAGAAGCGAGAAGGGGACATGAAAAGTCTTTAGCTGGTAGGATTAGGGAAAACCCAAAGGCTTTCTATAGGTATGTCAAGAATAAAAGGATGACTAGGGTAGGTATCGGTCCAGTCAAGGATAGTAGTGGGAAGTTGTGTGTGGAGGCGGAGGAGATTGGAGAGACATTAAATCAGTACTTTTCCTCAGTATTCACTCAGGAACAGGACACTGTTGCTGATGTGAATATGGAATCACAAATAATTAGAATGGATGCCCTGGAAATATGCAGGGAAGAGGTTTTGGGAATATTGGAAAGGATGAATATAGATAAGTCTCCTGGGCCTGATGGCATTTACCCCAGGATCCTATGGGAAGCTAGGGAGGAGATAGCAGAGCCATTGGCCTGGATTTTTATGTCGTCGTTGTCAACAGGAATAGTACCAGAGGACTGGAGGATAGCGAATGTGGTCCCATTGTTCAAGAAAGGGAGTAGGGATAGCCCTAGCAACTATAGGCCAGTGAGTCTGACTTCAGTGGTGGGCAAAGTCTTAGAGAGAATGGTAAGGGATAAGATTTATGAACATCTGGGTAGGAATAACGTGATCAGGGATAGCCAGCATGGTTTTGTGAAGGGCAGGTCGTGCCTCACAAACCTTATTGAGTTCTTTGAGAAGGTGACCAAGGAAGTGGATGAGGGTAAAGCAGTAGATGTTGTGTATATGGATTTTAGTAAGGCGTTCGATAAGGTTCCCCATGGTAGGCTAATGCTAAAACTTCGGAGGTATGGCATTGAGGATACATTAGAGGTTTGGATTAGGAATTGGCTGGCTGGAAGGAGACAGAGGGTAGTAGTTGATGGATTATGTTCATCTTGGAGCGCAGTTACTAGCGGTGTACCACAAGGATCTGTTTTGGGACCATTGCTTTTTGTTATCTTTATAAATGATCTAGAGGAAGGACTTGAAAGCTGGGTAAGCAAGTTTGCGGATGACACAAAAGTCGGTGGAGTTGTGGATAGTGAGGAAGGAAGTGGTAGGTTACAGCGGGATATAGATAAGTTGCAGAGCTGGGCGGAAATGTGGCAAATGGAATTCAATGTAGCTAAGTGCGAAGTCGTTCACTTTGGTAGGAATAACAAGATGATGGATTACTGGGCTAATGGTAGGCTACTTGGTAGTGTGGATGAGCAGAGGGATCTTGGTGTCCATGTACACAGATCTCTGAAAGTTGCCACCCAGGTAAATAGTGCTGTGAGGAAGGCATATGGTGTACTGGGCTTTATTGGCAGAGGAATTGAGTTCCGGAGTCCTGAGGTCATGTTGCAGTTGTATAAGACTCTGGTGCGGCCTCATCTGGAGTATTGTGTGCAGTTTTGGTCGCCATACTATAGGAAGGATGTGGAAGCTTTAGAACGAGTGCAGAGGAGGTTTACCAGGATGTTGCCTGGAATGGTAGGAAAATCTTATGAGGAAAGGCTGAGGCACTTGGGGCTGTTCTCATTGGAGAAGAGAAGGTTTAGGGGAGATCTGATAGAAGTGTATAAGATGATTAGGGGTTTAGATAGGGTAGATACTAAGAACCTTTTACCGCTAATGGAGTCAGGTGTTACTAGGGGACATAGCTTTAAATTAAGGGGTGGTAGGTATAGGACAGATGTTAGGGGTAGATTCTTCACACAGCGGGTTGTGAGTTCATGGAATGCCCTGCCCGTATCAGTGGTGAACTCTCCTTCTTTATGGTCATTTAAGCGGGCATTGGATAGGCATTTGGAAGTTATTGGGCTAGTATAGGTTAGGTAGGATTCGGTCGGCGCAACATCGAGGGCCGAAGGGCCTGTACTGCGCTGTATCCTTCTATGTTCTATGTTCTATGTTCTACGGATGCACTGATGTAGCTGCTGAACGATGCTGTTATCGCTGTTGAGGCCCGAGAAGTTGTACATTGATTCTCTGCAATAGGAGCACAAATTAGACTCAGAAAACCAGATGAGGTACAAGGCCGGTTTGAGGTCTTTCAGTGAGGCAGGTTCGGGTCAATGAAGTGAAGGCTATTGCTAAATAAAACGGGCAACTTGCTTAAAAAGGCAAAGATTACAGAACTATGGGGAAAGAGCGAAGAGGTGAGGCTCTTTCAAAAGTTACTTTGAGGGGCTGGCACATGAATGATGGGTGAATGGCTTCTTTGATCTGGGTTTCCATGTTTGATGTTGATTGTTGGAAAGACCAAGTTGCTTTTGGGATGCCCATGTTGAATACTGGGACTTCAAGTATGTCCTTGTCCTTTCTCAGGGATCAATGTCAGCCTTCTAGATACCTTCTAGAGATTGACACCACTATGTAATATGCAGACAAGTCCCACAGCAGTGTTTCTCCTCAGACCCATTTCACTGATAGATTCTTCCATTCAGATGTCAAGTCACTGTGGCTGCATTTTGATCGAAGTCTTCAAATCTGACACCCTATTTCGGACTCGAGTACTGAGCTGTAAAGTGGGAGTTATGTAACCTTTGATATTTTTCCTCTTATCAGTTTTTATTCAAAGGTCATGCCCCTCCTTCCAACCTTGAGGTAATTGCAAACAACAGCTATTTCAGCCCCTTCAATAAATCCCGGAGACATCAGTTCTCTGAAAGCTGAGAAAGCCCTCTGGCAAACCTTTTAAACTTAGCAAAATGTCACCGAGTTCTTTCCATGGTGCCACTCTGAAATTAAATATTAATTTTATCATTGCAAAAACGTTGGATTGTTGACATTTTAGCTTGAGCTCACAAGCAAAACATTTTTTTTTAATTATATCAAATACCAATGGATATGGATCATTGTCAGCCTGTGGAATTAGGTTAGGAAGTGGTGTTAGCTCAGCACCTGAGGCTTCCAGTTAATGACTTTAATATGGAGGAATATTTCTACAACAGATCAAAGTGCACGAGGTCAAAGTCCAGTCACCAGTGAGCGAGGAGTTCCCTGTGGAACTGTAACCATTGTGACCACGTGTTTTTTTTAGAGATTGGACTGACCTGTCAGTAAAGTGTTAACTATCAGTGGCTAAGCTATTAGTGAAAGCATGGGTGAGAGATAGGACTATAGCACTGACCTGGAGTACAGTGACATCAGGGCTACGACAGAGCATCAGCTCTGTACCAAGAGCATTAGTCTTGGCTTCTGGATTACTAGCCCACTGACACTAACGCTGCCATTTCCATCCACTCTCAACTGCACCTGAGATCCCTGTCTTATTGTCTGTTAAAATGTAGGATAAGAGCATTATTGCCTGTTACAACTACATCTCTCACCTCATTGATATGCAGTTATCTATCCCACCACCTCTATGCGAAAGCCAGGGCAGCATGGCGGCTCAGTGGTTAGCAGTGCTGCCTCACAGCACCATGAACGTGGGTTTCGGTTTCAGTCTTGGGTGACTGTCTGTGTGGAGTTTGCACATTCTCCCCTTGTGGATTTCCTTCAAGTGCTCCAATTTCCACCCTCGGCCCAAAGATGTGTAAGTTAGGTGAATTGGCCATGCTAAATTTCCCCACAGTGTTCAGGCTGGGTGGGTTGGCCATGGGGTATTCAGGATTGTAAGGATTGGGTGGGTCACATTTCAGAGTGTCAGGGTGGGATTCGATGGGCCGAATGGTCACTTCCATGCTATAGGGAGTCTTTATGATTTTGTACATGCTCTAAAAGACCTCCATGTTGAACAGCAGCATAAACAACTCATGACATACTCTGAGAGCATATACCCATGTTCCGCACTCCCACACACATTGGCTCCTGACATATGCCAGCCTGTGTGAATCCTCCTGGTACGTCTCCAATCCACTTCCAGGACACTACTGCCCTTTAGATCCAAGATGGTGGCAGAGTTGGACTCCTCAGCCAGCGTTCATTATTTTTTCTTTCTCTTGTTTTTATCCCTTTAGTGTTTTCTCTTTCCTTCTTTCTCTTTGGTGATTTTCTGAGTGGACTGGGACTCTTAGCCTCAACATGAACCCGGCATGGCGATCTCTCAGCTCGGCATGGTGGCCTGTCAGCCTGGTATAGTAGGTTCCTTAGTGATGATCTCCCAGCAGCTTGGCCTCAGCATGGACTTCTAGTCTTAAAATGATCCAGAGCAGTCTCCCAGCCTCAAGGGTCTTGAGGTGAAGCCTAGTGTAGTGTAGAGTCAAGATTAGAGAGGTGCTGGAAAAGCACAGCAGGTCAGGCAGCATCCGAGGAGCAAGGCTGATGAAGGGCTTCATTCCTGATGGAGGGCTTTTGCCTGAAATGTTGATTTTTCTGCTCCTCAGATGCTGCCTGACCTGCTGTGCTTTTCCAGCACCACTCTAATCTTGACTCTGATCTCCAGCATCTGCAGTCCTCACTTCTTCTAGTGTAGTGTGGAGTCAAGGCCAGGCGCGGACTAAAGGCTAGGTGCTGGTGTGGACTAGGTTGGAAGGACTTTTATGCTGAACTTTTTATTTCTTTATTTTTCTAATTATTTTTCCCCTAAGAACTTGTACTGAATAATCTGTACCTAGATACCATTATACCTAAGGTGACGTTATAAGTGGCAACTTGTAAACTTTTCACTGCACTCATGTGAGTACATGTGGCAATAAAGCTAATTTTAATGCTAATTCAATGCTGTATCTCAGGCTGCCTTGGAACTCTCATTGTAACACTGCAGCAAGGACACTGTGTGCTCAGGAACACACACCCAGCTCATTGACTGGACAAGGCTCTTTACTCACTGTCATAGCCCTCACTCCCTCTGAAAGGTCACAGCATTCCCTCCTTTCGTCACCTTTGTGCCAGAGACACCAGTCTCATGGTGTCGTTTACCACAAGCTGTCAGCAAGTCCTCAGTCAGGTCAAGGGAGATAGCTTTCTTCCAGAGGGTGCTGGCAGAGAAAGGCAAGGGGACCCTCTGAGACCAGTCGAGGGGTTGGACAGTCAGTCAGCCCCTTGGGACAGTCAGAATTCTGTCCCCATTAGGGGAAGAGGAGCTGAAGGTCACATGGCTCACTAACCAGCAATACAGATATTGAGGGGGATGTTCCTGTTAGTGCAGGCGGGGATCTGACCCAGCGAGGGAGTGGGCAGCACAGAGGGTGTGCAGGGTCAGTGGTGTCAGGGGATTGGGGTGGGTGACAGTGACTGAGGGAAGATGTTGCAGATAATGGTAGTGCATGAGACTCCAGGGGGAGGGACTGTTGCTTCATTGCACGTCTTTACCTTTACAGGACTGGGCTTCCTCCAGAGGGCGGAGACAGCACTGACCTGGGTGGCAATGTCAGACCAGGTTGGCATGACCTCCGCTGTGAGGCCTGAGAGTAGTAGGCATTGTGTCTCCGCATTTCTCCATCCAGCAGGACTCCAGGACCCAGTTCACCTCATGGGATGCCAATTTCCTCTCCTCTGTCAGACCTGGGGCAAACGCAGGGCAGCTTTGTTCTTCTATGGATGCACATCCGTCTCTTAAATACTACACTGATGGCAAGGATAACCAGTCAGGTTCGGAAGTATGGGCATTGTGAGCCAGTAGTTCTGAGCACAATGAGTGGTAGAGTGGGGCTAGGATTAGGTGGGAGGGGTGGATGGGAGCACAGTATCTCGTTAGAGGCAGGTTTACTAAGAAATGCTGAGAGAACTTACTGGTCCTCATGGTGAAAAACCCTTCAAAAAACTGACGCTTAACTCGAAATTATAAGATTCAGCCCATTGTGATATGGGACTTACAAACAGGAACATGAGAGCAGAGCAGTACCACCCCATACTGAAACATAGATTACTGCAACAATTATTATGGCTAAGTAAATAACGGTTTGCACTTATATTGTGCTTCTCACAACCATTGCATTCCCCCAGTTTAACAATTGAGAAATGAATTCCCGGATGTATAGTCAGTGTTACAATGCAGGAATATCAACAGCCCAGATATAAACAGCAGGTTAGTGCCAACATCTGGGCCAACCCTGATGTTATTCTTTAAAATGGTACCATACATCAATCTGTTCATGCAGTAGGAGCCTCAGCTTAATATCCCAGTGAGAAAACAACTCCTCCAACAATGCAGGCTGCCCTCAGTACTACGTCGAAAGTGTGGTTCTGGAAAAGCATAGCAGGTCAGGCAGCATCCGAAGAGCAGGAGAATCGAAGTTTCGGGCATAAGCCCTTCATCAGGAATTCCATCAGATTCTTGATGAGGGGCTGATGCCTGAAACATCGATTCTCCTGTTCTTCGAATGCTGCCTGACCTGCTGTGCTTTTCCAAGCACCACACTCTCAGCTCTGATCTCCAGCATCTGCAGTCCTCACTCTCTCTTGTCCTCAGTACTGAGCTAAAGTATCAACCTTGATATTTGTACTCAGTTCCTGAACCATTATTCAGAGCCTTTAACAGAATGGTATATTTATAGGAGTGTTATAAAGGAAAATCTACTCCGAAGCCACATACGGATTTTCAGGCTGGGTGTGAAAAGCTCAGCAAAAGGAAGGTCTCAAAGAAGAAAATTGAGACAGAGCAGTGTAGGGAGAGCGATTAACATCAATGATGCTCAAGAGACCAGGATTAAAGGAGCACAGGTATCTGAAAGGGTTGTCAAACTGGAGGAGGTTACTGAAGGAGAAAAGGGCCAGGCCATTGAGTGATCCCAAATCAAAAATTATAATTTTAAAACACTTTTATAGTTTTGCTTCAGCGGGAATCAATGTAGGCCAGTGAACACAGACAATGGTCACTAGGACTCGGTATGAGCTATTCATGGTTAAGAGAATATTGTACAATTTCATATTTAGAAAGTGCAAGACTAGCAAGGACTGCATTTGAATAATCGAGTTTATTGACATAGGGGAGCAGATACAGGGTGATAGTGTTGATGTATAGGACAAAGAGTGATGGCTGAGACTGAGGTAATGGTGAAGTATAATGAAAGGTAGTGAAATAGCACTGGGATATATGAATGCAGCGCAGATCTAACATTCTTTATTTATGCCCACTTCTAATTGCTCAGAGGGAAGTTAACGAGTTAACCACACTGTTGTGTTTCTGGAGTCACATGTAGGTCAGGCCAGGTAAGGATGGCAGTTTCCTTCCCTAAAGGACATTAGTGAGTCAGATGAGTATACCTCATAATCAGCAATAGTTTCATGGTCACAATTAGGCTGGAAATTCCAGATTTTTATTCAGTTCGAGTTCCACCACCTGCTGTGGGAGGATTTCAATTGGGCTTCTGGGATTACAGCATGGAGGTATAAATATTACAGCATGGAGATGTAGGATTACAGCATGGAGATATAGGATTACAGCATGGAGATGTAGGAGTATAACAATGACATATAGGATTACAGCATGGAGATATAGGATTAGAGCATGGAGGTATAGGATTACAGAATGGAGATGTAGGAGTATAACAATGACATATAGGATTACAGCATGGAGATATAGGATTACAGCATGGAGATGTAGGAGCATAGCAATGACATATAGGATTACTACATGGAGATATAGGATTACAGCATGGAGATGTAGCAGTCTAGCAATGACATATAGGATTACAGCATGGAGATATAGGATTACAGCATGGGGGTATAGGATTACAGCATGGAGATGTAGGAGTATAGCAATGACATATAGGATTACAGCATGGAGGTATAGGATTACAGCATGGAGACTTAGGAGTATGGCAATGACATATAGGATTACAGCATTGAGATATAGGATTACAGCATGGCGATATAGGATTACAGCATGGCGATATAGGATTACAGCATGGATATATAGGAATATAGAATTGAGAAATAGAAATATAGCACTGAGATATATGGATATAGCAGTAAGAATTAGTAATATGGAACTGAGATATAGGATTACTACATGGAGATATACAATTTAATCACTGAGTTGTAGAATTACAGAATTGACATATAGGATTACAGCACTGAGATATAGAATGCTAGGCCTGAGATATACGATTATAGCACTGAGATGTAGGATTACAGCACTGACAATTAAAATTGCAGTATTGAAATATGGGATTACAACATTAAGATATAATGTTAAAGCACTGAGATATAGGATTACAACATTGAGATATAGGATTATTGCACTGAGATATAGAATTACAGCATTGAGATTATATGCTTATAATATTGAGATACAAGATTATAGCATTGAGACATAGAATTTAAGCGCTGAGATATAGGGTTATAGGATTGAGAAATAAGATTGTAAAACTGAGAAATAGGATTATTGGACTGAAGTATTTGATTACTGCATTAAGATATAGGATTATGGCATTGAGATATAGAATTATGGCATTGAGATATACGATTATAGCACTAAAGTATAGGATTATAGCACAGAGGTACAGAATTACAACATTATACTATGGACATCCTTTGGTGGGAGGACCACATCCTGAACTGAAATACATTAAAAAAACATGATTTAGTTTAGTTAGTTATCTATTATAATGCACGATTCAATGAAAATTACAAATATTGTAGATTTTTATTTAAAATGCTTTTGATGTAAGATTTCAAAATATTTATAGAATGGACAAAATAATCAGCAACAGGCTGTTCAGTTATCCCATTTTTACAAATGTTTATGGAGATTGACTCAATTCCTTGATTTACGAACCTGCCATCCATCATAAAAAAACACGAGAAAGTGCATTAATAGCTATGGAGTTAGGAGCTCCTTCAGTCTTGTTCCTTATTTGAGGAAGATGTATTTCCAACTTTCCAGATATGGGAAATTCTTGGGGCACACCCACTGAGCAGTAACAGAATAGATTAAAGAACTGAAGGTTATTTAAAGTTGACATGACATATGGTGGCCCGTAGCAGCTCGGCTGTTAGTTAACCAGCTTTCCTTTGTGTTCATCTATATTCCCTAACAGTAGAGTAATTCTAACTCCTCATTAGAGACTATGGCTTGGCAGGTCTTTACCCAAAACCAGGGTAAAGAGGCACCTAGCTGCCAGCAACTGAGGGTTGGATTGCCCAGGAACAGCAGGCAAGACCTTAACTCTTATTGCACGGCCTCCATCAAGTGGAGGATCTTATACGACAATGGTTCCATCCATACGGGTAATTCTCAGATAAGACACATTCCGGCAGTGCAACTGTTAACACCAAGGCTAAGGAATTAAGGAACGCGAGTTTTGAGAACACTTACCTCTGTTTACAATAGCGTGATTCCAGTGGTAATCGTTTCGCGTGTTTTGCCCTGTGCATGTGTCGACGTCCACACCATACTGTGCATGAGGTGATGTCAGCTGCCAACAGAGCCACTTTCTGTGTTAAATTTACTTTTGTTTTGTAGGTAAATATGATGTATACCTTCATACAGGCTGTGCTATACTTTGTGTTGGCTTCTGGGTGATGTTTGAGTGATTGTGAGTGATTTTTTTTAACGATCTGCCCCGAACCCCACTTTTCCCACAGGCCCCAGTATTTATCCTAAATAATTCTCCATTAAGGTTTCACTAAAGCGCAACTGTGGCATTATGGGTGAACCACCTGTAATCCTGCACTCCCCATTAAATCAGATGGTTTCCATTCTAAAAATAATCGACCCGATGAGACATGTTATGACCGACCGTCAGGGTAGATGGGGCTTGAACTTCGCAGCATAGATACGTATTTTGACCTGACCAGACGCCATCAAAATATATTACGAAGATGGCTTGATCCTGTACCTTTTATTATTTTACAGGTAAATGTCAGGTGTTGTGTTGCAGATGCAATGTGATTGTTCAAACTACTTGATGTTGAACAAAACACAATTTATTCAAATACCTTCGTTAAATACAACTGAAGAATTAGGAATTTAGAATAACTTAACTGTTGGAAAACAACAGCAACTATTACTAATTAACTGTTTTAGTATAGTAACGCACCATAAACAAAACTCTTGGCAGAAAAGGCAAATTCAGATAACAGATTTTCTCACATGGACTGCCCACAATAAGAAGAAAAGTGTCCCTTTCTAGCTGTAACTGAGAGACGGGGGAAATATCTTCTACTGCTTCAAAACCCCAACAGCTTCTGCCAAAAACTAAACCAAAGGAACGAAAATAAAATTAAAAATCCTAGACACTATAAAACTCATGTCAATGCGAGCTGGCCACATCTATTCAAGCTGCTACTATTATTCAAACTTTGAAAAAAGAACTACACAGCCTCATAACCATAGACTTTTCAACGTCTCTCATTCAATCATGCTTTTATAAGAAACCAGGACAAAATACAACTCTGAAAGCCACAGCATCATCACAGATACTTCCACTGCATCAAAAAGTGTCCATGGTTGCAATTGATTGCTTGCTACATTCAACCTCTGCATAATGCTCATTGTTGGAACAATTGACTTGTATCCCTGTGCAATATGGTCTGCTCTTCACACCTGACCTGTAACAATTCCATCCTTTGCACGAAAGAAGAAGAACATTGGTTGTAGTGATCGTAACAGGGTCAGCCAGTCAGATCTCATAGAATATGAGTTCCCTGATTGGGGCTATTAATCTGGTCCGATCAGGGAGCCCTGGCTGACAGATAAGATCAGGAGTATCAGACCTTCTGTTCACTGAGAGCTGGCTCTGAGTGTATTGGAGCAGCATCGAGGGTTCTCCATGCGTAAATAAAAAGTGACTTGGTGACAGGATACAGGGCTCCGTGGAGTTATTTCAGTGGCAAGGAGAGAAAAGAACAATACTGAAAGAACTTGCTCACGCCAGTTATCTATGAGCTGGAGTAAGCATTTCTAGCATCATGCTGCTATTTGGGAAACTCAACTCATTTAATCCTGCCACTGAAGACTGGGCCCAGAATTCATCATTTATTTTCTGAACAAATGATATTGGGACAGATGAAAAGCCATGTGTAATTCTCCTGACAGCTTGTGGACCCACAGCTTTCTTGGTTATTAGGAGCCGAATTTTCCCTGAGGCACCAGATACTAAAGTCTTTCAAGAGTTGATGGATTTAGCTAAGGATTATTACATTTCCAAACTTCCTCTAATTCTGAGACACTATCAGTTTTACTCGTCAGTTTGAGAACCAGGAGACTCTGTTGTCCCTCTCTGACAAGCTTGGAAGGCACCTTGGAATCTGAGATGGACACAGCCGCTGTCTCTGCCTCAATGCCTTTGTTGCCTGTAGAGGGGAATGAATTTCTTTCCAGATGCTCTGGGTATAAGAGAGGAGCTATTATGTCTTACACACCACCTGTAACAAGAGCAGGTTTGGAGAAACCTGACCTGGTGTCAAATTGCCCCAGGAGCAGCTACAAAAAACAAATGAATTGGCCTATGTCCCCGGACCCAGACCAGGAGGAATGTAATGATTGTAATGAAGTCAGCCAGATGGACTCATAGAATATGAGTTCCCTAATTGGGGTTGTTGATCTGCTCCAATCAGGGAGCCCTGGCTAACAGATATGATCAAGAGTGTTCCATTTGCCACGAGGAGGTGGGGGATCCCCAGTGGAGGGCTCTCTATGCAGGGGTCCTCCCCCTTTCTCTCAGGGATCTGGAGTGGATCACGCAGCGATCCCCTGCAACCGCAGATTGTGGTGGTTCATGGACTCCCAGCCCAACTGCTTGTTCTGTGGTGCTGTGGAGTCCGTGGACCACGTGTATATTGGGTGTGGGCGTTTGCACTCCCTATTTGATTTTCTTAAAAACCTTCTTCACTGTTTCTGGTTGCACTTCAGTCCCACACTCCTGATCTTTGGTGCGGAGTGGGGAGGGTAGGTCAGAGGACCTCTTCGTGGATCTGCTCCTGGGCCTGGCTAAACTGGCCATAAACAGGTCCAGGCAGCGGGCCGTGGAGGGGGTCATTAGGGCCGACTGCCTGCCCCTCTTCCACAGTTACGTTCGAGCCCATGTGTCTCTGGAGAAGGAGCACGTGGTGTCCACCAACACCCTGGAGTTGGTCAGGGAGAGGTGGGTGTCGCAGGGAGTGGAGTGCATCATTTCCCCCTCCAACGCTATTTTGATTTAGTCCTTGCCCTCCCCTTCACTGTTTGATCACACAGCGTTGTCCTTTGATGTGAAGGGCACTGCTGGTCACTGGCCACCCGGGTGTTTTCCTATCTGCCTGATGGTGGAAATTGAATAAAGGTTCATGCACCTTGTGTCTCTCACTGTGTCTCACACCTGCACACACACACCATGGGTGCTGGGGGAAAAAAAAGATCAAGAGTGTCCCATCTACCACCAGGAGGTGGGGATCCCCAGTGGAGGGCTCTCTATGCAGGGGTCCTCCCCCTTTCTCTCGGGGATCTGGGGTAGAGGGTGGAGCACGCGGTGTCCACCAACACCCTGGAGTTGTTCAGGGAGAGGTGGGCACCGCAGGGAATGGAGTGTAATATTTCCCCCTCCAACTCAATTTTGATTTAGTCCCTGCCCTCCCCTTCACTGTTTGATCACACAGCATTGCCATTTGATGTGAAGGGCACTGCTTGTCACTGGCCACTCGGGTGTTTTCCTATCTTCCTGGTGGTGGAAATTGAATAAAGATTGGTACACCTTGTGCTTTTCACTGTGCCTCACACCTGCTCACACACAACATGGGGGCTGGGGAAAATATGAGCACTACCGCAGTTAGAAACAAAAACAGCAATATCAGACATCCAATAAAAGGAGCCCAGGAGTGTCAGAGGTTCAGCTCACCATGAGAGCTGGCTCCGAGGGAGCTGGATCAGTGTCAAGGACTCTCCATATGTGTGCAAAGGTGACTTGGTGACACGATACCATCCTCTGTGGAGTTATTTCATTAGTAACAATCACAAAAGCACCAAGTTAGAACTGAGTTAATATTAATTTATGTTGTAAGCTGATGATAATTTATGCTCCTTCATCTGCAGCATGACACTGCTTCACAAGCAAGGGATAAAATATATGACTCTAATTGTCTTCAGCGTGGCAAGATCTTTGTTGTCATATCGGTTTGATATCTGGCCTCATTTGGCAAGATTCCTGTGAGGGATGAAATGTTTTGTTCCTGCTTGAATCATATTTGTTGTCAAAATGTCCTACCATATATTAAAATGATACGAGATGTAGAAATCTCGCAATTTGGGTTGAAACAACTGGGAGTACATTTGTGAAACGTTAAATGCATTACACAAAAATGTCACTGAGTGTTATTGACCCAGGTATCACTGACACATTGCAACCTAGCACGTTGAAGGCATTCTCTTTATAGTCTACCAGGCAAAACTGAGAAGGCTGAATCAGTTATTGTAATTTTCTGTTAAATTAGAAAAGTTACAAATGCAGGGAAATTGATACAGATAATATGAAATGAAATCACAATGTTCAACATGATTATTAATTGATTTTAAATGTTAGAGGTATAGAGGCAGAAGAAGCTAGATTCTTGTTGAGTAAGAAGAGCAGACAGGAAAGTTGGTTGATGTCACAATCAGATCAGCACGAGCTCATTGAATGGGAGAAAGATTCAAGGGGCCGAATAGCCTACACCTGTTCCAAATTTCTGTTCGTCTGTTGCTCAGTCAAAATTGACTTTCTGGATTCTGCTTAAATGATGGAATCTACATCAGCAACATGTTACAATCTTGAGTAACATTTTGCAGTGAAGTTACTGTTGTGAACTAACTAAATGCAGTAACTTACTTTGCTCACAGTAAGGCTCAATAACCAGTCAACTGAATGACTGATGCGTGATCCAATTGTGTTGGATGGAGAATTTTGAGGCAGGACAACATATATAAAGGATGAAACCACTTTCCATCAACCCCACTGACCTCTATTAACTCCCATTTGCCTCCAGTTTGAAAAAAAAACATGCTGAAGATGAACAGTCTGCTCCAGATGTCCTTCTGTCCCATGAGTGACTCTGCAAAGCAGCACAAACACAGTGAGTACAGTGGACCCTCATTCAAGGTTAGTCCTTTGAGTATAGGAGTTGGGAACTCATGTTGAGGTTGTGCAGGACATTGGTGAGGCCTTTTCTGGAATACTGTGCCTGGTTCTGATCTCCTTGTTTCAGGAAGGATATTACTAAAGCTGGTGAGGGTACAGAAGAGATTTACCAGGATGTGGCTGGGAATGGAGGCTTGAGTTATAATGAAAGGCTGGATACGCTGGGACGTTTTGATGGGTATAGATAGGTTTAATAGCAGATGTTGTTTCTCTTGGATGGGGGATTTCGAGACTAGAGGGACTAAGGTGAGAGGAGATAGACTTAAAAAAGACGTGAGAGGCAAATCCTTTACACATAGGGTGGTTCATTGGGGGAATGACCTTCCTGAGGAAGTGGTAGATGTGTGTACAATTACAATGTTTAAAAGACTTTTGGACAAGTGCATGAATAAGACAGCCGTGTAGGGATATGGGCCAGGAGCATAGTTTGGGATTATGTTTGTCATGGAGTAAAAAGTGAGGTCTGCAGATGCTGGAGATCAAAGCTGAAAATGTGTTGCTGGTTAAAGCACAGCAGGTTAGGCAGCATCCAAGGAACAGGAAATTCGACGTTTCGGTTGAAGGGCTCTGGCCCGAAACGTCAAATTTCCTGTTCCTTGGATGCTGCCTAACCTGCTGTGCTTTAACCAGCAACACATTTTCAGTTATGTTTGTCATGGGCTGGTTAGACTGACGGGTCTGTTTCTATGCTGTATGTCTCCATGACTCTAACATGCTTTCTCATTAAGACCGGAACCTGACCCATTGACAATTGTGCAAGTGATATTTTACTAAGTATCTGTCATGGCTGATTTGATAGTGCTCTCCGAATGTTGGCTTAATTGGGTCAGAAAACTAAAACATATGATGCCCAAAATTTAATCATCTGGACTCATTCTGGAAACAAATTTTGCGGTGTGGACCATGTCCCAATGAAGTGACTTCAGTTCTGCATTGAGCAGCCAACTGGCATGAAGTGACCAATCATTTTGAGACTGGGTTGGCACATACTTGCCAAGCTGGACACAGTAAAATCTCAGAAGCAACAATAAACTGAGAAAGTCGTCAGATTCTTAATGCACTGTGCTGTAACTAAAGGGTTGTACAATTGGAAACAGCTCAGCAGAGAGGCCAGGAGGAAGGTCATTTTCTGTTTCTGGATTAATGATGTCATAGTAGCCAGCCTCCAAACCTGCAGCATCTTCCCTGCATCTGGGGATGACATGAAGATGGTCGAAAGCCCTTCTGCTCCCTCTATCCTCAGATCTCTTAACAATCTGGGACATTAGCCATCCAGATGCCCTGGCTATTGACTTCCGCTCCATCCACTGCTTCAACCATCTTCAATTCTACTGTGAAGGCAGTAGCTGACTTGCTTTAGCTGCTTGAGTAAAGGGAGTTCGAGAATAGCAACATCAGATCTGACACAAAGCTCATGGTTTGCAGAGCTGTGCTGTTTCCTGCCCTCCGATATGGCTCTGACACATGGGCTGTCCAAGCAGACATCTCAAGGTACTGGAGCCGTCCCACCAATGCTACCTGTGCATGATCCTGTAAATCCACTGGGAAGGCAGATGCACCAACGCCAGCGACCTCGTCCAGGCCAGCATCCCCAGCTTCGAGACGCTGCGCCTCCCCCCTTGATCGGCTACAATGGGCTGGGCATATCGTCTGCATGACTGACATGAGACTCCCCAGGCAGGTGCTGTCCTCCCAGCTCTGAAACAGCAGGCAAGCCCTAGGGGGAACAAAAGAAGTGTTCAGGGATACCCACAAGGCATCACTGGGCGAAGTGCAGCATTCCCTCAGACACCTGGGAATCACTGACCAAACACTGTCCAAAGTGGAGGAGGAGCACCCAGGAAGGCATCGAGCACCTCGAGACTTTCCATCAGGAAAAAACAGAAGCCAGGCTAAAACTGCATAAGTAGGGTGCTGCCACACCAACACTCCAGCCACCCCTTCTTGTGACGACCTTCTACTCCAGGTGTAACAGAGCCTGTGCTATCAGTCTGTACAAGCACCTACGGACTCACTGCATGAGACTGCCAATGATGAGTCGCTGACTAAACACCGATAGAAGGCATTCATTGAACATTCTAGCACCCTGAGTCTCCAGCATTCATTGCCCTCACTGCACCGACATCTTACTCGCCACTTACTGTTTCTTTATTGGTAGAAAACTTCTGGGTTCTCTTTCATGTTGACCCTCATTGTGTTCACCTACTCTCTTTGCCTGTCTTATTTCTGCTTCACATCCCCTTTCATCCTGTTATTATTCTTCTCGACTGAAAAATTCACCTGACATTCTTTCTACGTACTTTACTCTCTCCCATGGGGTCCAAGGAAGTCTGGTTTTCTTACCCCTCCCTTTCACCCTTGTTTGAATGTATGTAGTCTGTATCTGATGATCTTGTGAACTGTGCCAAGCAAGCTGAGGGTCAATGGTCTATGGTCAATAGGTAGCTGAACTAAATCCCGGCCAGCAAAGACATAGGAATTGAGAAGAGCTGAAGTAAAGAGATTGGATATACATGCAGACTTGCCATTAGACCATCAGTCTCAGCTACAAAAAAGAAAGTTAAAAATCACACAACACCAGGTTATAGTCCAACAGGTTTAATTGGAAGCACACTAGCTTTCGGAGCGACGCTCCTTCATCAGGTGGTAGTAGCCATTGTTAATAGCTAATCCAAGAACGCAACCTTTAAAAAAAAAGGTTTTGTGATTTACACATGAAAGAAGTGAAACTATCACTGTATTCTAACAGATGAAAGGCTTAACAGACAATCAATTTTCCAATGTAAAATTTCAGTTACATCACACTGTAAATTTTTGCTATAAATTCGGTGTGTTAGGATTGAGCCCTCCACTATCACCTGATGAAGGAGCGTTGCTCCGAAAGCTAGTACTTCCAATTAAACCTGTTGGACTATAACCTGGTGTTGTGTGATTTTTAACTTTGTAGACCCCAGTCCAAAACCGGCATCTCCAAATCATGACAAAAAAGAAAGGAGGTATTACATTTTTGTAGCACCTTTTGTGACCTTTCAAAGCACTCTTACAGTCAATGAAATTCTTTTGAAATGACATCAGTGGTGTTATTGCAATCATCAATTCTCACCCCACCTCGCAGACACACTCTGCCCTCACATTTCTCACGGGGAGCTGGTAACAATTTCCTAGCCTTGATACAGGGGTCACAGTGGAGAACGGTTTGGGAAAGAAATATCTTACGTGCAACATGAGCCAACTCAAACAGCAATCTGTGTTTGTTCTTCACTTAAATAGTGCAACAAAGCTATTCCACCATGTGAGAGGTTAGATGGGGCCCGTGAAAGGTCAGATTGCCACCATGCACAATGAGTGCCCTGGGTGGTGGAATCACTGGGGAGAGCTACAACAGAAAGAAACAATTTCAGAAAAAAACCCTCTGGAACATCGCAGACTCTCAATAAATCTGCACAGCTGCAATCCAAAGTGGGAACATTCGCCGTAGTAAAGATCGTTCTCCTCGATTCCCTTTAAAAGAAGCGATTACATTTTTTATGTTAGGGCTGCTTATTCCACACTTACAGCTAAAATGAAATACTGTTGAATCTATGAAATATATCTGGACCCTTTAACTCTGCTTGTCATCACCAATTTCTATACATCCTGAAAACCCGATAAAACCAGACTGGTTGAGTCAAACTCTTATATCATATTTAAAACTTCAGCTACATTCTTTATGTTGTGTTTCTCTAAAGCGAAAGGTAATGTGTTGACTTAAAAGCCTTTCCTTCGTGGAAGGACCTCATCAGGGGTCATATTGTCACCTTGCACTGTGCCTTCCCCAGAGCCTGGATATCGGGTTTTAGATATAAATGCACTACAAACCAAATAGAGTAACCTTTCTGTTATCTAGAGCTCTGCCAACTGGAATTCTCCACTAACTGGAATTCCTGACATTTCTCTAACGTACATCTTCACTTTGCCTACCAGAGACAGCTCAGAATTCATTTGGAAGCGAAAGATTTCCAAGGTCACGTTGGCACATCGAATATGTTATTAACTTTTAGATTTTCCAGCATGTGAATTATAGACCCCATTGCAGTATGCAATAAAGCAGAGGGAAGCTTGGATTTAACTGTCCATGCTACAAGTCCTGCGTTGTATTCCATCAGTCAATATAACTCTCTGTTAAACTGGCATTTTTGATTAGGCAGTCCCATCTATTTGCCACATATGCCAGAGGATGAGAGATTTTATTGGACAAATCTCTTTGAATAAGCTCAGCGACATTTGTGACATAATCTAAAATGCATCAGAACGTTTGAGTTATTCATGAACACTACACACGTTTCCCAGCCCCAAATGTTTCGTTACATTAAAGAGCAGAAACCTATATGCTTAACTAATTTAATTAGGTCATGCTCCAAAAGGTTTATTTGAAATCACACTGCTCTTTCATCAGATGAAGGAGCAGTACACTAGTCCCCTGTACCTGTGGGGGATATTTTCCAAGACTTACTGCGGAATCCCGAAACCACATTTTGGTGTGAACCCATACATTTAAATGTACTTTCCCAGCAGCCTCCTGGTCCTTGGTTCTGGAATACTCCCTGTAATATATTTGGGCCGTGGTAAACCGCTGGTAACTGAAACTGGACCCATGGATACTAGGGTCACCCTGCAGTCTGAAAGCTTGTGATTTTAATTAAACTTGTTGGACAATAACCCTGGTATCATGCGACTTCTGACTTTGTCCACCCCAATCCAACAAGGGTACCTCCATATCATAATGAATATTTCTTTATTTTCTAATTGTTTTTTCCCCAAGAATTTGGTCTGATGAATCTATACCGAATTACCTTTGTACCTAACATGGCACTGTAAGTGGTAACTTGTAAATTTTTCACCCTACTCATGTGAGCATACATGACAATAAAGCTAATTCAATTCAATTCAATTGATTTCAATTAATTAGGAGATAGTGAGGACTGCAGATGCTGGAGATCAGAGCTTAAAAATGTGCTGCTGGAAAAGCGCAGCAGGTCAGGCAGCATCAAAGGAACAGGAGAATCGACGTTTCGGGCATAAGCCCTTCTTCAGGAATCATTCGATTCAAAACGTCAATTCTCCTGTTCCTTTGATGCTGCCTGACCTGCTGCACTTTTCCAGCAACACATTTTTAAGATCAGATTTCAATTAATTGCCAATCATCTATAAATTTAAAAATTATTGCATTGAGTTGGTAATTAAAATGTAGGTCCTAAATCATCCTCTGTCTGAAAACTTCAGCCTGACATCTGACTGGAAGCAGAGCACTGCTATAATTCTGCAGGACTCAGTCATATCTTTCAGTGCTGGTCTTTACCAAGTGCCTTTTGCAAATGGTTGATCCACTGTTCAGCCACTTGAGGCTGTGAAGTATGACATGTAGGTCAGGCTCAGATAAGATTAGCAGAATTCCTTCTCTAAAGGACATTAGTTAACCAGATGGTTTTACAACAACAGACAACAGGTTTGTGATCGCCTTACAGAGACTAGATTTTAACTCTAGATTTATTTAATTAGTTGAATTTAACCTCTCTGTGTGCAGTGGTGGGATTTGAATTTGTAGTGCTGGACCATAAGGTTGGGCCTCTCATTTGCTCGTACTTTACAAACCCATGGTCTCTATTACCTAGAAGAAGACAAGGAACCAACCATTGGGGGGGGTTGTGGAAATAAAGTCCTTTCCTTTGCCTGACTGTTCTGTAGGAGAAAGCGAGGACTGTAGATGCTGGAGATCAGAATCGAGAGTGTGGTGCTGGAAAAGCACAGCAGGTCAAGCAGCGACCGAAGAGCAGGAGAATCGACGTGTCGGGCAAGAGCCCTTCATCATCTGTTATGTAGCTTGTTGTGGAGCATGGACCACGAATAAATCCAAGCAGAATAAGCCCTTATTCTCAATAACAATATGTGGCATAACAGTGTTGTAGAACAAAGGGACCTAAGGGCTCTGCTATATAATTTTTTGAAGTTTGCATCACAGTTGGACAGGGTGGTTAAGAAGCCATTTAACAGGCTTGCCTTCACTGCTCAGCCCTTTGAGTATCAGAGTTGGAATGTCCCACAGAGAACGTGTCCAGTTCTGATTGCAGTGGCAGGGTAAAACAGAGTCAGCATGGATTTACGATGGGGAAGTCATGTTTGACAAATCTGTTGGAATTCTATGAAGATATAACTGGTAGAGTTGACAACGGAAGCCATTCAATGTGATATATTTGGACTTTGAGAAAGTGTTTGACAAAGTCCCACATAAGGGACTATTGTCCAAGATTGTGCGTGGGTTTCTTCTGGATGCTCTGGCTTCCTCCCACAATCCAAAGCCGTGCAGGTCAGGTAAATATAGGATACGGGAATGGGTCTGGGTGGGTTACTCTTTGGAGGGTCGGTGTGGACTTGTTGGGCCAAAGGGCCTGTTTCCATACTGTAGGGAATTTAATCTAAAAGATTAAAGCGCACGGGATAGGGGAAGTGTATTGTGCTGGATAGAAACCTGGTTGGAAGAGAGGAAACAAAGAGGAGGAATTAATGGGTCCGAAATTGGCACGCAGTAACTAGTGAGGTGCCACAGGGATCAGTGCTGGGACCCCAGCTATTCACAATGTGTATTAATGATTGGATGAAAGAACAAAACGTAACATCTCAAAGTTTGCAGATGATACCGAGTTGGGTGGGAGGGTGAACTGTGGTGAGGGTGCAGTGATCCTTCAGCATGACCTGGACAGGTTGGGTGAGAGGACAAATCAATGGCAGGTGCAGGATCATTTGGATAAATGTGAGGTTATTCACTTTGGAAGCAAAAACAAGGCAGCAGATTCCTGCCTGAATGGGTGTAAATTGGGAGAGGGGAATGTGTGCAGTGGGACCTGGGTGTCCTTGTGCACCAGTCGCTGAAGGTAGGTGCAGCAGGCGGTAAAGAAGGTAAATGGTATGTTGGCCTTCATCGTAAGAAGTTTCAAGTACAGGAGCAGGGAGGTGTTGTTGTAGTTATACAGGGATGTGGGGAGGCCACACCTAGATTATTGTGGGCAGTTTTGGTCTCCTTTTCTGAGGAAGGATACTCTTGCTCTCGAGGGAACAGCGAGGATTTACCAGGCTGATTCCAGGGATGGCAGGACTGACGTATGAGGAGAGATCGACTGGGTTAGAATTGTTTTCACTGGAGTTCAGACGAGTGAGGGGGGATCACATAGAGACTTATACAATTGTAATGGGACTAGACAGGGTAGACACAGGGAGGATGTTCCTGATGGTGGGTGTGTCAGAACCAGGGGTCACAGTCTGAGGATTTGGGGTAGACCTTTTAAGATAGAGATGAGGAGATATTTCTTCATCCAAAGAATGGTGAGTCTGTGGAATTCATTACCACAGGAAGTAGTTGATGGCAGAACATTGAATGTATTCAAGAGGTGGCTAGATATAGCATTTGGGGCGAATGGGATCAAAGGCTTTGGGGAGAAAGCAGGATGAGGCTATTGAGTTGGATGATTGGCCATGATTGTGATGAATAACAGAGCAGCTTGAAGGGCTGAATAGCCTCCTCCTGCTTCTATCTTTTATATTTCTAAGTTTCTATGTTTCAACTGGGCCAGTAGGCCCAGGAATAGCAGATTCGTTTTAACTTAGATAAATGAGAGGTGTTAGTGAAACAGACCAGGGCAGGACTTACACAGTTAATGATGGGACCCTGGGGAGTGTTATTGAACAGAGAGACCTAGTGGGGGAGGTACATAGTTCCTCAAAAGCAGAGTCATATGGAGACAAGATGGTGAAGGAGGTGTTGGGCACACTTACCTTCATTGGTCAGAGCACGGAGTACAGGAGTTGGGACATCTGTACAAGACATTGGTAAGGCCACATTTACAATACTGTTCCAATTCTAGTCATCCTGCTTTAGGAAGGATGTTATTAAATTGGAAAGGGTGCAAAAATGACTTACAAGCATGTTACCGAGACTGGAGAGTTTGAGTTAGAAGGAAAGACTGGATTGACTGGATATATTTCCCTGGAGCATAGGAAGCTGAGGAAATGTAGAGGTTTATAATTTCATGAGGGACTTGGATAGGGTGAATAGCCATGGTCTTTTCCCTAGGTTAAGGGAGTCCAAAACTAGAGGGCAAAGCTTTAAGGTGTGAGGAGAAAGATTTAAAATGGATCTGAGGGACAACTTTTTCAATGAACAAGCTGCAGAGAAAGTGGTAGAGGCAAATACAATTACACCATTTAGAAGACATTTGGACAGAGACACTATGGGCCAAACACAGGTCAATGTGACTGGTTGAGTTTAGGAAACCTGGTTGGGCCGAAGGGTCTGTTTCCATGCTGTATGGCTCGATGACTCTAATAGTCACTATGAGGTTCCCACTTCCTTTTAGCACTCCAGCATGAAGGGAATTGAGTTGATTGCCACTATCGCTGATAAACATCTCAACAACATTACTAGTAACCTCTGTCTGGTATCTATGCTGAACTACCACAGTGAAAGTCAGTCAGCAGTAAATCAGTAGCTCATTAGCCACACTTGTGCTTTCATTTCGAACCTTCCATGATGGACCCGTAAAGGATCAATATTGTGGTTAATTGTTTTCTGATTTCTAATGGAACTGCAAAGGCCTTGCCTTCATGACTCCAATTATACGTTATCCTTTTCCTAATACCTCTTTAAACATTTTGAATGCTAACTCAGGCTCAGCTGGATTTTGTACTTGTCGGCACACTATTGACAAACGTACCATTTATACTTTCATGTCTTCACAAATGACACTACTTTGACAATTAACAGTTCAGTTTCCCATCAATCTCCTTTTCCTCCTTAGGGGTATAGACAAAACTTTCAAGTGTGTGAGCAAACATTTAAATAAAGTCTGTTAGATTAGATTCCCTACAGTGTGGAAACAGGACCTTCAGCCCAACCCTCCAAAGAGCAGCCTACCCAGATCCATTTCCCTCTGCAACCAACGTTACGGGCAATTTAGCGTGACCAATTCACCTGACCTGCACATCTTTGGATTGTGGGAGGAAACTGGAACACGCAGAGGAAACCCATGCAGACACGGGGAGAATGTGCAAACTCCACCCAGACAGTCGCCCGAAGCAGCAAGCGAACCCGGATCCCTGGTGCTGCGAGGCAGCGGTGCTAACCACCAAGCCATCATGCCGTTATCTATATCTGCAAGGATAGAGTCTTCAAAACTTACTTATTTGATGAAAATTCAGTCCTCTTGAAAATAGGTTTCAACACCATTTTCATGACTACATTAGTTTCCATCCCAGCCACAGAGCACGAACTTAAAACTTATGAATAATTAAGTTGAGATGAATGGTAAGAATTGCTGGAGTTGAAGGGAAAATGAGCTTTCTGCGCAAGATGGAAGGTTGGCTGATCAGATAATGACGTGTACAAACTCATCGATGGGAAATGCCTTGAACTGAGACTTCTTGAAGTTGATAGAAGGGTTAACTTATACACTGTTTCGAATGTGTTGGTGGGTGGATTATTTCTAGAGCAAGATCTTTTGAGAGCAGTCATCCTGTTGAGAGCCAGGGAGCTGGCAGTCGTAGAGGAAGGAGTTGGAGTACGGTTCAGGAAAAATAAGGAGGGTCAGGCTAGTGGCTTGGAATGGGGCTGACCATGGAAGGGAGTTCTGCATCATGATCCAGTCTGCCCTTAATCTGTAGCTTGTTTTATTCTAATAATCTTAGTGTTGAACAAGCTTGTCGTCCTTATTTGCTCTACTTTACCAGTAACCTAATCTACCCATGCCATTTAAGGAAGGGAATCTGCCATCCTTATCTGGTCTGGCCTAAATGGGACTTCAGACCAACAGCAATGTGACTGAGTTTAAACTACCCTCTGAAATGGCCAAGAAACTCAGATCAAGTACATTTTTAAAAATTCATTCACTTGTGGCACATGGATTTTGTTGACTGAGCCAGCATTTATTACCTGTCCTTAGTAGCCCATGAGAAGGTGGTAATGAGCTGCCTTTCTGAAGAACCACAGTCTACATTCTTCAGGGAACCTGCAATGTTCTTAGGGAGGGAATTCCAAGAATGTGACGCAGAGATACTGAAGGAATGGTGATCTATTTCCAAATTAGGATGGTGAGTGATTTGGAGGGGAACATGCAGGGAGTTGTGTTCCCATGTATCTGCTGCCCTTGTCCTTCTGGATGGAAGGTTAGGCCACTGTTGGAATATTGCATGCAATTCTGGTCTCCTTCATATTGGAGGGATGTTATGAAACTTGAAAGGGGTTAAGAAAAGATTTACAAGGATGTTATCAGGTTTGGAGGATTGAGTTATAAGGAGAGGCTGATTAACCTAGGGCTGTTTTCCCTGGAGCATCAGAGGCTGAGGGGTGACCTTATAGAGGTTTATAAAATCATGAGGGGCTTGGATAGATAAATAGAAAGGTTTTTTTTCCCCTGGGGTGGTGGAGTCCAGCACTAGAAAGAATAAGTTTAGGGTGAGAGGGAAAAGATTTAAAAGAGACCTAAGAGGCAACATTTTCACAGAGGGTGGTATGTGTATGGAATGAGCTACCAGAGGAAGTGGTGGAGGATGATACAATGATAACATTTAACAGGTATCTGAATGGGTTTATGAAGAGGAAGGGTTTAGGGGTATATGGGCTAAGTGCTGGCAAATGGGACTAGATTAGATTAGAATATCTGGTCAGCATGGATGAGTTGGACCGAAGGGTCTGTTTCCATGCTGTAGATCTCTATGACTTGATGGTATGGATATACCCATTCATAATTCTACTTATCTCACTTGGTTTACTACAGCACGTTTTGATTCATTGTTTCATTCAGACCGGTACTAAGTCTATCGGTACTTATCGCAGTTTGTTCATTCTCCATCCAAACATTAATATCGTTAAAAGGTTAATCATTTTAATTATGCTATTATATCTGAATAAAAGTGAGATATATTAGCTACATACCAGGATATCTTTAGTTCTTTGACAATTGTGTTAATGCTGCTGAGGTTCATAACATACGAAAGTAAAGGGAGGAAACGGAACAATTTGGTTGGAACCACATATTCAGAATTTAATAAATGCTGCACTTTAAGTGTGCCATTATACCAGGCCATGACAATGTGGAACAGTGTGATTTTGCAGGATCTCAATGAATCTTTGACATGTTAAATTTTCATACCTGTCTCTTGCTTTTATCTGGTAATTACCTTTACCGTAATTCTATGTGTTTTTTCTTCTTTACCCAGGATTAGTTGTGCGATCAAACCAACATGTGCTCATTATACAGTATTTTGAACTGTAGCATTAAGTTCAGCCCCTCAAAGTTTGTGCCCATGTATTAGTCAACTCCCTAATTTCAGCTTTAAAAACTGTCTTCAAAATTCAACCTATTCACAAGCATTCACCGGCATCCGATTTTTGGTAAACTTGAAAACTTTGAGGAGTCTGGATTGGGTGGAAAGGACAGAAACATTCCAATTGTGGAGGTTTGGGAAGCAGAGGAGGATAATCTCAAGGTGATTGACGAAAGAAACGAGGGTGACACAAGGAGAAACCTTTTCTCCCTCAGTGAGTGGTCAGGATGTGGTATGTACTTCAAGCAGGGTCAACCGTGGCTTTCACTGGGATTTGGAGATGCTGCTGAAGAGAACAAACAGAAATAGGGTCCTGGAGGAATGGTGGAATAAAGGGGTAAGTGGAGTTACGATTGCGGATAGCTGGGCCGAAATGTGTTTTTAATTCTGTCATCGTTGTCTGACTCCATTCGATGTCTTTGTTATTTTGTTGAGGTTACCTTCACCTCCATTACCCCTGAGGTCGAATCACATGGATATTCTGGCATTGATTGACGTTGGAGAAAGTGAGGACTGCAGATGCTGGAGATCAGAGCTGAAAAATGTGTTGCTGGAAAAGCGCAGGAGGTCAGGCAGCATCCAAGGAACAGGAGAATCGACGTTTCGGGCATGAGCCCTTCTTCAGGAATGAGGAGAGTGTGCCAAGCAGGCTAAGATAAAATGTAGGGAGAAGGGACTTACCTTAAATGTGACATCCCTGGGAGTTGACTTGGTGACAGCTTCATTCAAGGTCTAGACGTCTAACTGACATAGACGAAAATTCAAATAGAAGATTCTTTTTAGCTCTTATTTTTGCCTGGAGAAAATTTGAGTGGAAGGAAAGAACCATGTACAAGTGACCAGGAATCTACTGGGTGGCCTTTTGATCAGAGTCAGGTCATACCTCCCTGATGCTGTAGGAGCCTCAGGAGCTGGAATAGGACATTGTCATCTCATCACTTCTTTGGCTTTCTCAGTCGTCTGCCAAAAATGGCTGCAAAGTGTTATGGACCAGGCTAGACCCCCTCAAAATATTTTAAGAAGGTGGCCTAGAATCCCTACAGTGTAGAAACAGGCCCTTCGGCCCAACAAGTCCACACCAAACCTCCAAAGAGCATCCCAACCAGACCCATTCCCCTACATTTACTCCTGACATGCACCTAACCTATATACTAAAGACAATTCACCTAACTTGGATTGTCAGAGGAACACACACAGACACGGGGAGAATATGCAAACTCCACACAGACAGTAGGCCAAGGCTGGAATAGAACCCAGGTTCCTGGAGCTATCCAGTAGCAGTGCTGAACACTGAGCCAAACACTGGACCCTACCTTTTTCCTATTTTAAAAGCAGATATGAAGAGGATATTCCCGGTGTGATGCAGCTGGTCAAACCACTTGGCTTTGAGCAAGACAGAAGTTATTTAACCACTACAGCTGAAACATGAACAAAAGAAAATAGAATTTAGAATAACAACTGTTTGAAAACTCAATCGACTCGATATAGCAACTTAACTAAGGAACTGTTCCAATTCCCCTAATATCCCATAAACAACACCCCTTGGCAAAAGGCAAATTGAAACACAGGTTCTTATATGCAGGAGAGATTTCAGTGAGAACAGTCAGCATGGAATCATCTGCTGAAGCATGGAAACTTCTTCTGGCCTACAGCTTCTGTGCCTGCTGTCAGCAACTTCTCTGGGAAAAAAAAACAACCTGAACTGGGAGAACTGACCACTCCCCTGCCGTTGTTAAACTCGGCTCTTTCCAAGACATTGCGGCACCTCTGCCTTTCCAACCTCTCTTAAGAGAAAAAAACAAGAACAAAATAACCTTGTTAAAATGATAGCATCATCCCAACTGCTTAATTACTTGACATGTAAAAGGAAGAAGCAGAGTGTCGTTACTTTCTGAGCAAAGTTCTAAATCTTTAAATGATGGAAACCATAAAATTATACATTGACATAAACTATATGACATAGAAACAGGCCACTCAGCCCTTTTAGTCCATGCCAGTATTAATGCCTCGGTGGTATCTCCTCCCATCTTACTATCAACCCACTTCTCCCTGATGTGTTCATGCAGTCTCTCTATGCTCTTCACTTGACCCATTCTCTTCTGAATTCGTGATTTGTCCTATTGGTAACCTTTGCATCTTGATAGCCTCTAGTTCAGCTCTGTCCACCAACTAGAACCATTCAGTGTCAATTCTATCCAAACATTTTTGTAATTTTAGTTACCTCAATTAGCTTCTGCATACAGTTCTGGTTGCCTCAGTAACAGAAAGATGTGGAGGCTTTGGAGAGGCTACAGAAACAGTTTATATGGAAGTTGCCTGGACTAGAGGGGATTAGCTGTGAGGAAATATTGGGTAACTTAGGTTATTTTCACTTAAATGTTGAAGAATAAAGGGCAACTGGATAGAAGGTTACAAAATTATAAGAGGCATGGAAAGAAACGGTAGACAGAGTCTTTTTCACAGCGTAGAAATGTCAGTTACTAGGGGACATAGGCTTCAGATAAAAGGAGGTAAATTTAAAGGAAATGTGGGAGGCAGGTTTTTTGCACAGACGGTGGTAAGTGCCTGGAATGTGCTGCCAGAGGAGATGGTGGAGATGGATATAGTAGCAATGTTTAAGAGGCATCTTGACAGATACACGAATAAACAGGAAATAGAGAGATGCAGACAATGTGGAAGCAATAGATTTTTAGTTTAGAAAGGCATCATGTGTTCGCACAGGCTTGATGGGCTGAACAGGCTGTTCCTGGGCTGTGCTGTTCTTTGTTATATGTTACTGCACAGGCTTCACCTTTTTTAATATAAAGTGGACTTGACCTCTTCACCTTTTCCTATTCAGTGTGACCTCACAGTTTTAGTATCATTGCTGTGTAACATTTTTGGACCCTCTTTACACCCACTTTATAATAAGATGAGAACTGTCACAGTATTCTAGACTGAACTAGGTTTTCAGAACAAAATCCACAAGTTTAGCACAAATTCCTTAAGTTTTCAATTCTATCTTCCTCAAAGTGACTTCTTCCTAACTTCCCTATGACACACTTCCATCACCATCGCTTCTCAAGATAGGGCTTGAAGCCAGAACACTACCAGTAGGCCACATGATCCTCAAAAGCCTGAGCGCAAAGTTTGATTTTGCCCTGGTCTTGTTAACCTTCACCCCAGCCTATCGTGATTTGTGCTTTCCTTTACCCCTGTACTCCATGTATCCGAGTCATATGTGGCCTCCATATGTTTCTTATCACAATACAGTGCCTTGCTCTAATTTATATCCAAATTCATTTGTCAATTATGTAGCCATTTTGCCAACTTATCAATGTTTTCTTGTAATCTGTTACAGCCCACTTTGTGTCATCTACAAATTTAGAAATTGTGCATTTGAACCAAAAATCTAAATTATTAATGTAAATTGTAAACAACAGTGGCCACACCATGGATTGTTTGTGGATACCATTTGCTCTCTACCATATGACAGAATTGATATTCGCAAAGAGGAGGTATTAACAGTCCTGGAAAGTGTGAAAATAGATAAGTCCCCTGGGTTTGATGAGATTTATCCTAGGATTCTCTGGGAAACCAGGGAGGAGACTGCAGAGCCTTTGGCTTTGATCTTTATGTTGTAATTGTCTACAGGACTAGTGCCAGAAGACTGGAGGATAGCAAATGTGCTTCCCCTGTTCAAGAAGGGGAGTAAAGACAACCCTGGTAATTATAGATCAGTAAGCCTTACTTCAATTGTGGGTAAATTATTGGAAAAGGTAGAAGGGATAGGATTTACAATCATCTAGAAAGGAATAAGTTGATTAGGGATAGTCAACACTGTTTTGTGAAGGTTGGTCGTACCTCACAAACCTTATAGAGTTCTTTGAGATGGTGACCAAACAGGTGGATGAGGGTAAAGTAGTAATGTGGTGTATATGGATTTCAGTAAGGCATTTGATAAGGTATGGTAGGCTATTGCACCAAATATAGAGGCATGGGATTGAGGGTAATTTAACAGTTTGGATCAGATGTTGGCTAGCTGAAAGAAGACAGAGGATGGTGGTTGATGGGAAATGTTCATCCTGGAATTCAGTTACTAGTGGTATAGTTTCTTTTGGGTCTACTGCTGTTTGTCATTTTTATGACCTGGATGAGGGCATAGAAGGATGGGTTAGTAAATTTGTGGATGACACTAAGGCTGGTGGAGTTGTGGATAGTGCTGAAGGATGTTGTAGGTTACAGAGGGACAGAGATAAGCTGCAGAGCTGGGCTGAGAGGTGGCAAAAGGAAAAATGTGAGGTGGTTCACTTTGGACGGAGTAACAGAGTACTGGGTGAATGATAAGATTCTTGGCAATGTACATGAGCAGAGAGATCTCGGTGTCTATGTACATAGAGCCCTGAAAGTTGCCACCCAGATTGATAGTGTTGTTAAGAAGGCATATGGTTTGTTAGCTTTAATTGGTAGAGGGATTGAATTTTGGAGCCATGAGGTCATGCTGCAGCTGTACAAAACTCTGGTGTGGCTGCACTTGGGGTATGGCATTTAGTTGTGGTCATCGCATTTTCGGAAGGGAATGTGGAAGCTTTGCAAAGGGTTGAGAGGAGATTTACCAGGATGTTGCCTGGGATGGAGGGAAGGTCATATGAGGAAAGGCTGAGGGACTTGAGGCTGTTTTCGTTGGAGAGAAATTTGAGAGGTGACTTAATTGAGACGTATAAGATAATCAGAGGGTTAGGTAGGGTGGAAAGTGAGACCTTTTCCCTCAGATAGTGATGGCTAACATGAGGGGACCTAGCTTTAAATTGAGGGGCGATAGATATAGGACAAATGTGAAAGGTAGATTTTTTTTCACTCAGAGTGTAAAAGGGGCGTGGAATGCACTGCCTGCAACAGTAATAGACTCGTCAACTTCAAGGGCACTCTAATGGTCATTGGATAAATGTATGGATGAAAGTGGAATAGTGTAGGTTAGATGGGCTTCAGGTTGGTTCCACAGGTCAGTGCAACATTGAGGGCCAAAGGGCCTGTACTGCGCTGTAATGTTTTAAGATCTATATTCTATTCTGAGGAGCTATCCTTAGCTCCTATTCTCTGCTTTCTTTCTTGCAGCCAACAAGCAATACACTTTGATAGTTGTCCCATGGTTCATTCAGATCTGACCTTGCTCAGTCTCTTATGAGCTGGCATTTCATTACAGGCCTTTCAGAAATCTAGATATGTTACGTCTACTGAACTTTGATTATCAATGCTCTTTGTTATTACTTCAATTAAATCAACGAGGTTGGTCAAGCAGGAATTTCCCTGTTGAAATCCATTTTGACTGTTCAGCAAGTGAAAAACATCCAGAAGTCAAAGATTTGATGATATATATAAAATAATTAAACTATTCCTGTCCCCCATCCCACTGTTTACTTTAGATGGCAAGAATAATGTGTGGAAACAGTTGTAAAATTCCACTATATATGTCAAAGATTGGAGTGGCTCAGTGGTTAGTACAGCTGCTTCATGGTGCCAGAGACCTGGGCTTGATTCCACGCTCGGGCGACTGTCTGTGTGGAGTTTGTACATTTGCCCTTCTTCTCACAGGTCAACAATGTTGTATGCTAGGTGGATTAGCCATGGGAAAAGCAGGGATAGTGCCAGTGGATGGGGACAGTACAGACTTGATGGGCTGAATGGCCTGTGTCCACACTGCAGGGATTCTTTGATCTTACTGTGGATATGAAGTAGTTCCAGAAAAAAGAACATTCTATTAATGAAAAGGATTATTTATCTGTGATGTTATATATATATTTGCCTCACCCTGAATAAGAAAAAAAAGGATGTTTTCATGTTGAAAGTCTGTGACTAATTAGGCACCACAAGGCCCAGCTGCTCACAATATAGATCAATGATTTGGGTAAGGGGCCCGATGTAATATTTTCATATTTGCTGATGATACAATGCTAAGTGGGAATGGGTGTTGTGAGGAATGCTTTCATGAGAAGTTAGTGACTGGGGAATAAAATATGGCAGGTGGAATATAATTGGGGAAAAATGTGTGGGTTTCCACTTTGTGAATGTACAGAGTAAAGCTAAAAGGTTGAAAAATGACCTAAATGTCCTTAACAATACGTCACTGAAGACTAACCGGGTGCAGTAAGGAATTTACACCGGGATGGGACCATTCGCCACCGTCAATTAACCACTGTCCTTTCACCACTGAGGATGCTTCACCATCACCCATTGGCCACTGAGGATGCTTCACCGCCGCCCAATGGCCACTGAGGACGCTTCACCACTGCCCATTGGCTGCTGAGGAAGATTCGCCACCGCAAGTGTTGGCAACTCATTTTTATGTATAAACCAATAAAATGATATTTATTTCACCTCTTTTTTATGAATATGTACTACGTTGTTGTATAAATAAAGGGGACTGAGAAGTATGAAAGAACAGGCGGGAGGGAAAACAATCAGTACATATATACCTTTCCGGTGGCAAATAGTCTCCAGACTAACCGACCCCAGTGCAGAAACGCTGGTGGTGAACCGACAGTGGCTAATGTGCCACGGCGAATCATCACCAACCCAATTTACACACGCTCTGGGCCTCTAAAAATTGATAATTATTTAAAGAGGCAACAGGCTAGTCTCTCAGTCTCTTTTGAGAAGAGGTGAGGGTGCCATGGCAATATCACTGGATTAATAATCCAGAACAATGTTCTGGGACATAGTCTTGACTCCTACAATTCAGATGGTGAAACTTGACTAAAAATTTGGAGTTCAAATTTGGAGCCTGGTAATAATTTCACTGTTGTCATAAATAGGCATCTGGTTCAATAATGTCCTTTGGGAAAGGAAATCTTCTGAGTATGCCTGGTCTGACCTACATGTCATTCCATGCCCACAGCAATCAGATTGATTCTAATTGCCCTCAGAAATGGCTCCAGCAAACCATTCCTCAGTTCAATGTGCTACCAATGCTGGCCTAGCCAGCAATACTCTCCTACCATGAGTGACTCTTTCTTTAAAAAACGATTCTCACTTAAATAAAAAGTTACTTGTCTCAATTTAGTTTTATGCGGTTTGTCATGCAGTTTCTGGCTGTGTTCTTTTCCAACTTTACAAAAATGACTAAGATTTGGAGATGCCGGTGTTGGACTGGGGTGGACAAAGTAAAAAATCACACAACACCAGGTTATAGTCCAACAGGTTTAATTGGAAGCACTAGCTTTCGGAGCGTCGCTCCTTCATCAGGTGATGCTCCTTCACCATCTGATGAAGGAGCAACACTCTGAAAGCTAGTGCTTCCAATTAAACCTGTTGGACTATAACCTGGTGTTGTGTGATTTTTAACAATGACTAAGAGTTCAAAAGTACTCAATTGGCTGTGGAGTGCTTCGAGTTGTCCTGAGATTGTGATAGGTTCTATCTAAATGTAAGTTTGTCTTTCATCTCTCAAATGACTCACAGGTGTGCGGGGAGACAAAACATGCAAGATTCATTCAAGAAGCAGTTGGACATTGTGAGTGGAGATGGATTTTGATTCAATATATGTTATCCCCGATAAGCTGATTGTGATCCCTCCCCTGTACTTATCTTTAGGAATCTATTACTGCTCCAGACTGAGCAAGCTAATACGTTACCTTCAATAATTCTTCACTGAGTGACAATGTGCCTTGAAGGATTCTCATTTCTGTATGTACTGTGGTTCTGTGAAAGCCTGATTAATAATCATTGAAGGACTTTGTACAATAACCTTTGTGCATCAGAAAATAACCAAGGTCCTGGAGACACAATCAAATCGGCAATGGTTTTCTTCAGTACAGTTCTGAAAGAGAATTGTATTGACAGCAATCCATTCATATGTGGCTAACTAAAGGGCCTTTGTCCAGATATCATTTATTGTCTGTGGACAGAAAATTAAAGGACATATCACAACTTAATTAAAATAAGGCAGCTCTGCCTGAAGGTAGTTACGGCTGTCTTCAAAAAGGAATGATTTAGATATATTTTTATCATTACCTTGTCCCTTTCTAAGCTGTAGAACCCCGTGGTTGAGAAGCCTTTTACATTTAGCTATAATATTGGATTCCATTCTGTTAACGTCTTTTATTCGCACTATTGGTCCGGAAAACATTGAATCCAAAATTCATTATAGTCATTTAAAGAAGCAAATCAAGGTTTCCTGCCTATCGACAGCATGACCTTCAATGTCTGGTCCGCCCATTAGCACTGCGGATTGGAGAAAGTCCGACAGTTTTGATTGCAAGAATACACTGGAGTTAAAAGGTAATGCTGATCCAACTCAAGCGTTTCATGTTGCAAATGGAGAAAAAATTGCATAGTCACATTCACATCCTCAGGACATCGCGACTAATTGATTACTATTTTTCTAACAATCTGCCCCTGCGTGAGGAAGTATTTCCTGTCGTATCTTTTGCTGGCTGATGGCCTGGTGGTATTATCACTGGAGTGTTAAATCCAGTGTTCCAGGTAACATCCTGGGGACCTGGGTTCAAGTCCTGTCTTTGCAGATGGTGGAATTTAAATTCGATAAACACCTGGAATTCAGAGTCTAATACTGACCATGAATCCACTGTTGGAAAAACCCATCTGGTTTGCTAATGCCCTTACCTGGTCCAGCCTACATGTGACTCCAGACCCACAGCAATGCGATTGACTCTTAACTGCACTCTGGGTAATTAGGGATGGGCAATAAATTTTAGCTGAGCCAGTGGCGCTCACATTTTGTGAAAGAATTTTAAAAAAATATGACATTCACTTGCTTTCTGTTTCTTCTGAAACACTCTGATCCTTCCTTGTAAATTCCTTTATGGTTTGGCTCCCTTATCTCTGAAACCTCCTTCTATCATGCAGTCCTGTGAGATCAGTGCTCTGCTCCAATCCTGACTATTTCTTACCCTTCCTAATTGTTATTGGTCTGACTGTGGTGACCTGGTCTTAAGCTCTGGGATCCCTTCCCTAAACTTGTCCAGCTCACTCCCTTATTCTCCTCTTTTGGGATGCTGCTTCCAATCTACCTTTTTGAATTAATGTTTGGTTACTTGTTTAAAAAATTATTCTACCATGAGATTGATTGATTGATTGATTTGTTGTTGTCGCATGTACCGGGATACAGTGAAAAGTGTTGTTTTACATGCTATACAGGCAGGTCATACCATACAAAGTACATCAGGGTAACATAACAGAGTGCAGAATACAGTGTTACAGCTGCAGAGAAGGTGCAGAGACAGAGAGATCAACATTAACATTTGAGAGGTCCATTCAAATTTCTGATAACAGCGGGGAAGAAGCTGTTGGTGTGTGCATTTAAACCTTTATATCTTCTGCCTGATGGAAGACGGTGGAAAAGAGTACAACCAGGGTGGGATGAGTCTTTGATGATGCAGCGGGAAGTGTAGATGGAGTCAATGGATGGAAGGCTGGGTTGCATGATGGACTGGAATGGACTGTGTTGTCAACTCTCTGCAATTTCTTGTGATCTTGTGCAGAGCTTTTGCCACTGCACACTGTGACGCATCCAGATAGGATGCTTTCCCTGGTGCATCTATACCAATTGGTAAGAGTCATTGTGGACAAGCTGAATTTCCTTAGCCTCCTGAGAAGTAGAGACATTCAATGTCTGTTACCCATCCCTAGTTGCCTTTGGCTTATCAGACCATTTAAATTAGGCAAGGTACTGGTGAGACCACATCCGGAGTACTCTGTGCAGTATTGTTCACCTTCCTTAAGGCAGAATACATTGAAGACAGTTCAGGGAGATGTGTTAGATTAATACCTGGAATGGAATGGTATTCACATGAAGAATGGTTGGATAGGCCAGACTTGTATCTGCTGGAGCTGAGACGAGTAAGAGATGACTTGATTGAAACATATTAGGTTATGAGGGCTCTCGGCAGGGTGGATATGGAGAGAATGGTTCCTCTGATTGGAGAGTCTACAATGAGAGTCACTTTCTCAGAACAAGGGCTCACTCATTGAAGACAGAGATAAAGAAACTTCATTTCTCAGAGTATCTTCACAATTCCCTTCCTGAAAAGATTCCTTGATATTTTTAAGGCAGAGGTAGACGATGACAAGAAGTGAAGGGTATGCAGTGGGAGTTGGGCATGTAGAGTAACCTGGTCAGCCATGATCTTAGTGAATGATGGAACAGGCTTAAAGAGTCTCCTTCTCCTCCTATTACATATGTTTGTATTTTTGGGGGTGGTTTGGATTCATCACTTCTCTGTAGGCCTGGAGTCACATATAGGCTAAACCAAATATAGGATGACAGATTTCTTTTCTTCAAAAGGGTTTTTAGAATAATCACTGCTAGTTTCATGGTCATCATCACTGACTAACTTTTCAATTCCATATTGTTAACTGAGTTCCCCCGTCCGTTTGCCAGTAGTCACACCTTTATAACAATACTTAAAAGTGGGCCTATATGTGGTCATTGGACTCACAAATTCCTCAAACTGCTGAGGCAAAGGAAGAGTTTGCATTTATATAGCCTCTTCGGGACGTTCAAAAGCACTTTACAGCCAATGAATTGCAATTACCATTGCGAATGTGGGAACTGCAACAATCAATTTACAATACACCAATAAGACATCGACTCTTGTTTGAATAGTAATTGCATTTAATGCTTTTTGGGTGATAAGGTTGGGAGGTGTATGCCTGTATTGTGTAACATTGTAAATAAGTATAAGAGGGAAAAGTTTGACTCCAGTTTTAACCTTCAGAAGCTGCTTTTCAGGAAAAGAGCAATGATTTGTATTTTAGGGATGGTGGGTGAGGGAGAAATATTAATCAGGCTCCTGGGAAAAAGCACTCTAATCCTTTTCTAAACAGTGCCTCAGGAGCTTTTACATCCTCCTGAGAGATGACAGGACCTCAATTTAACATCTCAACTGAAAGGCAATGCCTCTGACTGTGCAATAATCCCTAAGTACTGCAATGGAATGTCAGCCTGATTTGTACACTCATGTCTTGAGAGCAGAATGTGAAGCTGCAATATTCTGACTAAAAGGTGGAGGTGTTACCACAGAGCGGGCATCATGATAGGCATGAAGATTTGATCAATTGTTGTGTTGGGTTAGATCTTCAGAAGCACAATCATCGTGTGGCATTATTCATGGGTGATTTTCATGTCATCAGTTTGATTGGTTCTAACCTCTTAAAAAAAACCCCTGCCATATCTTTGTAAGATCATTGCAGACTAACTTACAAAATTTGAGAATTGATAAATGAATTTATAAAAAACTTTTTTTTTCATTCATCCACAGAATGAAGGGATTGGCAGCTTCTATTGTCCCTCCCTATTTGGCCTGGAACTGAAGGTTGTCATGGCTTTCTTCTCAATTTTGTCTCAATTTTGACTCCCTGAAACAGTTTATACCCAAATGCAATCTATATCCAAAAGACCTGGACAATTTTGAGGTTTGGGCTGTAAAATGACAAGTAACATTCACGCCACACAAATGTCAGTCAATGGCCATCTCTGGTAAGAGACAATCTAACCACTGCTCTTTGATATTCAATGGTATCACCGTCACTGAACTGCCCACTATCAACGTCCTTGGAATGGTCATTGACCAGAAACTTAACTGGATTGATTACATAAATGCAATGACTAGAAAAGCAGGTCAGGTGCTAGGAATATTGTGATGAGCAACTCTCTCCTGAACCTCCAAAGATTGACCAGCATCCACAAGGCACAAGTCATGGGTGTGAAGGAATCCTGCCCACCTGCCTGGATGGGTGCAGCTCCAACAACACTCAAGAAACTTGACACCATCCAGGACAAAGCAGCCTGCTTGATTGGCACCACATCCACGAACATCCACTCCCTCCACCATTAATGCTCAGTAGCAGCATGTGTACTATCGACAAGACACACTGCAGAAATTCACCAAAGCTCCTCACATCGCATCTTCCAAACCTATGCTCACTTCCACCTAGAAGGACAAAAGCAGTCAATACATGGGAACACCACTACTGTGAAGTAATTCTCGAAGGCACTCACCATTCTGACTTTTAGACATATTTCCGTTCTTTCAGTATTACTTGTCAAAATCCTGGAACTCCCTGCCCAACAGCATTGTGGGTCAACCTACCGCAGCAGTTCAAGAAAGCAGCTCACACCACCTTCTCAAAGGCAACTAGAAATGGTTAATAAATGCTAGCCAGCCAGCAACATTCATGTCCCTCAAGTGAACAAAAAAAAAATCTACAGCCTTAGAAATGTAGAATTTTCAGGCAATGCAAGTTTGCAATTGTTGAAAGACCTTCTGGTTTCAAAAGTACAAATGTGTGTTATCTTAAAAAAAATCTTCTTACTACCCTGTGGAAAACACTGCTGAACAAATTCATTTACTACAAATTATATCGGAGACATTTAGCTGCGGTTTATTGAAACTGGGGTCAACAGGGGTGCAATCTCCAGGTGTGACACTGCAATAGATTTTGTTTAGGCCCTGTGCCAAATCGCAGCCTGTTTGAGGAACTCACATATGGTCTTTTGGCAGGCAAGCCATTCCAGTGGGGGTTTCTGATAGTGTCCATGCTGTGATCTTCATAGGAAATCTATTCTGTGATGATCACTGCTTCACTGTTGCTCAAAAACATTGGGCTAAATCTCTCTGTAAGTTGTCGCTACATCTGTTCATTCAATGCAAATACAACTGAATTCACAACAGCGTCCTTCAGCCACATTCAGCCACTTCTCCCTCAGCACCAGCTTTATTGCAGCTGGATGATGGATTTGAATCAATACTTTCTTTAATTTGAACTTCAGATGAGTCGGCTGGAACTGAGGAATGGACATTGATCCCCAATTTTGTTGTATTTTGTGTCAAAACTTTGATATTTGGGTTCAGGTATTAACACAGGGTGGTAGCTTGTCTCAAGAACGCTCTCTCCTACACTTACATGATTCAAGGTGACAGTAGCCAAGTGGAAAGCAGAAGCCAGAAAAGTAAGAACAGTCTTACTTAAGAAACAGAGCAGTCTCTGTCTTAGAAGACAGAGAGTAGCAATGGAAGGGTGTTTTCTGACTGGAGATCTGTACCCAGTGGTGTACTACAGGGGTTAATGCTGGGAGCCCAGTTGTTTGGAATGTATATAAATGAGTTGGAGGAGAATGTGGCTGCCCTGATGAGTAGGTTTGCAGAGGACACGAAGCCTGGGGGAGCTGTGGACAATGAGAAGGATTGCCAGAGGATACAGCAAGTTATTGATAGGCTGGAGACACGGACAGAGAAATGGCAGATGGTGTTCAACCCGGAGAAATACGAGGTGATGCATTTTGGAAGACCTAATTTAGGAAGGAAATAGGTAGAAAATAGCAAAACCCTTAGTAGCATCAACATACAGTGGGATCAAAGTCTACAGGTCCACAGTTCCTTGAAAATGGCAACGCGAGTGGATAAAATGTTCAGGAAGACCTAAAGCATGCTTGCCTTCATCAAAGAGTATAAAATTGACATGACGTGTTGCAGCTATATTGAACTTTGGTTGGGTCACATTTGGAATATCACGTACAGTTCTGGTCACCACACTACCGGAAGGGTGTGGAGGTTTTAGAGAGAGTACAGAAAGGATGTTGCCTGGTTTGGAGGGTATTAGTTACGAGGAAACGTTGGATAAAGTTTGTGGCAGCACAGAGGCTCAGTGGTTAGCACTGCTGCCTCACTGTGCCAGGGACCTGGGCTTAATTCCAGGCTCAGGCGATTGTCTGTGTGGACTTTGCACGTTCTCCCCGTGTCTTCAGGAGTTTCCTCAGTGTGCTCGGTGTCCTCCCACAGTCCAATGATTTACAGATTAGGTGGATTGACCATACTAATAGTGTCCAGGGATGTGCATTAGCCATGGGAGATGCAGGGTTAAAGGAATAGAGTATGGGAGTGGGTCTGGGTGAGATTGTCTTCAGAGGGGCAGTGCATATTCGATGGGCCGAATGGCCTGCTTTCATACTGCTAGGAATTTTATGAAACTTGGTTTGTTTTTGCTTGAACTTTGAAGGATAATGAACTACTTAACAGAAATTTACAAATTAGGAGTCGCGTGGATAGAATGGGTAGTCGGAGTCTTTTTCGCAGACTAGAAATGTCAATTACTAGGCAAAATAGGTTTAAGGTAAAAGGGGGTAAGTTTAAAGGTGATGTTTTTTACAGGTGAGGTTTTTACACAGAGGGTGGTAAGTGCCTGGAATCTGCTGCTAGAGGAGATGGTGGCGGCAGATACAATTGCAATGTTTAAGAGATTAGTTCACTGAGCTGGAAGGTTTGTTTTCAGATGTTTTGTTACCATGACTAGGTGACATCATCAGTGAGAGTCTCTGATGAAGCGTTGGTGGTATGTCCCACCTCTCTATTTATAGGTCTTGGTTTCTTAAGGTTGGTGAGGTTATTTCCAATTCTTTTCTTCAAGGTAAGGTAGATAGGATCTAAATTGATGTGGAGTTCTCTTCCATTGACAAAAAGAACTGGAAATGACATCACCCACCTTAAGAAACCCATAAATAGAGAGGTGGGATGTACCACCAGCACTTCACCAGAGACTCTCACTGATGATGTCACCTAGTCATGGTGGCAAAATGTCAGACAACCAACCTTCCAGCTCAACAAGCTAACTTACATCAGATCATCAACCTGAGCTACAACTCTTCTCAAAACTCATTTAAGAGGCATCTTGACAGCTATAGGCAGGGAATAGGGACAGAGGCAAAATGTTTTTTGTTGAGAAAGGCATCATGTGTTGGTGCTGTCTTTTTGGGCTGAAGGGCCTGTTCCTCTTCCGCACTGTTCTTCATTCTTTTATCAATGTAGTTTGACTCATCACCATTTTTATGTCCTTGTTAGCTCCAGATTTGATTCTTCCAACGTCCTCCTGCCGCCACACTCCTTAATTTTGAGCTCATCCAAAGTTCCACCGCACATTTTCAATGAAAGTTCATTCAACTCACTCACTGACCCACATTGATTCCTGATCAGTGTTATAAATAAAACACATACTTGTTTTCAAATGTGTCCACTGCTTCAACCCTTCCCACAGATTCACCCTCCCTCCAGGCCCACAGCCCGGAGATCTCAGCAATTCACCCTTTGTCATTGGTGGTCATTGTTCCAGTTGTTTAGGCCCAGAGCTCCAGGTTTCTCTCTCTGATCTTCACCATGTCTCCCTAATGCTTCTCTCCTTGAAACTGACCTCTTTGGCAACATTTTGCATGCAGTTGTGTTTTTGACAATGGTCCTATAAAGCAGCTGATATATGGGATGATATTGAAGTTTCTATTTAAATGCAAGGCGCTGCACAGATAGTTGTAGTGTGTTTCTGTCTGTGGAACTGGAGAACAGCCATCTCCCTACACTGACTGAACAGGTTAATCCCACAGGAGGTCCTGCCAAAGTATATGTCAGTAACCGTTCCTATTGAGCATGTTGACCAATCTTTATCATGGCTCTCACAATTTCATTGAATCTCCAAATTGTGGAAGCAGGCCATTCAGCCCATCAAGTGCACACTGGCCCACTTAACAGCTTCTCACCCAGATCCACCCTATCGCTGGAACCCTGATCGTTCTTGGACTCTATGGGCAACCTAGCACGACCAATCCACCTAACTACATCTTTGGACCTTGGGAGGAAACCGGAGCACCCAGAGGAAACCCATACAGAGACGGAGAATGTACAAATTCTACAAACAGTCACCCAAGGGTGGAATTGAACCTGGTGCCTGGCACTGTGAGGCAGTGATGCTGACCACTGAGCCACCATGACACCCCACTGTGAGTACCACACCGACAGTTCCATTGCCAGGGCAGTCGGTCTCTTGCCTGATTCTAACCCATCCCCTCTCCTTCCTGCACTTACAGGTCCACAGAACTGTACCTTGGTACAACTCTGTCTCACTCCTTACATGATCCTTCCTTTCATCCAATAAAAAGGAATTGGTTTAGATTAGATTAGATTACTTACAGTGTGGAAACAGGCCCTTCGGCCCAACAAGTCCACACCGACCTGCCGAAGCGCAACCCACCCATACCCCTACATTTACCCTTACCTAACACTACAGGCAATTTAGCATGGCCAATTCACCTGACCCACACATCTTTGGACTGTGGGAGGAAAACGGAGCACCCGGAGGAAACCCACGCAGACACGGGGAGAATGTGCAAACTCCACACAGTCAGTTGCCTGAGTCGGGAATTGAACCCAGGTCTCAGGCGCTGTGAGGCAGCAGTGCTAACCACTGTGCCACTGTGCCGCGTTATTCTGTCCCTTTTTTTAAGAGGGAGATTAAAGAAGCGACGCCTAGTGAAAGCCCATAAAGTCAACAGCTTGGAAGGCCTTGGAGTTTTTTTTTAAATATTAGAACAATAGAAGCATCCTGGATGGGTATGACCAGCTGTCGTAGACTGGGATTTCTAGTATTTAGGTTTTGTCAGCTTTCAGCAGTTGCTGCTGTAGGCTTGAAGGAAACAGAAGCTTTTTGTTCCTCTCTTGATTATAGACAAAAACTAGGGGTTCTCTTCCTCAGCTGCTAGATTACCTGTGAGACAAATCTATTGTTCTGAATTTGCCTTTTTACCAAAAGGTGTGTTTATGGGATGTTACTGTATTGGAACAGTTAATTAGTAATAGTTACTGTATCTATTATTGTGTTAAGTTTTCCAGTAGAAATCGGTAATGCTAAACTCCTCTTTCTTTGTTTGTATTTTAACTACAGTGTTTAAATAAATTGTGTTTTGTTTAACGTCAAGCAGTTTGACTAGTCAAATTGCATCTGGATCATAGCACATTACATCTGTCTTGAAAATAAGAAAAATGTTAGAGTTTAGACTACCTTCTTAAAATATTTTGAGGGGGTCTGGTCTGGTCCATAACACAAGACATGGCAGTGTAAGTATCCTAGCCATCACATTTTAAGCTCAACATTTCTGGATCTCCTGATTGGGCACTACTGTTATAATAAGGTGTGTATCTACCTTTAAGGAGGCATCTCTTCATCTGCTGTCAATCATTACATTCTTCAGCAGTTAGGATGTATTAGTCTCATTTACTGTACTTCATTCCTAGTGAACGTAACCTGTAAATAGTCTTAGCATCAAATAAAGAATCCACATTACCATACTGTTAACCCTTGCTCGTGATGAGCACATTGAGGAGAAGTGTCACACCATTACTTTGTTGAGTTCTCATGGCAACTTCTCCTTACTCAATGCAACTATCTTCCTGCTCTGACCAGGCTCCTCAGCTGGAGTTGTGGCTAACTCTGTCACCAAAGTCATCACAATGTATCAACCTCTGGGACGTCAAGCCTAATATACTTGTTATGTGCACTCTGCAAACAAGATGCATCCCTTAATTGGGCAGTAATTGCCCAGTTAAGGACCTGCATAGGCAGTGGGTCTATCTTCAAGCCTTCCCACCACGACTGAAATGAGGATGAGGTTGGAAGGTGGCAGGGTCAATAGCTGCCCCTCTCCTTTGCCAGTAAATGCCATTTGCCACCAACCTGCCAGATTGTGGAGCATCCGTAGCACACCCAGGCTATTGATGTTGCATTGAAACCTTGAGCCTCCTTTGCACTGGAACAAGCGATCCCCCTTCCTTCAATCTCATCGACCCAGGATCACTTAAATAAAAGCAATATACCATGGATGCTGTGAATCTGAAATAAATGCAGAGTATGGTGGAAAAACTGAGGAGGTCTGACAGCGCCTGTGGAGAGAGAAACAGAGTTAATGTTTCATGTCCAGCAAGACTCTTTGTCAGAACTAGGTTAACGGTCAGGGAGGCTGCAGTACTATTTAAGGCAAGATCACCCCTTCATTTTGCCTTAAATTTCGAGGCAGAGTCCCAAAACAGTGCAATCTTATTCACTTCATAATTATTATACCAGACATTGCTCACAAATCACCCATTGTTTCTCATCTGAATGAAAGATTGCCCATCTTGCTTGTGAGTTAGCATTCATCTTGCTTATTAATTGGCGTTCATTCCACATGTTATTTAATATTAATCTTGCATATTAGTTAGCACAATTATGCATATCAAGTGCCATTGAGTTTGCATATTAATCAGCTTCCATCCCGAATATTAATTGCTATTCATTTTGAATGTTTAATGACCTTGTGGTTGTCTACAGACACACAGCTCAGCAAGGGGCTGTCTGAGGAGGCTGACCCTGTTAGCCAGGATTCTGTTAATAATGTACTTCGATAGAAGTATTGTGATCCAAAATGGGCAACAAATCCTGAGGGTGAAGCCACCTAACTCTCCTTATTCCTGTTTCCAACACTCCTATATGACTAACTCTGATTTCTCCTCACAAATGTTGCCAGACCCGCTGAGGTTTTCCAGCAATCCCTGATTTCCAGCATCCGCAGTTCTTTCCGTGTTTTTTTTCATTCCTCTATTCCTCTCTGCTTGATGTTTACTTCTTAGCCAGAATGTTCCCTGAGACTTGTCTGCACATGGTGTGAGGGCAAGAGAGATACAGGCCTCAACTCCCAGGGAAGGCCCTTGAAGATCTGCAGGTGTGGAACACATCGGAGAAAGTCAGGGGCCTGATGATGGGAAAACTGACAACTTGTTGCCTTTATTTAAAGAAGCTTCCCCATGTAAATGTTAATGGGATCGGGGTTGGTGGATGACGTCCGAAAAATAGTTGATTTTTCATAATGGACTTATGCAGACAATGGGAATAAAAAAAGCAAGAGAGACCTAAAGGGCACACAACTTACTGAGAAGACAGAATCAGCAAGGTTGGGTGAAAAGAGATCAGGAACATTTGCTCCCTCACTCTCTCCACAGAGGCTGGCTGGCATGTTCTGAATTTGAGCAGGTGCAGAACAGATTTACCAGGATGCTGCCAGAACTGGAGGGTTTGATCTTCACGGGCTGAGACACTTTTCTCTGGGTCACTGGAGGCAGAGGGTTGACGGTTTATAAAGTCTTGGGGGGCGTGGATAGGGCTAATAGCCAAGATCCTTCTCCCCTGGGTAGGGGAGTTCAAAACTGAAGGGCATAGGTTTAGGGTGAGAGGGGAAAGATGTAAAAGGGACAGAAGGGACAACTTTTTCACACAGAGGGTGGTATGTGTATGGAATGAGCTGCCAGAGGAAGTGGTGGAGGCTGGTACAATTACAACATCTAGAAGGCAATTGGATGGGTATATGAATAGGAAGGGTCAAATGAACTAGATTTATTTAAGATACCTGGTTGGCATTAACGAGTTGGACCAAAGAGTTTGTTTCCATGCCGTACAGCTCTGTGCCTCTATGAATTTCCTGCTCTGTGATATTTTATTGTTTCATTCTATCGAGTGCCATTTTCACAACCAACCTCTTCTGATACACCTAGTGTGTGTTGAACCTGAACCTTTGGACCCAGCGATAGGGGCGGTACCCCTGAGCCAGAAGACCCTTTGCTGTACTTTACAGACTCTTTTCTAATTAACCTGTTCAGAGATGTTCAGACACAACTCTGGAGCAAATGGGACTGATCCAGAGATAGGGACACTGCCACCACACTGCAGTAGAGCCCTGCTTTATTTTATAATGTTTATAAAGCACTGGACACAAATTAAAGAATTAAACATGCACTGGGACTTGGCTGACTCATAGCAATTTTCATTTGAAACAGTAAAGTCTGTGAGTCAGCCCAGGGTACTATTTAATAACGGATGCGCTACTATCTCAGAGCTGCTGTGCCAAGATTTCTGTGTGTCTATAGAGATGGCATCTTGTCTGTCGTAAGAAGGTCTATTTCTTTACCTTGCTGTATCGTGGCGAGAGACGCAAGAGTTTGGCTGAAAATATGATCGGCTGATTCTTTACAATATCTTTTAGCGAGCTGTGCAGCTCAGTGAGAAAATCACCTTTAACAGATTCCTTAAACTCTCAACCATTCTTAGAACAAACAATTTTTATTTTTATATTTAAAACAACTGGTTGCTTAATTGTCTCCTTCCCACAGGGCTGAAAACGTCTTGCTGGAAAAGCGCAGCAGGTCAGGCAGCATCCAAAGAGCAGGAGAATTGACGTTTCGGGCATGAGCCCTTCTCCTGCTCCTTGGATGCTGCCTGACCTGCTGCGCTTTTCCAGCAACACACTTTCAGCTCTGATCTCCAGCATCTGCAGTCCTCACTTTCTCCTTCCCACAGGGGTTGTGCTCTGTCAACGAAAGGCCATAACGTTTCACAAACCAATAGGAAAAAGTGAGGTGTTCTGTATTTAATTACCAATACTGCTCTGGTTTAAAGAATTCTGTCCATTTTATCTCGCGGTCACCCTGTCATACTGAGACTATGCTTTGACTGTTCAACAGAAATAAAACGTACCAATTAGCAACAAAAGGTTTACACAGAAACAGCAGATGGAATATGACATCGTACAGAAGTCCCCAGACCAGGAGAAAGCCCTGTTGCCAGGGCTCTGGATTCCCAGTGGTCTGATTGTTTTCTGATCAATGATTAGGTTGAACAGTGCTGTCAGAGGCCAGTTCCCTCATTCTCTACTTGGATAAAGAATGCTTTTCACACAAACAAAATCAGTGAACAATTATACTGCCTTCTAGCTTTACAACAAAAAAAAACAAACACAACCAAACTTCAGCTGACATTTTTTCTTAACTTTTCCTCACAATGGTCATAGTTTGAGTTTGAGGTTAATCCACAACCAGGCTACAGGCCTAGTTTGCTGGCCAACTGGTACAGGCTCTGACTGCAACACTGTTACACTCAGCCTGGAGTTCCATTACAGTCTCAGCCTGGAGGGCTGTTACAGTCTCAGCCTGGAGGTCCCTTACTGTCGCAGCCTGGAAGACTGTTACACTCAGCCTGGGGGGCTGTTACACTCAGCCTGGAGGTCCCTTACAGTCTCAGCCTGAAGGTCCCTTACAGTCTCAGCCTGGAGGGCTGTTACAGTCTCAGCCTGGAGTTCCATTACAGACTCAGCCTGGAGGTCTGTTACAGTCTCAGCTTGGAGTTCTGTTACAGTCTCAGCCTGGAGGTCTGTTACACTCTCAGCCTGGAGATCCCTTACAGTCTCAGCCTGGAGGTCTGTTACAGTCTCTGCCTGGAGGTCTATGACAGTGTCAGCCTCCTGTCCTTTTACATGGTGTGCCTGTGTTTTGTTGCTGCTGTAATTTGAAGGCTGGTCCCAGGCTCAGACTGAAGCCAGTTATAGGCTCTTGTTAATTGTCCCTTGTTTCACATCATGCACACAGTGGCAGTTTCAGAATCCATTGAAAGGTACTAACAGAAGCAGACATCATGTGACTACACAAGCCAGCCAGTCTGTGGTACAATTACATTTCTCCAAACAGCCCCCTTTCCATAAACATAATAAATAAAAGTAAATTGCACACACTTTGACCTGCAGTGCTAAATTACCCAAGTTACCCAATGGGCATGATCAATAAAAAATTATCATTCATTGGTCGAACTGTATGTTAACTCCAGGCAGTTCCACACTCATCAATCTTTGCACATCTCGGGTACGTAATTTTTAAATCATGCAGGTCTCCGAGTGATGTGAATGCATGTTGTCATTGGTTGATGTCTTCTCAATTCTCGGCTGAATTCTCGCTCTGTCGTGTGTTTTCCCATTTGCAAGTGCTGTTGTCAGATTGATTGTTGTTGCTGATCCAGTTCTGTTGCTGGGTACAGTGGATCTGTGGGGCTGATTGTTGCTTTATACTCTGTGCAGTTGGTGGGATCACTTCTTCCACAACCTGCAGGAAAAGAACAGTCCCTTTAGATTAGATTAGATTAGATTACTTACAGTGTGGAAACAGGCCCTTTGGCCCAACAAGTCCACACCGACCCGCCGAAGCGCAACCCACCTATACCCCTATATTTACCCATTACCAATTCACCTGACCCGCACATCTTTGGATTGTGGGAGGAAACCGGAGCACCCGGAGGAAACCCACGCAGACACGGGGAGAACGTGCAAACTCCACACAGTCAGTCACCTGAGTTAGTAGTTACTATAGTTTATCTGTGGTTATAGCAATATCATTCATAGTCACTGCATAACTGCAAAGTGATAATGCTCTACACAAGTCACTAATTGCCATATGAACTAACTCTTGATGAAAACATTAAATATTTACACTCTGAGTGGCTCTAAGAGAAAGTGAGGACTGCAAATGCTGGAGATCAGAGCTGAAAAATGTGTTGCTGGAAAAGCGCAGCAGATCAGGCAGCATCGAAGGAGCAGGAGAATCGACTGACTCCCACAGCTACCCAGATTACACCTCCTCCCACCCTGCCCCCTGTAAAAACGCCAACCCATATTCCCAATTCCTTCGCCTCCGCCACATCGGTATTCCAATACCGAACAACCCAGATGGCCTCCTTCTTCAAAGACTGTAACTTCCCCACAGACGTGGTTCACGATGATCTCCACCGCATCTCCTCCACTTCCCACATAAGCCCTTCTTCAGGAATGAGGAGGGTGTGCCAAGCAGGCTAAAATAAAAGGTAGGGAGGAGGGACTTGGGGGAGGGGTGTTGGGAATGCGATAGGTGGAAGGAGGTTAAGGTGAGGGTGATAGGCCGGAGAGGGGGTGGGGGCGGAGAGGTTGGGAAGAAGATTGCAGGTCAAGAAGGCGGTGCTGAGTCCGAGGGTTGGGACTGAGATAAGGTGAGGGGAGGGGAAATATGGAAGCTGGAGAAATCTGCATTCATCCCTTGTGGTTGGACGGTTCCTAGGTGGAGGATAAGGCACTCTTCCTCCAGGCGTCATGCTGCCATGGTCTGGCGATGGAGGAGGCCAAGGACCTGCATGTCCTTGGCAGAGTGGGAGGGGGAGTTAAAATGTTCAGCCACAGGGCGGTTGGGTTGGTTGGTCCGGGTGTCCCAAAGGTGTTCTCTGAAGAGTTCGCAAGTAGGCAGCCCGTCTCCCCAATGTAGAGGAGGCCACATCGGGTGCAGCGAATGCAGTAAATGATGTGTGTGGAGGTGCAGGTGAATTTATGACAGATATGGAAGGATCCCTTGGGGCCTTGGAGAGAAGTGAGGGGGGGAGGTGTGGGCGCAAGTTTTGCATTTCTTGTGGTTGCAGAGGAAAGTGCCGGGAGTGGAGGTTGGGTTGGTGGGGAGTCTGGACCTGACGAGGGAGTCGCGGAGGGACTGGTCTTTCTGGAATGCTGATAGGGGAGGGGACGAAAATATATCCTTGGTGGTGGGGTCTGTTTGGAGGTGGCGGAAATGACGAAGGATGATACGATGTATCTGGAGGTTGGTGGGGTGGTAGGTGAGGACCAGTGGGGTTCTGTCCTGGTGGCGATTGGGCGGGTGGGGTTCAAGGGCGGAGGAGCGGGAAGTGGTGGAGAGCATCGTCAACCACGTCTGAGGGGAAATTGTAGTCTTTGAAGAAGGAGGCCACCTGGGTTGTTTGGTATTGGAATTGGTCCTCCTGGGAGCAGATGCGGCGGAGGCGAAGGAATTGGGAATATGGGATGCCATTTTTACAGGGGGCAGGGTGGGAGGAGGTGTTGTCTAGGTAGCTGTGGGAGTCGGTCGGTTTATAGCAAATGCAAGGGATGAATGCAGATTTCTCCAGCTTCCTCATTTCCCCTCCCCCCACCATGTCCCAGTCCCAACCCTCGGACTCAGCACCGCCTTCTTGACCTGCAATCTTCTTCCCGACCTCTTCGCCCCCACCCCCTCTTCGGCCTATCACCCTCACCTTAACCTCCTTCCGCCTATCACATTCCCAACGCTCCTCCCCTAAGTCCCTCCTCCCTACCTTTTATCTCAGCCTGCTGGGCACACCCTCCTCACTCTGAGTGGCTCTCCAATGCTCAGCTCCAGCAATGACTTGGCAGCTTTACCAAAGTAAAATTTGTTTTTCTGTAATTTCAGCTCAAATTTGTCCCTCATGGCTCTTACTAGTTTTAACTTCAGTTTGTTTTTACTATTGGGGGAATAGTTTAGGTGCGGCCTGACATTAGTCTTTGGACTGGACTATTTTTCATGCCTTTAGTATGTCTTGCATAAGTCTCTGCTGGATTTGCTTGGTTTCTTTAGGATTTCTTTGATGAATGTCACTGCCACATGGGCTTTGACTGGGGATAGTATGGAGATGATGATTGATGTTGCATTTCCCAAGCCTTTATGAAGCAACTGAATTCTTCACTCAGGATCTGAGATCATTGTCACTCATCCCAATGTTGGGAATATTGTAAAGGCTGGACTGTGCTTTCAGGCATTCCATAATCTCACCAGGTTTCATTGCTGTCAGTTGTCCAACTCCCAGACAACAGAATAGTGGTTAATGGTGATAAGATAATGGCCCCTTGAGAAAGTGCAGATTCTAGTCCCTCCTTTATTCATGGCCTGACTGAGATGTCAGATATTGTAAGCAACTCTTTACAGCACTGCACTGGCTAATGTCATCCTTCATCTTGTTGCTGATGTTTGACAAGTAGAAAACTTCTCTTTGTCTTCTTCAAACAAAACTCAATTCCTGGCATTCACCTCAGCATCCCTTTGCTCATATCCTTCAGAACAATGACCTGATTTCCTTTGGACTAGAGGCCACCTTGTGCTATCACTTCATCGCTTTATCGCTAATGCCTTCAGGTAACTCTGTTCTCATTGCTCCATCACAGAATCTGGAAGATTGCACACTTTGTCTGACCCTTTTCAATTTCCTTCGTGCTACTCTCGACAGCCTCTCAGCAAAGTACATCTATTTTCCTTGTTGGTGTGCCAAGCCCAGATGATATCCCTGCAAAAAATTATTTGTAGATGCTTTTGAAGTGGTCAAAGTGGTTGGAAGAACATGCTTTGAAGTGCTTTTCCACATCCGGAGATGAACAGATCATCCAAAATGGCTTCCTCTGTGGCAGAATCACTGACTATCTCATGGAGCAACTGAAAAGCCAAATGCCATGGACAACTATCTGTATCTCTGAACTGGCTTTCCAGTTTGCAGTTAGAAAACTGCTGTTTAATCCACCTCCACTTGAACAGCAACTAACTTTCATATTGAGGATAGTAAAGACCTTTGCTTTGCACGTATGTTAAAGTCTCTTCAATGGTTGACATGGGGTAATGAGAACTCTTCAAAGACTACTTGACATCCTCTGGATGTATGCCGACTCAGCATTCCATGTTGTTTCACTGCTACTGTGCTGCTGATCCAGTATGTCGGAACTGACAATTTCTTGATTACTCCCTTCTTTTGCTGTGCTTCTATTGCACCTTACTGACTGGACTTGAGCGAATCTGGAACTCTCCTCAGCTGATGTTGCATGGTCTACACTCGCATCCATTTTGAGATGAGATACGCCAAGTAGATATTCAAAAGCTGTAAAAACATCATTGTCATCTTCTGGGATCTCTTTGACAGTCAATGGCTTTGGCACTTGTGAAATGGTGTCATTCTCTTCTTGCATGTTTAGGGCTATGAGACTGACCTTTAGACTTACTACAGACAAGATGAATATATTTTGCTCAAAAGATATAATCTGGAACTGCAGATCTTCATGCATCTCAATCTCTGCTGTACTTGTTCTCTTACCATAGCCTTGCTTTTAAGAGCATCACAGAATCCTTACAGTGTGGAAACAGGCCCTTCAGCCCAATAAGTCCACACCAACACTCCAAAGAGAATCCTACCCAGACCCATCCCTCTAGCCAGTTACTCTACATTTACTTTAAACGAATGCACCTAACCTACACATCGCTGAACACTATGGGCAATTTCGCTTGGCCCATCCACCCTAACCTGCACATCTTTGGATTTTGGGATGAAACCAGCACTGACACGGGGAGAATGTGCAAACTCCTCACAGACAGTCGCCCGAGGCTGGAATCGAACTGGGATCCCTGTCACTGTGAGGTAGCAGTGCTGACCACTGAACCAGTGTGCCACCCTGAAATGTCATTTTAGGTTCACCATATTGAATCACTTCACATAGGTCTGTGAGCTCACAAAGTCGAATGAAGCACCAGTATCTATCTGAGACTTTACATTTACTCAATGCTGTTCTCCTGCAGTCATCATTATAACAGTCATACACCACTCGCTAACATTAGACTGAAGATGCCAACATGTCAAATGGTATGAAGCAATCTGTTATCTGACATCTCTATTGGAGTGATCGTTATGGGCTTGCTTTGCTTGTTTTCACAAAATATCTGTGTGCAAAGCGATCCCACTTCTTCAGTCTTAGCAATCTTTTCCCCGGGCTGGATAGGTGTTTCTTCTCTTTTGTGTGATGTCCTCAATAATATTAACTTCCTGCCTTCTGGCCTTGGATCTTTTCTGCTTGCTTTTCTGTAAATATTTCATCCCTTTTCCCAATCTATTGTTCTCATTCTGTCTGGAATGTTTTCAGAACTGAAGAAGATACTTATTTGATTTGACGCCTTGGGTGAAGTCTTAGAGAGATGAATGGCATATGCTATGGTAAGGTTTTTGCAGAATCAGACAGGGAGTCTAATGAGGCCTATCACAACACTGGGAACATCTCCTCCCATCTTTTATGCTTTTGCTGAGCAAGTTTCTTGCTTGGCAATGGGGAGTTGCCAATTAACGATGACTATCTCTAGTTCAATGTCAACTCACTTCAGTAATATTCAGCTCTCCATCTTACCAAGTAAAGGTAGACATCAAAATTCTCAATGTGGAAATTAGAGCGGGTACTGGTGAGTTCAGGTCACTTCTGAGGAATCTCCATATGGGACATTGGGCACCAATATCTCAGAACATGTTCCATGCGCACCAGCATATGCATCCCATGTCCACAGACATCTGCCTTGTGCCAGCATCTAAGAATTCTCATGACACATGTAAGGGCTGCCTATGTTTAAGAGACACAAAATGGCCGACAAAGGTTAAACAGAATTAAACAGCCCTCTCCAGCATGAAGTGAAATACAATGGTACCTTTGAACATGGCTGCTCCAAAGTGAATGGGAGGCCCTACAAAGCCATCCGAGACACTTTGGTGGGAGAATGCTCAAGGATAGACACAAGTTCATTAAAATACGACACATGATTGATTCTAGCCTCATCAATGAAGGGATGTTGTCGCATGTGGTGGACAGCACCAGGTAGAACAAGGGATGTAAATCTCAGTTGATAAGACATACAGCCTAACTCATTATGCAGCTGTGAAAACAACAGCTAAAGTTATTTTGTAGTTAATCAATTGTTTCTTTGAAATTATTCACAACATTGAGAAATAGGTTCTAGTTAAAGATTCTTCAGATAATAGTAGAGAAAGATTTCAATATAATTATAGATACACATACATAACCAAAGTATAATGGAAACATTAGCGGAAAAACATTTAAACATAGATGTGAAAGTTAATTTGACTCTGGAAATGCCTTCCTATCTCGAAAAATGATGCCTGGCACATCCTGAATGAAAGAGATTGTTTGCAACTTCGTAGTTAAAATGTGTTAACCAGAGGAGTAACTGTAAAACTCTATCTACAACTAGATTTCTAATAGAATTAATACCATGAATTTTATAGTAATTTGTTAGAACCAAATGTCTTTTGTGTTTTTTTATATATATAATTGGGACCAGTGGAAAATATAAGAGGAATAACAGAATTTAATAGAGATAGCACATATAAAATACAACGAATAACAGAATTTAAACAGTCTTTACAGATAAGCAAGTCTGGGATAGACCTAAAGGAATATGACCAGTAAATTTGGGATGCAAATTAATAGGATGCATAGAAAGATCCCAAGGCCTGGAGATTACAATGTCTGTTAAACACATTGGGAGCAAGGGAACCTGGGGCTGTCCATAGGAATGCCCATCATTGATTAGGTGTTTCATAGAATTGTGTGCATAAAATAAGGTGAAGGACACAGTCACCATGCTGTATGTGATTATTTTAACACAAGATGTATAAAAATGCTGTATTTCACTGTAAAAATCAGAGTGTTTCATTGATCTCTTTTCTGATCTGCGCAGGAGATTAAGAGAAGGACTGGGTTCTCGTGTCAAGACCAGATTCAGGGAAGATCCTTGGTCCTCTCCCTGGTTGTTATTTGAATAAGAATAAAGTCTGCCAGTTGCCTGAATCCTGCCTGCCTCCTGTTCAGTGGGGTATTGGGGTGAGGGGGTGGGGGGGTTGTTGGTGGAGGGGCTATGTTCCTCCAGGATCACTGCCCCTCCATGCTGCACCTCAGGCTGCCCTCTACTAACTCTCATTGTAACACTGCAGCAAGGACACTGTGCTAAGAGATACAACCCAGCTCATCAACTGGAGCAGGCTGTACCTGCAGGATCTGCACTCACTCACTCACTCACTCTGAGCCTACCCTAATGCTTACTGCACCCCCCCTCCCCTCCTCAGCTTGGCTTGCCCTCTCAGCCAGAGATACCAGGCTGTATTGCTTATGTCTAACCTTACCTTGACATCTAGTGTAGGCAGTAAAAAATGAGGTCTGCAGATGCTGGAGATCACAGCTGCAAATGTGTTGCTGGTCAAAGCACAGCAGGCCAGGCAGTATCTCAGGAATAGAGATGCTGCCTGGCCTGCTGTGCTTTGACCAGCAACACATTTGCATCTAGTGTAGGCACGTAAACAGAAAGCATGTCATGGTCGTCAGCAGATCTCAGTCAGGTCAAGGGGGAGAGCCTTCTGCCAGGGGGACTTGCACTGTAAGACAAGGGCAACTGCCGATACCGGTCCAGGGGGTTGGATCCAGTCAGTCAGCCCCTTGTGACAGTCATAGTCAGGATGCTGCCCACATTAAAGGGGGAGGAGCTGAAGGTCAGGCAGCCCACTGACCAGCTTGACTCTTCCTGCCCTATTGAGAGATTTTCCCTCCTGGCATGAGAGCGGGCCGTGGGTATTGAGGGAGATGTTCCTGTTGGTGCAGATGGAGAGCTGCCCCAGTGAGGGAGTGGGCAGCACAGAGGGCATGCAGGGTCAGTGGTGCCAGGAGGTTGGGGTGGGTGAGAGTGAGTGAGGCATGATGCTGAAGCCAAGAACATGAGCCTCGGGGGAGGATGTGGGTACAGGAGCAGAGAGAGAGAGAGAGAGTGTGAGCTATCGGGGAGAAGATGGTGGGTCTTATACGGGTGAGAGCTGAAGCTCACTGACCTTTTCCCCACAGCGCCAGGCATTCGCCCCAGTTGCTGAGACTGCACTGACCCGGGGGGATAACCTCAACCCAGGATGGGCACGGCCTGGTGTCGGGGTCTCCGCTGCTGGTCCTGGAGTCACATGGAGACCAGACCAAGTAAAGACATCAGATTGAGTCCACCAAATAGCATCAGTGAATGAGATGAGTTTTTCCAACATTCGACAATGACAATATGGTGGTCGTTAATCTAACTTGTAATTCCAAAAAACATTGAATTTAGATTTCACCATCTGCCATGGTAGGATTTGAGCACATCCCCAGAACATTAACCTGGGCTTCTAACACAGCATGGAATTCTACGACAAAAATAAAAATCGAAGTTGTGGAATCAGAAGACTATTTAGTACACAATATCTATTGTTACCATGGTTTCTTGGAGCTGAAAATAAAAGTCATGAGCAAATTCTGCCAAATATTTAACAATTTTAATCACGAGCCTCATAGCTTTTCATCTCAGAGGCAAACTGCACAAACAACCCTCATCCTCTATAAATAACCCCCACTGCACGGTCCGTTGTATCGCAGTCAAACTCCCTCAAAGTGGCCTGTAACATTTTGGAAAACGAATAAAAAATCACAAAAGGAGAGGCTGAATAGGCTGGAGCTGGTTTCCCTGGAACATCAGAGGCTGAGGGGTGACCTTGTAGAGGTTTATAAAATCATGAGGGGCATGGATAGGGTAAATAGACGAGAGCTTTTCCCTGGGAGTCCAGATTTCAAGGGCATAGGCTTAGGATGAGAGGGGTAAGATTTAAAAGGGACCTAAGGGACAACATTTTCACACATGTATGGAATGAGCTGCCAAAGAAAGTGGTAGAGGCTGGTACAATTACACCATTTTAAAGGCATCTGGATGGGTTTATGAATAAGAAGGGTTTAGAGCACGGTGGCACAGTGGTTAGCACTGCTGCCTCACAGCACCAGGGCCCTGGGTTCAATTCCCGCCTCCCCGTGTCTGCGTGGGTTTCCTCCGGGTGCTCCGGTTTCCTCCCACAGTCCAAAGATGTGCGGGTCAGGTGAATTGGCCATGCTAAATTGCCCATAGTGTTAGGTAAAGGGTATATGTAGGGGTATGGGTGGGTTGCGCTTCGGCGGGTCGGTGTGGACTTGTTGGGCCGAAGGGCCTGTTTCCACATTGTAAGTAATCTAATCTAATCTAATCTACTATGACTGCAAGAGCGATACGGGCAAAGTACTGGCAAAAGAGACTAGATTAGGTTAGGATATCTGGTTGGCATGGACGGGTTGGCAATACCTGCAAACTGTTCTCATTCCAGGAGGGAAAAGCTCTCAATAGGGCAGAAAGAGTCAATTTTCTGAAGGCTCTGTTTTCTTGCTGTACATGTGTATGCCGGGAACAAAATGGAATAAACTTTATATATTCAGTGTAAGTCGCTATCGAGTAAGGATGAACTTTGCCCACAGAATCTGTAATTTTTCACAAACTTCGCACTAGTTCTGTGAGCGGGGCTATTTTGAACTGGCAAGTGACTCTTTTCACAACTTCCCTTTGTTCATGTAAATAGGCAGATAACCCGGACAGCTGTTCCTGCGGAATTCAGGATCACGATCAGCATCCAGGGTCGGGAATGCAGCGAATGCTGGAGTTCACAGCGGGTCAGGCAGCATCCGTGGGGGGACAGCAAGCTAACCTTTCGAGTCTCGATGAGTCTTCATCAGAGCAGTTGTTTTCACTCCCGGTTCGAGCATCTGCAGTAACTTGTTCCGTCATTACTGCCAGCTCTGCGGTTCCAAAGATTGGCATGGATTCAAGTCCACAGAAATATTAAGCATGTAAAAGTCACACTCCTAGTTTTTGCCAAAACAAAATCAAAGAAATAACTTTTACATTGGCATTTATATTCATTGGTTAAGAAAGCACAATGAGTTCTCTCTGAACATTGAAAAGAACTTAGAATGTTTGTATCTGACTGATGGAGGGGATTTGGGGAGTGAATGTAAACACTGTTCTAGCACTGTGCTGTGCGGGTCATTTAGCTCTGAAGACTGGATAACAACAGCCTATTGAATTAAAACCTACAGCACAGGTTCAATCCTTGTACTAGTTATGATAGCTCACTGTTTCATTAACATGTGCTGGCAGGGTGGTTACTGTTATGTTGGTGCTTCCTTTAGAGCCAGGAAATACATAACAGGCAGAAGAATGGTAAATCTGAACAGGAACACTCAACTGACACTGCTCACATCTTCACAGCAGGTTCGAGATTGGACTCAAGCTTTTGGGTCACCTGACCAACTCTCTTAAAGGTCGGCACCCCAAGTGCATACATAACAATTACCTTCATTTATACATAATGAAGCATTTATTCCTAATGGAGCGAGATCAGTACGTTGCAGACTGCTGTTAGTCACCTCACTTATTGTTCCTGGAGAAAGTGAGGACTGCAGATGCTGGAGATCAGAGCTGAAAATGTGTTGCTGGAAAAGCGCAGCAGGTCAGGCAGCATCCAAGGAGCAGGAGAGTCGACGTTTCGGGCATGGAGTCCTTCTTCAGGAATCACTTAGTGTTCCTGTCCAAAATTCAAAACCCAATTCTAAATAGTGAGTGTTGGCAATTTACATAGAATGAGTTGGAGTCATGTTAACCTTGGGGGTAGGCCAATATCTTTCACAGGCCCAATCAGAGCACATTGAGATGATACCACGGTGGAAGAAGAGAAGTTATTCTGATTGAGGTCAAGGCAAGTTGGAAGTCACATTGATTTTCTCCCAGTGTCAGCCTTGGCTCTTGCAAGTTCGTGTTATAAAATCGAAGTCGAGAAAGGGGCTAAAATAGCTTTTATGAGTTCAGTTTAATTACTTACTTTTTTGTTGCGCATGGATTTTGATCAGGTGCTTGATTCAGGAATGCTCAATGTTCACAGAATGGAAACTTTCAGGATTAGAAGGGTATTGTTTGTGTGAGTAATAAATTGCCTGAGAGACAACGAATACTGATTTCTCAGAGTAACACAATGTCCAGGTCATTAATAAAATGTTTAAGTTTGCAGATGGTATGGAACCTGAAAATGCAGTAAACAGGGAGGAGGGTAGTAACAGAGTTTACGAATATTAAGACAGGCTACTGGATGTAACATCAAGCATTACCTTTTGTATATGTACATAGGAAACTATGGGTCATTGATGATGTCATGAAAAGCAATGACAGTGAAATTGTAGAGACAAAGCATCAGCTTTGATCTCGGTGCAATTGTAATGTATACAGTGAGCAAGGCGTAAATGATTAATTACTTTAAAAAGGACTGAACCAGTCTAGCCATATATCTATCTTAGATATCATAACAACAGAATGACCTAGTCATTTACATACATAAACCTTTGAAGGGGACAGGTTCTGAAGGTAAAAGGCTTACAGGACACTTTATCTTATTAATAACCTTCAAAAACAAGGAGAATCTGTTTAACCTTTCTAAAACAGCAGAATTATTGCAGCCAATTCTAGGTAGAAAACTGCAGGAAGACCAAAAGGCACAGGAGTAGAAGTAGATCATTCAGCCCAACAAGCGTGCTCACCATCCAATGAGATAATGGCCGGGTTGATAATCCTAAACTCCAATTTTCTGCTTTTACCCCATATTCCTTGATTTCAATGTTGACTAAAAATCTCAGCCTTGAATTTCACCCCATGTCAACAGCCCTCTGGTGGTAATGAATTCCACAGAATTAATATCCTTTAAAATCAAAAAATAATCTCTGACCTTGCAAGGTGACCCCTTACTTTGAGATCATGTTCTCTGGTCCTAGACTCTATCACAAGGGGAAACAGTCTCTTCACATCTACCTTGTCAAGTCCTCTAAGAATCTTATGCATTGCAATAAAGTCTCCTTTCATTCTTCTACCTCATCCTTTTAAGAAAGTCCCTCTACACTCAGAATTAGTCTCGTAAACCTTCTCTGGACTCCCTCTAGTGCCAATATATCTGTCATTAGTTAAGGGCACGAGAACTGTTTGCAGTATTCCACTTGTGGTCTGACCAGGGCCTTGTGTGGTATTAGAGGTCCCTGCATTTCCTTTGAAATACAGGCTAACAGTTCATCTGCCTTCCCTGAGATCCATTGAATTGAGATGCTCGCTTTTCGAGATTCATGCATAAGGGCAGCCACATCCCACTGTGCAGCAGTTTTCTGCTCTTGTATTTTTCCTGCCAAAGTGTATAACCTCACATTCTCCTACAATATATTCCATTTGCCCATTGAGTTAACCTATCTAGATTCTTCTGTAGATTTTGTGTCATCTGTACTACTTGGATTTCCATCCATTTTTTTGTCATCCACAATCTTAGCTATGGTACGTTCAGTTTCCTCATCTAGTTCATTAATATATATTTTAAATAATTGTGACCCCAGCACTGATGCCTGTGGTACTGCACTAGTTACAGAGTGGTGTCCTTAAAATGTTCCCTTGATCTGAATTCTGTCTATTAGTTAGTCAGCTCTCTATCCTTGTTAATATACTACCCCCAACACCTTATTTGTGATACAGTATTGAATGGTGTTTGGAGTTCCAAATATATATCATCTACTGGTTTCTTCTTTATCAATCCTACTCTATACCTCCTAAATGTGAGAGGAAGGAGAGAGAAATTAATGTAATAAGGTCACGAGAGAAGAAGTACCAAGGAAACTAATGGGATTGAGGGCTGACGAGTCCCCTGCATTTGACGGATTGCATGCAATGATGTTAGAAGAATTAACTACGGGGATAATGGAAGTACAGGTAGCAATCTTCCAGAATCCTTAGAAATGATGCAAAGGCCTAATATGTTGCATATTGTCCAGGGAATGTGAGGGGCTGCGACAACATGCATTTTTACATGCATGTATAAACTGAGGTTGTTGATAGGAGAAAGTGAGGATTGCAGATGCTGGAGATCAGAGTCGAGAGTGTGGTGCTGGAAAAGCACAGCAGATCAGGCAGCATCTGAGGAGCAGGAGAGCCAACGTTTTGAGCATAAACTCTTCATCACTAATGTGGGGGTTGGGGGTCCTTCTCATTTATCTCTCAGCTCCCTTGGGCCCCAACCCCCTCCCCCCCAACCACATTACTGACAAAGAAGCTGGAAACATTGACTCTCCTGCTCCTCGGATGCTGCCTGACTGGCTGTGCTTTTCCAGCACCATACTTGTTGACTCTGAAGTTGTTAGTTAAAAGGTCTAATTTTCTTTCAATATTGTCATATCCCTGCCATTGGCGTGTGCAGGAAAGGCTGTTAAAGTTGAGAATACGCCTCCTCCTCTGTGCTACATACAGACCTTTCTTGGTCATCAAATCCTGAGGACGGTCTAGAAACTCTAGCTCAGAGACGTAAGAGCTACCCAGTACCAAAAGAGCCATAGAGTCGTTAAACATGGAAACTGACCCTTCAGTTCAACCAGTCCATGCTTAACATAATCCCAAATTAAACTAGTCCCACCTACCTCCACCTGACCCATATTCCGCCAAACCTTTCCTGTTCATGCACTTACCTAAGTGTCTTTTAAACATTGTAACTGCGCCCGCATCCACCACTTTCTTAGGAAGTTCATAGCACACGCGAACCACCCTCTGTATAAAATATTTGCCTCTCATATCTTTTTTTAAATCACTCTCTGCTCACGTTAAAAATGTACCCCCTTGTCTTGAAATCCCCCATTCAGGGAAAAGACACCTCCCATTCACCCTATCTACACTCCTCATGATTTAAACCTCTTTGGTTATATATTGCATATTACTATTAAATACTATGTAATAATCATAACTTATTGATCAAGACTCAGCCTTGCTTCTACCAAAGTCTGTTCATCCATCTCCACTTTGTATCAGTAATTCAGAGGCTACTACTTAAGAATGTGGCTAAAATGGGAGCATAGTCAGGGAGGTGCCATGGCTCAGTGGTTAGCATTACTGCCTCACAGCACCAGGGACCTGGGTTTGATTCCAAACTTGGGTGACTATCTGTGTGGAGTTTGCACATTGTCCCTGTGTATGCGTCGGTTTTGTCTGGGTGCTCTGGATTCCTCCCACAATCCAAAGATGTCCGGGTTAGATGAATTGGCTGTGCTAAATTGTCCATAGTGCAGGTTATTAGTGAGGGGTAAAAGTAGGTGGATACATTACTCTTTGGTGGGCTGGTGTGGACCTGTTGGGCTGAAGGACCTATGTCCACAGTGTCTAGGTTCTAATTCATAATTGAGCAAATTAGACCACAAATGCTGAAGGCAGAAAAATCATTTTGAAGTATCTTACGACTGAAAATATCTTAAAGGTGGAAAAATAAGATTTGTTTTAGTTTAGGAAGGCACAATTCCATGGGGAAGGAGCAGAAAAGATGTGAATCAATGGAAAAATAAAGCGCATATAGCCTTTTCCTCTATGTTGGAGATAGTTTTCCAACAGAAACAGATGGGCAATTTTGAATATTTTTGAAGATTTTCAATTTTAATTAACTTTGAAATCTTGGAAAAGGTAATCAGGAAAACAGACCTCAAAACACAAATCCTCTTTAAAACAGCAAACCTCATATTGACAGGGATTTATTAACAATTCATCTTCGCAATCCAGAAATTTAAACAAATTACGACATTGATTTTCTTTTTACTATATTCGTTTCTGCTGAAGAGGACTCAACATTTAATACAATTGAATTGATTGTAGAGTTTAAAACACAACAGCAAGAGATCGACAAAAAAACCCTTCAACATCTTTCATGTTAACAAGAGAAGTAGCAGCAATCAAATGCAATGACATGGAGGAGGCTACAATACCTGCAAGCAAAGGTAAGGTCATGGATACTTCAGATTGTGATTAAACTGGATTGTGTGGAAGAAACAATTCATGAAATACAGAATTGCTTCAAGACTATATAAGAAGCTCAAAGAAGAGCAATACATTTCTTTATACAGTTCTTAAGAAGGTCACTGGATCTGAAACGTTAATTCAGCTTCTCCACTGATCAGGTATACCCTAAACCTCTGTGGGAAGCTAGGGAAGTGATCGCTAGGCCTCTTTCTGAGATATTTGTAACATTGATAGTCACAGGTGAGATGCCGGAAGACTGGAGGTTGGCTAATGTGATGCCACTGTTTAAGAAGGGCGGTAAAGACAAGCCATGGAACTGTAGACCAGTGAGCTTGACTTAGGTGGGCACATTTTTGGAGGGAATCTTGAGGGATAGGATGTACATGTATTTGGAAAGGCAAGGACTGATTCGGGATAGTCAACATGGCTTTGCCCAAGGAAAATCATGTCTCACAAACTTGATTGAGTTTTTTGAAGAAGTAACAAAGAGGATTCATGAGGACAGAGCAGGAGACGTGATCTATGTGGACTCCAGTAAAGTGTTCGACAAGGTTTCTCATGGGAGACTGGCTGGCAAGGTTAGATCAGATGGAATACAGGAAGAACTGGCCATTTGGGTAGTGGTGGAGAGTTGTTTTGCAGACTGGAGGCCTGTGGCCAGTGGAGTGAGACAAGGATTGGTGCTGGGTCCATTACATTTCATCATTTATATAAATAATTTGGATGTGAGCTTAAGAGGATAATTAGTAAGTTTGCATATGACACCAAAATTGGAGGAGTAGTGGAGAGCAAAGAAGGTTACCTCAGATTACAACAGGATCTTGATCAGATGGGACAATGGGCTGATGACTGGCAGATAGAGTTTAATTTAGATAAATGTGAGGTGCTGCATTTTAGGAAAGCAAATCTTAGCAGGACTTGTACACTTAATGGTAGGATCCTTGGGAGTGTTGCTGAACAAAAAGACCTTGGAGTGCAGGTTCAAAGCTCCTTGAAAGTAGAATCAGAGGTAGTTAGGATAGTGAAGAAGGCGTTTGGTATGCATTCCTTTATTAGTCAGAGTATTGAGTACAGGAGTTGGGAGGTCATGTTGCGGCTGTACAGGACATTAATTCGGTCACTTTTGGAATATTGCTGGTAATTCTGGTCTCCTTCCTATTGGAAGGATATTGTGAAACTTTAAAGGTTTCAGAAAAGATTTACACAGATGTTGCCAGGGTTGGAGGATTTGAGTTATTGGGAGAGGCTGAACAGGCTGGGGCTGTTTCCCCTGGAGCATCGGACACTGACGGGGGACCTTATAGAGGTTTACAAAATTATGAGGGGCTTGCACTGGATAAATAGACAAGATCTTTTCCCTGGGGTCAGGGATTCCAGAACTAGAGGGCATAGGTTTCTGGTGAGAGGGGAAAGATATAAAAGGGACCTAAGGGCAACTTTTTTTTTAGACTAGATTACTTACAGTGTGGAAACAGGCCCTTCAGCCCAGCAAGTCCACACCAACCTGCCGAAGCACAACCAACCCAGACCCATTCCCTTATGTTTCACCCCTTCACCTAACACTATGGGCAATTTAGCATGGCCAATTCACCTAGCCTGCATATTTTTGGACTGTGGGAGGAAACCGGAGCAAACCCACGCAGACACAGGGAGAATGTGCAAACTTCACATAGTCAGTCGCCTGAGGTGGGCAATGAACCCGGGTCTCTGGCGCTGTGAGGCAACAGTGCTAAACACTGTGCCACCGTGCCGCCCGTGGAATGGGCTGCCAGAGGAAGTTGTGGAGGCTGGTACAATTGCAACATTTAAAAGGCATCTGGATGGGTATATGAATAGGAAGGGTTTGAAGGGATATGGGACGGGTGCTGGCAGGTGGGACTAAATTGGGTTGGGATATCAGGTTGGCATGGACGGGTTGGTCTGTTTCCGTGCTGTACATCTCTGTGACTCTGTGAAGTCTGTACTGTCAGACCTGCTTTGTTTTTCTGTTTTTGTTTCTCGTTTCCGTCATCTGTGGTACTTTTTTTTATTTTTGTTTAGTATATGTCTTTATTTTATAGTTCCAGTAGCAGATCACATTGTAAAATGGCAGAATGTAAGAGAAGAGATACACAGCTTTGATAATAGCGTAAGAGATTTTGGCAATCTCCTCACATAAAGAGCTAATTTTATATTGGAAAGAGAACAAGTCTTAATAAATGAAACCAACCTCCAGAGGTGCTGTTGATTACTTTATTCACGATCTTTCCTGTCTAATTCTAAGGAGCATACTTTCAAGGTGAGAGGGGGAGAGTTCAAAAGTGATGTAAGGAGTGAGTTTTTTACACAGAGAGTAGTGGAGTCTGGAACACACTGCCACAGGGTTGTGGTGAAAGCAGGTAAGATAGGGGGAAAAACAATGGAGGAAGAACGCCTTATCTTCCGCCTCGGAACACTTCAACCCCAGGGCATCAACTTGGACTTCAACAGTTTCCTCATTTTCCCTTCTCCCACCTCACCCCAGTTCCAAACTTCCAGCTCAGCACTGTCCCCATGACTTGTCCTACCTGCCTATCTTCTTTTCCACCTCTCCACTCCACCCTCCTCCCTGACCTATCACCTTCATCCCCTCACCCACTCACCTATTGTACTCTATGCTACTTTCTCCCCACCCCCATCCTCCTCTCATTTATCTCTCCACCCTTCAGGCACTCTGTCTGTATTCCTGATGAAGAGTTTTTGCCCAAAACATCGATTTTACTGCTCCTTGGATGCTGCCTGAACTGTTGTGCTCTTCCAGCACCACTCAAATCCAGAAACAGGTATGATAGAGGCATTTAAAGGACTATTAGATAAACACATGAATGTACAAGGAATGGAGGGATATAGACCAAAAAGGGATTAGATTCTCTGCAGTGCAGAAACAGGCCCTTCAGCCCAACAAATCCACACCGAATCTCTGAAGAGTCACCCATCCAGACCATTTCCCTCTGACTAATGCACCCAACACTATGGACAATTTACATGATGTGCACCTCTTTGGACTGTGGGAGGAAACCGGAGCACCCGGAGGAAACCCATGCAGGCATGGGGAGAAGGTGCAAACTCCACACAGACAGTCACCCGAGGCTGGAATCGAACCTGGGACCCTGAGGCAGCAGTGCTAACCACAGAGCCACCATGTTGCCTACTTTGGTGTCATGTTTGGCACAATGTGCTGAAGGTCCTGTTCCTTTGCTGTCCAGTTCTACACTCTCTATATTCTAATTTTGCGATTGTGGTGAATTATAACAGAACCAATTCAAGATAAAATTGTCACTGGAATCTTTGACAGATTTTTCTCAGATGTGTTACAAACAAGGGAGTACATCACATGAGAAAGTATTGACCCGATGGTGCCAGAAGCTGCAATCTGAAAATATCAGACGTGAATGATGAGCCAACCTAGCTCAAGAAGATCATCAGACTTTACCAACTTTCTAGTCCACAGAAAATCCCAAAACAAATCACATGATAGACGAACACAAAATGTCTTCAAGGTCTTTGATGCTGGGAATTACTGTATCAGAGGTGGAGTTGGAAACCCAAACAATCAGAAACAATATTTCGCTCTATCATGCCAATGCAATGCTTGAAGTGCAGCGTTTCCAGAGAATGGGGCGAAAAGAAATCAAATGCAATCTTTGAACCAAAGAGCAGCGATAGTTATTGCTACTCTATGCTGAGCCTGAGACCTCACAGACACTCTCCTGTAACTCGGATTGAATGTAATTAGCTATTCAATATTGTGTAATTATGTAATAAACATATGCTGCTTATCAAGATAAAGCCTCCCTGTTGCTGAAGACTTTGTGTGAACATCCTTCCCCACTTGGTATCTGTAATTTAAATTAATAGCTGTAAGGACTGGTGACAATGAATGTACCTTAGATAATGCTGTTGGACATGGCCACAACATTTACCAACTTCATAGAGAAGGTTCAGATGTTAGTTGGTACCGATGGTGTTGAACTATTTACATAGTGGGCGGCACGGTGGCACAGTGGTTAGCACTGCTGCCTCACAGCGCCTGTAGACCCGGGTTCAATTCCCGACTCAGGCGACTGACTGTGTGGAGTTTGCACATTCTCCCCGTGTCTGCGTGGGTTTCCTCCGGGTGCTCCGGTTTCCTCCCACAGTCACAAAGATGTGCGGGTCAGGTGAATTGGCCATGCTAAATTGCCCGTAGTGTTAGGTAAGGGGTAAATGTGGGGGTATGGGTGGGTTGCGCTTCGGCGGGTCGGTGTGGACTTGTTGGGCCGAAGGGCCTGTTTCCACACTGTAAGTCTAATCTAATCTAATTACTTGGTATTTCACTTGAACCTATATAAAAAGATACTTACTGAAATTGTGTGACATTGACTTAGAGAATATAAGTTTGTATTGTTTCATGCTGCTAATAAACAGAAGACTAATTAAAGGTTGGCTCCAGCATCGTCCTTCAGCAGCTAGCTTTCTAAAAGAGAATGCTTGCTCAAAGGTGAAGTCTGCTAACTAAAGGAAAACATAAAGTACACAGCAGGAGCTGCCTCTCCCCTAGAATTCCTAACAGTTTCTCTGTCTGTGTAAAGCAAGCTGACAGCTGATGACTGATCTGATTTGGAGCTTTCCTTTCTCTCCAGCAAGCTCAATCTGTAGATATTCCTGACTCACAGGCTTTACTGAATATACACGGAGGAGATTCATCAGAATGACACCAGGCATGAGAGATTTCAGTTCAGAGCGAAAGTGGAGACCTTCCCCCTAAGCAGAGACAATTATCAAGAGATTTCATAGGGAAGCTCAAAACCTTGAAGAGTATTGACAGAACAATTGAAGAGGAAATTACTCTTGTGGTAGGAGGGCTGGTAACCAATAAACAGTGGTTTCATTGTAATTGGCAAAAGAACCAGGGGCTACAGGAATTAACTACCTTTTAACACAGTGAGTTGATGCGATTCAATGGCTCTATCAGAAAAAGCAATGGAAGTAACTTTCAAAAATAGTTTGGATTAAAACTTGACATAGTTGACAGCAGTCCCTCTGTAATAGTACTGCAGGTCTGTCTGCAACAAATGGAATACAGCAGTTCAAGAAGGCAGCTCACTGTCACCTTCTCAAGCACAACGAGGGATGGGAAATAACTGTTGGCCCAGACATACTGTGAATAAATAATGAGAAAGGAAGTGGAGTGGGATTCATTGGGCAACTCTTTCAAAGGGGTCACCGTGACATGATGGATCAAAGGCATCCTTTGTGCACTTTTTGGAATTTATTCTTCGCATTTGTTAAAAACAAAGGTATAATTACGTTGGAAGCGAGTTAGCAAAGGCTCACCTGACTCAGTTGTGAGATGAAGGGCTTGTCATATGAGGAAAGATTGAACAGGATGAGCCTGGAGCCACTGGAGTTCAGATGAATGAGAGGTGATTTTATTGAAACATGTTGCATCGTGTGGACAGTCTGGATACCCAGAGGATTTTTAAAATTTATTCATTTGTGGGATGTGGGAGATGCTGGGTGGCCACCATTTATTGTCCAACCTTAGTTGCCCCTTGAGAAGGTGGTGGTGAGCTGCTTTCTTGAACTGCCCTATTCTACTTGTGGCGAGTTGACCCACAATGCCCTGAGAGAGGGAATTTCAAGTTTGTTTCCCTCTTGTGTGGAACATAGTTCAATAATGAGGCCTCCTGTTTAAAATAGAGATGAAGAATTTCCTTTTTCTCTCAAAGGATTAGTACAGAATGTAATTCACTGCCTCAGAAGCTGGTGAAGGCTGAGCCATTGCATTTATTCATGTCTGAATTTTTGATTGAGAAGGGAATTGTGGGTTATAGACAGGAGGCAGGAGGAAGGGGCTGAGCTGGTATCTAGATTGTGATCTTCTTGAATGGTTGAGCAGGGTCAAAGGTCTGAATGGCCTTTTACTGTTTCTAAATCCCATACCCCACATTATTCTGTGATTCTAAGTCAGCAAATGCAGTAACTTAAAGTCTACAATGCAAATATTTCAACAGCCCCCCATTAAAGATTTCATGAGTGGCTCATTAGAATGTGGACTCCAGGGAAAACAGCCCCAGCCTGTTCAGCCTCTCCCTATAGCTCAAATCCTCCAACCCTGGCAACATCCTTGTCAATCTTTTCTGAACCCTTTCAAGTTTCACAACATATTTCCGATAGGAAGGAGACCAGAATTGCACAAATATTCCAATAGTGGCCTAACCAATGTCCTGTACAGCCGCAACATGACCTCCCAACTCACTCTGTAGATTTCTTATGCTTCTAGCACAAAATAGGCCATTCCACCCCCATTGAGCGCATGACTATACATTGTAGTCCTCTCCCAGGTAACCATCTCTGCCAGTCTGTGGCGTTGGGTAAAGGGCTGTTTCAGGGAGTTCTCTGGCACCAATCCAGCATTGTTTTTTCTTTGTCCTACTTAATGACTATGGGTAAGTGATATGCTACTCTAGAGTATCAACAGAAGAGGCACTCCTCCATGATAACAGGAAAGTTTATTTCTTGATAGCAATAAATGCAACTACATTTGGTCAGTCATAATGACTGGGACCTTAGAGAGCTGATGCAAATATATCTGTTCCCTCTGAAAGCTAGAACTCCTAATCTCCATGCACAGATTCTGTGCAATTACAAGTAGAATAGATGGAGCCAGTGGAACATCAACATGAACTCCTTATAACACACATATGAGCTCATTCAATTCTCTCATTCCACTCCCTACCTGTACTTCGTAGTTTTCTTTGGCAAGCAATTATTTCATTTTGTTTCAGTTTATAGTGGCTAATTTTCCAATTTTATTGATCTGCCTTCTTTGCAATGCATTTTGCGATTACTTTGTGCCCTTTAATTGCTGCTCTAACAATCAATGGGAACAATTTATCACAATTTGATTAATCATTTGCATTTTGATTGCATAGGTCACTCATTGGCAGCCTCAGCCCTCAAGCCTGTCTCTTCATACAATCCCTTCAGTGTGACAGCAGACCAATTGGCCCACCAAGTCCACACCAATCCTCCAAAGAACATCCCACCCAGACCTATCCTCCCTTCGCTATCCCTATAACCCCACATTTTCCATAGCTAACCTACCTAGACTGCACTATCCCTGGACACTACAGGCAATTTCCCATGGTCAATCCACCTAACCTGCACATCTTTCGACTGTGAGAGGAAACCAGAGCACCTGAAGGAAATCCATGCAGCCACAGGGAGAATATGCAAACTCCACACATGCATTTTGAGAATGTAACAGGAAAATGAATGGAAAGCAGAAATTGTAGTATAATAGATTTCCAAATGGCTTTCAATCAGGTGCTATAAACAAGGGTTAATACACAAGGGAACATAGAACATGGAACAGGACAGCACAGGATAGGCCTTAGCGAGATTTGAGAAGATTTGAGGTTCTGGATGTAGGTTTGCTCGCTGAGCTGGAAGGTTTGTTTTCAGATGTTTTGTCACTATACTAGGTAACATCATCAGTGAGCCTCCGATGAAGCACGAGTGTTATGACCTGCTTTCTATTTATGTGTTTAGTTTCTTTGGGTTGGTGGTGTCATTTCCTGTGGTGGTGTCATTTCCTGTTCTTTTTCTCAGAGGGTGGTAAATGAGACCCAAGTCGATGTGTTTGTTGATAGAGTTCCAGTTGAAATGCCATACTTCTCGGAATTCTCATGCATGTCTCTGTTTGGCTTGTCCTAGGATGGATGTGTTGTCCCAGTCAATGTGGTGTCCTTCCTTATCTGTATGTGAGGATACTAGTGAAAAGTGGGTCATGTCTTTTTGTGGCTAGTTGGTGTTCATGTATCCTGGTGGCTAGTTTTCTGCCTGTTTGTCCAATGTAGTGTTTGTTACAGTTCTTGCACGGTGTTTTGTAAATTACATTAGCTTTGCTTGTTGTCTGTATAGGGGCTTTTAGATTCATTAGCTGCTGTTTTAGTGTGTTGGTGGGTTTGTGGGCTACCATGATGCCAAGAGGTCTGTGTGGTCTGGCAGACATTTCTGAGATGTCTTTGATGTAGGGCAGAGTGGCCTGGGTTTCAGGACACGTTTTGTCTCCTTGTTTGGGTTTGTTGCTGAGAAATCGGTGGACTGTGTTCATTGGGTATCCATTCTTTTTGAATACATGGTATAGGTGATTTTCCTCTGCACTGCATAGTTGCTCTGTGCTGCAGTGTGTGGTAGCTCGTTGAAATAATGCTCTAATGCAGCTTTGTTTGTGGAGGTTGGGATGATTTCTTCTGTAGTTTGGTACTTGGCCCGTATGTTTTGTTTTCTGGTTTGAAGTTCCCCATTGGCTGTTTGCTCTCCTGCGACTTCTGGGAATGGCAGATTGTTGTTGTTTTCCTCCTCTTTAGTGAATTTTATGCCAGTAAGGGTATTATTGATGGTCTTAAAGGTTTCCTCTAACTTGTTTCGTTTAGTGATGACAAAGGTGTCATCCACGTAGTGGACCCAAAGTTTGGGTTGGATGGTCGGCAGAGCTGTTTGTTCGAGTCTCTGCATTACTGCCTCTGCCAAGAACCCTGATATCGGAGATCCCATGGGTGTTCCGTTGGTTTGTCTATAGGATTTGTTGTTGATGGTGAAATGGGTGGTAAGGCATAGATCTACCAGCTTGATGATACTGTCCTTGCTGATGAAGTTGGTCGTGTTTAGTGTATGTGTCTTTGGGTCTTCTAATAGTGTAGTCAGAGTTTCCTTGGTCAGGTTGATGTTGATGGGTATGAACAGGCCTGTAACATCAAAGGAGACCATTACTTCATCCTCTTCTGTCTTGGTGTCTTTGATGGTCTTCAGGAATTCTTGGGTGGAGTGGATGGAGTGGCGTGAGTCTTCTACTAAGTCTTTGGTGTAGCTCCTTGCCAATCTGTTCATTGGTGTTCCAGGTAGTGAGACTATGGGTCTGAAGGGAGCTCCTGGTTTGTGAATTTTAGATAATCCGTAGAAACGTACTGCGTTTGATCCATCTGGTTTCATTTTTTGGAAGTCTGTCTTGTGTAATTCTCCAGATTTCTGAAGTTTTTTGCGTAGGGCCGTGATTCAGTTCTCTAATTGTAGGGTTGGGTTTATCGCCACCTGTTGCTAAGTATTGGTATCTGCAGACAGTGCATTCACTTTCTCAATGTAGTCTCTTTGATTTAAAATGACTGTCAAGTGTCCTTTGTCTGCATTTAGGATAACAATGTTTTTATCTTCTAGAGCTTTCCTTTACTGTGTATTTGTAACATGTTTCCTTCCTTTTTGCTGCTTAATGTTGATGCAACTGTCTGTCTGATAGTTTGCTGGGTTTCTTCTGTGTGTTTGTTGCCTTTCAGTGTTGTTTCTAATGCTGCCAAGAAATCTTTCTTGTCTGCATCCGGGAAGTTGCAATTTAATCCTCTTACTAAGACAGTTTTTTTCAGTGTCTGTTAAGGTTCGGTCAGGTAAGTATTTTTATCCATGCTTCTGGGTTGTCTGTGTTGTTATTTTGTGTGAGTTTGTCGAGTCTTTTCTGGAGTCCTAGTTTTTTCATTTTCTGTGTTTGTTGCTGTCTAATGTCTATGGTTTGTTCTCCTGTGTCTGTTCATTCATGGTCCGTCGTATTCCTGTGTAAAGTTTTTTTGGCATAAAATTTCCTGGTTGTATTTATGGAGTCTGTTGTGGTCATTGTTAATCATTTCTCTAAGCATTCTGTGGCCAGTTTGCTCTGCTATTCTTTTGGCTGGTGAGGTATTAAGGGCACTAATATCCTTATGTACAGATAAGGAAGGACGTCACTTTGACTGGGACAAGACATCCATCCTAGGACAAGCCAAACAAAAGACATGCACGAGAATTCCTAGAAGCATGACATTCCAACCGGAACCCTTTCAACATGCACATCGACTTGGATCCCATTTACCACCCACTGAGGAAAAGAACAGGAAATGACATCACCACAGAAAAAGACACCACCAACCCAAGGATACCTAAACACAAAAATAGAAAGGAGGTCATACCACCAGTGCTTCAACCAGAGGCTCACTGATGATGTCACCTAGTATAGTAACGAAATGTCTGAGAATGAGCCTTCCAACTCAACGAGCAAACCTAGATCCACAGTACAGGCCCTTTAGCCCTTGAGGTTGTGCTGACCTATTATCCTACATGAAGATCCGACTAACCTACATACCCTTCATTTTACTATCATTCATGTGCCTATCTAAGAGTCATTTAAATATCCCTAATGTATCTGACACTACTAACACCATTGGCAGTGCATTCAATGCACCCACCACTCCCTGTGCAAAGGCAATCTCTGACATCTCCCCTCAACCTTCCTCCAATCACCTTAAAATTATGTCCCCTCATGACAGCCATTTCTGCCCTGGGAAAACGTCTCTGGCTATCCACTCAGTTTATGCCTCTCGTCATCTTGTGCCCTCTATCAAGTCACTCTCATCCTTGTTCACTCCAATGAGGAAATCCTTAGCTCCCTCAACCTTTCTTCAGAAGCCATACCCTCCAGTCCAGGCAGCATCCTGATAAATCTCCTCTGTACCCTCTCTAAAGCTTCCACATGTTTCCGATAGCGATGTGGCCAGAGCTGAACACAATATTCCAAGTGTAGTCTAACCAGGGCTCGCTAGTACTGCAGCATAACCTCGCGTCTCACAGAGTTTGGAGTGATATATGATCATGGATAGAGGACAGTAATCAGGGAATAGGAATAGATGGGGCATTCTTACATTGTCAGATAGTGAACAGTGGAGAACTGCAAGGATCAGTGCTAGACCATCAACCACTTGCTATCTACTTTATCGACATGGATGAACAGAGAACGTAAGACATCTGAGTTTACTGACGAATAAAGTCATACATGCTCCAAGGAGGATGCAACAAGGCTGGAAAGTGACATGGACAGATTAAGTGAGTGGGTGACAAGGTGACAGTGGGAGTATAATTTTGGGGAAGTATAAAATTATCCATTTTGTCATAAGCATTAAAAAGCAAAGTGTTACTTTAAAAGGTGTGAAACTGACAAATGGTGACACTTAGAATGACTTGTTCAAAGAATCCAAGCAAAAACTTCAGTCACTAGTGCGCTCTGTCATTTCTCGGTTACTGTGTCTGAATATCCCATAGTCCCCACCTGGAGACATCTGACATCATTGTCTGCTTTTCCCCTCCCACTTCCACTTAATCCCGTGAAAGGGAGCACTGGAAGTCATTCCCATTCTTTTTACAAAAGTTGACTGTTACCTTCAGGATCCGACCTACATTTGGATGAAATTAATGTGCGTCCCTGCTCCCATTCCCACTCACCATATCAGAGGAACATTGAAACAAGGAGAAGGAGTTGGCCATTCAGCCCCTTGACACTGCTGTATTATCCAACCATATTGTGGTTGACCTTCTACCCCAATACCATTTTCCAGCATTACCCCATATATCCCTTTAAATGTTTAATGCATAGAAATGTGTTGGTCTCTATCGCAAACACATTCAATGAATGAACATCCGCATTCCTCTGAGATGAAGAATTCTAAAGGTTAACCACCCTTAAGGTGGTTAAAATCCTCCTAATCTCAGTCTGAAATGACCAATCTCTTACTCTGAGTCTGTGTCCACTGGATCCAGACACATACAGATAAAAATATCCTTCCTGCATGTACCCTGTAAAGCTTAGATTCTAACTTAGATTAGATTCTAACTTAGATTACTTACAGTGTGGAAACAGGCCCTTCGGCCCAACAAGTCCACACCGACCCGCTGAAGCACAACCCAGCCAGACCCACTCCCCTACATTTATCCCTTCTTTGGGAGGATTTTATCTGTTTCAATGAGATCACCTCTGATTCTTCTAAACTCTAGAGAATACTGTCTCTATGACAATCTGGTCATCAGAGGGATCAGTCTGGTGAACTCTCAGTGACAAGTTTAGACAATATAGTATCGACAATACTCCAGGAGCAGTCCCACCAAGTGCAGCAAAATATTGTTACACCAGCAGTGGAGCCTTGTTGCAATGCAGGCAGCACAGTGGCTCAGTGGTCAGCACTGCTGCCTCGCAATACCAGGGACCTGGCTTCGATTCCCACCTCGGATCACAGTGTGGAGTTCTCCCCGTGTCTGTGTGAATGTCCTACGGGTGCTCTGGTTTCCTCCCACAGTACAGGTTAGGTGAATTGGCCGTGCTAAATTGCCCATTGTGCATTAGTCAGAGGTCTGGGATTTGGGTCTGGGTGGGTTACTCTTCGGAGGGTAGGTGTGGACTTGTTGGGCCACAATGACCTGTTTCCATACTGAAGGGAATCTAATCTCATATCTTTGCTGACCTACGCTAGTTCTCAATCAGAAATTCCATGATTAAGCAGTGCCATGATTAAGAACTACACAACTAACCTTGATAGTCTGGATGTTTGTTGGTTAGTTCCAGTAAGACATGCTAGCTTCGCTTCTTACTGAGTGTATGGCAAGCACTTTGACACTTAACAAGCTTAACCCCTTCATAAGCTAAAACTGCAATATCTTCAGAAATGGGTGGTGAATGAAGTACTGGTTCCTTTCCTGATGAAGGGCTTTTGCCTGAAACGTCGATTTTACTGCTCCTCGGATGCTGCCTGAACTGCTGTGCTTTTCCAGCACCTCTAATCCAGAATCTGGTTTCCTGCATCTGCAGTCTTTGTTTTTACCAACTGGTTCCTTTGTTTCTTGTTGGTGTTATTTCAAGACACTGGGAAAAGCACCTTAATTTTCAGATGATCATCCACCTGGACGGATGGTTTAACATCTCATCCATCATTTCAATTTGCAGCTCCTAGATGGCGCCATCCTAAGGTATCTGATCAAGATCTGCCAGTTCTCAGTGTGGTTGATGAAATGTGCCCAGTCAATGTCCAAAGACAGACATAACCTTTACAGTAGCATAATGTTTCAGACCACCTGACATTCACAAAAGTTCATCCAAATGGTACCACAGTGAGGGACCTGTACAAACTCATTGTAGCAACAGTACAGTAACAATGCAAGGACTGTACACACAAGGATATGGGATAATACTGGAAAATGGCATTGAGATAGAAGATCATAGAGTCATAAAGTCACTCGACACGGAAACAGATCTTTCAGTTCAACTCATCCACGCTGACCCAACATCCCAAACTGACCTTGTCCCATTTGCCAGCATTTGGCCATATCCCACTAAACCCTTCCTGATGCCTTTTAAATGTAATCATACCCACCTCCACCACCTCCTCCGGCAGCTCATTTCATACATGCACCATCCTCTGTGTGAAAAAGTTACCACCTCAGGTTCCTTTTAAATCTTTCCCCTCTCACCTTAAAGATATGCCCTCTAGTTTTGAACTGCCCTACTCTGGGAAGAAGATCTTGGCTACTTATCCTATCCATGCCCCTCATGATCTTCTAAACCTCTTTAAACTCACCCCTCAGCCTCCGATGCTCCAGGAAAGATAGCCCCAGTCAGCTCAGCCCCTCCCTATAGCTCAAACCCTCTAACCATGGCAAGGTCCTTGTGGGGATGATTATTTCTCGTATTGGCACCCTGGATGCTTAAGAACTTGAAAAGTAGAAAATCAATTAGAGCTTAGAACATACAGAGAGCCCACCATGTCTGCATTGACAATGATGCCATTCTAAACTAATCTAATCTGCTTTCACATAGTCCCTGCATTCTCTACCAGTTCATGTGTCTGTCTAAATGACCCTTGAACTTTTCTAACGTATCTGCTTCTACCAACTCCCTTGATAACGTGTTCTAGTCACCTACAACCCTCTGTGTAAAAAATGTCCTTATACATCTCCTTTGAACTTTCCCCCTCTCACTCTGGGAAAGAGACCACTCTAGCCAAGCCTCTCATAATTGTATATACTTTAATCAGGTCGTCCCTCAGCCTCCAATGCTCTAGCGAAAACAGTCCAAGTTTGCGCAACCTCTCCCTATAGCGAATAAACTCCAATCCAGGCATCAGCCTGGTAAACCTCTTTTGCACCCTCTCCAAAGCCTCCATATCCTTCCCATAGTGCTGCAACCAGAACTACACACAATACTCCAACTGTGGCTGGACTAAAGTATTGCAGAGTTACAAGATGACTCGCCATATTTTACACTCAGTGAGCTGACTGATGAAGGCAAGGATACTGTAACCTTCTTTACCACTTTATTCACTTGCATTGTGACTTTCAGGGAGCTATGGACTTGCACCCCATGATCCCTCTGTATATCAATGCTCCCAAGGGTCAGTCTATTTACAGTATGCTTTCCTCTTGCATTTGACCTCCCAAAATGCATCACCCCTCACTTGTCTGGTTTCAGCTCCATCTGCCATTTCTCTGCCCAAATTTCCAGCTGATCTATACCCTGCTGCATCCTTTGATGTCCTCCCTAACTATTTGCAATGCCTCCAATTTTCATGCCGTCTGCAAACTTAATGAGAGCACTGACATTTTCATCCAAATCACTGCTATGTATATTATAATCAACAGAGGTCCCAGCACTGATCTTTGCGGGACAACACTAGTCCAGAAAACATCCCTCTGCAACTACCCTCTGTCTCCTATGGTCAAGTCAATTTTGCATCCAATAAATTCAAAAGAGATAAGATAGTATCCTTCTCCCCTTCTTCCTCATCTTTGATAATTAGCATTGCCCTGAATGAGCTTGGCTTGTAAATTATTCAACTGAAAACACGGGTGATTTACTGTTGGGAATTAATAAATGCAAAAACGGAAAACACTCAAACCTTAAAAACCCCTCTGGTAAAATGCTGGTCTTATGACACTGATGCTCATTAACCTCTGCCCTTCATTTCTTCACCTGGAGTTCTAAGCAATCCTATGGCTTTCAGAAGAAGAAAAGAGATAAGATTCGGCTTAAACAGAAATGAGGTTCACAGTTTTCTCATCAATCTCTTTGAGAATCGTGTCCAGCAATATGTACCTGTGTTTATAAAGTGTCTTTCAATATTGGGATTAATCAAATAATGGGATAAATTCCAATGTGTTACACAATGGATATTCAGTCAAATATCGACACATGAGCTGCATAAAGAGATATCAGATGACCTTGGTCAAGGAAGATGGTTTAAGGAGCACTTTGGGGGAAGTAAGATAGACCAAGAGGCAAAAGAGAGAATTCCAGACCTTCACACCTCAACAGCTGAAGGCACGGTGACCATTGATCAGATTCAAAATATGTGCAAGGAGATATGAAATGGAACTTGTGGAAGACTGTAGGAGAAGGTAACAAACAAGAGAGTGTATGAGGCCATGGAGAGATTTGAAACACATGAATGAGAACCTTAAAGCTGAAATAATGCCAGATTAGGAGCCAGAGTAGGTCATGATTGGTGATGGATGGGTTTCACTTGGTATGGAGTCAGGATAAGGGCAACTGTATGTGGATCATGTTGACCTGAGAATTAGAGTAGGCTTTTAAAAAAACCATACCATTTAGATGGCTCTTTCTGTATGTATAGAATGGAAGTGAAGAATTTGAGCTTCCATGCTTGATCTACTTCATTGTGTTATCATCTTAGACCATACTCCATTGTTGGTTGGTTTCCTCTTATTTTTTACTCAAAATAACATTGCATAGGCACATTGGAATGTTAACAAAGTGCACAGCTTGAGAAAAATTATTGAACGAGACTCCCGCTTTTAGATTCACCTCAGCCTGCATGGACCACTCCACTTTGAGGTAACATGACAATGACTGTTCAATCTAAGATATCTACCAGCCAGAGTTAGATGGTAAAAGGATGATTAATCTGTTGGACTGAATGGGCTGAAAAATCCTTGGGATTGTGTTCAGCCTGACAATTTCTTTCTTCTGGATTCAAATTTGGGAAGTGCTTCACTCACCAGGCAGAAAGGAATGAGCTCCCTGACTCACCAAATCCAACACTAGAACTTTTTGTTCATTCGCTCTTCTGTTTCCAGTTATTCCTTGTTCCTCGTGTGTTAATAAACCAACTTTTGGTTTTCCTTGATGTTTCTTGACAGTATTTTTGAGATCTTCTGCTCACAACGTACCAATATCTGCTTTTTCTGTTGACAGCTATGACATTGAGAAGTGTACAGATTTTGTAAGCAACTGTTTACAGGGTAGCTAATAGATTGAGGTATATAACAAGACATTAATAAATCGGCACTGGAAGACACAATACATGGCAGGAGTGTCACTGTAATAACTCTACATTTCCCAACTCTGTGATGTTAAAGATATTTCTTAAATAACTGGCTCATGAATGTTACTACACACCTTTGGAGCAGAGGGCTCGTTGTTCAGAGGTAAGAACATTGAAACCATGCAATAAGAGCCCCCTGTGATGTTTAATTGTACAAGCTGTTCTGAGTTGTATTGACACACCTCTGGAGCAGGTGGGATTCGAACCCAAGCTTTCTGGTTCAGAATTATATTCTTGCACATGGAGTCTCTCTTGTCTAAATGGACAGTAAAAATGCAATTATTGTCCGATCCTTTGATTTTTCAGGATAAACCAAGCAGTAGTTTGCTTCCAATGATATCCCAAACCTTCCTGTGGTGCAGGAGATACACAGCTGAGGGACTTAGCCATTCAAACATGGGACTTCTCAATCGTACATTGCCTTCACCAGCGATTCTCACTCTTCCATTGTCTGCTTCACTGGAGAAGGGAGCTCACATTTGCCTGTGAAAGACTGAGGATAGATGCAGGAGTGCCACTCTGTCAGTACTGACCACGAAGGAGAAGGATCTGACCAGGACTAGGAGGCCAGAGGGATTAGAAGGGGAGAGGTGGGTGTTAATGCTGGGACCTATGCATTTCCTAGGGATTCTATCTCAGTAATGTGACTGGCTATGATAGGAAGGATGTTATCAAGCTGGAGAGGGTTCAGATGTTGCCAGTAATGGAGGTTTTCAATTGTAAGAAGAGTCTGGATCGGCTGGGTATTTCTTCACTGAAGGGTAGAAGGTTGAAGGGTGACCTTACAGAGGTTTATAAAATCATGAAGGGTATAGATAATGTGAATCGTAGGTGTCTTTTCCTAGTGTGGGGGATTTCAAGATTGGAGAGCATATTTTTAAGGTGAGAGGAGAAAGATCCACATAGGGCATGAAGCACAATTGTTTTACCGAGAGAGTGGGTCATGTGTGGAATGACTTTCCAGAGGATGTGGTGGATGTGGGTATAGTCACAACATTTAAAAGACATTTGGATAAGTCCATGAACAGGAAATATTTGGAAGCATATGGGTCAAGTGCAGGCAGGTGGGATGAGTTTAGTTTAGGCACATGTTGGACCAAAGGATCAGTTTCTGTGCTGAATGACTCCATGGCTGGGAATAGGATGGTAGCATATGGTATTAAGGGTGAACATGACTAATGCTGTGATAAACTATGACACAGTCTTCCTCAACATTTCTTTAATCAGCACTCATCTGTATCCTTCCCCCAGCAGGACCATCTTTTATCCAGCATGCACCACCCTGAGGGATCTGCATTAACGCATCAGGATATACTGTTCTACATTTGTTCCACATTTAGCAATGTCTCAGATGTTGGGTGAATGGCTGTCAGTCAGCTGTTGATCTAATGACTTGCTGTCAACTGGAGCTGTCCATGTCTCTTTCCCCCTGTGTGCTTAAATCTCTCGACGCCTCCATTAGCTTGTGTCCAATGAGATGTCAACTTCTGGTGAGTGAAACCGCAATCATTTGCAAATTTGCTGACCTCATCGCTGTGTGTTTGGGCTCCATTCCCACTTCTCACCAAGCAAGCTGAAACTCTCTTCCAACTTTTGGGTGACAGCTTTCATTGAACTTCATGTAGCCGTTTCCAGACCTCCAGCAGTTCGTGTGTGGAATCAGAGGGTGTGGTGGATGTGGGTACAGTTATAATGGTTGAAAGACATTTGTATAAGTACATGAATCAGGAAGGTTTGGAGGGATATGGGCCAAGTGCAGGCAGGTAGATTAGGAATCTGGTCAGTATGGACTGGTTGGAAGAAAAGGTCTGTTTCTGTGCTGTATGTATCAGTGATAGCAGGTAGCTGTTTACTAATCTGCAAAATCAATACAAACTTGAGTCCAGTTCAGATGGCCTTCAGAAGACCATGGAGACTTGATAATGTGGTTGCTTGATTGATTTTGTGTCTGACCATACGGTCAATTCCGAGGAAGCAATCCTTTTCCCCAAGGAGTTGTTTGGCTTTGAAAATTCCCTGATGGCCATCTCATGCGATATTGACAACGTATTCCCTCAATGACTGTGCAATGACAATGCGATTGCTGCTAACACAAGAGCAGCTGTGGTTATAGCAGTGAGCCCATCGCAAATATTGTGAAGTCTGCACATTGTGCGAGTAATTTCATTGGCAGACAATTTCCCGATCATATCCTTCCAGTTTTGTTATTCCATAGCGTTCATGCATTGCTATCATGTCTCATCTTGTTTGTTGCTATTTTGATGGCAGCTAGCTTTAGCAGATTTGACTCTGCATTTCATCTTATACAGTTAAGATATCTAAGCCAATGCACTATTTACCCTTGTATTCTATTAGTCATTTTGAATGATGGAACTGTTCTGCTATGTCTTTCGTAATAATGGATGTGAACTGCTTGTGGCAAAGCTGTGTTTACCTCATGGTTTCGGAATGGAAAATTGACAGAGGAATGGTAGCTTTCCTGAAGAGCTGCATTGCAGGTTTGATAACAGGTAGGCAGGATGGGAAATTCTGTCATGGTACAGACTCATTAGGATCAGCAAGAGCCTGTAAACTGGTGTTAAACTGTGCTGGAGCTGTGAGAGAACAGTGTCTGTGACCATGTCATCTTCGCTCCCACAAGGGAGATTGAGAAGAGTGTTAGAGGCAATACCCCAGATAATTGCCTGTGTTTTTTCAAACATAGTCATGAGATGGGGCCAGAGAGAGTCCAGCTTCAGAAAAGACAGTGAGAAAATTGAAAACTAATTAGTGGGCCACCAACAGGAATGAACTTATTTAGCACACAATCAGAACAAGAAGGAGGCCTCAAGAGGTCTTAGAAAAAACAACTTGGTACTGCAGTGAGTCAACTACTGTGGAAGCACACTTGGAGATCTGTCAATGGATCGACTACTTGGGAAGAACGCTAGCTCGTGTAACTTCACAGGAATCAGCATCATTGTGATTATGTGCTACTACTCAGTAGTTGAACTTTAGTGGAACAGTATTCAAGCTTTTGTTCAGTGTCGTTGATATTTACACCAGCACTTTTAGACCAAATGTTGTTCTGCACCTTTTCCTCATGACAGGTTGGACCGACCGTTAACAAAGGATGTTGTGAAAGATGGTTTTCTGGGATGAGCTTGCCAGGCTGATACCCAACCTGGGGTTTGTGCTCTTGTAGTTGGAATATCCAATGCTCTATTTGAGCAGATGGCTTGCTGTGAGTACCACTGAACAAGATTATGGGTGGTCTATAATTGGTTGTGACTTCAAACTCATTTCCAGACAGGAGAGATTAAAGTGTAAACAACCACTTGACTTTTTGTTGATGAACAATATTGCCATACTTGGGATAATGACTGACTTCCATTCACAGTAACTGATGTGTGGCCTGCCTCCTCTCTTCAGAGGAGAGTTGCACCTAACGCAGCCGTGGTTTGTATCCATAATGGGTTGAGTGGTTTTCTCAAGGTTGAAATGTGTGATCTGCTGAGAACTGGTGGATTACCTGTTTGTGTAAAAAGTGAGGTCTGCAGATGCTGGAGATCAGAGCTGAAAATGTGTTGCTGGTTAAAGCACAGCAGGTTAGGCAGCATCCAAGGAACAGGAAATTCGATGTTTCGGGCCAGAGCCCTTTCCTGATGAAGGGCTCTGGCCCGAAACGTCGAATTTCCTATTCCTTGGATGCTGCCTAACCTGCTGTGCTTTAACCAGCAACACATTTTCAGATTACCTGTTTGTGTATTGTAGCCCATTCCGAGGGGTCATGTAATGGCAGGTATGTCATTGGACGTCAGAGTCACAGTGTAATGTTCTGCAAACATGGCTTTGACTCTGCCCCTGGCAGATGGTGTAATTTGAACCCAGTGAAAGATCTGGAATTAAAACAAACCTAATGGTGACTATGTAACTCTTGTCAATTGCTGTAAAAACCCATCAAGTTCATTACTGTCCTTCAGGGAAGGAAATGTGCCATCCTTACTAGGGCTGGCCTGTGTACAACTCCAGACCTACAGTGATGTGGTTGAGTCTGACATGGCAAAGGAAGCCACTCCATTCAAGATCAGGGACAGGCAATAAATTCTGGCCAGCCAGTGACACCCTCATACAGTGAATAACATTAAAAAGTGACCACGATATGTTGTGTGTGAGTAAATTGCAGACCTTCTGTTTACTTATTGGCTGCACAATGCTTACAATAGCTAAGACTAACCATAGCTCAGGTGATATTCCATCATCATTGAACTCATGACTAAAGAACTTGGTTCTAATTTCAATAAGCAAACTCCTGTTTGCTCAAGAGGAGATTACATTCTCTAAGATATTGTGGACATGCAGGTTGGTGTGTTTTGTGTTCACTTTCAGTGTGACTTGAGATGAAAATATCATCTCCATATCTAACCTTCAGGTTCTTGAAGTGCAAACAGCATCATCTGCTGCAATACCTCAGCTGATGAGTTCACGCCAAAGTTGATCCTTTTGTTTCGACAAGGTTTCAACATTTGTAGAGAAGACAGTGAGATACCTTGAGCCTTCTGCAAGCTTGACATGATAGTAAATCGCATTGAGGGTGAGTTTTATGAATTATTTCACACCATTCTCTACATTATAATTGATTATCAGTGTCCGTTTTGTAAACTGATTTGTTGACTATGTAACAACCTGAGTTCTTCCTTTGATGTTTCTCAGCAACTTGTATGAGTGAGACCCAAAAGGTGTGCTCATCATCAACTTTCTTAGTGACATCAAGGTAAAGTCAATGCTAATGTTCCTTCTCTGTCTGTTTCCTGACATGGAACACTGTTCCTGTTTGTGAGGTGTGACTGACAGTGCAACAGGCTCTACATGCAACTGCCATGTAACACCTTTCCATTTACCAAAACCAATGCAGCAGTCAGCACATTCTACAAGAATGCTGTTGACCATGACACTACAATCCTGCACTGTTACTGTGTGGAAAGTGAGACAACATAAAAGGCAGCCTGCACTTTAGTGTCATTAGAGACGGACATGTCAAAGGTCCTGAGACGTTTCTCTGCTTTGTTATGGTTTTAAGAGAAAAGGTTCGTAGTCCCTTGGTTTGTGGGGACCAAGGGACTACGGTACAATCCTGAAGTTTGTTAACCTCCCATGATGTTGACAATTGATCCTGCATTAGTGACAGCATCCACTCTGAGCAGCCAATGGCCACTGTCATGTGTAGTATGTTGCTGAGTTCAAAAGAGCACTCAAACTATTTTGAGAGTCAACCCTCCACTACGGTTCAATTTTCTCACCCTTTTTGCTGAAGTACATATAAGTAGCACTCTGTTGGCATTGGCCTTTGTAGCGATATTTTGCTGATCAGAGAGAAACACAAGTAAGGAAGGTGAGGTTTCCACAGGCTTTAGCCTGCTCATTGAGAATAGGACACTCTGAGTGCCATCATAGAGGAAACATTGTTTGGACAGGTTGTGAGTCTGTTGGTGTGACTGCCTTTATTACTGGGGCTTCCAGGTGCATGAGCAATGGATATTGGTCACAGTTAAATTTGGAATGTAGCTTTCAACAGACTAAACATCAATGGTTCTGGATTCAGAGAGTGATAACAGCTTTGGATACCAAATTGGTTCAAAGATAGGAGACAAAAGGATGATGGTGGAGGGATGCTTTTCAGACTGGAGGCCTGTGACCAGCGGTGTTCCACTACGATCATGCTGGATCCACTGCTTTTCATCATTTATATAAGTGATTTGGGTGTGAGGAAAAGAGGTACAGTTAATAAGTTTGCAGATGACACCAAAATTGGAGGTGTAGTGGACAGCGAAGAGGGTTACCTCAGATTAGAACAGGATGTTGATCAGATGGGCCAATGGGCTGAAGAGTGGCAGACGGAGTTTAATTTAGATAAATGTGAGTTAGGCAGTTCAGGGCAGGATTAATAAATGTAATGGTAAGGTTCTGGGGAATGTTGCCACACAAAGAGACCTTGAAATGCAGGCTCACAGCTCCTTGAAAGTAGAGCCTCAGGTAGATAGGATAGTGAAGAAGGCGTTTGGTATGCTTTCCTTTATTGGTCAGTGCATTGAGTACAGGAGTTGGGAGGTCATTGCGAATCTACAGGACATTGGTAAGGCCACTTTTGGAATATTGTGTGCAATTCTGATCTCCCTGCTATTGGAAGGATGCTGTGAAACTTGAAAGGGTTCAGAAAAGATTTACAAAGATGTCACTGGAGTTGGACAGTTTGAACTAGAAGGAGAACTTGAATAGACTGGGGCTGCTTTCCTTGGAGCGTTGGAGACTGAGGGGTGACCTTATAGAGGCTACAAAAATCATGAGGGACATGGATAGGGTGAATAGTTCCCTTTTCATCCCCAGATTGTAAACTAAACCATCTTTTTCCTGTACCTGAGATGTGACTACCTCCCTGTAACTCCACTCTATTACCCCTCCACCTCCCAAATGATCCGAAGTTCATCCAACTCCAGCTCCAGTTCCCTAACGCGGCTTTTAAGGAGCTGGAGTTGGATACACTTCCCACAGATGCAGTCAGCAGGGAGACGAGTGATGACCCTTACCTCCCACATTCTGCAGGAGGAACATTCCACTGCCCTCACCTCCATTCCCACTAATCCAAATTCCCAAAGAGCCCATTGAAAAAGGAAACTCGCAACCTTACCAATCTGGCACACAGAACCTTTTTTTTGGTTAGAGGAGGAGGAGGATGGGTGGGAGACACTTTAAGTCATGTTTTGGATAAAGCCCAGATATATTACCTCACTTATTCAGCCGTCCCATGTCCGCTCCTGCTCAGCGTGCGCTCTGCCAATACACGAGGTAAGTTTTTAAAGAATTACCTGACCTTCCCAGCAGCCCCCTGGTCCTTACTCTCACTGTTCCTGGTCCGACAGCTGCTGAAACTGGAGGCCGCTGACTTTCAAGGTAAAGAAAGGATCCCCTTTTGATACTCAATGCACTAACTGAACTGAAACATTCCAGCTCAAATTTCAATCAGTGAGGATGGATAAGGAGGTTTTACACATTCCAACTGATAACAGAGCAAAAAGCAATGAAGTGGAATCCCAGTCATACTAGATTAATAAATGCGTGTGATAGGATCAGTGAAGTAAATGACATGAGCTGGCAATGACCATGAATGTCAAACTGATGACTCCTTTGAATTTTCGAGGTGAGATAATTGAATCAAACTCAATGAGTTTGAGCTTTCACCAGTCAACCAGTTGACAAAACCTCAAAAATGTCAATCTAAGCGTACAGACTGATAAACATGCAGGCATAAGGACAGATTTTACTGCATTTTTCTGCTTCTGATTCTCATTGTTACGTTTCCATTTGCTTTTTCTGCAATTTCGTTTCTGCCGTGTAGTCCTCTTGGAATCCTGTGTTTCATGAAAAGCATAGCAAAACTTCAATGAGAATCTCAGGAACTTCGAATCCCGTTGGCAATTGGCAGCATTGCAGTTCTGCCAGCGTTAAAATGGAAGTCAAAGATAACAAAATGCTACAAAGTCGAGAAGACATTCTGGCCAGGCATTAAAGAACTAATCAACAGGGCAGGTTCCAGAGTTGACATTTTGGCTTCATTCTTTGATTGAGCATTGAGACCAATAAACTCACGAGTTGTCCCCAGAGAGCCAGTTGGTAAGAATGTGAGGACGAGTTTTTTTTTCAGAATGCAGCAATTGTTAATGAACCAAATGGCACTGCCAACTGCTCAAGCAAACACTGATTTCAAAAAGGAAGTGGAATTGGTGCTTGGGGTTGAGTCAGTAGCATTAGGGATGGATTCAATGGGCCAAATGGTCTCCTTTTGAGAGTCATCATTGTAATACTCGAAAACCTCCTCATCCAACGATCTCAGTTTCGGTCTGTACCTATTTAGAGTGATTTAAGTGAATTGCCAGTTATCCCAATTACCAGAATATAATTATTACAATGAAAAAAATGACAAAAATACAGTGGATGCTGGAAATCTGAAATACAAACAGAAAACGCTGGAAATACTCGGTAGATTTGCCAGCACCTGGAGAATTTTGCTTTTGATTCGTGGGAAATGAGAGCTGCTGGCTGGGCCAGCATTTATTGCCTCACCCTAGTTGCCCTTGAGAAGGTGATGGTGAGCTGCCTTATTAAATCCCTGAAGTCCATCTGCTGTCATTAGGAAGTGAATTCCTTGACTCAATGACACTGAAGGAACAATGATACAATTCCAAGTCAGGGTAGTGAGTGGCTTAGATGGAATTTGCAGATGGTGATGTTCTCATGTATCTGTTGCTCTTGTCCTTCTAGATGGAAGTGGCTGTGGGTTTGGAAGGTGTTGTCTGAGAAGCCTTGGTGAATTTCTGCAGTGCATTTGATACATAGTACACACTGCTGCTACTGAGCATCAGTGGTGGAGAGAGTGGATGTTTGTGGGTGTGGTGCCAATCATGTGGGCTGCTTTGTCCTGGATGGTGTCAAGCTTCTTGAGTGTTGTTGGAGCTGCACCCATCCAGGCAAGAGGGGAGTATTCCATCACACTCCTGACTTGTACCTTGTAGATGGTGGACAGGCTTTGGGAGTCACGAGATGAGTTACTGCAGGATTCTTAGCCTCTGACCTGCTCTCGGATCCATCGTATTTAAATAGGTGGGAGAAAGTGAGGACTGCAGATGGTGGAGATCCGAGTTGACATGTGAGGTACTGGAAAAGCACACCGGGTCAGGCAGCAACTGAGGAGCAGGAGATTTGACGTTTCGAGCATGCGTGCTCCATCAGAAATGTGAGTGAGTAGCCAAAGGGGGCTCAGAGATAAACGACAGGGTGTGACTGTGGGGGGAAAGTAGCTGAAAGTGCGATAGGTGGATGAATGTGGGGTGGATGTGATAGGTCGGAGAGGAGGGTAGAGTGGATAGGTGGGAAGGAAGATGGGCAGTTAGGACAGGTCAAGAGGCTGATGCCGAGTTGGAAGGGTGGATCTGGGATAAGGTGGGGGGAGGGGAAATGGGGTCACTGGTGAAATCCACATTGATGCCGTGTGGTTGAGGGGCCCCAAGGCAGAAGATGAAGCGTTCTTCCTCCAGGCATCAGGTGGCTAGAATTTGGCAGTGGAGGAAGCCTAGGATCTGCATGTCCTTGGCGGAGTGGGAGGGGGAGTTAAAGTGTTCGAGTACAGGGCCGAACATCTCTGAGACACACGCACTAAACAACTCCACCGCCCTGTGTTCGAACATTTTAACTCCCCCTCCCACTCCGCCAAGGATGTGCAGGTTCAGGGCCTCCTCCACCATCAAACTCTAGCCACCTGACGCCTGGAGGAAGAACGCCTCATCTTCCGCCTTGGGACCCTTCAACCAGACAGGATCAGTCCTCATTTCCCCTCCCCCCCACCTGATTCCAGATCCAACCTTCTAACTCGGCACCGCCCTCATGACCTGTCCTACCTGTCCATCTTCCTTCCCACGCATCCGCTCCACCCTCCCCTCCGACTTATCACCACCACCTCCCTTAATCTACCAATCACATTCCCAGCTATCTTCCATCCAGCCCCCACCCCACATTCATCTCTCAGCCCCCTTTGCTGCCACCACCACCCTCCCCCCATTCCTGATGAAGAGGTTATGCTCGAAATGTCGACTCTCTTGCTCCTCAGTTGCTGCCTGACCCGATGTGCTTTTCCAGCACTACACTATTTAAATATCTGGACCAGTTCAGTTACTGTTCAATGATAAGACAGAGAGAATTACCATTTATGTCTGTGATCCTTCGTCAGTTTAATTAACACTTGATTTGTGGATCTTCCCATTTGCCATTCAGCATCGTCCGATCTGTCATGGCATTGATTGAAGATTTATGTAGAAGCAGCTGCTTTTATTTAACTCTATTAATCTATCGTCGTCGGTAATGCTTCAGCTTTTGTGATGTCAAAATGTTGATTGGTTCGTAGTCATCTGTCTCTCAAGTAGCAGCTCTGAGTCAAGGAATCACGGCATTAAGCTGTCCCTTTGATATTTGTTATTAAATGTATAGCTGATTCCCCCTCCCCACATGCAGTACTGAGGGAGAGTTGCAACCATTGAAGTTGCCTCCTTCTAGATAAGACGTTAACCCGAAATCATGTCTGCCACACCCCTCCCCCCAGTTAGACATAAGAAATCCCACAGCATCATTTCACTGAAGACAAGGAGAAATAAATCTGTCTCCTGGTGAATACATATCTCACAAGCAACATGGCACAGGATTGTTTATGGGTGTAGGAATTGGCTGCCATGTTCCTTACTTTCCGGCAGAGATGATACTTCAAGTATCTAATTGGCTGTAATGTGCTTCAGAATGTCCTGTAGTTGTGAAAGGTGCTATATAAATGAATTTTTTTTATGAAGTGCAGTACACATAAATGGCCACTCCACGACAGAGAGCAGACAATGCTGCTGAGCCCAGAAATTGATAACATTGGTTAGACTAGATTCCCTATAGTATGGAAACAGGGCCTTTGGCCCAACAAGTCCACACTGACCATCCCAGACCCATTCCCCTGCCTTATATTTACCCCTGACTAATGCACCGAACAATATGGGCAATTCAACATGGCCAATTCACCTGACCTGCACATCTTTGGAGTGTGGGAGGAAACCGGAGCACCCAGAAGAAACCTACGCTGAATCCAGGAAGAATGTGCAAACTCCACACAGACAGTCGCCCGAGGCTGGAATCGAACCAGGTGCCTGGTGCTGTGAGGCAGCAGTGCTAACCACTGAGCCCCAATTAAGGCAAGGGGCGAGTTCACTTTGTAACAGAACAATGAGGAAACTTAGTGAAGTACTCCGCAAGGTGGAGTGGTTGGACAGAGTGAATCAGGAAAATAAAATATAGCTCTTCTGATGGAGGAATCGAGGAAGTCATCAATTTCAAATCATCACTGAGAGGGGGAAGAGATTCACAGCTCTCTCTCACTCTGAACTTCATTTCAGTATGACCAGGCTTAACAGTGGGATTACTTTAAGCAGAGAACTTTACTTCTCTTGTCACAAAGTTCAATAAAAACAGAGAACATACAAGGATATCAGGAAAGAACAGGACAGTTAGATTTCTTTTGAAAATAGCTTATAAACTGAATGGCATCATCTGAGTAATTTGAAATCGTGTTGAAAAGAGTCCTGATGAGCTGAAAGTGTGTTGCTGGAAAAGCGCAGCAGGTCAGGCAGCATCCAAGGAGCAGGAGAATCGACGTTTCGGGCATAAGCCCTTCTTCAGGAAGGGTCCTGATGAACCCTGGCTGTAGATAGGGCTTTAAACTAAATACTGTTGTGGGTAAGAATGTGTGAATGTCATATTGTACCAAGAAACCATAAAAGTGTAGGGAGACTTAATAATAGAACAAACTTAAAGGCTTTGCATCTTAATGATCAAAACATTCAGAATAAGGCAAATGAATTGATCGAGCTAAATCCAGGACTTTGAACTAGTTAAAGGGGGAGGGCTCAGGAGAGATTATTAAAGTTTCCAGAACAAGTAATAGGACAGGAAGTGTGGAAAGTGTCAGGAAACTAACTTCAGGCACAGCAGATAAGGGGACAACTATGAGAAGGGGGGCAGACAATGCAGGACTGAAGATGTTCTACATAAATGTGCACAGTATGCAAAGCATGGTAAAGGTGCTTATAACGCAGATTGAAATTGTCAGGTGTGATATTGTGGGTATCATAGAGACGTGTCTGTAAGAGGATCAGGGCTGAGAACTAAATATCCAAGGATCCACATCCTAGCAAAAGGATAAGCAGTTGGGCAGAAGGTTGTGGTTGTCTTGTTCAGAAGAAATTAAATTAAGTCAATAGCAACAAGTGATATAGAGTGGGAAGGTACAGACTCTATTTTGGTAGAGTTGAGGAACTACAAAGGGAAGTTGTGTCAAGCCCTCCCATCAGGATGTGGGAAAGAAATTAAATCAGGAGATAGAAAAGGCATGTACGAAAGGCACCATCATAACAAATACAGGGGACTTCAATATATGGGTGGGCTGGGAAAATCAGGTTGGTTATGGATCCCAAGCAAAGGAATTTACAAAATATATTTTGGAGTTGGTTTTGATAGAGTCCATGAGGGAACAGGCAATTCTGGATTTGGAGAGGTGGAATGAGGTAGACTTGATTAGGGAGCTTAAGATCAAGGAACTTAAGATCGTGGGCGGCACGGTCGCACAGTGACAGCACTGCTGCCTCACAGCGCCAGAGACCCGGGTTCATTTCCCGACTCAGGCGACTGACTGTGTGGAGTTTGCACGTTCTCCCCGTGTCTGCGTGGGTTTCCTCTGGGTGCTCCGGTTTCCTCCCACAGTCCAAAGATGTGCAGGTTAGGTGAATTGGCCATGCTAAATTGCCCGTAGTGTTTGGTAAGGGGCAAATGTAGGGATATGGGTGGGCTGCGCTTCGGCGGGTCGGTGTGGACTTGTTGGGCCGAAGGGCCTGTTTCCACACTGTAAGTAATCTAATCTAATTAACAGAACTCTAGGGAGCAATGACCATCATGTGACAGAATTCACCCTGCAGTTTGAGAAGGAGAAGCTGGAATGACAAGAAACATTAAATGAAAGTCACTACAAAGACATGAAGGAGGAGCTGGCCTAGAAGCGAAGGGGAGCCTAGCAGGGAAGATGGTGGAGCAACAAGGCAGGAGTTTCTGGAGGTGATTCAGGAGACACCTCAGAAATTCATTCCAAGGAAGAGGAACCATGCTAAGGGGAGGATGAGGCAACCATGGGACAGCAGAAAAGCAAAAGAAAAACCAGATGCTAAAGATTTGTGGGAAGCCAAAGGATTGGGATATCTTTTAAACTAACAGAGTCTAACTAAAAAAGCAATAAAGGTGGGAGAAGACGAAATATGAGAGTAAGCTACCTAGTAATAAAAAGAAGACTGGGAGTTTTTTTTGATATATGAAAGGTAAGAGAGAGGCAAGAGTGGATATTGGACCTCTGGTCAATGAGGCTGGAGAAGTAGGAATGGGGAACAAAGAAATAGCAGAGATCCATTGGTAGACTAGGCACTTTTCATAGTTTTCACAGTGGAAGACACCAGCAGTATATCAGAATTTCAAGAGTGTTGGAACAGAGATGAGTGTAGTGGCCATCACTGAAGAGAAGGTGCTGGGAAAGCTGAAAGGTCTGAAGGTGGATAAATCACCTGGACAAGATGGACTACACACTAGAATTCTGAAGTAGATACCTGAGGAGATTGGAGGAGTATTGGTGGTGATCTTTTGGGAATCACTGGAGTCAGGGAGGATTCCAGAGGGCTGGAAAATGGTTAATGTAACACCCCTGTTTAAGAGGGGAGGGAGGCAGAAATCAGGAACTATAGGATGATCAGCTTGGCCTTGGTCTTTGGTTGGATTTTAGAGTCCATGAATAAGAATGAGATCGTGGAGTGCTTGCAAGTGCACAATAAAATAGGGTAAAAAATGAGGTCTGCAGATGCTGGAGATCACAGTTGAAAATGTGTTGCTGGTTAAAGCACAGCAGGTCAGGCAGCATCCAAGGAATAGGAAATTCGACGTTTCGGGCATAAGCCCTTCATCAGGAATGGAAACCAGCAACACATTTTCAACCACAATAAAATAGGGCTGAGTTAGCATGGCTTCATCGAGGGGAGGTCAAGCCTGACAACCCTGCTTGAAGTCTTTGAGAAGGTAATGAGAAAATTAGACAAAGGAGAGTCAATGGGTGTGCTCGATCTGACAAGATGCTGATATAGGAGGCTGTTCAATAAGATAAGTGCCCATGGTATCAGAGGCAGCGTGCTAGCATGGAAAGAGGATTGGCTGATTGGCAGAAGGCAGAGACAGGGCATAAAAGGTATCTTTCAGGATAGCAGCCAATGACTCGTGGAGTTCCACAGGGGTCAGTGTTGGGGCCACAAGTGTTCACATTATGCATTAATGATCTGGATGAAGGACCTGAGGGCATTGTTGCTACACTTGCAGATGATACGAAGATAGATGGAGGGACAGGTAGTGTTCAGGAAGTTGAAAGGAGGCTGCAGAAGGACTTGAACGAGCTAGGAGAATGGGTAAAGAAGTGGCAGATTTGGAAAAGTGTGAAGTAATGCACTTTGGTAGGAAGAATGATTACTGTTGCTTCAAGTTGGCATGACTTAGAAATTAACACACTTGTGGAACTTCAGCAAGGAACTCTTAAATTGTATAATTTTAATTTTTACTCAACTACAATGTGCCATCCAGAGCTCATTAAAGCTCTTCAATAAATGCAAGGCTTTCCTTTCATTTCACTTCCTGAAAAATAAATAATTACTCAAAGTGGTCATTGGTGGAAATGTGGAGAAGGTGAGGTCTGCAGATGCTGGAGATCGGAGCTGAAAATGTGTAGCTGGAAAAGCGCAGCAGGTCAGCCAGCATCCAAGGAACAGGAGATTCAATGTTTCGGGCATAAGCCCTTCTTCCATCCATGGAAATGTGTTTCAATAAGCCATTAACATATACAGTACATAGGTGGTTCACAGCGCCAGGGTCCTGGGTTCGATTCCATCCTCAGGTGATTGTCTGTGTGGACTCTCCCTATGTCTGCATTGGTTTCCACTCACAGTCCAAAGACGTGCAGGTTAGGTGGATTAGCCATAGGCAGTGCAGGGTTACTAGGTTAGGGTAGGGGGTGTGATGTTCTTTGGAGGGGTAGTATGGTTTTGATGGGTTGAAAGGTCTGCTTCCACACTGTGGGGATTCTAAAAGTAGGTTAGCACATCGCATATTTGTCTTTGTGATCTCTCGATTCATTTTGCCCCTTTCCTTATTCTCTCACATAATTTCAAAGATGGTTTGTTAGCAATCTATTTTTACAAGCTAATTTTCCTCACAGGGACATTCTTTCACAGTGTGAGGTTAACATTGTAAAACTCTGCCTCAAATTGACAAAGCCTGACAAAATCCCATTTAATTCAGAAGAAAGCTTTTTAAATGGACTTAACACAGTTCCATGTTAAACTACAGTGATCTAGCCATTAGAATGGACCCCACTTACAGGAATTCTTCCAACGCTGAGGTTTACATGTCTCTGTAAGACGAATAGGAGCTTTGTGGCCAAAGTTAATCAATGCTGAGCCAAGCAATATCAGTTTGTCTGATTTGATTCGCTTTATTACTGTCTCGTGTACTGAGGTACAGTTAAAAGTGTTGTTTTACATGTTTTACAGGCAGATTGTACTACACAAGTGCATCTGGGTGGCAGAGTGCAGGGTACAATGTTGCAGCTGCTCAGAAGATGCAGAGAAAGATCAATGCTAACAGTTAAAAGGACCGTTCAAAAATCTGATAACAGTGGGGAAGAAGCTATTCTTGAATCTGTTCGTACGTGCATATAAACTTTTACGTCTTCTGCCCGATGGAAGATAGTATTGTGCCGGGGGACCTGGCCTGGGTGCCGTGTATAATATTCCCAGACAATGTCTCTCCTTGACTTGCACGATCCCTGAAGAACCCAGTGTAAATGTAGCTGAGATGTTTGAGTGCACACAATGCCTTGACAGACTGAAGAGGCTTGGGAAAGACAGTCTCTGACTCCATGTAGTATATTCGTAGAATCCCTACAGTGTGGAAGCAGGCCATTCAGCCCATCTAGTCCACACCAAAGATCCTCCCACTGAGACCCGCCTCCACAACCCTGCATTCCTTATTGACTAATCCATCGAGTCTTCGCATCCCTAGACGCTCCAGGTGATTTAACATGGCCAATCCACCTAACCTGCACATCTTTGGACTGTGTGAGGAAACCCACGCAGAAGAACGTGCAAATGCCACACAGGCAGTTACCCAAGGCTGGAATTGAATCTGGCTCCCTGGCGATGTGAGATAACAGTGCTAACCACTGATCCATTGTGTCACCCTGGGTTCTGCTCTTGGTATTTATGAGTTTGGATAGCAATGTTTCAGAGGATTGAGAAGTCTGAAGCACTAACTAGCCCGCAGAACCTAAGGCCCAGAGCTTGAAGGAGAGTTTTGTTTCCAAAGAGGTAACAAAAGTGCTCAATGAGGGTCACATTGTTGGTTTGGCGTACACGGACTTCCAGAGAGCATTTGATACAGAACCACAGAACAGCCTTGAGAGGAAAGTTACAGATCATAGATTAAAAGGAACAGTGACAACATGGATTCAAAACTGGCTGACTGATAGGAAACATAAATATTATTTGGACTGGGAGGACTTTGCAGGTGAGTTCCATCAGAGTCCGTATTGGATCCCTTGCTTTTCCTGATATAAAATAATAATCTCGGTGTGGTGAATGCTTTCAGATGACACAAAACTTAAGAGGAATTGTACTCTGAGAAAGACAGTGTGGAACTCAAAAGGGTGTTGAGAAGCTGGCAGAGTGGGCAGAGAGTTGGCAGATGAAGTTTAACGCATGAAGTTGTGCACTTTTATAGAAAGATTACTGTAAAACAATATAAAATAAGGTTCAATTTTAAAAGGAACAGAGGCACCAAGGTGTCTATGTGCACAATTCATTGAAGGTGGTGGGACAGATGGAGAGAGCAGTTAATAAAGTATGCAGTTTTACTAATGGGACAGAGTACAAGAGCACTGAAATTGTACAAGACACTTGTTAGACCTCAGCTGGAGTATTGTGTACAATTCTGGGTGCCACATTACTGGCAGGATGTGAATGCACTGGAGAGATTGCAGAAGCGATTTACAAGAATGGTCCAGGGATGAGAAACTTAAGTGATGAAGATAATTTGAGGACGTTGGAACTGTTGTGGTTGGAGAGAAGAAGGCTGAGACGAGATGCGATGGAGGTTTTCAAAATCATTAACAGGTTGGGGATAGATAGGGGGCACCGGTTCCCACTTCTAAAAGGGACAAGAGTGAGAGCGCATAGATTTAAAATGGTGCTTGAAAGAAGCAAGTTGATCAAACATTTATTCACATAGTAGGAACTTAGGGTTTAGAATGTATTTCCTGGAAATGGGTGGAGGTAGGTTCAATTGAGGTATTCCAGAGGAGATTGGACGATTATTTAGATAAAGATGAAGTACGTTGGTATGGTATAAAGCAGGAGATTGGTACTGGGTAATGATGTTCTTCTGAAAAGCAGGCATGACACCGTAACATAACTCCAGCATCTGCAGGACCCACTTCCACCTACCATAACACAACTGTCATTTTAGTTATTTTCCCGTCAGCCTGGTCAGGGGTGTTATTACACATCTTTGGAGTAGGTCAGATTTGATCCATTGTGCCAGAAGGAACCCTGGGCCGTAGTGTCATTGTGCAATGATTTAGAATAGTTTTGCCTTCCAATTGATTCATTGAATGTAAATCTCAGTAGCTGTCGCTAGGATATTTTGGCCCATCAGTGTGTTATTGCTTGGGCTGCTGAATTCTCATTTCAGGGGAGAATCTACTATACCATCATGAACTGTCTTATAGCTGTCTCTGCCTCATTATTGGACAGGTACTGCATACTTAACAAGCATTACACCATTTCCAATATAACAGTGGTCAAAGACTGCCTCTGGTAAGCCAGCACTAATAGACTTTCCCATTCCTTTTGCTTAACAGAAAGCAAAACATGTTCTAAACAGCCATCCCACTTTTTTTTCACAATCCTAAAGACAAATGACTCATTTAAAAAATTTTTAAAAATGTACGTTGTGAAAGGAGCTGTGTCTGAATTGGGAGCTGTGAAAGTAACTAAACGGTTTCTCTGTTTAATGCTGAGAGGGCTGCTCACTTTGTGATTGATGGTGGAAGCTTTCCCTATCAGTAATTAGACATTTGACTGAAGCAGAGTTATCAGTTGAAGAAACAGGGATTATATCAAATCTTCCAAACCTAGAAGAACAAGGAGAGCAGGTACATGCAAATGCTTTTATCACTTGCAAGTTCCCTTCCAAGCCATTCACCATCCTGGCTTGGAAATGTATCACAGTTCCTTCACTATCAGAATCCTGGATCTCTCTCTCTCGAACAGCATAATGGGTAAACCCACACTAAATGGACGGCAGAGTTTCAGGATGGCAGCTCTCCACTACCTTCATCAGGGCACCTAGGAATGGGTAATAAATGCTGGCTCAGATAGCAATAACCCCACACCCAATGAAAATAAATAACATTGGTTAAACTGTGCTATATGTACATGAAACAGATACAATACTTACAAACATCCACTATATTTCACATTATATCAATTGTAAACAACAACACAATCACCCCAACACTAAAGGCAATGTATCAAGGGGAAGCGATGGCCTAGTGACATTATCGCTGGATGGTTAATCCCAAGACCCAGATACATCCTGGAGACCTGGGTTTGAATCCCATCATGGCAGAGGGCGGGATTTGAATTCAATAAATAATTAGGAGTCTAATGATGTTCGTGAATCCATTGTCGATTGTTGGAAAAACCCATCTGGTTCATTAACTTCCTTTAAGGAAGGAAACTGCCATCCTTATCTGGTCTGGCCTACATGTGACTCCAGACCCACAGCAATGTGGTTGACTCTGGCCAATTAGGGATGGGCAATAAATGTTGGCCCAGCCAGCAACACACTTATCCCATGAATGAATAAAAGAAATCTGTTTGTATGCATTGGTAGAACACCCTATCACCTATTTAATAATAATGCCTTTTGATACCTGATAGCAGTGTTGTTGAGATACACCTGTTTCATTTCCTGAGGGGCTTGAAACTGTTGTAAGCTTATTAAATGTCCTGTTGTACAGCGAAAATTATTGTCTAAAGTGGGAGAGAAGACAAAATGGGTGAGCACAGTGGATTAAAAACAAGACTTTCATCTCTCAAAATTGGATCTAATGGTATACCTGTGGCTTAGTGGCAAGGTCCTCACTTGAGAGTGGTACTCAAGAGACACGAGCACAAAACCTAAGCTAATGTTTCACTGCAGTGCTGAGAGGGTGCCACACTGCAGAGTGATATATTCATCCAGCACCGAAACAGACCCTTCCGTCCAACTAGTCCATGCTGACCATCATCCCAAACTAAACTCATTCCACCTGCCTGTGCTTGGCCCATATCTCTCCAAATATTTTGTAGTCATGTACTTATCTAAACATCTTTTAAACATTGTAACTGTGTCTGCATCCACCACTGCCTCTGCAAGTTCTTTCTATGCATGAACTATTCTCTATGTAAAAGAGTTGCCCCTTATGTCTTTCTCCTCTCACCTTAAAAGTATGTCCCCTAGTCTTGAAATCCCCAAACCGAGGATAAAAACATGTGCCACTTTCAATACCCCCCATGATTTTATAAACCTCCATAAGGTCATCCCACAGCTTCCTACACTCCAGTGAAAGAAGTCCCAGCCTATCCAACCTCTCCTTATAACTCAAACCCTCCATTCCCAGCAACATCCTGGCAAATCTTTTCTGAACCCTCCCCAGTTTAATTATCGTTCGGCAATAATAATAATAATAATAATAATAACAACAACAACAACAACAATAACAATAATAAAAGCAATAGAGAGATTATCATTAAACAGAAGCTTAGAGACATTAAATTAGACATATGTTTTCATAAGTTGATGTTAAACACCTTTGGCACTAAACATTGGTGCTTCTCCTGGTGTAATGGCCAAAATGTGTGCCTAAACCATCACCATTAAAGCTGATGATCTGGTTATCATCATCAAGGTTATTGTATCATATCAAATCTTGCTGCTTGGTCAAGACTATTCCTCAAAGTTACTAATTAAAGATGTTTACTGTAATTGGTTAAAGTACAGATGAATTCATATATTACATCAAAGAGTTCATTTTAGAGGCACATTATTGACTCTGTGATTCTGAATGAAACTGTATAATTATAAACCGTTCTCAGATCAGTCCTGACTATAACAGTCTGATATGAAATGTATTTGGGTACCGGTTACTGGCTCAGGTTACTACAGGATTAGAGATCTTTGATTTTTTGCTTTATATATTTATTTTGTTTGTTCTACTAAGAGATTAATTATAATTTTGGGTGTTTAAATATATTGTATGATCCGTTCTGAATGGGATTTCCTTTTCCCTACAATAAAGGGTGTAACAGATTCTTAAAACATCACTTTACTTCAGCGGGATATGGCTCCTGAGATTTATCCATGATGGCTATGGAGTGGGTTTGTATGATTAGCCGGGGCGGTGTGGTGGTGATCATGTTGGCATTTTGCAGTAGTGTGAGTTGGCACCTCATTGAAATAGGTGCAGGGGCTATGGAGTTGAATAGGTAGTGATGAGTTGTCATTTATAGTTATAAGGGCCAATAAGGTATGGGTGGTGAGGTATGGGTAGGATTGGAGAGTGGTATGAGAATTAAGAGCTAAAGGATTATTTCCTTTCCTGAAGAACATTACTTTAAATGTTATAATTATAGTGTGTGGACTATTTTAGAACTGTTTTTTTTTATTTTATGTAGTTCTCCACCATATAATTTGGTTTCCATACTATAAAATTATTTCAAAGCACTGGAGGAAGTGCAAATATGGAGGTGTAAAATCTGAAAGATCACAGCTATCGGAAGACATGGAGCATTTTAGGCTTGTTTTACTTTTAGAAAAGAGAAGGCTTGAAGGAGATCTGATGGAAGTGCAGATTATGAACGAAATTGACAGGGTAGTACGTTTCAACATGTTGAGGGTCGTGGAGACAAATCAGTTACTGTCGAATCCGAAAAAGGAAATACTGAGATTTTTAAATTTTGATCACAGCGAATAGCTTTGATGCTATCATAAATAAATTTGATGAGTGCATGAGCGAGAAGGCGATAGAAAAGAAATGCTGAAAGGCTAGGATGGAGAAGAAGGAAGAGGAGGAGATTTGCAAGGATTATGCACACCATTAAGATGAGTTGTGCTGAATGGCTAGTCCAATATAATGTAAGATTACACTCATAATATTTGGGACTATTTTTGAGTTATATCCACCTGGATTCTTCACCCTGGACATGGCACGTAACTTCAGGGAACACTTTAGATTGTGTGTCTGTGAACTGAGAGAGTCAACTGTCTTTGTGCAAAACTGCAGCTTGTTAAAATTACATAGTTCCTCATGATAAGACTGCATTTAATCAATGAATCTTCTTTTGCATCTGCAATATCAGCTTCCGGGGCAGTATTCATCCTTCAATCAGCTGTTAGGACCAGACCAGGCATATCCACAGAATGATCCATGAGCTGTGAGCTTTCATAGCTCATTTAACATCCTTTTAGTAGTCTTCGAGTATTCCAAAATATTAAAAAAAAGCAGCAGCATAGATTTACTCTTCAATGAGATAAAGACTATTGATCAAAAATACTAAGTTTAAGAAGTCAGCAGTTGATGGCTAAAATGCAAATGTAATCACCAGATCAGACAGTGCAGAAGAGGATCTTTAGCTCGTTGAGTCTATATTATTAATAAATATGCTGCTACCACCACTAGTCTCACTAGCCTTTGAATGTCATGACGTTTCAAGTGTTCATCCATGAATATTTTAAAGTTGTGAGGTTATCTATCTCAACTACTCTCCCAGAGCCCCAGTGTCCTCTGAATGGAATATCTTTACCTAAAATCCCCTTTAAACTGCCTACTTTTCACTTTGAAAGTGCGTCTCCTTTGACTAAGGGGAAGAACTGCTTTCCATTTCTCCTTGTTCATGCTCCGCATAATCTTATACACATCTATCAGTTCGCCCTCAACATTCTCTTCTCTAAAGAAAACAACCCAAGCTTATCAAACCTCTCTTCATCACTGAAGCTCCCCATCCGAGGCAGCATTTTGGTGAATCTCCTCTGTAACCCCTCCAGTATAATCACATCAATCCTTCAGCGTGGGGGCCAGAACGGCTCGCTGTACTCCAGCTGGGGCCTAACTAATGTCCTGTACAGCTCCAACATCACCTCGCTGCTCTTATAATCTCTGCCTCGAATGATGAAGGCAAGAGCCCCAGAATGCCTTTGTAACTCCCCTATTACCCTGCCCTGCCACCTCAGGGATGTAGGACAAACACTCCAACATGCCTCTGTTCCTCTGAGCTTCCTCATGTCCTACCACTCGCTAAGTCATCCCTTGTCTTGCTCCTCCTTCCAAAGTGCATCGCCTCACATTTATAAGGGTTGTCTCTGAACTGCCCATCTGACAAATAACTTGATTCAAAGTGGGAACTGACGAAGGTACTTCTAACAACGAGAGTAAGCTCAGTCAGTTTCTTGTGCTGGCCTGTTACTTGCTTGAAGATAGCCTTTCAGAGGTTGACAATTTTAAGTGCGAATACAGCAGCTGAGATGACTTCTGTAGTTGAAATGTCGGGTGTTTCTCCCACAAGTTGACTAGGCAGAACAGATTCATGGAAGGGGTGAAGGCTCCGTTAATGACTCTGTCACAGCACTGCTGCCTGTGGCCTTTGGTGGCATGCCGCAGTACAGTCGGTCTTTAGCTTTCCACTTTGGCATTAGAACTGAAGATGTATTCTGCTCGTCACATTACAGGAAGGATGTGGAGGCTTTGGAGAGGGTGCAGAACAGGTTTACCTGGAAGCTGTCTGGATTAGAAGGTCTGAACCATAAGGAGACGCCAGGAAACTTTGTCTTTTTTTCTTCTCTGGAGTGACGGAGGCTAAAGGGAGACTTGATAGAAGTCGATAAAATTATGGGATATATAGGGAGGGATGATGGGCAGAATAATTTTCCTTGAGTTGAAATATCTCATACTAGGGGGCATCCTTAAAGGTTAAAGGGGAGAAAGTTCAAAGGGCAAACATTTTATCCAGAGAGTGGTGGGAGTCTAGACTGTGCTGCCAGAAGTGATGATGGAGGCAGATGTGATAGGGGTCTTTATGGGACTTTTGGAAAAGCACATGAGGGATATGGACAAAGGCCGACAAAAGGGCTGGCTCATGTTCGGCACAATATTGTGGGCCGAAGGGTCTGTTCCTGGACTGTACTGTTCTATGTTCTCTATGTCCTATGTAGCAGTAGCAATTGGCCATTCAGACTATCCAATTTGCTCTGCCATTCAATGAGATTGTGTCTGATCTGAGGATCCTCAACTCCACTTTCTTGTTTTTTTGCCCCATAACCATTGATTCCCTTACTGCTTAAAAATCTGTCTATCTCTGCCTTGAATATACTTAGCCTCATCTGTCGTTACCTCATCTGTCTAAATTGGATGACCCATGAGATTATGTCCCCTTTGCCAGAGATCCCTTCATCTTGGGTGGTATCACTCAGGGTTCCACTTGTTCTGTTCAAATGGTCAGAGGCAAAAAATGTGGTGCTGGAAAAGCACAGCATCAGAGGAGCAAGAGAGTCGACATTTCGAGCATAAGCCCTTCATCAGGAATGTGGGGGGATGCCCAAGGGGGCTGACAGATAAATGGGAGGGAGTGGGACTAGGGGTAGGTAGCTGGGAATGCGATAGGTAGATGATGGTGGGTGGTGGTGGTGATAGTTTGGAGAGGAGGATGGAGTGGATAGATGGGAAAGAGGATGGACAGGTAGGACCATTCAAGAGGGTGGTGTTGGACCTGGGATAAGGAGGGGGGAGGAGAAATGAGGAAACTGCTGAAGTCCAGATTGATCCCGTGTAGTTGGAGGGTCCTAAGGCGAAAGATGAGGCATTCTTCCTCCAGGCACCAGGTAGCTAGACTTAGGTGGTAAAGGAGGCCCAGGACTTGCATGTCCCTGGTAGAATGTGAGAGGGAGTTGAATTGTTTGGCCATAGGGTGATGGGGTTGTTTAGTGTGTGTGTTCAAATGGTGTCTCATAGCCTGTTTTATGCAGGTCAAGACTGAAGGTGGCTACTATGTTCATTTTGCTGAGGTATTTTTCCACAAAGCAAAGTCAGTTTGGTGGGATTTCCCATGATGTCCTCCCAGTATCCTGATATTTTTCAGAAGATTTAAACTCTCACACATTTGGAAGAATCTATTATGTTTTCCAAGGGAATAGAATTGAATAGAACCACAATTTATTGTCACTTGTGTTTATGAAAATGCAACGAGGTGTGTAAAGATCACCATAATTCAGCAGCTATAAAAATACATAATTGAGACCAAGTTAGAACAAAGCTTTTCTTTTCCCTCGGTGGCTCATGGGTTTCTGAAGTGGCTCCAGGATGGCATCGCTGAAGCTACCCCAAGCTACCAAAGCAAGAATTTCTGGACCCACCAGGCTGCCATCGAAGCCGCCGCCATCATAGCAAGGAGGGACAGACCGAATGCCCCCAAGTTACTGATGCTGGAGCCATTGCCACTCCAGTCGTGCCCGACAGGATGGGACCATTCGCCACAGCAGATTCATCGGTGGCTAATTCATCGGACCATTCGCCGCAGCTAATCATCGGTGGCTAATCTGCCGTGGCGAATCGTCACCGACCCGGGCCTGAAGTTGCCACATCACCACTTTAGCAATGAGGAATGAACCAGAACCATCATGCCACCACTGCTATAGCCACTGCTGAAACCACCTTACTGCCAACAGGAGGAATGGATCAGATTCATCGATGATGAAGAAGTCATCCATCTCTAAACATCCCCCTTTGTGATTCATGCTCTGGTAACACATTGGTACCTGTCTCCGAGTTTTGGCTGGCAGGGAATCAACTGGAGCAGTCATGTGACATCTGGGAGCCATCTGCTAAATTGCTGTGTCCAATTCAAAAAGTCAGGTTAACTTTTAACGAAAGCTGTAATATTAGAACTGCTCTGTTCACAACACAACATTTCAGGGTGGTCTCTCTCTCTCTCTCTCTCTCTGTGTTGCTTTTGGAAGCTTGCTCTGCACAAATTGGCAGCTTCTTTTCCTGCACCACCACAGTAACCATTACTTCCAAACCATTTTGTTTGCTGTAAAGTGCTTTGGGTTTTCCTGACATCATGGAAAATGCACCGGAATAATGCAAATCTATTTTTAATGCATTTGCTGTGTTTCCTCACGTAAGGACTTTACCTCTGCAGTGATCGTAATGAGGTCAGCCATGTCGGCCTCAGAATATGAGTTCCCTGACTGGGGCTGTTAATCTGGTCCAATCAGCAAGCCAGCTAAAAGCAGGGGTGTGGGACCTCCTGTTCACTCTGAGAACTGGCTCTGAGGAAGCTGGATCAGTGTCACGTGTATATGAAGGGTAAATTGATGACATGATACCAGCCTCTGTGGAATCATTTCAATCTTCACCAAAAAGTTTGGCTTTATAACTGCATTTTTTTGTTCAGTAGTGATGCTGCAATTCCACATTGAATTGTCTTCTTTTTGACATAGTTACTTTTGAAAAGATGCTTTGATGATGTTTAGCCAACAATACATCAAACTTCCATTTCTTCCTCTTAGATTCTTATCAAAATAAAAAAAACACACCAAATTCAAAAGATAATGAGATATAATTTCTCGCATTTTTTTTAATCAGAAAGGAGTATCTATCTGTGTTGGCATTCAAAAACATAATTACAGAGTTGCAATAGTACATCTGTGGTAGCTTTTATTAGTCTCAAAGACATCCAGAAAGTACATTAAAGTGCCAAACGGAGAAAGCACAGAGATTGACACAGAGAGGAGAGGGGAGTTTGCAAGAAAGAATATCTCAGTTAATGTTCACGTTCCATTTAAAGAATATTTTTCATTTTAAAGAGAACTTCTGAAGTTATCTTCTATTGACAGAAATACAATGATTGGACACAATTTGGAATAGGTAGTAAAGGGTGAATTTAGGTCGTGGCTTTCCTGAATGCATTATTTCCCTGGGCTTTACACCAATCTTCTGCCAAATGTCCCATCAGCAGTCAAGAAAAATGCTAAAAGCCAATGCTATTACTCAGTCCTTTAAGAGAGCTGGTGGGAATATTAATAAGATTAATAATCCAGGGCCCCATTAATCATTTATGGCTGGGGAGATGGCTTCAAATTTCACATGGTAGTTGGTGAGACCTGAATTAAGTAAAAACTGGAATTGAAAGGCTGGTCTAATGGTGACTGTTGTGATTAAATTAGATCAGCCAAGTGGACCTCAGAGAATATGAGTTCCCTAATTGAGGCTGTCCAATCAGGGCTCACTGGCTGACCAGTGGGTGGCACGGTGGCGCAGCAGTTAGCACTGCTGCCTCACAGCACCAGAGACCCGGGTTCAATTCCCGACTCAGGCGACTGACTGTGTGGAGTTTGCACATTCTCCCCGTGTCTGTGTGGGTTTCCTCCGGGTGCTCCGGTTTCCTCCCACAGTCCAAAGATGTGCGGGTCAGGTGAATTGGCCAGGCCAAATTGCCCGTAGTGTTAGGTAAGGGGTAAATGCAGGGGAGTGGGTTGGTTGCGCTTCGGCGGGTCAGTGTGGACTTGTTGGGCCGGAGGGCCTGTTTCCACACTGTAAGTAATCTAATCTAATATAAACAGAATGTGAGAGGGTCTGCTAACTCTAGGAGCCAGCGCTGAGCTAGCTGGGTCAGTGCCATGTATTATGCATGTGTAAATAAAGGTGACAGAATGTCAGCCTTGGTGAGGTTATTTCGGCAACCACCTTTGATTGTTCCAAAACTCCATCTGGTTCACTAATATCCCTTAGGTAAAAGAAATCTGCTGTCCTTAATAGGTCTGGCCTATGTATGACCCCAGACCCAACCCTGATGGTTGAATCTTAACTGCATCTGAACAATTAGGGTTAGTCCATAAATGCTGGCCTAGACAGTGTCAGTCACATACCTTGAATGGATAGGGAGATACATAGCATGTTCTATCATTCCAATATTAAGTTGTTTCTTTAAAATGTTGAATTTTGAATACACACAAAATTTCTTTGGAACAGAGATAAAAAGAAGAGAGCATGAGAGATGGGATGCAATGGGAGGATGACTCAAAAGCAAAAGGTGAGAGAAGGTCAATGGCATTTTTGAAGTTAAAAGGGAGCTATAGAGGTTGAGAGATGTGAGATTGAGAGAGGGCAGAAACAGAGAGGGACAAAATTAGAGCGTTTAATGGAGAAAAGGGGTTAAAAAGGAACAATATAGAGAGAAAAAGAAGGAAGATGAGGAAAGAAGGACTGAGAGAACAAAAAGGGTTGAGGAAGAAGAGTGTTATGACACAGTGGTGAACCTCTCTGTCAATCAAACCAAACACCCAGAGTAGCTCACCTTATCTCATAATCTGTTAAAATATGAGTGACAGGGAACTCCTCAAATTCCGCTATTTAAAGAACCTAATATCAATTTTATTCTTTAACTTTGAAAATGAACATTAAATAATTATTCACAACTCTTAGCCCCCCTTTCTCTTAACAGTTCATTATCTGCCTTCTACTCTATAACAATCTGCTGTTCCAATTAACACTTACTAAAACTGCACCAATTTCATTTCAAAACCATACAGCGCTGTTGTCTCCGTGTCTCTTTCCTTTTGGCTGAAGATCTTCCTGGGTCATCATCTTTCTTTCACTGCGAAGATGTTTATGTGAAATGGTACTTTTGATAGAGAGTGTTTCAAGGGCAGTTACTCTGTCAATGGCAGTGACTATGTCTGACTTTCAAACTGCCTGCCTTCTTTCGGATCATCTCATTGGTTCAATGTTGGCAACAACAATAAATTTAAACTCAATTGGGTTTTAGTATCCTGGGGCATAATTTAAACTGATCGGTTAAATTCGAATTGTTGCCAAAGCAGCAACCAGCATTTCACAACCAAATGTTACATATTTTCAATTTTCCAGTACACTCTGGGACTGCTAGCTAGTCATATACACAGGCGCTTCTAAGCTCTCAGTGCAAAACAGCACTTACTCTCTCTTTAAGGCACAGCACACACCTTCAACTACATAACAAGACGTGTGAGAAAGAATAACTGTCACTGAAAAGGGAGATTGAGATGAGGGTGTTGCAGGAAAGAGGGGGGTGGGATGTCATTGACAAATGGTAGTGTAGTGACAGATGACAAGAAACGTACATTGAGAAAAGCAGTCTGCCAATAGACCAAGGGGGCCTTGAAAGAGATGAATGGTTATGAAAAATGCAGAGCCAATTTGACAGAGAAAATGGATTGAAAGATTAAAGGGTCTAATTAGAGAGGACATAATTTACCTGGGCACTTTCTATTATATTTGGAGGTACAATGGAAGTCTCAAGGTAAAAAGAGGGTTTTTTTTTCCCTTTACAGTGAAGCTGGAGAATATCTATACACTCTGGTAAAATCAGAGCAGGAATGTGTGTTCACATTGCTGTTCGTTTCAAAGTAATTCTTTGTTTAAGGTTTATTTCCTGCATGGGTCAAGACAGAATTCAGTTCACCTGACCAGGCAGGCTCAGTGAAGTGGGATTAAGTCAAGATCGACGAACTAAAAGACATTAGAAGGTCATATCCTTATCATAAAAGTTTAGGGCATATTTGCTTGGGGCTCTGTAATTTCTATTCTTTACATGCGCAGGATGTAGACATCTCTGACATCTGTTATCCTGAAAACTGCTAGATCATTCAATGAGGAATTTAAGAGGCACCCATATTGCTGTTGGTCTAGAGTCGTATTTAAACCAGACCAGGTAAGGACAGGAGATTTCCTTCCCTGAAAGGCAATAGCAAATACAATGGGTTTTTACAAGTACTTGATGGCCGAGATTAGCTTTATAACTAGATATTTTTCACCAACTGCTGTGGTGGGATTTGAGCCCATGTTCCTATGGCCACTAGTCCAAACCTCTGGACTTGGAGGTTGAGTGGCTCACATGACCACATTAACCGAGTGAGGGGAAGGTTGGAGCTGAGCATCAGTTTATATCCTTGCCTCCATGTTACCTAATGTTTGATGATGTCTTTTTTGCACCTATTGTGATTAACTGTTATTTTGCTTGGAATGAAGAGGTAGAATTAGTGCAGGGATTTCAAACAGACCAGGGTTTGTCGCAGTGATGCTAGAATTGTAAAGTGTTGAGTTCTTATAGAAACACACAAATTCAAGACTAATGGAAAAGGAATGGGATTGCATGGTTTGACTGAGTGTGCATGTTGAATTCTGCCTGGGTTCATTGAAGACAAAGATCCAGATCTGAGGTCATTACAACAGATGCCTGTGTTAAAAGTAACGAGAGAAAATAGAAAGGGGAAGCAGCCAAGAATACTCCTGACCCTAACGTGAACTTATTTTCTGAGATCAATAAGACAACTTTGACTCTTTTGTGATATTTTCAGATATTTCTAGAGTGCCCAAAATTGTCGTTTAGTCAAGCTTTTTCACCAATGCTTTTTTTTTTATCTTGCACTAATCAGGACAATTTGTGAGAACTTAAAGGGGAAAAAAAAATCACCATTTATACTGTCTCAGAGGAGAGTGCTGATTGGTTGGTAAGTGAACTCTGATTGGTCACGGTTGCCATGGAGAACTGTACCTGTTGATGACAATTGGCAAAGGCTCTGATGATTGCAAGACAAAACACTCCAGCAAAGTGTGTCTTTTTTTCAGTAATGCTCATTGTAATTTTTCCTGAGAAGTAGCAATCTAAAGGAAATGTCCTGTCATCAATGGGAGAATGAGGGAATATTGTCGATAGACTTTACAGTCATTCTTTTTTAGTTCGTGGATTGAATCTCAAGTGGAGTGCTTATAAGGTGGCGCAGGAATCAATGATCAGAGGATGGTGGAAGATATTAAGGGAGAGCGTCTGGGTGAGGGGTTAGTTGTCAAAACCCAAAGTAGGCTAAGGCATAAGTGTTTTGGTGCTGAATTACTGAGAATTTGAAAACTCAGGACAGCAGAGGTTCAAGCTATAAGTTGCAAAGATATTGGGAGAGATACAGCCTTGGAGATTGCAGTGACGTGTTCTGTCATTGGATCTATGTCCTGGAGTTGCGATTTAAAGGAAGGAATATTTAAATTGTGAAAATGTTGGAGGCAGAGTTAGACAGGATATCTGGAGACGCCCCGAATATCCCATGGCCCGGGAAGGAGGTGGCATTGTAGAAAGTGGTGGCAGTAGCTCATCCTGAAGAGGCAGAAACTGATGAGATCTGGTTGTGTTGGAAGGATCACTCACCATGCCCTGAAATGCCCACTGCTTCCACAGATCCGTAAGCTGAGAAAGGGATTTTGGGAGAGGGCGTGGGACCACAGTTTCCCACTTATTCCTTTTTAACATCTCCGACTTTGAATCCCCAAAACCACATGTTTCAACAAGCAATGTGAGATAGGGAGGACTGACTGTTAGATAACTCTGACTCCTCAGTTAGCACACAACAGCGCACTTAACCATCTGAGAGTGGGCTGTGAACAGAAGCAGAACTTGACCCATTGAGCCTGCTCTGCCATTTAAAATGAGGCAAAACAAAGCTGCAGATGTTGAAATCCAAGGTAGACAAGCAGGAGGCTGGAAGAACACAGCAAGTCAGAGAGCTTCAGGAGGTGGAGAAGTCAACGTTTCAGGTGTAACCCTTCTCTAGGTCTGCCATGTAATATGATCAGGGCTAATCTTTTATCTCCATGCAATAATCCCACTCTCTCTGCATATCCTTTGATGCCTTCTGTGTCTAGAAATCTATTTCTCTCTTTAAAAATATTCAGTAGATTGGCTTTTTGTGGTATAAAATTCCTCAGGCTCCCCACTCTCTGGGTGAAGACATTTCTCCTCATCTCAGTCCTAACTGGCCCAACGCCGTATCCTTAAAACATGATGACTTTTTCTATATTACCAAGACCAGTATATCATCTCACAGGGACTGGGAAGGAATACCTGAGATCAAATGGAACTAGAGAATAGATGAAGTGAGACATTATTTCAGGGATAATTAGGTGAGAACTGGGTGTGTGTATAGGGAGAACAGGTTTTCAGTGTTGCTGGAGTTTTGTAATGTAATAAACTGAAAATGATATGCCTGGACTCTATCAAACCCCAATCTTTACAGAGTGAATAAAGTGGGAGACTGATCATGTTTGTGTATGATAATATATTTTTGAATATGAAAGCAAAACCATTGAAAAATCAAACCTGCTTAGCAAAGAAGTAAATTTACTTTATCTTTTTCTTTCTCGAGATGTCTTGTCAAATTACCTTTCAAAATGAAACTTAACAAGAAATGATGTTGCACTAATCCAGCACACAATGGGTTAATGAAGGTGGTGCTTCTGACTGCCATCAGCTTGAAAACATCCACATCAACTTCTTCAACTCCAAAACTAACCTCCCTTTTCCTTTAGCTCCAGTACTCTGGGTGCACAGTATTTATATTGAAATGAAGACCTTCAAACGTCACATTAAAATCTTTGCACTCCTGTGCAGCTGAGAAATGCAGACCACAAACTAAACCAGAAATTGCTGGAAAAGCTCAGCAGGTCTGGCAGCATCTGGGGAGAGAACTCGGTTAACGTTTCAGGTCGGGTGACCCTTTTTGCAGAGCTTGCTCGGGGTCATTCTACCCAAAACGTTAACTCTGATTTCTCTGCACAGATGCTGCCAGACCAGCTGAGCTTCCCCGGCAATGTTTGTGCTTGTTTGCGGTTCATAGCATTTGCAGTTGTTCTGGTGTTTGCTTAGAGATATTGATTGCTGTAATGGGTTATGGCCTCGAATCATTAAACCTTGTGTTGTGTTTCCAGGTCTCGAGCCCAAGGTTCAATCAGTTTGAAAGTGAACATGGACCGCTTTCCCAAGAACACACACATCTGCATCAACAAGGACAAACAATCAATAACCCGAAGCTACACATGCCTGTAAGCGAAATGGGTTTGATCATTATGCAACTTGCATTGGTAACACTACCTTTCGTGGTTTAGGGGAACGCGAGTGTAAGTGAGGAGACGTTGTGTGGAAGGAGCAAAGAGATTGTGAACAAAGCTGTGAAGTTAACAACATCAGGTGCTAAGGGAGTTGCATGGAGAAGCTCCAGGGAAAGCTTTGCGTGGCATGGTGGCTCAGTGGTTAGCACTGCTGCCTTATAGTGCCACGAACTTGGGTTTGATTCCAGCCTCAGGTGACTGTCTGTGTTGTTTGCACATTTTGTCTGTGTGGGATTCCTCCTGTGGTCCAAAGCTGTGCAGGTGAGGTGGACTGGCCATCTGAGTTGCCTGTAGTGTCCAGGGTTTGTGCAGGCTCCTGTAGTGGTAGATAGTGTCCTGTAGTGAGGGACAGTGTCCTGTAGTGAGGGACTGTGCCCTGTGCTGAGGGGCAGTGTCCTGCAGCAAGGGACAGTTTCCTGAACTGAGAGACAGTGTCCTGTAGTGAGGGACAGTGTCGAGTAGTGAGGGACAGTATTCTGTAGTGAGAGACAGTGCCCTGTAATGAGGGACAGTGTCGTGTAGTGAGAGACAGTGTCCTGTAGTGTCCAGGGTTTGTGTAGGCTAGGCGGGTTGACCATGAAAAGGCCATGTTACAGGGGCAGGATAGAAGGCACAGGCCTAGGTGGGATGCTGTTTGGAGGGTCGGTGTGGACTCAATGGGCTCAACTGCTTCCACACGGTCAGGGTTCTATGATCAGAGATAATTGTGATGGCAAGAGAGCGTTTTACTGAAAGCTCAGCAGTAAAGTTTAAGCAGGTGTGAGAAAGGAATAGGTGGCACATTCTGCTTTTTCAAACTAAAACAGAAATCGCTGCAGAAACTCAGCAGGTCAGGCAGCGGCGTGGAGAGAGAAGCTGAGTTAATGTTTTTGAATCCAATGACTCTTCCTCAAAATGTCCCTTCAGGGTTTTTTAATGTTATTTTCAGGAATCTCACTGAGATAAACATCAAAGACTGTTCCAACTGCATTACATATTTAATGTGTGCTCTGTTCCATTTGAACTCAATCTGTTCACAGGCATCTCCCGCGTTGTCCTGTCTATGCAGATGTGTGGGATTTTTGGGAAACTGGACTATGTTCAGTTTCTAACAGATCGAAACCATGTTCCTTGGCTTGAGACCTGGAAATATGACACAGGTTTAATGACTTAAGTTCATAACCCACAACAGAGATCAATTTTTCAAAGTTTCATAAGAAGTTCAAAGATTTTAAGTGATCTTTGAAGGTCTTCATTTCAATATAAAACTGTATACTCTGAGCTGGAGAAAAGGTTGGTTACATTTGAAATTGAAGAAATTAATGTGAATATTTTCAAGCTGACGACAGTAACAAAGAACCATCCTTTTGTAACCCCATGTGTGTCGGAATGATGTCTCACAGTGCAAGATAATTTCTTGTTTAGTCACATTCAATGCCAATTTTAAAATTTACTTTGACAAGGCGTCTCAAGAAGAAAAAGATAAAATAAGTTTATTGTTTTGCAAAGCAAGTTTGAATTTTCAATGATTTTGCTTTCATATTCAAGCTATATTTTCGTAGACATCATTAAGCAGGCAGGGACCATTCTGCCCATGGTGGGAGATAGTGTCCCATAGCGGGAGATAGTGTCCCATGGTGAGAGACAGTGTCCCATGGTGAGAGATAGTGTCCCATGGTGAGAGACAGTGTCCCATGGTGGGAGACATTGTCCCATGGTGAGAGACAGTGTCCCATGGTGAGTGACAGTGTCCCATGGTGAGAGACAGTATCCCATGGTGAGAGATAGTGTCCCATGGTGAGAGATAGTGTCCCATTGTAGGAGACAGTGTCCCATGGTGAGAGACAGTGTCCCATTGTAGGAGACTGTGTCCCACGGTGGGAGACAGTGGCTTATGGTGAGAGACAGTGTCCCATGGTGAGAGACAGTGTCCCATGGTAGGAGACAATGTCCCATGGTGATAGACAGTATCCCATGGGGAGAGATAGTGTTCCATGGTGGGAGACGGTGTCCCATGGTGAGAGATAGTGTTCCATGGTGGGAGACAGTGTCCCATGGTGAGAGATAGTGTCCCATGCTGAGAGACAGTGTCTAATGGTGGGAGACAGTGTCCCATGGTGAGAGATAGTGTCCCATGGTGAGAGACAGTGTCTCATGGTGGGAGACAGTGTCCCATGGTGAGAGATAGTGTACCATGGTGAGAGATAGTGTTCCATGGTGGGAGACGGTGTCCCATGGTGGGAGACAGTGTCCCATGGTGAGAGACAGTGTCCCATGGTGAGAGATAGTGTCCCGTGGTGAGAGACAGTGTCCCATGTTGAGAGACAGTGTCCCATGGTGAGAGATAGTGTCCCTTGGTAGGAGACAGTGTCCCATGGTGAGAGACAGTGTCCCATGGTGAGAGATAGTGTCCCATGCTGAGAGACAGTGTCCCATGGTGAGAGACAGTGTCCCATGGTGAGAGATAGTGTCCCATTGTAGGAGACAGTGTCCCATGGTGAGAGATAGTGTCCCATGGTGAGAGATAGTGTTCCATGGTGGGAGACGGTGTCCCATGGTGAGAGATAGTGTCCCATGGTGAGAGACAGTGTCTCATGGTGGGAGACAGTGTCCCATGGTGAGAGATAGTGTCCCATGGTGAGAGACAGTGTCTCATGGTGGGAGACAGTGTCCCATGGTGAGAGATAGTGTCCCATGGTGAGAGATAGTGTTCCATGGTGGGAGACGGTGTCCCATGGTGAGAGACAGTGTCCCATGGTGGGAGACAGTGTCCCATGGTGAGAGATAGTGTCCCGTGGTGAGAGACAGTGTCCCATGGTGAGAGATAGTGTCCCTTGGTAGGAGACAGTGTCCCATGGTGAGAGACAGTGTCCCATGGTGAGAGATAGTGTCCCATGCTGAGAGACAGTGTTCCATGGTGAGAGACAGTGTCCCATGGTGAGAGATAGTGTCCCATTGTAGGAGACAGTGTCCCATGGTGAGAGATAGTGTCCCATGGTGAGAGATAGTGTTCCATGGTGGGAGACGGTGTCCCATGGTGAGAGATAGTGTCCCATGGTGAGAGACAGTGTCTCATGGTGGGAGACAGTGTCCCATGGTGAGAGATAGTGTCCCATGGTGAGAGACAGTGTCTCATGGTGGGAGACAGTGTCCCATGGTGAGAGATAGTGTCCCATGGTGAGAGATAGTGTTCCAGGGTGGGAGACGGTGTCCCATGGTGAGAGACAGTGTCCCATGGTGGGAGACAGTGTCCCATGGTGAGAGATAGTGTCCCGTGGTGAGAGACAGTGTCCCATGGTGAGAGATAGTGTCCCTTGGTAGGAGACAGTGTCCCATGTTGAGAGACAGTGTCCCATGGTGAGAGATAGTGTCCCATGGTAGGAGACAGTGTCCCATGGTGAGAGATAGTGTCCCTTGGTAGGAGACAGTGTCCCATGTTGAGAGACAGTGTCCCATGGTGGGAGACCGTGTCCCATGGTGAGAGATGGTGTCCCATGGTGGGAGACAGTGTCCCATTGTAGGAGACAGTGTCCCATGGTGAGAGATAGTGTTCCATGGTGGGAGACAGTGTCCCATGGTGAGAGATAGTGTCCCATGCTGAGAGACAGTGTCTAATGGTGGGAGACAGTGTCCCATGGTGAGAGATAGTGTCCCATGGTGAGAGACAGTGTCTCATGGTGGGAGACAGTGTCCCATGGTGAGAGATAGTGTACCATGGTGAGAGATAGTGTTCCATGGTGGGAGACGGTGTCCCATGGTGGGAGACAGTGTCCCATGGTGAGAGACAGTGTCCCATGGTGAGAGATAGTGTCCCGTGGTGAGAGACAGTGTCCCATGTTGAGAGACAGTGTCCCATGGTGAGAGATAGTGTCCCTTGGTAGGAGACAGTGTCCCATGGTGAGAGATAGTGTCCCATGGTGAGAGATAGTGTCCCATGCTGAGAGACAGTGTCCCATGGTGAGAGACAGTGTCCCATGGTGAGAGATAGTGTCCCATTGTAGGAGACAGTGTCCCATGGTGAGAGATAGTGTCCCATGGTGAGAGATAGTGTTCCATGGTGGGAGACGGTGTCCCATGGTGAGAGATAGTGTCCCATGGTGAGAGACAGTGTCTCATGGTGGGAGACAGTGTCCCATGGTGAGAGGTAGTGTCCCATGGTGAGAGACAGTGTCTCATGGTGGGAGACAGTGCCCCATGGTGAGAGATAGTGTCCCATGGTGAGAGATAGTGTTCCATGGTGGGAGACGGTGTCCCATGGTGAGAGACAGTGTCCCATGGTGGGAGACAGTGTCCCATGGTGAGAGATAGTGTCCCGTGGTGAGAGACAGTGTCCCATGGTGAGAGATAGTGTCCCTTGGTAGGAGACAGTGTCCCATGGTGAGAGACAGTGTCCCATGGTGAGAGATAGTGTCCCATGCTGAGAGACAGTGTCCCATGGTGAGAGACAGTGTCCCATGGTGAGAGATAGTGTCCCATTGTAGGAGACAGTGTCCCATGGTGAGAGATAGTGTCCCATGGTGAGAGATAGTGTTCCATGGTGGGAGACGGTGTCCCATGGTGAGAGATAGTGTCCCATGGTGAGAGACAGTGTCTCATGGTGGGAGACAGTGTCCCATGGTGAGAGATAGTGTCCCATGGTGAGAGACAGTGTCTCATGGTGGGAGACAGTGTCCCATGGTGAGAGATAGTGTCCCATGGTGAGAGATAGTGTTCCATGGTGGGAGACGGTGTCCCATGGTGAGAGACAGTGTCCCATGGTGGGAGACAGTGTCCCATGGTGAGAGATAGTGTCCCGTGGTGAGAGACAGTGTCCCATGGTGAGAGATAGTGTCCCTTGGTAGGAGACAGTGTCCCATGTTGAGAGACAGTGTCCCATGGTGAGAGATAGTGTCCCATGTTGAGAGATAGTGTCCCATGGTGGGAGGTAGTGTCCCTTGGTAGGAGACAGTGTCCCATGTTGAGAGACAGTGTCCCATGGTGGGAGACCGTGTCCCATGGTGAGAGATAGTGTCCCATGGTGGGAGACAGTGTCCCATTGTAGGAGACAGTGTCCCATGGTGAGAGATAGTGTCCCATGGTGGGAGACCGTGTCCCATGGTGAGAGATAGTGTCCCATGGTGAGAGACAGTGTCCCATGGTGAGAGATAGTGTCCCATGTTGATAAAATGGTGTCCCATGGTGGGAGACAGTGTCCCATGGTGAGAGACAGTGTCCCATGGTGAGAGATAGCGTCCCATGTTGTGAGACAGTGTTCCGTGGTGAGAGATAGTGTCCCATGTTTAGAGATAGTGTGCCATGGTGAGAGATAGTGTCCCATGGTGGGAGACAGTGTACCTTGGTAGGAGACAGTGTCCCATGTTGAGACACAGTGTCCCATGGTGAGAGATAGTGTCCCATGGTGGGAGACAGTGTCCCATGTTGAGAGATAGTGTCCCTTGGTAGGAGACAGTGTCCCATGGTGAGAGATAGTGTCCCATGGTGAGAGATAGTGTTCCATGGTGGGAGACGGTGTCCCATGGTGAGAGATAGTGTCCCATGGTGAGAGACAGTGTCTCATGGTGGGAGACAGTGTCCCATGGGAGAGATAGTGTCCCATGGTGAGAGACAGTGTCTCATGGTGGGAGACACTGTCCCATGGTGAGAGATAGTGTCCCATGGTGAGAGATAGTGTTCCATGGTGGGAGACGGTGTCCCATGGTGAGAGATAGTGTCCCATGGTGAGAGACAGTGTCCCATGGTGGGAGACAGTGTCCCATGGTGGGAGACAGTGTCCCATGGTGAGAGATAGTGTCCCTTGGTAGGAGACAGTGTCCCATGTTGAGAGACAGTGTCCCATGGTGAGAGATAGTGTCCCATGGTGGGAGACAGTGTCCCATGTTGAGAGATAGTGTCCCTTGGTAGGAGACAGTGTCCCATGGTGAGAGATAGTGTCCCATGGTGAGAGACAGTGTCCCATGGTGAGAGACAGTGTCTCATGGTGGGAGACAGTGTCCCATGGGAGAGATAGTGTCCCATGGTGAGAGACAGTGTCTCATGGTGGGAGACACTGTCCCATGGTGAGAGATAGTGTCCCATGGTGAGAGATAGTGTTCCATGGTGGGAGACGGTGTCCCATGGTGAGAGATAGTGTCCCATGGTGAGAGGCAGTGTCCCATGGTGGGAGACAGTGTCCCATGGTGGGAGACAGTGTCCCATGGTGAGAGATAGTGTCCCTTGGTAGGAGACAGTGTCCCATGTTGAGAGACAGTGTCCCATGGTGAGAGATATTGTCCCATGGTAGGAGACAGTGTCCCATGGTGAGAGATAGTGTCCCATGGTGAGAGACAGTGTCCCATGCTGAGAGACAGTGTCCCATGGTGAGAGATAGTGTCCCATGGTGGGAGACAGTGTCCCATGGTGAGAGATAGTGTCCCTTGGTAGGAGACAGTGTCCCATGTTGAGAGACAGTGTCCCATGGTGAGAGATAGTGTCCCATGATGGGAGACAGTGTCCCATGGCGAGAGATAGTGTCCCTTGGTCGGAGACAGTGTCCCATGGTGAGAGATAGTGTCCCATGTTGAGAGATAGTGTCCCATGGTGGGAGGTAGTGTCCCTTGGTAGGAGACAGTGTCCCATGTTGAGAGACAGTGTCCCATGGTGAGAGATAGTGTCCCATGATGGGAGACAGTGTCCCATGGTGAGAGATAGTGTCCCTTGGTCGGAGACAGTGTCCCATGGTGAGAGATAGTGTCCCATGTTGAGAGATAGTGTCCCATGGTGGGAGGTAGTGTCCCTTGGTAGGAGACAGTGTCCCATGGTTAGAGACAGTGTCCCATGGTGGGAGACCGTGTCCCATGGTGAGAGACAGTGTCCCATGGTGGGAGACAGTGTCCCATGGTGAGAGACAGTGTCCCATGGTGGGAGATAGTGTCCCATGGTGGGAGACCGTGTCCCATGGTGAGAGATAGTGTCCCATGGTGAGAGACAGTGTCCCATGGTGAGAGATAGTGTCCCTTGGTAGGAGACAGTGTCCCATGTTGAGAGACAGTGTCCCATGGTGGGAGACCGTGTCCCATGGTGAGAGATAGTGTCCCATGGTGGGAGACAGTGTCCCATTGTAGGAGACAGTGTCCCATGGTGAGAGATAGTGTCCCATGGTGGGAGACCGTGTCCCATGGTGAGAGATAGTGTCCCATGGTGAGAGACAGTGTCCCATGGTGAGAGACAGTGTCCCATGGTAGGAGACAGTGTCCCATGGTGAGAGACAGTGTCCCATGGTGAGAGAGAGTGTCCCATGTTGATAAAATGGTGTCCCATGGTGGGAGACAGTGTCCCATGGTGAGAGACAGTGTCCCATGGTGAGGGATAGCGTCCCATGTTGTGAGACAGTGTTCCGTGGTGAGAGATAGTGTCCCATGGTTAGAGATAGTGTGCCATGGTGAGAGATAGTGTCCCATGGTGGGAGACAGTATACCTTGGTAGGAGACAGTGTCCCATGTTGAGAGACAGTGTCCCATGCTGAGAGATAGTGTCCCATGGTGGGAGACAGTGTCCCATGTTGAGAGATAGTGTCCCTTGGTAGGAGACAGTGTCCCATGGTGAGAGATAGTGTCCCATGGTGAGAGATAGTGTTCCATGGTGGGAGACGGTGTCCCATGGTGAGAGATAGTGTCCCATGGTGAGAGACAGTGTCTCATGGTGGGAGACAGTGTCCCATGGGAGAGATAGTGTCCCATGGTGAGAGATAGTGTCTCATGGTGGGAGACACTGTCCCATGGTGAGAGATAGTGTCCCATGGTGAGAGATAGTGTTCCATGGTGGGAGACGGTGTCCCATGGTGAGAGATAGTGTCCCATGGTGAGAGACAGTGTCCCATGGTGGGAGACAGTGTCCCATGGTGGGAGACAGTGTCCCATGGTGAGAGATAGTGTCCCTTGGTAGGAGACAGTGTCCCATGTTGAGAGACAGTGTCCCATGGTGAGAGATAGTGTCCCGTGGTGGGAGACAGTGTCCCATGTTGAGAGATAGTGTCCCTTGGTAGGAGACAGTGTCCCATGGTGAGAGATAGTGTCCCATGGTGAGAGATAGTGTTCCATGGTGGGAGACGGTGTCCCATGGTGAGAGATAGTGTCCCATGGTGAGAGACAGTGTCTCATGGTGAGAGATAGTGTCCCATGGGAGAGATAGTGTCCCATGGTGAGAGACAGTGTCTCATGGTGGGAGACACTGTCCCATGGTGAGAGATAGTGTCCCATGGTGAGAGATAGTGTTGCATGGTGGGAGACGGTGTCCCATGGTGAGAGATAGTGTCCCATGGTGAGAGACAGTGTCCCATGGTGGGAGACAGTGTCCCATGGTGAGAGACAGTGTCCCATGCTGAGAGACAGTGTCCCATGGTGAGAGATAGTGTCCCATGGTGGGAGACAGTGTCCCATGGTGAGAGATAGTGTCCCTTGGTAGGAGACAGTGTCCCATGGTGAGAGATAGTGTCCCTTGGTAGGAGACAGTGTCCCATGTTGAGAGACAGTGTCCCATGGTGAGAGATATTGTCCCATGGTAGGAGACAGTGTCCCATGGTGAGAGATAGTGTCCCATGGTGAGAGACAGTGTCCCATGCTGAGAGACAGTGTCCCATGGTGAGAGATAGTGTCCCATGCTGAGAGACAGTGTCCCATGGTGAGAGATAGTGTCCCATGGTGGGAGACAGTGTCCCATGGTGAGAGATAGTGTCCCTTGGTCGGAGACAGTGTCCCATGGTGAGAGATAGTGTCCCATGTTGAGAGACAGTGTCCCATGGTGAGAGATAGTGTCCCATGATGGGAGACAGTGTCCCATGGCGAGAGATAGTGTCCCTTGGTCGGAGACAGTGTCCCATGGTGAGAGATAGTGTCCCATGTTGAGAGATAGTGTCCCATGGTGGGAGGTAGTGTCCCTTGGTAGGAGACAGTGTCCCATGTTGAGAGACAGTGTCCCATGGTGAGAGATAGTGTCCCATGATGGGAGACAGTGTCCCATGGTGAGAGATAGTGTCCCTTGGTCGGAGACAGTGTCCCATGGTGAGAGATAGTGTCCCATGTTGAGAGATAGTGTCCCATGGTGGGAGGTAGTGTCCCTTGGTAGGAGACAGTGTCCCATGGTGAGAGACAGTGTCTCATGGTGGGAGACAGTGTCCCATGGGAGAGATAGTGTCCCATGCTGAGAGACAGTGTCTAATGGTGGGAGACAGTGTCCCATGGTGAGAGATAGTGTCCCATGGTGAGAGACAGTGTCTCATGGTGGGAGACAGTGTCCCATGGTGAGAGATAGTGTACCATGGTGAGAGATAGTGTTCCATGGTGGGAGACGGTGTCCCATGGTGGGAGACAGTGTCCCATGGTGAGAGACAGTGTCCCATGGTGAGAGATAGTGTCCCGTGGTGAGAGACAGTGTCCCATGTTGAGAGACAGTGTCCCATGGTGAGAGATAGTGTCCCTTGGTAGGAGACAGTGTCCCATGGTGAGAGATAGTGTCCCATGGTGAGAGATAGTGTCCCATGCTGAGAGACAGTGTCCCATGGTGAGAGACAGTGTCCCATGGTGAGAGATAGTGTCCCATTGTAGGAGACAGTGTCCCATGGTGAGAGATAGTGTCCCATGGTGAGAGATAGTGTTCCATGGTGGGAGACAGTGTCCCATGGTGAGAGGTAGTGTCCCATGGTGAGAGACAGTGTCTCATGGTGGGAGACAGTGCCCCATGGTGAGAGATAGTGTCCCATGGTGAGAGATAGTGTTCCATGGTGGGAGACGGTGTCCCATGGTGAGAGACAGTGTCCCATGGTGGGAGACAGTGTCCCATGGTGAGAGATAGTGTCCCGTGGTGAGAGACAGTGTCCCATGGTGAGAGATAGTGTCCCTTGGTAGGAGACAGTGTCCCATGGTGAGAGACAGTGTCCCATGGTGAGAGATAGTGTCCCATGCTGAGAGACAGTGTCCCATGGTGAGAGACAGTGTCCCATGGTGAGAGATAGTGTCCCATTGTAGGAGACAGTGTCCCATGGTGAGAGATAGTGTCCCATGGTGAGAGATAGTGTTCCATGGTGGGAGACGGTGTCCCATGGTGAGAGATAGTGTCCCATGGTGAGAGACAGTGTCTCATGGTGGGAGACAGTGTCCCATGGTGAGAGATAGTGTCCCATGGTGAGAGACAGTGTCTCATGGTGGGAGACAGTGTCCCATGGTGAGAGATAGTGTCCCATGGTGAGAGATAGTGTTCCATGGTGGGAGACGGTGTCCCATGGTGAGAGACAGTGTCCCATGGTGGGAGACAGTGTCCCATGGTGAGAGATAGTGTCCCGTGGTGAGAGACAGTGTCCCATGGTGAGAGATAGTGTCCCTTGGTAGGAGACAGTGTCCCATGTTGAGAGACAGTGTCCCATGGTGAGAGATAGTGTCCCATGTTGAGAGATAGTGTCCCATGGTGGGAGGTAGTGTCCCTTGGTAGGAGACAGTGTCCCATGTTGAGAGACAGTGTCCCATGGTGGGAGACCGTGTCCCATGGTGAGAGATAGTGTCCCATGGTGGGAGACAGTGTCCCATTGTAGGAGACAGTGTCCCATGGTGAGAGATAGTGTCCCATGGTGGGAGACCGTGTCCCATGGTGAGAGATAGTGTCCCATGGTGAGAGACAGTGTCCCATGGTGAGAGATAGTGTCCCATGTTGATAAAATGGTGTCCCATGGTGGGAGACAGTGTCCCATGGTGAGAGACAGTGTCCCATGGTGAGAGATAGCGTCCCATGTTGTGAGACAGTGTTCCGTGGTGAGAGATAGTGTCCCATGTTTAGAGATAGTGTGCCATGGTGAGAGATAGTGTCCCATGGTGGGAGACAGTGTACCTTGGTAGGAGACAGTGTCCCATGTTGAGACACAGTGTCCCATGGTGAGAGATAGTGTCCCATGGTGGGAGACAGTGTCCCATGTTGAGAGATAGTGTCCCTTGGTAGGAGACAGTGTCCCATGGTGAGAGATAGTGTCCCATGGTGAGAGATAGTGTTCCATGGTGGGAGACGGTGTCCCATGGTGAGAGATAGTGTCCCATGGTGAGAGACAGTGTCTCATGGTGGGAGACAGTGTCCCATGGGAGAGATAGTGTCCCATGGTGAGAGACAGTGTCTCATGGTGGGAGACACTGTCCCATGGTGAGAGATAGTGTCCCATGGTGAGAGATAGTGTTCCATGGTGGGAGACGGTGTCCCATGGTGAGAGATAGTGTCCCATGGTGAGAGACAGTGTCCCATGGTGGGAGACAGTGTCCCATGGTGGGAGACAGTGTCCCATGGTGAGAGATAGTGTCCCTTGGTGGGAGACAGTGTCCCATGTTGAGAGACAGTGTCCCATGGTGAGAGATAGTGTCCCATGGTGGGAGACAGTGTCCCATGTTGAGAGATAGTGTCCCTTGGTAGGAGACAGTGTCCCATGGTGAGAGATAGTGTCCCATGGTGAGAGACAGTGTCCCATGGTGAGAGACAGTGTCTCATGGTGGGAGACAGTGTCCCATGGGAGAGATAGTGTCCCATGGTGAGAGACAGTGTCTCATGGTGGGAGACACTGTCCCATGGTGAGAGATAGTGTCCCATGGTGAGAGATAGTGTTCCATGGTGGGAGACGGTGTCCCATGGTGAGAGATAGTGTCCCATGGTGAGAGGCAGTGTCCCATGGTGGGAGACAGTGTCCCATGGTGGGAGACAGTGTCCCATGGTGAGAGATAGTGTCCCTTGGTAGGAGACAGTGTCCCATGTTGAGAGACAGTGTCCCATGGTGAGAGATATTGTCCCATGGTAGGAGACAGTGTCCCATGGTGAGAGATAGTGTCCCATGGTGAGAGACAGTGTCCCATGCTGAGAGACAGTGTCCCATGGTGAGAGATAGTGTCCCATGGTGGGAGACAGTGTCCCATGGTGAGAGATAGTGTCCCTTGGTAGGAGACAGTGTCCCATGTTGAGAGACAGTGTCCCATGGTGAGAGATAGTGTCCCATGATGGGAGACAGTGTCCCATGGCGAGAGATAGTGTCCCTTGGTCGGAGACAGTGTCCCATGGTGAGAGATAGTGTCCCATGTTGAGAGATAGTGTCCCATGGTGGGAGGTAGTGTCCCTTGGTAGGAGACAGTGTCCCATGTTGAGAGACAGTGTCCCATGGTGAGAGATAGTGTCCCATGATGGGAGACAGTGTCCCATGGTGAGAGATAGTGTCCCTTGGTCGGAGACAGTGTCCCATGGTGAGAGATAGTGTCCCATGTTGAGAGATAGTGTCCCATGGTGGGAGGTAGTGTCCCTTGGTAGGAGACAGTGTCCCATGGTTAGAGACAGTGTCTCATGGTGGGAGACAGTGTCCCATGGGAGAGATAGTGTCCCATGGTGAGAGACAGTGTCTCATGGTGGGAGACACTGTCCCATGGTGAGAGATAGTGTCCCATGGTGAGAGATAGTGTTCCATGGTGGGAGACGGTGTCCCATGGTGAGAGATAGTGTCCCATGGTGAGAGACAGTGTCCCATGGTGGGAGACAGTGTCCCATGGTGGGAGACAGTGTCCCATGGTGAGAGATAGTGTCCCTTGGTAGGAGACAGTGTCCCATGTTGAGAGACAGTGTCCCATGGTGAGAGATAGTGTCCCATGGTGGGAGACAGTGTCCCATGTTGAGAGATAGTGTCCCTTGGTAGGAGACAGTGTCCCATGGTGAGAGATAGTGTCCCATGGTGAGAGACAGTGTCCCATGGTGAGAGACAGTGTCTCATGGTGGGAGACAGTGTCCCATGGGAGAGATAGTGTCCCATGGTGAGAGACAGTGTCTCATGGTGGGAGACACTGTCCCATGGTGAGAGATAGTGTCCCATGGTGAGAGATAGTGTTCCATGGTGGGAGACGGTGTCCCATGGTGAGAGATAGTGTCCCATGGTGAGAGGCAGTGTCCCATGGTGGGAGACAGTGTCCCATGGTGGGAGACAGTGTCCCATGGTGAGAGATAGTGTCCCTTGGTAGGAGACAGTGTCCCATGTTGAGAGACAGTGTCCCATGGTGAGAGATATTGTCCCATGGTAGGAGACAGTGTCCCATGGTGAGAGATAGTGTCCCATGGTGAGAGACAGTGTCCCATGCTGAGAGACAGTGTCCCATGGTGAGAGATAGTGTCCCATGGTGGGAGACAGTGTCCCATGGTGAGAGATAGTGTCCCTTGGTAGGAGACAGTGTCCCATGTTGAGAGACAGTGTCCCATGGTGAGAGATAGTGTCCCATGATGGGAGACAGTGTCCCATGGCGAGAGATAGTGTCCCTTGGTCGGAGACAGTGTCCCATGGTGAGAGATAGTGTCCCATGTTGAGAGATAGTGTCCCATGGTGGGAGGTAGTGTCCCTTGGTAGGAGACAGTGTCCCATGTTGAGAGACAGTGTCCCATGGTGAGAGATAGTGTCCCATGATGGGAGACAGTGTCCCATGGTGAGAGATAGTGTCCCTTGGTCGGAGACAGTGTCCCATGGTGAGAGATAGTGTCCCATGTTGAGAGATAGTGTCCCATGGTGGGAGGTAGTGTCCCTTGGTAGGAGACAGTGTCCCATGGTTAGAGACAGTGTCCCATGGTGGGAGACCGTGTCCCATGGTGAGAGACAGTGTCCCATGGTGGGAGACAGTGTCCCATGGTGAGAGACAGTGTCCCATGGTGGGAGATAGTGTCCCATGGTGGGAGACCGTGTCCCATGGTGAGAGATAGTGTCCCATGGTGAGAGACAGTGTCCCATGGTGAGAGATAGTGTCCCTTGGTAGGAGACAGTGTCCCATGTTGAGAGACAGTGTCCCATGGTGGGAGACCGTGTCCCATGGTGAGAGATAGTGTCCCATGGTGGGAGACAGTGTCCCATTGTAGGAGACAGTGTCCCATGGTGAGAGATAGTGTCCCATGGTGGGAGACCGTGTCCCATGGTGAGAGATAGTGTCCCATGGTGAGAGACAGTGTCCCATGGTGAGAGACAGTGTCCCATGGTAGGAGACAGTGTCCCATGGTGAGAGACAGTGTCCCATGGTGAGAGATAGTGTCCCATGTTGATAAAATGGTGTCCCATGGTGGGAGACAGTGTCCCATGGTGAGAGACAGTGTCCCATGGTGAGGGATAGCGTCCCATGTTGTGAGACAGTGTTCCGTGGTGAGAGATAGTGTCCCATGGTTAGAGATAGTGTGCCATGGTGAGAGATAGTGTCCCATGGTGGGAGACAGTATACCTTGGTAGGAGACAGTGTCCCATGTTGAGAGACAGTGTCCCATGCTGAGAGATAGTGTCCCATGGTGGGAGACAGTGTCCCATGTTGAGAGATAGTGTCCCTTGGTAGGAGACAGTGTCCCATGGTGAGAGATAGTGTCCCATGGTGAGAGATAGTGTTCCATGGTGGGAGACGGTGTCCCATGGTGAGAGATAGTGTCCCATGGTGAGAGACAGTGTCTCATGGTGGGAGACAGTGTCCCATGGGAGAGATAGTGTCCCATGGTGAGAGACAGTGTCTCATGGTGGGAGACACTGTCCCATGGTGAGAGATAGTGTCCCATGGTGAGAGATAGTGTTCCATGGTGGGAGACGGTGTCCCATGGTGAGAGATAGTGTCCCATGGTGAGAGACAGTGTCCCATGGTGGGAGACAGTGTCCCATGGTGGGAGACAGTGTCCCATGGTGAGAGATAGTGTCCCTTGGTAGGAGACAGTGTCCCATGTTGAGAGACAGTGTCCCATGGTGAGAGATAGTGTCCCATGGTGGGAGACAGTGTCCCATGTTGAGAGATAGTGTCCCTTGGTAGGAGACAGTGTCCCATGGTGAGAGATAGTGTCCCATGGTGAGAGATAGTGTTCCATGGTGGGAGACGGTGTCCCATGGTGAGAGATAGTGTCCCATGGTGAGAGACAGTGTCTCATGGTGAGAGATAGTGTCCCATGGGAGAGATAGTGTCCCATGGTGAGAGACAGTGTCTCATGGTGGGAGACACTGTCCCATGGTGAGAGATAGTGTCCCATGGTGAGAGATAGTGTTGCATGGTGGGAGACGGTGTCCCATGGTGAGAGATAGTGTCCCATGGTGAGAGACAGTGTCCCATGGTGGGAGACAGTGTCCCATGGTGAGAGACAGTGTCCCATGCTGAGAGACAGTGTCCCATGGTGAGAGATAGTGTCCCATGGTGGGAGACAGTGTCCCATGGTGAGAGATAGTGTCCCTTGGTAGGAGACAGTGTCCCATGTTGAGAGACAGTGTCCCATGGTGAGAGATATTGTCCCATGGTAGGAGACAGTGTCCCATGGTGAGAGATAGTGTCCCATGGTGAGAGACAGTGTCCCATGCTGAGAGACAGTGTCCCATGGTGAGAGATAGTGTCCCATGGTGGGAGACAGTGTCCCATGGTGAGAGATAGTGTCCCTTGGTAGGAGACAGTGTCCCATGTTGAGAGACAGTGTCCCATGGTGAGAGATAGTGTCCCATGATGGGAGACAGTGTCCCATGGCGAGAGATAGTGTCCCTTGGTCGGAGACAGTGTCCCATGGTGAGAGATAGTGTCCCATGTTGAGAGATAGTGTCCCATGGTGGGAGGTAGTGTCCCTTGGTAGGAGACAGTGTCCCATGTTGAGAGACAGTGTCCCATGGTGAGAGATAGTGTCCCATGATGGGAGACAGTGTCCCATGGTGAGAGATAGTGTCCCTTGGTCGGAGACAGTGTCCCATGGTGAGAGATAGTGTCCCATGTTGAGAGATAGTGTCCCATGGTGGGAGGTAGTGTCCCTTGGTAGGAGACAGTGTCCCATGGTGAGAGATAGTGTCCCATGATGGGAGACAGTGTCCCATGGTGAGAGATAGTGTCCCATGGTGAGAGACAGTGTCCCATGGTAGGAGACAGTGTCCCATGGTGAGAGACAGTGTCCCATGGTGAGATATAGAGTCCCATGTTGAGAAATAGTGTCCCATGGTGGGAGACAGTGTCCCATGGTGAGAGATAGTGTTCCATGGTGGGAGACGGTGTCCCATGGTGAAAGACAGTGTCCCATGGTGGGAGACAGTGTCCCATGGTGAGAGATAGTGTCCCGTGGTGAGAGACAGTGTCCCATGGTGAGAGATAGTGTCCCTTGGTAGGAGACAGTGTCCCATATTGAGAGACAGTGTCCCATGGTGAGAGATAGTGTCCCATGGTAGGAGACAGTGTCCCATGGCGAGAGATAGTGTCCCATGGTGAGAGACAGTGTCCCATGGTGAGAGATAGTGTCCCTTGGTAGGAGACAGTGTCCCATGTTGAGAGACAGTGTCCCATGGTGGGAGACCGTGTCCCATGGTGAGAGAGAGTGTCCCATGGTGGGAGACAGTGTCCCATTGTAGGAGACAGTGTCCCATGGTGAGAGATAGTGTCCCATGGTGGGAGACCGTGTCCCATGGTGAGAGATAGTGTCCCATGGTGAGAGACAGTGTCCCATGGTAGGAGACAGTGTCCCATGGTGAGAGACAGTGTCCCATGGTGAGAGATAGTGTCCCATGTTGATAAAATGGTGTCCCATGGTGGGAGACAGTGTCCCATGGTGAGAGACAGTGTCCCATGGTGAGAGATAGCGTCCCATGTTGTGAGACAGTGTTCCGTGGTGAGAGATAGTGTCCCATGTTTAGAGATAGTGTGCCATGGTGAGAGATAGTGTCCCATGGTGGGAGACAGTGTACCTTGGTAGGAGACAGTGTCCCATGTTGAGACACAGTGTCCCATGGTGAGAGATAGTGTCCCATGGTGGGAGTCAGTGTCCCATGTTGAGAGATAGTGTCCCTTGGTAGGAGACAGTGTCCCATGGTGAGAGATAGTGTCCCATGGTGAGAGATAGTGTTCCATGGTGGGAGACGGTGTCCCATGGTGAGAGATAGTGTCCCATGGTGAGAGACAGTGTCTCATGGTGGGAGACAGTGTCCCATGGGAGAGATAGTGTCCCATGGTGAGAGACAGTGTCTCATGGTGGGAGACACTGTCCCATGGTGAGAGATAGTGTCCCATGGTGAGAGATAGTGTTCCATGGTGGGAGACGGTGTCCCATGGTGAGAGATAGTGTCCCATGGTGAGAGACTGTGTCCCATGGTGGGAGACAGTGTCCCATGGTGGGAGACAGTGTCCCATGGTGAGAGATAGTGTCCCTTTGTAGGTGACAGTGTCCCATGTTGAGAGACAGTGTCCCATGGTGAGAGATAGTGTCCCATGGTGGGAGACAGTGTCCCATGTTGAGAGATAGTGTCCCTTGGTAGGAGACAGTGTCCCATGGTGAGAGATAGTGTCCCATGGTGAGAGATAGTGTTCCATGGTGGGAGACGGTGTCCCATGGTGAGAGATAGTGTCCCATGGTGAGAGACAGTGTCTCATGGTGGGAGACAGTGTCCCATGGGAGAGATAGTGTCCCATGGTGAGAGACAGTGTCTCATGGTGGGAGACACTGTCCCATGGTGAGAGATAGTGTCCCATGGTGAGAGATAGTGTTCCATGGTGGGAGACGGTGTCCCATGGTGAGAGATAGTGTCCCATGGTGAGAGACAGTGTCCCATGGTGGGAGACAGTGTCCCATGGTGGGAGACAGTGTCCCATGGTGAGAGATAGTGTCCCTTGGTAGGAGACAGTGTCCCATGTTGAGAGACAGTGTCCCATGGTGAGAGATAGTGTCCCATGGTGGGAGACAGTGTCCCATGTTGAGAGATAGTGTCCCTTGGTAGGAGACAGTGTCCCATGGTGAGAGATAGTGTCCCATGGTGAGAGATAGTGTTCCATGGTGGGAGACGGTGTCCCATGGTGAGAGATAGTGTCCCATGGTGAGAGACAGTGTCTCATGGTGGGAGACAGTGTCCCATGGGAGAGATAGTGTCCCATGGTGAGAGACAGTGTCTCATGGTGGGAGACACTGTCCCATGGTGAGAGATAGTGTCCCATGGTGAGAGATAGTGTTCCATGGTGGGAGACGGTGTCCCATGGTGAGAGATAGTGTCCCATGGTGAGAGACAGTGTCCCATGGTGGGAGACAGTGTCCCATGGTGGGAGACAGTGTCCCATGGTGAGAGATAGTGTCCCTTGGTCGGAGACAGTGTCCCATGTTGAGAGACAGTGTCCCATGGTGAGAGATATTGTCCCATGGTAGGAGACAGTGTCCCATGGTGAGAGATAGTGTCCCATGGTGAGAGACAGTGTCCCATGCTGAGAGACAGTGTCCCATGGTGAGAGATAGTGTCCCTTGGTAGGAGACAGTGTCCCATGTTGAGAGACAGTGTCCCATGGTGAGAGATAGTGTCCCATGATGGGAGACAGTGTCCCATGGCGAGAGATAGTGTCCCTTGGTCGGAGACAGTGTCCCATGGTGAGAGATAGTGTCCCATGTTGAGAGATAGTGTCCCATGGTGGGAGGTAGTGTCCCTTGGTAGGAGACAGTGTCCCATGTTGAGAGACAGTGTCCCATGGTGAGAGATAGTGTCCCATGATGGGAGACAGTGTCCCATGGTGAGAGATAGTGTCCCATGTTGAGAGATAGTGTCCCATGGTGGGAGGTAGTGTCCCTTGGTAGGAGACAGTGTCCCATGGTTAGAGACAGTGTCCCATGGTGGGAGACCGTGTCCCATGGTGAGAGACAGTGTCCCACGGTAGGAGACAGTGTCCCATGGTGAGAGACAGTGTCCCATGGTGGGAGATAGTGTCCCATGGTGGGAGACCGTGTCCCATGGTGAGAGATAGTGTCCCATGGTGAGCGACAGTGTCCCATGGTAGGAGACAGTGTCCCATGGTGAGAGACAGTGTCCCATGGTGAGATATAGAGTCCCATGTTGAGAAATAGTGTCCCATGGTGGGAGACAGTGTCCCATGGTGAGAGATAGTGTTCCATGGTGGGAGACGGTGTCCCATGGTGAAAGACAGTGTCCCATGGTGGGAGACAGTGTCCCATGGTGAGAGATAGTGTCCCGTGGTGAGAGACAGTGTCCCATGGTGAGAGATAGTGTCCCTTGGTAGGAGACAGTGTCCCATATTGAGAGACAGTGTCCCATGGTGAGAGATAGTGTCCCATGGTAGGAGACAGTGTCCCATGGTGAGAGATAGTGTCCCATGGTGAGAGACAGTGTCCCATGTTGAGAGATAGTGTCCCTTGGTAGGAGACAGTGTCCCATGTTGAGAGACAGTGTCCCATGGTGGGAGACCGTGTCCCATGGTGAGAGATAGTGTCCCATGGTGGGAGACAGTGTCCCATTGTAGGAGACAGTGTCCCATGTTGAGAGATAGTGTCCCATGGTGGGAGACCGTGTCCCATGGTGAGAGATAGTGTCCCATGGTGAGAGACAGTGTCCCATGGTAGGAGACAGTGTCCCATGGTGAGAGACAGTGTCCCATGGTGAGAGATAGTGTCCCATGTTGATAAAATGGTGTCCCATGGTGGGAGACAGTGTCCCATGGTGAGAGACAGTGTCCCATGGTGAGAGATAGCGTCCCATGTTGTGAGACAGTGTTCCGTGGTGAGAGATAGTGTCCCATGTTTAGAGATAGTGTGCCATGGTGAGAGATAGTGTCCCATGGTGGGAGACTGTGTACCTTGGTAGGAGACAGTGTCCCATGTTGAGACACAGTGTCCCATGGTGAGAGATAGTGTCCCATGGTGGGAGACAGTGTCCCATGTTGAGAGATAGTGTCCCTTGGTAGGAGACAGTGTCCCATGGTGAGAGATAGTGTCCCATGGTGAGAGATAGTGTTCCATGTTGGGAGACGGTGTCCCATGGTGAGAGATAGTGTCCCAAAATGAGAGACAGTGTCTCATGGTGGGAGACAGTGTCCCATGGGAGAGATAGTGTCCAATGGTGAGAGACAGTGTCTCATGGTGGGAGACACTGTCCCATGGTGAGAGATAGTGTCCCATGGTGAGAGATAGTGTTCCATGGTGGGAGACGGTGTCCCATGGTGAGAGATAGTGTCCCATGGTGAGAGACTGTGTCCCATGGTGGGAGACAGTGTCCCATGGTGGGAGACAGTGTCCCATGGTGAGAGATAGTGTCCCTTTGTAGGTGACAGTGACCCATGTTGAGAGACAGTGTCCCATGGTGAGAGATAGTGTCCCATGGTGGGAGACAGTGTCCCATGTTGAGAGATAGTGTCCCTTGGTAGGAGACAGTGTCCCATGGTGAGAGATAGTGTCCCATGGTGAGAGATAGTGTTCCATGGTGGGAGACGGTGTCCCATGGTGAGAGATAGTGTCCCATGGTGAGAGACAGTGTCTCATGGTGGGAGACAGTGTCCCATGGGAGAGATAGTGTCCCATGGTGAGAGACAGTGTCTCATGGTGGGAGACACTGTCCCATGGTGAGAGATAGTGTCCCATGGTGAGAGATAGTGTTCCATGGTGGGAGACGGTGTCCCATGGTGAGAGATAGTGTCCCATGGTGAGAGACAGTGTCTCATGGTGGGAGACAGTGTCCCATGGGAGAGATAGTGTCCCATGGTGAGAGACAGTGTCTCATGGTGGGAGACAGTGTCCCATGGTGAGAGATAGTGTCCCATGGTGAGAGATAGTGTTCCATGGTGGGAGACGGTGTCCCATGGTGAGAGATAGTGTCCCATGGTGAGAGACAGTGTCCCATGGTGGGAGACAATGTCCCATGGTGGGAGACAGTGTCCCATGGTGAGAGATAGTGTCCCTTGGTAGGAGACAGTGTCCCATGTTGAGTGACAGTGTCCCATGGTGAGAGATATTGTCCCATGGTAGGAGACAGTGTCCCATGGTGAGAGATAGTGTCCCATGGTGAGAGACAGTGTCCCATGCTGAGAGACAGTGTCCCATGGTGAGAGATAGTGTCCCATGGTGGGAGACAGTGTCCCATGGTGGGAGACAGTGTCCCATGGGAGAGATAGTGTCCCATGGTGAGAGACAGTGTCTCATGGTGGGAGACACTGTCCCATGGTGAGAGATAGTGTCCCATGGTGAGAGATAGTGTTCCATGGTGGGAGACGGTGTCCCATGGTGAGAGATAGTGTCCCATGGTGAGAGACAGTGTCTCATGGTGGGAGACAGTGTCCCATGGGAGAGATAGTGTCCCATGGTGAGAGACAGTGTCTCATGGTGGGAGACACTGTCCCATGGTGAGAGATAGTGTCCCTTGGTAGGAGACAGTGTCCCATGTTCAGAGACAGTGTCCCATGGTGAGAGATAGTGTCCCATGGTGAGAGATAGTGTCCCATGGTGGGAGACAGTGTCCCATGGTGAGAGATAGTGTCCCTTGGTAGGAGACAGTGTCCCATGTTGAGAGACAGTGTCCCATGTTGAGAGATAGTGTCCCATGATGGGAGACAGTGTCCCATGGTGAGAGATAGTGTCCCTTGGTAGGAGACAGTGTCCCATGGTGAGAGATAGTGTCCCATGTTGAGAGATAGTGTCCCATGGTGGGAGGTAGTTTCCCTTGGTAGGAGACAGTGTCCCATGGTTAGAGACAGTGTCCCATGGTGAGAGATAGTGTCCCATGATGGGAGACAGTGTCCCATGGTGAGAGATAGTGTCCCTTGGTCGGAGACAGTGTCCCATGGTGAGAGATAGTGTCCCATGTTGAGAGATAGTGTCCCATGGTGGGAGGTAGTGTCCCTTGGTAGGAGACAGTGTCCCATCTTTAGAGACAGTGTCCCATGGTGGGAGACCGTGTCCCATGGTGAGAGACAGTGTCCCACGGTAGGAGACAGTGTCCCATGGTGAGAGATAGTGTCCCATGGTGGGAGACAGTGTCCCATGGTGAGAGACAGTGTCCCATGGTGGGAGATAGTGTCCCATGGTGGGAGACCGTGTCCCATGGTGAGAGATAGTGTCCCATGGTGAGAGACAGTGTCCCATGTTAGGAGACAGTGTCCCATGGTGAGAGACAGTGTCCCATGGTGAGATATAGTGTCCCATGTTGAGAAATAGTGTCCCATGGTGGGAGACAGTGTCCCATGGTGAGAGATAGTGTCCCATGGTGAGAGATAGTGTCCCATGTTGTGAGACAGTGTCCCATGGTGAGAGATAGTGTCCCATGGTTAGAGATAGTGTGCCATGGTGAGAGATAGTGTCCCATGGTGAGAGACAGTGTCCCATGGTGAGAGATAGTGTCCCTTGGTAGGAGACAGTGTCCCATGTTGAGAGACAGTGTCCCATGGTGAGAGATATTGTCCCATGGTAGGAGACAGTGTCCCATGGTGAGAGATAGTGTCCCATGGTGAGAGACAGTGTCCCATGCAGAGAGACAGTGTCCCATGGTGAGAGATAGTGTCCCTTGGTAGGAGACAGTGTCCCATGTTGAGAGACAGTGTCCCATGGTGAGAGATAGTGTCCCATGGTGGGAGACAGTGTCCCATGGTGAGAGATAGTGTCCCATGTTGAGAGATAGTGTCCCATGGTGGGAGGTAGTGTCCCTTGGTAGGAGACAGTGTCCCATGGTGAGAGACAGTGTCCCATGGTGGGAGACCGTGTCCCATGCTGAGAGACAGTGTCCCATGGTAGGAGACAGTGTCCCATGGTGAGAGATAGTGTCCCATGGTGAGAGACAGTGTCCCATGGTGAGAGACAGTGTCCCATGGTGAGAGATAGTGTCCCATGGTGGGAGACCGTGTCCCATGGTGAGAGATAGTGTCCCATGGTGAGCGACAGTGTCCCATGGTAGGAGACAGTGTCCCATGGTGAGAGACAGTGTCCCATAGTGAGAGATAGTGTCGCATGTTGAGAAATAGTGTCCCATGGTGGGAGACAGTGTCCCATGGTGAGAGATAGTGTCCCATGTTGTGAGACAGTGTGCCATGGTGAGAGATAGTGTCCCATGGTTAGAGATAGTGTGCCATGGTGAGAGATAGTGTCCCATGGTGGGAGACAGTGTCCCATGGTGAGAGACAGTGTCCCATGGTGAGAGACATTGTCCCATGGTGAGATATAGTGTACCATGGTGAGAGATAGTGTACCATGATGAGAGATAGTGTACCATGGTGGGAGACAGTGTCCCTTGGTAGGAGACAGTGTCCCATGTTGAGAGACAGTGTCCCATGGTGAGAGATACTGTCCCATGGTGGGAGACAGTGTTCCATGTTGAGAGATAGTGTCCCTTGGTAGGAGACAGTGTCCCATGGTGAGAGATAGTGTCCCATGTTGAGAGATAGTGTTCCATGGTGGGAGGTAGTGTCCCACGGTAGGAGACAGTGTCCCATGGTTAGAGACAGTGTCCCATGGTGAGAGACAGTGTCCCATGGTAGGAGACAGTGTCCCATGGTGAGAGATAGTGTCCCATGGTGAGAGACAGTGTCCCATGGTGAGAGATAGTGTCCCATGGTAGGAGACAGTGTCCCATGGTGAGAGATAGTGTCCCGTGGTGAGAGACAGTGTCCCATGGTGAGAGATAGTGTCCCTTGGTAGGAGACAATGTCCCATGTTGAGAGACAGTGTCCCATGGTGAGAGATAGTGTTCCTTGGTAGGAGACAGTGTCCCATGGTGAGAGACAGTGTCCCATGGTGAGAGACAGTGTCCCATTGTAGGAGACAGTGTCCCATGGTGAGATATGGTGTACCATGGTGAGAGATAGTGTACCATGGTGAGAGACAGTGTTCCATGGTGAGAGATAGTGTCCCATGGTAGGAGACAGTGTCCCATGGTGAGACATAGTGTCCCGTCGTGAGAGACAGTGTCCCATGGTGAGAGATAGTGTCCCTTGGTAGGAGAAAGTTTCCCATGTTGAGAGACAGTGTCCCATGGTGAGAGATAGTGTCCCTTGGTAGTAGACAGTGTCCCATGGTGAGATATAGTGTACCATGGTGAGAGATAGTGTACCATGGTGAGAGACAGTGTTCCATGGTGAGAGACAGTGTCTCATGGTGGGAGACAGTGTCCCATGGTGAGAGTTGTGTCCCATGGTGAGAGACAGTGTCCCATTGTAGGAGACAGTGTCCCATGGTGAGATATAGTGTACCATGGTGAGAGATAGTGTACCATGGTGAGAGACAGTGTTCCATGGTGAGAGACAGTGTCTCATGGTGGGAGACAGTGTCCCATGGTGAGAGTTGTGTCCCATGGTGGGAGACAGTGTCTCATGGTGGGAGACAGTGTCCCATGGTGAGAGATAGTGTCCCATGGTGAGAGATAGTGTTCCATGGTGGGAGACGGTGTCCCATGGTGAGAGATAGTGTCCCATGGTGAGAGACAGTGTCCCATGGTGGGAGACAGTATCCCATGGTGGGAGACAGTGTCCCATGGTGAGAGACAGTGTCCCATGGTGAGAGATAGTGTCCCGTGGTGAGAGACAGTGTCCCATGGTGAGAGATAGTGTCCCTTGGTAGGAGACAGTGTCCCATGTTGAGAGACAGTGTCCCATGGTGAGAGATAGTGTCCCATGGTAGGAGACAGTGTCCCATTGTGAGAGATAGTGTCCCATGGTTTGAGATAGTGTTCCATGGTGGGAAACGGTGTCCCATGGTGAGAGATAGTGTCCCATGGTGAGAGACAGTGTCCCATGGTGGGAGACAGTGTCCCATGGTGAGAGACAGTGTCCCATGGTGAGAGATAGTGTCCCGTGGTGAGAGACAGTGTCCCATGGTGAGAGATAGTGTCCCTTGGTAGGAGACAGTGTCCCATGTTGAGAGACAGTGTCCCATGGTGAGAGATAGTGTCCCATGGTAGGAGACAGCTTCCCATGGTGAGAGATAGTGTCCCATGGTGAGAGACAGTGTCCCATGCTGAGAGACAGTGTCCCATGGTGAGAGATAGTGTCCCTTGGTAGGAGACAGTGTCCCATGTTGAGAGACAGTGTCCCATGTTGAGAGATAGTGTCCCATGGTGGGAGACAGTGTCCCATGGTGAGAGATAGTGTCCCTTGGTAGGAGACAGTGTCCCATGGTGAGAGATAGTGTCCCATGTTGAGAGATAGTGTCCCATGGTGGGAAGTAGTGTCCCTTGGTCGGAGACAGTGTCCCATGGTTAGAGACAGTGTCCCATGGTAGGAGACCGTGTCCCATGGTGAGAGACAATGTCCCATGGTAGGAGACAGTGTCCCATGGTGAGAGATAGTGTCCCATGGTGGGAGACAGTGTCCCATGGTGAGAGACAATGTCCCATGGTAGGAGACAGTGTCCCATGGTGAGAGATAGTGTCCCATGGTGGGAGACAGTGTCCCATGGTGAGAGATAGTGTCCCATGGTGAGAGACAGTGTCCCATGGTTAGAGATAGTGTGCCATGGTGAGAGATAGTGTCCCATGGTGGGAGACAGTGTCCCATGGTGAGAGACAGTGTCCCATGGTGAGAGACATTGTCCCATGGTGAGATATAGTGTACCATGGTGAGAGATAGTGTACATGGTGAGAGATAGTGTACCATGGTGGGAGACAGTGTCCCTTGGTAGGAGACAGTGTCCCATGTTGAGAGACAGTGTCCCATGGTGAGACATAGTGTCCCATGGTGGGAGATAGTGTCCCATGTTGAGAGATAGTGTCCCTTGGTAGGAGACATTGTCCCATTGTGAGAGATAGTGTCCCATGTTGAGAGATAGTGTCCCATGGTGGGAGACAGTTTCTCATGGTGAGAGATAGTGTCCCATGGTGGGAGGTAGTGTCCCTTGGTAGGAGACAGTGTCCCATGGTTAGAGACAGTGTCCCATCGTGGGAGACCGTGTCCCATGGTGAGAGACTGTGTCCCATGGTAGGAGACAGTGTCCCATGGTGAGAGATAGTGTCCCATGTTGGGAGACAGTGTCCCATGGTGAGAGACAGTGTCCCATGGTGAGAGATAGAGTCCCATGGTGAGAGACAGTGTCCCATGGTAGGAGGCAGTGTCCCATGGTGAGAGACAGTGTCCCATGGTGAGAGATAGTGTCCCATGTTGAGAAATAGTGTCCCATGGTGGGAGACAGTGTCCCATGGTGAGAGACAGTTTCCCATGGTGAGAGATAGTGTCCCATGTTGTGAGACAGTGTCCCATGGTGAGAAACAGTGTCTCATGTTTAGAGATAGTGTGCCATGGTGAGAGATAGTGTCCCATGGTGGGAGACAGTGTCCCATGGTGAGAGACAGTGTCCCATGGTGAGAGACATTGTCCCATGGTGAGATATAGTGTACCATGGTGAGAGATTGTGTACCATGGTGAGAGATAGTGTACCATGGTGGGAGACAGTGTCCCATGTTGAGAGATAGTGTCCCATGTTGAGAGACAGTGTCCCATGGTGAGAGACCGTGTCCCATGGTGAGAGATAGTGTCCCATGTTGAGAGACAGTGTCCCATGGTGAGAGACAGTGTTCCATGGTGGGAGACAGTGTCCCATGTTGAGAGACAGTGTCCCATGGTGGGTAGCAGTGTCCCATGGTGAGAGATAGTGTCCCATGGTGAGAGACAGTGTCCCATGGTTAGAGATAGTGTCCCATGGTGAGAGATAGTGTCCCATTGTAGGAGACAGTGTCCCATGGTGAGAGACAGTGTCCCATGGTTAGAGATAGTGTCCCATATTGAGAGACAGTGTCCCATGGTGGGAGATAGTGTCCCGTAAAGAGGGGCAGCATCCTGTAGTGAAGGAGAGTGTCCCATGGTGAAGAGTGTCCTGCTGTGAGGGACAGTGTCCAATAGTGAGGGACAGTGTAGTGAGTGACAGTGTTGTGAGGGACATTGTCATGTAGTGCGGGGCAGTGTCCTGTAGTGAGGGAGAGTTCCCTACAGTGAGGGACAGTGTCCTGTAGTGAGGGACAGTGTCGTGTAGTGAGGGGCAGTGTGTCGCATAGTGAGAGGGAGTGTCGTGTAGTGAGGAACAGTTTCCTGTAGAGATGTACAGTCTCGTGTCGTGAGGGACAGTGTCGAGTAGTGAGGGACAGTATTCTGTAGTGAGAGACAGTGTCCTGTAATGAGGGACAGTGTCGTGTAGTGAGGGACACTGCCCTGTAGTGAGAGACAGTGTCCTGCAGTGAGGAACAGTGACGTGTAGTGATGGACACTGTCCTGTAGTGAGGGACAGTGTCCTGTAGTGGGGGACAGTATCCTGTAGTGAGGAACAGTGTCCTGTAGTGAGGGATAGTGTTGTGTAGTGAGCGACAGTTTTCTGTTGTGAGGGTCAATGTGTTGTCGTGAGGGACAGTGTCGTGTAGTGAGGGACAGTATCGTGTTGTGAGAGACATTGTCCTGTAGTGAGGGACAGTATTGTGTAGTGAGGGAAAATGTCGTGCAGTGCGGGACAGTGTCCTATAGTGAGGGACAGTGTCCTATAGGGAGGACAACTTCCTGTAGTGAGGGACAATGTCCTGTAGTGAGGGACCATGCCCTGTGGTGAGGGGCAGTGTCCTGTACTGACAGACAGTGTCCTGTAGTGACAGACAAAGTCGTGTAGTGAGGGACAGTGTCGTGTAGTGAGGGACACTGTCCTGTAGTGAGGGACAGTGTCGTGTAGTGGGTGACAGTATCCTGTAGTGAGGATCAGTGTCCTGTAGTGAGGGATAGTGTCGTGCAGTGAGCGACAGTTTTCTGTTGTGAGGGACAATGTGTTGTAGTGAGGGACAGTGGCGTGTAATGAGGGACAGTGCCCTGTATTGAGGGACAGTGTGTTGTGTAGCGAGGTACAGTGTCGAGAAGTGAGTGACAGCGTCCTGTAGTGAGGGACAGTGTCGTGTTGTGAAGGACAGTGTCCTGTAGTGAGAGACAGTGTCGTGTTGTGAGGGACAGTGTTGTGTAGTGAGGGACAGTGTCGTGTTGTGGAGGACAGTGTGTCGCATAGTGAGAGGGAGTGTCGTGTAGTGAGGAACAGTGTCCTGTAGTGAGGAACAGTATCGAGTAGTGAGCAACAGTTTCCTGTAGTGAGGGACAGTTTCCTGTATTGAGGGGCAGTGTTGAGGAGTGAAGGACAGTTTCCTGTAGTGAGGGACAGTGTCGTGTAGTGAGGGGCAGTGTCCTGTAGTGAGAGACAAATTTGTGTTGTGAGGGACAGTACCGTGTTGTGAGGGAAAGTTTCCTGTAATGAGGGACAGTGTCGTGTAGTGAGGGATAGTGTCCTGTAGTGAGGGACCGTTTACTGCAGTGAGGGACAGTGTCGTGTTGTGAGGGACAGTGTCATTTTGTGAGGGACAGTTTTCTGTAGTGAGGGACAGTGTCCTGTTGTGAGGGACAAATTTGTGTTGTGAGGGACAGTATCGTGTTGTGAGGGAAGGTTTCCTGTCATGAGGGACAGTGTCGTGTAGTGAGGGACAGTGTCGTCTTGTGAGGGATAGTGTCCTGTAGTGAGGGACAGTGTCATGTTGTGAGGGACAGTGTGCTGTAGTGAGGGACAGTGTCATGTTGTGAGGGACACTGTCCTGTAGTGAGAGACAGTGTCGTGTAGTGAGGGATAGTGTCCTGTAGTAAGGGACAGTTTACTGCAGTGAGGGACAGTGTCGTGTAGTGAGGAACAGTTTCCTGTAGTGAGGGACATTGTCGAGTAGTGAGGGACAGTGTCCTGTAGTGATGGACAGTGTCATGTAATGAGGGACAGTGTCCTATAGTGAGGGACAGTTTCCTGTAGTGAGGGATAGTGTCGCGTAGAGAGCAACAGTGTCCTGTAGTGAGGGGACAGTTTGCTGCAGTGAGGGACATTGTCGTGTAGTGAGGGACAGTGTTGTGTTGTGAGGGACAGTCTTGTATAGTGAGGGACAGTGTTGTGTTGTGAGGGACAGTGTGTCGCATAGTGAGGGACAGTGTCGTTTTGTGAGGGACAGTGTGTCGCATAGTGAGGGACAGTGTCGTGTTGTGGAGGACAGTGTGTCGCATAGTGAGAGGGAGTGTCATGTAGTGAGGAACAGTGTCCTATAGTGAGGAACAGTATCGAGTAGTGAGCGACAGTTTCCTGTAGTGAGGGACAGTTTCCTGTATTGAGGGATAGTGTCGAGTAGTGAGGGACAGTTTCCTGTAGTGAGGGACAGTGTCGTGTAGTGAGGGGCAGTGTCCTGTAGTGAGAGACAAATTTGTGTTGTGAGGGACAGTATCGTGTTGTGAGGGAAAGTTTCCTGTTATGAGGGACAGTGTCGTGTAGTGAGGCACAGTGTCGTCTTGTGAGGGACAGTGTCCTGTAGTGAGGGACAGTGTCATGTTGTGAGGGACAGTGTCCTGTAGTGAGGGACAGTGCCATGTTGTGAGGGACACTGTCCTGTAGTGAGGGACAGTGTCCTGTAGTGAGGGACAGTGTCATGTTGTGAGGGACAGTGTCCTGTAGTGAGGGACAGTGCCATGTTGTGAGGGACACTGTCCTGTAGTGAGGGACAGTGTCATGTTGTGAGGGACAGTGTCCTGTAGTGAGGGACAGTGCCATGTTGTGAGGGACACTGTCCTGTAGTGAGGGACAGTGTCCTGTAGTGAGGGACAGTGTCATGTTGTGAGGGACAGTGTCCTGTAGTGAAGGACAGTGTCGTGTAGTGGGTGACAGTATCCTGTAGTGAGGATCAGTGTCCTGTATGAGGGATAGTGTCGTGTAGTGAGCGACAGTTTTCTGATGTGAAGGACAATGTGTTGTAGTGAGGGACAGTTTCCCGTAGTGAGGGACAGTGTCGTGCAGTGCGGAACAGTGTCATGTTGTGAGGGGCAATTTCCTGTATTGAGGGACAGTGTCGTGTAGTGAGGGATAGTGTCCTGTAGTGAGGGACCGTTTACTGCAGTGAGGGACAGTGTCATGTTGTGAGGGGCAATTTCCTGTATTGAGGGACAGTGTCGTGAAGTGAGGGACAGTGTCCTGTAGTGAGGGGCAGTGTCCTGTAGTGAGAGACAGTGTTGTGTAGTGAGGGGCAGTGTCCTGTAGTGAGGGACAGTTTCCTGTAGTGAGGGACAGTTTCCTGTAGTGAGGGACAGTGTCGCATTGTGAAGGACAGTGTCCTGTAGTGAGGGACAGTGTCCTGTAGTGACAGACAGTGTTGTCTTGTGAGGGACAGTGTCGAGTAGTGAGGGACAAATTTGTATCGTGTTGTGAGGGAAAGTTTCCTGTAATGAGGGACAGTGTCGTGTAGTGAGGGATAGTGTCCTGTAGCGAGGGACAGTTTCCTGTAGTGAGGGATAGTGTCCTGTAGTGAGGGCCAGCTTTCTGTAGTGAGGGATAGTGTCGCGTAGAGAGCAACAGTGTCCTACTGTGAGGGACAGTTTACTGCAGTGAGGGACAGTGTTGTGTAGTGAGGGACAGTGTCGTGTATTGAGGGACAGTGTCCTGTAGTGAGGGCGAGTTTCTTGTAGTGAGGGACAATGTTGTGTAATGAGGGTCAGTGTCCTGTAATGAGCGACAGTTTCCTGTAGTGAGGGACAGTGTCCTGTAGTGAGGGACAGTTTGCTGTAGTGAGGGACAGTGTGTTGTAGTGAGTGACAGTATCGTGTAGTGAGGGACAGTGTCGTGTAGTGCGGGACAGTTTCCTGTAGTGAGGGACAGTGTCGTGTACTGAGAGACATTGTGTCACTTAGTGTGGGAGTGTCGTGTAGTGATGGACACTTTCCTGTAGAAAGACACAGTTGTCTGTAATGAGGGACAGTTTCCTGAAATCAGGGACATTGTCGTGTAGTGTGGGACAGTGTCCTGTAGTGAGGGTCAATGTCCTGAAGAGAGGTACAGCTTTCTGCAGTGAGGGACATTGTCCTGTAGTGAGAGACAGTGTCCTGTAGTGAGGGAAAGTTTCCGGTAGTGTGGGTCAGCTTCCTGTAGTGAGGGACAGTGTCGTGTAATGAGGGACTATGTCCTGTAGTGAGGGACAGTGTCGTCTAATGAGGGACTATGTCCTGTAGTGAGGGACAGTGTCGTGTAGTGAGGGACAAATTTGTGTTGTGAGGGACAGTATCGTGTTGTGAGGGAAAGTTTCCTGTTATGAGGGACAGTGTCGTGTAGTGAGGGACAGTGTCGCCTTGTGAGGGACAGTGTCCTGTAGTGAGGGACAGTGCCATGTTGTGAGTGACACTGTCCTGGAGTGAAGGACAGTGTCCTGTAGTGAGGGACAGTGTCGTGTAGTGGGGGACAGTATCCTGTAGTGAGGATCAGTGTCCTGTATGAGGGATAGTGTCGTGCAGTGAGCGACAGTTTTCTGATGTGAGGGACAATGTGTTGTAGTGAGGGACAGTTTCCCGTAGTGAGGGACAGTGTCGTGTAGTGAGGGACAGTATCGTGTAGTGAGAGACATTGTCCTGTCGTGAGAGACAGTATTGTGTAGTGAGGGACAGTGTCCTGTGGTGAGGGGCAGTGTCCTGTAGTGAGGAACAGTGTCATGTTGTGAGGGGCAATTTCCTGTATTGAGGGACAGTGTCGTGTAGTGAGGGACAGTGTCCTGTAGTGAGGGGCAGTGTCCTGTAGTGAGAGACAGTGTTGTGTAGTGAGGGGCAGTGTCCTGTAGAGAGGGACAGTGTCCTGTAGTGAGGGGCAGTTTTCTCTAGTGAGGGACTGTGTCCTGCAGTCAGGGACAGTTTCCTGTAGTGAGGGACCATGTTGGATAGTGAGGGTGAGTGTCGGATAGTGAGGGAGAATGTCGTGTAGTGATGGACAGTTTCCTGTAGTGAGGGACAGTGTTGTGTAATGAGGGACAGTGTGTTGTGTAGTGAGGTACAGTGTCGAGAAGTGAGGGGCAGTATCCTGTAGTGAGGGACAGTGAATCGTGTGGTGAGGGACGTGTCCTGTAGTGAGGGACAGTGTCGTGTTGTGAAGGACAGAGTTCTGTAGTGAGGGACAGTGTTGTGTAGTGAGGGATAATGTCCTGTAGTGAGGGACAGTTTACTGCAGTGAGGGACAGTGTCCTGTAGTGAGAGCCAGCTTTCTGTAGTGAGGGATAGTGTCGCGTAGAGAGCAACAGTGTCCTACTGTGAGGGACAGTTTACTGCAGTGAGGGACAGTGTTGTGTAGTGAGGGACAGTGTCGTGTATTGAGGGACAGTGTCCTGTAGTGAGGGACAGTGTCCTGTAGTGAGGGCGAGTTTCTTGTAGTGAGGGACAATGTTGTGTAATGAGGGTCAGTGTCCTGTAATGAGTGACAGTTTCCTGTAGTGAGGGACAGTGTCCTGTAGTGAGGGACAGTTTGCTGTAGTGAGGTACAGTGTTGTGTAGTGAGAGACAGTGTCCTGAAGTGAGGGACAGTTTTCTGTAGTGCGGGACAGTTTCGTGTAGTGAGGGACAGTATCCTGTAGTGAGGAACTGTGTCGTGTAGTGAGGGACAGTGTCATGCAGTGAGCGACAGTTTTCTGTTGTGAGGGACAGTGTGTTGTAGTGAGTGACAGTATCGTGTAGTGAGGGACAGTGTCGTGTAGTGAGGGACAGTTTCCTGTAGTGAGGGACAGTGTCGTGTACTGAGAGACATTGTGTCACTTAGTGTGGGAGTGTCGTGTAGTGATGGACACTTTCCTGTAGAAAGACACAGTTGTCTGTAATGAGGGACAGTTTCCTGAAATCAGGGACATTGTCGTGTAGTGTGGGACAGTGTCCTGTAGTGAGGGTCAATGTCCTGAAGAGAGGTACAGCTTTCTGCAGTGAGGGACATTGTCCTGTAGTGAGAGACAGTGTCCTGTAGTGAGGGAAAGTTTCCGGTAGTGTGGGACAGCTTCCTGTAGTGAGGGACAGTGTCGTGTAATGAGGGACTATGTCCTGTAGTGAGGGACAGTGTCGTGTAATGAGGGACATGTCCTGTAGTGAGGGACAGTGTCGTCTAATGAGGGACTTTGTCCTGTAGTGAGGGACAGTGTCGTGTCATGAGGCATAGTGTCCTGTGGTGAGGGACAGTTTCGTTTAGTGAGGGACAATGTCGTGTAGTGAGGGAAAGTTTGCTGTAGTGAGGGACAGTTTCCTTTAGTGAGGTATAGTGTCGTGTAGTGAGCGACAGTTTTCTGTTGTGAGGGACAGTGTGACTTTAGTGAACGACAGTGTTGTGTAGTGGGGGACAGTGTCATGTTGTGACGGACAGTTTCCTGTAGTGAGGGGCAGTGTCCTGTTGTGAGGGGCTGTGTCGTGTAATGAGGGTCAGTAACGTGTAGTGAGTAATAGTTTCGTGTGGTGACAAACATTATTCCCAACTTCAATGTTATTTTCTCATGAATCAGTATTAAGCTATGTTTACTTTGTCAATCGCATTTTTTGTATTCTACGCCTCAATTAGATCTCCTCTCATTCTTCTGAACTTTACTGATTACAAGCCTAAGCCATTCAATCTCTCTCTTCACAAGACAAGCCTTTCATCTCTGGAATTCATCTCGTGGACCTTCTCTGAACTGCCTCTGATGCAATTATAATTCCTCCACATATAGGATAAAACTGTACATATTGCTACAGAAGCCCTTTGTTGTGCATGGTCCCTTGGGTGTTAATGTAAAATGACTGGGTGAACCCAGAGCAGGTAGAATATGATTAATGTCCACGAGTCAATGTGAAAAATGGAGCAAGGATGGTGAACACTGTGTAAATAAACCTGAAACTGACTGTATTCAACGGTATAAGACTCCCCAGGACGCGATGCATTACAGCAGTGTTGAATCAGATTGCACTGCATGATAATCAGTATTAGCTCGATTAGAGGTATTGGTGTGATATGTGTTACATAGGCACAGTATCCTAGCAACTGGCTGATTGAATCAAATGGCTGTTTTGGTTGTTCAAAACTGGCAAGAATTCAGACTGTATACAACCAATCTGCACTTGCAAAATTCACACCAAACATCTACTGCTGGATGTGATTCAGTCATTGGGTAACACCTTGCTAAACAATCCTGATTGTGCTCATTGCAACATTAATGACTAATTAATCGAGCTTGTGACATGTTCTGATTGCTGGAAGTGAATTACCCACGATTCTGATCCCTGCAAAACAAAGGAATATATGCTTTATGTACCTTTGTCGAATAGCCCAGAAGTTTGGGGAGCCCTTACTCCCCTGTTGCTTTCTCCATGGCAACGCCTCAGCCAATCAGAATCAACTTGCAAAGCAACAGCTCCATTTTTTCTTGCTGTGATTATTTGAAACTCAATGTTCTTGTATTTGTCCTGGCTGAGTGCAAGACAAACAGCTTCTGATTCACACTTTTAAACTCATGAGAACTCGAGACCAGGTAGATCAGGATAAATTGTTCCAGCCTGCAAGATAATGGAGAATCAGGGAGCAAAGTTTTTAAAGTGTTTTTTTGCAAAATAAACAAATTTGAGATGGAATAAAGATTCCCCACACAGCAAGCAGTTAGGTTCTAGAAAGCACTGTTGTAAGCCTGGTGGAGGCAAGCACATTTTGAGCATTCAAGAGGGCAATGGATGCTTATTTATAAGGAATCAATGCACCAGGATATGGAGAAAAAGCAAGAGTTAGCACTAAGCTCAGAGAGCCAGTACACATAGAATGGGCCAAATAGCCTCCATTCGCACCACAGCAGTTCTGTCTTTTGGCAGTTAGTCTCTTTTTTTCAGCACTAATCTTGATCTATTGTGTTTAAGGTACTGGTTTGAATTAAATTTAAATTATTGAGATCAATTTATCTGTTAAATTGGGAAATTCTAACTTGTATTGTGGTCATATTCAAATTCATGTTATTGCAAACTGAATGAAAGATTTTACTTCCACAGATAAGTCACATAAACAACTGATATGTTTGACTGATTGCTGTAGAATTGGCAAAAGTGACTTGAGTTAACCATTTTCTACCGCAGTTGAGTTGAACTCAACAGGAAATTATATAATCATTTGGCCATGGTATTGATGGATTTGGCTGAGTATTAATGCTGGGGTATGTAACATCAGCTCATTAAAAGGAGAGGCAATGAATCCAGAAACTCAGTAAATGTTCTGGGGACCTGGATTCACATCCCACCCCGGTGAGTGATTCAACTTGACTTCAGTAAAGAATCTGGAATTAAAGGTCGAACGATGGTCTTGAAAGCACTAATGATTGTTGGGAAGAACCCATTTGGTTCCTTAAAGCCCTTTTGGGAAAGAAATCTGCCATTCTAACTTGGTCTGCAGTTTTTTGATTCTAACTTGGCCATACTTGTGGTTCCAGACCCATAGCAAAATGGTTAACACTTAACTGCTCACATTCCAACCCCCTCTCCACCACCCCAGGCAATTAGGAATAGAAAGGGCTTGGAAAGGGTGGACGCTAGGAAATTGTTTCCATTAGGCGAGGAGACTAGGACCTGTGGACACAGCCTTAGAATTCGAGGGGGTCAATTCAGAACAGAAATACGGAGACATTTCTTCAGCCTGAGAGTGGTGGGCCTGTGGAATTCATTGCCGCAGAGTGCAGTGGAGGCTGGGACGCTAAATGTCTTCAAGGCCGAGATTGATAAATTCTTGATGTCACAAGGAATTAAGGGCTACGGGGAGAATGCTGGTAAGTGGAGTTGAAATGCCCATCAGCCATGAATGAATGGCGGAGTGTACTCGATGGGCCGAATGGCCTTACTTCCACTCCTATGTCTTATGGTCTTATGGAAGAGCAAGTCCAAGAAATGAATTTCAAAACATTCAAGATGTGTATCATCATCAGTTCCTCAGCAAATAACCTGTGATGACCATATCCCTTGAAAGAATTTTAAATAGTTGTGATTGAACGTTAAAACCAATTGTGTATGAGAATGTTGACCACCATTGAAATCAAACCTGAGAATCATTTCATTGAGAGAAGCTAATTAAAGATTGCTAATATTTGTTTTGAGCTGCAAATGTGTTGCTGGTCAAAGCACAGCAGGTTAGGCAGCATCTCAGGAATAGAGAATTCGACGTTTCGAGCATAAGCCCTTCATCAGGAATAAGAGAGAGAGAGCCAAGCAGGCTAAGATAAAAGGTAGGGAGGAGGGACTAGGGGGAGGGGCGATGGAGGTGGGATAGGTGGAAGGAGGTCAAGGTGAGGGTGATAGGCCGGAGTGGGGTGGGGGCGGAGAGGTCAGGAAGAGGATTGCAGGTTAGGAGGGCGGTGCTGAGTTGAGGGAACCGACTGAGACAAGGTGGGGGGAGGGGAAATGAGGAAGCTGGAGAAATCTGAATTCATACCTTGCGGTTGGAGGGTTCCCAGGCGGAAGATGAGGCGCTCCTCCTCCAGCCGTCGTGTAGTTGTGTTCTGCCGGTGGAGGAGTCCAAGGACTTGCATGTCCTCGGTGGAGTGGGAGGGGGAGTTAAAGTGTTGAGCCACGGGGTGATTGGGTTGGTTGGTTCGGGCGGCCCAGAGGTGTTCTCTGAAGCGTTCCGCAAGTAAGCGGCCTGTCTCACCAATATAGAGGAGGCCACATCGGGTGCAGCGGATGCAATAGATGATGTGTGTGGAGGTACAGGTGAACTTGTGGCGGATATGGAAGGATCCCTTGGGGCCTTGGAGGGAAGTGAGTGTGGAGGTGTGGGTGCAAGTTTTACATTTCCTGCGGTTGCAGGGGAAGGTGCCGGGGGTGGAGGTTGGGTTGGTGGGGGGTGTGGATCTGACAAGGGAGTCACGAAGGGAGTGGTCCTTGCGGAACGCTGATAGGGGAGGGGAGGGAAATATATCCTTGGTGGTGGGGTCCGTTTGAAGGTGGCGGAAATGGCGGCGGATGATACGTTGTATGTGCAGGTTGGTGGGGTGGTAGGTGAGAACCAGTGGGGTTCTGTCTTGGTGGCGGTTGGAGGAGCGGGGCTCAAGGGCGGAGGAGCGGGAAGTGGAGGAGATGCGGTGGAGGGCATCGTCGATCACGTCTGGGGGGAATCTGCGGTCCTTGAAGAAGGAGGCCATCTGGGCTGTGCGGTGTTGGAATTGGTCCTCCTGGGAGCAGATGCGGCGGAGTCGAAGGAATTGGGAATATGGGATGGCGTTTTTACAGGGGGCAGGGTGGGAGGAGGTGTAGTCCAGGTAGCTGTGGGAGTCAGTCGGTTTATAATAGATGTCTGTGTTGAGTCGGTCGCCCGAGATAGAAATGGAAAGGTCTAGGAAGGGGAGGGAGGAGTCTGAGACAGTCCAGGTGAATTTCAGGTCGGGATGGAAGGTGTTAGTAAAGTTGATGAACTGTTCAACCTCCTCGTGGGAGCACGAGGCAGCGCCGATACAGTCATCGATGTAGCGGAGGAAAAGGTGGGGGGTGGTGAGTAGTTTTGAGCAATATGTTAAATTTCTCTTTTGTCTAAAGCACCAAGTTTATAAATAACATTTCAGCGCTGTGGAGTTCAGTTCCAACAAGAGGAACATTTCCAGAAATCCTGCCTTTATTTGAAGCCATTTCCTTGGGATTTATTTCACAATGTTGGCTCGTTCAGCTCTGATAGCTGCATGATCAATGACATTAACAAGTAACAAAGCAGAATTTCTTATCTCCAGGCATGAAGGGATTTGTCCCTTTTCAACAATTTTATTTTCTTTGCAGAAAACACAATAAAAAAAACCTTTCAATTTTATGATCAAAGTAAATCCACAGAAACAAAATCTTTAGGCAACTGACAGACCGTTTAGTATTTGCCATGTTTCTAATCCCAGCCAATTTTCTCCGTCCTGAGGGCTACTCCTTTGTTCCAATTTGTCTCAGTTTAAATAGGAACATGGTGTGACTGCTGGGTCTGTATATCAACAGTGCCATCCCCAGATCCTGTTGTTCACCCGCCAGATTTCATTTTGGACAAATGAATTGCCAGTTGATATTCTTGATATTGCATTGGGTTATTTTGATTTCCCGAAGTGTGTCTTTGTGTTTTTATATGTGTCTCTCAGCAGCTGGTAGCTGACTTCTGTCCCTGTTTGGTGCCTTACTGTGGTCCTCTGTTTTCCAATCGCAGCTGCTCGCTCTCAATGTCATTGCAGGTTTAAGATTGATTGGGACTTTGGGTGATAGAGTTATCTGGACATTGCAACACAGCTACAGCTCTTTCAGCCCAATGGTTCAGGAGGGTGTTTCAGCCTCTTCCTCCTCTGACCCATCTTCAGAGCACTCCAACAGTTCTGCTCTTTCTTTATTCCCTCATGCGCTCCTTAACGTGGACCGATGCTCCTCTCGCCTCATTGCTCTGTAAGGGCAAAAGATCCCAAACCTAACCATTCTGAAGAATAATGAGGTAAGGAACAATTTCTTCACTCAGAGAGTTGTGAACCTGTGGAATTCTATGCCACAGAAAGCTGTTGGGGACAATTTGTTAGATACCTTCAAGAGAGAGCTGGACGTGGCTCTTGCGGGCTAAAGGGATCCAGGGAAAGCAGGAGGGGGATGCTGAGATTACACGGTCAGCCATGATCACATTGAATGGTGGGGCAGGCTTGAAAGGCCGAATGTCCTACTCCTGCTCCTGTTTTCTATGTTCCTATACTTCTAGAGAGGATATGATATACTATTTCTATTGATGTCCATAGGTGTTCGGGATGGATGGATAATGGATGGCTCAGTTCTCCCTATTTATATAATGCTATCACGTAAGGACACTGCAGGTCAGATGGTACATGGTTCAAGGCTATGAGACAATTGGTGGATATGCTTCTCATTTGTTATTTTAAAGATAGATGTCAGTTGTAACAATCTGATCTTTGTCATTTTTTAAATTCACTCACAGGATACGATATTTTTAGCTAGGTCGGCATTTATTGGCCATCCCTAAGTAGCCAGAGGGCAATTAAAAGTCAACACATTTCTGTGGGTCTGGAGCCTCATCTAGGCCAGACTAGAATGGTCGTTTCATTCCCGAAAGGACATTAGTGATCCAGATGAGGTTTCTCGACAATTGACAATGGATCCGTGGCCATCATAAGACTCTTAATTCCAGACCATTTAAAAAGTTTAATTCAGATTATGCTATGGTGGGATTTGAACTCTGATCCCAGAACATTACCTGGAGCTGTCTGGATTAATATCCTAGTGATAATATCACTCAGTCATTGCCTCATCTAAACCTCAGCATCCCTTATGGTATAGGTAGACGATCATACTGTTAGGGAAGAGAGTTCCAGGATTGTGACCCAGTGGCAGTGGAGGAATAGTTGGTACAATTCCAAGTCAGAGTGATGTATGGCTTGGAAGGGAACCTGTGTGCGTTGATGCATCTGCTGTCCTTAGTCTTCCAGATGGCAGACTTTGTGGGTTTGAATGGTGCCTGGAGAAAAGGTGTCACTTTTATGACCATTAACTATTTCGTGATTTGGAAGGTTGCTTCTGAAGATCTGACCAGGGAATGTAAAGCTGATGTAGGCTTTCTGGAATATCAGTTGGCCCCATGACCAGAATCCCTTCAGCTGCCATGATGACATCCAATATAAAAGTTTTACACCATTCCAACCAAGAAAGGTGGCCAGAAAATAACAAATTAGCATAACCGCAGCTTGGAGCTTTTTGTTTCATCGAATTTTGGATTGCAGCATTTCAAATTTATATGTAAATGTTATCTTTATTGCAATATAGGAAGGATGTGGAAGCTTTGGAAAGGGTTCAAAGAAGATTTACTAGGATGTTGCCTGGTAGGGAGGGAAGGTCTTACGAGGAAAGGCTGAGGGAACTGAGGCTGTCTTCGTTGGAGAGAAGAAGGTTGAGAGGTTCCTTAATCGAGATGTATAAGATAATCAGAGGGTTAGATAGGGTGGACAGGGAGAGCCTTTTTCCAAGTATGGTGAGAGCTAACCCGAGGGGACATAGCTTTAATTTGAGGGGTGATAGATTTAGGATAGATATCAGAGGTAGTTTCTTTACTCAGAGAGTAGTAGGGGTGTGGAACGGCCTGCCAGCAACAGGAGTAGATATTAAGAGCATTTAAATGGACATTGGACATACACATGGATAATAATGGAACAGTGTAGGTTAGATGGGCATCAGATTATTTTCACAGGTCAACGCAACATCAAGGGTCAAAGGGCCTATACTGCACTGTAACATGCTATGTTCTATATTCGAAAAATATATTTGCTATTCTCTGGCACTTTAGTTGTTAGATCACAAGAACTCAACCTAATTCTGTTGGGCGGGGATGGTGGTGGTGGTGGGGGAACACTTTGGGGCCAACGACCATAATTCTGTTAGATTTAAAATAGTGATGGAAAAGGATAGACCAGATCTAAAGGTTGATGTTCTAAATTGGAGAAAGGCCAATTTTGACGGTATTAGGCAAGAACTTTCAAAAGCTGATTGAGGGCAGATATTCGCAGATAAAGGGACGGCTGGAAAATGGGAAGCCTTCAGAAATGAGATAACGAGAATCCAGAGAAAGTATATTCCTGTCAGGGTGAAAGGGAAGGCTGGTAGGTATAGGGAATGCTGGATGACTAAAGAAATTGAGGGTTTGGTTAAGAAAAAGAAGGAAGCATATGTCAGGAATAGACAGGATAGATCGAGTGAATCCTTAGAAGAGTATAAAGAAAATAGGAGTATTCTTAAAAGGGAAATCAGGAGGGCAAAAAGGGATGTGAAATAGTTTTGAAAAATAGAGTTATGGAGAATCCAAATGGTTCTTACAAATACACTACAGACACAAGGGTAACTAGGGAGAGAATAGGGCCCCTCAAAGTTCAGCAAGGCGGCCTTCGTGTGGAGCCACAAAAAATGGGGGAGATACTAAATGAACATTTTGCATCAGTATTTACTGTGGAAAAGGATATGGAAGATATAGACTGTAAGGAAATAGATGGTGACATCTTGAAAAATTTGCATATCACAGAGGAGGAAGTGCTGGATGTCTTGAAACGGGTAAAACTAGATAAATCCCCAGGACCTGATCAGATGTACCCTAGAACTCTGTGGGAAGCCCGAGAAATGATTGCTGGACTCTTACTGAAATATTTGTATCATTGATAGTCACAGGTGAGGTGCTAGAAGACTAGAGGTCAGCAAACCACTTTTTAAGAAAGGTGGTAAGGACAAGCCAGGGAATTATAGATGAGTGACCCTGATGTTGCTGGTGGGCGAGTTGTTGGAGGGAATCTGAGGGATAGGATTTATATGTATTTGGAAAGGCAAGGACTGATTGGGGAGAGTCAAAATGGCTTTATTCGTGGGAAATCATGTCTCACAAACTTGATTGAGATTTTTGAAGAAGTAACAAAAAGGATTGATGAAGGCAAAGTGGTAGATGGACTTCAGTAAGGCGTTCTATAAGGTTCTCATGGGAGACTGATGAGCAAGGTTAGATCTCATGGAATACAGGGAGTACCAGCCATTTGGATACAGAACTGGCTCAAAGGTAGAAGACAGAGGGTGTTGGTGGAGGGTTGTTTTTCAGACTGGAGGCCTGTGACCAGTGAAGTACCACAAGGATCGGTGCTAGGTCCACTCCTTTTTGTCATTTATATAAATGAGTTGGATGTGAACATAAGAGATACAGTTAGTAAGTTTGCAGATGTCACCAAAATTGGAGGTGTAGTGGACAGCGAAGAAGGTTACCTCAGATTATAATTGGATCTTGATCAGATGGACCATTGGGCTGAGAAATGTCAGATGGAGTTTAATTTAGATAAACATGAGGTGCTGCATTTTGGGACAGCAAATCTTAGCAGGAATTATGCACTTAATGGTAAGGTCCTAGGGAGTGTTGCTGAACAAAGAGACCTTGGAGTGCAAGTTCATAGCTCCTTGAAAATGGAGTCGCAGGTAGATAGGATAGAGAAGAAGACATTTGGCATGCTTTCATTTATTGGTCAGAGTATTGAATATAGGAGTCGGGAGGTCATGTTGTGGCTGTACAGGGCATTGGTTAGGCCACTGTTGGAATATTGCGTACAATTCTGGTCTCCTTCCTCTTGGAAAGATGTTGTGAAACTTGAAAGGGTTCAGAAAAGATTTACAAGGATGTTGCCAGGTTTGGAGGATCTGAGCTATAGTGAGAGGTTGAATAGGCTAAGGCTGTTTTCTCTGGAGTGCAGAGGCTGAGGGGTGACCTTATAGACGTTTATAAAATCATGAGGGGCATGGATAGGATAAATAGACAAAGTCTTTTCCCTGGGGTGGGGGAGTCCAGACCGAGAGGGCACATAGAACATAGAACATAGAACATAGAAGGATACAGCGCAGTACAGGCCCTTCGGCCCTCGATGTTGCGCCGACCGAGTCCTACCTAACCTATACTAGCCCAATAACTTCCAAATGCCTATCCAATGCCCGCTTAAATGAACATAAAGAAGGAGAGTTCACCACTGATACGGGCAGGGCATTCCATGAACTCACAACCCGCTGTGTGAAGAATCTACCCCTAACATCTGTCCTATACCTACCACCCCTTAATTTAAAGCTATGTCCCCTAGTAACACCTGACTCCATTAGCGGTAAAAGGTTCTTAGTATCTACCCTATCTAAACCCCTAATCATCTTATACACTTCTATCAGATCTCCCCTAAACCTTCTCTTCTCCAATGAGAACAGCCCCAAGTGCCTCAGCCTTTCCTCATAAGATTTTCCTACCATTCCAGGCAACGTCCTGGTAAACCTCCTCTGCACTCGTTCTAAAGCTTCCACATCCTTCCTATAGTATGGCGACCAAAACTGCACACAATACTCCAGATGAGGCCTCACCAGAGTCTTATACAACTGCAACATGACCTCAGGACTCCGGAACTCAATTCCTCTGCCAATAAAGCCCAGTACACCATATGCCTTCCTCACAGCACTATTTACCTGGGTGGCAACTTTCAGAGATCTGTGTACATAGACACCAAGATCCCTCTGCTCATCCACACTACCAAGTAGCCTACCATTAGCCCAGTAATCCATCATCTTGTTATTCCTACCAAAGTGAACGACTTCGCACTTAGCTACATTGAATTCCATTTGCCACATTTCCGCCCAGCTCTGCAACTTATCTATATCCCGCTGTAACCTACCACTTCCTTCCTCACTATCCACAACTCCACCGACTTTTGTGTCATCCGCAAACTTGCTCACCCAGCTTTCAAGTCCTTCCTCTAGATCATTTATAAAGATAACAAAAAGCAATGGTCCCAAAACAGATCCTTGTGGTACACCGCTAGTAACTGCGCTCCAAGATGAACATAATCCATCAACTACTACCCTCTGTCTCCTTCCAGCCAGCCAATTCCTAATCCAAACCTCTAATGTATCCTCAATGCCATACCTCCGAAGTTTTAGCATTAGCCTACCATGGGGAACCTTATCGAACGCCTTACTAAAATCCATATACACAACATCTACTCCTTTACCCTCATCCACTTCCTTAGTCACCTTCTCAAAGAACTCAATAAGGTTTGTGAGGCACGACCTGCCCTTCACAAAACCATGCTGGCTATCCCTGATCACGTTATTCCTACCCAGATGTTCATAAATCTTATCCCTTACCATTCTCTCTAAGACTTTGCCCACCACTGAAGTCAGACTCACTGGCCTATAGTTACTAGGGCTATCCCTACTCTCTTTCTTGAACAATGGGACCACATTCGCTATCCTCCAGTCCTCTGGTACTATTCCCGTTGACAATGACGACATAAAAATCCAGGCCAATGGCTCTGCTATCTCCTCCCTAGCTTCCCATAGGATCCTGGGGTAAATGCCATCAGGCCCAGGAGACTTATCTATATTCATCCTCTCCAATATTCCCAAAACCTCTTCCCTGCATATTTCCAGGGCATCCATTCTAATTATTTGTGATTCCATATTCACATCAGCAGTGTCCTGTTCCTGAGTGAATACTGATGAAAAGTACTGATTTAATGTCTCTCCAATCTCCTCCGCCTCCACACACAACTTCCCACTACTATCCTTGACTGGACCGATACCTACCCTAGTCATCCTTTTATTCTTGACATATCTATAGAAAGCCTTTGGGTTTTCCCTAATCCTACCAGCTAAAGACTTTTCATGTCCCCTTCTCGCTTTTCTTAGCTCCCTCTTTAGCTCCTTCCTGGCTACCTTATAACTCTCAATCGCCCCTACTGAACCTTCACGCCTCATCTTTACATATGCCGCCTTCTTCCCTTTCACAAGGGACTCCAATTCCTTACTAAACCACGGCTGCCTCACAAGGCCCTTTACACCATGCCTGACTGGTACATACCTATCGAGGACACACAGTAGCTGCTCCTTGAACAATCCCCACATCTCATTAGTGTTCTTCTCTGGTGAGAAGGGAAAGGTATAAAAGAGACCTAAGCGGCAACGTTTTCACGCAGAGAGTGGTACGTGTATGGAATGAGCTGCCGGAGGGAGTGTTGGAGGCTGGTACAATTGCAACATTTAAAAGGCATCTGGATGGGTATATGAATAGGAAGGGTTTGGAGGGATATAGGCCAGATGGGGCTGGATTGTGTTGTGATATCTGGTCGGCATCACAATTGGACCGAAGGGTCTGTTACCGTGCCGTACATCTCTATGACTCGATCTGCAGGTTAGGTGAATTGGCTATGCTATAGTGTCCAGGGATGTGCAGGCTATGTGGGTTAGCCATGGGAAATGCAGGTTTATAGGGTTGGTGGGGTGAGTCTGGGCGGGATGCTCTTCAAAGGGTTGGTGTGGCCAAATAGCTTACTTTCATGCTGTAGGGATTCTATAATTCTGTGTAACTATTCTCCATAAAATGGCTGCACCTGCTCTTCAGTGGTCTGTATAATGATGCTATAAATGATGAAGCCACCTGATAAGGTAGATAAGGATATGACATTTTCATTTGAGGGCAACTTAAAACATGGGGTAACAGATAGAGAGTTGGAGGTGGGAGTATTGCGACTGTCCAAGACAGAAAGTCCAAGTTGCTATGGCAACATGCACATAATGGTCTGGAACTATGATCAAGGCTCATCACATGATTAAACAGGAATCTCTCCTGCCCTTGGCATGCACCAGATGGATTGATACTTAACCCTTTTGGCTACAGTCCCTATCTCATCAAGTGCTGTGAAAGGGCTTGAAACGCAGAACATCCATCGCAGAGACGGGGATACGAGCCACTGTATCATACCACTCTATAACTTACAGCACTCAGTAATAACCTCAAGAAAATGTTTGTGAGTGTTCACAATATAAACCTCACTGCATGGTGTAGATGCTATTGAATAGCACAGATGTATTTAGTGGAAGGCTAGATAATTAGGGAGAAAAGGACTGAATGATAGACTGGTAGAAATTGATAAAGTGTGATAAGAATCATGGAATCCTCACTGTGCGGAATGAGGCCATTTGGCCCATTGAGTTTGCACCAACCCACTGAAGAGCATCTCACCTGAACCCAGTCTCTACTGTATTCCCGCAACCCCGCATTTAACTCAGCTAATCCACTGAGCCTGCGCATCCCTGGACACTACAACGCAATTTACCATGGCCATTCTTTGGACTGAGGAAGGACCTGACGGAAGCTCACACAGATATGGGGAGAGTATGCAAACTCCATGCACACAATTGTCCGAGGCTAAAAACAAACCAGGGTCGGTGGAGTTTTGAGGCAGCAGTGCTAACCTCTGAACCAATGGAGATGTATGTGGAGTGTAACTACCAGTATTGGTCAGATGGGCTGGGTTACCTATTTTTCTCCTTCAAAGGCCTTTGCAAAAAGCAAAGAAAGGACAAGAGTGCAGAAGAAAAGTATTAACATTCATGTTTGCCATCACACTTCAATGGGATTCCAATTTCAGCTGCCACCGCATATTAATTAACACAGTAACAGACAGCTGGTTGAAAATTTACAAACTACTTCAGAAATGAGGAAGATGCCAAAATGTGATTATCACAAACCCTTTGGAATCGTCTAGCAGTTACACAATTGCGGGGATTAATTTAAGTCCTGCACTCACTGCAACCTCGAGCCACAGAATAAATTCGAATAAATAGATAGAATATGTTGGATTTCCTTGAAATAATGACTGTAATAGCAGCTGTGAATGAATGAAACACAAGCCATAAAATAGCAAGTGAACTATAATGCCAAGATCACTTGTTGTATAATTCACATCCAACAACTTCCCCACTGTTTTCAGTTTACATCTCACTCCTTTTTATTATCAACATGACTCTTTGGTTTCCAAATCTGTCACGTGCTTGTTAATTATATATTGGAATGTCTTCTGGGGGAAACATATAAAGTGTCATTATTTGAAGCAGAAGATCAAGTAATTCTCAAAATCTCCCTGTGAAGGAACATTTTGCTGTTAACATTTTAAACGTTGCACAAGAAGGCCTCAGAGAATTGCTAGGCAAATCTTTCCTTTCGAAACTGGAATACCATCAACGCAAACACAGAATATTCTGGAGAAACTCAGCAGGTTTTGCAGCATCTGTAAAAAGCAAAACAGCTAACGTTTCAAACCTTTGTCAGAACCTCATCTGTTTTTCCACCTTTTTGTTTCTGTTTCAGATTTCCAGCATCCATAATTCTTCATTTTATTATCGTGGAATATGATCACTTTAGCCTGCTTTGATTTAGACATTCAAAGACCACCTCAGAATCCTCCAGCAGGTTGCATTGTGTGATTAAAGAGTAATTTGAACATCTTTCAAAATAAGTTTCAGACTGAGTTGCAAAATGTTTGCTCCTGTGACAGATCCGTGTATGCGATCCAGACGAATTGAACAAATCTTTTGTGTTGTTCTTTGTTGGGGAGGATAGAAGTAAGGTCCTGGAAATAGAGGTGTAGCAGGAATTGAAAGGGAGGGAGGAAGTCAAGAAAATTGCAATTATCAGGGAAGTAGAACTGAGTAAGTTGTTGGAACAGTGGGATAACAAGTTCCCAGGCCCTGATAGATTTCATCTTTACAGTCTTAATGAAAGGAACTAATGAAATAGTTGATAAGTTAGTTTTAATTTTCCAAAACTCATGAGATCAGGAAAATAAAGTATGCTGGAAATCACAAATTGTCAGGCAGTATCTATGGAGAGAGAGCAAGGTAATGTTTTGCGTCTAGATGACTTCTTCAGAGCTCTGATGAAGAGCCATCCAGTTTCAAAAGGTTAACTCGCTCTCTCTCTCTCTCCACATTTGCTGCTAGACTTGTTATGATTTCCAGCATTTATTTTATTTTCAGTATGGATTCCAGCATCTGCGGTAATTTGTTCCTATTTAGATTCAGGGAGGGTTACTTTAGATTGGCAAATAGTTTTCTTCAAAAAGGGAGGAAATGAGAAAACAAGAAACTACAACACAGTTAGCCTACCAACTGTCTCAGTGAAAATGTTAGAAGGTATTACTAAAGGCAATATAACAGGGCACTGACATAAGTTCAATATGGTTTGGTCAAAGAAACTCATGTTAATTTAGTTTTTGAAGAAGTAACTGTTCTGTTATACACTCAGTGAATGTGGGTCATAATTTATTGCCCATCCCTAATTGCCCAGAGGGCAGTTAAGAGTCAGCAACATTGCTGTGGGTCTGGAGTCACATGTAATCCAGACCGTGTAATAATAACAGATTTCCTTCCCTGACAGGCATTAGTGAATTAGATGGGTCTTTTTTTCCCTGACAATCGACAACCAGTCTCATGGTCATCATTTGACTTTTAATTCTAGATTCTTTAATGAATTCAAATTCTGCCCTGGCAGGATTCAAACCCACATCTCCAGTACATTATTTCTGGAATAATAGTTGAGCAATAATACCACTAAACCATTGCCTCCCATGTGTACTGTAGATAAAGGGAATGAACGGGTGCATTGCATTTAGATTCCCAGAAGGCAGTTGATGTGATAGCACACCAAAGGTTATTGTGGAAACTAAAATGTAGGTGTAGAGGGTTACACATTGGCATTGATAGATGATTGACTTGCGAACAGAAAGCAGAGGGTAGGAATAGGTGAGTCTTTTTCAGGTTGGCAGGATTTCACAAGTAGCGTGGCACAGCGGTTGGTGCTGGAGCCTCAACTCTTTCCAATTTATATCAATGATGTAGATTTGTAAAGTTGTTGTTGCGTTCATTGGAGTTTTTGTGACAATAAAGCTAGTTCAATTTATTCAATGAGGAATATGAAATTGTTAGTTTTGACAGAAAAAAATTAAAAAAGAAGTGTATCATCTAAATGGTGAGAGGTTGCATAGTGCTGAGATGCAGAGGGATCTGGGTGTCTTAGTGCATGAATCACTGAAGGTTATTCTGCAGGTACAGCAAGGATTCAAGGAAGCAAATAGTGTGTTGTGGCTAATTGTGGACAGTATTGATTGCAAAGGGAGAGAGGTTATGCTTCGGTCATACAGTGCATTGGTGAGACTGCACCAGCTGTACTGTTTACAGTATTGGTCACTGTGCTTATGTTCATCTGCTGGAAATAGTTCAGAGAAAGTTTACTAGACTCATGCGTGGAATGAGCAGATTGCCTTCTGAGGAAAGGTTAGTCAGGCTAGGACTGTATACTCTGAAGTATGGAAGAGTCAGAAATGACAACTGAAGCATCAACATTCCTGGGGGGGCTTGACCAGGTGGAAGTTCAAATGATGCTGCCTCTTTTCAGCAAACCTCAAACTAAGGAATAAAATTATGGCAGAAGTGAGCAAACTGTTTTTTCTTTCAAAGGGTTGTTATTCTTTGATATTTTCTTCCTCAAAAGACAATGGATACAGAATCATTAAATATTTTCCAGGTAGAGGCAAATAGATATTTGATTAACAAGGGGGTGAAAGGTTATTGGAGATTCGCAGGAATGTAGAGTTGCGTTAAATTCAGATCAGAACTGGCTCAAAAGGCCAAGTGGTCTTCTCTTGTTCCTTGTTTATATTTTAGTGGTGAATTTGGTATAAAGAGCAGCATTGTGTTAGCAAGTGAGCACTGTGTCTGGTACATGGAGTGATGGTGTAATGGAGAGTGATCAGGGTCTCTGATATTTTTTTGTTTATTCACTCAGGGGACATGGGCATTGCTGGCTGGGCCAGTGTTTATTGCCCGTCCCGAATTGCCCTTGAGAAGGTGGTGGTGAGCTGCCTTCTTGAACAGCACCAGTGCACATGCTGCAGACTGACGCGCAATACCCTCACAGAGGGAATTCCAGGATTTTGACCCAGCAACACTGAAAGAACAGTAATAGATATCCCAGTCAGGATGGGGAGTGGCTTGGAGGGATTGTGCCCTTGTCCTTTTAGATGGAAATTGCTGTGGAAGGACATTTGAGTTTTTGCAGTACATCTTGTAGATAGCACACACTGTTGCTATTGAATGTTGGTGGTGGAGGAAGTAGATGCTTGTGACTGTGGTACCAATGAAGTGGATTGTTTTGTCCTGGATGGTGTCAATCTACTTGAGTGTTGTTGGAGCTGCACCCATCCAGGCAAGTGGGGAATATTCCATCACACTCCTGACTTGTGTCATGTCGGTGGTGGACAGCCATTAGGGCTCAGGAGATGATTTACCTGCTGCAGTATTCCTAGCCTATGACCTGCTCTTGATGCCTCTGTGTTTAGGTGGTGAGGTCAGTTGAGTTTCTGGTCAGCACAGTGGCTCAGTGGTTAGCACTGCTGCCTCACAGCGCCAGGGACCTGGCTTCGATTCCAGCCTCAGGTGACTGTCTGTGTGGAGTTTGCACATTCTCTGCGTGGGGTTTCCTCTGGATGCTCTGGTTTCCTCCCACATACCAAAAAAGATGTGCAGGTCTGGTGAATTGACCATGCTAAATTGCCTATAGTGTTAGGTGCATTAGTGAGGGGTAAATACAGGGTAGGGGAATGGGCTGGGTGGGTACTCTTCGGAGGGTCAGTGCGGACTTGTTGGGTTGAAGGCCTGTTTCCAGGCCTGTAGAGAATCTAATCTAATAACACCCAGGATGCTGATATTGAGGGATTCAGAGATGGCAACACCATTGAATGTAAAGGGGCTTTGGTTAGATCATCTCTGATTGGAAGTGGTCATAGCCTGACATTTGTGTGGTGTGAACACTGCTTATTGACACAAGCCTGGATACTGTCCAGATCTTGTCGTATTTGAACATGGTCTGTTTCAGTATCTGAGGTGTTATGAATGGTGCGGAACATTATGTAATCATCGGTGAACATCCCAAATTTGGACATTATGGTGGAGGAAAGGTCATTGATGAAGCAGCTGAAAATGGTTAGGCCTACAATGCTATTCAGAGGACCTCCTGCAGAGGTGGCCTGGAGCTGAGATGACAGGCATTCAGCAATCACAATCATCTTCCGATGTTTAGTTAGTTATGACTTCAACCAGCTGAGATTTTATAGAACATAGAACAATACAGCACAGAACAGGCCCTTCAGCCCACGATGTTGTGCCGAACATCTATCCTAGCTTAAGCACCTATCCATGTACCTATCCAATTGCCGCTTAAAGGTCACCAATGATTCTGACTCTGCCACTCCCACAGGCAGCGCATTCCATGCCCCCACCACTCTCTGGGTAAAGAACCTACCCCTGACATCCCCCCTATACCTTCCACCCTTCACCTTAAATTTATGTCCCCTTGTAACACTCTGTTGTACCTGGGGAAAAAGTCTCTGACTGTCTACTCTATCTATTCCCCTGATCATCTTATAAACCTCTATCAAGTCACCCCTCATCCTTCGCCGTTCCAATGAGAAAAGGCCTAGCACTCTCAACCTATCCTTGTACGACCTATTCTCCATTCTAGGCAACATCCTGGTAAATCTTCTCTGCACCCTCTCCAAAGCTTCCAGATCTTTTCTAAAATGAGGTGGCCAGAACTGCACACAGTACTCCAAATGTGGCCTAACCAAGGTCCTGTACAGCTGCAACATCACCTCACGACTCTTGAATTCAATCCCTCTGCTAATGAACACTAATACACCATAGGCCTTCTTACAAGCTCTATCCACCTGAGTGGCAACTTTCAAAGAGCTATGAACATTGACCCCAAGATCCCTCTGTTCCTCCACCTTACTAAGAACCCTACCGTTAACCCTGTATTCCGCATTCTTATTTGTCCTTCCAAAATGGACAACCTCACACTTGACAGGGTTGGACTCCATCTGCCACTCCTCAGCCCAGCTCTGCATCATATCTAAGTCCCTTTGCAGACGACAACAGCCCTCCTCACTATCCACAACCCTATCAATCTTTGTATCATCTGCACATTTACTGACCCACCCTTCGACTCCCTCTTCCAAGTCATTAATAAAAATTACAAACAGCAGAAGACCCAGAACTGATCCCTGTGGATTTTGCCCCCTAATTCCCACTGATTTCACTTTGGCTAGGAACCCTTGATGTAGCATTTGGCTGAATGTAGCCTCGCTGTCAAGGGCTGTCACTCTCACCTCATCTCTGGAATTCAGCTCCAGTAGGAATGATGGTGTAATGGAGTGTGAAAAATGTGTTGCTAGAAAAGCGTAGCAGGTCAGGCAGCATTAAAGGAGCAGGAGATTCGATGTTTCGGACATAAGCCCTTCCTCAGGAATGAGGAGGGTGTGCCAAGCAGGCTAAGATAGAAGATAGGGAGGAGGGACTTGGGGGAGGGAAGGGGGTGTTGGGAATACGATAGGTGGAAGGAGGTTAAGGTGAGGGTGATAGGCCGAAGAGGGGGTAGGGGCGGAGAGTTCGGGAAGAAGATTGCAGGTCAACGAGGTGGTGTTGAGTCTGAGGGTTGGGACTGAGATAAGGTGGGGGGAGGGGACATGAGGAAGCTGGAGAAATCTACATTCATCCCGTGTGGTTGGAGGGTTCCTAGGCGGAAGATGAGGCGTTTTCTTCCAGGCGTCATGTAGCCATGGTCTGGCGATGGAGGAAGCCAAGGACCTGCATGTCCTTGGCGGAGTGGGAGGAGGAGTTAAAGTGTTCAGCCATGGGGCGGTTGGGTTGGTTTGTGCGGGTGTCCCAGAGGTGTTCCCTGAAATGTTCAGCAAGTAGGCAGCCTGTCTCCCCAATGTAGAGGAGGCCACATTGGGTGCAGCGGATGCAGTAAATGATGTGTGTGGAGGTGCAGGTGAATTTGTGACGGATATGGAAGGATCCCTTGGAGCCATGGAGGGAAGTGAAGGGGGAGGTGTGGGCACAAGTTTTGCATTTCTTGTGGTTGTTGGGGAAGGTGCCGGGAGATGGACGTTGGGTTGGTGGGGGGTGTGGACCTGACGAGGGAGTCGCAGAGGGAGTGGTCTTTCCAGAACGCTGATAGGGGAGGGGAGGAAAGTATATCCTTGGTGGTGAGGTCTGTTTGGAAAAGATATATTTCCCTCCCCTCACCTATCAGCGTTCTGGAAAGACCACTCCTAACTTGTGCATTGTTGATGATGGATTGGCTTTAGGAGCCAAAAGGTGAGTTACTCACGGCAGTATTGCAGCTTGTGTTTATGTGATGAGTTTAGTTGAGTTTCTGGTCAATAGTAACCCCCAAGATGTTGATAGTGGGGAATTCAGTGACGGTAACATTATAGAGTATCAAGAGGCGATGGTTAGATTGTCTCTTGTTGGAGATAGTCATTACCTGGTGTTACTGTTACTTGCTGTTTGTCAGTCCAAGCCTGAATATTGTCCTGATCTTGTGAGATTTGATCATGGACAGCTTCAATATCTGAGGAGTCACAAATAGTGCTGAACATTGTGCAATCATCGGGGAGCATTCTCACTTCTGAACTTTTGATGGAACAAGTAGCTGAAGATGGTTGGGCCTGGGACACTACTCTGAGGAATTCCTGCTGAGATACACTCAAGCTGAGGTGACTGACCTTCAACAACCACAAACAACTTCCTATGTGCCAAGTGTGCCTCTAACCAGAGGAGTGTTTGTCCCTAATACCCACCAATCCCAGTTTGGTTTGGGCTCCTTGATGTCTCACTTGGTCAAATGTGACCATGATGTCAAGGTCCAACCACCTCATCTCACCTCTGGAATTTAGCTCCAATAGGAATGATGGTGCAATGGAGAGTAATTGATCTGTAGTGTGAAGAGTGATCGTGCATTGGAGAGTGAAAGGTAAGTTGGTATAGAAGTGATGGTATAATGGAGAGTGAACTGTGATTCTCGTGTAAGGAGTGATGAAGAGTCACAGGACTTGATAGTACTGCTTTCTCCCCATACCTACTTTCTAACAGACCTGCTGAGTTTCACCAGCAATTTCTGTTTTTGTAATTAAATTCTTGAGCTATTCAGGCTAAATAAAGATAGAAATAGTCAGCAATTTCCCAGATGGATGTAACTCATGTTAATGTAACTCCTTGGCATACTTTAATATATTTGACGTGATAGGGACCGTCTGTTGGGGGCCTACACCACCTCTTGATGCAGATAGGCCTCGGGTCTCGCTTGCCGCTGGGAGCAGAGTTTACCCAATCAATAGCTCCTTTAACAGCAATGAGTCACAATGCTGTCACATTGGAACCATTACCAATATAATTACATTCTACTCATACAGGACGTATCATGTAGCCTCAACTAAAAATCAGTTGGAAGGTGTGCAAGTTATGCTGGTAAAGGTGCAAGCTTGTTAACCTTAATTTCTGTTGTTTATATTGATTAGATTGGCTCTATTTACATTTGCGCTGGCATTCCATCATGTATAGAGCTTGCAACACAGAAAAAAGGCATCCGACAGGTTATAGCTGGTGTTTATGTTGCACAGGAGCAGCCTCCATCCCTCGGATGAGATTTAAGTTAATACCTGATTCGCCCTCTCAGCTCGGTAAATCCCATCAGACTGTTTTGAAGAAGAACAGGCGAATTATCCATCGTGTCCTTGTCATATTTATTCTTCAATCAACGTCACCAGGACAGATTTTCTGCTTTTTATCACATTGCTGTTTGCTGGACAATGCTGTGGTGAAATTGGCTGGAATGTTTTCTCTATTATAACAGTGTCTGCACATCAAATACTTCATGAGTCGGTGGACAGGAAGGGTGCAATAGATACCTATGTTAATCTTTTCTTTCATTATTTCACTTTCATTTATCCCACCCTCTGAACATATCCTCCTTTTCTGTGTTCTTTAATGTACTTTTCCAGTTTCACAATAGACCATCTTGAAGCTAGGAGCCTCCACTTGTCCTTAATGTAATGAGTTCTGACCTATAGCCATTGATTAGAATCGGGCCAGCAGTTCACCTTAAGGTTTAGGGTTTTTGTCATGATGGTTATGCCTTTCATTGGGCAAAAATGTCTGATAAGAGCAGAAACGTGAATTCCCGATCCTGTCACAATACCTATGATTTCTGTGGCAGTGTGAATAGGGTCTGGTCTGGTGTCAGTATCTGCCTTATTTCTACGTGATGTCGATGACCTGTGTCTGAAATGTGAAATGCACAGATTAGACCTAGCTGGAGAAAACTGATCCAAGCAAAATTTTTTGATACCTTTTTACGGAGGCAAAGTTCACCTTTGTATCTGATCGCTGAATACTTTTGGAGGGAAGTCAGTTGCCTTTTGGAAGAGAGCAGATGCCATTTTGGTGAGGACGTGTATTCGTTGGGATTGATAAATGCGGGCGAAATGTGCATAAACCTTTCAGTACTGTCAACTTATTGCATCTGTCAGGTATGACAAGATGAACTGCAAGAAGAGCTCTCAAAAGGAACTGTCAAAAATGTCATAGTGGACTGTCAAGAGAACCGTCAGAAGTATCTGTCAAAGAGAACTGTCAAGCTATTTAAAATTATTGAAAGCTATTTAAAACTCCTGCCCTTTCAATCTTTCAAAATAAAAGTTTGGCATGTAAAAATAAATTTGCTTGCTACTTTGTTCCATTGCTTTAAGCCTGAAAGTTTTAATAGTTTAGTGCTGTATGAGTGATTTCATAACCATTCCTATTATCACAGTGGGGTGCCTGTCATTTCAGATTGATTGACAGCAACAAGTCATTATAACTTCTTTGAGGTGGGACTATGAATTTCAATGCCTGTTAATATATGGGAGTGGGCACCTGAATGAAATGTTTATTGTTATAAACATTTGGGAATGTAAATGTAGGAAGTGGCATTTTATGAATGAAAATACTTTTCAACATGCTGATGCCTGCAACCATCTTTCTGAACTTTATTTTATTTAATCTCTGCATGGATCCTGAGGACTGTCACAACAGTCCGTCCAACCAATCCACACTGGTACATTGCCTCGAGTCCACATTGGGCCTTTGAATCAACTTGAGACTGGAAGTCCACACTGAGGCTACTCCGGGCTAAATGACTGCCAAGAGACTGCCATGTTGGGTCAAGACGACACCACACCGTGTCAGCATTAGGCTAAGGCTGTCCGAATCCACGCTGAGGCCGGGAGTCCAGGACGTTGCTGAGGAGAAAGAAGAAAACAAAAAAAAACAAGAGAAAATAATGAGAAAATAAAGAGAAAGAAAAAGATAGAGCACACAAGTTCTAACTGAAGCATCCCTCCCTGCCACCAACTTGGATTAAGTAGTGAACTGTTGGCAGATTGATCAATAGTTAGGTTGGTGTTTGTCTAAAATGCATATGCGGAGAAAGTGGGGACTGTGGATGTTGGAGACCAGAGTCACTTTCTCCTAGTCCAGCATCTGCAGTCCTCACTTTCTCCCAGTAAGTATTCCTGATGAAGGGCTATTGCCAAAACATCGATTCTCCTGCTCCTCAGATGCTGCCTGAATGGCTGTGCTTTTCTAGCACCAACTCTCAACTAAAATGCCTCAGACAGTGATTCGGTAAGTGAGCTTCACTTGCACTTGAGAGTTGGTCATATTTTCATTGGATACTTTTAATGGCGTTTGACCGATCTGAAATGTTTGGTTTGTGGTGCCCTCCTTTGCCTCCAGCCTTTTCACACCTTGGTTATTTCATAAATGTCTGACTTTGGAAAATAAAGCTGTATCCACTGTCTCAAAAACGTGAACTCAGGAAATTCCGTGAGTTGTGAAATTCCGTGATCCCATGACTACTTTTCAGGATTACTGAGAATAATTGTAATAGGAACTCTTATGACAGAAATTTGAGGGTTCATACATTAGGTTTACCTTACATGAGGATCAATGGTTGGCACAACATCGTGGGCTGAAGGGCCTGTTCTGTGCTGTACTGTTCTACGTTCTAAGTTCTATTGACTCAAGCTTGTGTTAAGAGAAGCCAGGGTGTCCTGGAAAGAATGGTCTCTGCAGAAAGCTGACAAGGGAACGGAGGAGAATATGTGCCTGATGGTAGAATCCTGCTGGAAATGGCAGCTTCTGATCCTCTGGATGTGGATGCTGGTGGGATGGTAGGTAAGGGAGGGAAGAGAGGGAGTGAGGACCGAAAGGTGAGAGATGGGTTGGATATGGTTGAGGGCCCTGTCAACCACAATGCTGGGGAATCCTCAGTTGAAAATGTGTTGCTGGTTAAAGCGCAGCAGGTCAGGCAGCATCCAAGGAACAGGAAATTCGACGTTTCGGGCACAAGCCCTTCATCAGGAATCCTCAGTTGAGGAAGAAGGTGGACATTTGGGAGGTCCCTTTTGTCGAAGCTGGTATCATCAGAACAGAGATGGCAGAACTGAGAGAATGGAATATAGTCTTTCCAGGAAGCAAGATGTGAGGATGTAAAGTCAAGTGAACTGTGGGAGTCAGTGGGTTTATAGTAGTTCTTCATTCAGGACTCTCACTCTGTGGCTCCATGACTAGCAGTACCTGAGCATACCACAGCTTGTTGCCTGACCCCAATGGTGGCGCTATAGAGCTGTGGTCATTTTCCCAGTCTATGAAGGACTCCACCGATGAAACTGTGATTAAATTGCAAAAATAGACTGCGGGGCTCAAAGATAAATGAAACAACATTATAAATTAAAACCATTTTACAGCCTTCATCAGGCTGCGAGGGGCAGTTGGGAGTTATTGGATGGATTCTTATTTCTTAGTCCAGTGTTTAATGACTTTCCCGCAGCCACCCAGATGTCCTGCAGACATGATCTGCAGTTGTAATGGATTTTCCTAAGTGTAGCCTGGTGCTAGATTCCACAGAACTAGCTATTTGGTGACTGCTCCTGCACTGACCTTCACAGCAGATAGATGTCGACAACTCACATTCTCCCAGTCTCACTGGGTCAGATGGAGGCTGTATCAACCCAGAATAAAGTTACTGCTGCGTCACATCTCACAACAGATGAGTGATTCCTCTTTTATGAGACTTTGCTTACAATCTGGTCACTATGATATGCCACATGGCCAATTGATGTAAATCTGACAGCCCCCACCTTACTGAACTCTGTCCCCTTACAGTATGACATGCTGAGGGAGGGGTGCGGTACACACCAGCCCAGTTGCTTGGCTTGAGCCCCGGCGTGTAAGTGCTTGTGATTGTAAAGTCCACATTTGGGTAACAGGACATGAAATAAACATTTGCTCTGTTCTTCAGATCTGCATGGGCCAGGGCATCTGCTGAGTGCAGATGAGTTAAGGCTTACATAGAGTCATAGAGATGTATAGCACGGAAGCAGACCCTTCGGTCCAACCCGTCCATGCCGACCAGATATCCTAACCCAATCTAGTCCCACCTGGCAGCACTCAGTCCATATCCCTCCAAACCCTTCCTATTCATATACCCATCCAAATGCCTCTTAAATGTTGCAATTGTACCAGCCTCCACCACTTCCTCTGGCAGCTCATTCCGTACACGTACCACACTCTGCGTGAAAACGTTGCCCCTTAGGTCTCTTTTATAACTTTCCCCTCTCACCCTAAACCTATGTCCCTAGTTCTGGAATCCACCGCCCACCCCCACCAGGGAAAAGACTTTGTCTTTTTGCTTTATCCAAGCCCCTCATGATTTTATAAATGTCTATAAGGTCACCCCTCAACTTCCAACGCTCCAGGGAAAACAGCCCTAGCTTATTCAACCTCTCCCTATAGCTCAAATCCTCCAACCCTGGCAACATCCTTGTAAATCTTTTCTGAACCCTTTCAAGTTTCACAACATCCTTCCGCAACATGACCTCCCACATCCTATACTTAATACTCTGACCAACAAAGGAAAGCATACCAAAAGCCTTCTTCACTATCCTATCTACCTGCAACTCCACTTTCAAGGAGCTATGAACCTGCACTCCCAGGTCTCTTTGTTCAGCAACACTCCCGGGGACCTTACCATTAAGTGTATAAGTCCTGCTAAGATTTGCTTTCCCAAAATGCAGCACCTCACATTTATCTGAATTAAACTCCATCTGCCACTTCTCAGCCCATTGGCCCATCTGGTCCAGATCCTGTTGTAATCTGAGGTAACCCTCTTCGCTGTCCACTACACCTCCAATTTTGGTATCATCTGTAAACTTACTAACTATACTTCTTTATGCTCACATCCAAATCATTTATATGAATGACAAAAAGTGAGGGACCCAGCACTGATCCTTGTGGCACTCTACTGGTCACAGGCCTCCAGTCTGAAAGACAACCCTCCACCACCACCCTCTGTCTTCTATCTTTGAGCCAGTTCTGTACCCAAATGGCTAGTTCTCCCTGTATTCCATGAGATTGAACCTTGTTATCATTCAAATCTTTGAAAACCACTTGAACACCGTTACCACCATATTACCCATGTTTAATTATCACAAACACACAAATCATATTTCAAGATTGGTAAAACATTAAGGTCAATCTTTTATTTAAAAGCAAGATGAAGTATAAACAGTGGAGCTGGGAGACTATATATACAGGTGTGACCTGTAAGACTGCAGCTGAGTTCTGCTCATATCCTGTATTGAGGTGAGTAGTGATGGACAACAGTTTAAGATATAGCCCTTTAACATTACATAGACATCACCACACCAACTATCCTTCATTATAATTTCAACTTTATTCATTTTTCGATTACATCCCCATTTAAAGATTTCCTCTGTATTCCCCACCAGCCATATTCAGCTAATTGTTCTATAATATCCTGACTATGCTCTATCTCGCCATTTAAATTTGAAAATCACATTAGCTGGCAGTCACTTATTCAACACTGTTCCCTTTTCTATATTAACTGTGAGCTGCTATTTCTTCCTTATTTTAATATGTAATCCTCCGCACCAGGGTCTTAACCTCTCTCAATTTTATGAATTTATCTATTATACCCCATTCTATATTAAATGTCTTTGTATACCTTCTAATGTCAAACTCACCATGTGCATTAGCTTGCTAAATACCTGGTAATTTGTTTCTTAATATTTCTGCAAATTTGTTGTCATTACCTGCAGGTTTGTTGTATGTATCACTTATGTGTCTTATTCTATCCTCATTTTTCTTTTGCTATTTATGTGTCTGTAGAATGCTTTCCCAGTTAGTTTGATATTACTTGACAATTTAATTTTGTACTTTCGTTTCCTATTGCTTTACCCATCCCATTCCTTTCTGAGGTAAGGGCATCAAGGAATATAAAGGGAAGGTGAGACAATGGGGCACAGATCACCCACATGAAAATGAAAAGACAGAATTGGCTTGTGGGCTGAATGGCCTCCTCTAGTTTCTAACATTCTTGCATTGCTAAACAGACCCAGGACTGGAGTGAGTTCTTGTGATCTAACAATTAAAATGCCAGAGAATATGAAATATATTTTTAGAACATAGAACGTTATAGTGCAGTACAGGCCCTTTGGCCCTCAATGTTATACCGATCTGTGAAAATAATCTGATGCCCATCTAACCGACACCATTCCATTATTATCCACAAGTATGTCCAATGCCCATTTAAATGGCTTTAATGTCAGCAAGTCTGCTACAATTGCTGGCAGGCCGTTCCATGTGCCTTCTCTGAGTGAAGAAAATACTCCTAATATCTGTCCTAAATCTGTCACCCCTCAATTTAAAACTAAGTCTCCTCATGGTCTTCACCATCCAACGAGAAAGGGCCTCACTGTCCACCCTATCTCAGCCTCTGATTATTGTATACATCTTGATGAAGTCACCACTCAACCTTTTTCCCTCCAATTAAAAACAACCTCAGTTCCCTCAGCCTTTCCTCATACGACCTCCCTTCCATACCATTGGAAAATGCAGATTGGGTGGGATGCTCTTTGGAGGGTCGGTGTGGATTTGATGGGCCGAGTGGCCTGCTTCCACACTGGAGGGATGCTATGATGCAGTCCCACTGGGTCACAAGACTCCTTTCATCATAGAGATCTGCAGCTTTCCATTGGAATGCTGGAAATGTCATGGGCTTTTTGCAGGATTTTTGGTGGTAGCTGTCGATTTTTGTTACAGTTATCAGGTTTCCCCAGCGCTTGTCAAACGAACTTCACTCTGGATTGCAATACCATTAGTGACCACTGCCTTGGCTAGTCATGGGTTAGCTAAGGCAATGCTGGTGCTGTGGGCCCCTTCCTGGATTTTCCAGAGTTAAAAATCGCACAACATCAGGCTACAGCCCAACAGATATATTTGGAAGCCCAAATGCTCCGAAAGCTTGAACTTCCAAATAAACCTGTTGGACTATAACCTGGTGCTGTGTGATTTTTAACTTTGTCCACCCCCAGTCCAATACCGGCAAATCTCACATCATGGTTTTTCCAGGTTTGATATTAAATTTGCCCACAGAGCACCCGATCTGGCACAAAACAAAGTGAGACTACCTATTTCAAAGGATAAGTGAAATACCAAAAAGAAATATTTCCTTTCTTAACATAACCTTTCAGCCTGAAGAACTGTTAGTGGATACATCCTTTTTTGCCATCCGAGTCTGCTGTATTTGGCTTCAGCTGGGAAGAATTCAACTGTGCACTTCTTTCTCTTAAAGTGAGTCATCACTCCCCACTTGGCTATTTCAGGTCTGTTCCTGCTTAAACCTCACAGTAGATAGACCTGGTTATTTAAGCTCTCCCATATCCCTCTTGCTGGGACCTGATACCAGCTGGCTGAGGTGAAATGTAACCCCAGATAGCCAGTACAGTGTGCAGGATCCCTAAAGAAATACAGAATCCCTTACAAACACTGAGGTTTAATGGACCCTTGAGTTTCATATCAGCTCTTTTCTTCAGGTGGATGTGAAGTGAAATAATTTCACAGAGGCTGGTACTCTGTCACCAAGTCATCCTATATTTACACATCAACAGTCCTTACCCGTGGTGCTGTCTCATACAGAGTCAGGTACCAGTTTGTCAGTATGTCTGATGCTCAACCTTTTTTGATGTTAATCAGGGCTCTGTTGATTGGACCAGGTTAACAGTCCTAGTCAGGGAACTCATATTCTGGCTGACCTCGTTACAATCTCTGCATCACTGCTACTTGGGTGGCATGATGATTCAGTGGTTAGCACTGCTGCCTCATAGCACTGGGGACCCTGGTTCAATTCTGACCCAGGTGACTATATGGAGCTTGCAAACTCTCCCCGTGTCTGAGTGGGTTTCCCCCAGGTGCTCTGGTTTCCTCCCACATTCCAAAGATGTGCAGGTCAGGTGGATTGGCCAAGCTAAATTGTCCATAGTGTCGAGGGATGTGCAAGCCTAGGTGGGTTAGCCATGGTGAACACAGGGTTACAGGGATAGGGCAAGTGAGGATGGGGGAGTGAGGGATGCTTTTGGGAGGGTTGGTGAGAACCTGATGGGCCAAATGGCCTGCTTCCACACTGTAGAGATTCGATATACAGATTTGGTGGATTGGCCATGCTAAATTGTCCATAGTGCTCAGACGTGTGTGGGCTAGCCATGGGAATTACCGGGTGGATTAGATTGGGTTGGGTCTTGAAGGGATGCCCTCCAGAGGGTCAGTGTGAACTCAAAGGGCCAAATGGCCTTCTGTCACATTGTGGTGGACCTCCAAAATCACATGACCATCAGAAATCATTAACGACCAGCGTGTTATTTGAATGGTGTACTTCAATACGAAACGTATCCAAAAGCCGCAATGTCATCATGTTGTACTCTTTTCGACATTAATCGCATAAGGTCTGGTGAAACAATAACTTAATGTGGGTTCTTTATCAGAAGAAAAGATGATACATAGTTAAATTTAAGCTACCTTTGGTGCATTTAACCAACAGTTGCTTCTTCGGTTTGTTGAGGTAGAAAATGATTGATCACAATTTTATATGCCCCTAAAAGGCGTATGCACATCATATCAAAGAAACCATTACTCGGACTAGATTTCAATTCCAGCATTTCTTTTTAAATGATGGCATTGAAAACTGCTATAGTAGGATTTTAACCTGCGTCCCCAAAGTATTAGCCTATACGTGTGAATTACTAAGCAGGTGCTGTAATCACTGAGCCACCATCTCTCCTCTTGCTGGTCTATGTGTCTTCCTCTGTTTCAGTTTGTTCTGTTCTTTTATTTTACACGAATACCCTTCTCATAAACCACAATAAATATACTTTTTCAAATAGTGCTATCATTTCATCTTCACATCACTACCTCATTTGATGGCTTTACTGTAATGAATCCTGGTTACAGTCCTCTGACTTCGTAGATTAAGATGGGTGGAATGTGAGTTGAATTGGATTAATGTCTTTTGGAAGGCCATCTTTAAAATCCTGCAATACATTTTATTAACAGTGCAGATCCTTCAAACTGAATGTCCTTATGCTGCGTAATAATACTGCTAAGTCAAGAGAAAAATTGAAAGTGAGCATTATAGAGAAAGACTTTGCCCAGGTCAGAAAGTAAATGGGTATGGATTACTTCAGTCTAACTACAAATTTATACAATAATGGAAAACCAACAGTGCTCCACTCACTTTATCCAACAAATCAAAAGAAGCAGAATAACTGAATGAATGCCCCCATCTGAATGCTAAGATGAAAACCTCAGGGTGCAGTATAATAACATTGATGCCTTTGTTGTTCTCTTCCAGGCAATGGGAGTCAATTCAGCATATTGACTTTTCCTGTCAATCATGGCAGTGTTTGTGCTAGAAGCTAGTAACATAATTACCAGTGAGTGCTTTCTGCTGAGGCAATAGTGTACGCTATTTGGAGAAGTTGCTTCCATCTTTAAGATTGGCTTGATCTGGCTTTACTGATACACCCTTAGCTGTTGAGGTCTTCATGGGTGAGGCTGGGACTCTACATTTGGTCCTCTCTTGGACTGTACTGTCTCCCATTCCCACTCTACAACATTTCGGTCTCTGTCTCACCTAAGAGTGACTACTATCTGTGCCACTGGAGTGAGGAGAAGCTCTTTTATTGACACACAAACACACAACATTCTGCTCTCTGTATTATACTATAAGTTTGATTTGGATAAATGTGAGGTATTGCATTTTGGTAAAACAAAGACAAGGCTTATACAGTGCAAAGTAGGGCCTTGGTTAGTGTTGTAGAACAGAGAGACCAAGGGATTCAGGGACATAATTCTTTGAAATTTGAGTCACATATAGACAGGGTGGTTCAGAAGATGTTTAGCATGCTTGCCTTCATTACTCAGACCTCTGAGTGTAGGAGTTGGGGTGTTATGTTGCAGTTGCAAAGGATGTCGGTGAGGCCTCTTTTGGAGAACTGTGTCCCATTCCTGAAGAAGGGCTTATGCTCGAAATGTCAATTCTCCTGTTCCTTTGATGCTGCCTGACCTGCTGTGCTTTTCCAGCAACACATTTTTAAGCTCTGATCTCCAGCATCTGCAGTCCTTACTTTTTCCCATTCTCCTCTCCCTGTTACAGGTAGGATATTAATAAACTGGAGAGAGTTCAGAAGAAACTTACTAGGATGTTTCTAGGAAAGGAGAATTTGAGTTATAAGAAGAGGCTGGATAGACCTGGGATAAAGTGAGCAAGGGATAAACCAGAAAACTACAGTTTGGTTAGTCTAACCTTGGTGGTGAGGAAACTATTTTTCAATAGAGCGTAGGATGTTGAGGGGTAACCTTATAGAGGTTTAGAAAATCATGGAAGTTATAGGTGAGGTGGCAGGTGTCTTTTCCCTATGGGAGGAGATTACAAGGCTAGGGACATACTTTTAAGGTGAGAGGAGAAAGATTTTAAAAAGGACTTTATTACACAGAGAGTGTTCATGTGTGGGATGAACTTCCAGAGGAAGTGGTGGATGTGGGTGCACTTACAGCATTTAAAAGACATTTGGATACGTACATGATTAAGAAAGATTTGGAGAGATATGGGCTGAGTGCAGGCAGGTGGGACTAGTTTAGTTTGGGATGATGGTTGGCATGGACAGGTTAGTCCAAAGGATCTGTTTCTGTGCTGTATGACTCTTTGACTCTATTCTCAGATTATTTCATCCTCTTCTCAGACTCTCATCAGTAGCAAGTAACTTTAGAGTGAGCATAATTATAGGCTGAGAAATTAATGTTCTCTGCCCCCCAATCCTTCTTGCTGGTATTACCCTGAGCTATCAATGCCTTGTGGCAAAGGATGTTTGCACAAATTCTTTGGCAGAAGATAGGCACAATTTTGATAAGCAGTAAACAGGTGTATTACATATTACTTAGTCGCTGGTTATACAAAATCTGAAAAACATGACAATTTCCTGTAAGGCATCAGGTGCAGCTTGGGAGCATGCTCATATAATCACTACAGAGACATGTTCACAGACTAACGGTAACAGACCCAGAGTAGAGAGCACCCTCTCAGGAAGACTTTTATATCCAGATGGGCACACCTTATCTCATGATGAAAGGTTTTCTCTTTCAGGTACTATGTGTTTCATTGAGTAAAAGGTATATCATCTGATCCATTCTCATGTCAAACTTTTTTTTAACACATGGGATGCAGGGGAGGAAATTAGCATGGCCATTGGCAATAATTTTCAATTCCTCTCTGGTCACAGGAGAGGTGACAGATGATGGAGGACAGCCAATGTAGAATCATTATTCAAGAAGGAAGCAAAGGATAATTTGGGAAACTATAGGTGGGTCAGTCTGACCTTAGTGGTGGGGAGACTATTGGAATCAATTTGGAGGGACAGAATTATTTTCTTTTGACAAGGCAGAGCTCAATCACGAACGGTCAGCTTGGTTTTATTGAGGAGAGGTCACTTCTGATCAACTTGATTGATTAAGGACAATCACTGAAGCACTCATCAGCTCATCCCAGGAACAGACCTTTATATCCTGATGGTCGAAATTCATCTTATGATTCAATTAACTCTTTCTGATACTGTCTTACATAACTTGTCTTGGTAACTCAAATATAGGATGCAAATCTAGTGATTGTTATCAGGGAACTGATGATGGAGGCAATAGACAGGTAGTATAAAAGAAACACCATACAACAAATGAAGTTCAAAGCTTATGCGTGTTTCAGAATGCCAAGGAGGCCACTAGAGATGACCAAAGCAGGGATAGTGATTTTAGTAGCAGGGGTAAAGCTGACCAGTATTGCAAACTCAGAAATAAGAACTCTCAGTGATAGATAGGATGGAATAGCAATATCGTTTCATTGTACCTAAAGGAAGGCTGCTCTTTTTAACCAACATTATTCCTTACGTTGACCTTCACAACCCTTTAAATGTATTCCGCAAAGTTGCAATTTTTTTTTCTGCTTGGTTTCTTAGCAACATTCCTGATGGAGAGTGCACCTTGGAAAACTGCCAGGAAAATACAAGTGCTTTTCTGCTGCAGAACAACGCACAGTCATTGCCAATTTGAATGGACAAGCCTGTCAGACAGTTTAAAAACCCATAATCAGCGATGAGTCAAGGTGCAGGGGTGTTTCGCAATAGGTTATGTCTAAATTAAAAATCATTAACTATGGTGGAACTGTGCCCAGGATTAACAGTTGTCAACTTGCATTGCATTGCTTCCATATGCTTATTGACCTGCTGTCACTGGGAGGGGAGGGAAGGATAGGGCTGACAATAAAGGTGGACACTCTCAGAGCAACAGACGGGTGAAGTCCAATTCTCTACTGGGCCATCTTGTTTGAACCACTGACCCTTTATTTGCCCTGTAGGTGGGTCCTGGATATTAACAATGCAGCACTAATCTCCACGTGGTGCCTAGTGACTTATTTGCCTGGGTTTGTGCTATCTGAAGGATAGCACATTGCACCGGCTCTCACTTACTCAATGGCCATGTCACAGAAGCATCATGGAAACAAGATCAAGGCTCTTCTTAGATGTATTTAAAAACCTCCCACAATGCTGCTGTAAAAGGCACCAACCCTTTAAGAGGGATTTTGAATCTGCATGAGGAGCATGTTGGCTTTTCAACCATTCCAGCCCACTCTGCCATTCTAGATCATGGCAGGTCTTCTACCTCGGTGCTATATCACCACAATAACCCCCAACTCTTGATGGCCTTGTAATGAGAAATCTATCAATCTCTGTGTTGAATTTACTCAGTGACTGAGCTTTAACAGCTCTTGGGGGTAGAGAACTAATGAAATATTCTGAGTGAAGGGGTTCCTCCTCACCTCAGTCTTAAACGGCTTGGTCATTTGGAGATTGCATCCCTAGTTTAGACTGCCCTTGACTAATGCCCACCCTCAGTTGTCAGGAGAAATATCCTCCCTGCATCTACCCTGTCAATTCCTGTGAGACATTTGTATGGCTCAATCAGACCACTTTGTTCTTCAAAACACTAGAGCAGGGCTGCCCTTCAACATTGTTCATGTCCCCATCAAGGACTTCATTTCTGTTCCAGTCACTTTGCTCAAAGACTATCTGCTAACAACTCCTGTGCAGTGTAATCCCCAAAGCTCCAGTTAAGACTCTACTTGACCAATTCATGGCACTGGATGTCAATGGATTCTGTTCCAGTCAATCTGTGGCCCGGGATTGATCTCCTGCCCTCCTACAAACTGTCTCGATGAAATACTGTGCTCAGTTCAGGCATGAACTTAGAAGGTTTTGGAGAATGGGCGGAAAATTCTTTACGCAGCGGGTTGTGAGTTCATGGAATGCCCTGCCAGTAGCAGTGGTGAACTCTCCCTCTTTATGGTCATTTAAGCGGGCATTGGATAGGCATATGGAAGTTATTGGGCTAGTGTAGGTTAGATAGGATTTGGTCGGCGCAACATCGAGGGCTGAAGGGCCTGTACTGCGCTGTATTTTAAAAAAAACAAAATTTCAATATACCCAGGGATGAATCAGTTATGTGCATAGATTGGAGCTGCCTGACAGTGTGGAGGAGAGAGAGTCATTGATGGCTTTTAATGGGAATGAGGTAACCAACAGAACAATTGTGGGGTATCAGGGAAAGGGCATTACAGTGGGGCTAGGTGAGTCTTTCCCTGGCAGAAAGCCAACACAAATCAAGTGGACAGCTTTCACACTGTGACTTTTCTAATATTCTATTATAAAATGAGGAATTATGACTACAGTTGCACAACAGTTGTCCCTGTACATAATATGCACAAGGGAACAAAGTTCTGGACAACCAGAAATTGGGCAAACCTTATTCCACTTGATTGATGAGCAGCTCCAGTGATGTGGCATAAGCCGTTAACACACAATGAATGAAAAATCTCACCCTTTTCTGTTACACGTAAAGTGTTTCTGTACAGGCTATAGCCACAACAATTCATTCAATAATAATGCAGCAAAAGGCTACAGTTCCCCACTGCTTCCTTCACATCAGCCACCCATTGAGCCTCTCTGCTGGACTGTGCTGTTGCCTTGCTCTAAAGAGGTACTTTTTTTTTCAAATCTGAATAGTCCACAAACTGAATATGGATCGATCGAGTCAAGGTCTTTATTACATCTCAATTTTCTTGTGAGGGATGCATTTTCCTGCCTCAGTTATTGCTGAAAATGTATCTTCATTGAACCATAGAAACATACAGAAAATGTAGAATAAGGCCAATCAGCTCCCTGTATCTGTACCAGATCTTTGGAAAATGGATGAGTCATCCTATCTTGCTGCCCTTTCTCTAAGTGATCTATCACTGAGCCAATCTGCAAAGCAGATTCACTCTTGAGAGTGAATTTCAAGGCCAAATCTGTAAATATGAAGAATTGTAAAATCCCTTGAGAAGTGCAGTGAGATTTGATGATACACTGTGTCATTAACGTTTATAGAGAGATATTGAGAAGTGAGTGGGATCCATCTTGGTATTGGTACTTGATGTGAGCTGTGGTGTTTAATCAAAATATCTTACCCATGGTTGCCACATGTTAATTCATGAAGTGGGAAACAAATTGTCCATGTATTTCTGATCGAGCTTGTACAGTCAACTATTGTTGAAAACCATGGAATCCGATGGCTTTTTTTTTTGGTAAGTTCCCTGGACCCCACATTTTGCCTCCTATAAAAAATAGAAATTACTAATCTACAGCTGCGTCTAAGCATAAATGTGGAAGTTTGATGTGCAACGTAACAATTCCCATTCAGAAGTGACAATTTAATCTGGAGTCAAATGGCTGAGGTGCTAATTGAGTGAGCCATATCGCTCATTAATCATAATTAGGGTTCATTGATAGTGCTGTGCGCTCTGATAGTGCAGGAGTGTCACTGAACTACCATCATCAGAATTACATGGGAAGAAATTCACAGGATAAGTGAGGTTGAGAGAAAACCAGTGACTGCCAAAGATGCAGCAGCTGATTGAGAGAACACTGAGTCATCTGCGCTGAACACACAAGAGAAACTCAGCAGGTCTGGAATCATCTGTGAAGGGAGAAGTGGAGTTAACATTTCGGCTTCAGTATGATTCTTCTCCAGAACCCCCAAGAGAATTCCCTGTGAGTCTCTCATTAAGAAATCCTATCAATATGTGCCTGTAATGGTTAGTTGGGGCCTGGGAGCTGTCACCATCCTTTCATTACTGTTAATGTGACATTCATTTACTTACTCCAGCCTCTCAAAGTGAATAGATACTCCTTATTTATACTCAGCTAACAACCTGTTAACATGCACCATGTGTCAGTCAGCAGCGCTCTAGCCTGTGGACAGAATCTGTAATCCAAAGCAGGGAACAAGCCCAATTGGAAAAAGAATCCTTCAAATGTTTATGGTTGCAGATTACCTGTATGATGGAATTAGTACAAGTTTTAATGAAATGGACAGCTGCCTCAGGATCAGTTGTTCTGTGACTGTGGGATGGAAATTGCAAATGCTGCTGAGCCCAGTCTGACTTGACAGTTTGTATTCTATAGACAATTAGTTCCAGTCATCATCTTCCAGGGCCCTACTCAATTCTATCATGGTTCAAATGATCTCACAATCTTCCGTTATTTGTATCAGAGACTGTATGTCATGTAGTGACACTCAATATAGCTTACCACAAGCCAGTCTCTGGGTAAAATATAAAGGCCTGCTCATAACTGGTCTTAATTTAAATCAAATTATTTAGATCAGCTGGTGCTTCATTTGTCTCAGTGTCAATCATGTACAGTTTATTTGTGGCATTAAGGAGATAATTAATGCTTAGCTCCTCAATTTTTTTTCTCTCTTCATCAGTTACAATCACAAATGAAAATATTTTGTTCCTTGGATTTGCTGAAGGATCACGGGCAAATTGATTTGAAGAGGCTGTTGCAGCTTTATGTGAATTTATATATCTATCTTGTATATGAATATGTGCTCAACACATCCTAATGAAGAATTAGTAAAGTGCAGTCACTGTCCACCCACTTTCTTTCTGATCACCCTGCGTATCCTCTCTGAGTTCAGCTTGTCGGTGAGACCAAGGTTCTTTAAGATTGTCAGTTGCCATTTCACCTGATAGTGTGGAAGTAGGCCATTTGCCCCATCAACTCCACACCAGCCCTCCATAGAGCATTCCACCCAGACCCATCACTTCCCACAGCCAATCTGTCGAACCTGCCCATTTTTGGACTGTGAGGGGAACCCAGCGCATGCCCACGCAGACACAGGGAAAATGTGCAAACTCCACACAGACAGTTGCCTGAGGCTGGAACCGAACCCAGATCCCTGGCGCTGTGGAAGCAGCAGCGCTCATCACTGAGCTACTGTGCCACCTGAAGTTTGACACCTCATTTAAAGGAAAAGGCAGTATACTGTATAGATGTGATGATTTGGAGATGCCGGTGTTGGACTGGGGTGTACAAAGTTAAAAATCACACAACACCAGGTTATAGTCCAACAGGTTTAATTGGAAGCACACTAGCTTTCGGAGTGACACTCCTTCGTCAGGTGGTAATCTACCATCTGATGAAGGAGCGTTGCTCCGAAAGCTAGTGTGCTTCCAATTAAACCTGTTGGACTACCACCTGGTGTTGTGTAATTTTTAACTATTGTATCGATGTGTTAGCCTAGATTATGAATAAAAGTCCTGGAGTGGGACTTGAAACCAGAGAGAAGAGAATGCCAACAATCGAACTGAATCTGAAGAGATGTTGCAGATGCTGAATCTGTACATATCCATAGTTTCCGTAGCAGAATGTGAACACTGGAAATTATAGGGTAGAGGGTTAACTGCACCAATACTCTAATAATAGCCACTGAGCATGAGTGTGTGAGCTAGGTCATGATCTTGTTAGATCACAAAGGGCTATGAGTGATGGAAGAAGGCACTTGTGAGGTCAGCTCTATCATACTTGTGTATATAGCTTATTATTAATAACCATCATTGATTTTCCCCAGCTTTATATTCTGACCTTCTCTGCCTCAGACACCTAGAACTTGCTAACAGTTACACCAACAGGAGTAGGGGGTATGAGAGGAGTCAGTTTATTTAAACCGACAATCTCAGATAAGGAAATAATGTTGAAAGTCCCTCAACAAAGAGTAATGGCATACAATGCTTCTTAGCAAATACACTTGGATGTAGAGGTCAGAATATACTTCCAGATGATATTAAACAGGGAACATAGCAACATGAGGAGGTCACAGACAATGTGATGGGTTGGGCAGATGGATTTCAGTTGGAATTCAAAGTGAGTAAATCTGAGCCAGTCTATCTTTGAGAAAAGGACAATGAGAGGAAATGGTAAAAGTTTAAAAGAGCATGGAAGTGCTGTGAAACGTTACACAGAGACATTTGGTATGAGGTGGATCTGATTAATGCACCATCATATTTGGTTGACTTGAATTACAAAGCACAAAGGATCACTGATTTTATCACTCAAGTGCTAAGGACAGAGTCAAAGAGGGGACACCAACCCAAACAACTCATTAGATTGCAGTTTGAATACGATGATTTGTTTTAGAGAACTCTTTCCGTCTAAATTTGTTCCTTTTAAATAGGTTGGTTTTTTTTGTAATTATGTTACTGGCAGTAAATTTCAATGTTGTTCATTTCTAATGATGCATGTTGAGGAATATGATTATGTGTTATGTTGCCTGGAATATGTGGAATATCATTGATTGGACATTTGTCTTGGACTTCTTGATAAGTACGCTAAATCAAAGGAGACTAACAATGTGAGGTTTACAATGAAAACAAACTCCTCAATTGAAGTCACTAAAACAACAATAATTTCAGAGAGACGCCACATAGCTCATTTGTGGAAGTAATCAAGCTACTAGATTTGAACACAATGAGTGAGATGTGATGTCTGGAACAACAGCTTTTGACCATTTCCCCAATCTCTCTGAAGCGCTTTTTGTCAATGTTTGTCAGTTAATAACCCACTGGAAGACCTCATTACCAGTAGAGGTTCCCCAGAAGAAAGGCTTTAATGCTATAGCCTGGAAGGCCTTCAGGGTGAATTCTGAATCAATTCTACTGTCTAAGGTAAAATGTGTTTAGCGTAGCTCAATCCAGGAAGGAACCTCAATGCCAATTTTCTATGTGAAAAGCGATTCCAATTGCAGACTGGCATTTGAAACACTTTTCGAACCTTTTGAAGTTGATTAGGTTGGACAAATGGTTTGCACAGCAGAGTGATACCAACAGTGTGGGTTCAATCCCTGCATCAGCTGAGGTTACCACAAAGGTCCTTCCTTCTCAACCTCTCCCCTCCCCTGAGGTGTTGGGACCCTCAGGTTAAGACTTTACCTCGATTTTCCTGAATGTAATTGTTATTTGGCAAAAGTACTCTTAAGATACCAATCTGCAGAATTTGTATGTTTTTCTCCCCAAGCTTGGAGAAATAAGGAGGGAGAGCGAGAGAGTGAGTGTGTGAGAGAGAGAGAGAGAGAGTGTATATGTTTGTATGTGTGTATACGTGTGTGTCAATGTGCATGGATTTTCAAGAGGAGTGGTTGCATATATTTACTAAGTTTAAACCGCTTTTTAAAGTCATACTTGCTTAAGTCCTATTTGCAATGAACTGGGTTTTATTTGTCACTTAAGGGACCTGGCTACTTGTTCCTGACACTGAGCTGTATCCAATCACTCAGCTATATCCAGTCGGCAATATATTTTCTCACCACTGCCGAAAATCAAGCTACACTATTCCACAGCTTGTATAAATGATAAATTTAATTTCTGGGTTAGTTAATGCCTGACTATGATCACTGACTAAGATATGAGAAACTCACATCAAGTTCCATCGATAAACAAGAAACCAAAGAGTGTCTCGTATCATAAACTCACACTTAAACCTGTGGCAAAATGAATGATCAATTACTGACATAAATGTAAACAATACCCACTTTAAATGCACACGTTCATTCACAAGTAGAGAGGGCAAGGCAGGCAAACATATTTTTGCAGGAATATTGTGGCTGGAAAATATAAGCAAAAAGAACAGTGGGTGTGGATCAAGAGCCCAAATTAAAAGGGATGGAATGTGATAAGTTTCTCATAGTTCATTTCGTTTTTTGGCAACAATATCACATTGTTGTCAATTACAACAATCCTCAGTTCCACAGCAGGTCAGTTCAAGATCTGTTCTCAGGAAGGGTCACTGTATCCGAAATGTTAATTCTGATTTCTCTTCACAGATGCTGCCAGACATGCTGAGATTTTCCAGCAACTTCTGTCTGTGTTTCAGCATGAGTCCTGAATTGTTTGGAGGTCTGACTCTCAGTGCTCTCCTCTCTCAGTTCTGTGACTTAACTGCTTCTCAAAACCTACCCAAAAGCTGTTGCTGGGGTTATTTCTTTCTTCAACCCAAAGACTCCCAGTCTTACAAAAATATCAAATCCAATTTCTCCAAAAGTGACTTGCTCTGATGTAACATATGGATGAGGAAACTGAGGGCACTGTTGCTAACTTTGCAACTGGCACAAAGATAGGCAGAGGGACAGGTAGTGTTGAGGAAGTTGAGGGGAGGCTACAGAAGGACTTGGACTGGCTGGAAGAGTGGACAAAGAAGTGGCAGATGGACTACGATATGGGAAAGTGTGAGATTGTGTACTTTAGTAGAAAGAATAGAGACTGAGACTATCTTCTAAATGGGGAAACGGTTTGGAAATCTGAAGCAGAAAAGGACTTAGGAGTCCAGTTTCAGGATTCTCTTAAGTTTAATTTGCAGGTTGAGTTGGCAGTTAAGAAAGCAAAATGCAATGTCAGCATTCATTTCAAGAGGGCTAGAATACAGGAGCAGGGATCATAGAATCCCTACAGTGTGGAAACTGGTCATTTAGCCCAGCAAGTCCATATCGACCCTCCGAAGACCCACCCAGACCCATTCCCTTACCCTATTACTCTACATTTACCCCTGACTAATGCACCTAACCTACATATCCCTGAACACGTTGGGCAATTTAGCATGGCTAATTCACCTAACCTGCACATCTTTGGACTGTGGGAGGAAACTGGAACACCTGGAACACCCGGACGAAACCCATGCAAGACATGGGGAGAATGGATAAACTCCACACAGGCAAAGGCCTGGGTCCCTAGTGCTGTGAAACAGTAGTGCTAACACAGCAGAGCCACCGTGCGACTGTTGTGAGCAGTTTTGGGACCTGTATCTAAGAACAGATATCCTGGTATTGGAGGGGGTCCAGAGGAACATGATAAGAATGATTCTGGAGATGAAGGTTTTGTCATAGGTGGAGCAGTTGAGGTCTCTGGGTCTGTGCTGATGGAGTATAGAAGGAAAAGGGGAATCTCATTGAATCTTAGGAATACTGAAAGGCCTAGATGGAGGGGATGTGAAGACTATGCTTCCTTTAGTAGGAGAGACTAGGAGCCAAGTGCACAGAGTGAAGGGATCACCCTTTCGAACTGTGATGAGGAGGAATCTTTTCATCCAGTGGGTGGTTAATCTGTGGACCGCATTGTTGCAGAGAGTTATGGAGGCCAAGTCATTGAGTGTGTTTAAGACAGAGATAGATAGGTTGTTGATGAGGAAAAAGATTTATTTTATTTTTTATAGAAACCCCACAGTATAGAAACAGGACATTTGGCTTAATAAGTCTACACCAACCCTCCGAAGAATATCCTACCCCGACCCATTCTCCTACTCTGTACCCCTGTTCCTCTATATTCCTCCCCCCCCCCCCCCACTAAAGCCTACACCTCCCTGAACAAGTTAGCATGGCCAATCCATTGAACCTGCATCGTTGGACTGTGGGAAGGAAACCGGAGCACCCGGAGGAATCCCATACAGACATGGGGAGAATCTGCAAACTCTACACAGACAGTCACCTGAAGCAGGAATTGAACCTGGGTCTGTGGCACTGTGAGGCAGCAGTGCTAACCACTGAGCCACCATGCTGCCCCAATTCAAAGGTTACAGGGAGAAGGCAGGAAAATGGGGGCTGAGAAACATATCAAGTGTGGAGCAGATGGGATGAACGGCCTAATTCTGCTTCTATATCATGATTTTAAGATCTTATAGTACTTGGTGAATGAACATTACACAATTCCACTTTTGTTTTGAGTTGTAAACCAAATTTGGTTCAAACTTCCATTTACGGTTTTATGTTTCAAATCAAATATCCGTAGTCCTTACAATAGAACTAATAATATCACATTCTTTTTAAAATTAATACTTTTGTGTCCCTCCTAACTGCATTACAAAAATATACGTTAAAATGTTCAATAATTCCCTTGAATATTTAATACAGTATCAAACTCAATACATGATGTTCATAAGGTAAAGTACTTGTTGAGAAACGCTCATATAATTAACTTTATTGTCTTATCTCTTCAAATTGTTGCTTTCCATTCTCAACTGAAGCGGGGGACATACTGGAGTGGGGAAGGAATCCAGCTACTCTGCTCTTTCACACATTGTACTTGATGTTCATTAGCAGACCCTCTATCAGTTGGTGAAAGGCTCCAGGACTCATCAGAGAAGACATTTGACCCTTTACAGGAGATAATCATGTACTTACAGCCATCAGATAATCTGACAGCAGTGTGCTAAAAATCCATAACGCCTCATATCTCTTCCCCTTTTTACATTCAGTGCTGCATTGCAGTGATCCAATTTCAAATAGATTAGCTGCACTTCCAAAGACATCTTCTGCTCAGAAAATAGCGGGAGGCTTTTTTCAATCTGCTCACTTGGCAAAAATTAACCATCCCGACCAGCTCTCCCATTGGATCTCGTCCACTGGGGGTTAGATGGCATGTGGTCAGAGTTACTACTGACCTGCATGGGAACAGGAGGAGCAGGGGCATGTTATGGGAATAGTTTAACTATCAGAGAACCACTCGCTGGAAAATTGAGGGGTGCAATATTGGATTTACGCCTCTTCCTTCTTCCTCTCCAGCGCAGTCAACATGAGGCAGAGTGTAAACCGCAGCACCCTACAAAATGACTACATTTACCCAGTAGTGGTGTCATTAATTTGTTCTCTTTGTGCATGCATCCCATTCTTAAGCTTTGATATCGCATGATTGGCCGTCTTTATTCTCACTTATTAAGGTGGTGATTGGCTCCATAACTCATCAAAGAAGACACTTGACTCTTTACAGGTGTCTACACCGAGGTGCGACTGAGAAATTCTTGTAGAGGTTTTGGAACTCTCCACTGCCACCTGGGGAGCCAATCAAATGGTGTTGTCTCCTTTTGGAAACTGTGCCAAGCCACAAACCAATCCAGCAGTGGCCATGCCCCTCTAATCAATACCTCAGAGGGTGAGGTTTCATCTACCAAAGAGGTACCAATCTCTGACTGGCCAGCAGTTCTTGTGCTCAGTGCTGCCACAAGGAAGGCAGTGGCCACTTCAGGAGAAACACCCACTGGAGTGCCAGGATTGTGAAGTGAGCCACAGATAGAGTCATTGAGTCATAGAGATATACAGCATGGAATAAGGCCCTTCAGAGCTGAAAATGTGTTGCTGGAAAGGCGCAGCAGGTCAGGCAGCATCCAAGGAGCAGGAGAATCAACGTTTCGGGCATGAGCCCTTCTTCAGGAATGAGGAGAGTATGCCAACCAGGCTAAGATAAAAGGTAGGGAGGAGGGACTTGGGGGAGGGGCGTTGGAAATGCGATATGTGGAAGGAGGTTAAGGTGAGGGTGATAGGTCAGAGTGGGGGTGGGGGTGGGGGTGGAGAGGTCAGGAAGAAGATTGCAGGTTAGGAAGGTGGTGCTGCGTTCGAGGGTTGGGACTGAGACAAGGTGAGGGGAGGGAAAATGAGGAAACTGGAGAAATCTGAGTTCATACCTTGTGGTTGGGGGGTTCCTAGGCAGAAGATGAGGCACTCTTCCTCCACCAAGGACATGCAGGTCCTTGGACTCCTCCTTTGCCAGACCATAGCAACACGACGGCTGGAGGAAATCACCTCCAACACCTAAGATACTTCAAAAAAAGGCACAACTCTTACAGCCACCACTTTTTCCCATCCTCCATCTTGGATTATCCCATGAGGAATGTTGGTGGATGATTTCCTGGGGAACAGGTTCAAGGGAACTCAGGCATTGGCAGCAAGAGCTGGCTCGAGGAGGTTCCTCCCCCTCCAATGTTCAGTCCCTCGAGTTAGGCACTGACAGACTTCAAGCAAGACCTCTCACCACAGCCTTGCTGACCCGAGGTGACAAACCACCCACATAGTTTTAGCTGCTGTCGATTGCAATTCCCAATGCTAGTGAAGATGGTGGGTTTTGCATATACGGCCAACCTGCCTAATTAAATGCCCTTCCAACCACCAACCTTGGCACAACCTGAAGCAGACAGTTAGCCCCATGTTTTTATGGTGTCTGTGTAGGAGACTAGATTTAGTTGCTATTCTCCTATGATGTTCATTAGGGTATTGTGGAATCTACACTATTGTTCTTCCGATGATACCTGCAATAAGATTAGGGTTAATGCCTGACTGCAGTAAACTTCCAATGCTGTGTAATAGCAGAAAGGATAAAGGGCCCATATTGACCCCACGCTCTGAACCCTTTTTGCCATCATGTCACTCCACAATTTAATTAGAGTGGGATAGAAAATCTTAGAATGTATAGGCGTACCTTTCTAATAGTGAGTGTGGGGGAATTACTGGCATCTGTTATCAGGCATAAAGGGATTGCATTTTTGGATATGAACTGATCCGAAAGAACCCAGCGTGGATTTTTAAAGGGGAGCTCTTGTCTTACAAGTCTGGCTGAATTCTTGAGAAGGTGATTGTTGTCCTGTTTAAAATAACATCCAACTTGAATGAAAGATCACGCACAGTGAGCATCAGCACTGTTCTATTTCTAGGTCAGCTCAGTATTTCCAGCATTTTCCATATCTACCACAGCTGGATTAACAAACCTTGTTTTGACTTCTATATCATGTGAAAGCTTCGGCAGTAACTTGAGAGCGTGAGTTGTCTTTGTAGCAGCCTTTCAATGTCAGTTGCTGGTGTGCCCTGAAATATTGGTCTCGATTTCCTAAACGTCCTGCTAGTGGGATGGAGAGGTGCCATAGGGATCCTGAGGACGGGATCCAATATCGGATGCCAATATCCGTGGCTGAGGAGTGCATGAAGCTGATGCCTATGGACAGTACTTTGAGATATTGATTGGTGCTGAGCAACATTGAGACTTCTCACAGTGAGGAGTGAGCTGAATGCACATGTGCCTGCTCTGATCTCCATATCGAGATTTCTTCGCATCTGGTTCATTTGTAGTGGAAGGTGCAATAGGAATGTGCACCTTAATGGAGTAAGATGTGCAGTTAATAAGGTCATTAACAAGCAAGAATCCTCCTTAATAGGCAACCCATTGCTGTCTAATGAGAATCTTGCTTCAAAGCCCAGAACTAAGTTAAAGGGTATAGCAAGTTATTCCCAATGTTGAGATCTGACTGGCTTACAGGTTTCTGCCCACATCATCCAGGCCCCTATAAGGTCCACCTACAGTTCTGATTAGATGATCTCTGAATTCAGTTTTCTTTTATTTAATCTCACCATCACAGGATTTGAATCAAGGCCCCAGAATATTGGGGTGGCACAGTGGCTCAGTGGTTAGCACTGCTGCCTCACAGTGCCAGGGACCCGGGTTCAATCCCAGCCTCAGCCACCTGTCTGTGTGGAGTTTGCACATTCTCCCCCTGTCTGTGTGGGTTTCCTCTGGGTGCTCCAGTTTCCTCCCACAGTCCCAAGAATGCGGGCCAGGTGAATTGGTCATGCTAAATTGCCTGTAGAGTTAGGTGCATTAGTTAGAGGGAGTGGGTTTGGGTGGGTTGCACTTCGGAGGGTCGGTTTGGGCTGAAGGGCCTGTTTCCACACTGTAGGGAATTACCAGTACATCACCACCTTCCCAGGACATGGTAGTCATGATTTGGAGATGCTGGTGTTGGACTGGGGTGTACAGAGGTTTTGTGTGATTTCCCAGGGCATGGATAATTGGGACTCCAAGTTGCTTATTGTTACTCTGAAGCAGAGTTACATTAGATTGGAAACATCAACTCTGTTTCTGTATTCACAGATGCTGTCTGGCCTGAGGAGTTTTTCCAAATCTTTCGGCTGTTATTGCCGAATTCTAGCATGCAATGCTTTGCTTTTTATTATTGTACTTGTTTATTCAATTTTTTTCTTCCTGCTATCTCAATACATTATTCCTGACATTACAAATGTTTTGTGTTTGGATCTTCATGGATGATAAACTTTATGTATTGGAGAGGACAGGGGTAGTGATCAACCCTCCAGCCATCTTTGTCAATTATATTCACTTTCTGAAAACGCACAGGGATTCTCCAATTTACTGGCATGAGCAGATATAAAATAAATCGACGCTTCAGAAAAATAAAATCAAACCACCTTGGTTGAATTATAAGATGGCATATTAATCAAATCAAACAGCACCACATGAATAAAATATTGAAAGGGTGTTACAATATCACCCAGTGGGGAATTAAAAGCATTCTATTTACCCCTCCATTTGTCGTGTGTGATTCTAGCCAACTCTTAGTGGGGATCAGTTTTGCCCTATTCCAAAGGCAGTTTGTGGCTTCAAGTCTGCAGGATGGGTCTACTCCAGGCTGACACGCCAATGTACATTGGGGAGGCTGCTTTTGGGAACACACACAAACCAAATGGCCTCTTTACCATCTCAGTTCAACATAAAAACCTCCATGGCACTATTTCAAAGGACTGTGGGAGAGCTATCCCCATTGTGCTGGTCAATATATATATACCTGAAAAAGCATCACAGCAACCAATTATCTGCTCATCATCACTTGCAGTGTGCAAAATTGTTTTTTTTACATTTTGTACATTAGAGAATTGCAGCATTGTTCTGTCACAGGTCCATTGTGCCTGCAGTGGTTCTGTTACCTCGTGCCAATCTCCTGCATTTTCCTCACATCCCTTCACACTATTCCACTTCAAATAAGTCCCTTTGAATGCCTCATTTAAACCTGTCTCTATACATTTCCAGGTAGTATCGGCGCTGCCTCGTGCTCCCACGAGGAGGTTGAACAGTTCATCAACTTTACTAACACCTTCCATCCCAACCTCAAATTCACCTGGACTGTCTCAGACTCCTCCCTCCCCTTCCTAGACCTTTCCATCTCTATCTCAGGCGACCGACTCAACACATACACCTACTACAAACCGACTGACTCCCACAGCTATCTGGACTACACCTCCTCCCACCCTGCCCCCTGTAAAAACTCCATCCCATATTCCCAATTCCTTCGTCTCCACCGCATCTGCTCCCAGGAGGACCAGTTCCAACACCGCACAGCCCAGATGGCCACCTTCTTCAAGGACCGCAGATTCCCCCCAAACGTGATTGACGATGCCCTCCACCGCATCTCCTCCACTTCCCGCTCCTCCGCCCTTGAGCCCCGCTCCTCCAACCGCCACCAAGACAGAACCCCACTGGTTCTCACCTACCACCCCACTAACCTCCGCATACAACGTATCATCCGCCGTCATTTCCGCCACCTCCAACGGACCCCACCACCAGGGATATATTTCCCTCCCCTCCCCTATCAGCGTTCCGCAAAGACCACTCACTTCGTGACTCCCTCGTCAGGTCCACACCCCCCACCAACCCAACCTCCACTCCCGGCACCTTCCCCTGCAACTGCAGGAAATGTAAAACTTGCGCCCACACCTCCTCCCTCACTTCCCTCCAAGGCCCCAAGGGATTCTTCCATATCCACCACAAGTTCACCTGTACCTCCACACACATCATCTATTGCATCCGCTGCACCCGATGTGGCCTCCTCTACATTGGGGAGACGGGCCGCTTACTTGCGGAACGCTTCAGAGAACACCTCAGGGACGCCCGGACCAACCAACCCAACCACCCCGTGGCTCAACACTTTAACTCTCCCTCCCACTCCACCGACGACCTGCAGGTCCTTGGACTCCTCCATCGCCAGACCATAACAACACGATGGTTGGAGGAAGAGCGCCTCATCTTCCGCCTGGGAACCCTCCAACCACAAGGGATGAACTCAGATTTCTCCAGTTTCCTCATTTCCCCTCCCCCCACCTTGTCTCAGTCGGTTCCCTCGAACTCAGCACCGCCCTCCTAACCTGCAATCTTCTTCCTAACCTCTCCGCCCCCACCCCACTCCGGCCTATCACCCTCACCTTGACCTCCTTCCACCTATCACATCTCCATCGCCCCTCCCCCAAGTCCCTCCTCCCTACCTTTTATCTTAGCCTGCCTGGCACCCTTTCCTCATTCCTGATGAAGGGCTTATGCCCGAAACGTCGAATTTCCTATTCCTTGGATGCTGCCTGACCTGCTGTGCTTTAACCAGCAACACATTTTCAACAGTGTATTCTTTACCCTGACTATTCTTTGTTTAAAAAAAAAATCCTTTTTTCAAAACACCCTTGTGTTTCATTTGCACATCACTTTTAATCTATGCCCTCTTGTTCTTGTTCCTTTTTGGACAGGGAACAGTTTCTCCTTATCTACTCTATCCAGCCCGTTCATATTTTTGAGAACTATTATCATATCTCCTTTCAGCCTCCCTCTCTCCAAGGGAAAAGCCCCCAACTTCTTTAGTCCATCCTCGTAACTGAAGTATCTCATCCCTGGAGCCATTCTTGTAAAATTGGCAGATTTATTACAAGGTTGGCTACAACTCAAAAAGTACCTAATTGGCACCAAAGGGCTTTGAGCTGTTGTGGGTAAGACCATCAAAATGCAAATCAAATGCAAATTTGCTCCTAGTTGGTGCGACACTCGAATCACTGCCATTGTTTTGAAATGTCAGCCCTAGGCACAATCCAATTGGTTCAGAGTGAAATGTGACAATTATCAGAGAGCCAATATTGATTCCTCAATCTTTGGTTTTCCTGATATGCTAATGTAACATTATCTATTGCTCCTGTTCCTTCACTTAACTTCATCACTCATGTGAGACTACTGTCTCTCCAAGTCCTTGGACTACCCTTGCCTGTAATTGGTCCTTATCCAATTTGGACACCAAGAATTCCACTTTAAAAAGCATATTATGTTTTTGAAGCATTGAATTGGACTTGATATTCTTAAGTGTGCAAAAGATATCTGAAAGGTACTTATACTTATAAAAGCTTATAAAACAAGTTTTATTTATAAATTACATTGAATAACTGCAACAACAGAAATATGGTTCTGCACTATTTATTTTAGCTTTGCTATTGTATAAAAAGGAATGTTGTACCGTCACGCACTCCAGTAAGGAGAACAGAAGTTATAGCATAAAGGTTTGAAAGGTCACGTCTGTGCATAACATTTTGCAATGCTGTGGAGGTGCTGATGTTGGACTGGGGTGGAGAACGTTAGAAGTCACATGACACCAAGTTATAGTCCAACAGGTTTATTTGAAATCACAAGTTTTCAAAGTGGAGGCCCTTCATCAGGTGTAGTCTTCATCTGATGAAGGAGCAGCACTAGGAGGCTTGTGATTTCAAATAAACTTGTTGGACTATAACCTGTTGTCGGTGACTTCTGAAATCTTCCAATCTGATAATATAAAAGATCACATAAGAAAGAGAGAGAGAGAGAGAGAGAGAGAGAGAGAGGGAGTTCGTGGCTACAGTGGAAATAGTCACATTTCTATTTAACAACGTTCCTCAATATGTAATGAGCAAGTAATTATTCAATTCTACCAAAGACTTGTTAACCTCCTAACTATGTTAACCAAATATAAAACATGGTGAACACTGGTGAACAGCAATAAATAAAGATGAAAAATCATGCCTGAAGAAAGTTATGCCAAAATTCCACAGATCCTTGTGAAATAGCAATAAAGATCTCCTAGGCTGCTTTGTAGACAACATGGAGACAAATAGAATTGGAAGATCAACTTGCAAAGATATTTGATCTGTACCACACAGGCATGGTTATCTGTGAAGAAAATTCCAAAACACCAATCACTAACTTCATGTTCGAGAACTGAATCAGGGTTGGCAATCTGGTGAATAGCATTTCAATTGGGTTAAAAGGAGCATTTAACAGTACATGAGGCAATACTTGGTTCCCTGAAAAGGGCAGGTTGAAATTTGTTTTAAAAGCAGCTTTAAATGTTTTTTTAAAAAAAATACCAAGTTTAGCAGAGAAATTCCTCAGGGAGTGGTAGGAGCACCGTGGGAGTCAGTGCAAGAGTGCAGTTATAAAAGCTTCTAATATTGGAAGGCTGAATTAAAAGAGTAAGTAAAATACCTTAATTGTGTAACAAAGCTGTTGATCCCAGCATTTCATTACCAGATAGGTTTACATACTGGACATCTTGGAAAACGAATTTCTGAAGTCATAAGACATGGCATTAATAAGACATCAGATAAATTTGACAAACCCATAAAAGTCTTCAATAATTATTTTAACCTGAGGAACAAGAGATTCCAGAAAGAGTCAAATGGAACAAATGGGCTGGTAGATACTTTCATCAATAATCTTTACAGGATATTAGAAGGATACAATATGGAGATCTAAAACAGAATTAATATTAGACTGCAGTGAGTATTGTTGATAAATCTCTATCAGATTTACTGCTGTCCAAGGAAGACTTCGTCCTGGAAAAAGCAATACAGCCAGTGAGATAAGCTGTCTGTCAACAAATAATACAATTCTGAGAGGCAAGAAAAAAGCTTGACTTTGTAAACCTCCAGTAACTATACAATTTCTTAAGTACAGGAAAGTAGAAGCACAAAAAAAAGGTAAAATTTGGAGGGTTAGTGTAACTCAAAAAATTCCTGCTGCCATGTTGTATGAAAAACCCATGGGCATGAGCAAGAAAGGTGGCCATTTTGAGAAGATGTGCCAAAGTAACACCTCTGCTTTCCACAGATTCAAAAGGAAAGATCCCCTCACACAGCTATTCATGACATTCAATAATTTCAATTGGAAGAGAAACCAGAAAGCATCCTTGGTGAGATCAATGACCCTAATCATTCATTCTGGAATGATACACTCATAATTCAATGTGCATTTCAATAAACTTTAAATTAAACACTGCAGTGAGTGCAACAGCTTCATCCGGTAACAAAATGTGGTTATCAATGTAACTAACAGAAACCCAGTTACATAGCCCAGGAAGGACTGAGCTATCAGTCAATAGAAAGTTCCAGGCAACACTCTAGTGGAAGAGAAATGGGTATTGAAAACAGTATGGCCTATAGAATCAGTGATTTTCTCTTTTAAGTAGAGAAATTTATCAACAAGTTGATCTTAGAAAGTGAGAAACATTAACTAGCAAGAATGCAAGAGAGACTCCAAATATGAAATTCTAAACTTATTTACTGTCTGGTCAGACAAGTCTGTTCGATATGACTTTGAAGTTGCTGACAACCTTCTTAACTATGCTTGAACAATTTTATTTTAATTGCCATTCGGTTTAAGGTTAGAAACAGAAATTTTCCAAAGAACATTGTCAAATGTCTACAAAGTCTTAATGGAGTAATATGGCAAATGGATGTACAACATCTTAGTTCATGATGAATCTGTTAAGTAACGTCATCTGAAGGTTAATGTGGTTTTCAATCAATTACAAGAAGAAGATTCAATGACAAATGTGAATTTATGAAAATGATTAATTTGTTTCCTAGGCCTCATTGTTAGTAGCAAGAGCATAATGACAGGACAAGGAGAAACAAACACCATTAGCGAATTCCCATCTCTTGGTTCAGTATGAGATCTTCAATGATTCTGTGGACAGTTAAAGAGCTGGTAAATTTCTGACTAGTCAAGCACATGTTACTGAACCTTTAAGATATCTACTATTGAGAGCTCAAGGAGGATGTGAAAATGCACATCAAGCTCAAAGAATTTGAAATGATTGAGGAAATGTTGATTTCCTCAGCTATTGTAGAGCAGTACAACCTTCCATGACTAATGCAGATAGCTCGGGTGCAGGGTTGGTAGCGGTCCTTTTTCAAGAACATTCAGGTGAGAATGAAGCTCCTGCTGTCACATGGGCTTGAGAGAAGTTCTCAGTTTACGTCATTGACTGATACATGTTCATATAGATAGATTACAAACACCTAGTACCCTTACTCCATGAAATGGAGGGAGCTGAATTCTTAAAGTAAATCCAGGACACCTTTTTAAGACAATATATAGCATTCTATGCTCTTTTTGAACAGAAGGGCACCTGCACCAACAGCCTCCTGCACCCACTGTCACCACCGCAAATGTCAGACCAGCCTTCTTGATGGTGAACCCATGGACAGCGACTGGCCCGGATGGAGTCCCTGGCCATGCACTCTGATTCTGTACTAGCCAGCTGCTGGAAGTATTGCTGACATCTTTAATCTCTCCATTCTTCAATCTGAGGTTCCCACCTGCTTCGGAATGACCACCATTATCCCAGTGCCAAAGGAAAATCAGGCAATGTGCTGAATGACTACCACCCAGTGGTTCTGACATCCATTGTTAAGAAGTGCATCGAGAGATTCTTAAGGGCATGTGTCAACTCCAACAATATATAGACAATATATAGAAGACCCTACCAAAGTTGGGATGGGGTACAGTCTTGAACTTCATTTTAGTTGGTGATACTGGGCGAGTGGTTGCAGTGTCAGTGGGAGGTCATTTTGTTGACAGCGATCATAGCTCCATTAGATTCAAGATTGTTGTGGAAAAGGATGGACCTGAAATCAAAGCTCTCAACTGCAAGAAGAATGATTTTATTAAGATTTAAAATTTTAAAATTTTCGTGTGATTTGGCCAGATTGTATTAAAGCAGATATTTTCAGGTAAATTCAAGAAGGAGGTATGGAGTGTCCAGGACCAACATGTTCTAATAAAGACAAAGGGTGGGATTGTCAAAACCTGTGAACCCTGGATATCAATGAAGATACAGCAATGGAGGTATATGGCAAATGCTCAGAGCTCAAAACAGCAGAAACCCTAGTGGATGCCCTTGGTGGCACAGTGGCTCAGTGGTTAGCACTACTGCCTCATAACGCCAGGGACCCAGGTTCAATTCCAGCCTTGGGTGGCTGTCTGCATGAAGTTTGCACATTCTCCCCATGTCTGTGTGGGTTTCTTCTGGGTACTCCAGTTTCCTCCCACAATCCAGTGATGTGCAGGTTAGGTGATTGGCCATGCTAAATTGCCCACAGTGTTCAGGGATATGTAGGTTAGGTGCATTAGGCAGGAGTAAATATAGAGTAATAGGAATGGGTCTGGGTGGAATACTCTCCAGAGGGTCAGTGTGGACTTGTTAGGTGGAAGGGACTGTTTCCCACTTTTAGGGATTCTATGAAGAGGGAAGTTAAAAAGGAGATTAGAAGAGATAAGAAATGATAGGGAAATTCTAAGTTGCTTTACAGGTACATTAAGGGGATAAGGATAATGAAGGAAAAAGTTTGGTACATTAAGGATCACGTGGAGGTGCCTGATGTAGGGATCCTTGTTATCTCGATGTTCCAAGGATGAGTGTAGCGTTATGAAGATGGTGTCTGCCATGGATCTGTTGCACTGGCAGACAAATTGTAGTAATGAAGGCAGTGGAAGGTTGGAGTTGACATATGCCCTTAATAATCTCTCGATGCACTTCTTAACAATGGATGTCAGAACCACTGGGTGGTAGTCATTCAGCATACTGCCAGTGGGTGGCACGGTGGCACAGTGGTTAGCACTGCTGCCTCACAGCACCAGAGACCTAGGTTCAATTCCTGACTCAGGCGACAGACTGTGTGGAGTTTGCACATTCTCCCTGTGTCTGTGTGGGTTTCCTCCGGGTGCTCCGGTTTCCTCCCACAGTCCAAAGATGTGCGGGTCAGGTGAATTAGCCATGCTAAATTGCCCGTAGTGTTAGGTAAGGGGTAAATGTAGGGGTAGGGGTCTGGGTGGGTTGCGCTTCAGCGGGTTGGTGTGGACTTGTTGGGCCGAAGGGCCTGTTTCTGCACTGTAAGTAATCTACTCTAATCTAATTTTCCTTTGGCACTGGGATAATGGTGGTCATCCCGAAGCAGGTGGGAACCTCAGATTGAAGAAAGGAGAGATTAAAGATGTCAGCAATACTTCTGGCAGCTGGCTAGTACAGAATCTGAGTGCATGGCCAGGGACTCCATCCAGGCCAGACGCTTTCCATGGTTTCACCATCAAGAAGGTTGGTCTGACATTTGCGGTGGTGACGGTGGGTACAGGAGGCTGTTGGTGCAGGTGCTCTTCTGTTCAAATAGAGCATAGAATGCATTGAGCTGTTCGTGAAGGGGTGTATTGTTGTCAGTGATTCTACATGCCTTTGCTTTGTAGCCTGTTATACTGTGAAAGCCTGTCCTTGGTCGGAGTGTTCAATAAGAGTTGAAGACTCTAATGAGAACATGATCAGGGATGTAGCCGACTGACAGACGGAATCTGGATCAGAGACATGAGGGACACAGCGTATTCTGCAAATGTGAAAACAAACACGGAAAAAGACTTGAGGGGAGATGCAGCAGAAGGGTTTACAAATGGTAATGACTGGAAAAGTGTCAAAAACACTTCCAACTATGATGTTGTAAGAAAGCACAAGAGAGAGACGCAGAGGGACAAATGTCATAGGTACAAAGGAAATAGTCACACAATGGAAAAATGTAAATACTTCCTGAACACGTAAAAAAGACGTTATTATTTAAGTAATTCTAAAACATGGTAATGAAGCAAACCAGGTACACATGAGAAGCTATTTATTCTGGGATCGGATTTTAAATCTGCTCCACACGTTTTCATTGCTTATTATCTCATTTTTAAAATCTTTTTATCTCACTTTTTCCCTTCTCCCAGCTTCCAACACCCAGCCGCCACCAACTCAACACAGACCCAGAGTCACATCCTCCCAGCCGAGAGTCACATCCTCCAGGCTCAGAGTCACACCCTCCCAGCCCAGAGGCACATCCTCCCAGCTCAGAGTCACACCCTCACAGCCCAGAGTCATATCCTCCCAGTTCAGTGTCACATCCTCCCAGCTCAGAGTCACACCCTCCCAGCTCAGACTCACATCCTGCCAGCTCAGAGTCACAGTCTCCCAGCCCAGAGTCACATCCTCCCAGCTCAGAGTAACACCATCCCAGGTCAGTGTCACATCCTCCCAGCTCAGAATCAAACCCTCCCAGCTCAGAATCACATCCTCCCAGCTCAGAGTCACATCCTCCCAACTGAGAGTCACATCATCCCAGCTCAGTGTCACATCCTCCCAGCCCAGAGTCACATCCTCCCAGCCCAGAGTCACACCCTCCAAGCTCTGAGTCACACCCTCCCAGCTCAGAGTCACATCCTCCCAGCTGAGAGTCACATCATCCCAACTCAGACTCACAGTCTCCCAGCTCAGAGTCACACCGTCCCAGGTCAGTGTCACATCCTCCCAGCTCAGAGTCACATCCCTACAGCTCAGAGTCACATCCTCCCAGCTCAGAGTCACACCCTCGCAGCTCAGAGTAACACCCTCCCAGGTCAGTGTCACATCCTCCCAGCTCAGAGTCACATCCCTACAGCTCAGAGTCACATCCTCCCAGCTCAGAGTCACACCCTCGCAGCTCAGAGTCACCGTCTCCCGTCTCAGAATCACATCCTCCCAGCTCAGAGTCACAGTGTCCCAGCTCAGAGTCACATCCTCCCAGCTCAGAGTCACATCCTCCCAGCCCAGAATCACATCCACCTAGCTCAGAGTCACATACTCCCAGCTCAGAGTCACATCATCCCAACTCAGAGTCACATCCTCCCAGCTCAGTGACACATCCTCCCAGCACAGAGTCACATCCTCCCAACTGAGAGTCACATCATCCCAACTCAGACTCAAAGTCTCCCAGCTCAGAATCACACCCTCCCAGGTCAGTGTCACATCCTCCCAGCTCAGAGTCACACCCCTACAGCTAAGAGTCACATCCTCACAGCTCACAGTCACACCCTCGCAGCTCAGAGTCAACATCTCCCGTCTCAGAATCGCATTCTCCCAGCTCAGAGTCACAGTGTCCCAGCTCAGAGTCACATCCTCCCAGCTCAGAGTCACATCCTCCCAGCTCAGAGTCACATCCACCCAGCTCAGAGTCACATCCTCCCAACTGAGAGTCACATCATCCCAACTCAGAGTCACATCCTCCCAGCTCAGAGTCAAACCCTCCCAGTCCAGAGTCACATTCTCCCAGCTCAGAGTCACATCCTCCCAGCTCAGACTAACATCCTCCAAGCTCAGAGTCACATCCTCCCAGCTCAGAGTCACATTCTCCCAGCTCAGAGTCACAGTCTCCCAGCACAGAGTCACATCCTCCCAGGTCAGTGTCACATCCTCCCAGCTCAGAGTCACATCCCCCCAGCTCAGAGTCAAACCCTCCCAACCCAGAATCACATCCTCCCAGCTCAGAATCAAACCCTCCGAGCTCAGAATCACATCCTCCCAGCTCAGAGTCACAGTCTCCCAGCTCAGAGACACATCCTCCCAGCCCAGAGTCACATCCTCCCAGCTCAGAGTCACACCCTCCCAGCCCAGAGTCACATCCTCCCAGCCCAGAGTCACACCCTCCCAGATCAGAGTCACCGTCTCCGATCTCAGAATCACATCCTCCCAGCTCAGTGTCACATCCTCCCAGCACAGAGTCACATCCTCCCAGCTAAGAGTCACACCCTCCCAGGTCAGTGTCACTTCCTCCCAGCTCAGAGTCACACACTTGCAGCTCAGAGTCACATCCTCCCAGCTCAGAATCACATCCTCCCAGCTCAGAGTCACATCCTCCCAGCTCAGAGTCACATCCTCCCAGCCCAGAATCACATCCTCCCAGCTCAGAGTCACATCCTCCCAGCTCAGACTCACATCCTCCCAGTCCAGAGTCACATTCTCCCAGCTCAGAGTCACAGTGTCCCAGCCCAGAATCACATCCTCCCAGCTCAGAGTCACATCCTCCCAGCCCAGAGTCACACCCTCCCAGCTCAGAGTCACATCCTCCCAGCTCAGAGTCACATCCTCCCAGCTCAGACTCACATCCTCCCAGCTCAGACTCACATCCTCCCAGCCGAGAGTCACACCCTCCCAGCTCAGCGTCACATCCTCCCAGCTCAGAGTCTCACCCTCCCAGCTCAGAGTCACATCTTCCCAGCTCAGAGTCACACCCTCCCAGTTCAGAGTCACATACACCCAGCTCAGAGTCACATCCTCCCAGCTCAGAGTTACATCCTCCCAGCGCAGAGTCACATCCTCCCAGCTCAGAGTCACACGCTCCCAACTCAGTCACATCCTCCCAGCCCAGAATCACATCCTCCCAGCTCAGAGTCACCGTCTCCCATCTCAGAATCATATCCTCCCAGCTCAGAGTCACACCCTCCCGGCTCAGAGTCAGTCTCCCAGCTCAGATTCACATCCTCCCAGCTCAGAGTCACACCCTCCAAGCCCAGTTTCACATCCTCCCAGCTAAAAGTCACACCCTCCCAGCTCAGAGTCACATGCTCCCAACTCCGTCACATCCTCCCAGCCCAGAATCACATCCTCCCAGCTCAGACTCACATCTTCCCAGCTCAGAGTCACATCCTCCCAGCTCAGAGTCACATCCTCCCAACTCTGAGTCACAGTCTCCCAGCTCAGAGACACAGCCTCCCAGCTCAGACTCACATCCTCCCAGCTCAGAGTCGCACCCTCCCAGTTCAGAGTCACATCCTCCCAGCTCAGAGTCACATCCTCCCAGCTCAGCGTCATATTCTCGCAGCTCAGAGACAGAGCCTCCCAGCTCAGACTCACATCTTCCCAGCTCAGAGTCACATCCTCCCAGCTCAGAGTCACATCCTCCCAGCTCAGAGTCACACACTGCCAGCTCTGAGTCACATCCTCCCAGCTCAGACTCACATCCTCCCAGCCCACAATCGCATCCCCCCAGCTTAGACTCACATCCTCCCAGCTCAGAATCACATCCTTCCAGCTCAGAGTCACAACCTCCCAGCTCAGAGTCACAACCTCCCAGCTCAGAGTCACATCCTCCCAGCTCATAGTCACACCCTCCCAGTTCAGAGTCACATCCTCCCAGCTCAGAGTCACATCCTCCCAGCTCAGAGTCACATCCTCCCAGCTCAGAGTTACAGCCTCCCAGCTCAGAGTCACACCCTCCCAGCTCAGAGTCACACCCTCCCAGCTCAGAGTCACACCCTCGCAGTTCAGACTCACATCCTCCCAGCTCAGAATCACATCCTCCCAGCTCAGAGTCACATCCTCCCAGCTCAGAGTCACATCCTCCCAGCTCAGAGTTACTGCCTCCCAGCTCAGAGTCACATCCTCCCAGCTCAGAGTCACATCCTCCCAGCTCAGAGTTACAGCCTCCCAGCTCAGAGTCACACCCTCCCAGCTCAGAGTCACACCCTCCCAGCTCAGAGTCACACCCTCGCAGTTCAGACTCACATCCTCCCAGCTCAGAATCACATCCTCCCAGCTCAGAGTCACATCCTCCCAGCTCAGAGTCACATCCTCCCAGCTCAGAGTTACAGCCTCCCAGCTCAGAGTCACATCCTCCCAGCTCAGAGTCACATCCTCCCAGCAGAGAGTCACACCCACCCAGCTCAGAGTCACCTTCGCCCATCTCAGAATCACATCCTCCCAGCTCAGAGTCACACCCTCCCAGCTCAGAGTCATCGTCTCACATCTCAGAATCACATCCTCCCAGCTCAGAGTCACATCCTCCCAGCCCAGAGTCACATCCTCCCAGCCCAGAGTCATACCCTCCCAGCTCTGAGTCACACCCTCCCAGCTCAGAGTCACCGTCTCCGATCTCAGAATCACATCCTCCCAGCTCAGTGTCACATCCTCCCTGCACAGAGTTACATCCTCCAAGCTCAGAGTCACACCCTCCCAGGTCAGTGTCACATCCTCCAGGCTCAGAGTCACATCCTCCCAGCTCAGAGTCACATCCTCCCAGCTCAGAGTCACACCCTCGCAGCTCAGAGTCACCGTCTCCCGTCTCAGAATCACATCCTCCCAGCTCAGAGTCACAGTCTCCCAGCTCAGAGTCACATCCTCCCAGCTCAGAGTCACATCCTCCCAGCCCAGAATCACATCATCCCACTCAGAGTCACATCCTCCCAGCTCAGAGTCAAACCCTCCCAGTCCAGAGTCACATTCTCCCAGCTCAGAGTCACAGTGTCCCAGCACAGAGTCACATCCTCCCAGCTCAGAGTCACATCATCCCATCCCGGAATCACATCCTCCCAGCTCAGAGTCACATCCTCCCAGCCCAGAGTCACATCTTCCCAGCACAGAGTCACATCCTCCCAACTGAGAGTCACATCATTCCAACTCAGACTCACAGTCTCCCAGCTCAGAGTCACACCCTCCCAGGTCAGTGTCACATCCTCCCAGCTCAGAGTCACATCCCTACAGCTCAGAGTCACATCCTCCCAGCACAGAGTCACACCCTCCCAGCTCAGAGTCACCATCGCCCATCTCAGAATCACATCCTCCCAGTTCAGAGTCACATCCTCCCAGCCCAGAGTCACATCCTCCCAGCCCAGAGTCATACCCTCCCAGCTCTGAGTCACACCCTCCCAGCTCAGAGTCACCGTCTCCGATCTCAGAATCACATCCTCCCAGCTCAGTGTCACATCCTCCTTGCACAGAGTTACATCCTCCAAACTGAGAGTCACATCATTCCAACTCAGACTCACAGTCTCCAAGCTCAGAGTCACACCCTCCCAGGTCAGTGTCACATCCTCCAGGCTCAGAGTCACATCCTCCCAGCTCAGAGTCACATCCTCCCAGCTCAGAGTCACACCCTCGCAGCTCAGAGTCACCGTCTCCCGTCTCAGAATCACATCCTCCCAGCTCAGAGTCACAGTCTCCCAGCTCAGAGTCACATCCTCCCAGCTCAGAGTCACATCCTCCCAGCCCAGAATCACATCATCCCACTCAGAGTCACATCCTCCCAGCTCAGAGTCAAACCCTCCCAGTCCAGAGTCACATTCTCCCAGCTCAGAGTCACAGTGTCCCAGCACAGAGTCACATCCTCCCAGCTCAGAGTCACATCATCCCATCCCAGAATCACATCCTCCCAGCTCAGAGTCACATCCTCCCAGCCCAGAGTCACATCTTCCCAGCACAGAGTCACATCCTCCCAACTGAGAGTCACATCATTCCAACTCAGACTCACAGTCTCCCAGCTCAGAGTCACACCCTCCCAGGTCAGTGTCACATCCTCCCAGCTCAGAGTCACATCCCTACAGCTCAGAGTCACATCCTCCCAGCTCAGAGTCACACCCTCGCAGCTCAGAGTCACCGTCTCCCGTCTCAGAATCACATTCTCCCAGCTCAGAGTCACAGTGTCCCAGCTCAGAATCACATCCTCCCAGCTCAGTCACATCCACCCAGCTCAGAGTCACATCCTCCCAGCTCAGAGTCAAACCCTCCCAGTCCAGAGTCACATTCTCCCAGCTCAGAGTCACATCATCCCATCCCAGAATCACATCCTCCCAGCTCAGCGTCACATCCTCCCAGCTCAGAGTCTCACCCTCCCAGCTCAGAGTCACATCTTCCCAGCTCAGACTCACAGTCTCCCAGCTCAGAATCACATACTCCCAGCTCAGAGTCTCACCCTCCCAGCTCAGAGTCACATCCTCCCAGCTCAGAGTCGCAGCCTCCCAGTTCAGAGTCACATGCTCCCAGCTCAGAGTCACATCCTCCCAGCTCAGAGTCACACGCTCCCAACTCAGAGTCACATCCTCCCAGCCCAGAATCACATCCTCCCAGCTCAGTCACATCCTCACAGCTCATGCTCGCATCCTGCCAGCTCAGAGTCTCACCCTCCCAGCTCAGAGTCACATCCTCCCAGCTCAGAGTCACAACCTCCCAGCTCAGAGTCACAGTCTCCCAGCTCAGAGTCAGATCATCCCAGCCCAGAATCACATCCTCCCAGCTCAGACTCACATCCTCCCAGCTCAGTCACATCCTCACAGCTCAGGCTCGCATCCTGCCAGCTCAGAGTCACACCCTCCCAGGTCAGTGTCACATCCTCCCAGCTCAGAGTCACATCCCTACAGCTCAGAGTCACATCCTCCCAGCTCAGAGTCACATCCTCCCAGCTCAGAGTCAAATCCTCCCAACTCAGAGTCACAGTCTCCCACCGCAGAGTCACATCCTCCCAACTCAGAGTCACACGCTCCCAACTCAGAGTCACATCCTCCCAGCCCAGAATCACATCCTCCCAGCTCAGTCATATCCTCCCAGCTCAGAGTCACACCCTCCCAGCTCAGAGTCACCGTCTCCCATCTCAGAATCACATCCTCCCAGCACAGAGTCACACCCTCCCAGCTCAGAGTCACAGTCTCCCAGCTCAGACTCACATCCTCCCAGCTCAGAGTCACATCCTCCCAGCTCAGAGTCACATCCTCCCAGCTCAGACTCACATCCTCCCAGCTCAGAGTCACATCCTCCCAGCTCAGAGTCTCACCCTCCCAGCTCAGAGTCACATCCTCCCAGCTAAGAGTCACATCCTCCCAACTCAGAGTCATATCCTCCCAGCTCAGAGTCACATCCTCCCAGCTCAGAGGCACATCCTCCCAGCCCAGAGTCACATCCTCCCAGCTCAGTCTCACATCCTCCCAGCTCAGAGTCACATCTTCTCAGCTCAGTGTCTCACCCTCCCAGCTCAGAATCATATCTTCCCAGCTCAGACTCACAGTCTCCCAGCTCAGAATTACAGTCTCCAACCTAAGAGTCACATCCTCCCAGCTCAGCGTCTTGGTCTCGCAGCTCAGTGTCACAGCCTCCCAGCTCAGACTCACATCTTCCCAGCTCAGAGTCACATCCTCCCAACTCAGAGTCACATCCTCCCAGCTCAGAGTCGCAGCCTCCCAGCTCAGAGATACATCCTCCCAGCTCAGAGTCTCACCCTCCCCCCTCAGAGTCACATCCTCCCAGCTCAGAGTCGCAGCCTCCCAGCACAGAGTCACATCCTCCCAGCTCAGAGTCACATCCTCCCAGCTCAGAGTCACACCCACCCAACTCAGTGTCACAGTCTCCCAGCTCAGAGTCAGATCATCCCAGCTCAGAATCACATCCTCCCAGCTCGGACTCACATCCTCCCAGCTCAGTCACATCCTCACAGCTCATGCTCGCATCCTGCCAGCTCAGAGTCTCACCCTCCCAGCTCAGAGTCACATCCTCCCAGCTCAGAGTCACAACCTCCCAGCTCAGAGTCACAGTCTCCCAGCTCAGAGTCAGATCATCCCAGCCCAGAATCACATCCTCCCAGCTCAGACTCACATCCTCCCAGCTCAGTCACATCCTCACAGCTCAGGCTCGCATCCTGCCAGCTCAGAGTCACACCCTCCCAGGTCAGTGTCACATCCTCCCAGCTCAGAGTCACATCCCTACAGCTCAGAGTCACATCCCTACAGCTCAGAGTCACATCCTCCCAGCTCAGAGTCAAATCCTCCCAACTCAGAGTCACAGTCTCCCACCGCAGAGTCACATCCTCCCAGCTCAGAGTCACATGATCCCAACTCAGAGTCACATCCTCCCAGCTCAGAGTCAAACCCTCCCAGTCCAGAGTCACATTCTCCCAGCTCAGAGTCACAGTGTCCCAGCACAGAGTCACATCCTCCCAGCTCAGAGTCACATCATCCCATCCCAGAATCACATCCTCCCAGCTCAGAGTCACATCCTCCCAGCCCAGAGTCACATCTTCCCAGCACAGAGTCACATCCTCCCAACTGAGAGTCACATCATTCCAACTCAGACTCACAGTCTCCCAGCTCAGAGTCACACCCTCCCAGTTCAGTGTCACATCCTCCCAGCTCAGAGTCACATCCCTACAGCTCAGAGTCACATCCTCCCTGCTCAGAGTCACACCCTCGCAGCTCAGAGTCACCGTCTCCCGTCTCAGAATCACATTCTCCCAGCTCAGAGTCACAGTGTCCCAGCTCAGAATCACATCCTCCCAGCTCAGAGTCACATCCACCCAGCTCAGAGTCACATCCTCCCAGCTCAGAGTCAAACCCTCCCAGTCCAGAGTCACATTCTCCCAGCTCAGAGTCACAGTGTCCCAGCTCAGAGTCACATCCTCCCAGCTCAGAGTCACATCATCCCATCCCAGAATCACATCCTCCCAGCTCAGCGTCACATCCTCCCAGCTCAGAGTCTCACCCTCCCAGCTCAGAGTCACATCTTCCCAGCTCAGACTCACAGTCTCCCAGCTCAGAATCACATACTCCCAGCTCAGAGTCTCACCCTCCCAGCTCAGAGTCACATCCTCCCAGCTCAGAGTCGCAGCCTCCCAGTTCAGAGTCACATGCTCCCAGCTCAGAGTCACAACCTCCCAGCTCAGAGTCACAGTCTCCCAGCTCAGAGTCAGATCATCCCAGCCCAGAATCACATCCTCCCAGCTCGGACTCACATCCTCCCAGCTCAGTCACATCCTCACAGCTCATGCTCGCATCCTGCCAGCTCAGAGTCTCACCCTCCCAGCTCAGAGTCACATCCTCCCAGCTCAGAGTCACAATCTCCCAGCTCAGAGTCACAGTCTCCCAGCTCAGAGTCAGATCATCCCAGCTCAGAATCACATCCTCCCAGCTCAGACTCACATCCTCCCAGCTCAGTCACATCCTCACAGCTCAGGCTCGCATCCTGCCAGCTCAGAGTCACACCCTCCCAGGTCAGTGTCACATCCTCCCAGCTCAGAGTCACATCCCTACAGCTCAGAGTCACATCCTCCCAGCTCAGAGTCACATCCTCCCAGCTCAGAGTCAAATCCTCCCAACTCAGAGTCACAGTCTCCCACCGCAGAGTCACATCCTCCCAGCTCAGAGTCACACGCTCCCAACTCAGAGTCACATCCTCCCAGCCCAGAATCACATCCTCCCAGCTCAGTCACATCCTCACAGCTCATGCTCGCATCCTGCCAGCTCAGAGTCTCACCCTCCCAGCTCAGAGTCACATCCTCCCAGCTCAGAGTCACAACCTCCCAGCTCAGAGTCACAGTCTCCCAGCTCAGAGTCAGATCATCCCAGCCCAGAATCACATCCTCCCAGCTCAGACTCACATCCTCCCAGCTCAGTCACATCCTCACAGCTCAGGCTCGCATCCTGCCAGCTCAGAGTCACACCCTCCCAGGTCAGTGTCACATCCTCCCAGCTCAGAGTCACATCCCTACAGCTCAGAGTCACATCCTCCCAGCTCAGAGTCACATCCTCCCAGCTCAGAGTCAAATCCTCCCAACTCAGAGTCACAGTCTCCCACCGCAGAGTCACATCCTCCCAGCTCAGAGTCACACGCTCCCAACTCAGAGTCACATCCTCCCAGCCCAGAATCACATCCTCCCAGCTCAGTCATATCCTCCCAGCTCAGAGTCACACCCTCCCAGCTCAGAGTCACCGTCTCCCATCTCAGAATCACATCCTCCCAGCACAGAGTCACACCCTCCCAGCTCAGAGTCACAGTCTCCCAGCTCAGACTCACATCCTCCCAGCTCAGAGTCACATCCTCCCAGCTCAGAGTCACATCCTCCCAGCTCAGACTCACATCCTCCAGCTCAGAGTCACATCCTCCCAGCTCAGAGTCTCACCCTCCCAGCTCAGAGTCACATCCTCCCAGCTAAGAGTCACATCCTCCCAACTCAGAGTCATATCCTCCCAGCTCAGAGTCACATCCTCCCAGCTCAGAGGCACATCCTCCCAGCCCAGAGTCACATCCTCCCAGCTCAGTCTCACATCCTCCCAGCTCAGAGTCACATCTTCTCAGCTCAGAGTCTCACCCTCCCAGCTCAGAATCATATCTTCCCAGCTCAGACTCACAGTCTCCCAGCTCAGAATTACAGTCTCCAACCTCAGAGTCACATCCTCCCAGCTCAGCGTCTTGGTCTCGCAGCTCAGTGTCACAGCCTACCAGCTCAGACTCACATCTTCCCAGCTCAGAGTCACATCCTCCCAACTCAGAGTCACATCCTCCCAGCTCAGAGTCGCAGCCTCCCAGCTCAGAGATACATCCTCCCAGCTCAGAGTCTCACCCTCCCCCCTCAGAGTCACATCCTCCCAGCTCAGAGTCGCAGCCTCCCAGCACAGAGTCACATCCTCCCAGCTCAGAGTCACATCCTCCCAGCTCAGAGTCACACCCACCCAACTCAGTGTCACAGTCTCCCAGCTCAGAGTCAGATCATCCCAGCTCAGAATCACATCCTCCCAGCTCGGACTCACATCCTCCCAGCTCAGTCACATCCTCACAGCTCATGCTCGCATCCTGCCAGCTCAGAGTCTCACCCTCCCAGCTCAGAGTCACATCCTCCCAGCTCAGAGTCACAACCTCCCAGCTCAGAGTCACAGTCTCCCAGCTCAGAGTCAGATCATCCCAGCCCAGAATCACATCCTCCCAGCTCAGACTCACATCCTCCCAGCTCAGTCACATCCTCACAGCTCAGGCTCGCATCCTGCCAGCTCAGAGTCACACCCTCCCAGGTCAGTGTCACATCCTCCCAGCTCAGAGTCACATCCCTACAGCTCAGAGTCACATCCCTACAGCTCAGAGTCACATCCTCCCAGCTCAGAGTCAAATCCTCCCAACTCAGAGTCACAGTCTCCCACCGCAGAGTCACATCCTCCCAGCTCAGAGTCACATGCTCCCAACTCAGAGTCACATCCTCCCAGCTCAGTCACATCCTCACAGCTCATGCTCGCATCCTGCCAGCTCAGAGTCTCACCCTCCCAGCTCAGAGTCACATCCTCCCAGCTCAGAGTCACAACCTCCCAGCTCAGAGTCACAGTCTCCCAGCTCAGAGTCAGATCATCCCAGCCCAGAATCACATCCTCCCAGCTCAGACTCACATCCTCCCAGCTCAGTCACATCCTCACAGCTCAGGCTCGCATCCTGCCAGCTCAGAGTCACACCCTCCCAGGTCAGTGTCACATCCTCCCAGCTCAGAGTCACATCCCTACAGCTCAGAGTCACATCCTCCCAGCTCAGAGTCACATCCTCCCAGCTCAGAGTCAAATCCTCCCAACTCAGAGTCACAGTCTCCCACCGCAGAGTCACATCCTCCCAGCTCAGAGTCACACGCTCCCAACACAGAGTCACATCCTCCCAGCCCAGAATCACATCCTCCCAGCTCAGTCAAATCCTCCCAGCTCAGAGTCACACCCTCCCAGCTCAGAGTCACCGTCTCCCATCTCAGAATCACATCCTCCCAGCACAGAGTCACACCCTCCCAGCTCAGAGTCACAGTCTCCCAGCTCAGACTCACATCCTCCCAGCTCAGAGTCACATCCTCCCAGCTCAGAGTCACATCCTCCCAGCTCAGACTCACATCCTCCCAGCTCAGAGTCACATCCTCCCAGCTCAGAGTCTCACCCTCCCAGCTCAGAGTCACATCCTCCCAGCTAAGAGTCACATCCTCCCAACTCAGAGTCATATCCTCCCAGCTCAGAGTCACATCCTCCCAGCTCAGAGGCACATCCTCCCAGCCCAGAGTCACATCCTCCCAGCTCAGTCTCACATCCTCCCAGCTCAGAGTCACATCTTCTCAGCTCAGAGTCTCACCCTCCCAGCTCAGAATCATATCTTCCCAGCTCAGACTCACAGTCTCCCAGCTCAGAATTACAGTCTCCAACCTCAGAGTCACATCCTCCCAGCTCAGCGTCATAGTCTCGCAGCTCAGTGTCACAGCCTCCCAGCTCAGACTCACATCTTCCCAGCTCAGAGTCACATCCTCCCAACTCAGAGTCACATCCTCCCAGCTCAGAGTCGCAGCCTCCCAGCTCAGAGATACATCCTCCCAGCTCAGAGTCTCACCCTCCCCCCTCAGAGTCACATCCTCCCAGCTCAGAGTCGCTGCCTCCCAGCACAGAGTCACATCCTCCCAGCTCAGAGTCACATCCTCCCAGCTCAGAGTCACACCCACCCAACTCAGTGTCAGAGTCTCCCACCGCAGAGTCACATCCTCCCAGCTCAGTCACACGCTCCCAACTCAGAGTCACATCTTCCCAGCCCAGAATCACATCCTCCCAGCTCAGAGTCACATCCTCCCAGCTCAGAGTCACACCCTCCCAGGTCAATGTCACATCCTCCAGGCTCAGAGTCACATCCTCCCAGCACAGAGTCACATCCTCCCAGCTCAGAGTCACACCCTCGCAGCTCAGAGTCACCGTCTCCCGTCTCAGAATCACATCCTCCCAGCTCAGAGTCACAGTCTCCCAGCTCAGAGTCACATCCTCCCAGCTCAGAGTCACATCCTCCCAGCCCAGAATCACATCATCCCACTCAGAGTCACATCCTCCCAGCTCAGAGTCAAACCCTCCCAGTCCAGAGTCACATTCTCCCAGCTCAGACTCACAGTGTCCCAGCACAGAGTCACATCCTCCCAGCTCAGAGTCACATCATCCCATCCCAGAATCACATCCTCCCAGCTCAGAGTCACATCCTCCCAGCCCAGAGTCACATCTTCCCAGCACAGAGTCACATCCTCCCAACTGAGAGTCACATCATTCCAACTCAGACTCACAGTCTCCCAGCTCAGAGTCACATCCCTACAGCTCAGAGTCACATCCTCCCAGCTCAGAGTCACACCCTCGCAGCTCAGAGTCACCGTCTCCCGTCTCAGAATCACATCCTCCCAGCTCAGAGTCACAGTGTCCCAGCTCAGAATCACATCCTCCCAGCTCAGAGTCACATCCTCCCAGCTCAGAGTCACACCCTCCCAGTCCAGAGTCACATTCTCCCAGCTCAGAGTCACAGTGTCCCAGCTCAGAGTCACATCCTCCCAGCTCAGAGTCACATCATCCCATCCCAGAATCACATCCTCCCAGCTCAGCGTCACATCCTCCCAGCTCAGAGTCTCACCCTCCCAGCTCAGACTCACAGTCTCCCAGCTCAGAATCACATACTCCCAGCTCAGAGTCTCACCCTCCCAGCTCAGAGTCACATCCTCCCAGCTCAGAGTCGCAGCCTCCCAGTTCAGAGTCACATGCTCCCAGCTCAGAGTCACAACCTCCCAGCTCAGAGTCACAGTCCCCCAGCTCAGAGTCAGATCATCCCAGCCCAGAATCACATCCTCCCAGCTCGGACTCACATCCTCCCAGCTCAGAGGCGCAGCCTCCCAGCTCAGAGTCACATCCTCCCAGCTCAGAGTCACACCCTCCCAGTTCAGAGTCACATGCTCCCAGCTCAGAGTCACAACCTCCCAGCTCAGAGTCACAGTCTCCCAGCTCAGAGTCAGATCATCCCAGCCCAGAATCACATCCTCCCAGCTCAGACTCACATCCTCCCAGCTCAGTCACATCCTCACAGCTCAGGCTCGCATCCTGCCAGCTCAGAGTCACACCCTCCCAGGTCAGTGTCACATCCTCCCAGCTCAGAGTCACATCCCTACAGCTCAGAGTCACATCCTCCCAGCTCAGAGTCACATCCTCCCAGCTCAGAGTCAAATCCTCCCAACTCAGAGTCACAGTCTCACACCGCAGAGTCACATCCTCCCAGCTCAGAGTCACACGCTCCCAACTCAGAGTCACATCCTCCCAGCCCAGAATCACATCCTCCCAGCTCAGTCACATCCTCACAGCTCATGCTCGCATCCTGCCAGCTCAGAGTCTCACCCTCCCAGCTCAGAGTCACATCCTCCCAGCTCAGAGTCACAACCTCCCAGCTCAGAGTCACAGTCTCCCAGCTCAGAGTCAGATCATCCCAGCCCAGAATCACATCCTCCCAGCTCAGACTCACATCCTCCCAGCTCAGTCACATCCTCACAGCTCAGGCTCGCATCCTGCCAGCTCAGAGTCACACCCTCCCAGGTCAGTGTCACATCCTCCCAGCTCAGAGTCACATCCCTACAGCTCAGAGTCACATCCTCCCAGCTCAGAGTCACATCCTCCCAGCTCAGAGTCAAATCCTCCCAACTCAGAGTCACAGTCTCCACCGCAGAGTCACATCCTCCCAGCTCAGAGTCACACGCTCCCAACACAGAGTCACATCCTCCCAGCCCAGAATCACATCCTCCCAGCTCAGTCATATCCTCCCAGCTCAGAGTCACACCCTCCCAGCTCAGAGTCACCGTCTCCCATCTCAGAATCACATCCTCCCAGCACAGAGTCACACCCTCCCAGCTCAGAGTCACAGTCTCCCAGCTCAGACTCACATCCTCCCAGCTCAGAGTCACATCCTCCCAGCTCAGAGTCACATCCTCTCAGCTCAGACTCACATCCTCCCAGCTCAGAGTCACATCCTCCCAGCTCAGAGTCTCACACTCCCAGCTCAGAGTCACATCCTCCCAGCTAAGAGTCACATCCTCCCAACTCAGAGTCATATCCTCCCAGCTCAGAGTCACATCCTCCCAGCTCAGAGGCACATCCTCCCAGCCCAGAGTCACATCCTCCCAGCTCAGTCTCACATCCTCCCAGCTCAGAGTCACATCTTCTCAGCTCAGAGTCTCACCCTCCCAGCTCAGAATCATATCTTCCCAGCTCAGACTCACAGTCTCCCAGCTCAGAATTACAGTCTCCAACCTCAGAGTCACATCCTCCCAGCTCAGCGTCATAGTCTCGCAGCTCAGTGTCACAGCCTTCCAGCTCAGACTCACATCTTCCCAGCTCAGAGTCACATCCTCCCAACTCAGAGTCACATCCTCCCAGCTCAGAGTCGCAGCCTCCCCCCTCAGAGTCACATCCTCCCAGCTCAGAGTCGCAGCCTCCCAGCACAGAGTCACATCCTCCCAGCTCAGAGTCACATCCTCCCAGCTCAGAGTCACACCCACCCAACTCAGTGTCACAGTCTCCCAGCTCAGAGTCAGATCATCCCAGCCCAGAATCACATCCTCCCAGCTCGGACTCACATCCTCCCAGCTCAGTCACATCCTCACAGCTCATGCTCGCATCCTGCCAGCTCAGAGTCTCACCCTCCCAGCTCAGAGTCACATCCTCCCAGCTCAGAGTCACAACCTCCCAGCTCAGAGTCACAGTCTCCCAGCTCAGAGTCAGATCATCCCAGCCCAGAATCACATCCTCCCAGCTCAGACTCACATCCTCCCAGCTCAGTCACATCCTCACAGCTCAGGCTCGCATCCTGCCAGCTCAGAGTCACACCCTCCCAGGTCAGTGTCACATCCTCCCAGCTCAGAGTCACATCCCTACAGCTCAGAGTCACATCCTCCAAGCTCAGAGTCACATCCTCCGAGCTCAGAGTCAAATCCTCCCAACTCAGAGTCACAGTCGCCCACCGCAGAGTCACATCCTCCCAGCTCAGAGTCACACGCTCCCAACTCAGAGTCACATCCTCCCAGCCCAGAATCACATCCTCCCAGCTCAGTCACATCCTCACAGCTCATGCTCGCATCCTGCCAGCTCAGAGTCTCACCCTCCCAGCTCAGAGTCACATCCTCCCAGCTCAGAGTCACAACCTCCCAGCTCAGAGTCACAGTCTCCCAGCTCAGAGTCAGATCATCCCAGCCCAGAATCACATCCTCCCAGCTCAGACTCACATCCTCCCAGCTCAGTCACATCCTCACAGCTCAGGCTCGCATCCTGCCAGCTCAGAGTCACACCCTCCCAGGTCAGTGTCACATCCTCCCAGCTCAGAGTCACATCCCTACAGCTCAGAGTCACATCCTCCCAGCTCAGAGTCACATCCTCCCAGCTCAGAGTCAAATCCTCCCAACTCAGAGTCACAGTCTCCCACCGCAGAGTCACATCCTCCCAGCTCAGAGTCACACGCTCCCAACTCAGAGTCACATCCTCCCAGCCCAGAATCACATCCTCCCAGCTCAGTCATATCCTCCCAGCTCAGAGTCACACCCTCCCAGCTCAGAGTCACCGTCTCCCATCTCAGAATCACATCCTCCCAGCACAGAGTCACACCCTCCCAGCTCAGAGTCACATCCTCCCAGCTCAGACTCACATCCTCCCGGCTCAGAGTCACATCCTCCCAGCTCAGAGTCACATCCTCCCAGCTCAGAGTCAAATCCTCCCAACTCAGAGTCACAGTCTCCCACCGCAGAGTCACATCCTCCCAGCTCAGAGTCACACGCTCCCAACTCAGAGTCACATCCTCCCAGCCCAGAATCACATCCTCCCAGCTCAGTCATATCCTCCCAGCTCAGAGTAACCGTCTCCCATCTCAGAATCACATCCTCCCAGCACAGAGTCACACCCTCCCAGCTCAGAGTCACAGTCTCCCAGCTCAGACTCACATCCTCCCAGCTCAGAGTCACATCCTCCCAGCTCAGAGTCACATCCTCCCAGCTCAGAGTCACATCCACCCAGCTCAGAGTCACATCCTCCCAACTGAGAGTCACATCCTCCCAACTCAGAGTCACATCCTCCCAACTCAGAGTCACAACCTCCCAGCTCAGAGTCACAGTCTCCCAGCTCAGAGTCAGATCATCCCAGCCCATAATCACATCCTCCCAGCTCAGACTCACATCCTCCCAGCTCAGTCACACCCTCCCAGCTCAGACTCACAGTCTCCCAGCTCAGACTCACAGTCTCCCAGCTCAGAGTCACATCCGCCCAGCTCAGACTCACATCCTCCCAGCTCAGAGTCACATCCTCCCAGCTCAGACTCACATCCTCCCAGCTCAGAGTCACATCCTCCCAGCTCAGACTCACATCCTCCCAGTCCAGAGTCACAGCCTCCCCGCTCAGAGTCACATCCTCCCAGCTCGGAGTCTCATCCTCCCAGCTCAGAGTCACATCCTCCCAGCTCAGAGTCACATCCTCCCAACTCAGAGTCACAATCTCCCAGCTCAGAGTCACATCCTCCCAGCTCAGAGTCACATCCTCCCAGCTCAGACTCACATCCTCCCAGCTCAGAGTCACATCCTCCCAGCTCAGACTCACATCCTCCCAGCTCAGAGTCACATCCTCCCAACTGAGAGTCGCAGACTCCCAGCTCAGATTCACAACCTCCCAGCTCAGAGTCACATCCTCCCAGCTCAGAGTCACAGTGTCCCAGCTCAGAGTCACATCCTCCCATCTCAGAGTCACATCCTCCCAGCTCAGAATCACATCCTCCCAGCTCAGAGTCACATCCTCCCAGCTCAGACTCACATCCTCCCAACTCAGAGTCACAACCTCCCAGATCAGACTCACATCCTCCCAACTCAGAGTCACAATCTCCCAGCTCAGAGTCACATCCTCCCAGCTCAGAGTCACATCCTCCCAGCTCAGACTCACATCCTCCCAGCTCAGAGTCACATCCTCCCAGCTCAGACTCACATCCTCCCAGCTCAGAGTCACATCCTCCCAACTGAGAGTCGCAGACTCCCAGCTCAGATTCACATCCTCCCAGCTCAGAGTCACATCCTCCGAGCCCAGAGTCACACCCTCCCAGCTCAGTCACATCCTCCCAGCTCAGAGTCACATCCTCCCAGCTCAGACTCACGTCCTCCCAACTCAGTCACATCCTCCCAGCTCAGACTCACGTCCTCCCAGCCGAGAGTCACACCCTCCCAGCTCAGCGTCACATCCTCCCAGCTCAGAGTCTCACCCTCCCAGCTTAGAGTCACATCTTCCCAGCTCAGACTCACAGTCTCCCAGCTCAGAATCACATCCTCCCAGCTCAGAGTCTCACCCTCCCAGCTCAGAGTCACATCCTCCCAGCTCAGAGTCGCAGCCTCCCAGCTCAGAGTCACATCCTCCCAGCTCAGAGTCACACGCTCCCAACTCAGAGTCACACCCTCCCAGCTCAGAGTCACATCCTCCCAGCTCAGACTCACATCCTCCCAGCCCAGAGTCACAGCCTCCCCGCTCAGAGTCACATCCTCCCAACTCAGACTCACATCCTCCCAGCTCAGAGTCACATCCACCCAGCCCTGAGTCATACCCTTCCAGCGAAGAGTCACACCCTCCCAGCTCAGACTCACATCCTCCCAGCTCAGAGTCACATCCTCCCAGCCCACAGTCAGACCCTCCCCGCTCAGAGTCACACCCTCCCAGCTCAAACTCACATCCTCCCAGCTCAGAGTCACATCCTCCCAGCTCAGAGTCACATCCTCCCAGCTCAGACTCACATCCTCCCAGCTCAGAGTCACATCCTCCCAGCTCAGACTCACATTCTCCCAGCCCAGAGTCAAAGCCTCCCCGCTCAGTCACATCCTCCCAGCTCAGAGTCTCACCCTCCCAGCTCAGAGTCACATCCTCCCAGCTCAGAGTCACATCCTCCCAACTCAGAGTCACATCCTCCCAGCTCAGAGTCACAGTCTCCCAGCTCAGAGTCAGATCATCCCAGCCCAGAATCACATCCTCCCAGCTCAGACTCACATCCTCCCAGCTCAGTCACACCCTCCCAGCTCAGACTCACAGTCTCCCAGCTCAGACTCACAGTCTCCCAGCTCAGAGTCACATCCTCCCAGCTCAGACTCACATCCTCCCAGCTCAGAGTCACATCCTCCCAGCTCAGACTCACATCCTCCCAGCTCAGAGTCACATCCTCCCAGCTCAGACTCACATCCTCCCAGTCCAGAGTCACAGCCTCCCCGCTCAGAGTCACATCCTCCCAGCTCGGAGTCTCATCCTCCCAGCTCAGAGTCACATCCTCCCAGCTCAGAGTCACATCCTCCCAACTCAGAGTCACAATCTCCCAGCTCAGAGTCACATCCTCCCAGCTCAGAGTCACATCCTCCAGCTCAGAGTCACATCCTCCCAGCTCAGACTCACATCCTCCCAGCTCAGAGTCACATCCTCCCAGCTCAGACTCACATCCTCCCAGCTCAGAGTCACATCCTCCCAACTGAGAGTCGCAGACTCCCAGCTCAGATTCACAACCTCCCAGCTCAGAGTCACATCCTCCCAGCTCAGAGTCACAGTGTCCCAGCTCAGAGTCACATCCTCCCATCTCAGAGTCACATCCTCCCAGCTCAGAATCACATCCTCCCAGCTCAGAGTCACATCCTCCCAGCTCAGACTCACATCCTCCCAACTCAGAGTCACAACCTCCCAGATCAGACTCACATCCTCCCAACTCAGAGTCACAATCTCCCAGCTCAGAGTCACATCCTCCCAGCTCAGAGTCACATCCTCCCAGCTCAGACTCACATCCTCCCAGCTCAGAGTCACATCCTCCCAGCTCAGACTCACATCCTCCCAGCTCAGAGTCACATCCTCCCAACTGAGAGTCGCAGACTCCCAGCTCAGATTCACATCCTCCCAGCTCAGAGTCACATCCTCCGAGCCCAGAGTCACACCCTCCCAGCTCAGTCACATCCTCCCAGCTCAGAGTCACATCCTCCCAGCTCAGACTCACGTCCTCCAAACTCAGTCACATCCTCCCAGCTCAGACTCACGTCCTCCCAGCCGAGAGTCACACCCTCCCAGCTCAGCGTCACATCCTCCCAGCTCAGAGTCTCACCCTCCCAGCTTAGAGTCACATCTTCCCAGCTCAGACTCACAGTCTCCCAGCTCAGAATCACATCCTCCCAGCTCAGAGTCTCACCCTCCCAGCTCAGAGTCACATCCTCCCAGCTCAGAGTCGCAGCCTCCCAGCTCAGAGTCACATCCTCCCAGCTCAGAGTCACACGCTCCCAACTCAGAGTCACACCCTCCCAGCTCAGAGTCACATCCTCCCAGCTCAGACTCACATCCTCCCAGCCCAGAGTCACAGCCTCCCCGCTCAGAGTCACATCCTCCCAACTCAGACTCACATCCTCCCAGCTCAGAGTCACATCCACCCAGCCCAGAGTCATAGCCTTCCAGCGAAGAGTCACACCCTCCCAGCTCAGACTCACATCCTCCCAGCTCAGAGTCACATCCTCCCAGCCCACAGTCACACCCTCCCCGCTCAGAGTCACACCCTCCCAGCTCAAACTCACATCCTCCCAGCTCAGAGTCACATCCTCCCAGCTCAGAGTCACATCCTCCCAGCTCAGACTCACATTCTCCCAGCCCAGAGTCAAAGCCTCCCCGCTCAGTCACATCCTCCCAGCTCAGAGTCTCACCCTCCCAGCTCAGAGTCACATCCTCCCAGCTCAGAGTCACATCCTCCCAGCTCAGAGTCACATCCTCCCAACTCAGAGTCACATCCTCCCAGCTCAGAGTCACAGTCTCCCAGCTCAGAGTCAGATCATCCCAGCCCAGAATCACATCCTCCCAGCTCAGACTCACATCCTCCCAGCTCAGTCACACCCTCCCAGCTCAGACTCACAGTCTCCCAGCTCAGACTCACAGTCTCCCAGCTCAGAGTCACATCCTCCCAGCTCAGACTCACATCCTCCCAGCTCAGAGTCACATCCTCCCAGCTCAGACTCACATCCTCCCAGCTCAGAGTCACATCCTCCCAGCTCAGACTCACATCCTCCCAGTCCAGAGTCACAGCCTCCCCGCTCAGAGTCACATCCTCCCAGCTCGGAGTCTCATCCTCCCAGCTCAGAGTCACATCCTCCCAGCTCAGAGTCACATCCTCCCAACTCAGAGTCACAATCTCCCAGCTCAGAGTCACATCCTCCCAGCTCAGAGTCACAGTGTCCCAGCTCAGAGTCACATCCTCCCAACTCAGAGTCACATCCTCCCAGCTCAGAATCACATCCTCCCAGCTCAGAGTCACATCCTCCCAGCTCAGACTCACATCCTCCCAACTCAGAGTCACAACCTCCCAGATCAGACTCACATCCTCCCAACTCAGAGTCACAATCTCCCAGCTCAGAGTCACATCCTCCCAGCTCAGAGTCACATCCTCCCAGCTCAGACTCACATCCTCCCAGCTCAGAGTCACATCCTCCCAGCTCAGACTCACATCCTCCCAGCTCAGAGTCACATCCTCCCAACTGAGAGTCGCAGACTCCCAGCTCAGATTCACATCCTCCCAGCTCAGAGTCACATCCTCCGAGCCCAGAGTCACACCCTCCCAGCTCAGTCACATCCTCCCAGCTCAGAGTCACATCCTCCCAGCTCAGACTCACGTCCTCCAAACTCAGTCACATCCTCCCAGCTCAGACTCACGTCCTCCCAGCCGAGAGTCACACCCTCCCAGCTCAGCGTCACATCCTCCCAGCTCAGAGTCTCACCCTCCCAGCTTAGAGTCACATCTTCCCAGCTCAGACTCACAGTCTCCCAGCTCAGAATCACATCCTCCCAGCTCAGAGTCTCACCCTCCCAGCTCAGAGTCACATCCTCCCAGCTCAGAGTCGCAGCCTCCCAGCTCAGAGTCACATCCTCCCAGCTCAGAGTCACACGCTCCCAACTCAGAGTCACACCCTCCCAGCTCAGAGTCACATCCTCCCAGCTCAGACTCACATCCTCCCAGCCCAGAGTCACAGCCTCCCCGCTCAGAGTCACATCCTCCCAACTCAGACTCACATCCTCCCAGCTCAGAGTCACATCCACCCAGCCCAGAGTCATAGCCTTCCAGCGAAGAGTCACACCCTCCCAGCTCAGACTCACATCCTCCCAGCTCAGAGTCACATCCTCCCAGCCCACAGTCACACCCTCCCCGCTCAGAGTCACACCCTCCCAGCTCAAACTCACATCCTCCCAGCTCAGAGTCACATCCTCCCAGCTCAGAGTCACATCCTCCCAGCTCAGACTCACATTCTCCCAGCCCAGAGTCAAAGCCTCCCCGCTCAGTCACATCCTCCCAGCTCAGAGTCTCACCCTCCCAGCTCAGAGTCACATCCTCCCAGCTCAGAGTCACATCCTCCCAACTCAGAGTTACATCCTCCCAGCTCAGAGTCACATCCTCCCAGCTCAGACTCACATCCTCCCAAGTCAGAGTCACAACCTCCCAGATCAGACTCACATCCTCCCAGATCAGAGTAACATCCTCCCAGCTCAGTCTCACATCCTCCCAGCTCAGAGTCACATCCTCCCAGCTCAGAGTCACATCCTCCCAGCTCAGACTTCCATCCTCCCAGCTCAGAGTCACATCCTCCCAGCTCAGACTCTCATCCTCCCAGCTCAGAGTCACATCCTCTCAACTGAGAGTCGCAGACTCCCAGCTCAGATTCACATCCTCCCAGCTCAGACTCACATCCTCCCAGCTCAGAGTCACAGTGTCCCAGCTCAGAGTCACATCCTCCCATCTCAGAGTCACATCCTCCCAGCCCAGAATCACATCCTCCCAGCTCAGAGTCACATCCACCCAGCTCAGAGTCACATCCTCCCAACTGAGAGTCACATCCTCCCAACTCAGAGTCACATCCTCCCAGCTCAGAGTCAAACCCTCCCAGTCCAGAGTCACATTCTCCCAGCTCAGAGTCACAGTGTCCCAGCTCAGAGTCACATCCTCCCAGCTCAGAGTCACATCATCCCATCCCAGAATCACATCCTCCCAGCTCAGAGTCACATCCTCCCAGCACAGAGTCACACCCTCCCAGCTCAGAGTCACATCCTCCCAGCTCAGAGTCACATCCTCCCATCACAGACTCACGTCCTCCCAACTCAGTCACATCCTCCCAGCTCAGACTCACGTCCTCCCAGCCGAGAGTCACACCCTCCCAGCTCAGCGTCACATCCTCCCAGCTCAGAGTCTCACCCTCCCAGCTCAGAGTCACATCCTCCCAGCTCAGAGTCACATCCTCCCAGCCGAGAGTCACACCCTCCCAGCTCAGCGTCACATCCTCCCAGCTCAGAGTCTCACCCTCCCAGCTTAGAGTCACAGTCTCCCAGCTCAGACTCACGTCCTCCCAACTCAGTCACATCCTCCCAGCTCAGACTCACATCCTCCCAGCCGAGAGTCACACCCTCCCATCTCAGCGTCACATCCTCCCAGCTCAGAGTCACAGTGTCCCAGCTCAGAGTCACATCCTCCCAACTCAGACTCACATCCTCCCAGCTCAGAATCACATCCTCCCAGCTCAGAGTCTCATCCTCCCAGCTCAGACTCACATCCTCCCAGCTCAGAGTCACAACCTCCCAGCTCAGACTCACATCCTCCCAGCTCAGAGTCACACCCTCCCAGTTCAGAGTCACATGCTCCCAGCTCAGAGTCACAACCTCCCAGCTCAGAGTCACAGTCTCCCAGCTCAGAGTCAGATCATCCCAGCCCAGAATCACATCCTCCCAGCTCGGACTCACATCCTCCCAGCTCAGTCACATCCTCACAGCTCAGGCTCGCATTCGGCCAGCTCAGAGTCAAACCCTCCCAGCTCAGAGTCACATCCTCCCAGCTCAGAGTCACATCCTCCCAACTCAGAGTCACAGTCTCCCACCGCAGAGTCACATCCTCCCAGCTCAGAGTCATATCCTCCCAGCTCAGAGTCACACCCTCCCAGCTCAGAGTCACCGTCTCCCATCTCAGAATCACATCCTCCCAGCACAGTGTCACACCCTCCCAGCTCAGAGTCACAGTCTCCCAGCTCAGAGTCACATCCTCCCAGCTCAGACTCACATCCTCCCAGCTCAGAGTCACATCCTCCCAGCTCAGACTCACATCCTCCCAGCTCAGAGTCACATCCTCCCAGCTCAGAGTCACATCCTCCCAGCTCAGACTCACATCCTCCCAGCCCAGAGTCACAGCCTCCCAGCTCGGAGTCTCACCCTCCCAGCTCAGAGTCACATCCTCCCAGCTCAGAGTCACATCCTCCCAACTCAGAGTCACATCCTCCCAGCTCAGAGTCACATCCTCCCAGCTCAGAGGAACATCCTCCCAGCTCAGAGTCACATCCTCCCAGCTCAGTCTCACATCCTCCCAGCTCAGAGTCACATCCTCCCAGCCCAGAATCACATCCTCCCAGCTCAGAGTCATATCCTCCCAGCTCAGAGTCACACCCTCCCAGCTCAGCGTCACCGTCTCCCATCTCAGAATCACATCCTCCCAGCACAGAATCACACCCTCCCAGCTCAGACTCACAGTCTCCCAGCTCAGACTCACAGTCTCCCAGCTCAGAGTCACATCCTCCCAGCTCAGACTCACATCCTCCCAGCTCAGAGTCACATCCTCCAGCTCAGAGTCACATCCTCCCAGCTCAGACTCACATCCTCCCAACTCAGAGTCACAACCTCCCAGATCAGACTCACATCCTCCCAGCTCAGAGTCACATCCTCCCAGCTCAGTGTCACAGCCTCCCAGCTCAGAGTCACATCCTCCCAGCTCAGAGTCACATCCTCCCAGCTCAGACTCACATCCTCCCAGCTCAGAGTCACATCCTCCCAGCTCAGACTCACATCCTCCCAGCTCAGAGTCACATCCTCCCAACTGAGAGTCGCAGACTCCCAGCTCAGATTCACATCCTCCCAGCTCAGACTCACATCCTCCCAGCTCAGAGTCACAGTGTCCCAGCTCAGAGTCACATCCTCCCATCTCAGAGTCACATCCTCCCAGCCCAGAATCACATCCTCCCAGCTCAAAGTCACGTCCACCCAGCTCAGAGACACATCCTCCCAACTGAGAGTCACATCATCCCAACTCAGAGTCACATCCTCCCAGCTCAGAGTCAAACCCTCCCAGTCCAGAGTCACATTCTCCCAGCTCAGAGTCACAGTGTCCCAGCTCAGAGTCACATCCTCCCAGCTCAGAGTCACATCCTCCCAGCCGTGAGTCACACCCTCCCAGCTCAGCGTCACATCCTCCCAGCTCAGAGTTTCACCCTCCCAGCTTAGAGTCACAGTCTCCCAGCTCAGACTCACGTCCTCCCAACTCAGTCACATCCTCCCAGCTCAGACTCACATCCTCCCAGCCGAGAGTCACACCCTCCCATCTCAGCGTCACATCCTCCCAGCTCAGAGTCTCACCCTCCCAGCTTAGAGTCACATCTTCCCAGCTCAGAATCACATCCTCCCAGCTCAGAGTCTCACCCTCCCAGCTCAGAGTCACATCCTCCCAGCTCAGTGTCACAGCCTCCCAACTCAGAGTCACATCCTCCCAGCTCAGAGTCACATCCTCCCAGCTCAGACTCACATCCTCCCAGCTCAGAGTCACATCCTCCCAGCTCAGACTCACATCCTCCCAGCTCAGAGTCACATCCTCCCAACTGAGAGTCGCAGACTCCCAGCTCAGATTCACATCCTCCCAGCTCGGACTCACATCCTCCCAGCTCAGAGTCACAGTGTCCCATCTCAGAGTCACATCCTCCCAGCCCAGAATCACATCCTCCCAGCTCAGAGTCACATCCACCCAGCTCAGACTCACATCCTCCCAGCTCAGAGTCGCAGCCTCCCAGCTCAGAGTCACATCCTCCCAGCTCAGAGTCACACGCTCCCAACACAGAGTCACATCCTCCCAGCTCAGAGTCACACCCTCCCAGTTCAGAGTCACATGCTCCCAGCTCAGAGTCACAACCTCCCAGCTCAGAGTCACAGTCTCCCAGCTCAGAGTCAGATCATCCCAGCCCAGAATCACATCCTCCCAGCTCGGACTCACATCTTCCCAGCTCAGTCACATTCTCACAGCTCAGGCTCGCATTCGGCCAGCTCAGAATCTCACCCTCCCAGCTCAGAGTCACATCCTCCCAGCTCAGAGTCACAACCTCCCAGCTCAGAGTCACAGTCTCCCAGCTCAGAGTCAGATCATCCCAGCCCAGAATCACATCCTCCCAGCTCAGACTCACATCCTCCCAGCTCAGTCACATCCTCACAGCTCAGGCTCGCATCCTGCCAGCTCAGAGTCACATCCTCCCAGCTCAGAGTCACATCCTCCCAACTCAGAGTCACAGTCTCCCACCGCAGAGTCACATCCTCCCAGCTCAGAGTCACACGCTCCCATCCCAGAATCACATCCTCCCAGCTCAGAGTCATATCCTACCAGCTCAGTGTCAGACCCTCCCAGCTCAGAGTCACATCCTCCCAGCTCAGAGTCACATCCTCCCAGCTCAGAGTCGCAACCTCCCGGCTCAGAGTCACATCCTCCCAGCTCAGAGTCACACGCTCCCAACACAGAGTCACATCCTCCCAGCTCAGAGTCACACCCTCCCAGTTCAGAGTCACATGCTCCCAGCTCAGAGTCACAACCTCCCAGCTCAGAGTCACAGTCTCCCAGCTCAGAGTCAGATCATCCCAGCTCAGACTCACATCCTCCCAGCTCAGAGTCACATCCTCCCAACTGAGAGTCGCAGACTCCCAGCTCAGATTCTCATCCTCCCAGCTCAGACTCACATCCTCCCAGCTCAGAGTCATAGTGTCCCAGCTCAGAGTCACATTCTCCCATCTCAGAGTCACCGTCTCCCATCTCAGAATCACATCCTCCCAGCACAGAGTCACACCCTCCCAGCTCAGACTCACAGTCTCCCAGCTCAGAGTCACAGTCTCCCAGCTCAGAGTCACATCCTCCCAGCTCAGACTCACATCCTCCCAGCTCAGACTCACATCCTCCCAGCTCAGAGTCACATCCTCCCAGCTCAGACTCACATCCTCCCAGCTCAGAGTCACATCCTCCCAGCTCAGACTCACATCCTCCCAGCTCAGAGTCGCAGCCTCCCAGCTCAGAGTCACATCCTCCCAGCTCAGAGTCACACGCTCCCAACACAGAGTCACATCCTCCCAGCTCAGAGTCACACCCTCCCAGTACAGAGTCACATGCTCCCAGCTCAGAGTCACAACCTCCCAGCTCAGAGTCACAGTCTCCCAGCTCAGAGTCAGATCGTCCCAGCTCAGACTCACATCCTCCCAGCTCAGAGTCACATCCTCCCAACTGAGAGTCGCAGACTCCCAGCTCAGATTCTCATCCTCCCAGCTCAGACTCACATCCTCCCAGCTCAGAGTCACAGTGTCCCAGCTCAGAGTCACATCCTCCCATCTCAGAGTCACCGTCTCCCATCTCAGAATCACATCCTCCCAGCTCAGAGTCACACCCTCCCAGCTCAGACTCACAGTATCCCAGCTCAGAGTCACAGTCTCCCAGCTCAGAGTCACATCCTCCAAGCTCAGACTCACATCCTCCCAGCTCAGACTCACATCCTCCCAGCTCAGAGTCACATCCTCCCAGCTTAGACTCACATCCTCCCAGCTCAGAGTCACATCCTCCCAGCTCAGAGTCACATCCTCCCAGCTCAGAGTCACATCATCCCATCCCAGAATCACATCCTCCCAGCTCAGAGTCACATCCTCCCAACCCAGAGTCACACCCTCCCAGCTCAGAGTCACATCCTCCCAGCTCAGAGTCACATCCTCCCAGCACAGACTCACGTCCTCCCAACTCAGTCACATCCTCCCAGCTCAGACTCACGTCCTCCCAGCCGAGAGTCACACCCTCCCAGCTCAGCGTCACATCCTCCCAGCTCAGAGTCTCACCCTCCCAGCTCAGAGTCACATCCTCCCAGCTCAGAGTCACATCCTCCCAGCCGAGAGTCACACCCTCCCAGCTCAGCGTCACATCCTCCCAGCTCAGAGTCTCACCCTCCCAGCTTAGAGTCACAGTCTCCCAGCTCAGACTCACGTCCTCCCAACTCAGTCACATCCTCCCAGCTCAGACTCACATCCTCCCAGCCGAGAGTCACACCCTCCCAGGTCAGCGTCACATCCTCCCAGCTCAGAGTCTCACCCTCCCAGCTTAGAGTCACATCTTCCCAGCTCAGACTCACAGTCTCCCAGCTCAGAATCACATCCTCCCAGCTCAGAGTCTCACCCTCCCAGCTCAGAGTCACATCCTCCCAGCTCAGAGTCGCAGCCTCCCAGCTCAGAGTCACATCCTCCCAGCTCAGAGTCACACCCTCCCAGTTCAGAGTCACATGCTCCCAGCTCAGAATCACAACCTCCCAGCTCAGAGTCACAGTCTCCCAGCTCAGAGTCAGATCATCCCAGCCCAGAATCACATCCTCCCAGCTCGGACTCACATCCTCCCAGCTCAGTCACATCCTCACAGCTCAGGCTCACATTCAGCCAGCTCAGAGTCAAACCCTCCCAGCTCAGAGTCACATCCTCCCAGCTCAGAGTCACATCCTCCCAACTCAGAGTCACAGTCTCCCACCGCAGAGTCACATCCTCCCAGCTCAGAGTCATATCCTCCCAGCTCAGAGTCACACCCTCCCAGCTCAGAGTCACCGTCTCCCATCTCAGAATCACATCCTCCCAGCACAGTGTCACACCCTCCCAGCTCAGAGTCACATCCTCCCAGCTCAGACTCACAGTCTCCCAGCTCAGAGTCACATCCTCCCAGCTCAGACTCACATCCTCCCAGCTCAGAGTCACATCCTCCCAGCTCAGACTCACATCCTCCCAGCTCAGAGTCACATCCTCCCAGCTCAGAGTCACATCCTCCCAGCTCAGACTCACATCCTCCCAGCCCAGAGTCACAGCCTCCCAGCTCGGAGTCTCACCCTCCCAGCTCAGAGTCACATCCTCCCAGCTCAGAGTCACATCCTCCCAACTCAGAGTCACATCCTCCCAGCTCAGAGTCACATCCTCCCAGCTCAGAGGAACATCCTCCCAGCTCAGAGTCACATCCTCCCAGCTCAGTCTCACATCCTCCCAGCTCAGAGTCACATCCTCCCAGCCCAGAATCACATCCTCCCAGCTCAGAGTCATATCCTCCCAGCTCAGAGTCACACCCTCCCAGCTCAGCGTCACCGTCTCCCATCTCAGAATCACATCCTCCCAGCACAGAATCACACCCTCCCAGCTCAGACTCACAGTCTCCCAGCTCAGACTCACAGTCTCCCAGCTCAGAGTCACATCCTCCCAGCTCAGACTCACATCCTCCCAGCTCAGAGTCACATCCTCCCAGCTCAGAGTCACATCCTCCCAGCTCAGACTCACATCCTCCCAACTCAGAGTCACAACCTCCCAGATCAGACTCACATCCTCCCAGCTCAGAGTCACATCCTCCCAGCTCAGTGTCACAGCCTCCCAGCTCAGAGTCACATCCTCCCAGCTCAGAGTCACATCCTCCCAGCTCAGACTCACATCCTCCCAGCTCAGAGTCACATCCTCCCAGCTCAGACTCACATCCTCCCAGCTCAGAGTCACATCTTCCCAACTGAGAGTCGCAGACTCCCAGCTCAGATTCACATCCTCCCAGCTCAGACTCACATCCTCCCAGCTCAGAGTCACAGTGTCCCAGCTCAGAGTCACATCCTCCCATCTCAGAGTCACATCCTCCCAGCCCAGAATCACATCCTCCCAGCTCAGAGTCACGTCCACCCAGCTCAGAGACACATCCTCCCAACTGAGAGTCACATCATCCCAACTCAGAGTCACATCCTCCCAGCTCAGAGTCAAACCCTCCCAGTCCAGAGTCACATTCTCCCAGCTCAGAGTCACAGTGTCCCAGCTCAGAGTCACATCCTCCCAGCTCAGAGTCACATCCTCCCAGCCGAGAGTCACACCCTCCCAGCTCAGCGTCACATCCTCCCAGCTCAGAGTCTAACCCTCCCAGCTTAGAGTCACAGTCTCCCAGCTCAGACTCACGTCCTCCCAACTCAGTCACATCCTCCCAGCTCAGACTCACATCCTCCCAGCCGAGAGTCACACCCTCCCATCTCAGCGTCACATCCTCCCAGCTCAGAGTCTCACCCTCCCAGCTTAGAGTCACATCTTCCCAGCTCAGAATCACATCCTCCCAGCTCAGAGTCTCACCCTCCCAGCTCAGAGTCACATCCTCCCAGCTCAGTGTCACAGCCTCCCAGCTCAGAGTCACATCCTCCCAGCTCAGAGTCACATCCTCCCAGCTCAGACTCACATCCTCCCAGCCCAGAATCACATCCTCCCAGCTCAGAGTCACATCCACCCAGCTCAGACTCACATCCTCCCAGCTCAGAGTCGCAGCCTCCCAGCTCAGAGTCACATCCTCCCAGCTCAGAGTCACACGCTCCCAACACAGAGTCACATCCTCCCAGCTCAGAGTCACACCCTCCCAGTTCAGAGTCACATGCTCCCAGCTCAGAGTCACAACCTCCCAGCTCAGAGTCACAGTCTCCCAGCTCAGAGTCAGATCATCCCAGCCCAGAATCACATCCTCCCAGCTCGGACTCACATCTTCCCAGCTCAGTCACATTCTCACAGCTCAGGCTCGCATTCGGCCAGCTCAGAATCTCACCCTCCCAGCTCAGAGTCACATCCTCCCAGCTCAGAGTCACAACCTCCCAGCTCAGAGTCACAGTCTCCCAGCTCAGAGTCAGATCATCACAGCCCAGAATCACATCCTCCCAGCTCAGACTCACATCCTCCCAGCTCAGTTACATCCTCACAGCTCAGGCTCGCATCCTGCCAGCTCAGAGTCACATCCTCCCAGCTCAGAGTCACATCCTCCCAACTCAGAGTCACAGTCTCCCACCGCAGAGTCACATCCTCTCAGCTCAGAGTCACACGCTCCCATCCCAGAATCACATCCTCCCAGCTCAGAGTCATATCCTACCAGCTCAGTGTCACACCCTCCCAGCTCAGAGTCACATCCTCCCAGCTCAGAGTCACATCCTCCCAGCTCAGACTCACATCCTCCCAGCTCAGAGTCGCAACCTCCCGGCTCAGAGTCACATCCTCCCAGCTCAGAGTCACACGCTCCCAACACAGAGTCACATCCTCCCAGCTCAGAGTCACACCCTCCCAGTACAGAGTCACATGCTCCCAGCTCAGAGTCACAACCTCCCAGCTCAGAGTCACAGTCTCCCAGCTCAGAGTCAGATCATCCCAGCTCAGACTCACATCCTCCCAGCTCAGAGTCACATCCTCCCAACTGAGAGTCGCAGACTCCCAGCTCAGATTCTCATCCTCCCAGCTCAGACTCACATCCTCCCAGCTCAGAGTCATAGTGTCCCAGCTCAGAGTCACATTCTCCCATCTCAGAGTCACCGTCTCCCATCTCAGAATCACATCCTCCCAGCACAGAGTCACACCCTCCCAGCTCAGACTCACAGTCTCCCAGCTCAGAGTCACAGTCTCCCAGCTCAGAGTCACATCCTCCCAGCTCAGACTCACATCCTCCCAGCTCAGACTCACATCCTCCCAGCTCAGAGTCACATCCTCCCAGCTCAGACTCACATCCTCCCAACTCAGAGTCACATCCTCCCAGCTCAGACTCACATCCTCCCAGCTCAGAGTCGCAGCCTCCCAGCTCAGAGTCACATCCTCCCAGCTCAGAGTCACACGCTCCCAACACAGAGTCACATCCTCCCAGCTCAGAGTCACACCCTCCCAGTTCAGAGTCACAGTGTCCCAGCTCAGAGTCACATCCTCCCATCTCAGAGTCACCGTCTCCCATCTCAGACTCACATCCTCCCAGCTCAGAGTCACACCCTCCCAGCTCAGACTCACAGTCTCCCAGCTCAGAGTCACATCCTCCCAGCTCAGACTCACATCCTCCCAGCTCAGACTCACATCCTCCCAGCTCAGAGTCACATCCTCCCAGCTCAGACTCACATCCTCCCAGCTCAGAGTCACATCCTCCCAGCTCAGACTCACATCCTCCCAGCCCAGAGTCACAGCCTCCCCGCTCAGAGTGACATCCTCCCAGCTCGGAGTCTCACCCTCCCAGCTCAGAGTCACATTCTCTCAGCTCAGACTCACATCCTCCCAGCTCAGAGGCACATCCTCCCAGCTCAGAGTTACCGTCTCCCATCTCAGAATCACATCCTCCCAGCACAGAGTCACACCCTCCCAGCTCAGACTCACACCCTCCCAGCTCAGACTCACAGTCTCCCAGCTCAGAATCACATCCTCCCAGCTCAGACTCACATCCTCCCAGCTCAGAGTCACATCCTCCCAGCTCAGAGTCACTTCCTCCCAGCTCAGACTCACATCCTCCCAGCTCAGAGTCGCAGCCTCCCAGCTCAGAGTCACATCCTCCCAGCTCAGAGTCACATCCTCCCAGCTCAGAGTCACACCCACCCAGCTCAGCGTCACAGTCTCCCACCGCAGAGTCACATCCTCCCAGCTCAGTCACACGCTCCCAAATCAGAGTCACATCCTCCCAGCCCAGAATCACATCCTCCCAGCTCAGAGTCACATCCTCCCAGCTCAGAGTCACACCCTCCCAGCTCAGAGTCACCGTCTCCCATCTCAGAATCACATCCTCCCAGCTCAGAGTCACAGTCTCCGAGCTCAGACTCACAGTCTCCCAGCTCAGAGTCACATTCTCCCAGCTCAGAGTCACATCGTCCCAGCTCAGAGTCACACCCTCCCAGCTCATCCTCTCATCCTCCCAGCTCAGAGTCACATCCTCCCAGCCCAGAGTCACACCCTCCCCGCTCAGAGTCACACCCTCCCAGCTCTGACTCACATCCTCCCAGCTCAGATTCACATCCTCCCAGCTCAGAGTCACATCCTCCCAGCTCAGACTCACATCCTCCCAGCTCAGAGTCACATCCTCCCAGCTCAGACTCACATCCTCCCAGCCCAGAGTCAAAGCCTCCCCGCTCAGAGTCACATCCTCCCAGTTCAGAGTCTCACCCTCCCAGCTCAGAGTCACAGTGTCCCAGCTCAGAGTCACATCCTCCCAACTCAGAGTCACATCCTCCCAGCTCAGACTCACATCCTCCCAGCTCAGAGTCACATCCTCCCAGCTCAGTCTCACATCCTCCCAGCTCAGAGTCACATCCTCCCAGCTCAGAGTCACATCCTCCCAGCTCAGAGTCACATCCTCCCAGCTCAGACTCACATCCTCCCAGCTAAGAGTCACATCCTCCCAACTGAGAGTCGCAGACTCCCAGCTCAGATTCACATCCTCCCATCTCAGACTCACATCCTCTCAGCTCTGAGTCACACCCTCCCTGCTCAGAGTCACATCCTCCCAGCTCAGAGTCACATCCTCCCAGCTCAGACTCACATCCTCCCAGCTCAGAGTAACATCCTCCCAGCTCAGACTCACATCCTCCCAGCCCAGAGTCACACCCTCCCAGCTCAGAGTCACATCCTCCCAGCTCAGATACTCACCCTCCCAACTCAGAGTCGTACCTTCCCAGCTCAGACTCACAGTCTCCCATCTCAGAGTCACATGCTCCCAGCTCAGTCACATCCTCCCAACTCAGAGTCGCATTCTCCCAGCTCAGAGTCACATCCTCCCAGCTCAGACTCACATCCTCCCGGCCCAGAGTCACACCCTCCCAGCTCAGAGTCACATCCTCCCAGCTCAGAGTCTCACCCTCCCAGCTCAGAATCATATCTTCCCAGCTCAGACTCACAGTCTCCCAGCTCAGAATTACAGTCTCCAACCTCAGAGTCACATCCTCCCAGCTCAGCGTTATAGTCTCGCAGCTCAGAGTCACATCCTCCCAACTCAGAGTCACACCCTCCCAATTCAGAGTCACAGTCTCCCAGCTAAGAGTCGCAGCCTCCCAGCTCAGAGTTACATCCTCCCAGCTCAGAGTCACATCCTCCCAACTGAGAGTCGCAGACTCCCAACTCAGACTCACATCCTCCCAGCTCAGAGTAACATACTCCCAGCTCAGACTCACATCCTCCCAGCCCAGAGTCACACCCTCCCAGCTCAGAGTCACATCCTCCCAGCTCAGAGTCTCACCCTCCCAACTCAGAATCATACCTTCCCAGCTCAGACTCACAGTCTCCCACCTCAGAGTCACATGCTCCCAGCTGAGAATCAAATCCACCCAATTCAGAGTCACAGTTTCCCAGCTCAGACACACAACTTCCCAGCTCAGAGTCACATCCTCCCAGCTCAGAGTCACATCCGCCCAGCTCAGTCTCACATCCTCCCAGCTCAGAGTCACATCCTCCCAGCTCAGAGTCACATCCTCCCAGCTCAGAGTCACATCCTCCCAGCTCAGACTCACATCCTCCCAGCTAAGAGTCACATCCTCCCAACTGAGAGTCGCAGACTCCCAGCTCAGATTCACATCCTCCCATCTCAGACTCACATCCTCTCAGCTCTGAGTCACACCCTCCCTGCTCAGAGTCACATCCTCCCAGCTCAGAGTCACATCCTCCCAGCTCAGACTCACATCCTCCCAGCTCAGAGTAACATCCTCCCAGCTCAGACTCACATCCTCCCAGCCCAGAGTCACACCCTCCCAGCTCAGAGTCACATCCTCCCAGCTCAGATACTCACCCTCCCAACTCAGAGTCGTACCTTCCCAGCTCAGACTCACAGTCTCCCACCTCAGAGTCACATGCTCCCAGCTGAGAATCAAATCCACCCAATTCAGAGTCACAGTTTCCCAGCTCAGACTCACAACTTCCCAGCTCAGAGTCACATCCTCCCAGCTCAGAGTCACATCCGCCCAGCTCAGACTCACATCCTCCCTGCTCAGAGTCACATCCTCCCAGCTCAGACTCACATCCTCCCAGCTCAGAATTACAGTCTCCCACCTCAGAGTTACATCCTCCCAGCTCAGACTCACATCCTCCCAGCCCAGAGTCACACCCTCCCAGCTCAGAGTCACACCCTCCCAGCTCAGAGTCACAGTCTCCCTGCTCAGACTCACAGTCTCCCAGCTCAGAGTCACATTCTCCCAGATCAGAGTCACATCGTCCCAGCTCAGACTCACATCCTCCCAGCTCAGACTCACATCCTCCCAGCTCAGAGTCACATCCTCCCAGCTCAGACTCACATCCTCCCAGCGCAGAGTAACATACTCCCAGCTCAGACTCACATCCTCCCAGCCCAGTGTCACACCCTCCCAGCTCAGAGTCACATCCTCCCAGCTCAGAGTCTCACCCTCCCAACTCAGAATCATACCTTCCCAGCTCAGACTCACAGTCTCCCACCTCAGAGTCACATGCTCCCAGCTGAGAATCAAATCCACCCAATTCAGAGTCACAGTTTCCCAGCTCAGACTCACAACCTCCCAGCTCAGAGTCACATCCTCCCAGCTCAGAGTCACATCCGCCCAGCTCAGACTCACATCCTCCCTGCTCAGAGTCACATCCTCCCAGCTCAGACTCACATCCTCCCAGCTCAGAATTACAGTCTCCCACCTCAGAGTCACATCCTCCCAGCTCAGACTCACATCCTCCCATCTCAGAGTCACATCCTCCCAGCACAGAGTCACACCCTCCCAGCTCAGAGTCACAGTCTCCCTGCTCAGACTCACAGTCTCCCAGCTCAGAGTCACATTCTCCCAGATCAGAGTCACATCGTCCCAGCTCAGAGTCACATCCTCCCAGCTCAGTCTCACATCCTCCCAGTTCTGAGTCACATCCTCCCAGCTCAGAGTCACATCCTCCCAGCTCAGACTCACATCCTCCCAGCTCAGTGTCATACCCTCCCAGCTCAGAGTCACCATCGCCCATCTCAGAATCACACCCTCCCAGCTTAGAGTCACACCCTCCCAGCTCAGAGTCACACCCTCCCAGCTCAGAGGCACAGTCTCCTAGCTCAGACTCACATCCTCACAGCTCAGAGTCACACCCTCCCAGCTCAGAGTCACATCCTCCCAGCCCATAATCACATCCTCCCAGCTCAGAGTCACATCCTCCCAGCTCAGAGTCACATCCCCCCAGCTCAGAGTCACATCCTCCCAGCTCAGAGTCACAGTCTCCCAGCTCAGTGTCTCTCCCTCCCAGCTCAGAGTCACATCCTCCCAGCTCAGAGTCACATCTTCCCAGCCCATAATCTCATCCTCCCAGCTCAGACTCACATCCTCCCAGCTCAGAGTCACATCCTCCCAGCTCAGAGTCACAGTCTCCCAGCTCAGTGTCTCTCCCTCCCAGCTCAGAGTCAAATCCTCCCAGCTCAGAGTCACATCTTCCCAGCTCAGAGTCACATCCTCCCAGCTCAGACTCACAGTCTCCCAGCTCAGAGTCACATCCTCCCAGCACTGAGTCACAGCCTCCCAGCTCAGAATCACATCCTCCCAGCTCAGAATCACACCCTCCCAGCTCAGAGTCACACCCTCCCAGCTCAGAGTCACAGTCTCCCAGCTCAGAGTCAGATCATCCCAGCCCAGAATCACATCCTCCCAGCTCAGTCACATCCTCACAGCTCAGGCTCGCATTCGGCCAGCTCAGAGTCTCATCCTCCCAGCTCAGAGTCACATCCTCCCAGCCCAGAATCACATCCTCCCAGCTCAGTCACATCCTCACAGCTCAGGCTCGCATTCGGCCAGCTCAGAGTCTCATCCTCCCAGCTCAGAGTCACATCCTCCCAGCCCATAATCACATCTTCCCAGCTCAGAGTCACAGTCCTTTGTCCCTTTGTGGCATCGTTTCAACACAGTATGGCTTTACAGTTGACTTCCTGTCTTGCGATAATTCTCTGAAGTGTTGACCCACCATGGTTAAGTTATTCCGAATGACTGTAATGTTTGGTCTCAGCTTTATCTGCATTTTCTTCTTCAAACTAATGTCTGCAATGGGTAGCTTTTAACCGTGTTTCATATATTTTACGCTTTACTATGTTTAACTTTTAATTTTATTCTTTCTTTCTATGTTCTTGTCAAGATTCTTTACCTGGGTACTTGTACATAAGATGGTGCCATGTGTGGTGACATTATAACTTTTCACTGTACCCCAGTCCTTCTCTGCTTAGGGACACGCGACAATAAAACCAAAATGAAGGATGGGATGAAAGTCTTCTCTGTCTGCTGACTGGACATGACTAATGTAAAAGCAGACAAGGAGGGGGCACAGACCTCTGCACCACTGACGCCAGGGGCCAACTTGTGGACACCTCCTCCTACTGCCCCTCAACCACTCCCTCCCCTCCCATTAGCAAACTATTATCTCCCAGACCGTACACAACCTCATCACCTCAGGGGATCTCCCACCCGCAGCTTCCAATTTACAAGTCGGGAACCCCACACCACCCGGTTCTACTTCCTACCCAAGATCCCCAAGCCTGACTGCCCCATCGTCCTGGCCTGTACTTGCCCCACCGAACACATCTCTGCAAACCTTGATACTGTCCTTTTCCCTCTGGTCCAAGAACTTCCCACCTATGTTCAGGACAACTCCCACGCCCTCCACCCCCTCCATGACTTTCGTTTGCCCGGCCCCCAATGCCTCATTTTCCCCATAGATATCCAGTCACTGTGCATGTCCATCTGGCGTAGGCGTCCAGGGCCTCTGTTTCTTCCTCTCACGCTGACCCTCTCACTCTCACTCGTTTGGCTGAACTGGTCCTCAACCTCAATAAATTCTCCTCTGAATCCTCCCATTTCCTCCAGACCAAAGGGGTAGCCATGGGCACCTGTATGGGCTACAGCTATGCCTGTCTTTTTGTCGGTTACGTTGAACAGTCCCTCTTCCGCAGTTACATCGGTACCACTCCCCACCTCTTCCTGCGCTGCATCAATGACTGTATTGGTGCCACCTCATGCTCCAGCGAGGAGGTTGAAAAGATCGTCAATTTCTGCTACACTTCCCACCCTGACCTTAAATTCACCTGGATCAGTGGTGCTGGAAGAGCACAGCAGTTCAGGCAGCATCCAACGAGCAGCGAAATCGACGTTTCGGGCAAAAGCCCTTCATCAGGTTTCCAGCATCTGCAGTCATTGTTTTTACCTGTTTTTACGTACCTTAAATTCACCTGGACCATCTCTGACACCTCCCTCACCTTCCTGGACCTGTCCATCTCCATCAAAGGTGACCAACTCAACACTTACAGTTTCTACAAACCCACGACTCCCCATGGCCCCCTGAACTACACCTCCCCCCACCTACCTCCTATAAAAATGCTATCCCTTATTCCTAATTCCTCTACCTCGCCACATCTGCTCCCAGGAGGATCAGTTCCACACACCAGATGTCTTCCTTCTTCAAAGACCGCAAATTCCCCTCCCATGAGGTCGATGATGCCCTCCAGCACATTTCCTCCACTTCCTGCACCTCCACTCTCGAATCCCACCCCTCCAATCGCAACTAGGACAGAACCCCCCCAACCCTCACCTTCCACCCCACCGAGCTCTGGATATATCGCATCATCCTTTACCATTTCTCCCACCTCCAAACATACCCCACCACCAGGGGATATAATTCCCTGCCCACCTCTATCCACGTTCTGTAAAGACTGTTCCCTCTGTGACTCTCTTGTCAGGTCCACGCCCCCCCACCAACCCACCCTCCACCCTCCCCTCTGGCGTCTTTCCTCTGCACTTCAAGAATTGCAAAGCCTGCGCCCACACCCCCCCCCCCCCCCCCCCCCCCCACTCACCTATGTCCAAGGCCCTGAAAGGAGCCTGCCACATCTGTCAGAGATTTTACCTGTACTTCCACACATGCCATCTACTGTATTCTTCGCTCCCGATGTGGTCTCCTCTACACTGGGGAGACAGGAAACCTACTTGCAAAACGCTTCAGAGAACATCTCAGGGACACCCGCACCAACCCCACCGCCCTGTGGCCGAATGCTTCAACTCCCCCTCCCACTCCACTAAGGACATGCAGGTCCTAGGCCTCCTCCATCACCACTCCCTAACCATCCGATGCCTGGAGGAAGAATGCCTCATTTTCTGCCTTGGGACCCTCCAATCACACAGGATCAATGTGGATTCACCAGTTTCCTCGTTTCCTTTCCCCCCACCTTATCTCAGATCCAACCTTCCAATGCGGCACCGCCCTCTTGAACTGTCCTACCTGTCCATCTTCCTTCCTACCTATCTGCTCCACCCTCCTCTCTGACCTATCACCTTTACCCCCACCTTCACTGCATTCCCAGCTACCTTCCCCCCCAGCCCCTCCCCCTCCCATTTAACTCTCAGCCCCTGGCCCACAGCCTCATTTCAGATGAAGGGCTTTTGCTCAAAACGTCAACTCTCCTGCTCCTCAGATGCTGCCTGACCTGCTGTGCTTTCCCAGCACCACACTCTCAACTCTGACCTCCAGCATCTGCAATCCTCACTTTCTCCCCACAACTAATGTGAAACCAATTTATCCAGTCCTGATCAAGTGACTGATTGGCATAGAGAGTGACAAGATGCCCCAAACCTGGCACCACTTTGCAATCTCTGTCTGAAAGGTGGCCAGTGTGAAAGATGGGTGAAGGTAAAGAGGGAGCATGGTTCCGGGGCTGGGCCCGAGAAATATTGTCAAGGAAGAGTGGTCAGAACTTTGGTCTGTGCATGTTAGCCAGGCTTTAACAGGAATGCAAAACCTTTCATACTTCTGCACTAAAGTCCCTGCCTTAGATTGACACAAATAAGTTTAAGAAATGAATTTATATTTGCCCTTTCTGTAATTCCATGGCATATGGTACCTTAACAATACAGAGGATAAGATTAATATTTAAGCTCTGCCTCGGTAATGTGAAACTGCACAGTTGTCAATTCAACATGTTCACCACGTATACTCCAGTAAGGTTAGTAAAGTGCAGCCATAGTTATAATAGTTAAAAATCACACAACACCAGGTTATAGTCCACCAGGTTTATTTGGAAGCACTAGCTTTTGGAGCGCTGCCCCTTCATCAGCTGGTTGGCCAGCACTCCGAAAGCTAGTGCTTCCAAATAAACCATCGGACTCAACTTGGTGTTGAGTGTTTTTTTAACTTTTTAACCCCCAGTCCAACACCGGTGTCTCCAAATCATTGTTATGATAATTAGTCATAGAGTCATATAACACAGGAACAGACCCTTCAGCCCAACTCATCCATGCTAACCACGTTTGTTAAAAGGAACTAGTCCCATTTGCCTGCATTTGGCAGATCCCTCTCAGTGTTTCCTATCCATGTATTTGTCCAAATGTCTTTCAAATGTTGCAGTTGTACCAGCCTCTAGCACATCCTCTGGCAGCTCATTCCATACACGCAACACCCCCTGTCTGAACAAGTTGCCCCTTAGGTCCTTTTCACATCTTTCACACTTCTCACCTTAAACGTAAGCCCTCTAATTTTGAATTCCCCTACCCTAGGGTAAATACCTTAGCTATTCACCTTATCTATGCCCCTCGTGATTTTATTAATCTCTATAAGGTTACCCCCTCAGACTCCTATGCTCCAAGGAACAAAATCACAGCCTATTCAGTCTCTCCCTAAAGCTTAAACTCTCCGTTCCTGGTAACGTCGTTGTGATTTTTTTTCTGAACGTTTTTCAGTTTAATAACTCCTTCCTATCAATCGATAAACAATGAATAGGTGCACAGGTTTATCATAAATGGATCAAAATGGGCAAAGAGAAGACAGGAAATTTCTATCCTCTGCTATAGCCTGACAGTTTTGTTGGTCACAGATTTGCACCATTTGAATTCAGTGTCCAAAATTAGTCATTATTTTCAACACCAAGAAATCTCGGCATGTGAGAACATGATCTTACCCACCTGTCTGGCATTGAGTGGTTAGGCCCCCAAAATTGCCCAAATTACTTGCTTGTCCTGGCGCTGCGGGGGGGTCATGTCTAAGAGATTTCTCCTGGATGGGCTCCAACTCCACTACAGCGTCCACTCATGAAATTGACATGCCAACATCCAAAGATGCCACCAGAGCCTGTGGGCAGCACCTTCTCTGAGGGGTGAGCAGGGAAGCTGCCAGCTGAGGGTAGAATCAGAGTGACAACAGGTCCTGAAAGGATAGCATCTCGTTCTCCTTTATGGACATAAAGGAAGGAAGGAAATGTGCCACTCTGCCCAGCCACACTGCCCATTCCCTTGTGGGAGAAATGAGTAGACCTCTGTGTCAGTGAGGTGACCTGGAGGGGTGGGGGGAGAGTGGTGGAGTTCAATCTCTTGTCTATTCTTTCACGGGATGTGGTGAGCCTAGTGAGGGCCAGCATTTATCACCCTAACTGCCCTGAATTGAGTGGCTTGCTGGACCATTTCAGAAGGCTGTTAAGAGTCAAATACACTGCAGTGGATGTGAAGTCATGTGTAGGCCGGACTGGGTTAGAATGTCCTTTGGTAAAGGACGTTATTGAAACAGATGAGTTTTCCAACAACTGATTTTGATGTTTTTCTGGTTAAACTCTCACTTGATAGCTGTTGGACCATTGGCCAATGGCACAGAATAAAGGGCACCAGGCATTTATTCTTATGCAGGATGTGGCTGTCAGGGGTGAGGCCAGCTTTTGTTGCTCATTTCTAATAACCCTTGAACTGAGTGGCTGGTGTAGTCATTTCAGAAGGTGGTTAAGGGTGTCACAATGTTGGTCTTTTTGGAAGACTGCTACACCCTTGAGTTTTTTTCCGGGGAGGGTGGGATAGTAATTGACCAGGCTCTAACTAGGCAAGGTCGGGAAGGTTTAATGGGCCCTTTTTGTTTACTCCGAACAGATAATGCCCCTGGCCTAAAACTTTCATGTCTTAAACAAAACCTGGTATAATCAAAGGGGAGTGGACAGCTAGCTGCATAGTTAGCCTTCATTTAGATTAGAGTTTTTGATTCAGTTCAGCAGCAGTGTGTGTGAAGGAAGGCTGCTGGGCCTAGTGCAGCCAGATATTCTCTCTCTCTCTCTCTCTCTCTCTCTCTCCTTCTCTCTGACGTAACGCCTGTAAACCCTGGTTTGTTTCATTTTTACTCTTTGTGCTAAGGGATTTGTTTATTGGGACTACATCACTAAGCCAGGATAGTCTGTCAGGTTTTGGAGAGGATGACTTATCCGGTATTCTATTTTCTGTGTGTGAGAAACGAAGCTCCCTCACTGCGATAATCTCAGTCCGAGACAAGATCTGAATCAGCAGTGCCCTTTATTTCACACTTGCAAGTGGGTGTGATGTCCACAAGGCAGGGACAAAACACACTGAATTCAACAAATACTCGATATTTATATAATTTGGTTCCCACATGCTTTTTCCTTATTTCATTGCTCCCCCCCTTGTTTACATCCTCCACTTCCCTAAGACAGGTACCCATTACTCCTGTTTATCTCGTGTCTTATCCGGTCTTGTCTGTGAAAAAAAATGCTCATTCCTGTTCTCAAGGCCATTTGACCTCATCCTGCTGTGGGCACATCCTTGCCTTTTCACAGCATCTTATCACTAAGCCCTTCTAATTGGGGTTTGTTCCTGTGTTTCTGTAAAAGTGGGAAACAGATGTTTAGACCTATTGTTTATACAGGCATATTGAGTTTAACTGTCTGTCTTACAGTACCATTTCTCTCTTGCATACACTTTTAGCTAATAATTGAGAATTGCAGAAGTAACATTAATTTACCATATCCCACATGTTCTTTGCGTTTCAGTCTGTAATTTTGGAAATAAATTCTGTTTGTTTAAAACTTGGCAGTCCAATCAGCTAATTCACTCTGGGAATATCCGCTATACACTTCGCTAAAACAAATAGCAATGTTACAGTCTGGGCTACCTGCTTAACAATGTTTTGAGGGCTCGGGCCTAGTCCATAACAGGAGTAAACCCCATTGCTGTGGATCTGGAGTCACGTGTAGGCCAGACCAGGTTAGATGGGCAGACAGCCTTCCCAAAAGGACATGAATGAAGTAAGTGCATATTTACAACAGTCAATGAGAGTTGTTATTGTTATCATCACTGAGACCAGCTTCATCATGTCAGATTTAAGTGACTGAATTCAAATTCAAATCGACTGTAACAAAACATCCATCCTAGGACAAGCCAAACAGAGACACGTGCGAGAATTCCTAGAAGCATGACATTCCAACCGGAACTCTATCAACAAACACATTGACTTGGATCCCATTTACCACCCCGAGAAAAGAAAAAGCAGGAAGTGACATCACCATAAGAAATGATGTCACCACAGGAAATGACGCCACAGGAAACCCAAACATAGAAATAGGAAGTGAGCTATATTCAGAGGCTCACTGAAAATGTTATGGTGATGAAGCATCTGAAAACAAACCTTCCAGCTCAGCAAATAAACCTACATCCATGAATTCAAATGTCACTAGCAGCCACAGTGAGATTTGAAACCACATCTAAGCCAGAATGTTATTGTGGACCTTGGGATGACTAGACTATTGGCATTACAATTATGCTATTTTTCAGCCTGTTTCTTAAACCGATGTTTCTCTTGAAGATAAAGGGATTTGGCCCGGGGTAGACATGGAAAATCCAAGCTTACTTTCAAAAAGCAACTGAAGGTGACCACAGCACCAAACAATGCTGATTTAATGATGGCAATCCAATGTCAGATTTTTTGTTAAATGCTTAAAATCAGGATTAAATCTCTTTCCATTTCAATCCAAGGCAATATTTTACAAAATTATAAATCTTTTAAGTGTCAAGGAGAAGGAGCTGACAGCAAAAAATGCCTTAAGTTATTGCCACTATGAATTTCTAAATCATATTGAGTGTCCTCAGCTCCATGAACACATTACAATAAAGCAGCTCAGACAGCATTGCCCTGGGCTATGGACTGAGTCGAAATGTAGCCTCATCCTGACTTTAATATATGAGAGCCACAAAATGAGATGTCTTCAGGTTTATATACCATTGGCTTCCATGATAGTATGATGGCAGATTGATAATGAGATCAAAGCAAACATGAAATAAAGAATAATCGTAATGGTACCATTAGCTCAGAGCAATTCGCTTATGTTTTTCCCCTCTTCTGTTGCCAGTCCCAATCAATGCATCCTCTACACCCCCAGTCATTGGGAATATTCCACAGTTTAGAATTCCCTGGAGATCACACTTACTCTGCGAGTTTTTTCTGTCACACCAACCCCGGGAGCTCGGGCCTGGTGTAGCAGTCACTCTCTGAGGTCTCGATCTTCTCATTATTCATCATGCAAACTATAAGTGAAGCATTTTGAACTCTGGTGTGTGTGTGTCTGAGAGAGCAAGTGTACTTGATTGGATGCTCATGGTGTCTGTGTATGAATGTGGGCACAGTGGGCATGCTCTGAGCAGTTGCGTGAGGTGTTACTATGGGGATCAAAAGATGATCCCTCAACACACTATCCCCATTACCCTACATTTCCCATGACCAATCCACCCAACCTGCACACCTTTGAATTTTGGGAGGAAACTGGAGCACCCAGAGGAAATCCACACAGACATTGGGAGAATGTGTACGCTCTATTGGGATAGTTGCCCAAGGCTGGAATTGAACCTGGGTCTTTAGTGCTGTAAGGCAACAATGCTAATCACTAAGCCACCATGCCCATGTTATCAATCCAGCAAGCTGCTTAATCTAGGATGGCGTCAGGATTTTTTGAGCTGCATTCATCTAGGCAAGTGAGGAGTATTCTATCATATCTCTGGCCTATGCCTTATAGACAGTGGACAGGCTTTGGAGAATCAGGAAGTGTGGTATTCGCTGCCGGATTCCTAACCTCTGACCTGCTGTTGTAGCCTTTGTATGTATATGGCTCGTTCAGTTGGGTTTCTGGTCAATGGTTAACTCCAGGCAATTAATAGTGTGGGATTCAGCAATGGTAACACTACTGAAAGTTAAAGGACGACAGTTAGATTCTTTCTTATGGAGATGGTCAATGCCTGACAGTTGTGTGGTGTGAATATTATTCACCACTTTCCAGCTTAAGCCTGAGTATTGTCTAGTTCTTTATGCAGAGTTGAAAAGTGTGGTGCTGGAAAAGCACAGCGGTCAGGCAGCATCCGAGGAGCAGGAGAATTGATGTTTCAGCCATAAGCCCTTTATCAGTCCTGAAACGCCAACTCTTCTGCTCCTCGGATGCTGCCTGAGCTGCTGTGCTTTTCCAGCGGCACACTTTTCGACTCTAATCTCCAGCATCTGCAATCCTCACTTTCTCCCAGTTCTTTATGCATTTGAACATGGACTGCTTCAGTATCTGAGGAGTTGTGAATAGAGCTAAGCACTGTGCAATCATCGGCGAACATCCCCACTTCCCATCTTGTGACGGAGGGAAGGTGATTGATGAAGCAGCTGAAGATGGTTGGGCCTAGGACACTCCCCTGAGGAACTCCTCAGGCGTAACTAAATTTATAGCTTGGATTTGAGACAGTTCAACAGAGTGATAGTTGCATAACCCTTGAGGAAATCTTTGAAAAATTGGAAAAAGGTTTCCACAGCATTGCTCTGCACATTTGACATGAGAGTGGAGTCCAGTCTGTTGCTTTCTCATTCATTTATAGACCAGAAAACCATTGAATACAGAAGGAGTGGTAAGCAAGGGGTTCATCTCTCAGATTGCTAGCAACTGTGAGATTGCTGAAGGGTCATTGCACTGAAACTTCATCTCTGTTTCAATCTCTGCAGATGTAGCTGGACTCACCAAATTTATACAGCGTTTTCTCTTTGTATTTCCAGTTTGCAGCAGAATTCATTTTCGCTGTGACCTGTTTGGCTTAGTTGCCAATGCCGCCAATTATATCGAGTTAAAAATCACACAACACTGGGTTATAGTGTTTAATTGGAAGCACACTAGCTTTCGGAGCAACGCTCCTTCATCAGATGACGCTCCAAAAGCTAGTGCTTCCAGTTAAACCTGTTGGACTATAACCTGATGTTGTGTGATTTTTTAAACTTTGTACACCCCAGTCCAACACCAGCATCTCCAAATTAATTATATCGAAGCTGACAAGGGAGAAATGTGTTCATGTTCACGATTCTTGAGAGACTATGAATTAAACAATTTGCTTTTGTATTCATCGGTGTTTTTGCAAAAGTAACATTTCAAACTCAGTCCTACCAATTGCGTACTTCATGGGTTTTGTTTAGTGTTAAACTCTTGTAATGGTCTCCAGTGAATGGATGGGACTGTGGTTGAACAACCCCTTCATTTTGTAGTATTTTTGTTTGGATTGCTGAGCTGGGGCCTAACACCTTTACACAGACACCAGCTGCAACCTAGCACCATGAGGTATCCCCTTAATTGTTACGCAGACCAATTACCAGGTAATTACTACCAGAAATAGCCTCAGCATCTGTGGTTTTTAACAATTTTCCCAAGGCAGTCATCCTTTGTGAGTAATTGGACAACACTTAGTAACATTGCCACAGGCTTTTGATCACAGGTTTGCAAAGAAACTTTTCTGGAAGCTTTTGCACACATGACAAAAGTGATTTTTTTTTGTTTCGGCAGAACGGTGAATACATGGTTGGAAATTAAGAGCATATCGCAATCAAACACTGTGCCAGTGATACCATCAGAGGATAGTAAGGCTCAGTAAATAATGAGCATTAAAAACATCACCATAAATCTCTGCAGGAGTCCCTGGTCTGTCTGATTACTGGAACACATTAGCAAAGCACAGTCCTGTCCAATAGCAAGAAGCTGGAAAGCATGAGCAGGAGGTACAGATTCATTTACTGTCTCTGAGAAATAGCCAAATTAATATATGTAACATTTATTGCACTAAATTGAAAAGCCATCTGTGAATTCCGATCTCAATGATTCCTGTTTTTACAAAGCAGTTTTCAAAGTGCTCAATTTTATTCCGTTATTTTATCTGCTAATGCAATGTGGGAAGCTATTAATAATATTAGACTCCCTGTTCAAAGATGTGCACTGTGCGAAAGAGAGGTCAATAGCTGCTGTTCACTAATAGTCCCTGATATATTGCAGTCTAATCTCAATATCACTTTGCAAATCCAGCTCAGCCCCATGAGTTCCGCAAACTCGCCACATCTCGTGTTCTCCCTCTTACTGTTTTTTTTATTTGGGGTCTGTTTCAAAATCTTTTGCAAATTTGTCTTTGGTTGCGGGGTTTTGCAAGACGCAGTGACCGTTGCCCTGTGCTTGGCCTGAAGGAAGGAATGGGAATCTGTTTGGCTGCGTAAGGAGACCAAAGTAGGTGTGTTCACATTTTGTTAGCTCCACTTTAATTTGGGGCGGAATCTAGTGCTGCTCCTGGGAGGAGGAAGTAAGGCACAAGAGGACAGAAATCAGGCTCCTGACAATGGTTATAAGGTTATATAGTAACATTAACATGGGGTAGGAGTAGGCCATTCATCCCTTCAACCCTGCTGTGCCATTCGGCTAATCATCTAACGCAGCTCCCTGTTCCCACTTTCTCCCCATGTCCTTTGATCCCTTTGCCCTTAAGGACTATGGGGTAGACAAACAGGAGGCTGGAAGAGCTATATCTAACTCCTTCTTCAAAACATTCAATGTTTTGGCCTCACCTGCTTTCTGAGAATTCCACAGGCTCACTACTCTCTAGGTGAAGACATTTCTCCTCATCTCAGTCCCAAATGGCCTCCCAGTATCCTTAGACTGTGACCCGTAGTTCTGTACTCCCCCGGCATTTGGACATCCTTTGTACATTTACCTTATCTAGTTGTGTTATAATTTCATCAGTTTCTATGGGATCCTTCCTCATTTATCTAATCTTCACTGAATATAGTCCTAACCGATCAAATCTCCCTTCATTTGGCAGTCCTGCCATCCCAGAAATCAGTCTGGTAAATCTTTGTCACAACCTCTGCTTTGCCAGAACGCCCTTCCTCAGATTAGGAGATCAAAACTGCACACCATATTCCACATTTGGTCTCACCAAGGCCCTGTACAATTGCAGCAAGACATCCCTGCTCATGTTCTCTCGTTCTGTCTTCCTCACTGCCTGCTGCACTTACATGCTTAAAGTTAAGTTCTCAGATCTTTAAAGGCATTTGGAGCATCCTGAAGGTAAGTGACAGGATGACTTTTAGGCACAGTCAGCCGACAAGCAGTAATCAGGCAGGAAAAGTCACCTCACCCCTGAGTAAAAACAACACTCCCTTTCTCAATTGTCATTGACTGTATTATCAGAGAGACAATGTAGAACATAGAACATAGAACAATACAGCACAGAACAGGTCCTTCGGCCCACGATGTTGTGCCGAACATCTATCCTAGATTAAGCACCCATCCATGTACCTATCCAATTGCCGCTTAAAGGTCGCCAATGATCCTGACTCTACCACTCCCACGGGCAGCGCATTGCATGCCCCCACCACTCTCTGGGTAAAGAACCCACCCCTGACATCTCCCCTATACCTTCCACCCTTCACCTTAAATTTATGTCCCCTTGTAACACTCTGTTGTACCCGGGGAAAAAGTTTCTGACTGTCTACTCTATCTATTCCTCTGATCATCTTATAAACCTCTATCAAGTCACCCCTCATCCTTTGCCGTTCCAACGAGAAAAGGCCGAGAACACTCAACCTATCCTCGTACGACCTATTCTCCATTCCAGGCAACATCCTGGTAAATCTTCTCTGCACCCTCTCCAAAGCTTCCACATCTTTCCTAAAGTGAGGCGACCAGAACTGCACTCAGTACTCCAAATGTGGCCTAACCAAAGTCCTGTACAGCTGCAACATCACTTCACGACTCTTGAATTCAATCCCTCTGCTAATGAACGCTAATACACCATGGGCCTTCTTACAAGCTCTATCCACCTGAGTGGCAACTTTCAAAGATCTATGTACATAGACCCCAAGATCCCTCTGTTCCTCCACCTGACTGAGAACCCTACCGTTAACCCTATATTCCGCATTCTTATTTGTTCTTCCAAAATGGACAACCTCACACTTGGCAGGGTTGAACTCCATAAATATCCTGCACTATTCTTCCACACTTGCTAATTTACCAAGTATGTCACATGTTCATAGAATCCCTACTTGTGGAAGCAGGCCATCTGATCCATCAAGTTCACAGCTACCCTTTGAAAAGCATCCCACCCAGACCCAACGCCTCCCCTTACCTTATCCCTGTATTTCCCATGGCTAACCCACCTAGCCTGCACATCCCAGGATGCTTTGGGCAACTTAGCATGGCTAACCTGCCGAAATTGCGCGTCTTTGGACTGCGGGAGGAAACCGGAGCACCTGGAGGGAACCCACACAGACGCGGGGAGAATGTGCAAACTCCGCACAGACAGTCACCCAAAGGTGGAATCAAATCCAGGACCCTAGTGCTGTGAGGCAGCAGCGCTAACCACTGAGCTGCTATGGCACCCTGTTGTTGCCCATACTCACGCACACACCCTATAGCCAACAACAAGCAGGCTTGCTTCCCTCACAGATACCTGCATCATGCATTTTCATATGGTCATGTTCATGGCTGCTGCTTTGGGAACTTATATCACCCTTCCATCTTCTCCAGTATTTCTTCAGCCATTCAGTCTCTCAAATCTGTCCCATCACTTCATATGATTGTCGGTCTTCTGACTGTGGCCTCAACTTCACTCTTTGGTCAACTTTCTATTACCTTTGACACTTGTTAGTCAAGAATCAGTCTATCACCTTAACTAAGATCCGATGACCCAATATCCACAGTTGTCTGGGGAAGAGAATTCCACACGCTCACCACCCTCTGCGGGAAGTAATCTAACCTCACCTCCATCTTAAATCGGAGCCTCTTATTTTCAAACTGCACACCCTAGTCCTAGTCTCTCCCATCCTTTCAGCATCCACCCTGTCCATTATCCAGAGGATCTTATATTCTTCACTAAGAACACCTAAGCTCCAATGGATACAGTCTCAGCCAACCAGACCTTTACTCAGGTTTCATCTCAGGAATCGGTTGAGTGAACCTGCTCTGAACTGCTTCCAATGCAATTCTGTTCTTTCTTAAACCAGGAGACCAAAGCTGTACCCAATCCTCGAGATGTGGTCTCATCAATGTCCTGTACAACTGTAGTAAAACCTCTACACTTTCACAATCTGTTCTACTTACAATGAACAAAAACATTCTATTTGCCTTTCTTGATTTCTGTACCTCAGTGCTAACGTTTTTGCAACTCATACACTGCAACATCCAGATCCCACTGTACTCCAGAGTTCAGTAATCACTTTCCATTTAAATACTACATTCCTTTTCTGTTTTTCCTGCTGAAGTGGACAAGTTCACATTTCCCCACATCATACTCCTTCTGTCAATTACTGAACCTATCTATATTCCACTGTGGACTTGGCATGTCCTCTACACAAATTACCTGCATTTGCTTCATCAGCAGGTTTAACAATGTTACATTTAGTCCTTACATCTAAGTCTTTAATTTAGATTTGTAAAGCATTGAAGGCCCAGCATGAATCCTTGCGGCACTAGGTACAGATTGCCAACCTGAAAATGACCCAATTATGCCTACTCTATGCTTCTTGTTAGCTAATGATTCCTCAATTCATTCAGATCATAAGGTATTACTTTTGGAAAATCATTTTAAGTGCTTCTTGAATAGAAGGCGATGGCCTAGTGGCTGGATTATCGCTGGATAGTTAATTCAGAGGCTCAGGTGTTTGAGCTGGGTTCATACCTGGCACGTCAGATGGTAGGATTTGAATTCAATTAAAAGCTAGAATTAAGAGTCTAATGATTATGAAACCATTGTTGTAAAAACACTTTGGTTCACCAACCCATTTAGGGAAGGCAACTCCCATCATTCCCTGGTGTGGCCTACATGTGACTCTAGACCATAGCAAATTGGTTGACTCTTAAGTGCCCTGTAGTCAATTGGAAATGGATAATAAATGCTGACCTAGCCAGTGATTCCCTCATTCCATTAAGGAATTTTTAAGAAAATCATGTAGACCTCATCCACAGGATTCCTTTAGTGCACATTTGCTTGTTACTTCCTCAAATATCCTGCAGAGTCCTCCTTACCAACATTTTGGGGAGAGGAGGTAGTGCCAACATTGGGACAGCCATCTCCACCCTCCAAATGCATGATTTGGAGATGCCGGTGTTGGACTGGGGTGTACAATGTTAAAAATCACACAACACCAGGGTATAGTCCAACAGGTTTAATTGGAAGCACTAGCTTTCGGAGCGACGGTGGTAGTACTCCGAAAGGCTCTGAAAGCTAGTGTGCTTCCAATTAAACTTGTTGGACTATAACCTGGTGTTGTGTGATTTTTAATTTTCCAAATGCATGACCACTTCCATCTAGAAGGATAAGGGCAGCAGAGACATGGGGACACCAGCATCTGTCAGCTCCCCTCCAAGCCACTCAACATCCTGACTTGGAAATATATCGCTGTTCCTTTACTGTCACTGGGTCAAACTCCTGAAATTCCCTCCCTAATGGCATTGTGGGTCAACCCACAGCAGGAGGACTGCAGTGGTTCAAGAAGGAAGATCATCACCCACTTTGTAATTTAATTCATTTCTGGCTAGGTCAGCATTAGTTACCCACCCATAGTTGTCCTTGAGAAGGTGGTGGTGAGCTCCCTTCTTGAATTGTGATGTGGAGGAGCCGGTGTTGGACTGGGGTGGACATAGTTAAAAATCACACAACACCAGGTTATAGTCCAACAGGTCTAATTGGAAGTACAAGCTTTTGGAATGCTCCTTCATCAGATAGTTCTGCAGCATAAGACCATAAGGTCTTGTGATTTTCTACTCCACAGCTACCTGACAAAGGAGCAGCGCTCCTAAAGCTAGTGCTTCCAAATAAACCTGTTGGCCTATAACCTGATGTTGTGTGATTTTTAACTTCTTGAACTGCTGCAGTCCACCTGCTGTGGGTTGACCCACAATGCTATTAGGGAGGGAATTCCAGAAATTTGACTCAGCCACAGTGAAGAATAGTGATATATTTCCCAACCAAGATGGTCAGTAACTTGGAGGGGAACATGTTCCCATGTGTCTGCTATCCCTGCCCTTCTAGGGACAGATGGGCAATAGATGCTCCCACATCCCACAAATGAAAAAAAAAATTAATAAATTAGTCACACATGGGCTTTCTTTTGAAAAACAATGTTGACCTAACTTGATCGTATTTTAAGTTCCTTGTTACATCCCTCTTCAGGATGGATTCAGATATTTTCTTTATGACAGAATTTGAGCTAACTGCCTTTCAGTTTCATCTTTACTGTTGTCCTCCTTTCACACATAGAGGAGTTACATTTGCTGTTTTCCAAACCGATGGGGATTACATGTGAGGAACCCACTATCTCCACAGCCGCTTCAGGTAGCACGGTGGCTCAGTGGTTAGCTGTGCTGACCTCACAATACCAGGAACCTGGGTTTGATTCCAGCTTCCGGTGACTGCCTGTGTGGATTTGCATGTCCTCTTCGTGTCCGCTTGTGTTTCCTCCCGGGATTCTGGTTTCCTTCCATAGTCCCTGGGTTAGAGAGACTGGCCACTCCAAGTTGACCACAGGTCCAACAACATGCAGGCTGGGTGGGTTAGCCAGGGGAATTGGAGGGATGGGGTAGTCTGATAGGGAAGCTCTTCCGAGGCACGGTGCAGACTCGATGGGTTGAATGGCCTGTTTCCACACTGTAGGGATTCCATTCTATTCTTAAGACCCCAGGATGCAGGCTATCCGATACCAGGAAATTTTCAGAGCTTTGCTTTCAGTTTTCTATAGTTGGTGATTGCACTTCCTTTCACTGCTTGATTTCCCTCAAACCTATTGCGGCTGGATCAACTCTTTGAAAGCCTTCCCCAATTAGTTCAATTCCATACGTTATCCTACATAACCCCAGTGCCCCACTCACTTGTCTGTGAGAGATTTGCACAGCATTCTGATGATGTTGATTGAGGGCAGAATGCTGGCTGAGACACTGGGAGAGACCCTTTGCTCTTTTTCAGTGTGTGTTGGGTATAAGGTAGATGTCCCTGAGCTGGCAAACTGGGCTGCGGTTAAAGAATCAGCCCGAAGGCAGGATTCTTCACCTGCCTGACTCTCTCAAAAAATGTGCTCAAGGCAAGTATGGGGCTTGAACACAAGATATAAGAGTCTCCAAGTGAGGCTAGCTGGAACAAGGAGGTCTGGGGAACCTGAATCCTTAGCTCTTTGCAGTGGCAATAGTCATTTTGTCTTCCTTTCACGAAAATTCTTGGGAGAACCCCATGGTTACTAAACAGTGGTCATGCATTTAGATTAGACTTACAGTGTGGAAACAGGCCCTTCGGCCCAACAAGTCCACACCGACCCGCCGAAGCGCAACCCACCCATACCCCTACATTTACCCCTTACCTAACACTACGGGCAATTTAGCTTGGCCAATTCACCTGACCCGCACATCTTTGGACTGTGGGAGGAAACCGGAGCACCCGGAGGAAACCCACGCAGACGCGGGGAGAACGTGCAGACTCCACACAGTCAGTCGCCTGAGTCGGGAATTGAACCCGGGTCTACAGGCGCTGTGAGGCAGCAGTGCTAACCACTGACAGTGCATTATGCACTGTCAACGCAATAAGGCCAAAAGTAAAATATAGTGGGGCTGATGCTGACCTTTGGGCAGTGACCAGCCCTCAGTGATTCTCCACAGCCCTATTCTAAAACCGGAGGATTTGAATGTTATGGGGTGAGTGCCAATTTGGTTATGACACAGCAAGGTGGGCACTGAGTCATAGTGTCTTAGAGTCGTACAGCACAGAAACAGACCCTTCAGTCCAACTCATCCATGTCGATCAGGTTTCCAAGCTGAACTAGTCCTGAATGCCTGCTTTTCATCCATATCCCTCCAAACCTTTTCTGTTCAAGTACCTAACCAAATGTCTTTTAAATGTTGCCATTGTACCCACCTCTACTACTTGTACAATTTATGCACTACCATCTATGTAAAAAGTTGCCCCTCAGATCCCTTTTAAACATTTCCTCCCTCACCTTAAACCTATGCCCTCTAATTCTGGGCTTCCCTGCTCTGGGGAAATGATCTTGGCTATTCACCTTATCTATGCCCCTCTTGATTTTACAAAACCTCTGTCAGGTGTCCCCTTAGCCACCCACAACACTCAAATCCTCAGGTTTTAGAACAGGGCTATGGGGCGGGTGGGGGGGGATTACAGCCAATTGAAAGGCCTGAGGCCTAAGATCAACCCATCACGTTGGGATCAGCCAATCACAGACATGGAAGATGCAAGAAACATGTGGAAACATTTGGCACTATGTTCAATTACTTCACCAGTCGGAAGATGGCATTTACACTTCAACAATGACGCAGCACCAGCTGAGTATACATTACTCTGCATCGTCGGTTAAAGAAAGGATCATTTCACAAACTGTCCAGGAAGCATGTTAGTTCTACATTTTCTCTTTAAGTATGTCTCCATGGGTGACACAGAGCATGATGGCTGGTTTCTGTGGGATATCCGTCACATTCTTGCTTTCATCTCCACTCCAACATGGAGGCCACACACAGACCTCTCCTAGTACTCTGACCCCAGTTTGCTCTATATTAAGTTGCAGGTCATCTTGAAGTACTTGTAATTGATTCATTGCTGCATAATCTTATACTCTCGGCTCAGTTAGGTAAGAGTATTCCAAGAACCCAAATAAAAGCAGGAGTCCAATTTTCCTCAAACGTTAGAAACTTAGAATCCAGTTGGAGTTAGAGGCCTTTGCATTTAAGCTGATTATTTTCTTTGCTCTTCATCAAGTTATTGTGAAGATCTGATCCTCAGCTGCTAGCTCCCCCCAAGAGCCCACTTCATGTTCTTGCTTCACAGAAACTACTTTTGCCTTTCCGATAACTTTGCATTCACTCAGGATGTGGACATGACGGGTTGCTGTAGCATTTATTACCCACCCCGTGTTGATCTTGAGAGGGTGGTGATGAACTGCCTTCTTGAACTGTTGCAATCCACGTGCTGTGAGTTGACTTCCACTGCTATTTGGGAAGGGGAGCTCCAGCATTTTGACCCAAGCGACAATGAAGAAGTGGTGAAATATTTCCAAGTTAGGATGGTGAGTGACTTGGAGGGGAGGTCTTGCATTCGGTGGTGTTCCTCTATATCTACTGCCCTTGTCCTTCTAGATTGTAGAGGATATTGGCCTTGGCAAGTGCTGTCTAAGGAGCCTTGGTGAATTTCTGCAATGCATCTTGTAGATGGTACACACTGCTGTGACTGAGCATTGGTGGTGCAAAGACTTGTGGATATGGTGCCAATCAAATGAGAAGTTTGTAATCGATATTGTCATGCTTCTTGAGTATTATTGGAGCTGCACCGATTCAAGCAAGTCCGGGGTATTCCAGAACGGAAGCAGAACAGAATAACAGACAAAAACACATCTCTCCCTGATGGACTCAATGCATTTTACATTCAGTTTGAAAGAGTGTCACCTGCCCCAACAGTCCTGGACACACCTGTTCCCTCAGTCACCGCAGCAGACATCAGGTTGGCCCTTTTGAGATTGTACACGTGCTAAGGGACTGACCCGGATGGGTTCCCCACTGAGTACTCAGATCCTGTGTGGACCAGCTGGCAAACAAGTCCCCACCTGCTTCAAGAAGACTACCATCATCCCGGTGCCAAAGAAAATGCATGCAACATGCCTCAATGAATACTGCCTAGTGGCTCTGACCTCCATCATTATGAAGTGCTTTGAGAGGTTAGTATATCAACTCTAGCCTCCCAGCCCGCCTCAACCCCTTGCAAAATGCCTGTCAGTGCAATAGGTCCATGGCAGACACCATCTCATGAGCCCTACACTCATCCCTGGAACATCTGGATAATAACATTAGGCTTCTACACATTGACAACAGCTCCACCTTCAACACTATAATCTCTACCAGACTAATCTCCAAACTCTGAGATCTAAATCTCGGCTCCGCCCTCTGCAACTCCCCTGGGCCGGCTGAGATCTATCCTAGGATCCTCTGGGAAGCAAGGGAAGAGATTGCCGAGCCTTTGGCATTGATCTTCAAATCATCGTCTACAGGAATAGTGCCTGAGGACTGGAGGATAGCAAATGTGGTTCCCTTGTTCAAAAAGGGTAGTAGAGACAACCCTGGTAATTACAGACCAGTGAGCCTCACTTCAGTTGTTGGTAAAGTGTTGGAAAAGGTTATAAGAGATAAGATTTATAACCATCTAGAAAAGAATAATCTGGTCAGGACAGTCAGCAAGGTTTTGTGAAGGGTAGGTTGTGCCTAATGAATCTTATTGAATTTTTTTGACAAAGTGACCAAACAGGTAGATGAGAGTAAATCGGTTGATGTGGTGTACATGGCGTTCGATAAGGTTCCCCAGAGTAGGCTATTATACAAAATGCGAAGGAATGGGATTATGGGAGACATAGCAGTATGGATCAGTAATTGGCTTGCTGAAAGAAAACAGAGGGTTGTAGTTGATGGAACATGTTCATCTTGGTGTCCAGTTACTAGCGGCGTCCCACAAGGGTCAGCGTTGGGTCCACTGCTGTTCGTCATTTTTATAAATGACCTGGATGAGGGCTTAGAAGGGTGGGTTAGTAAATTTGCGGACGACACTAAGATCAGTGGAGTTGTGGATAGTGACGAAGGATGTAGTAGGTTGCAGAGAGACATAGATAGGATGCAGAGCTGGGCCGAGAGGTGGCAAATGGAGTTTAATGTGGACAAGTGTGAGGTGATATACTTTGGATGGAATAATCAGAATGCAAAGTACTGGGCTAATGGTAAGATTCTTGGAAGTGCAGATGAGCAGAGAGATCTCAGTGTCCATATACACAGATCTGTGAAAGTTGCCACCCAGATTGACAGGGTTGTTAAGAAGGCATACAGTGTTTTGGCCTTTATTAATAGAGGGATCGAGTTCTGGAACCATGAGGTTATGCTGCAGCTGTACAAAGCTCTGGTCCAGCCACACTTGGAGTATTGTGTACAGTTCTGCTCACCGTATTATAAGAAGGATGTGGAAGCTTTGGAAAGGGTGCATAGGAGATTTACTAGGATGTTGCCCAGTATCGAAGATCCTCAGTCTTACGAGGAAAGGCTGAGGGCCTTGAGGCTGTTCTCATTAGAGAGAAGAAGGTTGAGAGACATACAAGGTAACCAGAGGGTTAGATAGGGTGGACAGGGGGAGCCTTTTTCCAAATATGGCTACGGTAAACACGGGGGGGGGAACACAACTTTAAAGTGAGGGGAGATAGGTATAAGTAAGATGTCAGAGGTAGTTTATTTACTCAGAGAGTAGTAAGGATATGGAATGCTTTGCCTGCAATGGTAGTAGATTTGCAAAGTTTAAGTGCATTTAAGTCGTCATTGGACAGGCGTATGGACGTACATGGAACAGTGTAGGTTAGAATGGGCTTCAGCTGCAAATGTGTTGCTGGTCAAAGCACAGCAGGTTAGGCAGCATCTCAGGAATAGAGAATTCAGCGTTTCGAGCATAAGCCCTTCATCAGGAATAAGAGAGAGAGAGCCAAGCAGGCTAAGATAAAAGGTAGGGAGGAGGGACTAGGGGGAGGGGCGATGGAGGTGGGATAGGTGGAAGGAGGTCAAGGTGAGGGTGATAGGCCGGAGTGGGGTGGGGGTGGAGAGGTCAGGAAGAGGATTGCAGATTAGGAGGGCGGTGCTGAGTTAGAGGAAACCGACTGAGACAAGGTGGGGGGAGGGGAGATGAGGAAACTGGAGAAATCTGAATTCATACCTTGTGGTTGGAGGGTACCCAGGCGGAAGATGAGGCGCTCCTCCTCCAGCCGTCGTGTAGTTGTGTTCTGCCGGTGGAGGAGTCCAAGGACCTGCATGTCCTCGGTGGAGTGGGAGGGAGAGTTAAAGTGTTGAGCCACGGGGTGATTGGGTTGGTTGGTTCGGGCGGCCCGGAGGTGTTCTCTGAAGCGTTCAGCAAGTAAGCGGCCCGTCTCCCCAATATAGAGGAGGCCACATTGGGTGCAGCAGATGCAATAGATGATGTGTGTGGAGGTACAGGTGAACTTGTGGCGGATATGGAAGGATCCCTTGGGGCTTTGGAGGGAAGTGAGTGTGGAGGTGTGGGCGTAAGTTTTACATTTCCTGCGGTTGCAGGGGAAGGTGCCGGGGGTGGAGGTTGGGTTGGTGGGGTGTGTGGATCTGACGAGGGAGTCACGAAGGGAGTGGTCCTTGTGGAACGCTGATAGGGGAGGGGAGGGAAATATATCCTTGGTGGTGGGGTCCGTTTGGAGGTGGCGGAAATGGCGGCGGATGATACGTTGTATGCGGAGGTTGGTGGGGTGGTAGGTGAGAACCAGTGGGGTTCTGTCTTGGTGGCGGTTGGAAGAGCGGGACTCAAGGGCGGAGGAGCGGGAAGTGGAGGAGATGCGGTGGAGGGCATCGTCGATCACGTCTGGGGGGATCTCCTCCACCGGCAGAACTTGCTGAACGCTTCAGAGAACACCTCCGGGCCGCCCGAACCAACCAACCCAATCACCCCGTGGCTCAACACTTTAACTCTCCCTCCCACTCCACCGAGGACATGCAGGTCCTTGGACTCCTCCACCGGCAGAACACAACTACACGACGGCTGGAGGAGGAGCGCCTCATCTTCCGCCTGGGAACCCTCCAACCACAAGGTATGAATTCAGATTTCTCCAGTTTCCTCATCTCCCCTCCCCCCACCTTGTCTCAGTCGGTTTCCTCTAACTCAGCACCGCCCTCCTAACCTGCAATCCTCTTCCTGACCTCTCCGCCCCCACCCCACTCCGGCCTATCACCCTCACCTTGACCTCCTTCCACCTATCCCACCTCCATCGCCCCTCCCCCTAGTCCCTCCTCCCTACCTTTTATCTTAGCCTGCTTGGCTCTCTCTCTCTTATTCCTGATGAAGGGCTTATGCTCGAAACGTCGAATTCTCTATTCCTGAGATGCTGCCTGGCCTGCTGTGCTTTGACCAGCAACACATTTGCAGCTGTGATCTCCAGCATCTGCAGACCTCATTTTTTACTAGCATGGGCTTCAGATTAGTATGACAGGTTGGCGCAACATCGAGGGCCGAAGGGCCTGTACTGCGCTGTAATGTTCTATGTTCTATATTTTATGTTCTATGTTAACTCGATCCTCGACTTGCTGACCCACAGTCCGCAATCAGTGAATTCAGACAACAGCATCTCCTCCACGATAATTCTCAACACCAGTGCCCCACACGGATGCATACTTCGCCCCCTACTGTACTCCCTGTACTCTCATGACTGTCTGGCCACATTTCATCCTAACTCCCATTTACATGTTCACTGACAGCACCACCATTCCATAATGGATATCAAACAATGATAAGACAGAATTCAGGAACAACATAGAGAGCTCAGTGGAGTGGTGAAAAGGTAACAATCTCTCCCTCAATGTCAGCAAAATTAAAGAACTGAGCATTGACATCCAGAAACATGAAGGAGGGTATGCCCCTACCTACATGATTGGAGCTGGGGTGGAGAGAGTCAAGAGCATAAAAACTCCTAGGAATGACCATCACCAGCTACCTGTCCTGGATCATCAATGTCAATACGATGGTCAAGAAGGTAAAACAATGCCTCTTTTTCCTTGGAAGGCTAAGGAAATTTGTCCATAGGGACTCTCACCAACTTTTACGGATGCAGCATAGGCTGCATTCTATCTGGATGCATCACAGTTTGGTAGGGAACTCCCTGGCCAGAACTGTAAGGAACTACAGAGTTGTGAACACAGCCTAGTCCATCACTCAAGCCAACCTTCCATCCATTCACTACATTTACACTTCTCACTGCCTCAGAAAGGCATCATCAAAGATCCCTCCCACCCAGTTATAACCACATTGAACCTCTCCCATCAGGCAGAAGGTACACGTGCCAACAGATTCAAGAACAGCTTCTTCCCCACTGTTAGTCAATGTCTGAACGGACCTCTCACATTTCAAATCTCATGTTGGCCTTGCTTCTTTTTTCACCTTCTTTTCAACCGTGACGTTGTATTCCTCGCTCCGTTCAATCATCCGAATGCCTTGTTATCATCTGCCTGTACTACACGCAAAACAAAACTTTTCACTGTACCTATGTGACAATAATAAATCAAATCAAATCAAATCACAGCCCGACTTGTGCCTTGTAGATAGTGGAGAGGTTTTAGGGAGTCAGGACTGTGAGTTACTCACAAATCAAAACAATATACAAAACTAAAGTTCGGGCTTCCCTTTTACAAGTGATAGTTTGTAATGCAATCACATTACACCTCCACAGTGTAAGAAACGAACAAGTATATTTACACAGCACCCTCACAACTTCGAGATGTCCCAAGTGCAGCCAAAGAAGTACATTTGCTCACTGTAGGAAAATCTTCAGCATTTTTCACATTAATACCATCAGGAGCTCCATTGCTCTGCTCTAACCCTTTTGTTATTACTGAAGAAGATCTCTCTTAACTGCAGTTTCTGTGCAAGTCATTTAATAATAGGCTGATTCAATTCTATTCAATATAACAACACAAGCCATTAACTGTGAGACCTCTGTGTCATGTTTCTTGACATAACAACAGCAACTTAACTTCAGAACAAATAACTAGATGTAAAGTACTTTGAGTCAACCCTGCAAACAGGAATAATTCAATTAATCAAAAGCTTCTTTCTTTGTGAATCTCCAGTGATCAATTCTGAACACAAAACCTGATAAGTTCTCCCTATTATTGTCCACATATATTGAGCAGTATGTGTAATGCTTCCTCTTCCAGCCAGTAAAGTCACATTACTGACAAAGCAACATTTATGACCATCTTTCTGGAGAAGCAGTACATTTATCATTAGATCATTGCACAATAGAATCTCTAGTTAGATCAATAGTATGAGAGTCAGGTCTTTGTAAATGTGTCAGTTTAGGGCTAATTATGATCTCCAGTTATAAATCATCCAAAACCCCTTCTGGAGATCTACATTCTCTCCTCTAACTTCACCGTTAAGACAGGAACTCAAAGAGCTTCTGCAAACAAACCTGCTAGCCAAAAGATTAGTGGAACCCTTACCAAGTCCCAACACCCATCTTTAGAATCACCGTTCTTGCTCAAAGGTATCACATAGGCATTTTTCATTTCTGGTTTTTAAGTTCTCCTCTCAGACTGTAGTAGCTCCACATTTTGCTCTGTGCTCTGTCGTGGCTTGTTCTGAATTCCATGGGCAACTCAAATATTAGATAATGCACCTTTTCCTCTACCCAGGATCCAATTGTCTTTCTTTGGGCCAGCAGTCAGCTTGTGCTCATTTTACTAAATTGACTGGGTGGCACAGTGGCTCAGCGGTTAGCTCGGTTGCCTCACTGTGCCAGGAACCCGGGTTCAATTCCAACCTTGGGAAACTGTGTGGAGTTTGCACATTCTCCCTGTGTCTGTGTGGGTTCCCTCCTGCAATTCAAACATAGACAGGTTAGGTAAATTGGCCAAGCTAAGTTGCCCAAATTGTTCAGGGATGTGTAGGTTAAATGCATTAGGTAGGGATAAATATAGGGGAATAGATCTGGGTGGGATACCCTTTGAGAGGTTGGTGTGTACTTACTGCACTGAAGGGCTTGCTCCCACACTGTAGGGATTCAATGACAGGTTGGCCACACACCCACAAGAGATATCATCTTTTGTAACTGTGGTTACCTGGTGATAACAGTGTCCTTGGGTAAAGCCGTAACATGGAGGACAAAATTGGGAAGGCTGTGGCTTTTGCTGATCAACATCCAACCAGACCAGACCAGACAGCATAAATGCAGGAGGGATGTTCCTGATGACCACTGAGCACAGAACTAGGGGTCAGAGTTGAAGGATAGGGGATGGGCCAGTTCGGATTGAGATGAGGAGAAATGTCTTCACCCAGAGAGTGGAGAGTGCGTGGAATTCTCTGCCATGGAAGGCAGTGGCGACCAAAACATTGAATGTGTTCAGGAAGTAGTTCAATATAGTCCTTAGAGCTAAAGGGGTTAGAGGATATGGGGAGAAAGTGGAAATAGGCTATTCAACCAAGATCATGTTGAATGGTGGAGCAAATTCAACAGGCTGAATGGCCTTTTTCTATTACACGTCACCACAGGGGCCTCTCCATGTTTGATGGTGACTCCTTCTCCCCACATCCTGTACCCACTCCTCAACTACCTCCCCAAGTTTCTCCAGCACTGTTTTTATGGTCTGGATTCCGCGTGAGGAGGGGCCACCAATTTGAACAGTGAACCGGGGTCATCCGCACTCACATTTTGATTCTCTCAGTGCACAGCTATATATACAATCCCTGTGCAAGTTCTGCTGACCGGCCTACTCATTAACCTATGAGAGACGTAGGTAAACAAACCCTTGTTGGAGGTGGCCTCTGATCTCACTCAACCAAACATTAGAAAAGTAGATTGGCAATTTGCATCACAATTGAAAATGAAAGACTTTAAAGAGGCAGGATTTTAATCGACAAACTTTACTTATCTTCTGTTTGAACAAATGAGATTTACTGAACAGTAAAGTATGATTGGAGTCTCCTCGGTACAATTACAGCAACTCTTCCAATAATTAGGTTGAAAATGTGAAGGTTATGAGCTACTTTTCTTCAGGCATGTTCTCTGAAAGCTAAAATGAAGCTGGAATTGACAGGGATATGATTGCATAATGACTTTCCTGCTCGTGTAAAAACGCTGATAATTTCCTCTGATGCTGCATCCTTTATTGGCCACGATTACTTTGTCAAATTCAAGGCTATTTCTTGGGTTATGTAACATTAAAAGGTCAGCCGTATGTTGTCACAACTGGTGAGCTGCCCCAGAAAGATAATCACAAAACCTTTGACCTTAGTTTTACATTGTTGCAAACCTTACCCTCCTTAACTGAAATCCTCCAGTTCCATAGTCCCTCAGTCTGGCTCTTTCTTGACCTATTAGGGGTCACTACATCAGCTGCAATGGCTCCATCTTCTGTAGCTGCTAACCTCTGTATCATTGCCTAGTCACCTCTTTGTTCTTGCCAACAACGCCCTGTTCTTTGACTGTCCTTTCACCGATTTACTGGCTGATGTGATGCATTGGGTAATGCCTCTATCTATGGACTAAAAGATCCAGGTGCATATCCCATTCAGGACTTAATAGCCACAGTGATGGTGTTACTATGCAGCTAAACAAGTTGATTATCAATCTATAAATTCTTCCAATATATCTGAGGTGGGCAATTACAGTAGTCAGACATACAGCTACGTACACATACAGACACAGATACATGCACGCATACACATGTGTGTGTCACACACACACACTCACACACTCCCACAGGTACACACACATGCAAACACACACTGATACACACATGCACATGTGCACAAACACAAACAGTCACACACACAGACACACTAACACACGTACAGATACACACACACGCTCCACCTCTCCGTTTACCCATCAGCGACTATGAAAGTGCTCAGTTTCTTTTCATTCTGAGTAAGGCTCTCTGCAACTGTAAGTGAAAACCTCTCATGACCCATGGAATTTCAGACTGAAATTCTGGAGTCACATTGGCCAGCAATGAATAGAGAAAAGTTATATCAATCTCCTCACCTTTACCACCTGCTGCTCTTGCCTGGAGATGATCAGTATTTTCAACAGCTTTATGCTGTTTCTGGGCTAACATTGCAGCCCAACTCCTCAGGCAGGAAGTTATTGGACAAACTTTCTGTAGATGTGCCCCCAGTAAATTGGGCGCAGATTGTTGGCCAGTTCCCTGGTAAAGTTCCGTCTAGTCTGGAAAGGTTCAGCAGGGATAGCGGTAATAGTGACCATTCATCAACAGTTTCTCAGAGAGAGATACTCAATGTCATTGGTCTCCTTCAGGCTCTGACCTCTATTATCTATCTGAAAGCTCTCGAGGAGCTGAAGGTATTGTGGCCTATTGATCACATTGTGAGAGTAATGGGGAAAAGGAAATGGACATTTGCTCTACATTCACAACCACTGGACATGTTTAAGCATGTTGCAGCCAATCATGAAAATGTTGAAGTGTGATCATTAATGTAGGAAGTGATACAATCACAAGGTAATCTCCCACAAACAGTGATGCAATAATGACCAGATAATCTTATTTTTATAAAAACCGAAACAACTGCAGATGCTGGAAATCAGAAACAAGAGCAGAAGTTGCTGGAAAATCTCAGCTGGCATGCCATCATCTCTGGAGAGAAATCAGAATAGCATTTCTGGTGGCGTGATCCTTCCTCAGAATGGGGCCTGTTAGTGACTAATGATGGGTGGTGTGTATTATCGGACTATGTGATAACAAGGCCTATTGTGTGAGGGTTGGGGTCTTATTTTTGTGACAGGTAAATAGCAGCTGGAACCTCCCTAAAAGAAAAACATTTTACTTCCGTCTAAAAATACAGACAGCTCTACTATTTAATACCTCATGCAAAAGACAGCATCCCCATCAATCGCACTGGAACATCCATATCGACTTTGAACTTGAGCAGGACTTGAACCCAAAACTTTCATAAAATCCTCCTGAGTGAGGCTTTGCTCATGCTATAGCAGTCATAACTGTTTACAAAACAACAGAGGAATAAATAACAGCAAAGCAGTGAGCAAGAGAAAAAACAATAAAGACCTGAAACCTGAGTGTAGTACTCATCAGAAACATCATTCAGTGATCAAAATCAAACATTCTCAGAAGCTCCCCCACCCATTTCTGGAATTTTGTGTTTCCAGTTCAAACACTTTGACTTCAGGCAGTACACTTGACCTGTTAACCAGAAGGTGGAACGAAAGTCGAACATTCACTTTGATGTTTGACGTTTTCAAATGGTCAAACGAGCTGCCATAGACACTGATTTTAATCGCTGCCCTGACCGTCAGAATCTTACATTTCAATCAAATAACAACTGATTTGAGTTTCTAGACTGATGATTATAAATGAGTGTGTGAATTGGAAGAGAGAGCATGCGTTAATGTGCAGTGGCAGCCCACATTTTTACAACTGCCTCAATTGCCACAGTTCATTAGCTGGATTACAATTTAATCTTCATCTATTTACTAATCAGCATAATGAACATTATTGTAGTGTTCCGCTCAGAGGCAAGGGACCTGAGACCAATTACAGCATTCGGATCATTGTTACACAGTGCTCTAGATTTAGTATCAGTTTATAAGAAGCATCAGAGTATTTTGAAGAAAAATAGTATCACAAGTACAAAGCATCTCCAGAAATAACTTGGAACTAAACAGCACACACGCGATATCCAAATCAATCTCTCATTCCCAGCTCCATTTCATCAGGGCAGCATCAACATGAGAAACTTCCAGAACTGAGTTCACTATTTCATCACCACTACTTTGCCTATTTTTATTTCTTTTGATTCATCATCTCTTTGCCATCGCAACCTCTTCCTCCTCCCGAGCTCACCTCCAAGATCTCTAAATGGGTGGCACGGTGGCACAGTGGTTAGCACTGCTGCCTCACAGCGCCAGAGACCTGGGTTCAATTCCCGACTCAGGCGACTGACTGTGTGGGGTTTGCACGTTCTCCCCGTGTCTGCGTGGGTTTCCTCCGGGTGCTCCGGTTTCCTCCCACAGTCCAAAGATGTGCGGGTCAGGTGAATTGGCCATGCTAAATTGCCCGTAGTGTTAGGTAAGGGGTAAATGTAGGGGTATGGGTGGGTTACGCTTCGGCGGGTCGGTGAGGACTAGTTGGGCCGAAGGGCCTGTTTCCACACTGTAAGTAATCTAATCTAAAAAAATCCCTTCAGTCTAGGCACCTTGTCAATTGTCAGTCTTCCTCATTAGTTATGTGTCTTCAGCTGTGAAAGATCAGGAATTCCCTCCATTAATTTCCCTGCCTCTTGACCTATCCCTACTCCTCTAGAACATGACAAAAGAACGCTCTACCTGTCCTTATGTTGCTTATTGCTCCATTTTGTTTGGGTAATGCAGCCACGAAGCAACTTGTGATGTTTTATTATGGAAAAAGAGCAGGTGAAACTAGGCCTGGGGGAACAGCCTCAAAATAAGGGGGAACAGATTTAGGACTGAGTTGAGGTGAAACTCCTTCGCCCAAAGGGTTGTGAATCTGTGGAATTCCCTGCTCAGTGAAGCAGTTGAGGCTAGCTAGTTGAATGTTTTTAAAGCAAAGATAGATTTTGAAAAGTGATGGAATTAAGGTTATGGTGAGAGGGTGGGTAAGCAGAGCTGAGACCACATCGAGATCAGCCATGATCTTATTGAATGGTAGAACAGGCTCAATGGACCAGATGGCCTACTCCTGCTGCTATTTCTTATGTTCTTTATATTTCATATAAATGTGAGTTGTAATCTATTCCAAAGCTTCATTTGTGTTGTGTTTGGCATATTCCTTTTTTCAGTTCACTGAATTTCTTCAATGTTCTTTTATTGCATCCCTATAAGTTGTGATTTCTTGCTCCTTACACCTCTCTGTGCTCTTCGAGAAGTCAAATAAAAGCTCGTTTCAATCTCTTGGCTTGTGAGCTCAAGAAATTCCTAGAAGCTCATTTCCCTGTTGGATGTGTGGGGATCAGCAGAAGACTGAGCCTGACTTCCATCTGAATGCTGAACACCAGGAAGGTGGGGAAATTGGCATCACAATTGGCAGAATCCTCTCTGCATAGTTCATGGTGCTATTGGAACACCTAATCTGTGGTGGAACCTAGACTTTGGAGTACCATCTTATATCCTCAGAGTGTTGATGAATAATTTAAAATGCTGCATGTTCCAGACAGTAGGATAATATTTCCCCTTGCTCTTAAACATCACCAACAACAAGTCCATTTACAAGGAGCACTTAAAAACTCTTTTTGAAGTTACAACATTCAATAAGAGACACAGGACCAATTGTTTTGATAATTTTAAGAAAAGCTAAATATTTACTGAACATGGTCCACATATACACGTGCACACATAAATAGACACACACAGAGACACACACATGCTCACAAACATACAGACAGACACACACACAGATGCAGATACACACCTGAAGATGAATTCAGGAGTTTAATCGTGCACTTTGATTATTAACACAATAATAAGAAGCAAGCATCCTATGCTAGAATCAGTGCTTTTTGAGATGCAATTTTGCAGTCTGGACAGGTTCTCTCTCATTGGTTCATTAGGAGATGATTGAAAGTTGGACATCTGAAGGATTCCCTAAGGATGTTGCAGTTTTTTGCAAAAACAAATCCTTGCAGTTCAAAGCAAAGGGTTGACTGACTATATTAGGCAGAGTTTGTTCTGAAGTTAGTTCCTTTTGTTCCTTGTTGGTCTACAGAGTGCCTTGTCTCTGGTCAGTGCTTGAAGTAACAAGATTTGTTATTGGATGTAATTATCAATCATGAGACCTTATGATCAATTTGTCTTGTTATGATTATAATGACATCAGTTAGATGGATCTCATAGAATATGAGTCCCCTGATTGAGGCTGTTAATCTGGTCCAATCAGGGAGCCCTGGCTGACAGATATAAACGGGAGTGGAAGGGGTGGGGGCTTGCTGGGTCTGTATTGTCTGCACTTCTGTATGTAACCGTATTGTTTAATGTACAAATGTCATTGTCATTGTCTTGTTAAATGTGGAACTGGGATTTGAGGGTTGTCCTCATCTCCTTGTAAAATGGTCAAATGGTAGGGTTTGGGGCCTAGCTTAGCTGCTCCTCTCCCTTGTAAAATTGCTGTCTCTTGTACAGCTGTAAATGTTTATTGTAAACTGTTTTGTAATTTGTTTAATAAAATAAAAATAAACAGGAGTGGCAGATATTCTGTTCGTGCTGACAGCTGTCTCTACAGGAGCTGGATCAGTGTTTAGGACTGTCCATGTGTAAATAGAAAGTGACTTGGTGATGGGATAATGGCCTCTGTAGAATCATTTCTGTGGCGATGAGACAAAAATATGTTCCTGAAGAAGTTTGCTTGCAATAGTCATCTTTGAGTTGAGGTAAACATTTCTGGCACCATCATTATTTGGGAAGCTTTGACTCATTTGATCCTGCCATCAAAGACTGGGCCCAGTATGTGGAAAGAATGCAATTTTTTTCTAGGTAAATGACATTGGGGCAGATGAAAAGCAAGGAATAATTTTCCTGATGGCTTGGGGTTGTGCAGCTTTTTCAGTTATTGGGAGCCTAATATTTTCTGAAGCACTAGATACTAAAATCTTTCAAGAGTTGACACATTTAATTAAGGAATATTATGACCCTAAGCCTCCTCAAATTCTGAGGCAATATCGGCAATTTGAGAAGCAGGGAAAACCATAACAGATTTTTGACCAGGTTAAGATGACTGGCAGAGGAATATGACTATGGTTTAACCCTTAATGGTATGAACACAATGAACGCCACTACCTTGAAGTATTTGCCACTTGAAGAGTATGAATTTCTTCCAAAATGCTTTGGGCAATAAAGGCGAGCTCCCATGTGTTACGTTCCACCCATATAATGTGTATAATGCAGAAGATGCAGGATCAGTTCATTCCAAAAAGGAAGAAAGATTTTAGGATGAGGCAGGGGTGGCTGTGGCTGACGAGGGAAGTTAAGAAACATATAAAGTAAAAAAAAGTATAACATAGCAAAGATAAGTGGGAAAACGGAGGACTGAGAAGCTCTTAAAGAACAATAGAGGATTACTAAGAAGGAAATACGTAGAGAAACAATGAGGTACGAAGGTAAACTGGCCAAAAATATAAAGGAGGATAGTAAAAGCTTTTTTAGGTATGTGAAAGGCAAAAAAATGTTTAGGACTAAAATTGGGCCCTTGAAGACAGAAACAGGGGAATATATTACGGGGAACAAAGAAATGGCAGAAGAATTGAATTGGTACTTTAGATCTGTGTTCACTGGGGAAGACACAAGCAATCTCCCTGAGGTAACAGTGACTGAAGGACCTGAACTGAAGGGAATTTATATTTGCTAGGAATTGGTGTTGGAGAGACTGTTAGGTCTGAAGGTTGATAAGTCCCCGGGGCCTGATGGCCTACATCCCAGGGTACTGAAGGAGGTGACTCGAGAAATCGTCGATGCGTTGGTGATTATTTTCCAGAGTTCGATAGATTTGGGATCAGTTCCTGTGGATTGGGGTGGCTAAAGTTGTACTACTTTTTAAGAAAGGTGGGAGAGAGAAAGCAGGAAATTATAGACCAATTAGTCTGACCTCAGTGGTGGGAAAGATGCTGGAGTCTATTATAAAGGATGAAATTACGACACATCTGGATAGCAGTAACAGGATAGGTCAGAGTCGGCATAGATTTCTGAAGGTGAAATCATGCTTGACTAATCTTCTGGAATTTTCTGAGGATGTAACTCTGAAGATGGATGAGGGAGATCCAGTAGATGTAGTGTACCTGGACTTTCAGAAAGCTTTTAATAAAGTCCCACATAGGAGGTTAGTGAGCAAAATTAGGGCACATGGTATTGGGGGCAAAGTACTAACTTGGATTGAAAGTTGGTTGGCTGATAGGAAACAAAGAGTAGTGATAAACGGCTCCATTTTGGAATGGCAGGCTGTGACCAGTGGGGTACTGCAGGGATCAGTACTGGGACCACAGCTTTTTACAATATATGTTAATGATATAGAAGATGGTATTAGCAATAACATTAGCAAATTTGCTGATGATACTAAGCTAGGTGGCAGGGTGAAATGTGAGGAGGATGCTAGGAGATTACAGGGAGACCTGGACAGGTTAGGTGAGGGGTCAGATGCATGGCAGATGCAGTTTAATGTGGATAAATGTATGGTTATCCACTTTGGTGGCAAGAACAGGAAGGCAGATTACTACCTCAATGGAATCAATTTAGGTAAAGGGGCAGTACAGAGAGATCTGGGTGTTCTTGTACACCAGTCAATGAAGGTAAGCATGCAGGTACAGCAGGTAGTGAAGAAGGCTAATAGCATGCTGGCCTTCATAACAAAAGGGATTGAGTATAGAAACAAACAGGTTCTTCTGCAGCTGTACAGGGCCCTGGTGAGACCACACCTGGAGTACTGTGTGCAGTTCTGGTTTCCAAATTTGAGGAAAGACATTCTGGCTATTGAGGGAGTGCAGTGTAGGTTCACAAGGTCAATTCCTGGAATGGCGGGATTACCTTACGCTGAAAGACTGGAGTGACTGGGCTTGTATACCCTTGTGCTTAGAAGACTGAGAGGGGATCTGATTGAGACATATAAGATTATTAAAGGTTTGGACACTCTGGCAGCAGGAAACATGTTTCCGCTGATGGGTGAGTGCCAAACCAGAGGACACAGCTTAAAAATACAGGATAGACCATTTAGGACAGAGATGAGGAGAAACTTCTTCACCCAGAGAGTGGTGGCTGTGTGGAATGCTCTGCCCCAGAGGGCAGTGGAGGCCCAGTCTCTGGATTCATTTAGAGTTGGAAAGAGCTCTCAAGGATTGTGGAATCAAGGGTTATGGAGATAAGGCAGGAACAGGATACTGATTAAGGATGATCATATTGAATGGTGGTGCAGGCTTGAAGGGCAGAATGGCCTACTCCTGCACCTATTGTCTATTATCTATTGTCTATATCAGAGGCAGAGTTGGAGGAATTTGACCCAATGCTAAAATGCCCCAGGTGAAGCTACAAACAAACAACCAGCTATGTCTTCAGACTCTAACAGGCAGGGATGTAGTGATTGTAATAAGGTCATCTATATGGACCTCATAGAGTATGAGTTCCTTGCTTAGGGCTGTTAATCTGGTCTAATCAGGGAGCCCTGGCTGACAGTTAAGAACAGGCATGTCAGAGCTTCTGTTCACTGAGAGCTGGCTCTGAGGGAGCTGGATCAGTGTCATGGGCTGTCACATGTAAATAAAGAGTGAGTTTGTGATAAGAAACCAGCCTCTGTCGAGTCATTTCATGGCTATTGTTCATACAAATGATTCAAAGTAAGAAGACTTCGCTAAACAATGGAGACAGGTCACAACCGCTGTTGATAAATTGTTTTCTCTGTACCTCTTTTAGTTAAGTTTTGAGCTTGCAGACTTGGAGGCTGGAGTGCTATTGATCGTAAGTTCCTGATTTATATCCAAACAATGGGGTTATAAGTTGCACAATCAGACTCATAATTTAGGTCTTTTCCAGAGAGTTCTTCCATGCAAGGATATTTACATTTACATAACTTTACAGAAGCATGTTTGGATGCAAGCTAATGCTTCTTTATTAAGACTCCCCACAGGTCACTTGATCTTTGCAGCATATGCACTACGTTTTAAAGGAAAAGTCTACTTCACGTGTAATAAAGGGTGAATTCTTAAAGTTGGGAGTACGATGTAGTTTTTCCCAACATGACACGTTTCCATAACACCAGAATTTTCATCTGTTGCCTTGGCGATGCATAATTATGGGCTGTATCCACTTCACAAAGAGGGAGTGAGCATTGTCAGAGCTGGTGGGAAATTTTGCAGAATGCACAAAATCTGTATTACTATTTCCTACTTAGGTTTTGAACAGTTTTTTCTGCCCTTTTACCTGAAACTAGTATACAGTTGAATCTGAATTCAGTTGAATAATCACATATATCCAATTGGGTAGATATAAAGGAACAAGAGATCATAACCTTAAAAAATTTTAGAACAATCATTCAGGTCTAAAATGATAAGGTAATTTTTCACACAAAGGATTGTGGACAATGGGAACTCTCTCGTTCGAATAGTGCCAGTGCTCGGGAACAATTGCAGATGTGAAAACTGAGATTGACTGACTGATCCAACCTTGATTAGTGATAACTTTGTTACATTATTCTCAAAAGTGCCTATTTCATGAACGAATCTATATCCTGGAGTGTCTCCTTACAGTTGCACTGCAGTTGCATTTTGAGTAACAGTAGATTAAAACTCGTTTCTGCAGTTCTTCAGGGCCTTGCTGAGGCCACACCTTGAGTATTGTGTGTAGTTTTCATCTCCTAGTCTGAGGAGGGACATTCTTGCTATTGTGGGAGTTGAGGGAAGGTTCAGCAGACTGATTCCCAGGATAGCATGGCTGACATCTAAAGAAAGACTGGATCAACTGGGCTTCTACTCACTGGAATTTCGAAGTACGAAGGAAGATCTGACAGAAACATATAAACTCCTGAAATGCTCAATGTGGGAGGAACATCCAGAACTTGTGACCACAGTCACATAAGAAGGGGTAAGCCATTCCGGACTGGTGTGGTGAAGAATTTCTAAACCCAGAGAGTTGTGAACCTGTGGACTTCTCTCCCACAGAGAATGGTTGTGACCAGTTCATTAGGTAAACTCAAGTCGGGACGGTGGAGGGTTGGATGTGGCCCTTGGGACAAAAAGAATCAAGGGGTATGAAGAGAAAGCAGGAGTGGGATACTGAGACTACATGACCAGCCATGATCATATTGAATGATGGTGCAGGCTCGAAGGGCCGAATAGCCTGTGCCTGCACCTATTTTCTATGTTTCTTTTGAGGCTCTGTGTGAAGCCAGATTTAACAGCAGGAGGGTCTTCGCAAAGGCGTGGGTCAGGCTTTCTTATGTAATTACATCCCTCTCAGCTCGCAACAAACTTGCGTGTGGGGCAGATTGTCAAATGATAGAGATAGGAATATGAGGAACCTCCCCCTCCCCCCCCCCTCCCCCCCTCCCCCACCCCCACCCCCCCCCCCCCACCCCCTCCCCCACCCCCAGACTCTCTCTGTGGCCCAGCTTGGAAAAGGCACCTGGACAGAACATCCTGGTCTGCAACCCAGGAGCATCACCCACCTCAGGCCTGCAGCCCCAGGCCATCCCTGGAGATGGCAGAGACCGGGGGATAAAGCAGGAGCAAGGCTTGACCAGCGGCTCTCCTGAAGGCTGTCCAGGAGAGAGAGGAAGTTCTTCTCCATGTCCTGGATGGGAACAGGACAGCATCCCGACAGAGCAGGGCAACCCAGGCACAGGGGGCTGTGGAGCTCAGTGCTGCCGGCTGTTTCAGGGGAACCTGGCTCCAGTACCACACCAGGGCGACTGAGCAGCTGCACTCTGCCAGGGTCTGACCCACTGCCCACTCAATGCCTCCAACTTCACTGAGAGGGAGGGGACATTATCATAGTGTCTTTGCAGAGGACAGAATCCCAGGAGGCTGGGTGCCAGGCATCTCCATCTGATGTCTCAAGGGAAATTAATTTCTGTCACTTCTCTTTTATATCTTTCCCCTCTCACTTTAAATCTATTCCGTCTAGTTCTGGTGTCCCCCACACCAGAGAAAGGTCCTTGGCCAATTATCCTATCCATGTCCCTCATGATTTTATAAACCTCTATAAGGTCACCCCCTCAGCTTCCAATGCTCCAGGGAAAACAACGTCTCAGCCTATTTCAATAACTCAGACCCTCCAATTCTGGAAACATCCGTGGAAATATTTTCTGCACGCTCTCAGGCTTAAGAACACCCTTCCTATAAAAGGGGGACCAGAACGCTACACAATATTCCAAAGGTGGCCTCACCAATGTCTTGAACAGCCACAACGTGACACCCAACTCCTATACTCAATGTTGTGACCAATGAAGGCTCGCATGCTAAACACCTTCCTCACTATCCTGTCTACCTGCCACTCCATTTTGAAGGAACTATGCACCCGTACCCCTAAGTCTCTTTGTTTAGTGACACTTGCCAGGGCTCTACCATTAACTGCATAGGGCCGAAGGTGTGGTGCTGGGAAAGCACAGCCGGTCATCCGAGGAGCAGGGAAACATTCCTGATGAAAGGCTTTTGCCTGAAACGTCGATTTTCCTGCACCTCGGATGCTGCCTGGCCTTTTCCAGCACCACACACACTCGACTCTCATCTCCAGCATCTTCAGTCCTCACTTTCACCTCATTGACACTAACTGCTTAGCTCCTGCCCTGCTCTGCTTTACCAGAATGCAACAGCTCACATTTACCTCAATTAAACTCTTCCAGCCACTCCTCAGCCGATCAGCTCATCTGATCAAGGTCCTGTTGTATTCTGAGATAATCTTCTTCACTATTCAACACCGCTTATTTCGGAGTCATCTGCTAACTTACTAACCATGCCTCCTATATTCACATCCAAACCATGTTACATACATGATGAACAGCAGTCACAGGCCTCCAGTCCAAACATTAATCCTAAACCACCATCCCGTCTCTGACCTTCATGCCAATTGGCTAGCTCCCCTTGGATCCCATGTGATCTACCATGCAGATCTGTTTGCCCAAGCCAGGTCTCCCCTTAACTAAGTATTTACAAGTAAGAAGCCAGTTTGCCTTTGCTGGGGACCTTATGCTGATCAACGTAGAGAGGCTTCACCCTGACTCTTTTGTGCAAAGAAATACTTCCGTTGTGAAGGAGATAGGTAACTGTTCAAACTTGTCCTCACCAGAGTTTGAGGATGAAGCCTATCCCCACATGCATGCTCATTTATTGATAATTGTGTTCCTGAACACATGGGTCTCCCACCCATCAGGATTGCGCCAGTGAATGGGCTGGGCTTTTCATGGGTGCACAGTGATGGACGTTAGGAAACTTAACTCCCCTTGAAATGTTCTGAGAACTCGACGGTGAAACTTTAATCCACTGTCAGGAAAGTAAATCCTTACTTCCTACCCAATTATTTTCATATGATGCTGTTCTATAAGGTCTGGCTAGGCAGGGACACTCCCATCTCAATGTAGCAATACATCATCCATTAACAACACGGAGAGCTGAAAGAACTGCATCTCATGAAGAAGCAACAGCTTAATTCTTAAAGCATGATTGTTTAAAGGTTACAGAAATGAGAAGACATCTCAGGGAGGGCATCAATGGAAATGAAACTACCGTGAGTAAATGGAGCTAAAGTGTTGATGATCAATGATTCAGGTGAATGGAAGATCGTCTTTGTGAGGCTGAAATACTTAGCTCAGTACCTGATTTCCTAAGTAGCTCTTTCTTGCAACTGACTCTGAGCTTGTTTTACCTCCATTCATGGTATTGTTGGCTGACGATTCCCAATTGCCCTTCACATGGTGGTAGTGAGCTGCCTGTTTGAACCACTGTAGTCCTTGTGGTGTAGGGACCACTGCGCTGCTGTTCAAGAAAGGAATTCCACAATTTTCACCAAGTGACAATGAAGGAAGGACAAAATATTTCCAAGTCAGGACAGTGGGAGGTTTGTAAGGGAAGTTGCAGATGGTATTCCCATGTATCTGCTGCCCCTGTAGTAGCCATGTGTTGTTCAAGGAGCCTGGGTGAGTTGTTGTAGTTTGTCTTGTAGATGTTCCTGAGCATCAGTGGTGGAGGGAGTGATTGATTAATATAGTTTGAAAAGTGAGTAGTGCTGTTAATGGGTGGAAGGTGGGTGAGTGGATAAAATACTGCAGGAATACATTGTTGGAGGTTTACTGTCAAAGCGAAGAGATAGGTGGACATATTTAAAAGTCCAAGTGCTGCTGACACTGTATATAAGGATTTTAGGTCCAGTTAATATCAAATAGGATTGCTTTAATCATCCATACACATTCTCTTTATTCCCATATAGGATGGGTGCATTGAATCATGGAGTTGTAGAGACGTGCAGCATGGAAACAGACTCTTCAGTCCAATTCATCCACGCTGACCAGATATCCTAAATTAATCTAGTCCCGTTTGCCAGCAATTGGTCCATATCCCTCTAAACCCTTCCTATTCACGTGTCCATCCATTGTCATTGTACCAGCCTCCACCACAATCTGTGCCCCAGGGGTATCCAACCTACCTCTCCAGAAAATTAGCCCCGGTTGAGTAAGATCTGAGAGAACAATTTTCATCATGGCCTGTACTTGATAAGTTGGGTGGAAAGGAAATAGAACGACATCCCACCCTGTCTTGCCAGATTTCCACTCAGTACAAATTGACAATTAGCCCAGAAGAGAAAATATTCTAACAATAGCTGTCTGATGATAGAGCTTTGTGAAACAAAACAACACCTCTTCATATTTCTGGTATTTGTTCCAAGTCACTGGAGTGGAAGTTCTGTGTGTAAACAGGGGGGTATCAGGAGACAGCGTGGGCAGTTTCCTGGCAGAAATAGGAGGTCTGAGAGCTTTCAGCCTGCATGCAAATGACATTCATTTAAAAAATAAAACCAGAGGAAATTCACTCCTGATGAATGAACCACATGGTACTGCGATTTGTCCTGTAACCTTGAAGTGACAGTTCCATTGAGCACACTGTTTTGAAAACAACATAATGTTTCACCTCACTGCTTCCTGTTCCTGCCCTAATCAAAGGAGAGGGGTCAGAGCTGCAAACAAAACCTTGTACATAGCCTGCAGCACAAAGGGCTCCCACAGATAGGACCTCCAATAAGTCATTGCTTATAGGCAGTCTCTGCGTCACAACAGATGTTACCTCTCTTCTGCTTTTGAAAGTTCACTCTGCGGAGGATCTTCGAACTAATTTTGACAAATAGCAACTGGGAGCTCAGAAACAATGAAATCTGGCAGTGCGCTAGACTATCAGGGCACAAAGTGAGGACTGCAAATGCTGGAAACCAGAGTTTAGATCAGAGTGGTGCTGGAAAAGCACAGCAGATCCGGCAGCATCTGAGGAGCAGGAAAATCGACATTTTGGGCAAATGCCCTTCATCAGGAATGCCATCAGGCTTTTGCCTGAAACATCGATGTTCCTGCTCCTCGGATGCTGCCAGACCCGCTGTGCTTTTCCAGCACCACTCTAATCTAGACTCTATCCTGCCAGTGAGAAAGTCAGGCTTTGGTAGCTCTCAATGGACACCGAAGTAGGGAGGGTGTCACATCTGAGGGTGTAATCTGGGTGCACGAGGGTAGATCATGAAATTACAGCGCCAGATTATGTTCTTGGAAAACCCTTCTGGCCCCACGAAACAAAGCATTCTGGAACCCTTTCACTGACCCACCAAGTTGCCATGACAATGAAAGCCTTTAGAAAATATTGCTGAGAAGTACAATGAGGTAGTGAGTCCCCTATGTCTGTCATACTGCTGCTTTCACCGATTAAAGGGGTGTAGATTTGCCCTAATTTGGTTAATTCCTTTCACCAAACAGCATGGAATGTCCAAACTAATTACCTTCAGTATGGGACACAAAAGCATTGTCAAGAATTGGATCCCATCAATTTTTTTTAGTATATTTCTTCGTGTTTAATTTTATCAAGTGTATTCTTTAGCTCCAATAATCTTTACTATTTTTTAACTTAGTTTGTCATGAGGTCATCCTCAATTACATTGTGCTGAATTTGTCAGTGCTAACAGTGACTACTGTTGGACCTTCATTCAGGAAGACAAATGAAAAAAGGAGATCTCGTTTCATCTCTTTTAACTGGTGGAATGCCAGGATGTGTGACAGTCTCTGGTTCTGAAATAGTTAACACCAAGGAGCACAACAAGCACCACCCACGTGATGGAGATGATGAGAGACATATGAGGGAATGAGGGGTTCTGGGCAAAAGGCAGGAAAGTAGAGTTGCAGATGATCAGAACAATTTAATCTCATTGAATGGCACAGCATCTTGGATGGGTTGAATGGCCAGAACAGCTTAAGGTCTCACAGAAGTGAGATCTACCATTCAGGTCCACCTCAAATGTTTTTGTAACAATGCCCATCATGTCAGTTGGGAGTCGGTTTAGCTCATTCGGCTGGAAGACAGATGTGTGGTTCAGAGTGGCCTCAGTGTGGCTTTAACTCTTGCAATGGCTGTGGTTACTACAAAAGACTCTGCTTCTCAACTTTTCCCTCTGCCTTGGAGCTGGTGATTCTCAGATTAGAGGCTTTCTCAAACAAGAAAGCAACCCTATCATTTGGTAAGGTAATAGTGATTTCAACCTCCAACTCGTTGCCAACATCCAAGAAACTATACCTTGTTAGTTGACAATGCTTTTATGTATCATACTGAAGGTAATTAGTTGGACATTCAATGCTGGTTTGGACCATGCAGTTGGGTTCCTGCAATCAGACAAGGCAAAGCAGGCTCCAAAGATTCCGTCACTTCCAGACGATGGCGAAAGCCCATGTCAACAGCATCGGGGTGATGGAGTGAAGGGGATTTGCTGAAGAAATAAACAGTAGAGTACTGGATAAATTCACATCAATGGGCATGGGAATTAAGAAGTAATGCTGCAATATTCATGACTGGGGGGTGGTGGGGTAGGTAACAAGTATTTGGTTGTTATTTTTGCCACAGCTGGGGCAGATTGCAGAGTGGCTGAATGGTTAGCACTGCTGCGTCACAGCGCTGGAGACCTGGGTTCGATTCCCCGCCTCGGATAACTGTGTGGAATTTGCACATTCTGGTTTCCTCCCACATTCCAAAGATAAAAAGCACACAACACCAGGTTATAGTCCAACAGGTTTAATTGGAAGCACACTAGCTTTTGGAGCGACACTCCTTCATCAGGTGATAGTGGAGGGCTCGATCGTAACACAGTCCAAAGATATTCAGGTTAGGTGAATTGGCCGTGCTAAATTGCCCATAATGTTCAGAGATGTGTAGGTTAGGTGCATTAGTCAGGGGCAAATGTAGAGTAATAGAGTGTGCTACTCTTCGGAGGGTCAATGTGGACCAAATGGCCTGTTTCCACACTGTAGGCATTCTATGAAAATGTTGTAATGTTCGGCTGGGTGCTTGATAGTGAGGTGTGTTGCTCAAGTTGGGAAATTTCCTAACACACAGGACCCACATGAGTCAGAATTAGCCTGAATTGGAAACTTTTCTCCTGGCAGGGGTTAGGGTTGGTGGTGATGTAATGTGCACGGGATGACGTCAGGGCCACCAACCCCAAGAGCAAAACACTGGTAGCCATTGGCATGGGCAATGCCCAGGTGGGTTAGTTCAACAGCCATGTTGCCAACTCCATTTCTCTCTGCACTAACACTGCCAACTTGGATGAGTGTTTCCAATCTTGCTGGTCAGAAGACACAGCACTGGCCTTTAGCCCCGCATCCCAGCTACTTCAGAAGCCTTTAGCTCTCACCAGTACCAAGCTCCCAGCCTGCACCCCATTGCCTCTCATAACCTCCCTTGTCAACTCCAATAACAGCTCAAGTCTGTGCCTGATCCCCTCACTAAGGCAAACCCCTCGAACCATAAATGAAAAACATCTACAAATAATAAATACAATTCTTGCTCATAGACTCTTGATTAAAGAAATCCATTCCTGAAATCCATGCTAAGCTTTTAAATCCTGTCAGGTGTAGTTCCTCCATAAAATACGACATTTTTATTTGCTTTGTATTGTTTTATATTTAACCTGAAATCTCTCAAAATCCTCATTTTTCACAGCAACAGGTACAGCTGTTTGTTTCTCTTTGCTTAAAGATAGGGTGATTTTTAAAAAACTGCAGATCATGGTCTACTCTATTCATTCCCGGAGGGTATCCATGTCTCTCTCCACCAGTTCATGGTTCCCTGCATCAGCTATAAAGGGGTCTATTTGGATTCAGGATGAATTACCAAATGTTCTGCTGAGTTTGAATCTCCGGCCTGTGAGATTAATGCTCTCCTCCGATAACAGTTTGATCTGTCGATAATGGTGACATGGCTTCCAAATCTGGGACCTGTGTGCCGTTTATAAAAGCCTCTATGAGAATCTGATCTGCTACTAATTCCTCTCTGCATGAATGCAGCCAGCGCTGTAGAGTGTCTGTTCTGTCTTTAGTTCAGTTTTCCAACATCTAAATATTTTCGCGTTTGAAAATGCATTGACCTGATCAGAGTCCTGTCACTAAGCACTTTTAGAATGCCGTGCTTTCTACCGAAGACGTGACAACTGGTAACAAGATGGAAAGATTGAGCACTAAGGGAGCTCAGACATAATGTGTGGCAAGAGTGAGTAAATCATCAGCCTGTTTACAAAAGGCATTTCTCTGGATGGAACCTGACAAGGAGACCAAGCTTGTAATACCTTATTTACTAACTCCTTTAAGCTTTGTCTGTCCGTCAGTAGTGGAAATGGGACATGTAATTGATTAAAATGGACTAAGGAAATGCCCTCTTCTTTCAAGTGCCAATCTAAAATCCAAGTGGCAAGGGTGACAATCCCAATCCCAGTAGGCAGGCCAAGCTTGAATCGGAGACCAATCAGTGATCTTATCCCAAGCTCGGACAATCCCACAAGGAACAGGATTGTGGATCTGGAGAGATCCAGTGAAGTAGGCTACAAAACCTTAAATTTTAACGCAGATTAGGAGGGACTGAAGCCCACTTTGAGGGCCACAAGTCAACTATTGCCAGGTATTATCCTGACCATTCATTCCTGCTGATCCTCTGACCATGTTTTTTGGTGCTTTGGACTATTCCCATGGCTTTGTGACAACTTCCTTGTCCCAGCATACTTTAAACAGGTGCTTACTTGCTGGTCTTCTGATTTTGTCAACAGGTGATGTTCTTTCTCCTACATTGAGGCTTGCCCATGCCATTCCCAGTCTTGTGTTCAAATTGGGAACCATTACAATGGACTCTGGGCAATTCAGCCTCTGGGATGAGTTGATAAAGTTCTCACTCCCCGCAACAGACAATGTCTTGGTTGTGATAGTAGCCTGCCAAGGGGCACCCAATTGTAGCTATAGCAACAGCTAGAGGAATGACAGGGCCTAGCATACTCGGTGAGGCCCAGAAAAGGGCTTCCACCCTGGACCCATCACCTACTTGGATACAAAATTGGCTTGAAGGGAGGAGACAGAAGGTGATGGTGGAGGGTTCCTTTTTGGAATGGAGGCCTGTGACCAGCTGTGTGTCACAGGGATAGGAGCCAGATCACTGCTTTTGGTCATTCACCCAAATGACCTGGACATGAAAATCGAAGGCATAGTTAAAACATTTACAGATGAAACCAAAGTTGGTGGCATAGTGGGCAGCGAGGAAGATTATCTCAGAATACAGCAGGATCTTGATCAGATGGGCCAATGGGCTGAGGAATGGTGAATGGAGTTTAATTTAGTTAAATGTGAGGTGCTGCATTTTGGTAACGCAAATCAGGGTAGGACTTATACACTTAATGGTAAGGCCCTGGGAACAGTTGCAAAATAAAGAGACCTTGGAGTGCAGGTTCATAGTTCCTTGAAAGTGGAGTCCCAGATAGACAGGATGGTAAAGAAGATATTTGGTAGGCTTTCCTTTATTGGACAGTGCATTGAGTATAAGAATTGTGAGGTTATGTTGTGGCTGTACAGAACATTGATTAGGCCACTTTTGGAATACAGCATACAATTCTGGTCTCCCTGCTTTGAGAAAGATGTTGTGAAACTTCTCAGGTTCAGAAAGAAATGTACAAGGATGTTGCCAGGGTTGGAGGGTTTGAGCTAGAGGCTGAATAGGCTGGGGCTGTTTCCCCTGGAGCGTGGGAGGCTGAGGGGTGACCATGAGTGGTATGGAGGGGGTGACTAGTCAAGGTCGTTTCCCCAGGGCAGAGGAGTCTAAAACTAGATGGCATAGGTTTAAGGTGAGAGGGGAAAGATTTAAGAAGAAGCTAAGGGGCAATTTCTTCTCATAGAGGGTTAGCATGTATGGAATGAGCTGCCAGAGGAAGTGGTGGAGGCTGGTACAATTACACCATTTAAAAGGCATCTGGATGGATGCATGAATAGGAAGGCTTTAGAGAGATATATAGACCAAATGCTGGTGAATGGGGCTAGATTAATTTCGGATATCTGGTCAGCATGGACAAGTTGGACTGAAGGGTCTGTTTTCATGCTGTACGTCTGTATGGGTCACACCCTCAACTCCCTTCCCCTGACCTCAGAGTTAGAAGCACACTAGTGGGACTCGTTCAGTTTGGGATTATGTTCAGCATGGATGGGCTGGTTGGACTGGAGGGTCTGTTTCCGTGCTGTATGGCTGTATGATTCCACGAAAGTGCCCATGGATGTAGGGCCAAGATTTAGGTCAATCCCTGCTGGAATTATCCTCAATCCCTGGCCCACTGTGCAGTGTTGAGCATGAGGAATGATCAGTTCCAAGGCCAGCATCCAGAAAACAGTAAGAGGTGAACTTATTGAATCTGGCTATAAACCAACAAAGAATCTGACAAACAAGAATTGATCTTTGGAAAACTCCACTCCGACATAGCATTAAGCAGAGAACAGAATGAGGAGTTTCGGCTGTTTTTATGCTGTTTAACAAGTTGCCTTGAATTCCTCCACATCAGCAAAGCTGGGCTTTGAGAAATGGCTGTTACTTTGTGTATGGATAGGCATTTATACATCAGATCAATACATGTGCATTGGCTGTAAATCTGCTGAACAGCACATTATCTTCATACAGTCTAGCCTCACTGTAAGAGTTCCTTCAAATTCATTTGTTACAACAGCCCATGTAATCCATTCCATTGATTAAAGATGCAACCTGACTTCAACTTGTACTTGCAACATGGGTATTATACCCAGAATATTGGTATTTTACATGCATCGCTGGGTAAAGTCCCTGTAATAAATGGGTATTGTACCTGTGAAACTAGGTATGGAACTTTCATGCTGGGTACTGTATCTGCAGCACTGAGCACTGCGCCTGTAATATTGGGCATTATATTTGTGTTACTGGGTGTTATCCTTGCAGTGTTATACTATTTACAGGCAATGATAAAGACAAGATTGGCTCCTTCACATATAGGGTTTAGTTTTGCTCATGTATGATATTATAGAGCTTAAGACTGGATCTTGTCCATGGAGAACGGACTATTGTACATCTCAAAAGGACAATGACAGCAGATACACGGGAACACCACCACCTCCGAGTTTCCCTCCAAGCCACTCACCAACTGTTACACACCCTAGGGACAAAGAATAAACCTGCGCTGACACAATCTCCCCTTCCATGCTAAAACTAAAACTTCATTAACAGGATCCTTCTCCCACTATTTCCTTTCTGTTCATGTGTTCTTGAATGCTGCTATTGCGTCTGCTTCGACCAGCTCCTCTGGCAGCATGGTCCAGGTACTCACCCCCCTTTATGTGAAAACATGCCTTGCACTTCTCTTTTAAACCACTTTTCCAACCACCACCCCACCCCGCCACCACACACAATCGCACCTTGAACATGTGTCCACTAAGAATTGACCCCTTCACCAGGGGAAAAATCCTCATATTTTCCCCTCTATCCATGCCATTCACGATCTTACAAATGTCTAACAGGTCACCCATCAATCGTTTGCGTTCCAGTGAAAACAACCGCAGTCTATCCAACCTTTCTTTATTGCTACAATCTCCCATCTCAGGCAACATCCTGGTAAACCTTTTCGGTACCCTCTCCAAAGCACCCACATCCTTCTGCCAGCATAGTGACCATTACCGTGCACAATATTCCAAGTGTGGCCGAAACAAAAATCTATAAAGCTGCAGCTTATTTTGTCTATCCTTATACGCAATACCCTTTGCAATGAAGGCATTTATAACGACCTTACCTACCTGTGCTGCCACCTTCAGTGATCTGTGATCCTCACACTGAGATCCCTCTGCATGCTCTGCCATTCACTGTATAATTTCCACCTGTTCTTCATCTTCCAAAATGCATTACCTCCCATTTGTCTGGATTAAACTCTATTTGCCATTTTTCTGCCCATGTCTCCAACTGATCAATATCCTGCTGTATCCTCTGACAATCCTCATCACTATGCACGACTCCACCACTCTTTGTATCATCCACAAACTTACTAGTTAGACCTGCTACATTTTCCTCCAAATCAGTTATGTAAATCATGAAGAGCAGAGGTCCCAGCACTGATCCCTGCGGCACCCCACTGGTCACAATCCTCCATTCCGAAAAGCATCCTTCCACTGCCACCCTCTGTCTCCTATGACTAAGCCAGTTCTGTATTCATCTTTTCAGCTCACCCCAATACATCCCTGATTCACTTTTTGGGCCAGGCTGCCATGACGACCGACTATTAACATTATAAATCCTGCTGCACTTTGCCTTGCTAAAAAGGAACTCCTCCCATTTATCCAAATTAAACTCCATCTTCCATTCCTTGGCTCATCACCCCATCTGATCAAGACCCCAGTGTCCACTACTCCACCTATTTTGATGTAATCTGCAAACTTACTAACCATATCTCCTATATTATGAAGCAACTGGGCTTGTATACCCTTGAGTTTAGAAGACTGAGAGGGGATCTGATTGAGACATATAAGATTATGAAAGGAGTGGACACTCTGGCAGCAGGAAACATGTTTCCGCTGATGGGTGAGTGCCGAACCAGAGGACACAGCTTAAAAATACAGGGTAGACCATTTAGGACAGAGATGAGGAGAAACTTCTTCACCCAGAGAGTGGTGGCTGTGTGGAATGCTCTGCCCCAGAGGGCAGTGGAGGCCCAGTCTCTGGATTCATTTAAGAAAGAGTTGGATAGAACTCTCAAGGATTGTGGAATCAAGGGTTATGGAGATAAGGCAGGAAGAGGATACTAATTAGGAATGATCAGCCATGATCATATTGAATGGCGGAGCAGGCTTGAATGGCTGAATGGCCTACTCCTGCACCTATTGTCTATTGTCTATTGTCTGTTCACATCCAAATCATCTGTATAAAAGCAATAGAACCAGCACTAATTGTGACAGTACTGCACTAGTCACAGGTCTCCAGTCTGAAAACAACCACCACCACCACCCACTGTCTTCTACTTTCCAGCCAATTTTGTATCTAGTTGGTTAATTCCCCTGGATACCATGTGATCTAATGTTACTAATCAATATGGAATCTAATTGAACATGTTGCTGAAGTCTAAACAGTCCATGTTCAAATGTAACAAGATCTAGGCAATAACCAGGCTTGGGCTGACAAGTGGCAAGTGATATTTGCATGCCACAAATGTCAGGTAATGACCATCTCCAACACAGGAGAATCTAACCACCATCTATTGAGGTTTAGATTAGATTACTTACAGTGTGGAAACAGGCCCTTCAGCCCAACAAGTCCACACCAACCCAGACCCATTCCCCTACATTTACCCCTTCACCTAACCCTACAGGTGATTTAGCATAGCCAATTCCCCTAACCTGCACATTTTTGGACTGTGGAAACTGGAGCACCCGGAGGAAACCCACACAGACACAGGGAAAACGTGCAAACTCCACACAGACAGTCACCTGAGGCGGGAAATGAACCCGGGTCTCTGGCGCTGTGAGGCAACAGTGCTAACCACTGTACCACCACGCCACCCATTTAATGGCATTGCCTTCCCTGAATCCCATATTATTAACATCCTGGAGGGTTCCCATTGACCAGAAACTGAACTGAACTTGCCATTTAAACACAATAGTTCCAAGAGCAGGTCAGAGGCGAGTAACTCATCTCCTGACTTCCCAATGCCTGTCCACTATCTGCAAGGCACAAGTCAGGAGTGTGATGAAATGCTCCACATTTGCCTGGGTGAGTATAGCTCCAAAAACACTCAGGAAGATTGACACCATTCAGAACCAAGCAGCCCACTTGATTGGCACCACATCCACAAACATCCCTTCCCTCTATTACTGACGCTCAGTAGCAGCAGTGTGATTAGATTACTTACAGTGTGGAAACAGGCCCTTAAGCCCAACAAGCTCACACTGACCTGCCGAAGTGAAACCCACCCATACATTTGCCCCTTACCTAACACTACGGGCAATTTAGCATGGCCAATTCACCTGACCTGCACATCTTTGGATTGTGGGAGGAAACCAGAGCACCCGGAGGAAACCCACGCAGACACGGGGAGAACGTGCAAACTCCACACAGTCAGTCGCCTGAGGCGGGAGTTGAACCCAGGTCTCTGGCGCTGTGTGGCAGCAGTGCTAACCACTGTTCCACCGTGCCACCCACATGGTATCTACAAGATGCACTGCAGCAATTCACCAAAGCTCCTGAGACGACACCTTCCAAACCATGATGACTTCTACTTAGAAAGACAACGGCAGCAGATACATGGGAACATTATCATAAATGTCCCTTGAAGTCACTCCCCCTCCCGACTTGGAAATGAATCATTGTTCCTTCACTGCCATTGGGTCAAAATTCTGGCACTCCCTCCCTAACAGCATTGTGGGTCTATCTACACACACAGCCAGCAGCAGTTCAGAAAGGAAGCTCCCCACCACATTCCCCAGTCCAAAGCTGTGCAGGTTAGGGTGGATTGGCCATGCTGAATTGCCTGTAGTGTGCGGGGGTGTGCAGGCTAGGTGGGTTAGCCATGGGACATACAGGGTTACAGGGATAAGGTAGGGGGATGGGTAGGGGATGCTAGTTCAACCAGAGTCACCCACATTGCATGAATGATTAAAACAGTATTCCTGCCAGCTTTTGCATATAATCCTAGAGATTGTTGCAAATTATCAAAGCAAATTGAAATCTCTCTAATTGCTACAACACACCTCTTACAGAGTGACCTGTGTGACTGTGAATTTTTCTAGTTAGCTTCTCCCCTCTGAGTGTCTTTTAAGTGTTCCCATTTAAAAACCAGCAGCAAAGCTTTAGTTTGAAGCAAGTTCAAAGGTTAGTTTATTCCACATCTACTGCCGAACGTTACAAACCAGTAATGCGACAGTTGTCGGCTAAAAACACCTACATAGTGATTGGAAGTACATATGGATAAAAGGTACTTTCAAAAACAAAAGTCATCAGTCCGTGATAGATGGAGCCTGTTGCTTTCTTGAAAATGAGAAGGTACAGAAAAACTTAAAGTCAGAAGTCAGAAGACGTGATGGCTTCCATGGTTGAATATTGGAATCGACTTGTGTAGGTGGACTCATAGGTAGACCAGAGTTGAGAGGAAGTGCTGGAAAAGCACAGCAGGTCAGGCAGCATCCGAGGAGTAGGAGAATCGATGTTTCAGGCAAAAGCCCTTCATTAGGATTAATGAAGGGTTTTTGCCCGAAACGTCGATGTTCCTGCTCCTGGGATGCTGCCTGACCTGCTGTGCTTTTCCAGCACCAGTCTCATCTATATTCTGATTTCCAGCACCTGCAGTCCTCACTTTAGCCCAGAGTTGAGAGGAAGGGAAGGTTTCTTGTTCCTTACCAGCTCTGAGGTTATAGCACTTGCGGCTTGTCTGATCTCTTCCAGCAGACCTGTGACGGACAGGTAAGAACTCATTTGCTGATGTTTCTCAGACAGTTCCTGTTCTGGTCTGTTTCTGCACGCTCTGTCAAAAATCTTGCCCAGGTCACATTTAAGGTGGCTGCTTTTTTTTTAACTTTTCAGGGATCATTGTCCAACAAAGTGAAGTCAATTGTAGTTGAATTTTCTCCTGTTTCCTGCTTCCACCTCAAAAGTGCTGAATTCTCGTGCCTTTAGATACATCCCACTGAGAACTCCTAAGGTAAATAACATTCAAAATGGATCTCCTTGAGATTGCTGTGAAGTTAACACAGATGAGGAATACTGTAGCGAGTAACTCATCTCCTGACTCCCCAAAGCCTGTCCACTATCTGCAAGGCACAAGTGTGATGGAATGCTCCCTGGGTGAGTGTAGCTCCGAAAACACTCAGGAAGCTTGACATCTATCAAGCTGTCTGCCTTTCCAACAGAAGCGAGTGAAGAGGAACGATCATGTGATTGCTGACAGCCTTTCTTTATATGTCTCTAATTTTAAAAGGTCAATTTAGGAGATGTTGACATGCAGAGATCTGTGAAATGGAGGATAATCAGGAAATTGCAGGACCTTTTTTTTACAAAGAAGCACTTTAAGATAATGGTGGAGATTGCAGACTTCTGAGATAACGAGGGATCTGGGTGTTATTGCGTATTGTGTACTATGCAGGTCCAGCAAATAAGCAGGGAAGCTGACAGAAAATCATCATTTATTGAGAGAGAATACAAAAATATTGAGCTCATGCTTCATTTATACAAGGCACAAGTGAGACCACATTTGGGCTACTATATACAGAATCAGCTTCCCTGTTTAAGAAAGAATATAAATCTATTGGAGACAGCTTGGAGGAAGTTCACCAGATTGTAATACCTGGAATGTTTTTATTTGAGGATGGTCTGTTCTGAGGACAGATTGGACAGTGTAGACTTGCATCCAGTGGAGTGTAGAGGAATAATCGATGCCTTGATTTAAAATATATAGGATCCTCAGGGGAGTTGACAAGGTGGATGTACAAAGGATGTTTCCTCTCTTGGAAGAACCTAGAACTGGAGGACCCTAAGTAAAAATCAGGTCTTGTCCATTTAAAATAGAGGTGAGGCGAGTTTTTTTTTCGACTCAGAGCCGTGTGTTTGGAATTCTCTTCCTAAAAAAGAAGTGAGGGGCAGTTCTTGAATATTTTTATAGTGGAGATAGATGGATTCTTGGTATCAAGGGTGAAAGGTTTATAAAGGGTGGGTGGGAATGGAGATTTGAAGTTACAATTAGACCTTACCAATTGATGGGCAAGGCCAAGGAACTCCACCTGCTCCTAATTTCTATGCTCACCTTCTTTATAGAATGTATGATATTTTATAACGTGTTGGCTTCTAATTGTTGAAGATCCA